>NC_068911.1:86563503-87813503 GCF_023091745.1 Budorcas taxicolor | reverse complement strand
GGCTGTTTTGATGCATAACTTTTGCTGTCTTTGCTACCAAGCTTTCCTTGGTGTCTGGCATTTTATGATCCTGGTTGTCTGACCTTTCTTCAATTTTGTGAGCTACTCCTTAACCTTATAATAAAATTATTTTGTTCCTAGCCAGCAAAAATTAGATTCTGATGTTTAAAATCAAGTACTAAGGATTCATATATCAACTTCCACCACTGCTTGTCCACAAAGCTCCTTGAAAAAACTTTGTTCCACCACGATTTCATCCACGTAGACTTATTTACTTTACTAATTTAAAAAATTATTGTATGCCATCTCAGCCTTATTATTTTATAATCACTTGTCTTCCTAAAGAATCTTTTAGATTCTTTTAAAATACATACAGTACTTAGGCTGAAGCTTAGACACAGCAGGTGTTCAGTAATTGTATATGACATGTTTTAAACACTTATCTATGCATAGAATTACAAAGTGGTAAAGGAAATTTGTTTTTTAATTTTGGAAGAAATTACTTCAGATCTTATACATAAATTGACAATAAGAAAACTTATTACAAGCACATGAGTAACTGTTCCTTATACTAGTACAAATATCTTTTTATACAATGCTGATTTTTTTTCAAAAATGCAAAGAAAGTTAATAGGAATGTAGAAGTGTGATATTTGAAATAAAACATATCTTTGGATTTCCTTTAGGTCTAACCATTTACAATTGACATTGGACTGAGCAGACAAGTGGTATAATTAAAGGGCAGTCAGAATGCAATTTATTTGTATTTTCATAAGTTCATATATCAGAACCAAACTCCACAGAGCACAGAACTACAGAAGTACAAGTCACTTGTAGTCATTGTACAGAACTATAAGTCACTTCTTGGAGTAAAAAGTTTCCAGCAGCATAAGATGGTTAGTCAAACATCAGTGCTTAGAATGATAGTATTTTTACTTATAATCTGGAAAAGTTGTGTACAACAAAACATCCAAATGTACAATGAACTAAACTCCCCTCAATACTGGAATTTGGAAAAACTACAAGAATATCCCAGAAAGATGTACAAGTGGGCAGAAAAATAACATGTTTAATGGTGGACACCCTGGTAGCATGGGAAGAAAATCCAAATGTTTTTATAAAGGACCACCTGGAGAGGTGTTAGAAACAAACTGAAATACTTGCTTTGGACTATAGGAGCCTCTGCTGCTCAAGAAAAAAGTATTGCAAATCCGTGCTGAAAAGATGGACCAAAATCGTAAGTTTAAGAGTAGCTTAAACGTGTGGCAGGGGTGAGGGGGACTTGAGGGGAGTAGTCATTAGTGGTTTATTAAATCATAACGGAAATGAATACAAGTAAAATGAGCATGGGCAAATAACCAATAAATAGATATTAAAATAATAAAGAATACTTTAGGGCTTGTAAGTGGTAATGTCAGAAGAAAAATATTCAGAGTGTTGCAAAGTTGTGATAGTTTTTACCTACAGATATAGTATGGCCTAAAAATCTAGATAGCTTTGATAAGGGCTTCCCAGATGACACAGGGATAAAGAATCCACCTGCCAGTACAGGAGACAAAAGAAGCATGGATTTGATCCCTGGGTTGGGAAGATCCCCTGGGGTAGGAAATGGCAATCCACTCCAGTATTCTTGGAGACGGCAATGACACCCTACTCCAGCACTCTTGCCTGGAAAAATCCTATGGATGGAGGAGCCTGGTGGGCTGCAGTCCACAGGGTCGCTAAGAGTCAGACACGACTGAGCGACTTCACTTTCACTTTTCACTTTCATGCATTGGAGAAGGAAATGGCAACCCACCCAAGTGTTCTTGCCTGGAGAATCCCAGGGATGGGGGAGCCTGGTGGGCTGATGTCTATGGGGCCGCACAGAGTCAGATACGACTGAAGCAATTCAGCAGCAGCAGCAGCCAGTATTTTTGCCTGGAAAATTCCACGGACAGAGCCTGTTTGGGTTACAGTCCACGGAGTCTGAGTTGCACACAACAGAGCCACTGAGCATACAGCTTTGATAAAGGCTTATAAAACCATGAAAGAAGAAAGCTGCAGTCTTTAGAGGGGGAATGTTTCAGAGATATAATTAATCTTGTGGGAGAAAAAAGGTTCTGGAAAGTAAGAGCTGTTTTGTGTTACCTCTCTGAGAGAGCATTAAACTGAATGAAAATCACTGCTTTGCCCTAACAGCTTTTCCTTTCCAACAAAACTCTTAATAAAACACAGCCTCCTTGCTGCCTCTTCAAGCAACATACTCCTGGTCTCTCCCGCTATTCCCAGAAATCAGCACTGTTTTATAGCTGCTTACATGAAACTAACTGCTGAGATGGGCCCATCCTGGACTCAATGAAACTTATATTTCCCTTCTCTTTAGAGAAGACTGCAAGACCAGCCAGTTAGTGGCTTTGAATCAGCTCCAGAATGGACCTGGATATGCAGTTTAGTGTGATATGTCAGGAAAGACAGGAATTCCTAAGAGCAATTCAAAGTTAAAATCCTGACTCCCTCCAAACTTTTGTAGATGGCTCTGCTGCTGAAAGTTCAGCCTTTTAAAGTACCATTTAAAAATCTGTCAGCATAATTTGTGTGTCAAAAGATAGGACTTCTTATGTCTGTATTTTAGCTAGATACTGAGAAAGTAATTACTCCAACTTCTAGGTAAGTTATAATCATTTATAATTCTTAGTGTTGTACAAATCTGCCCAAGGTGAAAGTATGCTGGAACTAAAAGTAGAATGAGAGTATAATTTTCCATTTTGCCTTAAATACAACTGGTGCTTACACTGTTGGATGTTACAAGTTCCTATTGATATAAAATATAGACTGCTTGACATTTATTCTGTTTCAGTTTTTATATAAAATTGTACTTTCAGGTTGTACAAATTTCCATTTGTATTCAAGTTTGGAGAAACACAATAAGGATTATACTTTTAAATATCATATAAACATCCAATAAATAACCTGTAAAATTGACAGATAAATTGTTTTAAAGGAAATACAAGAATGAATCTCAGAAAATGTTTCTTAAAAATGTATCTTGATAAACACATTTTTATACTTACCTAATAGCATGTAGAAATCTACAATTAAAATGAATCAGAAGTGTATTTTGTAAATCAGAATCATTAATGATTCCTATTTCTCTGTTTCCCAGTTAGAATTAAATTTTTACTTTGTAGAAATTTTTCAGAAACATAATCAGTGATTTCTTTAAAAAGCTTATTTTAGTAATAAATACATAAAAGGAAAATTAAGCAATTTTTCGTAGAAAAAATCTTAGATATATATTTTTTAAATTTTAGTAACTTACTGCTACCCACAACAGGAAAATACTCCCAACCCAACAATAAAAATTGTAAACAATTAAAAATGTCTTGGTATTTAAAAAAATAAATCTTAAGGATATAGGTAACAGGAAATGGCAACCCACCCCAGTATTCTTGCCTGGAAAATCCCATGGGCAGAGGAGCCTGGCAGGCTACAGTCCACGGGGTTGCAAAGAGTCGGACACGACTAAGCGACTTCACTTCACTTCATGAAATATGAATAGAAAACCCAAAGAACAAAACTTTAAAGTATATGATAGCCAAGTTCTTATTATAATTGTTCTGATTATTCATATCTTCTTATATAAAGGATTTTTTTCTGATAATACAAGAAGAAAAATGTGTAGTAAATGGCTGATGTTGATACCACAAAGCCAGAGGGGTATAGGAGTGCTAAAGGCATCCTCCTTCCTGACTGATTATCTTAAAGGCTTGATAGGAACAATTCAATGAGTGATTAATGAAACCTTTAGTTCAGCAATATGCAATAAGAGCTTTTATCTCCTAATTTCACTTCTAGGGCTCTCTCCTAAATAATATAAAATGCAGAAAAATCTCTATACATGAAAGATAACCTTCAAAGCAAATAACATGTTATAGTGGGAAATAATGGAAGCAAACTAAAAGACTGGTAACATATGGTACAGAAACATAATGGAGTATTATGTAGCATTTAAAAATGGTTATCAAGAGGAGTGACGTAAGAAATGTTATAATCTTAAATTAAAAAGCAGGACACAAGGGACTTCCCTGGAAGTCCAGTGGTTAAAACTCTGCACTTCCAATTCAGGAGGGGACGGGTTCAATCCCTAAGTTGAGCAGGATATAGAAGTGTCTAGAGCTGAATTTCAACCATGTGAAATACTGCACAGACAGAAGACATGGAGATTCACTGGAATATTGATAGAGATTTTCATAGAACAGCTAAATTATAGGTGGTGATAGTTTTCTTCTTTAAGGATTTCTATGTGTTCTTTTTTAAAAAATTATGTAATTTTTGGCTATGCTGAGTGTTGCTGCACAGAGGCTTTCTCTAGTAGCAGTATATGGGCTTCTCATTGAGGTGGCTTCTCTTGTTGCAAAGCACAGGCTCCAGGTGCATATGGATGGACCTCAATAGTTGGGGTGCACGGGCTTAGTTGACCTGTGGCATGTGAAATCTTCGTGGACCAGCGATCAAACTGGTGTCCCCTGCATCGCAAGGTGGAGTCTTACACTGAACTACTAGGAAAGCCCCTCCACATGTTCCAAATTTCTTATAAGTATGTATCATTTTGTAATTAGAAAAATATTAGAATTTTAAAACTAGGAATAGCCATTAACTACATATAGTTCTGAAAGGTTGTTGCTGAATTACGATGCCGGGATTTTTGGCCCCCGGAGGAGAAGAATACAATCTGGGGCCGAGACGAGGCTTGATCGCTCAGAGCTTTTGTGTAACAAAGTTTTATTAAAGTATAAAGGAGATAGAGAAAGCTCTGACATAGGCATCAGAAGGGGGCAGAAAGAGTACCCCCCTGCTAGTCTTTAGCTGGATGTTATATAGTTATCTGCAGTCTGTTAATGAAAGAAAGGAATGTCTCTAAACTTAGAATGGCACCAGGCCCCTCACCCATAGGATGTATTTTGGGATAATCTTGGCTCCAAGTGGTTCATCTTGGGCCATAAAAGGATTAGCTTGAATCTTGAAGAAGGGCAGAGCACCATACAAATACTGTCGTTTACATAGATTAGAGGAACAATATAGGAGTATAACATATTGGTTTATCAACTAGGTTCTCTGACTTGAAGATAGAGTTTGGGGTAAATGCATAGTACATTAGCATGGCCTAAGATAAACATTTCCATAACAAAAAGGCATTGGTTAACTTCAGGTGAAACCAGGTGTCATGGCAACACAGAATTTTAAGAGAAACCTCCTTTTAAATTTGTATAGAGAAGGAAAAATATCGTTACTTTGTTTCCTCCTGCCGCTTAAGAGAGATAAAAATGTCTGACACTTGCAGGCTATTTCCTCTATTTGCAGACCCCTGGGCTTCCTGCCTGTTATCCTCTCAGTTCTTGTGAGGATTACATAAGATCCTGGATATGAAATTCTCTAGCATATATAATACTGAGTATTTCCTTTAAAGCACAACTAAGAGAAGGCTGGCTTCACCACCTAGCAATCAGAGTTGCTTCCATTATTGTCAAAAAATAGTAATAAAAAATCCTGCATGCTGCACAGAATCAAATTCTGTCACTCCACACATTTTCAGAGATACTAATTTGAGAATTGTTTTAATAGTTAAAAGCAAAAAACAACCTAAATGAATTACAGTGGAGGATTGATTAAGTATATTTTGTTTGGTTTGGTTAATTATATTTATCCCATAAAAATAATGAGATAGATAATGGAAGCCTTAAAAACCAAGATGTCCATGATATAGTTTTAAATGAAAGCTAAGTTGCAGAACAGAATTATAGTATAATCCTGGCTTTATCAAAGGCAAAATGAAACCAGGAAAAAAATCTTACATTTTATAGGTCTGATATAATATTCTTAAGAGACTAAACAGATGATATAGCTGAGTACCTGATCTACAAATCAGAAAAATGCCTCTAGCTTATGTGTCCAAGTATTAAGTTAAGATTTCAACTGTAAAATCAGCATAATCTGGATATTTTAGTGTTGCAAGACATCAGCAAATGACTAAGCTTAAGGTATCTGACAAGACTTTTGGGTGCAGGTAAAAGAAATGGACTTGTGCTACTTTATTATATGCATGCTATGGAATCTCAGACACAGGCTGAAGTACAAAGGTCTTGGCACATTCTCCCTGATAAGAGCGTTTTCATATGCCCGAGGTCTTTGGCCTGCTGTACCAGTTTGATGAGAGAAATTTATCCTAACAA
The DNA here is from genome assembly GCF_023091745.1 of Budorcas taxicolor. NCBI lineage: Eukaryota > Metazoa > Chordata > Mammalia > Artiodactyla > Bovidae > Budorcas > Budorcas taxicolor. The sequence goes on along the minus strand of NC_068911.1, from coordinate 87,807,291 downwards.
CGTGATGATTTATGGTGAATGCCTGTTTTTGTTCTGGGATGGAAGAGGTTGAAATGTGAGTAGCTGAGGTGAGTCACACAAGCACTACATGCATACATGACTGAATCCCAATAAAAGTCTAGCACACCAAGGCTCAAGTGAGCTTCCCTGGTTGATAGCACTTCACCTGTGTTGTTGGGAGAATTTAGTGTGTCCCTAAATTACTCTGGGTTTCCCTTGTGGCTCAGCTGGTAAAAAAAAATCCACTTACAGTGCAGGAGACCTGGGTTCGATCCCTGGATTGGGAAGATCCCCTGGGGAAGGGAACAGCTAACCTATTCCAGTATTCTGGCCTGGAGAATTCCATGGACCATATAGTCCATGGGGTCGCAAAGATTCAGACACGACTAAGCAACTTTCACTTCACTATATGACTCCACTGAAAAGGGACCCCTGGAAGCAATACCTGATTTCTCTTGGACTTCACTCCATATACCTTTTCCCTTTATTGATTTCAATCTGCATCCTTTTGCTGTAATACACTGTAACCATGAGTGTAACATCCTTTGAGTTCTGCAAATCCTTCTAGTAAATCACCAAGCCTAAGGGTGGTCTTGCGAACCCTGATACAAGAATTAACTAAAAATTTGTCAAAAGATAGCTACGCTCCTCATCCTAAAACCAACAGAAGTGTTAAACCACCCTCCCCCAAATAAGGAGGTCTGCTTGACCCATACACCCATACACAGAGGTCCTTAATTAGAGGATGCTAGCACTGGAAGTTGATTTAATCTGACCTCATTCTATAACTGAGGAAACTAAGGATGAGAGGATGGCAGACAGGTTGAGGCTGGTTGATTCTTTCTTTACATTCTCACCACAGGAGCCTAGACTAATTCTCTGGCTTTGTAACTAAGTAAGGACAGTTTAGCTTGCAGCTGTTCTGTGGGAGCTCTGTGCTTCTCTCTCAGGCCACATGGAACCATGGTACTCACTCTTGATCAGCATGGGAGTGGAATATGCTACCTAATGGTAGGCAATGGAATGTCTTAAAGTCCAAAACTCTCCTGGGGTATCCTGTACCAGTTTCTCTATCTTGTTTGCTGAAAAGACATACACTGATAGTCTTTCCTTTTTATATTTGGTCACACAGTCTGCTTTTGGCTCGGTGACCCATCAGTAAACTTGTGCCTTAGCATATTAATTTCCTAGGGCTGCTATAACAAATTACCACAAACTTGCTGGCTTAGAGCAACAGAAATTTCTTCACTCACAGTTCTGAAGTTCACAATCAAGGTCCTGGCAGGGCCATACCCTTTCCAAAAGCTCATGAGGAGACTTCTTCCTTTCCTCTTCCAGCGTCTGGTGGTTCCTGGCATTCCTTGAATCGTATATGCATCCTCACTCCAGGCTATTTTCCTCTGTCTTTACTGTCTCCTATAAAGACATTTGAATTGGATTTAGGGCCCACTCTAACCCAGTATGGGCTTCCCAGGTGGCGCTAGTGGTAGCGCCAATGCAGGAGACACAAGAGACGCAGGTTTGGTCCCTGGGTCAGAAGGATCCCCCTGGAGGCGGGCATGGCGGCCCACTCCAGTATTCTTGCCTGGAGAATCCCATGGACAGAGGAACCTAGCAGGCTACAGTCTATAGGGTTATAAAGAGTCGAACACAACTAAAGCAACTTAGCATGCATGCTAACCCAGTATGATCATATCTCAGTCTTTACCTTTAATTGCATCTGCAAAGACCCTACTTCCAAATAAGGTGACATTCAGAGATTCCAGGTGGGCATGAATTGTTGAGTGGAGGGGGGATGAGGAGGTACTGTTTAACCCACTGTATTCTCTGAGACAAGACACCTCACATGTACTCTGGTGGTTTGCGTTTTGGAAATGAGGAATATCTGTGCGACTGAGAGAGAACCTGAAACTGTGCTTGGATGTTGTGGGTGTTCCTAATGTTTTTCTTTGCTTTCCAGCTCCTGCCTCTGTGTTTGCCTGTTCTATTTTGTGAGCATTCCTTGTTAGACTATCCTGTGAATCTTTCAGTGTTCTTAGTATAAATTGTTGCAATTCTATTTTTATTACTTTCAGCATCTTTACTTTGAATCTCCTATTTTGGTAGCAAAAGCATTTGATTGTGGGTTGTAAAACCTATCACTAATCCTGGTCAGCCAAGTAGGAGACTTGTGACATTCAGAACATCATCTGAAATCTCAGATTCCCAAGTTAAGAAGTATTTAATGAGCCTAGAGGGCATGGCAGCCTGCTCTCGTATTCTTGCCTGGGGAAGCCTATGGACAGAGGAGCCTGACAGGATACAGTCAATGGGGGCGCAGTCAGACATGGCTGAGCAACTTAGCACACAGCACACAGATCCTCTTTGAGGTCTCATCCTGTGTCAGTTTGGGTGGGTCCTCTGAGAAGAAGATGCCAAGAAAGTATTAAGGGTGCAAGAGATTTGCTGGAGGAAATGCTTATAAAAGCTGAAGGGGTAAAGGAGCAGCAGGAAGCAAAGACAGTGATACCATCTGAGTCCTGTGAAAGAAGAGAAAGGAAGGAGGATTAGGCATTAAAAATCTCAGACTTTACCACAGCTCTGAGAAGGTCTCAGGGAGTCCCAGAACAAAGATTGCCCATTAGCAGAGTCCTGTCATGGGCTGGTTTTGGTACCTCTGCTGTGTCATTAGCTATAAGCAGCCTAGGAGGACCATAGTCTCAGAGTAGGGGATCCCCACTGCTGGGGATCCCAACATTAACTAGTGGGAATCAGCAAACTCCAACACTTACAAGCAGTTTCTATCTTGAAGGAAGATCTGAATGGCAGACCTCTAGGATGGTGACAATGCCAACATCTTTAAAATAGTGAGCTTATGTGGTACATATACACAATGGAGTATTACTCAGCTATTAAAAAGAATACATTTGAATCAGTTCTGATGAGATGGATGAAACTGGAGCCGATTATACAGAGTGAAGTAAGCCAGAAAGAAAAACACCAATACAGTATACTAACACATATATATGGAATTTAGAAAGATGGCAATGATGACCCTGTATGCAAGACAGCAAAAAAGACACAGATGTGTATAGTGGACTTTTGGACTCAGAGGGAGAGGGAGAGGGTGGGATGATTTGGGAGAATGGCATTGAGACATGTATACTATCATGTAAGAATCGAATTGCCAGTCTATGTCTGATGCAGGATACAGCATGCTTGGGGCTGGTGCATGGGGATGACCCAGAGAGATGTTATAGGGAGGGAGGTGGGAGGGGGGTTCATGTTTGGGAATGCATGTACACCCGTGGTGGATTCATGTCAATGTATGGCAAAAGCAATACAGTATTGTAAAGTAAAATAAAGTAAAAATAAAAATAAAAATAAAATAGTGAGCTTATGATCAGTATGGACTGCAGGTTTGTCTGTCTCCCCCATTCATACGGTGATGCCCTAACCACCAATGCAATGATATTAGGAGGTGTAGGTTTAGATGAAGTTTGTGATTGGCTTACAGTGCCTTTTTAAGAAGAGAAAGACACTAGAGCTTACTCTCACTCTGTGAGAATACAAGAAGATGGCTGTCTGCAAATAAGGAAGACAGCTCTCCATAGACACTGAACTTGCCAGTACCCAGGGCTTCCCTGGTGGCTGAGATGGTAAAGAATCAGCCTGCAATGTGGGAGACTCAGGTTAGATCCCTGGGTCAGGAAGATCCCCTTGAGGAGGGCATGGCAACTCACTCCAGTCTTCTTTCCTGGAGAATCCCATGGGCAGAGGAGCCTGGCAGGCCACAGTCCATTGATTCTCAAAGAGTCAGACATGACTGATGACTAACACTTTCCTAAGGGTGTGGCCACCATGGTTGGCTTAGAGCGCCTTTTTAAGAAGAAAAAGAGACCAGAACTCACTCACAGTCATGTGAGAACACAAGAAACTCTCCCTAGACCCTGAATTTGCCAGTATACCCTGCTCTTAGACTTGTCTCCAGAACTATAAGACATATTTCCGTTGTTGAAGCCTTCTGGTCAATGGAATCTCATTATAGGAGCCTGAACTCAGATAATAAAGATACCTCGTTTTCATTCTCCAGAGAGAGGGAGAAGGAGAAAAGATTGTCCTCAAGTTCAGTCAGTCTCTCAATCTGACAGCCACAGGCCAGGTTTGCTGGGAAGCTGTACTGTGGCTGTGCCTGTGTTGTTTCATCCTGCTCCCCCATGCGATGCACATTTGTTTTTCTTCTCCCTCATGCCTCTACAGTCCTCTTACTCTGAAACTCCATCTACCTTCTCCCTCCCTTTTCTTGTACTAGTGATGGGATAGGAAATCCTGTGAGGACTAATGGCACCAATGTGGCTTCTCCTTTTGTAGAAGATTGCCTCTCAACTTTGGCTGCACTTCTGGGGACTTTCAAAAATGCCCAGGGCTCAGGACCTGCCCCACGACAAGTAAACCAGAATCTCTGAGGAGTGGAACCAGGCCTAAGTGTGTTTTCAGGCTCTTCAGTTTGATTCAATGGGCAGGGGAGGTTAGAAGTTCTGCGCAGAGGATCCTAGCCCAGGGGAAACACACAGCACTGGCTAAATTAATAAAAGTACCACAGTAGCAGTAGTTCCTTTTTCAAAAAAGTTTTAAAAGAAAGCATAGCTGTCTTTCTTACTTGCTTTTTGAATGGGAAATAAGGGACATTAATTTTATTCAAAAAGGGCAACGTATGAAAATAAGGTTCGTACAGATCCTCCTCCACTGTTGGTCATCTCAGAGTCTGCCATATGGCATTGTCATAACTCCATCCTTGTTTTCATATTATATTAATTTAATATTTCCTACTGTGCTTGTTTGAGAGGGAGTTATGTTTCAATAGTAAAGGAAAAGAAAAAATTGTGATCCTTTTGAGACAGAGTTGATTTCTCCAAGGCTTTGGTGAAGTTGGAGGGCATAGTCATGGTGGAAGAGCTGAGTTAGAGTAATTTTGCAGCAACACTGGACAGTTTTGGATGGGACTTGTTTGTTCAGTCTTATACTCTCCAGCGCAAGATCACCGCTGTCAGAAAACAGGCACATATTCATTGCTCTTCCTCTATTTTCTCTGAGCCCATTATGCAGTGGATATTGTGCTTGGGATCAGTGATACAAAGATGAATAAAAGAGGTTGAATCTATCAATATGGAAATGGTAACCAATTTATGGTATATCCGTACAATAGATATGACTCTAACTTTCAAAAATAATGAGTTAGGTATATACTTATATACCTGGGGAAATTATTCATGATAAGGCTGTTAGATGTTTATAGTTTTTAAATTTATTTTATTTAACAAATGGTATATGTATATATAAGCATATTAAAATTTTAAAGAATTCATTCAAAAACAGTGATTATCAGTGGAGAGTGTATTGGAGAAAGCTGAAAGAATCTTTCATGCCTTTTTTTTTTACAACTTAAGAACAGTAAGATTTTAAGTGACTATAGGCATGGGGTTTTGTGTTATTCTTGATATTTAAAAAATATCTATAGGGCTTCCTTCATGGTTCAACGGCTAAGAATCTGCCTGCCAATGCAGGGGACACAGGCTTGGTCCCTGGTCTGGGAAGATTCTACTTGCCACAGGGCAACTAAGCCTGTGGACTGAAATCACTGAGCCCGCACACCTAGAGCCTGTGCCCCACAACATGAGAAGCCACTGCAGTGAGAAGCCCATGCACACAACAAAGAGTAGCCCCTACTCTCTGAAACTAGAGAGAGCCTGGGCACAGCAATAAAGGCCCAGCACAGCCATAAATAAAAAGACATCTATAAAAGAAACCTGTCTCTTAAAGAAATTAGAGAAATAATTTTGAGACATTTTAAAAGAACTTTGCCTATAAATCAAAGATGTTTTCCTGGCTTCCCAGGAATAAAGGAAGCTGAAAAGAAAATTGGAATTTAATAGCCCTTATCTTTTCCTGGTAGCCCTGCTTTGTTTTGAAACAGTGGCCCTGCACTTTAATAAACTGTTACCTCTTTACAACATTATGAAGCAAACTCACAGGAAAAACAAACAAACAAAAAATTCTCTCAGGTCATTTGCTTCAGATTAATCTCAAAGACAGAGAAAGTCTCTTTAAAAGATTCTGTAACAGGATTCCAACAGAAAAGCAAAATCAGTAGGAGATAGATACATGGATAGGTGTAAAGATACCTATATACTTATTTATAAGCCTATACTTTACAATAAACCTCTCTATATATTATTATATGTATTATATACAAAATATAGCATATTATCATATAATATTAATGATATTGGTAGTCAGCCACTGGGGAAAATTACTAGGCAAGTTCAGATGTATAGGGCAGGCTATTAGGAAAGGCAGGCTGAAAACTCTTAGACAGAAGCTGAGACTGCAGTCCATAAATGGAATTTCTTCTTCTTCAGGGAAGGAGCCTGGTGGGCTACAGTCCATAGGGTTGCAAAGAGTCAGGCAGGACTGAAGCGACTTAGCACATATAGACACAGGGAAGCTGCAAGCAGGGATTAGGCCCACCCAAATTATTGGAGATAATCGCCCTAAAGTCAACTGATTGTTGATATTAATGACATCTACCAAATACCTTTACAGGAATACCTAGATTGGTGTTTGGTTGAATAACTGGGTACCATAAGCTAGGCAGGCTTTCCCTGATGGCTCAAGCAGTAAAGAATCTGCCTGCACAGGCGTTTGATCTCTGGGTTGGGAAGATCCCTGGAGGAGGGCACGGCAACTCACTCCAGTATTCTTGCTTGGGAAATCCCATGCACAGAGGAGCCTGGCTGGTTACAGTCCGTAGGGTCTCACAGAGTTGTACACAACTGAAGCAACTTAGCACGCACACATAGCCTAAGCAAGTTGACACAAACTGGTATGATCCACCCTTTGTCAACTTAGCACCCATACTCATCTCCTTAAATGACACTTAATCTCTGAAACAATAACAAGGTCATAGCTCTGCTTAATATGATTCACCTATCCTGAATACACATTAAAATTCAGCAACCATTTCCCTAGATAAAAATGCTAACTCTGGGGCTTCCTGGTGGTTGGTTAAGAACCCATCTTGCAGGGAACTCGAGTTTGATCCCTGGTAGGAGAACTAAGATCCCACATGCCTGAGGCAACCAAGCCTGCAGGCTGCAACTAGAAAACCTATATGCTGCAACTACTGAGCCCACATGAGGCAATGAAGATCCCGTGTACTGCAGTTAAGACCTGATGAAGCCAAATAAATGTGTTTTTTTTTTTAAAAAAAGAATGCAAAATCCTTGAGTAAACTTCACTTTTCTACTTGATATTCTATAACTTAAATATTATGATATAAAGTTAGGGGAGAAGGCGATGGCACCCCACTCCAGTACTCTTGCCTGGAAAATCCCATGGATGGAGGAGCCTGGTAGGCTGTAGTCTGGGGTCGCTAAGAGTCGGACACGACTGAGCGACTTCACTTTCACTTTTCACTTTCATGCATTGGAGAAGGAAATGGCAACCCACTCCAATGTTCTTCCCTGGAGAATCCCAGGGACGGGGGAGCCTGGGGGGCTGCCATCTATGGGGTTGCACAGAGTCGAACACGACTGAAGCAACTTAGCAGCAGCAGTAGCAGTAGCATATTTTATATGAGATAATAAGGAATAAGAGAGGGAACAAAACTATTTACATATAAAAATACTCAACTATTACAGGAATTGTTTCTATAGTGGTAACAGGATTTTAGCTGCTATTTTTAACTACCTTTTTCTACTACCCATTCCATATCCCCCTTTGTCCTCAGCAAGCATTTCAAGGAGTTGTGTTTGGCTGGTTGGGTAACCTAAATGTTTATTTCTGAAGGCTCTGGGCCATTAGAAATCCTTCCTGAATTGGGTTGTTGTAATTTTCCATTGGCATTAATCACAGGATATGATGGTACTAAGTGATCCCCTGAGGGATTTTCTGTATTCCAGCCACATTCTTCCTTACCTCTATTTTGTAGTAGCAGCCCAATTTCCCTTTGGTAATCAGGATCGAGTGCCCCATTGCCCCAATGAGTATAGTAACAACCTTCTTTTCCTGTAGATTCAGAAGCATGTGAAGCCTAAGGTGACTCAGTCTTAACTTTTAGTTCAATGAAATCGCTGTTGAGTTTCCTGGTAGAAGCATTCCTCTCATTTGAGACTAAGATTTTGTGACCAGCAGAGCATATGGTTTTAGGAACAGGAAACAAAAATTTTGCCAGTGAATCAGTAGGATTAGTAGTAAATGATGCCACTCCTATCTCTTCTCTTTGATTCTTTAACCAGTGCATCTTGGCTATGAGGGAAATAGCACCTTATACTGGGTGTTTATTTAGAGCATGTATAATTCTCTGAAGAGCTTTTGCTCCTGTCCTGCAAGTTACTGCCACCTAATTGATCCCATAACTGAGTCTTCTAAAGTTCATTCCATCATTCTATCAAGCCAGCTGCTTCATGATGATGGGGAACATGGTAAGCTGAGTGAATTCCATAATATGATTGTATTATCACACTTCATTTACTGTGAAGTTAGTTATCACTTCTAACTACACTGTGTAGAATACCATGATAGTGGATAAGGTATTATGTAAGTCCATGGATAATAGTTTTGAAAAAAACATTGTCTGCAGGGAGAGAAATTTAAGTTTCTATTCCAGTAAAACCAAAATGCTGCCTCTGCATTGAAGGAAGTGGTTCAATATAATCAATGTGCCACCAGTTAACTGGCTGATCTCCTGAAGAATGTGTGGAGTCTGTGTTGGTTTCTGCTGCTGGCAGTTTGGGTACTCAGCAGTGGCTATAGTCAGGTCAGCCTTGGAGACTGAAGGCCACACTACTGAGCCCATCTAAAATCTCCATTCATACCACTCCTTGCCTACTCCATTCATGAGCTTATTGGGTAATGACAGTATTGACTGGAAAAAGAGGATGACTGGTAGGCAGAGATGGGCCATGCTATCTACTAGATAATTAAAATGTTCTTCTGGACTCTTTAAACATGGCCGAGAGGTCTTACATGACAAATCCACTCTAACATCTCTATATCCTTTAGCCTTTTAATTCCTTCTTCAATAGCATACCAAGGCAGGTGTGGCATTCTAACTTAATTTAGTGTAGCACACCTTTTGGTCGGAGTATTAGTCAACCAAACAATCTGCCAGAGCCTTTCTCACCCCTCAAGCTAAATCATAAAGTTCAGAATCTCTTGCTTAGGGAGCCCATATCAATAAATGTGGCCTAACTTTATATTTTCTACCCCATTCACCCACACCCTTAATACCTACTCCCCAGATTTCTGTCCTTATAAATTGGAAAACTCATGTACTTCTTTTGTTGTGTGGAGAAACAGCTCATGATAAACTTACTTCTCATCCTTTAGGGCTTGTCAGGACTTGAGTCTGCTTTTAGGTCTAGAGGCACAGGGAGTGGCAGTGGTAAGTCCTGTACAGAATCAGTAGTGACTTGCAAGGCAACTACTTCAGGAGAGGTCTTTACGGGCTCTTCAGACAAAGCAGGGTTGACCTCCACAGGCAAGGGTGTAAGGGCTGCTTCTACTGGCAGAACTTAAAAGCTTTGTGCCCCCAGCTTCATTGGGATCTTCCCAGATATCCTCATTCTAATTATCAGGATCCCATTCCTTAGCAATCAATATTTTACTTTAACAGAAAACACTGGGTGAGGTTGAGAATTCAGTTTGCATTGTAATTCAGCTACTTTCAGGATGAAACTTGGGTTATTTTCAGAAATCTCAGCTTTGCAACTATAGGAGATAAGGCTTTTTTGTTTTGTTTTGTTTTTTTTTCAGATCGGACATAGAGATTTTTAGGTCATTTAAGCTGAGCTTGAGCTGGAAATTTGAAGCCCTGAGCTCATCATTTTCTTTGCCCATTTTCTCTAGTGCATTTAGGAGCAATCACTGAATCTTATTATACTCCTCAGTTTGACTAAAATGTTCTAAGGTTATCAACTACATAGTCACTAAGAACCTCAACCCACTCCAGTATTCTTGCCTGGAGAATCCCAGGGATGGAGGAGCCTGGTGGGCTACTGTCTATGGGGCCGCACAGAGTCGGACACGACTGACGCAACTTAGCAGCAGCAGCAGTAGCAGCAAATGGTGATATTCTGCATATCTTTATTGCCACTTCACACTGTGGAGGGCAAATGCCCTCTTTACTACTAGATACCCTTTAGTATTTTAAATCTAATCAAATTAGAGGCCCAATGCAAGAAAACTCTGAAGCAATTTAAGAAATGCGTTAAGATTCTGTTCCTCTTTAAGAATTATAATTACCAAAATCTGTATCAGAGTCCCACCAGAGAAGCAGGTATTTATTCCCCAGAGCTCATAATTACCCATTTTATTTGCTTAGTTTCTATGTACTTATCACTGATTCAAGTTTAGTTTCCTCTCACTATGTATTGGGATACAGCAGGTAGTCTGTCTTCTTGAAGAGAAGTCTCCTGGAGCTCTTGGACTTGCCCCAGTCTCTGCTGGGTGTTCTATTTGCCTGGGATTCAGTTGTCATCTTGGAATCTCTCTTCATCATCACTCTGGGGATTCCTTTGCTTGTCTATTTGGTTGGATATCCTATTTCCTTTTCCATCTTCCCTTTTCTTGTTGTGTCCTCTCACTTTGGTAGAGCACATTTTCCAGTAACTTCTTAAGAAAGGGTGCTTGGGAGGTAATTTATATTTTAAAACTCACACGTCTAAAAATGTCTATATCCTACTCTCACACCAATTGATAACCTGACTGAAGACTGAAAACCTTTTATCTCAGAACTGTGAAGGTTTTGTTCCATTATTTTCTGGATTCGAGTGTTGACATGGAAAACTCCAAGCTGCTCTGAGTCCTGAGACTTTGTATTCTACCTGGGTCCCACTCTCCATTCCAGAAGCATAAAAGATTTTCTTCTCAGGGTTTCCCTGATACTCCCGTGGTTAAGAATCTGCTTTGCAATGCAAGGGACACTGGTTCGATCCGTGGTCTGGGAAGATCCCACATGTCGTGGAATAACAAAGCGCATGGCAATAATTACAGAGTCAGCACTTGCCTAGAGCCCATGCTCCGCCGCAGGAGGAGCAACTGCAATGAGAAACCTTCTTTCCTTTCACTGAGTAAGCTTTCAGTCTCCTGCCCAGTTTGCTGGAAAGTTGGAGTAAGCTGATTTTGTGACTGGGCAGGGTTCTTCTTAAGTGGAGTTGTAAATAATCTTTTGGTTCTTAGTTTCATTTTCTTCCTACCTTCAGAAGTTCCTGGCGTCCCAAATGCCAAGGCTTTTGATGTTCTATTATAGACACACACACACACACACACACACACACACACACACACATCTGGTCATCTCTCAGCTTTCTCCTGTTTGCTTAAAGCTCATCTTTCTCCAGTTAGTTACTGCCTGTCTTCCTGTTTACCAATTTCCATAATTTTATTGTTGTATCTCCCCTTCAGTTCTTATCTGAGTAAATACATTAAAGAAAGAAATATATATTAAAGAAAGAAAGAAAAACACAATAAAGCAAGCAAATAAAAACACCTCTTTGAGTGCATCATGTTAAATAATTTCAGTCGTGTCTGACTCTGTGTGACCCCATGGTCTGCAGCCTGGTGGCTCCTCTAGCCATGGGATTCTCCAGGTAAGAATACTGGGGTGGGTTGCTGTGACCTCCTCCTGGGGATCTTCCCAACCCAGGGATCCAATCCTCATCTCTTATGTCTCCTGCTTTGGCAGATGGGTTCTTTACCACTAGTGCCACCTGGGAAGCTCAATTACCTCTTTACTGTCATCTTAATGGGATTTTTGGAGATAACAAAAGTAAATGCATTTGTTTAATCCATCACCTTTACCAAAAACCAATACAGTATTGTAAAGTAAAATAAAATAAAATTTGGAAAAAAAATAACCCATTATAGTAATAGAATTTCTAAGGATGAGCTCAGGTTCCTGGAGGTAATCTCTACTTGGTTGTGATTTTGCAGGATTACTTAAATGCTATTTAACTTGGTATATTAGTATCTCATTTCATAAGTGAGGTTCACCAAAAGCTTTTTATTAACCAGGAGTGGTTTTGGTATGTGTCATTCTTGTCTCATAAAATTAATTCAGGAACACCTCCGTTTTTTTATTCTATGAATTTGTTTACAGTAGGAATTATTCTTTCTTTAAAGTTTTGGTAAGAGTTGATTATAAAACCTTCCAGATATGGTGCCTATGATTTGGCTTTGCTCTATCACTTTTGCCTAAAATTCTTGATTGATGTGAACTTTGGCGTCTGTGGATTAAATAATAACCCAAAGCTATTACTCTAAATCTTACACTTCATGGTAGACAGCTATATTACTATAAAACCATAATGTATTGAACTCAATCTTAACTGACTCCAGAGTATATTCTAAGAATGTGCATTGAAAATCTACTTAATAGTGCTTGAATTACAAAGAATAGCTCTAAAATAATTAAATCACCTACTTAAAAATTAATTACATAGAATTTAACACTTAATTCTTTCCAGATAATTTCACATACGTGGGTTTTATCTTCCCAGGTACATTGTAAAAGCTTATATGTGTATAAAGCTTAACTCTAACAGTCATGTTTTATATACCTTTGTATCCTTCCTAATGCTAAGAGCTGTGCTGGATAGACAGCATAACATATAAACACTAATGATTGATTTTAGTATCTCCTCACCATCTACATCTTTATTAATAAACACATGTGAGAAAAATTCAGTTTATTAAGGATTCTGGTTAGTTAAGTTCTAAAAATTGATCACATTTCTCCAAAAATTTCTACATTAGATATATAATAATTGATTAAACTTCTTTTGAAGTTATTGCCCAGCTTTACTTTCAATCTTCTGACTTTTTATCATTTTGACTTAATGACTAGCTTAGACTGCTCATAAACGTAATGACCCATTCATTTACTTATCCATCTCAATAACTGATGCAGTTCATTGAATCCAGTGGTTCAGCTGGTGAGATTGATATTGAAAGAAAATGTAGCTGAAATAAGTGTAACAATCATTTAAGAGCCTTGTTTGTCTATTGCAGTGTTGTAACCCCTCAGAATAAAAAGGTTTCTGGGGAGCCCTCTCACTGGCCAGAGAGATACCTAAACAGGAATGGTTTGAGTACTTTATGCTCATTTCAGCCAGAATAGTTCTTCTGTTTCATTAACTGAGATTTCCCACTAAGTGTTATTTGAACAAAAGTCTTTTAGGCTAAAAATGGGTTTTAAAAACTACTGGTCAATTGTGTAAATATGACCAAAGTCTCTATAGTTCTCAGTTGCATCACACATGTGCTAAATACTAACTCAGACTCTGAAGAGAAGCCCCTGTTCTCAAGGGCATTGACAACCAGCTCCCCAGGATGCAATCACTTGTGTCCAGTGAGAGAAGATAAAAGGGCCATTTGAAAGGTTCTCTCTTATGCTCTTTTTCCAGCTTGTATAGTTTTCTTTTCCATGGTTCTCAAGATACCCACATAAATAAGAAAAACTAATTTTGGAGAGGTTTGCATTCATAAGTTGCAAAATATGGTTAATATTTAGGATTTGGTTAAGAGATCAAAAAATGTCACTCTGTGAAATTAGAGTTGCACTCTGACTCTGTCTTGCCCAATTACCCTGAGCCTAGCAGAGACTGGGGTCCAGAGGTGCCAACTAGAGGTTGTTACAAGGCCTTCTCCCCTATGGGTCCAACGAGAGCCTTGAGATCAACACAGCATGCTGCATCTTTGGATCCTAGAAAGTGTGGGCTTTAAGGGTCTTTGACCTTCCAGGGGAGGATCAGCCAGCTATGGTCCAGGAAATGGAGGAGGAACTGAATAATGGGATCATCCTCTCTACCTTGAGGTAGGAGAGAGAATAGCAGAGAAGTTTCATCCTGATGCCTTCAAAGAGGACTGACAATCTTCTGGCAGCTATAGCGCCAGCCTCCAGGCCCCTCTACCTCTCGTGACCCTCCTCACTTAAGGTGTCAGTCACACTAAAGTCCCCATAGTCTCCATGGGCCAATGAAGAAAAATTGCATTACATCTAAGCAGGCTTAACACTAGAAAGAGGCAAACAAAGGGAACAATATGAATAGGCCTCCAAAGAAATAGAGATGCTAGATGAGATGGAGAAGAACTTGAACAAAGCAATTATTAGAACTCAAGTTTTCAAGTAAAGCACAAATTAGACTTCCTAGAAAAAAGTGCCCCCCTAACCTCCATGATTTCCAAATAAAAAAATTCAGTATGGGATTTGTAGGAGAAGATGGCTATTTATATAATCAGGAAAGAGTGATACATGTATATTTTTCATTTGAAAAAGTATATACTATATGCTTGGCACAATGCTAAGTGCTGGATATAAATGGCCATAAGGAAATCATGATTTTGTCTTCCTGGAGCCAAAAGACTTGAGAATGACAAAAGGGAAGGCCATTCTGAAAAAGTGACATGATAATGAGTGTGATTAAAATTTTAAATAGTATAAAGCTCATAAGAACAAGAAAAGGAAAATGAATGAGATAGTTCATCTCTATAAAGTTATCTGCTGAGATGAATTGTAAATATACCACTTATGCTGCCCAATTAAAGAACCAGGGAGTCTTCAAAATTCTACATGGAGAAGTAAAGTGTAAATGATACAGTGAAGGCCATGATACAATTAATGTTATTATGGACAAGGATATGTCATAATAGGAGTATGATCCATTGCAACTAACATTTTTTAACATACATAACTTGCCCTGTGCTAAGTGCTACACTTATTGTCTCATTCATTCTCTATAAAGTACCTTCTATACCTGCCCCATTTGATACATTAAAAACCCAAGGGGCAGGGTTGTTACTCAATTGCCCATTCACAAAACTAGTGAGTAGTTGAATCAGGATTCAAACACAGGTTTTACCTGCCTATAGTGAAATCTCTTCCACGCCCTGTAAGCAGCTCTTTACTGGAAACTGCCCTCAGCCAAAAGCCCCCTCTTCTTGTCATTTCAGCAGAGCTATAGCTATACAGTAATGCATTTTTAAACCAGGCACCCTCATGCTATTCTATTCATCTCTGGCCCAAGCACACCTTTCAGATCTTTTAATCACCCAATATCTTGCCTAACTTGTTGGTTCTTTTTGTAGATTAAATCAGCAGAAATGAAGAATGAGTAACCAGATGATCAAACCTCTTCCCTAGCTTCCCTTCAAGTAATTGCCAGAACAAACTCAGCAACCAAACTGTGTGAATAGGATAATATCTAGAGGAAGATCACAAGGAGTCAACAAGCCTGTACACAAGTCTGCACAGAGAAGGGGATGGTGATGACTCTGACCCCTATTTCAATGATTAACTGAGATTACTTCTCTGTTTCTCTTAAAAAGCTTTCATGGCCAAGCGGAATCTCTGGAGGTGGCTTTGGGGGGAACGTGGATTCCATGTCCTCAGATTGCCAGCATTCTGATCAAAGGCACCTTTCCCTTCTACCATTTGTGAGTATGTAACTGATTTTGTAAGCAGTAAGCACTGGGAACCAATTTGTTGGGTAACATATCCTATTCTCCTCTAAACTGGAGTCTTGAGAATCAAAGATGTGTCCATTCTGTGTCTCTGCTGTGGTTCTGGGAGAAGGGTGATCTTCCGATGACAAGTCCTGTTTCTGAATAAAGAAGTATTCCTTGAGCCTACAAAGCAATTCATTAAGCAAATCGCTGTACTTTCCTGAAAATACTGCTTTTGCTCATTCAGTTCCTTTATCTTTAATACTGGACTCTAAATCAATTCATTAGTTTCCAATCTATAATGTGATTTGGTAAGTGATCTTGGGCCTCACAACAGACTTTTCTGAAAGATATACTTTCCTTTATCAACCCTTAAATTGATCTCCTATGAATTTGGTTAATATGAATGATTTTCTCAGATCCAATCATAACTTTTAAAATTAAATATATTTATATTCTGTTCAGTCAGTTCAGTTCAGTTGCTCAGTCGTGTCCGACTCTTTGCGACCCCATGAATTGCAGCACGCTAAGCCTCCCTGTCCATCACCAACTCCCGGAGTTCACTCAAACTCACGTCCATGGAGTCTGTGATGCCATCCAGCCATCTCACCCTCTGTCATCCCCTTCTCCTCCTGCCCCCAATCCCTCCCAGCATCAGGGGCTTTTCCAATTAGTTAGCTCTTCGCATGAGGTGGCCAAAGTATTGGAGTTTGGGCTTCAGCATCAGTCCTTCCAATGAACACCCAGGACTGATCTCCTTTAGGATGGACTGGTTGGATCTCCTTGCAGTCCAAGGGACTCTCAAGAGTCTTCTCCAACACCACAGTTCAAAAGCATCAATTCCTCGGCACTCAGCTTTCTTCACAGTCCAACTCTCACATCCATACATGACCACTGGAAAAACTATAGCCATGACTAGATGGACCTTTGTTGAGCAAGTAATCTCTCTGCTTTTTAATATGCTATCTAGGTTGGTCACAACTTTCCTTCCAAGGGGTAAGTGTTTTTTAATTTCATGGCTGCAGTCACCATCTGCAGTGATTTTGGAGCCCCCCAAAATAAAGTCTGACACTGTTTCCACTGTTTCCCCATCTATTTCCCATGAAGTGATGGGACCAGATGCCATGATCTTTGTTTTCTGAATGTTGAGCTTTAAGCCAACTTTTGCACTCTCCTCTTTCACTTTCATCAAGAGGCTTTTTAGTTCCTCTTCACTTTCTGCCATAAGGGTGGTGTCATCTGCATATCTGAGGTTACTGATATTTCTCCCAGCAATCTTAATTCCAGCTTGTGCTTCTTCCAGCTCAGCGTTCCTCATGATGTATTCTGCATATAAATTAAATAAGCAGGGTGACAATACACAGCCTTGATGTACTCCTTTTCCTATTTGGAACCAGTGTGTTGTTCCATGTCCAGTTCTAACTGTTGCTTCCTGACCTGCATATAGGTTTCTCAAGAGGCAGGTCAGGTGGTCTGGTATTCTCATCTCTTTCAGAATTTTCCACAGTTTATTGTGATCCACACAGTCAAAGGCTTTGGCATAGTCAAGAAAGCAGAAATAGATGTTTTTCTGGAACTCTCTTGCTTTTTCTATGATCCAACAGATGTTGGCAATTTGATCTCTGGTTCCTCTGCCTTTTCTAAAACCAGGTTGGACATCTGGAACTTCACGGTTCGCCTATTGCTGAAGCCTGGCTTGGAGAATTTTGAGCATTACTTTATTAGCCTGCGAGATGAGTGCAATTATGCGGTAGTTTGAGCATTCTTTGGCATTGCCTTTCTTTGGGATTGGAATGAAAACTGACCTTTTCCAGTCCTCTGGCCATTGCTGAGTTTTCCAAATTTGCTGGCATATTGAGTGCAGCACTTTCACAGCATCATCTTTCAGGATTTGAAATAGCTCCACTGGAATTCCATCACCTCCACTAGCTTTGTTCGTAGTGATGCTTTCTAAGGCCCACTTGACTTCACATTTCAGAATGTCTGGCCCTAGGTGAGTGATCACACCATTGTGATTATCTGGGTCATGAAGATCTTTTTTGTACAGTACTTCTGTGTATTCTTGCCACCTCTTCTTAATATCTTATGCTTCTGTTAGGTCCATACCATTTCTGTCCTTTATTGTGCCCATCTTTGCATGAAGTGTTCCCTTGGTGTCTCTAATTTTCTTGAAGAGATCTCTAGTCTTTCCCATTCTGTTGTTTTCCTCTATTTCTTTGCATTGATCACTGAGGAAAGCTTTCTTATCTCTCCTTGCTATTCTTTGGAACTCTGAATTCAGATGCTTATATCTTTCTTTTTCTCTTTTGCTTTTCACTTCTCTTCTTTTTACTGCTATTTGTAAGGCCTCCCCAGACAGCCATTTTGCTTTTTCGCATTTCTTTTCCATGGCAATGGTCTTGATCCCTGTCTCCTGTACAATGTCACAAACCTCAGTCCATAGTTCATCAGGCACTCTATCTATCAGATCTAGTCCCTCAAATCTATTTCTCACTTCCACTGTATAATCATAAGGGATTTGATTTAGGTCATACCTGAATGGTCTAGTGGTTTTCCCTACTTTCTTCAACTTAAGTCTGAATTTGGCAATAAGGAGTTCTTGATTGAGCCACAGTCAGCTCCTGGTCTTGATTTTGCTGATTGTATAGAGCTTCTCCATCTTTGGCTGCAAAGAATATAATCAATCTGATTTCGGTGTTGACCATCTGGTGATGTCCATGTGTAGAGTCTTCTCTTGTATTGTTGCAAGAGGGTGTTTGCTATAATATTTATATTATATTTTATTCATTTTTTTAATTTTAAAGAGAGGAAAGACAGTCCATGAAATGCAGTCCCAGTAGTTATCTCTTCAACTTTATTACATATTTATCTATAATAAAGCAGTTATCTTCCACAAGTGGGTATTTTCAGAAGAAATAGATAGGACCTATATTCAGCACCAGTACTATAAATGTTCTTTTTAAAAAAACAAACATAATAAAGTAAGGATGCATAAAAACATTAGTGAATTACGTATACTCCACTGAAAACTACACAATAGAGACATATAAGGCTTATTTGCTATCCTCTTAGCTAAGTTTAAAATTTGCCTTCAAAATTTTGTTCTCTCAGGCCTCATCTAAGTTCTTGCCTCAAGAAGAGGAAATTTTACAGTAAAGGGAGGTTCATATAGTACTTTTTAAGGACTTTGTATGTTTGACTCTATTAGGTGAATACTATTACTATTTTACAGATAAAGAAATTGAAGCCCAGAAAGAGCAATAGTTTGCCCAAGGTAACACAGCTCATTGGGGGCAAAATTGAGCTTTAAAACCAGACTGTTAGAGGTTCACTGCTATAGTCTTCTTCTTTTCTGCTTTTCATTCTACCAAGAAAATGCAAACCCTCTGGTTTCTGTCTTCCTCCAGGGAATTCCCTGAATTTTCTCCAGGGAACTTTTTCTCTCTCTGTTATTTAGAGAAAGCTCCTAATTCCCCATGCATGCACCTTAATGTCTCATTAAAATATATCTCTGTGTTAACAGTTCTACATCCAGTTCCCTAAGTAAAATGAACACAAAGGAAGGTTTCTGTTGTGGAAAAGGGGCAGTGAGAGATACCAGAATATGTTGCCCAAAATATGCCTTTTTGGAGTACAGGTTATTTTGAACTAAAGGCCATAGAGAACCAGCAGACACAGCAGAGGCTGTAAAACTAGGGCACAGAGTTTCTTTTGTAAAGAAATATACATAGGATTAGTAAATAAGACTTCCATTTGTGGAAATGTCTCTCCCATACAGGAAGAGGAGGACTTTTACCAACTCTTTTATGAATGGAGAAAAGTGAAAGTGAAAGGCAATCAGTCGTGTCCGACTCTTTGGGAACCCATGGACTATACAGTCCATGGAATTCTCCAGGCCAGAATACTGGAGTGGGTAACCTTTCCTTCTACAGGGGATCTTCCCAACCCAGGGATTGAACCCAGGTCTCCCACATTGCAGGCACATTCTTTTTTTTTTTAAATTTTATTTTTTTACTTTACAATACTGTATTGGTTTTGCAAAACATTGACATGAATCCACCACAGGTGTACATGAGTTCTCAACCCTGAACCCCCCTCCCACCCACCCTCCCCATATCATCTCTCTGGGTCATCCCAGTGCACCAGCCCCAAGCATCCTGTATCCTGCATCGAACCTAGACTAGTGATTCATTTCTTACATGATAGTATACATGTTTCAATGCCATTCTCCCAAATCATCCCACCCTCTCCCTCACCCACAGAGTCCAAAAGTCTGTTCTATACATCTGTGTCTCTTTTGCTGTCTCACATACAGGGTTATCATTACCATCTTTCTAAATTCCATATATATGTGTTAGTATACTGTATTGGTGTTTTTCTTTCTGGCTTACTTCACCCTGTATAATCGGCTCCAGTTTCATCCACCACATTAGAACTGATTCAAATGTATTTTTCACAGAGCTAGAACAAATAATTTCACAATTTGTATGGAAATACAAAAAACCTCGAATAGCCAAAGCAATCTTGAGAAAGAAGAATGGAACTGGAGGAATCAACCTGCCTGACTTCAGGCTCTACTACAAAGCCACAGTCATCAAGACAGTATGGTACTGGCACAAAGACATAAATATAGATCAATGGAACAAAATAGAAAGCCCAGAGATAAATCCACACACCTATGGACACCTTATCTTCAACAAAGGAGGCAAGAATATACAATGGATTAAAGACAATCTCTTTAACAAGTGGTGCTGGGAAAACTGGTCAACCACTTGTAAAAGAATGAAACTAGAACACTTTCTAACACCATTCACAAAAATAAACTCAAAATGGATTAAAGATCTGAATGTAAGACCAGAAACTATACAACTCCTAGAGGAGAACATAGGCAAAACACTCTCCGACATAAATCACAGCAGGATCCTCTATGATCCATCTCCCAGAATACTGGAAATAAAAGCAAAAATAAACGAATGGGATCTAATTAAAATTAAAAGCTTCTGCACAACAAAGGAAACTATAAGCAAGGTGAAAAGACAGCCTTCGGAATGGGAGAAAATAATAGCAAATGAAACAACTGACAAACAACTAATCTCAAAAATATACAAGCAACTTATGCAGCTCAATTCCAGAAAAATAAATGACCCAATCAAGAAATGGGCTAAAGAACTAAATAGACATTTCTCTAAAGAAGACATAGGGATGGCTAACA
Source organism: Budorcas taxicolor (assembly GCF_023091745.1). Classification (NCBI taxonomy): domain Eukaryota; kingdom Metazoa; phylum Chordata; class Mammalia; order Artiodactyla; family Bovidae; genus Budorcas; species Budorcas taxicolor. Next base: position 87,786,596 of record NC_068911.1, on the reverse strand, counting down.
AACACATGAAAAGATGCTTGACATCACTCATTATCAGAGAAATGCAAATCAAGACCACAATGAGGTACCATTTCACACCAGTCAGAATGGCTGCGATCCAAAAGTCTACAAGCAATAAATGCTGGAGAGGGTGTGGAGAAAAGGGAACCCTCTTACACTGTTGGTGGGAATGCAAACTAGTACAGCCACTATGGAGAACAGTGTTGCGATTCCTTAAAAAACTACAAATAGAACTGCCTTATGACCCAGCAATCCCACTGCTGGGCATACACACCAAGGAAACCAGAATTGAAAGAGCACATGTACCCCAATGTTCATCGCAGCACTGTTTCTAATAGCCAGGACATGGAAGCAACCTAGATGTCCATCAGCAGATGAATGGATAAGAAAGCTGTGGTACATATACACAATGGAGTATTACTCAGCCATTAAAAAGAATACATTTGAATCAGTTCTAATGAGGTGGATGCAGGCACATTCTTTACCAGCTAAGCCACAAGGGAAGCCCAGGTCATACTTAAAACAGAACAACAGGATTTTCCTGGTGGTGCAATGGATAACAATCTGCCTGCCAATTGCAGGGGACACAGGTTCGATCCCTGGTGCTGGAAGATTCCGTACGCTGCAGAGGAGTGAAGTCCATGCTCAACAAATACTGAGCCCTTGAGCCGCAACTACTGAAGCTCATGCACCTAGAGCCTGTGCTTTGCAACAAAAGAAGGAAAGCAAGGAAAAAAAATGTTAAAAAAAATCTGCACAACAGATTTTTACTAAACATAATTTTCCTGTCACTTTCCCCCAACTTGCCACTACCACCTGGAAAGCCCCAAACTCTTCTTTTGTTGGTATTTAAAGCCAACAGGGGTATCTAACCCCTAATCTGGGTGACTCATTTCTGGGAGCTTCCATGCGTACATGTTCATGTTCATGAAATTCTATTGTTTTTCTCTTGTTAATCTAATTTATAGGGCTTCAGTTGGTAAGATTGGTAGAGGAAGAGATTTTTTTCTCCCCTAAGATGAGAGAAGTAAGGTGACACCTCTAGGATCACATAACTGGGCAAGTGCTTCATGTAAGACTAGAAACAGTGACTCATCCAATTCCATATGCCAAATGGAGCCCATTATTAAGACTGAAGGCTTGGAGCTTTCGGCATTTTCAACTTTGGGGCTCCCTACCCCGAGAGATAGAAGTTATATTCATAGTTAAAGGGTAGCAGAATGTGTCACCCCAAAATACCACTGTAGGAGTTCACGGCATTCCACACTAAAATATGCCACTTTGGTATTTTGATTATTTTGAGCTGTAGGTAGTTGAAAAACCACAAATGCAGGGAGAGGATTTTTCTAACACTCCTTATCTGTCTAAAGAAAAATCCTCCAAAAGGAACTCAATTGTCACAAATCCCAGGAATAAGTTTCATCAGCCAGGGAAGATTACTATATCACAGGACAGGAGACTAAAAACTGGCACCACAGCCAGACAGACTTTGTCACAATCTGTCACACCCCCTATGTATTCTCCTAAGGGCCCACTTGTCTTTCCATCTTTTGTAAAAAACCATTTACTGTGCCCTAAGAGCTTCTACATCCCTCTTCTGCTTTTCCTGTTAAGATGGTCTTTAATCCTGAATTCTAAAGGCATCTAGGGGTGTGACTCATTTTTTCCTGGATATTTCCTATGCATACATGCATATACACGTTAATAAACTTCTATGAGTTTATCTCTGGCTAATCTTTTACTACAGTGTCCTCAGCTAAGAACTCAGAAGGATAGAGGAAAAATTATTTTTCCCTCATACATAATCAAGCTCTTCAGAAAATGTCCAATCAATGTTCTGATATGATAATTAATGGGAAGCAGCTGTCTTTACCCTTTTATTTAAAAAGTGGAATTTATGGGAATGATATGGGGATTAATATTTATAAAGTGCTTTTTGAAGGGAAGAAGCACTGTGATTATTCAGTAGAGCATAGAGTTATTGGAGAATGAGATTAATCTATCTCTTGTAAATCTCTTTAACTAGGCAAAATGGATATGACAAAGGACCTGATCAAAAGCCCCCCAAAGACATCAAGTGCTGATCAGTGCACACTGTCAACCTTACCAGTATTTCAGAAAAGTCTGCAGAGCATTACTCCTTCCGCCTGCCTGCCTCCAATATAACTTATCACCAGTACATAACCTTGGTAAGGCTTGTGGACAGCTACTGCCCACACACATTTAGTTGTTCTTTTCAGCAAGATGTCACATCATAAAAAATAGGCTTCTTCCTCAAAATAATGTAGATTTTTTAAAACTGAAGATATAATGGGTAATGGAGAAGACGGTTTAGATTGCCTATAGCACAGTGATACTTAGTAATATCTCTATAATACATCTTAGATTTATTCCCAAATGTTCTTTCTGGCTGACTTATGTTCATGTCCTAATCTCTTCCAGAGCCTCTAAAACCTTAGTTGTTTTCTGGAGCCCTTCAGCTCTGTTCACACTTTACTTCACAAAACATATCAAAGCTTGCTGGCCAGTCAGCTTTTTGCCCCTAAGAAATCAATTCAGGTTCAGAGATTATCTATTGTTACTGAAGTCTGTCCCTAAAGCTTTAAGTCAGTATTCCAGGAAGCAAATCCTGTTCTCCAGGAAGCAAAGTATTAACACTCAAGAAGGGTATATGGGTGAGAGTGTGGGAAGAAAGAGAGAAGCAATTCTGATTTAAAAGAAGCAAGATTTTCTTTTTCTCTATGTGCTAACATCTGGAAATGTATTCCCATCTTTAGACTAAGCTGGTGCCTAGAATCAATAAATTAAACACAAGATCTCATTTGAGATAAATGATAAATGATGAAATAAAAAATTATAGTGCCTAAATTAATTCACCATTTAGCATGTCTCAATAGATAGTTTTAATCTAACATAGACTGTGGGCAGAGTTAAGTTCAAGGAAATTGGAAGTAAATAATAAGTTACTGTTTTAAATGATTTAAAAAAAGGGTAGCCAGTAAAATATCATAAATATATTCAAGACATTAGTCTATAAAATAATAAAACAGAATATTAACACTAGTCTAAGGATTGAAGGTCTGTCTAATCAAGGCTATGGTTTTTCCTGTGGTCATGTATGGATGTGAGAGTTGGACTGTGAAGAAGGCTGAGTGCCGAAGAATTGATGCTTTTGAACTGTGGTGTTGGAGAAGACTCTTGAGAGTTCCTTGGACTGCAAGGAGATCCAACCAGTCCATTCTGAAGGAGATCAACCCTGGGACTTCTTTGGAAGGAATGATGCTAAAGCTGAAGCTCCAGTACTTTGGCCACCTCATGCAAAGAGTCGACTCATTGGAAAAGACTTTGATGCTGGGAGGGGTTGGGGGCAGGCGGAGAAGGGACAACAGAGAATGAGATGGCTGGATGGCATAGCTGACTCGATGGACATGAATCTGAGTGAACTCCGGGAGTTGGTGATGGACAGGGAGGCCTGGCATGCTGCGATTCATGGGGTTGCAAAGGGTCGGACACGACTGAGTGACTGAACTGAACTGAACCGAACTGAAGGATTGAAAAACAAAATTCACCAAGTAAATTTGAAGACTGAATTGACTTTATCCAAGGATTCATACAGCGATTCTATAGTCAGCAAAAACAAGACCAGGAGCTGACTTTGGCTCAGATCAAGAACACTTTATTGCCAAAGTCAGACTGAAATTGGAGAAAATAGGGAAAACTACTAGACCATTCAGGTATGACCTAAATAAAATCACTTATGATTATACAGTGGAAGTGACAAATAGATTCAAGGGATTAGATCTGATAGAGTACGTGAAGAACTATGGATGGAGGTTCCTGACGTTGTACAGGAGGTAGTGTTCAAGACCATCCCCAAGATAAAGAAATGCAAAAAGGCAAAATGGTTGTCTGACAAGGCCTTACAGATAGCTGAGAAAAGAAGAGAAGCTAAAGGCAAGGGAGAAAAGGAAAGATATACCCATTTGTTGCAGAGTTCCAAAGAATAGCAAGGAGAGATGAGAAAGCCTTCCTCAGCGATCAATGCAAAGACATAGAGGAAAACAATAGAATGGAAAAGACTAGAGATCTCTTCAAGAAAATTAGAGATACCAAGGTAACATTTCATGCAAAGATGGGCACAATAAAGACAGAAATGGTATGGACCTAATAGAAGCAGAAGATATTAAGAAGAGGTGGCAAGAATACACAGAAGAACTATACAAAAAAGATCTTCACGACCCAGATAACCACGATGGTGTGATCACTCACCTAGAGCCAGACATCCTGGAATGCGAAGTCAAGTGGGCCTTAGGAAGCATTACTATGAACAAAGCTAGTGGAGGTGATGGAATTCCAGTGGAGCTATTTCAAATCCTAAATGATGATGCTGTGAAAGTGCTGCACTCAATATGCCAGCAAATTTGGAAAACTCAGCAATGGCCACAGGATTGGAAAAGGTCAGTTTTCATTCTAATCCCAAAGAAAGGCAACGCCAAAGAATGCTCAAACTACCACACAAGTGCATTCATCTCACATGCTAGCAAAGTAATGCTCAAATTTCTCCAAGCCAGGCTTCAACAGTATGTGAACTGTGAACTTCCAGATGTTCAAGCTGGTTTTAGAAAAGGCAGAGGAACCAGAGATCAAATTGGCAACATCTGTTGGATCATCAGAAAAGCAAAAGAGTTCCAGAAAAACATCTATTTCTGCTTTATTGACTATGCCAAAGCCTTTGACTGTGTCACAACAAACTCTGGAAAATTCTTCAAGAGATGTGAATACCAGACCACCTGACCTGCCTCCTGAGAAATCTGTATGTAGGTCAAGAAGCAACAGTTAGAACTGGACATGGAACAACAGACTGGTTCCAAATTGGGAAAGGAGTACATCAAGGGTGTATATTGTCACCCTGCTTATTTAACTTACATGCAGAGTACATCATGCAAAATGCCAGGCTGGACGAAGCACAAGCTGGAATCAAGATGGCAAGGATAAATGTCAATAACCTCAGATATGCAGAAGATACCACACTTATGGCAGAAAGTGAAGAAGAACTAAAGAGCCTCTTGATGAAAGTGAAAGCAGAGAGTGAAAAAGTTGGCTTAAAGCTCAACATTCAGAAAACGAAGATCATGGCATCCAGTCCCATCACTTCATGACAAATAGATGGGGAAACAATGGAAGCAGTAAGATACTTTGTTTTGGGGGGCTCCAAAATCACTACAGATGGTGACTGCTGCCATGAAATTCAAAGCCGCTTGCTCCTTGGAAGAAAAGCTCTGACCAACCTAGACAGCATATTAAAAAGCAGAGACATTACTTTGCCAGCAAAGGTCCTTCTAGTCAAAGCTATGGTTTTTCCAGTAGTCATGTATGAATGTGAGAATTGGACTCTAAAGAAAGCTGAACACCAAAGAATTGATGGTTTTGAACTGTGGTGCTGGAGAAGACTCTTAAGAGTCCCTTGGACTGCAAAGAGATTCCACCAGTCCATCCTAAAGGAAATCAGTCCTGATATTCATTGGAAGGACTGATGCTGAAGTTGAAACTCTAATACTTTGACCACCTGATGTGAAGAACCAACGCATTGGAAAAGACCTTGATGGGAAAGATTGAAGGTGGGAGGAGAAGGGTATGACAGAGGATGAGATGTTGGGATGGCATCTCCAACTTGATGGACATGAGTTTGAATGAGCTCTGGTAGTTGGTGATGGACTGGGAACCCTGGCGTGGGGCAGTCTGTGGGATTGCAAAGAGTCAGACATGACTGAACGATTGAACTGAACTGAATGATTCATAAATTGGACAAGCAGAAAAGAACCCCAAGGAACTGTACAAAAGGCTCTTACAGATATAAGGGAAAAGAATGGATTGTTTCAAAGCAAGGTCATCTTCCTCTGGGGGATGAAAGGAACTATCAAATGGATTACCTCACTAGTGCTAGTACCTCACTAGGAAATTCCTGACTGACTGGTTAAGATTGCATTCTTGATGGAGGTTGAAACTGTAATAGGTTAGGTATTAAGTCTTGGTTTGGTGGCATGGGCTTAGCACAAGTGACTCCATCTTGAGTCTATTATCTCTTTTTTAATAATTCCCCTCTTTTGGTCAGACTCTCAGCTTAACTGAGAGACGTGACAAAAATTTAAGGTGCTACTGCTCTGATGTTCTTGCAGGTTTTGTTGATCCTTCTTGAGGCATTCACAGGTCATGATGCCTATTTGCTTAACATCTGTGATATTCACAGGCCACAACTTCAGAGTCACAGGGGTTTTTTTGTTTGTTTTTTAAGTCAATCATTCTCTTTGTTCCTTTTCTGACATTCCAGTCTTTGGGAGATCATTTGCTTGGTGGTTTATGGCTGCAAGTATGCATTTAAAGTCTTTCAGAGAACACAGTGCATCAGGGAGACCATTATGATTATTGTAAGTGGGATAATTCCCAGTGCTTGGAGTGCATCTAGAAACCATGGCCCCCAAGACCCAATCTAATCAGAGTCAAGTAAATCAAAGAAAGACCCTCTTGAAGGGGTCTTTGCAAGCCAAGCAGCTTGCTGAGTGATTATATATAACTGAGTTTCAGCTTCTCCAGAGGAGTTAATTCGGTGCAACAGAATGTTGGCCACAGCACAGACACCTTGCTAAAAGATAATCACAGGCTGTCCTATTATCAAGAACAACGTTGGGCCGAGAATCTAAGGATTTTTGTTGAGCAGCGATTGCTTCGACAGAAAATTCCATGAATACTTTCAAGAGTTAGGAAGAGGCTTCTGATGATGGCCTCATTTACATTTACTCCTAATCAGGGAAGTAGGGCTCCTGCTAAAAGAAGTGAATCAGAAACCACCAGATATATAAGAAACAAATCGCCAGTCCAGGTTTGATGCAGGATACAGGATGCTTGGGGTTGGTGCACTGGGATGACCCAGAGAGATGGTATGGGGAGGGAGATGGGAGGGAGGTTCAGGATTGGGAACACGTGTACATCTGTGACGGATTCATGTTGAGGTATGGCAAAACCAATACAATATTGTAAAGTAAAAAAATAAATAAAATCTGGAAAAAAAAGAATCCATCAGATAATGCCTGTGAATCTGTGGCTCAGGACTGATAGTCGTGGAGGCCAGTAAAAGTTTAAGGATTTGTAGACCACACAGGCAGTTTGATTCTGGGTACTTTTGCCTTGCGTTCCTTTCTTTGCATAGAGGCCAGATGTAAAGTTCACCAAGTTTGTGATTGTTAATCAGGGACAAGGAAATAGACCATGGTTCTCTACCATCTTGGACAGATCAGACTTTCTGATGACAAATCTAGCAGTCTGAAAATTTACTCCCCTTAGCAATGGCCTGGGAGATATGGGTGGTGGCATTACCTTTCCAGGCCAAGCCCAGAGTAAAGGAAAGAAAGAGAAGATGACAGGGTTTCATGTTTAGTTATAGTATGAAATCTTTTTTTTTTTTTCTTTTCAAGTATTTATAATTCGGCTGCACTGGGTCTTAGTTGGGACCTTTAGGTGTGGCACATGGGATATTTAGTTGTAGCATTCAAACTCTTAGTTGCAGCATGTTGGATCTAGTTCCTTGAGCAAGGATCAAACGTGGGCCACCAGGATTGGGAGCGTGGGGTTTCAGCCACTGGACCACCAGGGAAGTGCCACAGTATGAAGTCTTGATCTGGCATCTTGGGAGGAACCAGTCTACCTCAATGCTGGCTACTTCTCTTTCTAGGCTATTTGATTTAGAGGTCTCCAACATTTGCTTAGAGCCAGATTGCAAGTGGAGCCTTCTTCTAAGGTTCAGGTCCCTGAAGTCTGGTTGCCATTTGGGTAGTGAGGAGACTTATTATAGTTCCCTGCAAGGAGATTCAAGGGCAGAGTTTGTTCTCAGTGATCCCAAGGAAAAAAGGGGGAGAAAATTGGAAATGTTAGTTTGGAGATTCATATTTGAGGAAACTAGAATATGGGATCCAGTCCAATTTACAGGTATATAGCAAAACTTCAAAACAGGATTAGAATTTAATATCTACAAAGGTGCGAACTTAATTTTTCTTTCTATAATTATCCCCATTTCTTTTTTCAAGGATAATCACAGTAAAAGTAATTTGTTTTTGTTACATTTGGCCTGATTATTTACATAAGTGCTGCAAAATAGTGATTATATAAACTTTAAGACTGCATAGCTGAAACCTGGTAAGCAAGGTACCAGTTCTATTTTCCCAAGGGGCTACATTGGCTCTGTAAAGTCAATCTTAGTTTCTTTAAACTGTTATATATAAGTCTATGCACATCTCTCTCAAATATGCCATTCCAGTCAAAGTCTTGGGAATACAGCCAATGTTTTAATTGTGTCCTGTTACAAGGAGAATAGATTCTTATTAAGCTTATGCAAATAACTAACTGTATTTCCATGAAAAGAATATTTAAGAGTTTCCAAAGTCTTGAGGGATCAGATAGGGAGAAAATACTATTTCATCTTTGTTTGTAAATATTGTTGTTGTTTTGTTTGTTTGTTATTTAGTCACTAAGTCATGTCCCAGTCTTTGTGACCCCATGGACTATAGCCCATCAGTCTCCTCTGTCCATGGGATTTCCCAGCCAAGAATACTGGAGTATGTTACCATTTCTTCCTGCAAGGGATCATCCCAACCCAGGGATAGAACACATGCCTCCTGTGTCTCCTGCATTGCAGGCAGGTTCTTTACCTACTGAGCCATCAGGGAAGCCCAGAATGAAAGTAATAGTCAGTTGTGTCTGATTCTGTGACCCACGGACTGTAGCCCACCATGCTCCTCTGTCCATGGGATTTCCCAGGCAAGAATACTAAACTGGGTAGCCATTCCCTTCTCCAGGAGATCTTCCTGACACAGGGATTGAACCTGGGTTCAAATCTCCTGCACTGCAGGCAGATTCTTTACCTTCTGAGCCACCAGGGAAACCCCTATATAAAGGTATAGTCAGTCAAATTGTTGCGTGTTATATATAGCTTAAGAAAAAAGTTTCCTTAAATTTGGAAAAACAAAACATTAACTAGCTATGTTGCAAACAAAAAAATCATAAAAAATAGTTATCTTTTTCACTTGGTTTAGTCCCATATACTTAATACTTGTTTTGCTTGAATCTGGTTTTTCCATTAGATCTTTATGAAAAATTTTATTGGAGTATAGTTGATTTACAATGTTGTGTTAGTTTCAGATGTACAGCAAAGTGATTCAGTTATATAAATGCTGCTGCTGCTGCTGCTAAGTCGCTTCAGTCTTGTCCGACTCTGCGCGACCCCATAGACAGCAGCCCACCAGGCTTCCCCGTATGTATATTCATTTCTTTTTAGATTCTTTTCTCATATAGATTATCACAGAATATTGGGTAAGAATATTCCCTGTGCTATACAGTAGGCTCTTGTTAGTTGTCTTATCTTATATGTAGTTGAGTGTGGATGTTCATTCCAAGCACCTGACTTACCCCTCCCAATGTTTCTTCTTTGGTAACCATACATTGTTTCCAATATCTGCAAGTCTGTTTCTGTTTTGTAAATGAGTTCACTTGTACCATTTTTTAAAAAAAATTAGATTCCACATATGAGAGATATTATATGATGTTTGTCTTTCTCTGTCTGATTTCACTTAGTATGACAATCTCCAGGCCCATTCATGTTGCTGCAAACGGCATTATTTCATTCTTTTCGATGGCTAACATTTCACTTACCACATCTTCTTTATCCATTCCTCTGTTTTTGGACATTTGTGTTGCTTCTGTGTATTGGCTATTGTAAATACTGCAAATAAGCATTTGAGTGCATGTATCCTTTCGAATTATGGTTTTTTCTGGATATGTGTCCAGGAGTGGGATTGCTGGATGACACGTTAGCTCTATTTTTAGCTTTTTAAGGAATCACCATACTGTTGTCCACAGTGGTTGTACCAACTTACATTCCCACTAACAGTGTAGGAGGGTACCCTTTACTCCACAACCTCTCCAGCATTTTTTGGTGTTTTTTCTGACGATGGCCTTTCTGACCTCTATGAGGTGATACCTCATTGTAGGCTTGATTTGCATTTCTCTGATAATTAGTGATGCTGAGCATCTTTCCATGTGCTCTTTAGCCATCTGTATGCCTTCTTTGGAGAAATGTCTATTTAGATCTTCTGCCCATTTTTTATTTATTTATTTTTAATTTTACATAGAGTATGTGAGCTGTTTGTATGTTTTGGAGATTAAACCTTTGTTGGTCACTTTATTTGCAAATATTTTCTCCCATTCTGTGTTTGTCTTTTCACTTTGTTGATGGTTTCCTTTGCTGTGCTGAAGCTTTTAAGTTTAATTAGATCCCACTTGTCTATTTTTGTTTTTATGTTCATTACTCTAGGAGGTGGATCCAAAAAGATATTGCTGCAATTTAGGTCAGAGAGTGTTCTGCTATGTTTTCCGCTAAGAGCTGTATAGTGTCTGGCCTTACACTTAGATCTTTGATCCATTTTGAGTTTTTCTGTATAATGTTAGAGAATGCTCTAATTTTTTTCTTTTACATGTGGTTGTTCAGTTTTCTCAGCACCACTTATTGAAGAGACTGTCTTTTCTCCATTATATATTCTTGCCTCCTTTGCGGTAAATGACTTGACCATAGGTGCGTGGGTTTATTTCTGGATTTTCTATCCTGTCCCATGGATCTATATTTCTGTTTTTGTGCCAGTACCTTGTTGTTTTGATTACTGTAGCTTTGTAGTTAAAATTCTTACACTATTCAGTTCTGTGGTCCTAAGATACCAGAAATCTGTACTTGTCAAAGTCTTTTTCATGAATCTCCCTGCAGATGACTTAATTTTGCAGAAATACTCTTGCAAAGCATCAGAGTAAAATTATAACTCTCTGAAAGTGACATAAAGTATAAAGATCTGATGAGAGTTCATTAAATAAGGGAAGAAGCAAGGCAATCTGCTTATTTCTGTGAAATTTCAAGATAATAACTAGAATTATGACTGATAGCATTATTCTAGGACATATCAGATTTTCAGGAATTTTACACAATTTTTCTGGAACACATACAATCTATATCAAATACAAACAACATAGAGAAGGCTTAGCATTACTTTTTATTTGACAATTCTTTCCATGTAATTTAAGATGTCAAGTAAGCCTAATTAGTTTAACATCTCCCTTTTTATTAGAAGAGAAACAAGCCTTTTGAGATGTTCTGGGGACCCTCTGGAAAATCTCAGTTAGTTCAAAGTTAAATTCATTTAGAATTTGATTTTTGGAAAGTTTGTTAAAAAAATATCAAAGTATTTTTTAAAACACTTGGTCAAATAGGATCATAAGTCATTGTGAAATAATACTTAATTATCCATTTAACCACAGTGACAATTAAACACTTTGCCAGATAAATAGAAAAAGTTAAATAGTTGTTTTTTATAAAAAGATCTTAGCTTTTTTAATAGAGAAGATTGGGTGTGCTTAAGTAAGCAAAGACCTGGTAAAGACAATGCAGAAAATTATTTTTGCCAAAACACAGAATCTTTGTTTCCTAGGCAGATTATTTTAAAAGATAAAGAATCTTTCATAATTTCTTACACAGAAGAAAATGTATTTTATATTTTTTAGGAACATATACATTCTCATTGCAAATTTTTCAATGTGGCACAAAATATATTTACTATTAGACTCAAATATATTTAGTTTCTCTGTAAAATTAAAACCCAAATGATAAACCAATGTTCAATAATTAATGTTTCAGTATTTTACCTTACTTGGAAATCATCTAGATATTTAATAACTATCTGTCATTTAATTTAACTAAGAGAAACTTTAAGGATTCAGGTTCAAAAAGATTTGTGAACCATTTGCAAAGTTCACATAAGAACTTCTTATCCTACTTACATATATTTAATTTACTTATTCTTAACAATTATATTAGACTACCCACAAAAGAGGCCTCTGCGGTGGCTCAGTGGTAAAGAATCTGCCTGCAATGCAGGAGACGTGGGAGACTCAGGTTCAGTCCTTGGGTAGAGAAGATCCCCTGCAGGAGGGCATGGCAACCTACTCCAGTATTCTTGCCTGGAGAATCCCATGGACAGAGGCACCTGGTGGGTAGCAGTCCATGGGGTTGCAAGGAGTCGGACACGACTGAGGCTACTGAACACAGCACACAGCACCCGCAAAGACTCCATGTGACATGAGACAAAGTCAGCCATTATTTCAAGCCATTTTTCTGACTGACAAATTTTGTAAATAAGGACTTTGGTTTCCTAAGGCCAGAAGTTTGTAAAACTTGCAAGCCTTTCGAGATACATGAGGAAAGTTTTTGAGTTGGTAAAAATGGGTGAACTTTGATGCCTCTAGAGTTGCATTTCTAGTTTTGTGAAGACTTGTAAGATAAAACAGTTGCTCTCAATTCCTCAAAGAATTGGATTGCAGCTTAAATGACAGCATAGGTTGACCCATGCATACAACAACATTATCTTTAATTTGCATTTTTTATATTACAGAAAAGATTTCTAGATAAGATGGAAATCAAAAGATTTCTATAGTCTGGATTTAGAAACTATTTGCCTTTGGAATGTTTTAGTAAACCCTTTCGTAAAGGCTTTAAAAGGTTTTTTTTTTCTCTCTCTCTCTCTGGGAATGTATTTCATTTAAGCTGAAGAGAGGAAAGAAAAAAATAATTTCTATCAGGCTCTGAATATTAGCTGCCAATTTCTGACCAAATTCTGACCATGAAGCTGCTTAAAAAAAAAACAAACAAAATTTTAAAATGTCTTGTCAGGTTTCAGCTGGCATAAATAATAAGTATTCCTAGCAGTATTAAACGACTCCATGTGAAACAGGAGAGAACAGGATAGGGCGCAAACTTTAAAAGAATGACATAGCCCAAGGACACAGCATAAACTGATTGAGTCAGTTCAGTCGCTCGTTTGTGTCCAACTCTTTGTGACCCCATGGACTGCAGCATACTAGGATTCCCTGTCCATCACCAACTCCCGGAGCCTACCCAAACTCATGTCCATCACATCCGTGATATCCAGACATCTCATCCTCTGTCATCCCCTTCTCTTCCCACCTTCAATCTTTCCCAGGGTCAGGGTCTTCTCTAGTGTGTCAGTTCTTCACATCAGGTGGTCAAAGTATTAGAGTTTCAGCTTCAGCATCAGTCCTTCCAATGAATATCAGGACTGATTTCCTTTAGGATTGACTGGTTGAATCTTCTTGCAGTCCAAAGGACTCTCAAAGGTTTTCTCCAACACCACAGTTCAAAAGCATCAATTCTTCAGTGCTCAGCTTTCTTTAGAGTCCAACTCTCGCATCCATACATGACTACTGGAAAAACCATAGCTTTGACTAGAAGGACCTTTGTTGGCAAAGTAATGTCTCTGCTTTTTAATATGCTGTCTAGGTTGGTCAGAGCTTTTCTTCCAAGGAGCAAGCGGCTTTGAATTTCATGGCAGCAGTCACCATCTGTAGTGATTTTGGAGCCCCCCAAAACAAAGTATCTTACTGCTTCCATTGTTTCCCCATCTATTTGTCATGAAGTGATGGGACTGGATGCCATGATCTTCGTTTTCTGAATGTTGAGCTTTAAGCCAACATTTTCACTCTCTGCTTTCACTTTCATCAAGAGGCTCTTTAGTTCTTCTTCACTTTCTGCCATAAGTGTGGTATCTTCTGCATATCTGAGGTTATTGACATTTATCCTTGCCATCTTGATTCCAGCTTGTGCTTCGTCCAGCCTGGCATTTTGCATGATGTACTCTGCATGTAAGTTAAATAAGCAGGGTGACAATATACAACCTTGATGTACTCCTTTCCCAATTTGGAACCAGTCTGTTGTTCCATGTCCGGTTCTAACTGTTGCTTCTTGACCTACATACAGATTTCTCAGGAGGCAGGTCAGGTGGTCTGGTATTCACATCTCTTGAAGAATTTTCCAGAGTTTGTTGTGACATAGTCAAAGGCTTTGGCATAGCCAATAAAGCAGAAATAGATGTTTCTCTGGAACTCTTGATTTTCTGATGATCCAACGGATGTTGGCAATTTGATCTCTGGTTCCTCTGCCTTTTCTAAAACCAGCTTGAACATCTGGAAGTTCACAGTTCACATACTGTTGAAGCCTGGCTTGGAGAATTTTGAGCATTACTTTGCTAGCGTGTGAGATGAATGCACTTGTGTGGTAGTTTGAACATTCTTTGGCATTGCCTTTCTTTGGGATTGGGATGAAAACTGACCTTTTCCAATCCTGTGGCCACTGCTGAGTTTTCCAAATTTGCTGGCATATTGAGTGCAGCACTTTCACAGCATCATCATTTAGGATTTGAAATAGCTCCACTGGAATTCCATCACCTCCACTAGCTTTGTTCATAGTGATGCTTCCTAAGGCCCACTTGACTTCACATTCCAGGATGTCTGGCTCTAGGTGAGTGATCACATCATTGTGATTATCTGGGTCATGAAAATCTTTTTTGTATAGTTCTTCTGTGTATTCTTGCCACTTCTTAATATCTTCTGCTTCTATTAGGTCCATACCATTTCTGTCTTTATTGTGCCCATCTTTGCATGAAATGTTACCTTGGTATCTCTAATTTTCTTGAAGAGATCTCTAGTCTTTTCCATTCTATTGTTTTCCTCTATGTCTTTGCATTGATCGCTGAGGAAGGCTTTCTCATCTCTCCTTGCTATTCTTTGGAACTCTGCATTCAGATGGGTATGTCTTTCCTTTTCTCCCTTGCCTTTAGCCTCTCTTCTTTTCTCAGCTGTTGTAAGGCCTTGTCAGACAACCATTTTGCCTTTTTGCATTTCTTTATCTTGGGGATGGTCTTGAACACTGCCTCCTGTACAATGTCAGGAACCTCCATCCATAGTTCTTCAGGCACTCTCTCTATCAGATCTAATCCCCTGAATCTATTTGTCACTTCTACTAATTAGAACCAGATAAACCCAAGATGGCAAACAAGCTGAAATCCACTATACTCTGAGCCTCAATATACATTCATTGCAACACTTCAGCAAGCTACATAACACACCCACCAGTGCCATGAAAGTTCTGAGGTCAGTCCTCAAAGGTTAAACAGTGGTCAGTGGCCCAATTCCTGGAATTCTCCACTCCTTCCCTGGAATAGTTAGAATAATCCTCCTGCTCATTAACCACACCATATTTCAATGCCACTCTCTCCTGAAATGGCCCACGCTCCATCTGTAGAGTGTTGCTCTCTAAATGAATCCAATTCTTACCTATCACTTTGTCTCTCAGAGAATCCTTTCTGCCATGAGACATCAGGAGCCTGAGCTTCATTAAGTCCTGAAAATGAGTGTATGACCTCAGCTAAAAGACCATGGGTTCAAGTCCCAAACTGGATTTTAGCTAGGTTTGAGTCCCACGTGTATGGGTTTACATTCCAGTCAGAGGTACATGGTTTCCCTTGGACTCTAGAGACATCCCCAAAGAGGATGGATGCAAAAGATATTTCATTTTCTTCTTTCTATTCGGTACTATACATTTAGGAGAGCTGACTTTAGTAATAATTCTCACCGTTAGTTTCTGCCTATTTTCCTGGGTCCGCATCTGCAGCTTTGGTATCTACCAGAAATTCGCAACATTTTCCTTTCATTTTAATTTTTTGTTTTTTTCTTGTCTCTTTAGGAGAATAACATTGAATCATAAAATTGAAAGTCTGAAATGTAAAATCCCACATTGAAATATAAAATCAAATTGGGGGTGGGACATCTATATGGGACCTTTCCCTTAAGAGTAGATATGGAGATGTCTCTAAGGTCATTAATTTGGTGGGCTTTTGTTTATAGTCATGCAAAGGCAATTCAGCAACTAACCACCATCACTACCAAAGGCAATTCAGACATATTACTAGAATGAATACTCAAATAAATGACGATAGAAGGAAGCAGTCGGAGTTACATCAGGCTTATTTGTTTAGGTACCTCTTATATCATTAATTTTTCATTAACCTTGGTAATGAGTCTTTTAATGAAGCTCTTTTGGAATTCTGAAAACTTTTGGAGTCTTATGCATACCAATTAAAATAGGTATCCCACTCTGCTTGCTTAATCTGAGAACCTTAACTTTCAAGCGCACTTCCTAAATGAACTTATCTAATTGAAACATTCCTCATAATGGCCATGGTTATTTCCCTGAGGGCTGACAACAGTTTGGTAGGACTCTTAACTGCAAATGGAGTTTAACCCATGTCTCTGTCCAGCCATATCTAACACAAATAGGATGTAACCCCTTATTTCTATCTCAGTATTTTGGGAGGCCCCCAAACTGATTACCAAGCTGGTTACCAAGCTATGTTCTCATGACACAAAATAATGACCTTGTCTGATTCTAGGCTGTTTTTAGTAATATTTTGCCATTTTGTAGATATTTATTGCTTCTAGGGCTCTAATTCTTAGACATAAGATAAGCAAGTATTCTGGAAGGTGGCATGCTTACCTCTTTAGAATTTAAGCATTCTATCTTTTAGTTAAACCTTTGGGTCTCTTGGAGCCAAACTAACATCTGAGAGGGATGTGCCACTGGTTTGGGAATTGTGCATGATTTCACACACAGTATCTTGTTGTACATAAATTTTCTTGAGGTTGGCAGATTCCCTAGAGTCAATTAATTCATTCTGTAATCAACTTACTCTAACATGGTGGGGGTCTTACAGTGAGTGGGCAAGTACTCTAACAGCTTTGAAATGCTCAACCAAGGTTCACCAGTTTTGCACCCCCTCTGTTTTTTCAGCTTCTGAGATTCCCATTAGCAGTGGCTTTTACTGGACCCACTTCAGCTCAAGTCAAACCTAGTCTGATCTCAGTTTAGTTCTGGACTCAAACCATTTTTTAAGATAGACCCAGTCCAGTGTTTAAATCAGATCCAGTCTGACTCTGTCCAGTTACTACCAACAGATTTCAATGTGGAATCTTGGGATTGAGATAAGAACTGAACCAGCAGACCCCAAAGGATGAGAACTGTGGGCTGATTCCAAAAAAAGGAGGGACTACAGCTGCCACTGGTAGTTCCCCCTGTGGAATCAGAGACAGAACCAAGGGCTTAGGTTCCCAAGAAATGGGGAACTGTGAAAAGCTAGTTCGACTGGGAGCTAGATGCAGACAGCTAAGCTCAGAACTGAGAGGAGCTTAACACCCGGGCCTCAGAAGGCAGAACTCAGAAGGGTTCATGGCTACTATGCCAGTGTTTCTCGTTGTCCCAAGGCTGGTGTAGTCTCCTTTGATCCCACTGCTGCCAGCAAATCTGTTTAAAAAGTCAGCTCAGTACATTTGAAGATCTCATTGGCTTTATTCAGTGATTCAAGAATCAGGAAATATCCTATGTGGATATACTGAGGACTGCACAAAATGGAAGACTTTTATAGGCAGAAGGGGGAAAAGTATGGATTGTTTCAGATAAGGTCATCTTCCTTTACGAGATGAAAAAAGTCTATCAGGGAATTGCCTCCTTAGTGCTGACTAGGAAATTCTAGACTGGCTGATTATACTCCTGAGGGAGGTTGAATCTACAGTTAGGTTAGGTATTAAATGTTGATTTGGTGACATGGGTTTAGCACCTGTGACTCCATTTTGGGCCAGTTGTCTCTTTCTTAACAGAAAAAAATGCATAAAACTTGAGTGAAAGATAACATTCTAAGGTTGTTTAAAATAAGCAAGTAGATAAACTTGCCTTTGGGTGATTTAATTTAAAATTCAAAATGTTCAGAGAGCTAATGAAACAAATATAGGTAAAATGTAAAATGCAGAGAAAGTGTTAACAGTTGTGTAAAGATAAATGAGAGTTGGACCGTAAAGAAAGCTGAGTGCCAAAGAATTGTTGCTTTTGAACTGTGGTGTTGGAGAAGACTCTTGAGAGTCCCTTGGACTGCAAGGAGATCCAATCAGTCCATCCTAAAGGAAATCAACCTTGAATATTCATTGGAAGGACTAATGCTGAAGCTGAAGCTCCAGCATCAGCATATTTGGCCACCTGATAGGAAGAGCTGACTAATTGGAAAAGACCCTGATCCTGGGCAAGATTGAGGGCAGGAGGAGAAGGGGACAACAGAGGATGAGGTGGTTGGATGGCATCACCGACTCCATGGACATGAGTTTGAGCAAGTTCCAGGAGTTGGTGACGGACAGGGATCACCTGTTGGTGATGGTGTGCTGCAGTCCATGGGGTTGCAAAGAGTTGGACACGACTGAGTGAACTGAACTGAAGGATAGACTGAGGCATTAACCTTTTTTGGAGTTTATTTGAATAAAATTTGATTCAAATTGGGCTGCACCAGAATGGTAATGGTTGAGAGTGCTCCTCCAATAGGAGCCAGGAGAAAGACTTTGTGTATAGAGGTGTGGAAGCTCGGAAAGGAAATTATTTGGCTGCATGTGTGTGTGCTCAGTTGTGTCCAGCTGTTTGTAACCCCTTGAACTGTAGCCCACCAGGCTCCTCTGTCCATGGGATTATCTTGACAAGAATGCTAGAGTGGGTTGTCATTTCTTTCTCCAGGGGATCTTCCCAACCAGGAACCGAACTTGAGTCTCCTGCACTGGCAGGTGGATTCTCTACTGCTGGGCCACCAGGGAAACCATGGCTTAAAAATTAGTTGGCTGTTTGTGATTGGTTGTCCTTTGGTTTCAATCTCTTAACCTTGAGGCACTTATAGGCTTAAGTTTTAGTTTGCTTACATTGGCCACCACTTCAGTCTAATGTTCTTCTTGTGTAATTAATTTGACGTACTGAACACTACAAAACAGACCATAAAATTAAATTTAAAGAATGTTTATACAGATGACTCATCAAATGGTATAATTTTCAATATTTAAATGGACAAAACACAACATTTTAAAATAAATTATTTAAGAGTTTCAGGGGCTTGCCTGGTGGCTCAGTGGTAAAGATCCACCTGACAAATATACAATGGGGCAAAGACAGCATCTTCCATAAGTGGTGCTGGGAAAACTGGACAGCTACATGTAAAAGAATGAAATTAGAACACTTCCTAACACCATACACAAAGATAAACTCAAAATGGATCAAAGACCTAAATGTAAGACCAGAAACTATAAAACTCTTAGAGGAAAACATAGGCAGAACACTCAATGACATAAATCAAAGCAGGATCCTCTATGACCCACCTCCTAGAATAATGGAAATAAAAACAAAAATAAACAAGTGGGACTGGATTAAACTAAAAAGCTTCTGCACAGCAAATGAAACTATAAGCAAGGTGAAAAGACAACCCTTAGAATGGGAGAAAATAATAGCAAATGAAACAACTGACAAAGGATTAATTTCCAAAATATACAAGCAGCTCGTTCAACTCAATACCAGAAAAACAAACAACCCAATCAAAAAGTGGGAAAAAGACCTAAACAGATATTTCTCCAAAGAAGACATACAGATGGCTAAAAAACACATGAAAAAATGCTCGATATCGCTCATTATTAGAGAGATGAAAATCAAAATGGCAATGAGATTTCACCTCACACCAGTCAGAATGGCCATCATCAAAAAGTCTACAAACCGTAAATGCTGGAGAGGGTGTGGAGAAAAGGGAACGCTCTTGCACTGTTGGTGGGAATGTAAATTGATACAGCCACTAGGGAAGATGGTAGGTGATTCCTTAAAAAACTAGCAATAAAACCACCATATGACCTAGTAATCCCAGTCCTAGGTATTCACCCTGAGGAAACCAAAACTAAAAAATACACATGTACCCCAATGTTCATTTGCAATAATTAGAACCTAGATGTCCATCGACAGATGAATGGATAAAGAAATTGTGGTACATGTACACAATGGAATATTACTCAGACATAAAAAGGAATGCCTTTGAGTCAGTTCTAATAAGGTGGATGAACATAGAGCCTATTATACAGAGTGAAGTAAGCCAGAAAGAAAAAGATAAATATTATATACTAACGCATATATACAGAATCTAGAACGATGGTGCAAGAATTTATGTGCAGGACACCAATGGAGAAACAGACATAGAGAACAGACTTATGGACATGGGGAGAGTGAGGAGAGGGTGAGATGTATGGAGAGAGTAACGTGGAAACTTACATTACCATATGTAAAATAGATAGCCAATGGGAATTTGCTGTATGTCTCAGGGAACTCAAACAGGGGCTCTGTATCAACTTCAGTTCAGTTCAGTTCAGTCGCTCAGTCGTGTCCGACTCCCTGCGACCCCATGAATCGCAGCACGCCAGGCCTCCCTGTTCATCACCAACTCCCGGAGTTTACTCAGACTCACGTCCATCGAGTCAGTGATGCCATCCAGCCATCTCATCCTCGGTCGTCCCCTTCTCCTGCCCCCAATCCCTCCCAGCGTCAGAGCCTTTTCCAATCAGTCAACTCTTCGCATGAGGTGGCCAAAGTACTGGAGCTTCAGCTTTAGCATCATTCCTTCCAAAGAAATCCCAGGGCTGATCTCCTTCAGAATGGACTGGTTGGATCTCCTTGCAGTCCAGGGGACTCTCAAGAGTCTTCTCCAACACCACAGTTCAAAACCATCAGTTCTTCGGTGCTCAGCCTTCTTCACAGTCCAACTCTCACATCCATACATGACCACAGGAAAAACCATAGCCTTGAGTAGATGGACCTTAGTCTGCAAAGTAATGTCTCTGCTTTTGAATATACTATCTAGGTTGGTCATAACTTTTCTTCCAAGGAGTAAGCTTAATTTCATGGCTGCAGTCACCATCTGCAGTGATTTTGGAGCCACAAAAAATAAAGTCTGACACTGTTTCCACTGTTTCCCCATCTATTTCCCATGAAGTGATGGGACCAGATGCCATGATCTTTGTTTTCTGAATGTTGAGCTTTAAGCCAACTTTTTCACTCTCCTCTTCCACTTTCATCAAGAGGCTTTTTAGCTCCTCTTCACTTTCTGCCATAAGGGTGCTGTCATCTGCATATCTGAGGTTATTGATATTTCTCCCGTCAGTCTTGATTCCAGCTTGTGCTTCTTCCAGTCCAGTGTTTCTCATGATGTACTCTGCATATAAGTTAAATAAGCAGGGTGACAATATATAGCCTTGATGTACTCCTTTTCCTATTTGAAACCAGTCTGTTGTTCCATGTCCAGTTCTAACTGTTGATTCCTGACCTGCATACAGATTTCTCAAGAGGCAGGTCAGGTAGTCTGGTATTCCCATCTCTTTCAGAATTTTCCACAGTTTATTGTGATCCACACAGTCAAACTATCCACTATGCTTTGGCATAGTCAATAAAGCAGAAATAGATGTTTTTCTGGAACTCTCTTGCTTTTTCCATGATCCAGCGGATGTTGGCAATTTGATCTCTGATTCCTCTGCCTTTTCTAAAACCAGCTTGAACATCTGGAAGTTCACGGTTCACATATTGCTGAAGCCTGGCTTGGAGAATTTTGAGCATTACTTTACTAGCGTGTGAGATGAGTGCAGTTGTGCAGTAGTTTGAGCATTCTTTGGCATTGCCTTTCTTTGGGATTGGAATGAAAACTGACCTTTTCCAGTCCTGTGGCCACTGCTGAGTTTTCCAAATTTGCTGGCATATTGAGTGCAGCACTTTCACAGCATCATCTTTCAGGATTTGAAACAGCTCCCCTGAAATTCCATCACCTCCACTAGCTTTGTTCGTAGTGATGCTTTCTAAGGCCCACTTGACTTCACATTCCAGGATGTCTGGCTCGAGATTAGTGATCACACCATCATGATTATCTGGGCCGTGAACATCTTTTTTGTACAGTTCTTCCATGTATTCTTGCCACCTCTTCTTAATATCTTCTGCTTCTTTTAGGTCCATACCATTTCTGTCTTTATCGAGCCCATCTTTGCATGAAATATTCCCTTGGTATCTCTAATTTTCTTAAAGAGATCTCTAGTCTTTCCCATTCTGTTGTTTTCCTCTATTTCTTTGCATTGATTGCTGAGGAAGGCTTTCTTATCTCTTCTTGCTATTCTTTGGAACTCTGCATTCAGATGCTTATAATTTTCCTTTCCTCCTTTGCTTTTCACTTCTCTTCTTTTCACAGCTACTTGTAAGGCCTCCCCAGACAGCCATTTTGCTTTTTTGCATTTCTTTTCCAGGGGATGGTCTTGATCCCTGTCTCCTGTACAATGTCACGAACCTCATTCCATAGTTCATCAGGCACTCTATCTATCAGATCTGGGCCCTTAAATCTGTTTCTCACATCCACTGTATAATCATAAGGGATTTGATTTTGGTCATACCTGAATGGTCTAGCGGTTTTCCCTACTTTCTTCAATCTGAGTCTGAATTTGGTAATAAGGAGTTCATGATCTGAGTCACAGTCAGCTCCTGGTCTTGTTTTTGTTGACTGTATAGAGCTTCTCCATCTTTGGCTGCAAAGAATATAATCAATCTGATTTCGGTGTTGACCATCTGGTGATGTCCATGTGTAGAGTCTTCTCTTGTATTGTTGCAAGAGGGTGTTTGCTATGACCAGTGCATTTTCTTGGCAAAACTCTATTAGTCTTTGCCGTGCTTCATTCCGCATTCCAAGGCCAAATTTGCCTGTTACTCCAGGTGTTTCTTGACTTCCTACTTT
This sequence comes from Budorcas taxicolor, assembly GCF_023091745.1. Classification (NCBI taxonomy): domain Eukaryota; kingdom Metazoa; phylum Chordata; class Mammalia; order Artiodactyla; family Bovidae; genus Budorcas; species Budorcas taxicolor. Next base: position 87,764,058 of record NC_068911.1, on the reverse strand, counting down.
TGCATGTATTAACTTAGAGGGTGGAATGGAGAGGGAGATGGGAGGGAGGCTCAAGAGTGAGGGGACATATTTATACCTATGGCTGATTCATGTTGAAGTTTGATAGAAAACAACAAAATTCTGTAAAGCATTTATCCTTCAATTAAAAAATTTAAAAAATTGAAAAAAATGGAAGAATCCACCTGCTAATGCAGGACATATGGGTACAATCTCTGGGTTAGGAAGATTCTCTGAAGAAGAAAATGACAACCCACTCCAGTATTCTCACCTGGGCAATCCCATGGACAGAGGAGCCTGGCAGGCTGTAGTCCATGGGTTGCAAAAGAATCAGACACGACTTAGTGACTAAACAACACATTATCAGGGATAATTATGAAAAAGGGTAGAACACTGAACTCCCTGTGAAGAGAGAATTATCACCTTGGTAGGAATTATTCTTAGAGTGAACACACCTAGTGTGGCCCACCTCTGTGCAGCTCTGAGACCTGGGAAGGCCAAATTCCCACTAATGACAGAGGCTGTTATTGCTTTGGATGATTCTTTCCATTGTTGCCAATTTAAAATGTTGGCAATCTTGTTCAAACAATGCTTGAAGAGTAATGAATTGACATGCTTTGTGTGTATTTTCTAATTCTTTCAAGCAGATCTCCAAATATTAGGATAGTAGGGGGAAATGTGTATTACAGTGGGTAACTACACATTGTCCATAGCACATCCTTCCAGGTTATCTGACAGTGATTTTGTGGGGAATATTTCACAATTCCAACATTTGTAGATAATGATACAACAAAAAATAATTCTTGTCTGTAGACATAAAAGCTCCGTTCTGTGCTCAGTTGCTCAGTCGTGTCCACCTTTTCGCGATCCCATGGGCTACATAGCCTGCCAGTCTCCTCTGTCCATTAGATTTCTCAGGTAAGAATATTGCCATGGGTTACCATTTCCTTCTCCAAGCTCTGCCCTATAGAAATTCAATTCACTTTCTTCCTTTCATTGAGGAACTAAGCTAGTTTTGCTTCTTTTTCCACATTCATTTCAACATGCCTTATCTATAAATGTGTCTGTTCTTTGAATTCTCCTTTGAACAGATTATAGAATTTTACCCATTAATGAGTTAGGGAAAGCTTTAATATGTGCTCACTTTCGGATCTGTATGAGTTACAATTTACTGTTTTTTTTTAAAAATTGATCTTTAATGTTACTTAAGAAACAAGCTTCCATTTATAGCCAATTAGTTGAAATGAGTGATCAGAACTTCTATTTCAGAGGCATGCTATATCTGCCCATACCAATTAAACATATTCTCTGCTTAGTGAATATAGTAAAGAACTTTTTGCATTAATTAGCTTCTCACTAATCAATCATTTTCAGTCTGATTGGCTTCTCTGCAAGGGATGCAGGAAAGGATGACTTGCCCAAGTTTAATCTCTGTAACTACCAGTTCTTTCTGCATCTTTCTACATAACAGTTCTTTCAGACTGTTTTTTCTTTCTTATAAGGCTGGTACTATTGTGAAGTACAAAACTGAATTTGCTGTTGATCTCAAAACTGCGGACTGTTCAATTACACTTTATGCAGAATTATTGTTGTTTAGTCGCTAAATCCGGTCCCACTCTTTGTGACCCCATGGGCTGTAGCCTGCCAGGCTCCTCTGTGCATGTAATTCTCCAGACAAGAATACTGGAGTGGATTGCCATTTCCATATCCAAGGGATTTTCCCAACTCAGAGATCAAACCTGCGTCTCCTGCTTGGCAGATAGATTCTTTACCACTGAGACACCTGGGCTTCCCTGTGTAGAACTGTGAAAGTCCTAAAATAAAACCTTTTGTCTTCTCTTCTCTCACAATATTTCTGACACCAAATGTGTGTGGGATTTACCCACACCAACTCTTTCTCCAATTCTCTGAAGACACCAACTGGGTGTTCTACAGTTTAATTAATTTCTGACACCTGCTGCCTGTCCTTAGTGCAGACCCCACAGGTTAAAGACTCAGTATCATGAAACTGCCTCCCCCGACTTCAGACATCAATTCCAAGTCCAGGTTGTCACATGTGCTTCTCATTGACTCTAAATCAGAAATTCCTATGACCTTCCCCTCAGATCTGATAATTAAATGTGGCTCACAGAATTCAGGGAAATAGTTTACTCACTAGATTACTGGTTTATTACAAAGGATACAACTTAGGAACAGCTGCAATGAAGAGATGTGCAGGGCAAGGTCTTGGGGAAGGTGCACAGAGCTCTCTCGGAGCACACCACCCTCTTAGCAACCTGCAACTCTGAATTTCTTTGTCTAATGTTTCTATAATGATTCCTTTACTTAAGCATAATTAATTAAATCATTGGCCATTCATGGTTAAGTCAATCTCCAGACCCTGTCCCCTCCCCAGGGCTCAGGTGGTGAGGCTGAAAGTTCCAACTCTCAAATCACTAGGTTGGATTCCTGGCAACCAGTACTGCCAATTCATAGAGGTTTTTCCAAAAGTCACTTCATTAACAAAAACTCAGGTGTGGTTGAAAGGGGACTTGTTATAAATAATAAAAGACCCTCCTTTCACCTTTCTGTGCCCATAGGACAGAAAGCCACATTCCAACAGTGGGTATCTGCTGCAAAGTAAGAGTTTATTTCAGTACACCAAGCAAGAACAGGCAGCTCGAGCTCAAAAGACCTAAACTCGCTTTCAGGTGAGGGTTTTTAAAGACAACACTAGGGGAGAGGATTGCAGGATGGTGATCAGCTGGTAGACTTTCTTCAGATTGGTTGGTGGTGAAGTAACAGGGTGATGTTTAGGGAATCTCAATCATCAACCTTCTGGATTCAGCCAGTCTGGGATCAGCATATGGTCACCATCCTCTACCGGAGTGGGTGTTAGTTTCTGCAGAACAGCCCAGAGATATCCATCAATTGTTTCTATATCCATTCAGGAGAAACCAGGAGTGCGTTCCTGTGTGTGTGCTGAGTCTCTTCAGTCAGGTCTGACTCTCTGCTAAGACTGGAGCTAATGAGGCAGTGGAGTAAGTACTCAAAATGGCTCCTCTGTCTATGGGATTCTCCAGGCAAGAGTACTACAGCGGGTTGCCATGCCCTCCCCCAGGGGATCTTCTTGACCCAGGGATTGAACCCATGTCTCTTGTGTCTCCTGCATTGGCAGGCGGGTTCTTTACCACTAGCACCAACTGGGAAGCCCCAGGAGTCCTGTGACTCTTGTCCTAATCATTAACTCTTTGAGCCTACTCTCTGGGACTTGGAGAAAGCCTATGGGCTTTTGTAAACCTGCAAGTCCCCCCGCTGCCCAGCCCACCTGAGGTCCTGCTTGGATTCAGAGGGATAGGACAGTAAGTAATCCTGGGTAATCTATATGAATTCTGTCTCTTTTTTTTCCTACATCTCTCTAGAAGGTAACATAAACATATTTCTTTTTCTGTTAGAATTTTGTATCTAATTTAAAGATACACTCAATAAGCATGGAAATCTTAACTAAGATGTAAATTTTTCTTTAAAAGGGGCTTAAAAAAAGTCCATTACTTAGAATTCTTTACCCAATTACTTTCTATCATAGTTTCTGAGGATGCCAGCTGTGTTTTCCTTGTGGTAAAGACAGGCAATTTGAGTAAATTAAAGAATGTTTGCAATTGATGTGTACAGAGCTGTCCTTGGAAGTGTACATGGTATTTTCAAGATGAAAGACTCTAATAAGTGTTTTGTCGTTTCAGTGTTAGGACTGGTAAGATGCTGACCTTTTTCTTTCTCAATTATGATTATAAAACCAACATGACCTGAAATTTTATATAATAATATCTGTATGAGTTTCCTAGGGCTGCTCCTGCAAAATACCACTGCCTGGTGGCTTAAAATGGCAGCAATTTATCGTGTCACAGTTCTGAAAGTAGAGATTGGAGATAAGATGTTGGCAGGGTTAGTTCTTCTTAATAACTATGAAGAAGGATCTATTTCATGTCTTTCTCTCATCTGGTGGTCAACTGGCAATATTTGTTGTTCCTTAGCTTGTGGAATGGAGAAGGCAATGGCACCCCACTCCAGTACTCTTGCCTGGAAAATCCCATGGACAGAGAAGCCCGGTAGGCTGCAGTTCATGGGGTCGCTAAGAGTCGGACATGACTGAGCGACTTCACTTTCACTTTTCACTTTCACGCATTGGAGAAGGAAATGGCAACCCACTCCAGTGTTCTTGCCTGGAGAATCCCAGGGATGGGGGAGCCTGGTGGGCTGCTGTCTATGGGGTCACACAGAGTCGGACACGACTGAAGTGACTTAGCAGCAGCAGCAGCAACTTGTGGAAACATTACCCCGACTCTGCCTTTTTCTTCAAATAGTGTTCTCTGAATATGTATGTTTGTGTCCAAATTTCTCCTTTTTATAAGGACACCAGTCATATTGGTCCAATATGACCTTGTCCTAACTTAATTAACTACATCTATGATGACCCTATTTCCAAATAACATCACATTCTGAGGTACTAGGGGTTAGGACTTTAACACATAAACTTTGTGGAGACACAATTCAGCCCAAGAGAATATCACTCATCGTACACCTTCCATATGATTTGGTCAAAGCATAAGCACATAATGATTGGAAGGTGTTTTCAAAAAGTTTTTCACAGTATTGAGACAATTTACTCATTGTCAGCTCCTTATTTAGTCAAAAAGAGCCTTATATTCTGATTGTTTACCAAATACAGATGATTTTTAGTGTCCGGTGTGGTTGCTGATATTGTGAATTATCTGTACATATTATAAGACTATTACTCCCTGATATCATAGCTTTTGTTTCTGGTATCTACAAGGAGAGCATGTTTCTCCAAGTTTCTTGTGATAGTGATGACTATAGCACATAGATAAAGCTCATGAGAATTGTGTTGGTACCACTGGAGCAGTTTCTACATCAGGCTGGGGCTGTCAAAGTCGAGGCTTACTCTGGGGAGAAGTCAGAAGGCAAGATATCTGGTATAGTTTCTCTGTTTTTTCTTTTCTCCCTCCATCTCCCTGGTTCCCTAGGTCAAGTGGAATACAGAGAGATTGTTTGCTTGATAGTAGCGGTGTTTAGAATCAGACCTGGGCAGTGATGATGCATGTAGAATATATCCAGAGTGTAATACTAAAATAGTATGTATAGCTAAGTTTATAAAATAAACTCCCTTTTTACTCATTTATTCATTCATATATCCTTTCAGCAGTCATTGAGAACCTCTATAGATTAAGGGTTAAGGTCAACTGCTTGGGAGTTAGATATATATGAATTATAATCTAGATTCTATTATTAATTACATGACCTTGGACATTTTCTTTATATTTCTGTTGGATATTTTTGAAACTCAGTTTTCTTATCTGTGTAATATTTGAAATAATAATACTGTCATGATAGATTACATTATACATTCGGGGGTAAGAGCCCCCATATCTCAGTAGCCTGAAATGACAGAAGTTTGTTTCCTTCTTAAGCTACATGTCCGTCATTGCTGGCTGAGTTCTCTATACCACATGGGCTGTCCTCCAGAAGCACAGAGCAGCCAGTATTTGGAACATTTCCCATTGCTATGGGAGAAGGAAAAAGAGATCTAGAGGAGCATTTTTATCATTTTTTCTCGTAACATACTGGCCAGAGTCAGTCACTGACCCACTCAACCACAAGGGACCAGGAATTGCTTTACTATCATGGAGAGTGGGAAAGACCTGGTGAACAACACACAGACTGTCACAAACCCCCTTCTGTAGGGTATAAAGAAGGATTCCATGCAATTATTTGTGTTTGTGTGTGTAAATATATAAAGTGCCTGGTATAGTGACTGGTAGGGGCATGTTAGACTCTCAATAATAATAGTAGCTATTATTATTCTTGTACATTATCACGATTAATCACCTCTATATGCCAAGCACTGAGCTAGGTACTGGGAAGCCATAGGCTATCAGTGAAACTCCAACTGGGGGCAAGGAGTGAGACAGCTGTGACTTAGGAAGGCTATCGTCCCTTACCTGGAATGAACAAATTAATAAACCTAGTTTGTTAATTGGTCATAAGGGAAGTGGGCTAAAGCAGTGTCCAAATATTGTCTCATTTAATCTCACTCCATCCTATAAATTAAGGATATTTATGCCAGTTCACAAATGAGGTAAACACTTTTTAAAACCTTTTAAAAGGACTACCAATTTTTACTCCCATCAACAATATATAATAATAATGCATGTTTCCTTGCATCTTCGCCACAACTTCCAGTTACCAATCTTTTAAATGTTTGTTAGGAAACATTTAGGGAAATAAATAAAAATTTATGGCTACTTAAGTATATATTCCCCTAATTACTCAAGAAGCAGAGAATAATTTCTTATGCTCACTGACTATTTGTGCTTTTGTGTACTGATAATTCATATCTTTTGCCCATTTTCTTGTTGGATTGTTGATTTTTTCTTATTGATTTGCAAGAGTCCTTTAAATATTATAATAGCAATTATTTGTTATATATGTTACAAATATTTTCTCTAAGTCTCTTGCTTCTCTTTAATATGTGTATCTTTTACTAATATAGAATTAAAAATCTTATATATGTATCATGTATTGGTCAGTCTTTTCTCATGGCTTCTGGACTTTATATGTCAATTCAGAATATCTTTCCTACTGAAATAAAAATAATTCTTTATATTTTGTTCTTTTCATAGTTTACTTTTTAGACAAGACAAAATTAACTTTTGCATAAGTTCTGAGATAGGGATCTAATTTTATCTTTTCCTAGAGGAAAAGCCATTTGTTTCAAATTCAATTATTGATTTGGAAATTCTTAGTCACACACACACACAATTTTCTAGACCATTTTCTCCCCATTGGCATTGCTACATTGTTTTAGAAACCATAGCTTTGTCATATGTCTTAATTGTGCTGAGGATTGATCCTCTCTCTGTTCTTCTCTTTCCAAATATTTTTGGCAATCTTGTGCTTTGTCACCATGAGCTTTTAAATATGATTTTTAAGTCCCACAAACTATTCTATTAGGATTGCCCAGATGTATTGATTAATTGGGGAAGAATGATAGCTTTATACTATTGAAGTTTCACTTTCAGGAACATGATGTATCTTTATATTTAGATCTCCTTTCTGCCTTGCAATAAAGTTTGATAGTTTGCTTTGAGTGTTATTCTCAGGTATTAATGAGCTTAATTGCTATGATTTTGAATGGAATAAATGTTTCCATTATGTTTTCTGATTTAATATTGTTGATATATAACCTTTATTTTTGTTGTTGAGCTTGTCTCACTGGCTTCCTAAATTTTAACACTGGATTCAACAGTTTTTCATTTGATTCGTTTGGATAGTTTAGAAGAAAACTGTAGAATTTACAAACACAGCTTTTTTGTATAGCCATTCTTATCGGGAAGATAGAAGCCACTTAAGTATTTACCACAAACGGAATGTGAAACAAGAAAGTGGTTACAGAGGTGAAGGAACCCTTAAAAAACCACATCAGCAGCGAGGAGATAACCCAGGGGTTATTAACAGCAGGAAGCCACATTACTAGACTGAAAAGATAGAGAAGAGGCAGGGTTAATGGAGCCTAGGGACCAGGTCACCCGCTAGAAGCTGGAAGCTTGGTGGGCCAGTCCCGCGGGAGTCACGTAGGAGAAAAGCTGCTGCCAGAGAAGTTGCACAAGGCTGAAAGGAGGTGGGAGAAATACCTAGGCTTCTCCCTTTCCCCACCCTCCAGTCAGTCTCCTACTCGGCCTGCCATCTTTTGCATTTAGCTGGACACCAGCCGAAAAGGAACCAATACTGCAGAGAGTGGCCCACCTATGATAGTGAATCTGAGCACAGGTAGGTCTAGGATTGGATCACTTTCAAATATTTATGCCTCTAAATTCATTTTCTCATTTAATTATACTGGTGAGGACCTGCAGCACAAGTTGAAAGAGTGCTATGTGGATAGGACATCTCTGTGCTTATTCTTGATTTTAGAAGGGTTACTTCTAATGTTACCATCTTAAATGGGATGCTGAGGAATCGAATCCTTTGTAACATACACTGAGATGATTATATAAGAATATATTTTATATATATATATACATTAATTTACAATATTGATGTACTGAATTGCACTGATAGACTTGCTAATGAGCAAAAGTGAATCAGCCTTCCATTGTTTGGAAAAACCTTACTTTGTAAGTGTATTGTTCTTTTTAATAAAGTGCTATATTAGATTTATCCATATCTTATTTAGGACTTTTATATCTATGTACATAGGTGTTATGAAACTAGAAAATTATGCTAGCCTTGAGAATGGGTTAAGACCCTTTCTATCTTTTCTATGCCCTATATATGTAACATAAAGTTTTCCTAATTTTTGAATGTTTGGAAGAACATCCACTTAAAACCTGATGTTTGATAGAGTGGTGGTGGTGGTTTAGTCGCTAAGATGTGTCTGACTTTTGCAACCCCATGGACTGTAGCCTGTAGGCTCCTCTGTTCATGGGATTCTCTGGGCAAGAATACTGGAGTGGATTGCCATTTCCTTCTCCAAGCGATAGAGTGTTCATAACCTTTTCAAGTTCTTCTATGATTATACTTTCTTTCCTTCAGCCAATTGCTAAAATTTGCTTTAGTAAACTTTCACTTAGTCAGGAAGGCATCTGGGTCTCCAACTCTTAGCCAGCTGCCTTGAAGATAGTCCCTTGTGTGGTTGAGGGAGGTTGCATAACCAGGATTCTTGTTCTAAAACTGATGACTTGCTTCTGTAGGAGAAATACGTATCTCATTAAGTGTCAATTTGGAGAATGGTATAAAGAAAGAGGACACTTATTCCATTATTTTAGGGATACATGTATCTGACTGAAACTCACTCAGAAGACAAGTGGTACCAATGTAGCCAAGGAGATGCTGTCTCAGGGATAATCTCCCAGCCGTCTTTTCATGCGTGAAGCCAGAAAATGCTATCATATAGGGGTAGAAAGTGGGTGGTTCCCAGGGTGAGCGACTTCAGCTAACTAAATCCATTTTAAGACCAGAGGTTCCTTTTGTAACCTTAGAACTAGTCCTAAATGGGTCCATTTTCTAACAAGATACTGAGTTGTTTTTCAGAGACAACAGAAAACCATCAGTCATGTAGCCAAAGCACACACAGGGGAGAGATTTTGGCCTCAAATAACGCCTGGAGCCACCGTTTCCACCCTCACAGAGCCAAAGAACTTGGAAGTGATCTGAATGTCAGAATCTTCTCAGAAGTGAAGGGTCCGCTGTGCAGGAAGAGCCAGTGCTGAAGCACCTATATCATACCTTCCTCCAAAGGGCCAAGTTCCAAGCCCTCCAATGCAACCTGCTCGCCAGCACTTCCACATAACAGCCCTCCTCCTCTAAGTCAGAGACGTTTGACCAAACCCAGATCCGGGACACAGGTATGAACTGTGCCTTCTGTCTCCTTGCCAGCAGTAACGTTTTTCCTCAAAAGCTGATGCTGTAACATTGGCTTCTGTGTTCACTGGGCGTCAAGCCCTTTGCTTGGTAACACTCTTGCTTGTGTCCTTCACCAAAGTTGGGAAAAGAACTTAGTTTTCTCACACTACTCCCCTGTAAAGTGAGGAATGTTTATTTTTAAAGTGACTACAGATTATGAAATGTATTGTCTTATACAAATTTAAAGCCGATGTGGGACACTATGAGGCATCTATGGAGAGGGATAGATTTCTTCACACCTTGATCCTATTTTGATTTAGGGGAAATTACGTTAAAACTGACAACCAGGACAGCCTTACAAGAAAAAAGAAGTACATTTCTATGTCAGTCTGTGGTTGTATTCATGTAAGCATGACCATTGTCATGCTTTGCTTTCATGGGAAATGTTTTCAGTTGATTGTATGTGTGAACTCCCACCACCCTCCACCACCACAAAAGTCACTGCATGCTCTTTGTGCTTCTACCATTTTTACTGCACTGTATATTAACCTATACCTGGTTCCCCTCTACAACCTCTCTCATTGTTTCCCCCATCCCCATGGGATGGCGGAACAATTTGGATAAACCGAATTAGGAGAAAAGAGGTAAGAAATAGCTTCCTTGTTCCAGGAACGTGCTCTGCATTTTCCAGATGTTAAATGAGGTAATTGCCCCAAACAATGATTCTCAAACCTAAAGATGGATCATGTGGGTTATTATTTTTAATCTGATTCTTGGTATGGAAATTTGAGATCTGCTGACTTAGCTACAAGAGCTCTGCTTTCTAGTTAGGTGAACTTTCACTGAATTGAATACATGTTTGCTACTTACTATGTTTGTGGCATTGACAAGTGTACTAACCATTTAAAGGTTAGTCTCTTCTTTAGAAAATGAGTATATTAATAACAGTATTAAAAATCAGTTGAGTTCTATTTGGTTGCTCAGTCGTGTCCGACTCTTTACGACCTCATGAATCGCAGCACGCCAGGCCTCCCGGTCTATCACCAACTCCCGGAGTTTACCCAAACTCATGTCCATCGAGTTGGTGATGCCATCCAGCCATCACATCCTCTATATGAGGTTAACTGTGTCTATTGAGGGCTTAGCAGAATGCCTGAAACACTGTCAGCAATCCGTCAATGTAAGTTATCTTTACCTAAGTCAGAAGACCTGGATTATTCTTGTAAGTAGTGTGCTACTTTGGACAATTTATATAATTTCTTTGCCCCACTATTTAATCATCTGCAAAGTACATTTATGTTTTTCTATTTTTAAAAAAAATTTGCGATGTGTTTTTATATCTCTTAATCTTCAAATAACTTTATATGGTATTATTTATCATTTGGAGGAGAAACTCTTAACAATTAATTAATAAGTGGTAGATGGGGAATTGACCATAAGATCTCTGATAGTCCCTGGTGGCTTCCCTGGTGGTGCAGATGGTAAAGCGTCTGCCTGCAATGAGGGAGACCCAGGTTCAGTCCCTGGGTAGGGAAGATCCCCTGGAGAAGGAAATGGCAACCCACTCCAGTATTCTTGCCTGAAAATCCCATAGACAGAGGAGCCTGGTGGGCCATAGTTCATAGGGTCGCAAAGAGTCAGACATGACTGAGAGACTTTCATTCACTCTCTGATATTAGATTCTCATTCTTTTGTTTCCATATCACATGCTCCTCAAATAAAGGACTTGAACCCAAAGCAATCTATAGAGTCAATGCAATCCCTATCAAGCTACCAATGGTATTTTTCACAGAACTGAAACAAATAAGTTCACGATTTGTATGGAAACACACACACACACACAAAATCATGAATAGCCAAAGCAATCTTGAGAAAGAAGAATAGAACTGGAGGAATCAACCTGTCTGACTTCAGACTATACTACAAAACTACAGTCATCAAGACAGTATGGTACTTGCACGAAGACAGAAATATAGATCAGTGGAACAAAATAGAAATCCCAGAGGTAAATCCACACACCTATGCACACCTTATTTTTGACAAAGGAGGCAAGAATATACAATGGAGAAAAGACGATCTCTTTAACAAGTGGTGCTGGGAAAACTGGTCAACCACCTCTAAAAGATTGAAACTAGAAAGCTTTCTAACACCATACACAAAAATAAACTCAAAATCAATGAAAGGTCTAAATGTAAGACAAGAAACTATAAAACTCCTAGAGGAAAACATAGGCAAAACCCTCTCTGACATAAATCACACCAAGATCCCCTATGACCCACCTCTCAGAATAATGGAAATAAAAGCAAAAATAAACAAATGGGACCTAATTAAAAGCTTTTGCACAATGAAGGAGACTGTAAGCAGGATGAAAAGACAGCCTTCAGAATGGGAGAAAATAATAGCAAATGAAGCAACTGACAAAGAATCTCAAAAATATGCAAGCAGCTCATGCAGCTCAATACCAAAAAAATAAATAACCCAATCAAAAAATAGGCCAAAGAACTAAACAGACAATTATCCAAAGAAGACATACAGATGGCTAACAAACACTTGAAAAGATGCTCAACATCACTCATTATCAGAGAAATGCAACTCAAAACCACAATGAGGTACCATCTCATGCCGGTCAGAATGGCTGCTATCAAGAGGTCTACAAACAATAAGTGCTGGAGAGGGTGTGGAGAAAAGGGAACCCTCTTACACTGTTGGTGGGAATGCAAACTAGTACAGCCACTATGGAGAACAGTGTGGAGGTTCCTTAAAAAACTGGAAATAGAACTGCCATATGACCCAGCAATCCCATTGAGGAAACCAGAATTGAAAGAGACATGTCTATCCCCAGTGTTCATCGCAGCACTGTTTACAATAGCCAGGACATGGAAGCAACCTAGATGTCTGTCAGCAGACGAATGGATAAGAAAGCTGTGGTACATTTATACAATGGAATATTACTCAGCTATTAAAAAGAATGCATTTGAATCAGTTCATATGAGGTGGATGAACCTAGAGCCTATTATATAGAGTGAAGTAAGAAAGAAAAACACCCATACAATATATTAATGCATATATATGGAATTTAGAAAGATGGTAACGATGACCCTATATGTGAGACAGCTAAAGAGACACAGATGTAAAGAACAGACTTTTGGACTCTGTGGGAGAAGGTGAGGGTGGGATGGTTTGAGGGAATAGCACTGAAACATGTATATCACCATATGTGAAACAGATCCCCAGTCCAAGTTCGATGCATGAAACAGGGCACCCAAAGCCAGTGCACTGGGACAACCCTGAGGGAGGGGATGGGGAGGGAGGCGGGAGGGGGCTTCAGGATGGGGGACACTTGTACACCCGTGGCCGATTCATGTCAGTGTATGGCAACACTACAATGCTGTAAAGTAATTAGCCTTCAATTAAAATAATTAAAAAATAAAGATACCATTAAAAAAATGAACCACAATGGCAAACTGTGTAAAAATGCAGGAAAATTGAGACCCATTGTGAGGGTCCAAGTGACCTTCAAATATGAACTTAAAGCCCAAATTCCAGCTGCCAATGTGACGTTGTCTCCCCACAACTTCCATTTCCAGTATCATCACTCCCCCACAGCTAAGATATTCAAAGGAAGAGAGCAAAGGAACCCAGTCACACTGGTAAGGCCAAGAGTGGATTCAAATCTGCTTTCTGAACAGTGTTTATGAGAGAGATGACCTCTCAGTTGCTGCAGGCTGCCTCCCTCCCTGTACAGTCACCAGAAACCTGGGAATAAAATAAGCTGCATTCTACCAAGTTGAAATGTCTTCACTTGAATTTTGGAGGCCACGGGCATGAAAGTAGAATGAGGTTTTTCCTGTTTCCTCAGATCCTTCTGCATTCAAGTTTTGTTTTTAACATTCTTGGAGGATACCAAGGAAGGGGTGACAGAACCTAGAATTTAAAGAAAGAGCTGGAGTTATAGAACTGCTGTCTAAAAACTGGGATGTGCAAAGCTGATGATGAAAGATGGGAAATACCACATATTCCCAAAGAGTGCCAGCAATTAGGATCAGTCTCCTGCCTGCAAGACTTACCACCAGGTGACAGTGTATAACCAGCAGTTCACTATCTATCAATCTTGCCCAGGTATCCCAACTTAAACTAAGAAAAGCATGAAAGAGATGGACTAAATGTTAGGAGTGGTTTACTTTTGTTTCCTTTTTAGGGGGTGATAATTTCTTCTCTTCAAAGGCAAGGAATGGGGTTCTCTAGAGCTCCTCATAACTGTTGGGGGTATCCTCCAAGCAGGATAGGCTAGCAGTTATTTAAAGAATGCTTAATGTGTGGTAAGACCTGTAGACACAACTTGAATGTCTTCAGAGTAGTATGGAGAGAGAGTTCTTGAAGGATGTACTGTGAAACAAGGAATTCCCTTGTATTATAGGGTGAATAGAGTTTTTGCCCAACCTAAGACACTTTTGAAAGTAAAAGGGGATACTATAATTATCCCCAGACAACAGCTGTAAAATATGTCAACCAGGATGTCTGATTATCTAAATTTACTTTAATATACTTCATCACAGAGAGTGTGATATATGCATGCTAATTAGTTTTAATCTACCAACCCTATGGGTAATTAGTTAGTATTTGAAGACCTCTAATTGGACATGCACACTCCCAAAGTAGTTGGTTAACGTTTGAATGACTGACTTAACCAGGAACCCACTCTCAGAAGGCACATTGGCGTCACTTAACTTTGTTACTTAGCATAATGAATATTAGAAAATTTTCATTATTGGAATCAGTGGTGCTCAAGATGTGTGGATAGACCAGCAATATTGTACAGCCAGTTTTCCCCCTTCTATGAACAAGGTATAACTACTTATGGAATTTAAAAGCCTCCACTATTTGGAATGGCTCCCTAGGTTTAGGATTCCAAGGAAATTGAGAGACTGTTTTCAATTTCATAATGGAAGATTTTGTTACTTGACCCTGACAAGAAGGTTAACTGGATATCCTTGCATCTGCATGGCTGGACAGAAAGCTAGAATTTGATTAGACCTACAGTACAAGTTGTAAGACTGTTTTACTGCCTTCCATAACATTTTCCTGTATGGGTAGCAAATTCACTGTAGTATACCACGTTGTACCAAGGTTGAGGGGAAGGACCCATTCAGTCTTTACTCACCTCTAACCATAGCACACTACAGATATCCTCTATGAAGATCTAAACTGGCTTAGGCCAGTGTGTGATACTTGTCATTTTCAGCTTCCTCCCCACTATGGAAAAGGAAGGACGCTTGACATAACTACTCGGAGATCTGGGGTATGCTTGAACTTGTGACAGATGCTCACTGGGGCCTGGAGATTTCTAACACAAGAAGGCCAATGGATTAACATATGCTTCCTGAAGTAACTGTGTTACAATGCATCTAGGAAGTGGACGTGGGGTGGGGGAAGCAATTGCTAAGAGGTCCACTTATCCAAGATCCTTGGATAGTGTGGAAGAGGATTCCAAATGAAGGAACCCAGAGATTACAGGAGGGACAGGAGCTCTGGGCTGTGGACCAGACAAGGGGTTGGGCACTGCATCATTAGAAAGTCCATGGGAGATACCACTGTCATTTCTAAAAGGGGCTTGCTTGACAGAGGGGGCCAGAGTGAAGTTCTACATCATTCCAAGGAAACCATGCACAATGATTATGCAGTGACCGCTGCATTGCAGAGGCTTTCAGCCTTAGGTGGCAGAACCAGAACAAGGCGTTGGGGGAATCCCTTTCTAATACTGAAAGTAGTCTCCCAGTGGGCTTCCCAGGTAGCGATAGTGGTAAAGAACACACCTGCCAATGCAGGAGACACAAGAGATGCGGGTTCGATCTCTGGGTCAGGAAGATCTCCTGGAGGAGGGCATGGCAACCCACTCGAGTATTCTTGCCCGGAGAATCCCATGGACAGAGAAACTTGGAGGGCTACGGTCCATAGGCAAAGAGTTGGACATGACTGAAGCAACTTGGTACCCATGCAGTCTCCCTAACAACTCTGTTTCCCACCCCTCTTCCCTGTCCTAGAAGAGAAAGAGAGAATGTAGTTCTCAGAGCCTCTTTCTTCCTCCTCACTTCAAACTCTCAGAAATAGGGAAATGGATATTTTACTAAAGATTTTGTAGGCTAACCAGTGATTTCATGATGTCCCAAGAGAAGGAATTGATGAAATTCCAACAGTTTATCTCTGTTCTTTCTCCAAATTCTTCCCTAATTTGTCCTAGAAAAACTCCCCTGATTTTCCTTTTATGCATGGTTTAAATTAGTAGCTTCAGTGAGACTGCTACCATCAATTAGGGGAAATCAGTGGAAGTGTTCTTAGACTGTTTCCATAGAGGGAGGGTACCACTGGTTTTGATGAGCTGGAGCCAGAGAAGATAAATGTCCTACAATAAGTAGCAAAGTCCCACACAACAAAGAATTGCACCATGTCTTCCATGGTTCTTGAATGTCCTGCTGGACATACATGTACATGAGAAGCTCTAATTATCTGAGACTAGAACTTACCTTAATGTGCGTGAGTATGTGTGTATGTATGCTGTATGGCAAGAGTTTAATATACACGAGGTCTTTCAGGAATGCAACTACTATGCAAATCAAAAGAACTTGGTGGCTTAGTTTTAAAATTTTCTAAGAGTGTTTGTCATTTCCAATAATCACATCACTAACAGCTATACTGCTTATGGCATTTGAGAGGCCAATGAAACCTACCAATATCAGTCTGCATTGATAGCTATTGCAATCTGGTGATTCCAACATTGTCAATAAGTATCTAACAACCTCCTTAAGTGTTATAGTGTAGTCAAGGCAAAGCAGTTACACTAAATACTATTCAGATAGTATTGTCTTTTCCTAATTAGGCTTGCCACATTTAACAAATAAAAATATAGGAACCCAAGTTAAATTTAAATTTCAGATAAGCTACAAATAAATTTATAGTGTTAAGTATGTGCTAGATATTGTCACTCTAGCAATCCTGTTTATAGTACATTTAGGAAATTTTATTGAATTGCTTAAAATGTTTGTGACTAGGAAATATTATTCTAATAATTTAATTTTTGAAGGTTAAAGGGATGCTATCTAATATTAACATAAGAAGGGATCAATGGAGCTAGGTAGAACTTAAAACTACTGGTTTAGTGCAAAACAGATATAGCAAAGGAGGAGCTGCATGTCCACAACATGCTTCTGGGGCAGAGTCTCTGTCCCCAACTTGACCCACTCAAATAGTTACATAAATGTTCTCTCTCTCTCTCTCAAAAAAAAAAAAAAATTCTTACAGAGAATTGTGCTGCCTCTCAGCCAGGAAAGAGGATGGCAACCAGAGGCTACTGACCAACTGCTCTGGATTTTCTCTGCTTTGTTTCCATCTTGTAAATTATTTCTCATTAGTTATCTATGTTATACACAGTATCAACAGTGTATATGTATAGCACTAATGCTCTGTGGCTGAATGGGAAGGAAGTCAAAAAATGGGGGAGATATATATATAGATACGTATGGTTGATTCATTTTGCTATACAGTAGAAGCTAACACAACATTGTAAGTAACTATACTGCAATAAAAATTAAATAAAAAAATAATTGTGCTGCTGAGAAATAGGTTTTCTTCATTTTGATTTATATTTTTAAATCTAGATTTAATCAAAGTACCTGTTCTCATTATGGGGAGGAGGTGCTATACAGCATTGATGACCTGAAACACCTGAAACATTGTACCAATAATTTCTCTCTTCAAACCTCCTACTCATTTTATAATGCTTCCCAGACACTAAGATAAATTTTCTGTGTCTTTTGAAATAGACATATAGCTTTAATTTCTGCAACTTTAATATTTAATTAAAATATTGCTACCAAAATGGGTAGAATATTTTAAGATGGTATACTCTATTGAAAAACAGAGACTGAATTATGGTTTTTTGATTAGATTCAGGGAAAATCTGAAGACCATAAGTATCAGAATGCCTCTAGCCAAGCTGTATAAGGTTCAGGAGAAATCACCAGGAAATGTACAAAGGGCAGAGATATTTTATGGTTGAGAAAACTGCAGAAGAATAAATAGGTAAAAATGAAATAATAATCATTAAGAGGAGGAAAGGCTTATCTGGTTTATCCTGATAAAATTACAGTTACTGGAGCCAGGATGATCTTCCAGCTTTGCCATCAGAACATATTATTCCCTGCTTAAAACTCCTTAGGGATTTTGCATTGAACTCAAAATAAAGTTCAGAATTTTCTGCAAGCTCCTGCCTGACCCGTTTCCTGATTCTTTCTCCAGCTTAACTTCACACATCTCCTCCAGCTTCACTGGACTCTGTTCACTCAGGTCTTTTTCCTTAGGCTCCTGCCATAAGGTCTTAAAACAGGCTGGTCCCTCTGTCTGAAACCTCTATACCATTCATCCTTCGTCTGCATCAACTGTCATTCAGGTCTCAGTCCAAATACATTTCCCTAGACTTGCTTTAGGCCCTCACTATATTCTTCATAAGGAGCGGTGTTTGGGGGAAAATGGATGCATGTATATGAATGGCTGAGTCCCTTTGCTGTTCACCTGAAACTATCACAACATTGTCAATTGGCTATACTCCAATATGAAATGAAGTTTTAAAAAGCCCTTTTAATCCATTTAATATTATTTGATTAATGCATATCATTAGTTATAGGATTCAGCTTAAATCTGTGTATGATGTTTCTCATTTTCAGCCTCCTCCCCACTATGGGAAAGAAGAGAATGCTTGATGTAAGTCTCCTGGACTGGCTTGGACCCTAAACCCTTGAATATCTATATTCCCTACAAGACTACAGGGGGCTTCCTTTATGGCTCAGCAGGTAAAGAATCCTCCTGCAATGCGAGAGACACAGGAGACATGGGTTTGATCTCTGGGTCAGGAAGATCCCCTGGAGGAGGAAACGGCAATCTGCTCCAGTATTCCTGCCTGAAAAATCCCATGGAGAGAAGAGCCTGGCTGGCTACAGTCCAGAGGATCAAAAAGAGTTGAACATGACTGATTGACTAAGCACACAGAAGACTACAAGCTCTGTTAAGTCTGGGGTCCTATCTATCCTTATAACCATCATCTACTGACTGATAAAATAGGCGCTTAATACGTGACTTTTGATTATAGTAGTAATGTTGTTAAATGTCATCTATGAGATTAAATAAAAATATATATTCCTCATATAGTTTAGAAATACAAGAATCATGTTTCTTTAGTTTCCTTGGCATTACACTGGCAAAGTCAGGTGTATATTAAAAAAAGACTGATTCATTTACTTAATATGAGTTCGTAACATATCACGTGTGCACAGTGCTAGACAGTGGGGATATAGAGGTGGAAAAAGTTGGCAGGCATTTATCCAGCTATAAAGGAAATTTGAGCAGAAAGCAAAGAGAGATTATCATATTTTGTTATTTAACTGGAATGCTGATGAGCTTCATGTGGTAAAGATTAGGTGCCAAGGGAAACTGAGAGATGACCTGCTGTAGACCCAATGTTTTTGTCTCCCTGTAATCCATATACTAGTCTTCCCTGGTGGCTCAGAGGTTAAAGTGTCTGCCTGCAATGTGGGAGACCTGTGTTTGATCCCTGGGTTAGGAAGATCCCCGGAGAAGGAAATGGCAATCCACTCTGGTACTCTTGCCTGGAAAAAGGCTACAGTCCATGGGGTCTCAAAGATGACATTTAACAATTCATATATGTTAAAACCTAAAGCCCTAGGCTATGGTGTTGGAAGTGGGTCTTTGGGAGGTGATTAGGTCATGAAGGCAGGGGCCTCTTGAATGTGATTAGTGCTGTTACAAAAAAGAGACCTGATGGAGCTCCCTAGCCTCTTCCACCATGTGAGGCTACAGTGAAGTGGGCTCTCACCTGGCACTGAATTGGCAACTTGATCTCAGACTTCTCAGGCTCCATAACTATGAGAAGTATGTTTCTGTAGTTTATAAGCTACCTAGTCTATGGTGTTTTGTTACAGCAGCCCAAATGGAATAAAACAGGAGTCCTTGACAAGCTGAGAGTGTCCGAAGAAGTGACATTTAACCTGAGGTTTGAAAGAATAGGCTTCCCTGGTGGCTCAGATGATAAAGACTCTACTTGCAATGTGGAAGACCCGGGTTTGATCCCTGGGTCAGGAAGATGCCCTGCAGAAGGGAATGGTAACCACTTCAGTATTCTTGCCTGGAGAATTCCAAGGACAGAGGAGCTTGGCAGGCTACAGTCCATGGTGACACTGCTGAGCACCTCACACTTTCACTTTTACTTTGAAAGGGTGGTGTGGCAGTGTTAGGTGAGGTGCCTTAGAGGAAGAGGAAATCTGTATGAGGAAGTTTTCAGAGGAGAAAAAGGACGGCCTTGCTGGAGGTAGAACATGAGTATCAGCTGATTAACAAGCTCCCCAGGGATTCTGATGTGGACCCAGGCATGCAAATCATTGGGCTGGAGCTTTTCTATTCAAAATGTGGTCCTGGTCCCTGCCACGTCACCAGAAGTTTATTGGGCCTTTCTTAAGTCTCAATCAAAATCTATGTATCAAAATCTCCAGGTTACATACAGAGGTTACAGTTTGAGAAGCACTGCATTCAGTTCAGTTCAGTTCAGTCACTCAGTCGTGTCCGACTCTTTGTGACCCCATGAATCACAGCACGCCAGGCCTCCCTGTCCATCACCAACTCCCGGAGTTCACTCAGACTCACGTCCATCGAGTCAGTGATGCCATCCAGCCATCTCATCCTCTGTCGTCCCCTTCTCCTCCTGCCCCCAATCCCTCCCAGCATCAGAGTCTTTTCCAATGAGTCAACTCTTCACACTGCATTAGAAGAACTTAAAAAGAGAAAAAGCCAACATGTACTAAAGGTGGTGTGTGTGTGCACTTTTGCAACCCCATGGACTGTACCAGGCTCCTCTGTCCATGAGATTCTCCAGCAAAGAATATTGGAGCAGGTTGCCATTTTCTACTCCAGGGGATCTTCCTGGCCCAGGGATTGAACCCGCATCCCTTGCATGGGCAGGCAAGTTCTTTACCACTAAACCACCTGGGAAGCCCACTAAGGGCAGTGCTCAGAGAATAAGGGCAAGAGTGATTGGATGAGGCTGTCGGAGCAAGCAGAGCTCAGATCATGTAGAGCTAACAGCAGTGTCTTCCAAGAGGAGGCGATATATATAGCTCAGTGAGTGTAAGAGGCAACTTAAAGGAGTTTAGAAACAAAATGTGAGCATCTATCTATCTGTTTATATTATATCTATCTATCCATCTATCCATCCACAACTATCTATAATTGAGTATCTATTTAAAATCTATTATTTATCTTCATATATATTAACCTTGAAAGGTAAGAAAATAGTAATACCATTTTGTTTTGGCTGCACTGTGCAGCATGCGGGATCTTAAGATCCCAGACCAGAGTCTGAACCCACACCCCTACAGTGGAAATGCAGAGTCTTAACCACGGGACTGCCGTGGAAGTCCCTACCATGTTTTTGATGACTGTTCCATAAAGCGAGGACACTATCAGTTTTAGTAAGGTGGAATAAGAGAAGCTAAATGTTCTACGTGAAAACCTCACATGACAAAGAACTTTCTTTGTCTTTCTTTCTCCATGGTGAATACATGTTATTAAACATTTGTCCAAACCCATAGCAGGCATATCAAGAGTTAACTAATGTAAGTTACGGACTTTGGGGAACTGGGAGATGTCATTGTAGATTCATCGGTTGTAACAAATGCACCACCTCTGGTGGGAAAGCCTGCTATTGGGGGAGGCTATGCACGTATCAGGGAAGAAGGTATATGGGAAACCTATGTACCTTCCTCTCAGTTTTTTTTTTTTTTGCTTGTTTATTTTTTCACATTTTTACTGGAGTATAGTTGATTTACAATGTTGTGTTAGTGTCAGGTGAACAGCAAAGTGAATCAGTTATACATATGCATATATCCACTCTTTTTTAGATTATTTTCCCATATAGGCCATTAGAGAGTATTGCATTCCCTGTGCCATACAGTAGATTCTTATTAGTTATCTATTTTATATACACTAGTGTGTATATGTCAGTCCCAATCTCCCAATTCATCCCTTCCCACCTTCCTCTCAATTTTGCTGTGAACCTAAAACTGCTCCCAAAATGAAGTTTATTAAACTATAACAAAATAAAGTATTTAATATGTGAATTACACCATCCTTCCTCAGTCCATCTAAGCACCAAGTGTTCCCATGTTGTGTATTGTATGTGAGTTATTTGGATGTGAGTGCCCCCAAGGCAGAGATAACAGAAGCAATCTCATTTGTTGGCTTTTAGAAAACTTCACTTTGATGTATGCCATGCGTACTCAGATAAATGAATTTCAAGATATATCTCCTGGTTTTATTTAGACTAACTACCTCAAAACTGGATATCCACAAGGTGTGAATAAAAGGTTAGGAAACCTTTTCTCCTTCTGCACAAGAACTTGCCCTTTTGTTAGCTTTTCAGCTCCTTGCTTAGAGTCCTGTTAAAGGTAGTGAATCAAATAGGTTGCTAGGCAACATCACTTACTGGTAAAAATGACTAAGTAAAAGGCTACAACTGGACAAGGGGAACTATAAGTTCCTAATGGGGACAGCATAGCTTTTGGGTGAGAGTGGTGATCCTAGTGCTGATTATGTCCCTATAAGAACCCCAGAAGCTATGCCTATGGAGTTGCTTCAAGAGACACTGGTTACCAGGGTAGATCCTGAAACAAGCCAATATGGCTTTGATTTGATAACCTTGAACCTGAGCTGTCATAAAGGAAGGGCAGAGTTCACTCCCTGGACAATGGCAAGAAGTGTTGAAGGACTCTGGCAGAAGAGGAATGCTTAGCTCTGACTTCTGGCAGGCTGCATTCCTAGCTTATATTCTTCTGAACAAATCTGAAGCCAGGTGTGACCTATAGTAGTTCAAGAATATGAATATTCAGTAGAGTCTTAAGGCCCGCTGGTAGGCATTGCAATAGCCTCAAAGGATTCCTGCAAAAAACTTGCTGTTTAGAAATAATACTAATAATACAAACACAGCAAACAAGAAGAAAATGTCAGCATTAATACTTCTTTGACTCTGAGTACAAACTCTTCATCAGTCACATTGCAAGATTAAAACCAGTGACACCCTAGCCAGATCTAGTAGATCTAGTAAGCAGTAAGTGAAAAAAATTGGAATTATCAAGAAAACTCTTTGAAATAGGAATATAAATCCATTATTACTAATGATGTATGTTCTCAGGTACATGGTGATATATCAAGTGTCCACTGTGCATTCAGCTATTCTGAGATGTAAGAGTATATATTATGCCATGAATCATAGCTAGTGTGATGAAGCTATTGCAGTTAGCAAATGTTTAAGAACTAAGGTTCTGGAATTCCATTAAAAATAGTTTTTAACTGATGGTAAAAGAGTTTCAATGCCATTAGTAAATAACAACAAAGTTTAAAATATTTTTCTTTCATATCCTTTTTAAAACTTCCATTTTTGTGTACATTTAAAATAAATAATACATCATTCAGTAAAACTTGCTTATATATACTACAGCTACATTGTGAATTATTTTCCACTGTGGACCTGGAGAAAAGTATTTGGAGATCACTGCTAGGAAGTAATGATTCTTGATTCTGACTAGCACTGGAGTCAACTTTTCAAACCTTTCAGAATGCTTATCACACATACAGTGTTAGAATTTCTGAGAACGAAGCCCAAGGATTAATACTTCGGAAAGCTCAACAGGTAATTCTGAGGTAGAACTGTTACCTACCCTCCAGAGTCCATCCCCAACCAGGGTCCTTCCTTCAGCACGGTGTTGTGTGGGTCCACAGATTGAGCTTTTGGCTGAGAAACAAAGGAAAGCTTTGATCAGAGAATGGAGCGGTCGCAGCTGGAACTCTAGTGTCCAAGCTCTCGCGCACAGGACGCAGTCAGGGCTGCCTTACAGGGATCTGGTGGGCGGGGAGGAGTGGTTTTCGCAGGTAGTGCAGGCGCACCCGTGCTGCTCACGCACTCTCCCTGCACACCTCTCGGGATCACAGCGCCCTGCAGCTTGCTCACGGCCCGTCCCCACCGCCACCTTCAACTGCTGCGCCTGCACGTGGCCCTCGGAGCCACAGTATTGGCTGAGGTCTTGCCGTTGGCAGTAGGAACTCTGGTGTGAAGGGTCGGATACAAGCCGTCAGCACGCGGTCCGGGAGCAAGTGCAGACAGACTGAGTACAAAGGAAAAAAAGGTTAGATTTTATTTTATTACTTAGATTCTATTTCTCCTTCCCAGGAACTGTTAATAAGCTTAACCCGGGACAGGGCCATGCCAAGTGGTCACAGTCTAGAGACAAGGGAAGAGTTTCTCAAAATATCTCCGTTCTCAGACTACCTGCAGCAGGATTACCCGGGAGAGGGGACTTATTGAATCAGAATCTTTGGACTATGTTGTTGTTGTTATTTTGTTGCTAAATCGTGTCCAGACTATTTTGCGACCACATGGGCTATAGCCTGCCAGGCTCCTTCCTCTCTCCATGGGATTTCCCACGCAAGAATACTGGAGTGGGTTGCCGTGCCCTCCTCCAGGGCATCTTGCTCACTCAGGGACTGGACCATCATCTCCTACATTGGCAGGCCAATTCTTTACCACTGAGTCCCCAGGGAAACCTGGGACTATGAAGATGCTCTATATTGGGTACTATTCTATATTAAACTCTCAAATACTTTTAATGTGGAAGTCACTCCCGTTTTATAAAAGAGAATACCGAGGGTTAGAGAGGATAAGGGACCCACAGGATAAGAGTCACAGAAGTGAGCAAAGGAAATCTGAATTGTTAATGAACTCTATGGGCTTCCCTGGTGGCTTAGATGGTAAAGGATCTGCCTGCAGTGTGGGAGACCTGGGATCTATCCCTGGGTTGGGAAGGTCCCCTGGAGGAGGGCATGGAAACCCACTCCAGTATTCTTGTCTGGAGAGTCCCCATGGACAGAGGAGCCTGGTGAACTATTGGGGTCGCAAAGAGTCAGACATGACTGAGCAACTAACACACACACAGCAAGCTCTGCAGAGTAGTCTTATACACACCAAAGTCTGAGAAGCACCAGAACAGAGCAGAGAAAGTTCCCTCCGCGTTGGTCATCTTCATATTAAGAAATTCCAAAGCAGTCACCAGAAGCGATTATGCCAGAGAAAAATTAACTTTCTGCCCTTAAACATGCACAGCAATAATGGGAGTTCATCAGTATGAAATCTATTCACATTAAAAATGCTCTGGGTTAGCGTTTATATTATTTTGATAATTCCTTTATTATAATATAGTGGTCGTTCACTGGAAAAGCTTGGAACAATAGCTGTCCTCTGTTATTTCACATTATGCATACGAGCAGAATAAATATAAGTTAATTTTAAAAATTTGAGTATAATCAAGGTTGACAAAAGCTAATTAAGTAGGACATATGCAGAAAAGCTCTTAATTAGCTTTTAAAAAATTGCCACTTATCTTGTTTCTTCAACTCTCAGGAAGAAAAGAGCCAGAAAAAAAAAAAATGGCAAAGCATATGTGTGTGGAAGAGGGCTAAGATTCAGACCAGCTGGACGCAAAGGCAGTTGTTAAAAACATAGGAGAGTGGCTAAGGCAGAATGAGTCTGACCTTGTGTGTTCAAGAGTTGTTATCTTACTAAATGGAGGGGAAATTTAATAATAATTCTCCCTGCAGGGATTAGCTAAATTCATATCATCAAATTGGGAAGTAATCAGTTATAAGAGAAAGTGAAGCAGGTGGTTTCTGGCCATACACCCCAAGAACCGTGTGTACTTTACAAAATGTGCATGAGTGTATGTGTGCACACAGAGATATGAAATGTTTATGTTTCATGCATGCTAAATTCAATTATCTTGCAGATGTTAGCATTTTTGGTCTTTTTGGATGAGTAAAGGTAGCAAATTTGTGGTCTACTATG
Source organism: Budorcas taxicolor (assembly GCF_023091745.1). Classification (NCBI taxonomy): domain Eukaryota; kingdom Metazoa; phylum Chordata; class Mammalia; order Artiodactyla; family Bovidae; genus Budorcas; species Budorcas taxicolor. The sequence continues at coordinate 87,738,713 of NC_068911.1, read as the reverse complement.
TGGCATAGGACAGCAGATAAATTTAATTGATCTCACAGTATAAGTGAATTTTTGTTGCTGTTGTTTAGTTTAGTCAAGGCTATGGTTTTTCCAGTGGTCATGTATGGATGTGAGAGTTGGACTGTGAAGAAAGCTGAGCGCCGAAGAATTGATGCTTTTGAACTGTGGTGTTGGAGAAGACTCTTGAGAGTCCCTTGGACTGCAAGGAGATCCAAAAAGTCCATTCTGAAGGAGATCAGCCCTGGGATTTCTTTGGAGGGAATGATGCTGAAGCTGAAACTCCAGTACTTTGGCCACCTCATGCGAAGAGTTGACTCATTGGAAAAGACTCTGATGCTGGGAAGGATCGGGGGCAGGAGGAGAAGGGGACGACAGAGGATGAGATGGCTGGATGGCATCACGGACTCGATGGACGTGAGTCTGAGTGAATTCCAGGAGTTGGTGATGGACAGGGAAGCCTGGCGTGCTGCGATTCATGGGGTCGCAAAGAATCGGACACAACTGAGTGACTGAAGTGAAGAAGTGAACTGAACTGAACTGAACTGAACTGTTGTTTAGTTGCTAGGTTGTTTCTGAATCTTTTGTGACCCCATGGACTGTAGCCTGCCAGGTTCCTTTGTCCATGAGATTTCCCAGGCAAGAATACTGGAGTGGGTTGCCATATCCTTCTCCAAGGGACCCTCCTTTTGCAGGGATTGAACCTGTGCCTCCTGTATATGCAGGCAGATTCTTTTCCACTGAGTCACCAGGAAGGCCCTTATTGGTGAATACAGTGTTTTAATAATTTTGACCACACTATTAACACTAAAGGTGAAGAAATTCCACATAAAATTCCAGAGCTCTGTTTTGCTTTCATCATGGGAAGAAATGGCAATATTTAATCTCTGTTCCTATGTGGCACTCACGCTGTCTGGTATGCTCAGGTCTTTTTATTCTTTTACCTGCATTTAATTTGTGATGTCTCTTCTGGAGGGATAAAATGAAGTGATATGTAGGAGGGAGGAATTTATCACATCTTTATTCGATGATTGGTACTATTAGCATAGACTTTTATGTATGAAGTTAAGATTTTTATATTCTTTATTTAAACCTGTCAAACCAAGTTTGCTAGATGAAAATACTGAGATTCAGAGAGAATAAGTCCACCAAAGTCACGCAGCTTGCGACAGAGGCAGGAGGAAATCAAGATCTGATTTGGCTCTTTCTGCTATTGTATGATCATGACATAAATGTTAAAATACTGTTAAAATAGTGTTCTCAGACTCCTATGTGTACACATATTTTCCTTCCTGTTCTGACTACTATTGGTAGTGAGTTTTGTTTTCAGACATCTTTCTGCTGCATCAGATCTATGAATATCCGAGGAAACATCAACAAATGTTTATTAACAGCTGTACATGAAAGTTAATGAACTAGATTACATGTCTTAGACGTGTTGCAGTTTAAAACAGAATAGAGCCATTAAGAAAAATGCACAAATAACTGCAATACTAAATTCAGTGAGTGTTGTACAAAGAAATTGCTACAGAAGATGAGAGAAGAAAGAAATCTTTAAGTATGCGTGGCATAAACTCCAGTGTGAATTGTATGATCATTGGCTATTACTGTTTATCTTGCATTCTTCCTATGTTCTCAGGTCTCTGGCTGATATATATCTCTCTATATTATATATATATGTATGTATATTATATATATATATATGTATGTATATATAATGTGTGTGTGTTAGTCACTCAGTCGTGTCCAACTCTTTGTGACCGCATGGACTCCTCTGTCCATGGAATTCTCCAGGCAAGATTACTGGAGTGGGTTGCCATTCCCTTCTCCAGGGGATCTTCCCAATCCAGGATCTAACTCAGGTCTCCCACACTGCAGGCAGATTCCTTACTGTCTGAGCCACCAAGGAAACCCATGTATATTATATATAGAACTATCTATATGATATATGGATACATATAGTCAAAATGTACATGTGTATATAGAAATAGATTAAGATATAATTGTTTATACATACCTGAATACATGGAATAGGAGAATAATCTAGAACTCATCATAAAATCACACAAGTCAGAATCTAGATCCTTGATTTTAGTAAATGTCAGATGCTAGTATGATAAATATCAAGAGATGGTATAGTATAGTGGTTAAGGGCCAGACTGCTGCTGCTGCTAAGTCACTTCAGTTGTGTTTGACTCTGTGTGACCCCATAGACGGAAGCCCACCAGGCTCCCCTGTCCCTGGGATTCTCCAGGCAAGAACACTGGAGTGGGTTGCCATTTCCTTCTCCAATGCATGAAAGTGAAAAGTGAAAGTGAAGTCGCTCAGTTGTATCCAACTCTTAGCGATCCCATGGACTGCAGCCTACCAGGCTTCTCTGTCCATGGGATTTTCCAGGCAAGAGTACTGGAGTGGGGTGCCATTGCCTTCTCCACTATCTGGGCTTAAATCCCAGCTATGATATTTATTAGCTGTATAAACTTGAGCAAGTTATTTGATCTCTCAGTGCTTTAGTTTGCTTGTTTATAAAATGGGGATAAGAAGAGTGTACCTGCCTTCTGTGTTTCTGGTGAGAATTAACATGAGCTAATACACATGGAATAGTGTCTTTCTCAAGATAAGAATGATTTTAAAGTTAGCTATTATTATTATTACTACAATGTAATACACTGATATTTCAGTATTCAAATAAAACCATGTTTAATGTTATCCATTTTGGGCATGTCTCTTTACTTAGTAATGTAAAGAATCATCTATTCAGAAGCTGCTCTTCTTAAGTAATTGCACAGTTCCCTCTCACTTCTGGGTTTGATGTAAGCCCAGCTTGTTTCATGGTTAGCACCACAAGGAAAATTTTAAGAAAGCGGAAGAAGCAAGAAGAATAGATCTTATGTAGTACTGGTGATGCATGAGCCTGAGGATAAACCAACCTGCCTGCCGTCTGTTCATTTACTCTGGGATCTAAGGTACCACAGTCAGGAGAAGACCCCAAGTGTGTTTCGTGGCTCAATGCAGAAAAGTTATTCTCTCTCCCCAGATTCTTATTTAGGTCACATGCCCAAATTTTTGTAAAGGAATCAGGGACATATAAACACACAGGTAAGATTTTAAATTTCTTTGTAGATAATTATTTTCTGTTTCACTTTTATGGGAAAATACAGGTCTTGCACTGACAAAAAAATATCTAAGATATTTTTGGAGTTTTATTCATACATAGTAAATGCTGTTAACATTATAATAATTCATGAGATTTTAAAAGTTAAATATTAAATCCCTAAATTTATCTTTTAAACTACTTTGATGGTATAAACAATCCAATAACTTTCTTGAGGTAAATTAAACGTAACAATAGAATGTAGCAATAGAACAATAGAGCCTCATTTTTAAGTGTATAATTATGTGCATTTAAGATAGAAAAAGCGTTCAAATTGATAAAGTTTACTCATGCCACTTTGCAGTCAATTGCCTTTGCAACTCCTGGCCTCAGGAGACAACTTATCTGTTTTCTACTGGAGCCGATTATACAGAGTGAAGTAAGCCAGAAAGAAAAACACCAATACAGTATACTAACACATATATATGGAATTTAGAAAGATGGCAATGACGACCCTGTATGCAAGACAGGAAAAAAAGACGCAGCTGTGTATAACGGACTTTTGGACTCAGAGGGAGAGGGAGAGGGTGGGATGATTTGGGAGAATGGCATTCTATCATGTATACTATCATGTAAGAATTGAATCGCTAGTCTATGTCTGACGCAGGATACAGCATGCTTGGGGCTGGTGCATGGGGATGACCCACAGAGATGTTATGGGGAGGGAGGTGGGAGGGGGGTCCATGTTTGGGAACACATGTAAGAATTAAAGATTTTAAAATTAAAAAAATAAAAAACTTAATACTAAAAAAAAAAATAAAGTTATAGATTAGTTTTATCTCTTCTAGAATTTCATGTAAATGGAATAATATGATACATTTTTATATGCATGGATGCATGTGCTTATCGGTCATTTGATATCTAATTTTATGTAGTGTCTGTGCAAATCTTTTGCCCATTTTTAGGTTGGGTTTATTGTTTTCTTATTGGGTTGTAAAAAGTTCTCTAAATACTCTGACACCAACCCTTTATCAAATATTATGTACTGTGAATATTTTCCCAGTTTGTGGCTTGTCTTTTTATTTTATTAATGCTGGATTTTAAAGAACAGAACTTTAATATTTTGATGGAGTCAGGTTGAATCTTTATTTACCTTTTATGACTTGCCTTCTGAAGTTACATAGAACTACTTCTGTTTTATTCTGTTAGTAAAAGCAGTTGCAAAGATCTGCCAAGGTTCAGGATGGACTCCATCTCTTGATACGGGACAGGAAAGTTCTGAAAAGTATGTGGGTTGAGAAGTATTGTTGTACCAATTTTGCAAAATATCTTCCAATGTCTTTAAAAAACGTGTCAGTTTCATCTAAATAGTCAAATTCATTAGTGCAAAGGTGTTCATGCTAATCTTGGTGGTGATGGTGGTGGTTTAGTCACTAAACTGTGTCTGATTCTTACGACCCCATGGACTGCAGCCTGCCAGACTCCTCTATCCATGAATTCTCCAGGGAAGAATACTGGAATGGGTTGCCATTTCCTTCTCTAGGGGATCTTCCCAACCTAGGAATCAAACCGGTGTCTCCTGCACTGTAGGTGGAATCTTTACCAACTGAGCCATCAGGGAAGCCCTATTAAAGCCCTTTAGAAGCTTAGATCATTGGCTTAGGCTTTTACTCTTTTTTAATACAAGCATTTAAAATTATAAGCACTGCTAGACATGCATCTCATGAATTCTGATATGCTGTGCTTTTGTTATCACTCAGTTAAAATATTTTCTAATCTTTCTTTTAATTCTTTGACTCAGGGCTATTTAGAGATGTTATGTTTAATTTCCAAACGAGTGAGGATTTTCTACCTTTCTTTCTTTGTTTTCTTTTTTATTTATTATTGAAGTAAAAGCCATACAACATAAAACCAATCAGTTTTAACTGTACAATTCACTGACATTTAGTACATTCAGAATTTTGTGGAACCATCACTGCTTCTAGTTCCAAACCATTTTGATCATCCTTAAAGGAAAGGTCTCCTTAAAGCAGTCATTCTAAATCCCCCCCTCTTCCTGGCACCTAGGATCCCCTATTCTTTCCTGTCTCTGTGGATTTTCCTGTCCTGGATATTTCATATGAAAATTGAATCATGCAACCTTTTATGTCTGGTTTCTTTCACTTAGCACAATGATTTGTCTATTCATCCATGTTGCATCATGCATCAGTACTTCATTTCTTCTTATGGCTGAATAATATTCCACTGTGAGAATATAGTTTTGTTTTTCTATTCATCAGTTGAAGGACGTATGTTTCTAACTTTTGGCTCTTTGTGGGCAAGTTTTCTTTCTTTTTTCTTTTAATACTTGTTTTCAATTCTTGTGGGCATGTACTTAGCTGTGCTGGGAATATGACAATTCTATGTTTTACTTTTTGAGGACCCATAAAACTGTTTTCCACACTGGCTGCACTTTTTTGCATTTCTACTGAGCAGTGTATGCAATGCCTTCACATCTTGCCAACATTTATTTTCTATTTTTTTTTTTTTTTTGCCTATGGCCATTATAAGATATATATAGTGGATAAGCAGGGGTATCTCATTATGATTTTAACTTGCATTTCCCTAATGGCTAATGATATTGAGCATCTTTTCATGTGCTTGTTGGCCATTTATTTATCATCTTGGTAAAAATATCTATTCAAGTATTTTGCTCACTTTTAAAATTTTTATTTTATTATTATTATTTTTTAAATTTTACTTTATTTTACTTTACAATACTGTATTGGTTTTGCCATACATAAATTGAGTTTTTTGTCTTTTTGTTGTTGAGCTATAAGAGTCCTTTATATATTCTTAAGGCTGGATGCTTATGAGATATATGATTTGTAATTATTTTTCCCCACTATGTGGGTTGTTTTTTTACTCTCTTGATAGTGTCTTTGAATGTACAAGAGTTTTAAATTTTGTTGAAGTGTAATTCATCATTTTTTTCCTTTGGGTTTTTGGTGTCATATGTAAGAATCCATTGCCAATCTATGTTTATAAAAGATTTACCACATGTTATTCTTGTTGAAGAAACTATTCTTTCCTCATTGTATAGTCTTGGCACTCCTGTTGAAAATTAGTTGGCCATAGGTGTATGGATTTATTTCTAGACTCTCAGTTCTACTCCATTGGTCTATATGTGTATCCTTATGCCAATGTTTTTCTCTTAATTATTGAAGATTTGTGGTAAATTTTGAATCCATAAGTTTTAGTGCTCTAACTTTATTATTCTTTTTCAAGATTCTTTTCGGCCTTATGGGTCCCTTGAAATCACATATGAATTTTAGGATCTAATTTTCCATCTGCTTAAAAAAGGCCATTGATATTTCAACGGAGATTGCATTGACTCTTTTAGATTGCTTTGGGGAGTATTGCCATCTTAACTATATCGATTTCCATTCCTTGAATATTGACATCTTTCCATTTATTTAGGTCTTCTTCCAGGTCTTTAAGCAATGTTATAAGCATTAATCTTTAAGCAATAGTTTTCAGTGTACAAGCCTTGCAACTTTTTGGTTAAATTTATTCCAAGTCACTTTAATTGTTTTGATGCTGTTGTAAATTGAATTGCTTTCTTGATTATTATTTTTTTGCTAATTATTTGTTACTATAGAAATACAACTGATTTTTACATGTTTATCTATGTCCTGCAACTCCAATGAATTTGCTTATTAATTTTAATAGATTTTTCCAGAGTCTTTCAGATTTTCTAAATGTAAATTCATGCCATCTATAATAGAGATAATTTTACTTATTAATTTCCAAATTGGATGCCTTTAATTTCTACTTTTGTTTTGGGGAAAATTGATCTGGTTAAAACTTCCAGTGCAATGTTGAAGAGAAATGATGAAAGTGGGAATCCTTGTCTTGTTTCTGATCTTAGTTGGGAAAACTTGCTGTCTTCCATCATTAAGTATAACATCACCTGTGTTATTTTAAAAAAAATAAATTTGTAGTTTTGGGGGTGTTTTTATGCACTATTTTAAAGGTATTTAATTCTGCTATGGTCACAAAACATATTTTTTATTGCCTTTTAAATTTATGGAGATCTGTTTTGTGACCTGACTATGGCCATTTGGTGAATTTCTATATGCACTCTAAGACAATATCTGTTCTGAAGATTTTGGCTGTGCATGTGCTCAGTTATATCTGACTCTTTGCAACCCCATGGACTGTAGCCTGCCAGGCTCCTCTGTCCTTGGGATTATCATGGTAAGAATACTGGAGTGAGTTGCCAATTCCTGTTTCAGGGGATCTCTCCTACCCAGGGTTTGAACCCAAGTCTTCTGCAGCTCCTGCACTGGTGAGCAGATTTTTTACCACTGAGCCACCTGTTCTATAATTGTCAATGAGGAAAAGTTGATTGATAGTCTTGTTCAAGTCTTTTGTATTTTGCCAATTTTCTACTTGTTTTATCAATTATGAGACAGGAATGTTGAGGTTTTTCAACTGTAGTTAGTGATTTGTTTATTCTTATTTTCAGTTCTGTCAGTTTTAGTCTATGTATTTTAAACCTCTATAATTACATGCAGACACATTTAGGATTACTATGTCTTCTTTGACAAATCAACCCTTTAATCATTATGAAACAACCCACTTTACCATTGGTAACATTTTGTGTCCTAAAGCCTAATTTGCTGATGTTAATGAAGTCACTCTAATTTTCTCATTATTATGGTAAAATATTATATCACTTATGATTCTTTTACTTTTAACCTGCATCTATGTATTTAAAGTGAGTTTATTATAGATAATATAAAATTGAATATTGCTTATAAGAAATCTTGCCAGACAATCTCTGCTTTAAATGAAATACTTAACCATGTACATTTATTATTTTTTATAATTTTGTTTTATAAATTTGTAAATTTAGAAATTTGTTTTATAATTTTGTTACTTTTTTATATTTGCTCTCTCTACTTTTCCTCATTTTCTTTTCTTAACTTCTTTTGGATTAAGTGACTTTTTTTTTAGCTTTCCATTTTATCTCAACTGTTGGCTTATTAGCTACATCTCTTCATTTTTTTTTTTTTACAGGTTACTAAGATTTATAGTATATACCTTTAACTTATCACACTTTGTCTTCAAAGGGCTTCCCAAGTGGTTCAGTGGTAAAGAACTTGCCTGCCAGTGCAGGAGACTTAAGAGACACCGGTTTGATTCCTAGGTCAGGAAGATCCCCTGGAGGAGGGCATGGCAACCCACTCCAGTATTCTTGCCTGGAGAATCTCATGGATAGAGGAGCCTGGTGGGCTACAGTCCATAGGGTTGCAAGGAGTCGGGCATAACTGAAGTGACTTAGCACGCACTCATGCCCTTAGCCTTCAAATAATATTATATCATGTCACATATAATGTAAGAGTCTTAAAAAGATAAAATTCCATTTACACTCTCCCATCCTTTTTGTTATTGCTTTGTTACATTTCTCTTCTACATGTATTATAAATCCCCAAATACCTTGTCATTTTTATTGCTACTAAAGCCAATAATCTAAATAATTAAAAAAAGAGAAAAATATATTGCAGTATGGTATACAAATATATCAAATCAACATATATACCTTCAGCTTATACAGTGTGGTTTGTCGGTTATATCTCAGTTAAAAACTGAGAAAAAAATTTTATTTTTACTCACATCTTACCGTATCCGGTATGCTTTTTTGCTCTTTGTATTTCTATGTTTCTGTAGGGTATTATTTTCCTACTACCTGAATCCTTCTTGAAGTTCAGAGCTGACAGTGACTTTTTTCAGCTTTTGTTTACATGAAAATCAAGCGGAAATGAAATGAATGGAATGTTTTTATTTCTCCATTTTTGAAGAATATTCTCAGTAGATATAGAATGGTTAATGGCCCGTTTTTTGTGTGTGTGTTTTCATCAGCTTAAACACATTATTGCCTATCTTCTCTCTTGCACATTTTCTGATGAAAAGTTCTCCCTTACTCTTATGGTTGCTTCTACGTCTTGTGTGTGACCCATCTGCTGGTTTTTGTCCCATTCCCACTCTTTTGAGGCTTTTGTTGCTGTTGTTTAGTTGCTAATTTATGTCCAGCTCTTTTGCAACCCCATGGACTCTAGCCCTACAGGCTCCTCTGTTCATGGGATTTTCCAGGCAAGAGTACTGAAGTGGGTTGCCATTTCTTCCTCCAGGAGATCTTGGTGACCCACGGATCAAACTAGCATCTTCTGTGTCTCCTGCATTGGCAGGCAGATTCTTTTATCATTGAGCCACCAGGGAAGCCCTTATTGAGGTATAATTGTCAAATAAAAATTACATACACCATACACATACAAAATTGTAACTATGTGATGTGATGAAAGTGCTAACTAACCTTACTGTGGTAATCATTTCTCAATATATTTATTAAATCATCACATGTATACCTTAAATTTACATTATGTTATATGTCAATTATCTCTCAATAAAGCTGAAAAAAGAGCTAAAGGAAAACAATCCAATATTATTTAAATTACTCTAAATAAATATATATAAATAAATACAAATATATATATATAATATATTTGAGGTATACCTTTTTTCTTTCTGTTTGCTTTTAAAAGTCTTTTTTAATTTTTGATTTTCAGCAATTTGATTATAATGTGCCTTGATGTGATTTTCTTTGTTTTTAACCTGCTTATGGTTTATTGAGTTTCTTGGATCTGAGATTTATAGTTTTCATCAAGATTAGAAAAAGGTTTACAATTATTACATTCATTTATAAATATTTCTTCTGTTCCTCTCTTCTCTTTTCCCCCTGGGTCTCTAACTGCATTCATGTTAGACTGCTTTTTATTGTCCACAGTTCACTGAGGTTTTGTTAATTAAAAAATCAATTTTTCACTTTGTGCTTCATTTTGAATAGGTTCTATTTTTAGGTCCTCAAGTTCACTGATCTTTTCTCCTGAAATAGCTGATCTGCTGTTAATCACATCCAATGAATTTTTAAAAAATGAATTGTATTTTATTTTTTATCTTTAGAAGTTCTATTTAGCTTTTAAAAATAATTTCCATTTCTCTTTTTATTATAGTCATGTTTTTCTTTAATTCTCTGAGAATATTTATAGTAATTATTTTGATATCTTTGCCTGATAATTTCATCATCTCTGCCATTTTGGGGTCTGTTATTATTTATTGATTTGTCTCCTTGTTATGGGTAACACTTTCCTCTTTTTCACAGCTACAGGCAGTTTTGATTGAATTTAGGATATTGCAAATGTTAATATTGAGTCCTGGATTTTGGTTTTTTTTTTGTTTTTTAAATCTCAAACTTCATTTTACTAGGAAGTTAAGCGACTGGTAGGTTGGCATTGTCCTTCCTAGTCTTGTTTTAAAGTGTTTTAGGGTAAGTCAGTAGTAGTCCTTACATTAGAGTTGCATTAGAGTTACATTACTTTGCTAACAAGTCATGACCTTCCGCATGACAAATATTCAGTAAGGTTTTGTACTCTGGCTGATTAGAACTTTGCCATCTCTGATTTGTGTATAAGTTCTAGGAATGATTCAGCTGATAGCTTCTTGGTAGTTCTTTCGTTGGCCTGATGGCATTTGTACAGGGAATTTCTATGTCGATTTCTGGAGCACTTTCTTTGAAGTGCCCTCCCCTACCCCATATTTTACCTTGTCTCAAATATTTCAGCTGTGTCAGAGTCCAAACTCTGTCCTATCAATTTACAGTTTAGCATAGCTGCTATGATTTGCTTGAGTTTTTCCTTTGTCATATTCAAAAAAGTACTCCCAGGCAGATGGCCAGGGTGATCCTAGGGCTCATCTCATTTGCCTTCCTTTTCTAAAAGATCTCAGTCCTGTGTTGCCTGTTTCCAAAATTTGAAAACATGTTTCTTCTTATTTCTGTCATGTTTTCTAGTTCTTTATTGGGGAAGGATAACACCAGTACCAGTTATTCCAATATAGCTGTTGGTGTTCAGTCACTCAGTTGTGTCTGAATCTTTGAGATCCCATGGACTGCAGCACGCCAGGTTTCCCTGTCTTTCACCATCTCCTGGAGCTTGCTCAAACTCATGTCCATTGAGTCGGTGATCCCATCCAACCATCTGATCCTCTGTTGTCCCCTTCTCTTCCTGCCTTCAACGTTTCCTGGTATTGGGGCTTTTCCAGTGAGTTGGCTCTTTGCATCAGGTGGCCAAAGTATCAGAGCTTCAGCTTCAGCATCAATCTTTCCAATGAATATTTAGGATTGATTTCCTTTAGGATTGGCTGGTTTGATCTCCTTGCAGTCCGAGGGACTCTCAAGAGTCTTCTCCAGCACCACAGTTCAAAAGCATCAATTCTTTGGAAATCAGCCTTCTTTATGGTACAACTCTTACATCCATACATCACTACTATAGCATTAAGCTCTCATTCCTTGGAAAATCTGTCAGTAGGTTACAAGGTCCTACCCCAGCCTGAGTTTCAAGTATTACATGCTTTGAAGGATCTAAAGAAATTAGAAAACAACAACAATAATAATATAAGATAATATGGGAAGAGGGAATTTATTATTTACACATTTATTTTATAATTATAAATAATTATGCAATTATAATCATATACAATCTATAAATATATGATTATATAAATGATATTTTATTATATAAATATATATAATTATAAATAAATATTTATAAATAATTTAGCATTATTATTAGCTGGCCCACACTGACTCTACTTTGTCAGCTCTGTCTTAGGTCCACAGTCCTACCTCCTGAGCATGTGCATTTGTAACAGATTCATAGATGCTGTTGAGATTCCTGATTGGGACCACACTTTGGGAACCTCTGACATCCACGCTGGAGAAGGAAAGGCCCTGATACTGAGGATCAAGTGACTGTACCTGTGAGGAGAGTGGGTTGCAGAGACTGGAAACCATGCAGGGCTTGATGACATGGTTTACCTTTCTGAGTTCTCCTGACTATCAATCCATCTACCTGCCAACTTCCTCTTAAGCCACACAACCTCACCTCCTTCAAAAAAGATTACAGCATCATTAGTTGTAATGAGATTTTATACTAAATAGACTTTATTGCTACCTATAAAATATATACTCTGATGGTATTCTACCAAGCAGTCTGTCCTAAATGAGAGGAACCCAACTTTGTCTGACAGAATAAATGGATGAAATACACTTTGTAATGCACTGTCTTTCATTTTTATGTTGTGTGTTGACATTCTCATTTTCTGAATTCACCAGCATGTCATTAGTGTGGTTTCTGAGTAATTTTCATGATGTAACAAGAGTGTAACATTTTCTGAAACCACTGGATTAATTAATCCAGATTTATCTTCTCAGCATCCTGGTAAGTAAGAAGCTGTATCAGTTCTACTGCTAGGACCCTCTGACTTAGAAGGAGAAAGAGAAGTTTGTGATTCAGCATATGCTGGTAATTAGGGACTGGGGACTGCTGGACTATTTCTTCTACAGTCAGTTTCCTTTGTTTATTTTTAATTTTTTTTTGTCACTGTATTAATACTTTAACTCCAGTGTACAAATTAGTGTGATTCAATAATGCAAACATAATTGGCCATGCATATTGCCCACCAACCTGCTACAGTTTCTTAATTCCTAGTATGTTGGACATTCTCTTAAGTTATCTTAGATAATGGAGGTTTAATGTAAGGATGAGTAATGAGGAAATAAAGTTTTTTTTTCTATGTACATGAAGGGCCTATTATTGTGTGTTTTTTTATTTATTGAGGAAATAAAGTTTTTTAAACCCCAGTTTTAATCACATGAGAAATCACAAGACACAATTTTCAATGGTATCTAGTAATAAATTTTGACTAAAGAATCTGAGTAAAGATTTACCCTCCCACCTGAAATAAATCAGATAATATATATGAAACAATGGCTTTCAAGTTTCCATTCAGGCAGTGAAGAAAAGTGATTCCTGAGAGGTGAAAGAAAATAAGGTGAGCCGTATTCTAAAGTTGAACGGTTCTATGACGACCTACAAAATCTTTTAGAACTAACACCCAAAAAAGACGTCCTTTTCATTATAGGGGACTGGAATGCAAAAGTAGGAAGTCAAGAAACACCTGGGGTAACAGGCAAATTTGGCCTTGGAATACGGAATGAAGCAGGTCAAAGGCTAATAGAGTTTTGCCAAGAGAACACACTGGTCATAGCAAACACCCTCTTCTAACAACACAAGAGAAAATTCTACACATGGACATCACCAGATGGTCAACACCGAAATCAGATTGATTATATTCTTTGCAGCCAAAGATGGAGAAGCTCTATACAATCAGCAAAAACAAGACCAGGAGCTGACTGTGGCTCAGATCATGAACTCCTTATTGCCAAATTCAGACTCAGATTGAAGAAAGTAGGGAAAACCACTAGACCATTCAGGTATGACCTAAATCAAATCCCTGATGATTATACAGTGGAAGTGAGAAATAGATTTAAGGGCCTAGATCTGATGGATAGAGTGCCTGATGAACTATGGAATGAGGTTCGTGACACTGTACAGGAGACAGGGATCAAGACCATCCTCATGGAAAAGAAATGCAAAAAGCAAAATGGCTGTCTGGGGAGGCCTTATAAGTAGCTGTGAAAAGAAGAGAAGTGAAAAGCAAGGGAGGAAAGGAAAGATATAAGCATCTGAATGCAGAGTTCCAAAGAATAGCAAGGAGAGATAAGAAAGCCTTCCTCAGCGATCAATGCAAAGAAATAGAGGCAAACAACAGAATGGGAAAGACTAGAGATCTCTTCAAGAAAATTAGAGATACCAAGGGAACATGTCATGCAATAGGACAGAAATGGTCTGGACCTAACAGAAGCAGAAGATACTAAGAAGAGGTGGCAAGAATACACAGAAGAACTGTACAAAAAAGATCTTCAAGACCAAGATAATCACGATGGTGTGATCACTCACCTAGAGCCAGACATCCTGGAATGCGAAGTCAAGTGGGCCTTAGAAAGCATCACTACAAGCAAAGCTAGTGGAGGTGATGGAATTCCAGTGGAGCTATTTCAAATCCTGGAAGATGATGCCGTGAAAGTGCTGCACTCAATATGCCAGCAAATTTGGAAAACTCAGCAGTGGCCACAGGACTGGAAAAGGTCAGTTTTCATTCCAATCCCAAAGAAAGGCAATGCCAAAGAATGCTCAAACTACCGCACAATTGTACTCATCTCATATGCTAGTAATGCTCAAAATTCTCCAAGCCAGGTTTCAGCAGTATGTGAACCGTGAACTTCCAGATGTTCAGGCTGGTTTTAGAAAAGGCAGAGGAACCAGAGATCAAATTGTCAACATCTGCTGGATCATCAAAAAAGCAAGAGTTCCAGAAAAATATCTATTTCTGCTTTATTGACTATGCCAAAGCCTTTGACTGTGTGGATCACAATAAACTGTGGAAAATTCTGGAACAGATGGGAATACCAGACCACCTGACCTGCCTCTTGAGAAATCTGTATGCAGATCAGGAAGCAACAGTTAGAACTGGACATGGAACAACAGACTGCTTCCAAATGAGTATGTCAAGGCTGTGTATTGTCACCCTGCTTATTTAACTTATATGCTGAGTACATCATGAGGAACGCTGAGCTGGATGAAGCACAAGCTGGAATCAAGATTGATGGGAGAAATATCAATAACCTCAGATATGCAGATGATACCACCCATATGGCAGAAAGTGAAGAGGAACAAAAAGCCTCTTGATGAAATTGAAAGAGGAGAGTGCAAAAGTTGGCTTAAAGCTCAACATTCAGAAAACGAAGATCATGGCATCTGGTCCCATCACTTCATGGGAAATAGATGGGGAAACAGTGGAAACAGTGTCAGACTTTATTTTTTGGGGCTCCAAAATCACTGCAGATGGTGATTGCAGCCATGAAATTAAAAGACAAATTAAAAGACACTTACTCCTTGGAAGAAAAGGTATGACCAACCTAGATAGCATATTCAAAAGCAGAGACATTGCTTTGCCAACTAATGTCCATCTAGTCAAGGCTATGGTTTTTCCAGTAGTTGTATGAATGTGAAAGTTGGACGGTGAAGAAAGCTGAGCACTGAGGAATTGATGTTTTTGAACTGTGGTGTTGGAGAAGACTCTTGAGAGTCCCTTGGACTGCAAGGAGATCCAACCAGTCCATCCTAAAGGAAATCAGTCCTAAATATTTGTTGGAAAGACTGATGCTTCTCCAGCATCAGCATATTTGGCCACCTGATAGGTAGATTCTTTACTGAGTCACCAAGGATCACTTAGGTGTGAGTGTGGAATCTTTGACATGTTCGTACTCTTACTGTTTTTTGTCAGTCTTCCCATCTCATGGCTCCTGGAGTGGAGGAGCTGTCTATCACGACTTTATCCTTTGTACTACTGCTTTTCAGTTATTTCCATAGACAGTCAAATCACATCATCCTCACCAACCATTTGGATTGTGCCTGAAAAGGAAATTCTCTCTCTTGGGGACATATGGATGACAGAGGCTCTTAAATGAAGAAGGAATGATGACAAAATCAAGGCACTGAGCCTAGTCATGTCAGTGAGCTAGTGCCACTGGGATGTCTCTAATTATGGGCTTCCCAGGTGGTGCTAGCGGTTAAGAACCCACCTGCTAATGCAGGCAGACTTAAGAGACCCAGGTTCGATCCCTGGGTTGGGGAGATCCCCTGGGGGGTGCACGGAAACCCACGCTAGTTTTCTTGCCTGGAGAATCTCTGGTAGGCTACAGTCCGTAGGCTTGCACAGAGTCAGACGTGATTGAAGTGACTTAGCACTCATACATGTCCCTAAGTAGGCACTGAACCTTTTGGCCTCTGCAAGCTACTTATTATTTCTTACTCATAGAGTACCTAACATTGTGGTGAACTTCATAAGGCTGTCCAAAAATGTCCCAGTGTCAGCTCAAAGATTCCTGGACTTGTAAAGCTGACATTAGCACCTTACACAAAGCAAAAAACAAGAAAAAACAAAACACAATGCTTTTGTTCACAAATAATTCAGTCTCTTCTTCTTGTGTTTTTCTACTCTGAGAGTTTTTTTTTTTTTTTTGACTTTTGTGATTCATTCAGATTCGTTCTCAACTCAGTAAGAGGATAGCTATAATATGCCATGTAACCAGTTTATCTGTAAAGTCATTACCCATATAATTTGATTTTAATTAAAAAGTACTTCTGCACTTTCCTTTACTTATCTAGTTTAATACCCACTGAAACATATTTTAAAATCAAATTGTCTTCTTGAACAGAAAAAGCTTTATTTTTAATGATATTTTTGTATTGCATGGGATTCATAGAAAGTGAAAGTTGCTCAGTCAGGTCCGACTCTTTGCAACCTTGTGGACTATACATCCCATGGAATTCTCCAGGCCAGAATACTGGAGTGGGTAGCCGTTGTCTTCTCCAGAGGATTTTCCTGACCCAGGGATCGAACCTTGGTCTCCCACATTTCAGGCAGATTCTTACCAGCTGAGCCACCAGGGAAGCCCTTATGAGATTCATAAGTAGGCCTTTAAATCTTTACTCCTAAGTTATTGGACTGAGCCTGGCAGACTAAATGAAAATGTATGTTGTACTCATCCAGTGGTTGATTAGCCATTTATTCCAACCTGCCCCCCACCCCCACCCCCAACCCCCCCACCAGTGCCGAGAGTACCTAGCTAGGTATAGGACAGGTGCAACCACAGTATAATAACGTAGGGTCTATGGCATTGTTAATGGGTGGGATCCACTAGAAAGCCAAGGATTATTTGCTATAATTATTCTTATCAATTCTCTATTGTTTATTTAGAGAGTTCTGAAGCCCTGGGATTTCTTTGGAAGGAATGATGCTAAAGCTGAAACTCCAGTCCTTTGGCCACCTCATGCGAAGAGTTGACTCATTGGAAAAGACTCTGATGCTGGCAGGGGTTGGGGGCAGGAGGAGAAGGGCACGACAGAGGATGAGATGGCTGGATGGCATCACTGACTCGATGGACGTGAGTCTGAGTGAACTGTGGGAGTTGGTGATGGATAGGGAAGCCTGGTGTGCTGCGATTCATGGGGTCACAAAGAGTCGGACATGACTGTGCGACTGAACTGAACTGAACTGAAGCCAGATTCTGAGCTCTGTTAGCTGTAAACTCATGAAGGTGCCTGTGGGGATTGTAGCCTGGAGAAGGACATTGTGAATAAAAACAAATGCTTTCATATTGAGTGTGGCAACTAGGAAGAAAGACAAATAGCAGCAGAGCAAAGATCCCTCATTTCTCTGAGGTAGAAGGATAGCTTTGATAAGAGTCTCCACATGGTGGCATCCTTCAACTCTGGAGTCGGACTATATTGAATTATTCTTAGGTCTTGTCCACATAGATCCGAAGAAATGTGTACATGCCCTGAGAGGCACAAGCTGCTTCTGAGCTGGCTGTTAAGAACATGTCATTGCCTCCCTGAAGGATCTGGGGGAGAAGGAAGCTGAGGAAAGTTGGACTCTTAGTTGATGTCATGTGTTGGATTCTTACTTAGCTAATGTTTCAGGTTGGTTCTCTGGGAAAAGATGTTGAGATGGAATTTGGTGTGCAGGGTATTTATTAAGGATTAACACCTGTGGAAGGGAGTAGGCTTGTGGGGAAATAAGCTTGCTTGGGCAGAAGTTGATTATGTGCTAAAGGCAACCCTAAGCAATGGCCAACACTAGGGGGTGCTCTGAAGAACAGTCTCATCAGAGTAATAGCTCATGCTGGGATGAAGTTGCTGAACCTATATACTCAATCAGTCATAGAATACTGGTTGCCTTTTCAGGGTGTATCTTTGAGTAAGGTGACTTTCTGCAATTGAGGCAAACCCTGAGAAGGTGACAGCTGGAACACATT
This sequence comes from Budorcas taxicolor, assembly GCF_023091745.1. NCBI lineage: Eukaryota > Metazoa > Chordata > Mammalia > Artiodactyla > Bovidae > Budorcas > Budorcas taxicolor. The sequence goes on along the minus strand of NC_068911.1, from coordinate 87,720,798 downwards.
TCACCTCTGGAAGGGCATCTAGGGGGGCACACCTTCAATGTCTACCACAGCTAGCAAGGGATAGAGTTAAAAACTGAGCTGAGCTTGGATGATACTGATTCCAAAGCTATTGGTATACCTTCCCACTTCATTCCATAGGTATTTATTAAAGATTTCATTAGTGCCAGGAACCTTTTTAGGTGCTGAGGGTTCAACATCGAAGGAAAAGAAAAAGTAAAAAATTCTTGCCCTTAAGGAATTACCTTTCAGTTGGGTATAAGCTGTAACAAAGGAATAATATACATAGTACATTGGATGATGATAAGTGCTGTGATGAATATAAAATAAAAAGGGTGGTGAAAACTGTGTGTGTATGATGGAGGTATAGTATAGAGTTTATTGCTATTAAAAAGAGAATAGTTAGAGAAGGACTCACAAAGAAGAAGACATTTGAGCAATGACCCAAAGAAGAGACAGAGGAGTGTCTTATGGATGTGTGAGAAACCATTCCAAGCAGAGGAAACAGCCAGTGCAAAGGTCTGAGGTTGGAGCATGCCTTGTGTATTCTTGTCATAGCATTCTTTTGCAAGTTTTTTGCACAGTATGACATCTAGCTTTGCACAGAAGGCAGTTTTTTTTCCCCAAAACTTCCTTCATTTGTGTACCACTGTGATACTTTTTACAGTATTCATATACCATCTCTATTGTCATTTAGTTGCTAAGTCATGTCTGACTCTTTTGCAACCCCAGGGACTGTAGCCTGCCAGGCACTTCTGTCCATGGCAAGAATACTGTAGTAGGTTGCCATTTCCTTCTGCAGGGGATCTTCCTGACCCAGGGACTGAACACCCATTTCCTGAATTGGCAGGTGGATTCTTTACCATTGAGCCAATAGGGAAGCCCCTCATATCATCTGTACTACTATTTAATTATATTTTTGTTTAATTTCCCTTTTCACATGTAAGTACATTAAATTTAGAAGGAGATTTTGGTTTTGTGGAAATAAATGAAGACCGCTCAAATGAGAACAAGCAAAGATTGTCTATTCAGAGCTTACTATAGCAAGGGAATCAGCCACCATCACCTATGTTTGACACGGACTCAAAGTCAGGCAGGGGAACAGAAGAGTGGAAAAAATCAGGCATGCCTTGATTGGAAGCTGTTGGTGTGGGGAAGCTGTAGGTGGGCCAACTAGAAGTGGGGTACTCTACATGATTGATTAGGGGTACATATTTAACTCTTGTTGGTTGGAAATAGGGGCAAAAATTAGGGAAGTCCTCAGTTATTAATCGAGTCCAGCCCATTTTGGGCCCATTGTTTACAAGGGTTTTTGTTTGGCTTCTGGACTGGTTGATGGAGAAAGTCATCTTCTTACAGTTTTGACTTGTAGATAGTAAATTGGCTTCTTAGACTGGTTACTGTAGATAATAGGTAGTCTTTCTGAGCTGGTTGGTACAGATTGTGGGTCAGAGTTTTATTTTTATATATGGTCTGGCCATTATGCATTTATGTATTCAGTTTCTGAATTTTATTTCCCTAAAATAAGAAGGTAGCATCATTTAGTAGGTTAGTTCTATTTTCAACATAATTACATACAAGAACAGCAGAAACAAATACATATATACATATACACATTCACATAACTGTTAAAATGACAACGTATCCCATGTGATACCAAAAGGGATGTGTATCACACTTTGTGGTATTGTAGGTGTTCAATATATATTTTATTTTAAACTATCCCTGCAAGGCAACCAACATTTCAACAATTTTGAGTATATTTTCATTGATTTAAATTTTTTTCTGCATTAATACTACATTGTCTCCTGGGAGGGTTAACTTGCCACATCATTAATTTATTCCTTGGTGAGAATTGATCTAAGAAAATTTGTTCAAGTGATTGATGTTAGTTTCCCTAAGATCATGGGGGTTTTGATGCAATAGGGAAATGAAGTGGGCTAACGCTTTGGGAATCCAGAGAGATTGCTTTAATTCAGGTCATTGGTGTTGGGTATGAGGGAGAAAAGGGTGACAAGGAAAACAGAATAAGGGTAGGTGACAAAAACCAATTTTGCATAGGTTACAGGGAACTCAGATCCACATTCCCTGGGCAATGTTCTTCAAAGTGGGGGAAAAATTAGCACTTTTTCCAAGCCCCATTTTGGTTGATCTTCAGAGACACATCCTTTGTGTATGCACATCTAATGTGCTTATTCATTTAGTCATTTTGTGTTTTTCTTCCCCAATTGACTGTGAAATCCTTGAGGGTTTCTGGAATTAGTCCTCCACATGCTTGAACTCCTGCCTATTAGTCCCAAGTTTGCCAAGTAGCAGCTGCTCAATAAATGTCAATGAAATTAATTAGCGAGCAAATCTTCTAGGGCCTTTGCATATTGTGATTGTTCTCCTGAGCCCGGTGAAAGTAATGGTCAGCAGGTCTGTGTCTCGGCATGGAATTTCACAAATAAATGGGTTCCTATCAAGTGCTTGAGGTGAAAAGAGAGCTTGGAGGAAGACCAGCTCTCTGATTCTTTGGTGCCCAAGCTCATGATTTAACATTATGCTTTGCAGACATTAGGCCAAATGAAACACATTGTGTGCTCTCTGTTTGATGAATAGCCTCAGTCTTCAACTGTGGAGGTTTGCTTTTGTAAAGATAAGAAATGAGGTGTTTGATGGGAGAATTTGTGGGAAGACTGCCAGTACCTGCCATAGGATGGCTTGGCATTTCTTTGTCTATCTTATTTCACATTCAGGAACAAAAAGGACCCTTCCATATTTCTTTTCTCATATTTCTGATAGTTAAGGGTTGTCACACTAAATTTGTGTTTTGAGTGTGTGTGTATACATACATACATATATATATATATAAAACATATTTCCCTAAGTATGTGAAATTGATCTAATTTAATAAATACATTTTCAGTGGTTTACATATTCTCATGTGAAAGAGTACAAATTAAAATTTTCACGGACATTAAAAATGATGTAAATAAAACTACCCAAATGACAACCTGAACTTGTTCAAAGGGAGAGAGTTATGTCATACTTGGTTATCTCAGCCTATTAAGATCTAGAAGTAGGAATTTTCTTCTTTTTCTGGAAATAATTAGATGTAGACAGGCTTCCCTATGCAGTTCAGTTTGCTGGTTAGTAATGACTTTCAAAACCTGAAAGACACTCAAAGCAGCTCGATGTCTTAGGAAAACCTATTTTTCCTTTTAGATGTTTGGTTATGGTACTTGTTATGATGTCTACAGTTTACTCCCAAAGTACTTTAGTATAGCAGTGTTGTTTGGGGTTTATGTTAGTTGAGGCTGTGTTCTAGCAGTAGGGGGTGAATTAGGATTTAGTCAGAATGGCCACTCTTCATAGATGGCTACTGCAAGTACAGCAACCTCTGGTTGACATTAGATATTTTGCTAATTAGCATTGCAAATGTTAGAGATCAGTGTTCACAGATGAAATCAGTATTTAATTGATTAGCATAATAGATTTAATAATTAACCTCTCATTAGTGAAATTAGTGGTATTTAAGATTATATGGACAAATTGATGGTTTTGAACTGTGGTGTTGGAGAAGACTCTTGAGAGTCCCTTGGACTGCGTGAGATCCAACCAGTCCATCCTGGAGGAGATCAGTCCTAGGTGTTCATTGGAAGGACTGATGCTGAAGCTGAAGTTCCAATACTTTGGCCACCTGATGTGAAGAGCTGACTCATTTGAAAAGAGCCTGATGCTGGGAAAGATTGAGGGCAGGAGGAGAAGGGGACAACAGAGGATAAGATGGTTGGATGGCATCACTGACTCAATGGACATGAGTTTGGGTGAACTGTGGGAGTTGGTGATGGACAGGGAAGCCTGGTGTGCTGTGGTTCATGGGGTTGCAAAGAGTCAGACACGACTGAGTGACTGAACTGAACTGAAGATTATATGGCTTGGCTAAAGAGAATCACCATTATTGCATGAAGAAAGTATTAAAAAACTACCAAGCATTATAGCTTTGGGCATGGTAGCTGCTATCCATAGCAGTCTTGCTCTTATGGTTTTTAATTGATTGAATTGGGTCTACTTAGATTACCCAAGATCATACCTTTCACTTAAAATTGACTAATTATGGACTTTAATCATATCTACAAAATACTTTCCTAGCAACACCTAGACTAGTGTTTGATTGAAAACCGAGGACTGTAGCCTAGCCAAGTTGACATATCAAAAAGATCATCGTGTCCCTTCTTGGTTTTATAAGTAGCCAAAGCAGGGTTGGTGCCAATCATTCCTGTCCAGGTCCCCTACATGGTCTAATTACATAAGGTTACTCATTGTGCTCAGTCTCAAGGGTCCTTTTGGTCTCTCTCATTATTCCTCTGTTCATAATTCTGAAAATAAAAAGTAATGTTTCTAAAGAGGTTATGTTAAATAGCTTAGCTTAACTTCAGTGATTTTTCCTTGTTTAAAACATGCTTGAATTTTCAAAATGGGCTTCTTTAGCCCAATTTTCTGAGAGAAGATTTATCTCCAAAAATATTTTGCTAAGCAGCTAATGTACTCTTCTGTATTCTATCCAGAGCAGTGGTGGCCTCCCAGAGTGAATGGCAGTGGGACAGACATGGGATTTAGAGTCTCATGACGTCCATGACACCCAAACTCCAATCTTTTCTTCAAAAAATATTTATTTGGCTGTGCTGGATCTTAGTTGTAGCATGCAAGCTCTTCGTTGTGGCTTATGAGATCTAGTTCCCTGACCAGGGATTAAACCTGGGTCCACTACGTTGGGAGTGTAGAGTCAGCCACTGGACCACCAGGGAGTCCTTCTCCAAGTCCTTTCTAAATGAACTTTGGAACTGCATGCAAGTTACTTAATCTATTTGAATCCTTGATTCATCATCTATAACACAGAGACCCTGACCATACTTTCTGTGAATTGTAGTAAAGGTCAGAAATAGTATTGAGAAAGTGACTGGAACATGGTAGATTCTTCATTGTTGTTTATTGCTCAGTTGTGTCTGGCTCTCGTGCAACGCAATAGCCTGAGGCCCACCAGGCTCCTCTGTCCATGCGATTTTTCAGACAAGAATACTGGAGTGAGGTGTTGTTTCCTTCTCAGGGGATTTTCTTGACCCAGGGATCGAACCTGTGTCCCCTAGGTGTCCTGCATTGGCAGGCAGATCCTTTACCACTAGTGCCGCCTGGGAAGCCCTTTAGACTGTTAATAGATGACTGATCATCACTTAACCAACAGCTGTACCATCTGCTATACTACATGCTCTAATCGATGCCAGAACAACAGCAATACAACACAACAAACACACACCACCAGAGCACTAGGAGGAAGAAAGACCTGGTGCTAATTAATACTTCCAGTATAAATATCCATATGAAAATATCAGGTATAATATTGATAAATAACAAATGATATTTATTATCCAATCTGTAGTAATAAATTCTTCATGACATTGAATTTCCTTCCCACCTTCTTTTGAATTGAGTAATGTGTATTTATGACATTTCCTAGGCTTTATTATTTGTCTCAAAAATGTCATTCTTGAACAATGTCTCAGATCCTGCATTTTGCCAGGGCAAGCTGCTTTTACCACACTGTTATAAGTTTGTTGTCTTTTACTGACTCAGTATAACCAGATTTCTGCTATTATCCATATTTTATTTTAATATTAAATATTACGGATGGGAGATAGTAAAATAAGCCAGGCCTTTAAAAATCAGCAGAATGTAATTCATCTTTCTCTAGAACCAGAAGATATAAGCACTTTTAATTTCTAATTTTCTTTACATCTATTTTGTGCTTTCAGTTCAGTTCAGTTCAGTTCAGTCACTCAGTCGTGTCTGACTCGTTTGCGACCCCATGAATTGCAGCATGCCAGGCCTCCCTGTCCATCACCAACTCCTGGAATTCACTCAGACTCACATCCATTGAGTCTGTGATGCCATCCAGCCATCTCATTCTCTGTTGTCCCCTTCTCCTCCTGCCCCCAATCCCTCCCAGCATCAGAGTCTTTTCCAATGAGTCAACTCTTCGCATGAGGTGGCCAAAGTACTGGAGTTTCAGCTTCAGCATCATTCCTTCCAAAGAAATCCCAGGGCTGATCTCCTTCAGAATGGACTGGTTGGATCTCCTTGCAGTTCAAGGGACTCTAAAGAGTCTTCTCCAACACCGCAGTTCAAAAGGATCAATTCAGAGTTACGTACTTGAATTATTTGATTAGTAGCAGTAAGAAAAACCAATTGACAAGACTAATCATATTCTTTGTAACAGACATGAGTTTATATCAAAATATTTTGACTTGAAAGAACATACAAAACAAGAAATTTAATGATTTCAGAGATATTGCCATAATCTTGGATTTGGAGATAGATCTTCCAGATAGGGACAGCTTGAGATGAAGTTGTATATAAAATTTTGTCTTGCTGCCCTTTGCCTTCCCTGATTTTCTGTCTTCTTGATCACTGTTACTATGTTTAGGGAGACATTACATAGTCCTTGAATTAATTATGTCAAGCATTGTTCTCAAGCTCACAACTTTCTTACCCACCCCTGCCTCAAAGAGCGAAGTGGGATCACAACAAAGCTATTTCCATAGGTTCCTCTTATCAACCAAATTGAGTCATTCCTCCTTTCCTTCATTTTCTCTTATTTTAGATGAATATTGATTTCTTTAGGCTCATGACACTAGTTCAGTTCAGTCACTGAGTCGTGTCTGACTCTTTGAGACCCCATGGACTGCAGCACACCAGGACTCCCTGTCCATCACCAACTCCTGGAGTTTACTCAAACTCATGCCCATTGAGTTGGTGATATCATCCAACCATCTCATCCTCTGTCGTTCCCTTCTCCTCCTGTCTTCAATCTTGCCCAGCATCAGGGTCTTTTCCAATGAGTCAGTTCTTCACATCAGGTGGCCAAAGTATTGGAGTTTCAGCTTCAGCATCAGTCCTTCCAAAGAATATTCAGGACTGATTTCTTTTAGGATTAGCTGGTTGGATCTCCTTGCAGTCCAAGGGACTCTTAAGAGTCTTCTCCAACACCACAGTTCAAAAGCATCAATTCTTTGGTGTTGGGCTTTCTTTATAGTCCAGCTCTCACACTCATACATGACTGCTGGAAAAACCATAGCCTTGACTAGACAGACCTTTGCTATACCAAGTGCTAGGGTCACAGAGATGAAAAAGCATAATCCCTATCTTTAGCAAGCTTGCAGAAAAGTGAAGTAGACAATGAAGACACAATATAACATTTCTATAGTGGACATCTGGATAAGGTGCAGAAATGCTGAATTTTCAGTAAATTGGTGAATCCCAAGGAAGTCTGCCTGCAATGCAGGAGACATAGGAGAAACGGGTTCAGTCCTTAGGTCGGGAAGATCCCCTGGAGGAGAGCATGGCAACCCACTCCAGTATTCTTGTCTGGAAAATCCCATGGACAGAGGAGTCTTGTGGGCTACAGTCCATAGGGTCACAAAGAGTTGGACACAACTGAAGCAAATGAGCATGCACGTATGCAAAGAGATGTTGCTTGAGCTAATTTTCAGAGGAGTATGTCTAAGTCAGTTTGGGCTGCTATAACGAAGTAGCATAGAGTAGGTGGCTTATAAACAACAGATGTGTATTTCTCACAGTTCTGGGGTCTGGGATTTTGAGATCAGGGTGCCATCAGTGTTGGGTTTGGATAAGTAACCTCATCTGGTTTGGAGACTGCCAACTTCCTGATGGAAAGCAGAAAAGAAGCAAGGCCTGTTATGACTCTTACAAAGGCACTGATCCCATTCATGAGGGCTCCATGCTCATGACCTCATCTAATCTGAATTATCTCCCAAATGCCCCACCTGCTAATACCATCACACTGGGGTGGGTTGGCGGAGAGTTTCAACATAAGAATTGGGGAGGGGGCTATGTGGTCAACTTATTGGGCTTCCCTGGTGGCTCAGATGGTAAAGAATCTGCCTGTGATACAGGAGACCCAGGTTTTATCTTTGGGTTGGGAAGATCCCCTGGAGAAGGGAATGGCAACCCACTCCAATACTTTTGCCTGGAGAATTCCATAAACTGAGGAGCCTGGCAGGTTATAGTCTATGGGGTCACAAAGAGTCAGACACAACTGAGAAACTAACACACTACACACATTTAATTCCTAAGACGGAGACAGACGTTTTCCAGGCAAATAAGGTGAGGGAGGAGTGTATATGTGGTGATGGGGGGACTGGGATCCTCCTGGTGGAGGAAATTTTATGCACAAAAGTTCAATCTTTGAAACGGAAGCTCAAAGGTCTTTATTAGGAAGGGGGTCAATAACACAAACTTCCATAATAATTGAGCACAAGGGTGATGGTAGGTTTCATGCTATGGGACAGAGGGCAAAGATAAAATTCTTAGATGAGAAAAGAGGAACTTAACACTTTATCCTTTTGATGAGGGGACTATTGAGAAATTTTTAAATAGTGTGAAATTAATCATGTTTTGCTGTGGAATCTCAGAAGTCGGCTCAAGAAGAGAGGTGAAAAGAGGTTTTGCTCATATTCAGGTCAAGAGACAGAAGAGAGGTGGGTACTAAAAAATCCACTCATCCTTTGACAAATGCCTTTGAATATTTACAATGTGCCAGGCATGAGGGCTGCAGAGTGAATATGAATTATCTCTTTACTCACATCACTTATGAGCCAGTGGGAAATTAGATAAGCAAACATATTCTTATCATATTGTATTTCAGATTTTTTTCTTCTTTGGGGGTGCAAAAGTGAAAGTCACTCAGCAGTGTCTGACTCTTTGTGGCCCCATGGACTATATAGTCCATGGAATTCTCCAGGCCAGAATACTGGAGTGAATAGCCTTTCCCTTCTCCAGTGGATCTTCCCAACCCAGGGATTGAACCCAGGTCTCCTGCATTGCAGGTGGATTCTTCACCTGCTGAGCCACCAGGGAAGCCCAAGAATACTGGTGTGGGTAGCCTATCCTTTCTCCAGAAGATCTTCCCAACCCAGGAATTAAACCAGGGTCTCCTGCATTGCAGGCAGATTCTTTACCACCTGGGCTATGAGGGAAGCCCCAATGTGTTGTATATGAAAGAATCTTTAGATCAGACCATCTGGTATTCAAATTCTGCCTCTGTAGCTTTCTACTTAAGAAAACTTGGACAAGTTACTTGTCCTCATCAGCAATGTGGCTGGGATTTGTGAAGATGAGAAGAGAAAAATAAACAAAGAACTAAGAACAGTGCTGGTACATCTCTCAGCTCCCAGTTTTATGAAGAAAGAGAAGACAGAGCAGGAGCCAGACAGGTGATGGACTATAAAGGGTACAATGTAGTGTTTCTAGGACTTACAACTTGCTAGGAAGGCCAGTGCAAAAACAGTTTCCTTAAGAAAGAATCTGTCATTTCCTTCTTCTTGCTTTCTAGTTCTTGAAATAGCAGTCTGGTAGGAAGAGGGAGGTTCATTCGACCTAGAAATGGCTGTAATTTGTCTGCCATGTCATGGATTGTTCCTTCTTGATTTCTCCACTCCCAAAGTTGGTGACCTTGCACTTCAGCTATTTTCCCTGATGTATGCAGACCTGCTTGACACAGGAGCCAAAGGAATGTTTTTCAGTTCAGGTCAGGGGGTGAACTCTGGTCAGAGGTCTCTGTGAACTCACAGAGACAGGAGTCTAGTATTAAGAATATATAAATTGGAAAAAAGGAAGCAGAAAAGACCAATGGTCGGAGAAAAGGAAATGAAAAGAGAATAGTATCCACTTGAGAGAGGGTTTTGGGTTGGCCATTGTTTATCAGCATTTTACATAATAAAGACTCAGGAACTGATAATTGTCAGAATTCTTGGTTCTGAGGCAGTAGAATGGTCCCAGCATTAGCAAAAGGAGAGGCAGATGAGCATAAAATGGTCTGCTGGTGAACAGTGCCCATGTGACAAACAGCTCTGGGCTGGGGATGATTCATAACTGTCTTCCATATGGGGTTTTCACGTTAAAGAAATAAATTCTATATGAAACAATATCAGTTCTCCCATCAGAGGATAGAAAAGATCTGAAAGATGGTGTTTTTTGGAGATTGCAGTCCAGGAAGTCAAGAATGTTTCTTCCAGAGTTGCCACGGCAACATCTCCCTCTCATGACACGAGGGAAGACAGAGGTCATGTTGGTGGGTGTTTAAATGTTGCTCTGATAATGTCTTTTATTTCCACAGGGAAGAAGAGAAAAAGGCAATAGGCAGGAAAAAATTAGAAGGAAAAACAAAATAAAAGAGATAAAAGGATTCCTGCGAGTGATTTTCCAAATAGATTTTGTTATTGAAGGATTTGTGTTAATTCAGTTGGATTTAAAGTCTAATTTGAGAATTCAAAATGAAATCTATGACACTTCAAGGTGTAAATGAGTGTTCAAGTATAAGATGATGTAATGGCCACTTTTATGTTGTGGATAGGTACTTTAAACTCGATTTCTGGGACGAGAAGAGGCTACAAAAGCCATCAGTTAAGATGTAGACCAAGTGAAAACACAGGTTTTCTTTAAATTAATACAGCTTCTTTTGGTGGTTTCTACTTTACTCAGTATTTAAACGCATACTTTAGAATTATTACAAAACCTCTGTCAAATTTGTGAATTGGGTGATATCCAACCAGGGAAATAGTAACACACAGTACTTTAACTGAATTCAGTATAGAAAACTAGTTTTTGGATATGAATGTATCAGAAAATCTAAAGGCTAAGGCAGATATTATGCTATGTATATTTTACCCTTGTGCTCCCCATATAGAGTGGAGGGGAGAGAGGGCCAAGCCAGAAGTTAGTATCTTGGTCATCGCACTTCTGGAGGGACAAAGGGAGAAGGTAGTGGGTACAGGACTCCAGGGTCAAACAGCCTGGTGGGAGCAGTAACCATGGTAAGGCAGACTGGCAGGAGCTAGGGCCACAGAAGAGACAAACCACTGTTGGAAATACCATCCAAATCAGAGAGACGGAGAAGGAAGGAGAGGAGGCTGGGGCAGAGAGAGAGAGATTGATTCTTTTCTCTCCCCTCTTTCCCCCTTCAAGTTTTTGTTTTTCAGTTCCTCACCAGTGCCTCCCACTGGCCATATGGGGTCGCAAAGAGTTGGACACGACTGAGCAACTGAACTGAACTGAACTGAACACAAAATTGAAAAGAGAGCCTGAAAAGTACCATCGCATGGATCAGCCTCCAGTGATGCAGAGCAGAGGAAGGGTGCTGAATGGATCTTCAGTTCAGTTCAGCTCAGTCGCTCATTCGTGTCTGACTCTTTGTGACCCCATGAATCGCAGCACGCCAGGCCTCCCTGTCCATCACCAACTACCGGAGTTCACTCAGACTCACGTCCATCGAGTCCGTGATACCATCCAGCCATCTCATCCTCTGTCGTCCCCTTCTCCTCCTGCCCCCAATCCCTCCCAGCATCAGAGTCTTTTCCAATGAGTCAACTCTTTGCATGAGGTGGCCAAAGTACTGGAGCTTAGAGACAGGCAAATAAATCAGCAAAGGGAGCTTGGAAACATGAGAGAAGGCTAATATTATGTACTAGTGAAAAGTGTGAATTATAAAGTACTTGAAAATAAATGCTATTTTACTTTTTAATTTATTTTGTAAACTTTTTATTTTGAATTGGGGTATACCTGATTAACAATGTTGCGATATTTTCAAGTGAACAGTGAAGGGACTCAGCCATACATATACATGTATCCTTTCTCCCCCAAACTCCTATTCCATCCAGGCTGCCATGTAACATTGAACAGAATTCCATGTGCTATACAGTAGGTCCTTTTTGGTTATCCATTTTAAACATAGCAGTGTGTACATGTTCATCCTAAACTCCCCAAGTATTCCTCCCCCAATCCCTCCCCGCAGCAGCTATAAGTTTGTTCTCTGAGTCTGTGAGTCTCTTTCTGTTTCATAAGTTCATTTGCATCATTTTTTTTAGACTCCACATATAAGGGATGTCATACGATATTTCTCCTCTGACTTACTTCACTCAGTACAACAATCTCTAGGTCCATGCACGTTGCTGCACATGACATGATTCCATTCTTTTTAGTAGCTAATATTCCATTGTATATATGTACCACCTCTTCTTTACCCATTCTTCTGTGTATGACCATTTAGGTTGCTTCTGTGTCTTGGCTATTGTAAACAGTGCTGCAATGAACATTGGCATGCATGTATCCTTTTGGGCTATGTTTTTCTCCAGATATACGCCTAGGAATGGGATTACAGGGTCATATGGTAGCTCTTAGGCTTCCCAGGTGGCGCCAGTGGTAAAGAACCTGCCTGCCAATGCAGGAGATGAAAGAGACACAGGCTTGATTCCTGGGTTGGGAAGATCCCCTAGAGGAGGGCATGGCAACCCACTCCAGTATTCTTTCCTGGAGAATCCAGAGGACAGAGGAGCCTGGCAGGCCCCAGTCCATAGGGCTGCAAAGAGTTGGACAGCACTGAAGTGACTTAGCGTGCACGCACTCATGGTAGCTCTATTTTTAGTTTTTTTAAGGAACCTCCATTCTGTTCTCCATAGTGGCTGTTCCAATTTACATTCCCACCAAGAGCGTAGGAGGACTCCCTTTTCTCTACACCCTCTCCATCTAGAAATGTTAATTTATTATTTCAGAATGCATATTACATTAGACATTTTGTTTAGGGGTCTGAGATTGTACTAAAAAGGCCAAAACCTTGGATTTGAAGTCCAGAGGTCCTGGGTGCTGCTTTCTGAAGTACAGAATCTATAGTATCAAAGACAGCATCAGTTAAGTTAGAGCAGCTCTTCTTTAATATCAGAATGAGATTCACCAGGACAATAACTTTGGAGAGTAGAATGAATTTTATCCTGAATAACTTCTAAATTATTGCAAGTAAATATATACAATCTCCAATTCAAAGAACTGATCAGAAAATTGACTGCAGTTGAGCTGGAACAAAAAATTGATAGAATGTTGAGCTACTTTTTGCCAGAATCCTAGAGTATCATGGCAGGGTCAGGAGATCATCTCTGAATCTAGAGCCATGTCTCTGGAAAACCTCTATGATTATTATCTTTTCATAGCCTCTTCTTGAACTATTCTAGAGGAAGATGTCTTCTTGAGGCAACTTACGATATTTCCAGACTCTTCTGTGTCAAAGAAAAATCTTCTGTACAGAAATTAAACTGGTAAAGGCAAATTTTATTCAGGAATTGTTGTGATAGGGGAAGACAGACCTCAGTATAGATTTGTGCTCCATTCCAAATATAACAAGGACAAGTGGGTGTTATACAGCCAAGGAGCAGAGTGAGGGTCAGTGGGTAGAAGGTTACCAACAGGAAACATCAAGGATAAGGGGAATTCTGGCTAAATTTATTTGATAGGAGTCTTGCTGAAGGCAGGGCAGGGTGATAAGATATTACATGCTGAGGGCAAAGAGGAGCAAAATATGCCACTCCAAAATATGCCATTTTTGGTGTATTGATCATTTTGAATTAAAGTTACTTGAGAAACAGTGGGTTCAGAAAACACGTGCTGACCATCCTTTGTCCTCCTGAAAGCAGGAAATAAATATTCCATGTGGAAAGTGCCTTTCCTGTACCAGGAGGGCAAAAGCATCCCTGTCACTAGAGATTAAAGAACCTGTCTGCAATGCAGGAGACCTGGGTTAGATCCCTGAGTCAGGAAGATTCCCTGGAGGAGGAAATGGCAACCCACTCCAGTATTCTTGTTTGGAGAATCCCATGGACAGAGGAGCCTGGTGGGCTACAGTCCATAACATCACAAAGAGTTGGAAAAAAACATATGACTTAGTGACTAAAACAACAGCAAATCACCAGAGATGGGGAATTAAGGGCTGAGAAGACTATAAAAGCAAATCTTGTTACTTCTTTACTGATTTACTACCCTAGTCCATACTTCTTTGCTTTTCAGTTCTTTAGAGATTTATTGTTTCTTTGTCTAAAAGGTATAAAAAGCTGTCTGTTTTGATCCTGTCTTTGAGTCTCAATTTTTTATGGGGCTCTTTTATGTATAAAATTAAATTTGTTTTTCTTCTGTTAATCTGTTTTATGTCAATTTTATTATTAAACCAGCCAACAAACTTAGAAGGGATGAAGGGAAAAGTTTTCCATCCCTATAAGGGTGATGGGTCAGGAATTTCATCAGCTATCAACGGTGGGAAAATTTCACTAAATAGATCCAGCAGTATTTTTGCTAAAACTGGACTAAATGGGCCAAGGACAGAGCCCAACTTTGGATCTAGACAAAAAGAAAACTCAGAGCGGCCCAACCAAATTTTGGTCAAGGGTAGCTAATTTGTCATCCTGTCATCAGCTAGCAAAATTTTCATTTTGCTCCATGATCTTCCTTCATATGTTGAAAGATAGAAGCTGTGTGCTTCTCACCTTGGCTCTTCTTGGGCTAAAAATCTCCTTCCTCACAAATTCCTTCTATTCGCATTTCATTGATCCCACCAATTGTTTCTTTCCTGCCATCCTTATTCATATCTTTTGTTGTTGTATTGATATTATACATTTCATTCTCACATATATTATTTAAGCAGGCTTCTTTTGAAATTTGAAATGCATTCTTTCTTTATTGAAGTATAGCTGATTTATAATATTACTGATTCATAAGTTACAGAGGTACAATATAGTGAGTCACAATTTTAAAGTTTGTACTACATCCCCTGGGAGCTCAGCCATAAAGAATCTGCCTGCAGTGCAGGAGACGTGGGTTCAATCCCTGGTCTGGAAGGTTCCCTGGCGAAGGAAATGGCAACCCATTCCAGTATCCTTGCCTCAGAAATCCCATGGACAGAGAAGCCTGGTGGGGTACAGTCCATGGGGTCTCAAAAGAGTCAGACACAACTTAGCAACCAAACAATGAACAACTCCATTCATAGTCATTATAATATATATTCCCCATGGTGTACATTATTAGTGTCTTATTTTGATACAAACCTTAGGTTCACTTATTCTGAGACTCATCACATTTCAGTGATTTAGAGGCTCAATTTCTTATCTCTCAGTATAATTTGTAACTCTGTTACTTCAACCAACTTGGTGGTAGATTTGCTAATCTCCTCTATTAGATTATGTATTTGTGAAAAGCAGAGATTGCGTCTTGATCATTTGTTTTAGCTTACCTTCCACAATGCTTCCCTGGTGGCTCAGAGTTTAAAGCGTCTGCCTACAATGCAGGAGACCTGGGTTCGATCCCTGGGTCGGGAAGATCCCCTGGAGAAGGAAATGGCAACTCACTCCAGTATTCTTGCCTGGAGAATCCCATGGACAGAGGAGCCTGGTGAGCTACAGTCCACGGGGTCGCAAAGAGTTGGACACGACTGAGCGACTTCACACTAATCACACACTAATCCACAATGCTTAGGTTAATGTGTGGATATGACACAGCAGTGTGTAGATATAGAAGGAACGCCAAAATTAACCTACTGAAAATCATGATCTTATGTTCTACCCACAACTCTTGGGCCCTTCAACAGCTCTGTGTTTTTGCCCCTTGCAGTTCCCCTTTGCTTTGAATGGTATTTTCCTTTTATCTTTATGGGGAAATCCTTCTCCAAGATTCAGCTTAAATATCACTTAGCCTTTCTAGTTATCTTTGTCTCTCCTTCTCCCAGAAGTCTGACCCACTGAAAGCAGAATTCATTTCTCCCTCATATGTGTTCTTATGATGTATAATTAATTCTCTGTCATATAGAAAGAGCCTTTGATGTGGGAGTTAGGGATATTTATGTTTGAAGCTCAATTATCAATGTGGTCTTACATACTTTGTCTTTTATAGGACTCAGTGTTTTGTTTTGTTTAAAATATGAAATTTAGGATGGTAATTATTTATTTCACTGAGTTCTTGAAGGGTTAAAAAGATAGTAAATGTTGAGAAAATTGCCTAAATCTTGGCACATACTGTGTGCTCAATTTTTATCTATGGTTATGGCATTTATATCTTTGTATTTTAGTTTTGTGGGCATCTATATACCTGCTATAGTTTAACTGAATCTTACTTTTGTGTCTGCAGAACAAAGGACTAAAAGGTTGTATTGAATTAAACTGTTTTCTTTTTATTACACAAGTACATCTATGATGCCAAATGCTTCATATCTGCACGGTTCAATATGATAGCCACTACTCACATGTGGCTAGATTTAAATTAGTAATTTAAAATTAAATACAATTAAAATTCAGTTCCTTATTCAAACAATATCCACAGGTGGTTATTGCATTGGCCAGAACATTTTCATCACTGCAGAAATTTCTTTTGGACCATGCTGCTCTAGAATGCTTCCAGCTCAACATAATACTTCCAGCTTGATCAGCTATTTCCTCCATCATTCTGGATCCTATATTTGTAGCAATCGCACTATAGTTTAATTTCACTGTTGAGCAGCCAAATCATACAACTAATTTATATAGAATTTGCAATAACTTAAAATACCAAATGCCTTAATTTTTTTTCTTTAGGTGCTTTCATAATACTTTGAAAGTATTGATTATATCAGGGGTTGGCAACTTTTTCTGTAAAAGGCCAGATACTAATTATTTTAGGCTTTGGGGGCTGTATAGACTCTGTTGCAACTACTCAGTCCTGCTGTAGTAGCAGGAAAGCAGCCATAGACACTATGCAACAGTATGGGTGTGGCTGTTTTATTTATAAGCTGTGTTGTAGGCTGTAGGTAGTTTCCAAGGCCTGGTCTATTTTCACAGACCTCACTGCTTCCTGTAGTGACATGGCTAGTCCTCTCTACCCCTACCCCTTTTTCCTTTTGGATCAAAATAATTCTACCTCTAAATACTTTTTTCCCCCCAGATTGGAGTGAATCCAATCTCAGTTGGTGCTAGAGGCTCATCTTCTCAAAGATTTTATCAAAATTCTCTAAGGTTTACACACACCCCAGAAAATGAAACCGTGAGGAACTAACACAGCATGCTGATTGTATACCAAACATTTTAAACCTATCACACCAATTAGCTCTTTTAAACCTCACAACAGCCTGCTTTACTGAGAGGCAAAGAAGGTAAAGAGAAGTTAAATAACCCGTCCAAGGTCACCCCACTTTTAAGTGGCAGCCCTGTGAACCCAGCGTTGACAACCTCACGTTATTAGTCTCTACACAAGCTTGCTTCCAGACAGCACCCGTGTCCTTGCTCCCACGCTTTGACCTCCATACTTTTAAAAATCTGAATACTCTTCTCTCCTCCTGTTGCTCCCAGAGGCCCTCACTTATACATACCACCCAAACTCAGGGGATTAGCACAAATTCTTCAAAGCTCTATGCTGCTGCTGCTGCTAAGTCGATTCAGTCGTGTCTGACTCTGTGCGACCCCGTAGATGGCAGCCCACCAGGCTCCTCTGTCCCTGGATTTCTCCAGGCAAGAATACTGGAGTGGGTTGCTATTTCCCTCTCCAACGCATGCATGCATGCTAAGTTGCTTCAGTCATGTCTGACTCTGTGTGACCCCATGGACAGCAGCCCAACAGGCTCCCCTGTCCATGGGATTCTCCAGGCAAGAATACTGGAGTGGGTTGCCATTTCCCTCTCCTCAAAGCTCTATACAAATACACAAATTAAGCTAACACTCAGTCCTGTCCAACTCTTTGTGACCCTTTGTATTGCAGCCTGCCAGACTCCTCTGTCCATAATATTCTCCAGATAAAAATACCAGGGTGGGTGGCCATTTCTTCCTCCAGGGGATCTTCTTGACCGTGGGATCAAACCCATGTCTCCTGTGTCTCCTGCATCACAGGCAGATTCCTTACCTACTGAGCCATCTGGAAAGCCTCTTCAAAGCTCTATAAAAGACAGGAATGCAATTGTCTTCTAGCAGATTCTTCTAAGGTACAAAAATCTATTCTATTGTGAACCCACTGGATGTGATTTCAGTCTTCTTGTTGTTTCAGCAGCATTTGGTATTGTGGTCACTCCTTCCTTCTTGAAATCTTTTCTCCGGACTCCCGTGATGCCCACACCTGGCTTTCCTCACATCTCAAGGCTAGTCATTCTTTGAAACCTTTTTTAACCTTTAAAGACTGGTTTCCCATTCTTACTTTCTTCCCTACTCCGCATACTTTCTCTGTGTGATGTCACAAGCCCTAGTGCTTTAACTCTTATTTGTGTGAGGATGGTTCCCACATCTTTATCTTCAGAATTTCCTGAGCCCCAATCTTACTGACCAGATAAACAACTTGTTCATCTAGATGTCCCCTGAGCACCATAGCTCAGCATTTCTCAGACAGAAATAACTATTTTCCCTCTTAAAGCTGCTGTTTCTCTTATACTGCCTTCCTTTTTGAATAGATTTCTTAGCTAGAATCCGCTTGTCTTCTGATTCCTCCTCTGACAGCTCTACCAATTACCAAGTCGTGGAAATCTCACACTACTTTGGAAATCACTTTCAAATCCACCTACATCTTGCTCTTGTAACTGCCACTTGCCTGTGTTCCTGACCATCTCATAATTGGCCTTCCATCAGTCTAGCTCCTCTTCCAGACACTTGTTCTCATGATGCAGTCTGAGAGGTCATCCCAGTATGCAAATTGAACTTGTTATTTTCCTTCTTGAAATTTTCATTGGTTTCCTGCTGCTTTTAGAATTAAGTGTGAATGGCCAACAAGACCCTTCATGCTCCCATCCCCTGTCATCTCCCCAGCACATCACAGTGTGTTCTTTCACACCCTGTGTTCTTTTCACACTGACCTTGGAGTCCTTACCCAGGCCCTTTCCTCAGCTTGGAACACATGTCCTTTAATTTGGCCACCTGGCTAACCCCTGCCCCTTCTGTGTTTCACAGTGATACAGACTTGTGCTTAGAAGTTGCTTGCTGCCCACACCTTCTGTGACTTCTGGGATGCCTTCTTTAGTCTCTCAAACCAGTGTTATGGACCTCCTGTTTACTCTCACAGCACCTGTAACTAATCCTATTCAGGATCTATTCTTCTAGGTTGCAATTGTCATAGGTTGCTTGTCTTTCTCATAGACTAGGCTCTGTGAAGGCAGGAAGGTTGGTCTCTCCTGCTCTTATAGCCCTGGTACCTTGCATGTTGCCTAGTAGAAGCTTTATACATATTTAAAAACTGAAAAAAAAAAAAAAAGATCAGAAAGAGGAAGTTAGGAATATGGGCTCTAGAATAAGAAAATCTTGTGTTTAAATCCCACCTTTGCTATTACTAGTCATGTGACTATTGCTACTTACTAGCTATATGACCTGTGTTGATCTCCTGAAGCCTCAGTTTTGTCATATGTAATATGAGGATAATAATGAAGCCAAATTCACGAGTTGTTTTCAGGCTTCTGTGAGATAAGGCATGCAAAACAATTAGCCCCGTTACTGGAACATGGTTGCTGTTGGTGCTAAGTCGCATCAGTCTTGTCCGACTCTGTGCGACCCGAGACGGCAGCCCACCAGGCTCCCCTGTCCCTGGGATTCTCCAGGCAAGAACACTGGAGTGGGTTGCCATTTCCTTCTCCAACGCATGAAAGTGAAAAGTGAAAGTGAAATCGCTCAGTCTTGTCCAGACTCTTCGCAACCCCATGGACTGCAGCCTACCAGGCTCCTCCGCCCATGGGATTTTCCAGGCAAGAGTACTGGAGTGGGGTGCCATCGCCTTCTCTGGTTAGTGCTCAGTAAATGCCACTATTAGTAGTAGTGTCCTTGCAAGGTACACAGACTCTAGAACTAGACTACCTGGGTCCAAATATTCCTTTTAAAAGCAGAAACGTTAATAGATACAGAGAAAAAACTAGTGGTTGCCAGAGGGGAGAGGGAAAGAGGAGGTGGGTGAAATAGGTAAAAGGGATTAAGAGGCCAAATGACGAGTTATAGAGTAAATAAGTTACAGGGATGTAATATACAGCCCAGGACATAATAGAGCATTGAAATAACTTTGCATGGTGCCTGCATTTGTGCTCAGTTGCTTCGGTCCTGTCCAACTTTTTGTGACCCCATGGATGGTAGCCTGCCAGGCTCCTCTGTCCATGCGATTATCCAGGCAAGAATACTTGGTTGCCATCCCCTCCTCCAGGGGATCTTCCCGACCCAGGGATCGAATCCACACCTCTTAGGTCTCATGCATTGCAGGTAGGTTCTTTATCACTAGTGCCACTTGGCAATCCCTAATTTTATATGGTACATAATCTATAAAATAACTTTGTAATATTATACTATTATAATATCTGCATAATCTATAAAAATATTGAATCACTATGTTGTACACCTTATAATATTGTGGTTCGATTATACTTCAATTAAAAAAAATCCTGGCTTTACTTCCTACTAGCCATAGGAATGGAGAAGGCAATGGCATCCCACTCCAGTGTTCTTGCCTGGAAAATCCCATGAACAGAGCAGCCTGGTGCGCTGCAGTCCATGGGTCGCCAAGAGTCAGACACGACTGAGCGACTTCACTTTCACTTTTCACTTTCATGCATTGGAGAAGGAAATGGCAACCCATTCCAGTGTTCTTGCCTGGAGAATCCCAGGGACAGGGGAGCCTAGTGGCCTGCCGTCTATGGGGTCGCACAGAGTCGGACACGACTGAAGCGACTTAACAGCAGCAGCGGCAGCCATAGGAAATTGGGCAAGTTGCTAATCTCTCTGCGCCTCAGTGTCCACATCTTTAAAATGGGAAAATAACAGAATATGTCTTAAGGTATTATTGTGTGGCTTATATGAATGCCTGTGACAGATTCTCTCCTTGACCAAACATTATAGTCAGCCCCTTCTGAATCCTCTGCTTGACTAAACTGGACCCTTGGGCTTCTGTCTCCATTCTTGTAGAGTCTAGTTTTGGTAAGAATCCTGTCTAGTCAGTATAGCCAGGAACTCCACTGGCTAAACACAAGCATACTCTTGACATGTGACCAAATTCCTCATTACCCACCATCTCCCTGGTGGCACCCTTACCTGCCTTCAGCAAGAATCCTGTTAGGTTGGTGTAGCAAGAATTATGCTACCCTCCAAGTTAATTTTCCATCCACTGACCCTTCTACTTTTCTCCTTGGCTATAAATTCTCTCTCTCTCTTTTTTTTAAAATTGTATTCAGAATTAAGCCCAGTCCTATACTGTGATATTTTTTTCCTATTGAAATAGTCCTGAATGAAAATCTGTTTTTACTACTTTAACTACTGTCAGGGTCTGGTTTTTCTCTGACACCTGGCATACTACGTCGGGCTATGGGACAGTGACCATTATTATTGCCTGTATAAAAAGGAAACCGTCCTTGCCTAAAGGAAATAATAAAGTTTAATTTTTACTCTTAGGCTCTTTCTGGAAGGGTAAGTAAGATAACAGGAGCTGACAGTTTATTCCAAATGAAAAGTAAAACACTGTCAGTCTTCCAGACTTTGAGCCCAGTCAGTGCTTAGCAGCAAATGATCATGAAAACCCAGATGGTTTTCACAAAGCAGATTAGATATGAATTTGGGACCAAACCTTCTCTTTCTCAGGGATTTTCTCATATTACGTGGTGAAAAAATGTTGTGTTTTACAAAGCTCGTGGTATCACATGGGTAAAATTATTTATGAGTATGTTTGGTTGCTATGGAATTATTTTAAATGTTTTATATGATCAAAGAAGATGCTGGTGGATTGCTTTAATATGTGGTTTTTCAAATTTATAGTAACGCTTTCTTTTTCTAAATTTCCAGTGCCCCTCGTCTCTAACTTTATGAAGAAACGTATACAACTCAGTCCTAGTCTTTTGTATTAACTCTCAGAAAAACAGAACTTCCATGTCAGTTTTGGAAGTTTTGGAAGTATGTGAGCTAAGAGCTGGGAGTAATTTGTACACAAATGAACAGATAGTAGACAGGAATGATATAATAATTCCAAAATTCGGTAAGTAGCAAATACCTTTCCTTCAGTTAGAAGCAACATGCTTTATGATGATGGTTACTGAAAAAACCAACAGGGAGTCTGAGAAACACTGAGTCTCATAGGTGAGTATGAGTATGGGGCCCAGGAGAGGGAAGTCTCTAAGAAGCTGGGTAAGCCCCAAGCTCTAACATACTAGCTTAAAGGAAAAAAAAATCCCTAGGAGAAGGAATTGTCGTGAAATGAGGCTAAAGTTATGTAAGTATGGTGACCTACTTTTATCTCCTTGGATTGATTTTTTTAGTTTTCTTGCCTGGTAATACTTCCTTTCTATCTTTTCCCAATGAAGATACTTGTTAAGAGATAATTCTCCACGATCTCTTGGATTTCTGCATATCTTGTGAGTAGAGGCACTGGCTGCCTTTGTTCTAGATGATCTTTTCAAGGATATTTGTATAGCAAACTGCCTTGGAAAATAGTGTCTGCCTTCAGAGCAAAAGGCAGGCATGTTTAGCACCCATTATAAAAGAATAAGTTTCCCAAAGCTCAGGTTTCCTCCTCTTCTGTGTTTCCAAACTGCTGAGTGTGCAGGTGTTACCCTTTTTATATCCTCATGAAGGGATTGCATGTCCTGAAATGGCACAAGAAAATGTCAATACTCTGGCTACTACTACTGCCACAAAACTATCCATATATCTTTAGATATCTGTATCGATGTACATCCAGGACCTCCCTTGTGGCTCAGATGGTAAAGTGTCTGCCTACAATGCAGGAGACCCAGGTTCGATCCCTGGGTTGGGAAGATCCTCTGGAGAAGGAAATGGCAATCCACTCCAGTACTCTTGCCTAGAAAATTCCATGGATGGAGGAGCATGGTAGGTTACAGTCCATGGGGTTGCAAATAGTCAGACACGACTGAGCAACTTCACTTGAACTTGGATAGATATAAAGGAATATTGTTTCTTCTGCCAGCATCCATGAAAGCTGTGTGTAGCAAGCTAAATTGCTACCTGCAGGTAGGGTTAAATCTCAAAATGCTTTAATTCTTGACAATTCTTTTCTCATGTTCTGTTTCCAGAAAGACACTTTATATATTCTTTGCTCTCCATTAATAATTTCTTCTTTTGAGATTCCTTTACATCAATTTTTCCCTTATTCCTTGTGTCAGTCACCTGTAAACAACATATAGACATTCTTCTACTATTCTTATTGATTTACTGCATCACCCATCTCTGTCATTCTCATTACCTGGCCTGAAGCATCTTCCTTGGGAATATCTTTATACTCCCTTTCCAGATTCTCAGATGCCTCAGTTCCAAAGGCTTCCATTAAAAAAAATTACTTAATTACCTAGTTTGAACTTACATTTCATCAGTCAAAACTGCTTTGCCTGCAAGATAGTAAATTTTGAAATTTCTTTTTCTAACCATGATGTCGTCTTTTCCCTCTTCTATTTCATCATTCATCATTAACTAGCTCATCTTCTTGTAATCCTTCGATACACTTCTCTCAATTCTCCCTGTGCTTAATTTTGATTATAATATTGAGTGCTAAATACTGTGTCATGTAAACACTCATTTCTCACAACAAATGATGAAGATAGGCACCATTATTATCTTGATTCCTCTGACTAAAAATTTGAGGCTTAGATATGAAGTAAAATTCTCAGCACTACAGAGATAGTAGGTTACAGAACCAGGACTTGATTTAAGGACTGATTAACTTTTGATCAAAACAAATTTCTGGCTTTACCACCTCTTTTGTAGTGATGAACTTTTAAAGTCCTCTAGACTACTCTTTAGAATATTAGACTATTGCATATTGCCAAATAAAGTTAAGATTCGGGATCAGTGTACCTGTAAAATTCATACTACCTTTAGATTCATTCTACCACTCAGCAACTTTTTGATCATACATTATTGCTAACTTTCTTTCATATTTCTCACAGGGATTATTTTAAATCTACCAATTCCTTAAGTCTCCAACTCTGTACTCAGTTCAGTTCAGTCGCTCGGTCGTGTCTGACTTTTTGCGACGCCATGAATTGCAGCACGCCGGACCTCCCTGTCCATCCCAACTCCTGGAGTTCACTCAGACTCACGTCCATCAAGTCAGTGATGCTATCCAGCCATCTCATCCTCTGTCGTCTCCTTCTCCTTCTGCCCCCAATCCTTCCCAGCATCAGCGTCTTTTCCAATGAGTCAACTCTTCTCATGAGGTGGCCAAAGTACTGGAGTTTCAGCTTTAGCATCATTCCTTCCAAAGAACACCCAGGGCTGATCTCCTTTAGAATAGACTGGTTGGATCTCCTTGCAGTCCAAGGTACTCTCAAGAGTCTTCTCCAACACCACAGTTCAAAAGCATCAGTTCTTTGGTGCTCAGCTTTCTTCACAGTCCAACTCTCACATCCATACATGACCACAGGAAAAACCATAGCCTTGACTAGATGGACCTTTGTTGGCAAAGTAATATCTCTGCTTTTCAACGTGCTATCTAGGTTGGTCATAACTTTCCTTCCAAGGAGTAAGCGTCTTTTAATTTCATGGCTGCAGTCACCATCTGCAGTGATTTTGGAGCCCCCCAAAATAAAGTCTGACACTGTTTCCACTGTTTCCCCATCTATTTCCCATGAAGTGATGGGACCAGATGCCATGATCTTCTTTTTCTGAATGTTGGGCTTTAAGCCAACTTTTTCACTCTCCACTTTCATCAAGAGGCTTTTTAGTTTGTCTTCACTTTCTGCCATAAGGGTGGTGTCCTCTGCATATCTGTTATTGATATTTCTCCTGGCAATCTTGATTCCAGCTTGTGCTTCTTCCAGCCCAGCGGTTCTCATGATGTACTCTGCATATATGTTAAATAAGCAGGGTTACAATATACAGCCTTGATGTACTCCTTTTCCTATTTGGAACCAGTCTGTTGTTCCATGTCCACTTCTAACTGTTGCTTCCTGACCTGCATATAGGTTTCTCAAGAGGCAGGTCAGGTGGTCTCTTTCAGAATTTTCCACAGTTTATTGTGATCCACACAGTCAAAGGCTTTGGCATAGTCAAGAAAGCAGAAATAGATGCTTTTCTGCAACTCTCTTGCTTTTTTGATGATTCAGCAGATGTTGACAATTTGATCTCTGGTTCCTCTGCCTTTTCTAAAACCAGCTTGAACATCTGGAATTTTAAGGTTCAGGTATTGCTGAAACCTGGCTTGGAGAATTTTGAGAATTACTTTACTAGTGTGTGAGATGAGTGCAATTGTGCAGTAGTTTGAGCATTCTTTGGCATTGCCTTTCTTTGGGATTGGAATGAAAACTGACCTTTTCCAGTCCTGTGGCCACTGCTGAGTTTTCCATATTTGCTGGCATATTGAGTGCAGCACTTTCACAGCATCATCTTTCAGGATTTGAAATAGCTCAACTGGAATTCCATCACCTCCACTAGCTTTGTTTGTAGTGATGCTTTCTAAGGCCCACTTGACTTCACATTCCAGGATGTCTGGCTCTAGGTGAGTGATCACACCGTCGTGATTATCTGGGTCATGAAGATCGTTTTTGTACAGTTCTTTGTGTATTCTTGCCACCTCTTCTTAATATCTTCTGCTTCTGTTAGGTCCATACCATTTCTGTCCTTTATCGAGCCCATCTTTGCATGAAATGTTCCCTTGGTATCTCTAATTTTCTTGAAGAGATCTCTAGTCTTTCCCATTCTGTTGTTTTCCTCTATTTCTTTGCATTGATCGCTGAGGAAGGCTTTCTTATCTCTTCTTGCTATTCTTTGCAACTCTGCATTCAGATGCTTATATCTTTCCTTTTCTCCTTTGCTTTTTGCTTCTCTTCTCTTTCTTTATAGCCACTCGTTTTTGAAGCCATCAATAGAAACTCTCAGTGCATTCCACTGAGGTTCATTCTCTTTCTCTTTTTTACTTCTTTCTCTCAAGTTGCAAATATTCCAAGCTTAGAGCTTTCATCTATAACATGACCCCCCATCTCTTCATTAATTGTACCCTCTTAACTCTTCAAACATAAACTTTCCTTAATAGCGCATTGAAAGAATTACTCTTACTCCTATAACTGCCAAGGCCTTATTTACATTTTAATTTCTTGTATTTGAGTTTCTTTCCTTCCACTCACTGAAATGCTGGCCTCAGAAATGCTAGTCTCAAATATTCTAGTCCCAAATATGCTTTAGCCTTAATATTCTATAAACACTCAATTTAACCTCCTTCTCTTAGTTATCATTTTTGATATTTCTTTATAATTTTTGATACTTTAACCACTGTTTCCAAGTAAAAACAAGTGGCCAGAGCTTCAAATAAGGTCTCTGAATTTGAAACTGGCTTTGAACTCGCACTCTTCAACTAAACTAACTATGAAATCTTAAATTTTAACCTCTCTGAGCCTCAGTTCCCACATCTCCAAATGAGAACTTTTATGTATATTTTCAACTTTCTTAGAAAGATAAGATTTTTACTATAAAGTTCTTTGTAAGTTTCTGATAAATAAAGAATCTTCAGTTTTTAGACAGATATTTTCTTCTTTCCTTGGTCTTGTCTTTTTCTCACCCTAAGCCTATATTTCCAAACTTAATCTTTAGACCACTCATTTTACCTTGTTACAGGTGTGGCTTCGTCCAACTGTATCCTCTCCTGCATCTTCTATATAATTCTTATGCCAGTGATATCACAATCTATGTCTCTAGTACCAAATATTTTAAATCAAAGATTTTAAAATTACATAATACTTGAGCACATGACTATTATAAAATTCAAACAACATAAATACATAAAGAGTAAAACATGAAATTTCCTCCTCTCATCAACATCTAGTTTTACAAGATCTGTTATTTCTCTTGGGTTTAGGGAGTGGAGCATGTATTATTATACAGATTTTTCTGTGAGTTTGTATCCAGTTAATAAGCGACAACATTTAAAATTTGATTTTTAAAAATAGCATGATACTAAATTCTTAATCTGTGTTTCCATTTTTCTGCTATAAACTTTCAGCTGTGTATCTGAGTGAAAAGTTGAAGTGCAAGCTGTACAGACTACACTCATGCCCTTTCCCAAGTGGCATCTATTCTTGACACTCTGTCTGCCTGGTCCTGTGGATAAACTCTTAGTCACTTTGCCCTCTCCCTCATCACATTAAATTATTTGCCAAGTTTTATAATATTCAACTCTACAGTGTCTCTTTTGTCCTTTCTTTTATGTTTTCTGCGACTTTTTGGATCATGCTGATTGTGTGATTCAGACTGATTTATATACGAATTGCTTATTATTTTTCAGTTCAGTTATTTTGGGGAAAGATTTTTCTTTCTTCTTGTACCAGTGCCAAGTTTTAGACTCTTGTTTGTTCTTCCATTCTGTGTTTCCCACATCTTACTTCAATGCTTTGTCATACTCTCTCCTTTTGCTACAACAATAGAGGCTCCTCAAGAATAGAGGCCACATTTTCACTTTCAGTTTCTTAATAGATTCTCCATCTTGATAATTTGCATTCTGTTTTCAATGCTAAACACAATGGCACTTTTTACCATTGATTTTTTTGAACTTGATTTGATGAAGTGTGGGAATTTTCTCACCACCAGTGTCTTCCTGCCTTAATCTATTCTGCACACTGTGGGAGAAAATATTCATAAAATCCAGCTCCAATCCTGCCACTCTTTTGCTGATACTGTTTGTTGGCTCCCCACTGACTATTGCATATGTATATAGTTCTTCTCTTGGTGTCAGTGCCTTTCATGATATGACTCCAAAATATCCTTCTGGTTTATCTCCTCCCAGTTGTCATTCCCTAAGCTCTAGACAAACTAGATTACTCATATTCCTCACAGTCTTTGCTATTCTGGTTTCCATAGTTCTTATTTTCTAGTTTTGTTGTCTTCCTAAGACTCTGTCTACCTTTAGGAGCCCTACTTCCATCTCCATTTATTGATATTCTATCCATCTTAAAGCTTCATTTCAGATGAGACCACCCATAATCTTGCTGGAATTAATCATATTTTATCTCCCCCCGCCTCCCCCCCGTCTTTTTGTGACTTTTCTGAAATAGCTGACTGAACTGTAAACTCCTTGTTAGCAGCAACTCTGTTTTGGTCATCTGTGTACCTCTTTCAGTATCTTGCATAGTGCATGGATATTTGGAAAATTAAGTGTTAGGAGTTGCTGATGGAGGCAAACAAATAATTTTGGGGGAGTGTAAGCTTCTGGAGGGATAATATGGAATGATAGCAATTAATTAATCAGTTTTTAATTTATCCAGTGCATATTTATTGGATAGATACTCTGTATTGGGCACTGTTCTAGGCACCTAAATGTGATGAAATGTGATGGGAAATGGGCACCATTACCTCTGTCCTCAAAGAGTTTAAAATGAAGAAGAGAAAACAATTATAACAAATATATAAAGTGATAAAGGAAGTATAAGGTACAGTGAGGAAACAGCTGAGGAGTCTGACCTGTCTACTGAGGATGGGGGACGTGACAATCTCAAGGAAGTGTGAAGTCACTCAGTCGTGTCCGACTCTTTGTGACCCCATGGACTGTAGCCTACCAGGCTCCTCTGTCCATGGGATTTTCCAGGCAATAGTGCTGGAGTGGATTGCCATTTCCTTCTCCAAGGGATCTTCCCAACCCAGGGTTCGAACCTGGGTCTCCAGCATTGCAGACAGACGCTTTACCGTCTGAGCCACAGGGAAGTCCAAAAGGAAGAAGAGAAAACAATTGTAATAAATAATTAAAGTGATAAAGGAAGTATAAGGCACAGTGGAGAAACAGCTGAGGAATCTGACCTGTCTGCTGAGGATGGGGGAAGTGATAATCTCAAGGAAGTGTAGGATCTAACCAGGAGACAACGGGGTAGCGCGGCGGATTGTTTCGTACAGAGAAAATAGTCTGATGGTCTTGCGGTTAGAAAGCACGGGGTACATGAAACTGTTAGGTACAGCTGGCGGATACTCTAAGCAGAGTGGTAAGAGACATATTGAAGAGGTCCAATCACAGAAGGTTTTGTAAACTATGGTAAGTAATTAGAATTTTTCCATTAAGGACAATAAAAAAAATTAGAAGATTTTAAAATGAGGAATAACTTGATTAGATTTATGTTTTGACAGTTACCTTTTGGTGTGGAGATAGAAGAAGAATAAATTTAAGGAGATATATTAAAAGTCTGCTTTAGGAATCCAAGCAAGGTAGAAAAAGAGAGAACGAGAATATGAATGAATTTGACAATGTCTTATTTTAGGGATGTAGGTGTGTGGATTTGAAAAATGTTTAGGAGACTGTGCAGCATAATAGCCTGGATAATCCCCATGGATACAGGAGCCTGGTGGGCCACAGTCCATAGGGTTGCAAAGAGTGAGACATGATTAAAACGACTTAACACACATGCACAATATAATAGAGGGGCTTCCTAGGTAAAGAGACGCCTGCCAATTGCAAGAGACACAGGAGACTTAAGAAACATGGGTTTTGATCCCTGGGTAGGGAAGATTCCCTGGAGGAGGGCAGGAACCCACGCCAGTATTCTTGCCTGGAGAATCCCATGGACAGAGGAGCCTGCTGGACTATAGTCCATAGGGTAACAAGGAATCAGACATAACTGAAGCAACTTAGCATGCATGCATGCATGGCGTTCTGAATTTTGGCTTCATATTTTTTAGCTGAATAACTTGGCAAATTAGTTACCTCTCTAAGTTTAAGTTCCCTCATCTCTAAAAATGGGAATAATAAAGAATTCAACTATGTAATGCATGTAAAATCTTCTTGTGCAGCATTTGGCATATAGTAATCACTCAGTAAAACATTACTTGTTAATTTTAGAATTAACACAGTTTGACTGACTGGAAAGGGTGAAGGAGTAGAGGCAGTGAGATCATTCAAATCATGGTTTACTTATTGAGTGGATAGTGATGCTAGTCATTGAAATTTGGAAGCAAGTGTTGAGGGATGGAAAAAATGAGTTTGAGCAAAGATGTGGAAATTGATTTTATAGGTCTAGAATTCAGGAGAGAGACTTGAGAGTTACTTATATAAGGGTATTTCTTGAAAAGATCGGTGGGCTTCTGTTTTCTTACAGCCATGTTATCTCACAATCCTTGTTACATGTGTCCATAAACTATGAGAAGAGGCATGCTCTACTTGCTAATTTAATTCATGTGAGTGGATGGGAATATCTGGGAGTAGTTACAGTGTGAGAGTAGAAGAAGGCTCAGGGAACCCTGGGGACACCAACTTCCAAGAAGTGATTAGAAGAACAACAGGCTGTAAATGAAAAGGTGTGTAACAAGAAGGAAAATCAGGAGAAAGTCATGGGACAAAGCCAGGCAGAGCAAGTACTTTCAGGGGGGGAATGGTCAATGGTTCTGTTGAGAGTAAAGTATAAAAATTATTAATTGGATTTAGCAATGAGAATATTCATCATAAAGTTTGCATAGAGTGATGGGGACAGAAGAAGGATTTTAGTGGATTGAGAGCTGCTTAGGAAGTGAGAAAATAGAATCCTGGCAACACTTTCAAGAAATTGGCAGTCGAAGGGTGAGAGGGAACAGGGCCTGAAGAGGGTGATGAGGGTAGAGGATTTGTTTTGTTTTGAAAAATAGTTTGTATTAGCATATTTGAGTGATAAGAAGTAGCTGGTAGAAAGAGCTGGTAGTGTAGAGGGCCAGGAAATTAGAGAGAAGCAGGTAAAGATAGAACAGAGCAGAAAAGAAGCCCATGAAAACATCCTGGAGTTAAAAGATGGAAAATTAGGGATTCCAGCATGATGAGCCAAAATCAGTTCACTGTAGCATTTTGGCAAACAACTTTCCAAAGATGAAAGAACTCTGGACTAAAGAAAAGCAGTTTCTGTGGCTGTATCTTATAGTAGGGGCTTCTACAGAGTTCATGGAGTCAGACTAGCATTTATTAGAGAAGATGGAAAGAGTAAGCTTTTAGAGAGGTTGTGGTTGTACTTATAGAAGAAAAGATTTGCTTCAGAAATAGCAAGAGAGAATAAAGAGACATCAAACTTCTAAAGAACTATTTTGTTTGATCACCTAGGAGAATGCTCTTGGGTACCATTTTATGGCAAAAATGCCTCTTTTGGAAGAATGTCTTAGATGTAATCAATATTCAGACTTTGAGGAAGTAGGGTCATAAGAAAACTTCTCTTAAAGAATAATAATTGAAGCTGAACAGGATGATATACATATATTTTTATATGACATATATGAGGGGAAAACAAAGTAGTTTGTAAGAATTTTAGAGATATGCAGTGTTGGTTTCCTTTTAATTAATGTGAGACAGCACAGACATATTTGTGCTAATTTCAAGGAATGTTTTATATGCCGCTTCCTTAAAGCCTCTATCTCCCAACCATGTGCATTCTTTATTTTTGACAAATGGGCCTTTTGTGCACAAACTTCATGATCAAATTGGTTCAAGAATAAATTGCTGAAAAGAACTTTCCTACATTAGCCCTTGTGACAGCTAATGAAGATAGATAGGATAAAGCAGGGCTTCACTTTATGAAGGAGGCATTCTCATTCTCCACTGTGTTGGCTAAAGGCAAGTTTGTTTGCCAAGGAAAAAATAGAATCATTTAATTGATTAATTTTTGCAGAAAGCAGTTGTCAGCCAGCCCGCTCAGAATCACAGAATTTTGCTAAAGAAGCAAGTGTAAAACTCTTGCATACACACCAAACAGACACCTCATTTTTTTCTCCACTGGACATTTGATGCCATCAGAAAATATTTAGATTTGATCAGAAGAAAAAATTATTTGCATTTAAGTGTTCAGATACATGAACAAACAGTTCTGTTTGCTTTAATTCATGGAAATAAAGACTCTAACTGGAATGACTAGAACTTTGGAGATCATAGGAATACTTGAGAAAGTTTCTTACCTTCAGCTAATTTTGAAATCAATGTACCAGTCAAGTATATGAAGCAACTGGAACTGCCACTGCTGGTAGGCATCAAATTGATACAATTACTTTGGAAAATTGTTTGGCAATATATATTAAAGCAAATATATATCTACACTATGGTCCAGCAATTTCAATGCTGGGCATTACCCAATAGAAATTATTTGTGTGAGAATGATCATCTTGCCACTACTCAGCATAGTTCCAAACTAGAAACAACGTAAATATCCTTCTGCAGAATTGAATAGAATACCTGCATAATAATTAAAAAGAATGAGCTATTGACCAAGGAACAACATAATTGAATCTTAAAAAAAGAAAAAACAATGTTGATTAAAAGAGCTCAGATGCAAAAAAATGCTTTCTGCATCTGTATGTTTCCATATTTTTATTTTTAAATATTGATTTGGCTGCATTGAGCCTTAGTTGCAGAACGTGGGCTCTTCAGTCTTCATTGTAGCATGTGGGATCTTTAGTTGTGGCATGTGGCAACATGTGGGTTCTAGATCCTTGACAAGGGATTGAACCCAGGCACCCAGCATTGGGAGTGCAGAGTCTTAGTCACTGGCCATGAGGCAAGTTCTGCATGGTTCCATATTTTTAAAAGTTAAAAGACAAACATGATGGATGTATGGGGATAAAGGTTAGAATAGTGATTATCCTTGGAGGGGAATATTGACCTGGAGGGGCCCAAGAGAACCTTCTGCTGTGCTGGAGATAGCCTAGTCTCCAGTGTGATTGATTATAAGAGTAGTGATTAAAAGAGGGTTATACATATGTAAAGATCCACTGAACTGTGTATTTCAAATTTGTACATATTACAATATGTTGCACTTCAATTTGAAAATGGACCATTTTTCCACATCAGTTTTTTTTTTTCTCTTTTTATCTACGAGGGGGCAAAAGAAGGCAATTATAAGGGCTTGTCTCCTTGACCATGACTTTGCTGGTCTTGTATGTTTTAGGTAAATCAGACCAAGTGACAAAACCTCACTAATCTGAGTAATTGATTTTAATTTAGAAGGTAACAATTGTAACAATTGAATATTTATTGGATTTAAACTAATTATTAAAGATAAATTTTATTTACAGAGGTGTTGAGAGCATTCTGTAAGCAGCACTTTTTGTATTTGTCCTACCCATGAGTCAGTAGTCACAAGCCCATGACCTTGACCACCTCTTTGTCCCTTTGTTTGTGGCCTCACGTACCCTACTGAGGTCATCTAGAGGTCCTTCATAGACTCTGTCAATGGCCCGATTTCATCTGCCTTACAGTTTGACCGATGAACTTTGGAAATACACAAGGAGATAGTGCTTCACTTCAGAAACCACAAGAAAATTAAAATGTCTGGAATTTTAGAAAATATTGTAGGGTTGGAGGGGGCAGCAAATTTTCACAACATTAACCTATTCTGTCAATAGATGTTAAAGCCTGCATGGAAGAGGATGGTGGCTCTCTGTTTCTGGTGTGATTGAAAAAAATCAACTTAGATATAGCAAAACACACCTAGGATGAAAGTCAGAAAGAACTGGAGAATTGGAAAGGACTTTAGAAGTCACCTTAATCTTGTGTTCCTAAGAGCATGAATACCATGCATTTGAATAAGGATGCTTAGTGTACCTGTTTCTGTTTAATCCATGGAGAAGTGGGAAACACATGCCCTGACATCATTAGTAGGAAAGTAATATTTTTACCCCCTATTAGACTTTAATGATTATCTGTGCAAAGCAGTTGAATATTATGATAGCAGAGAAGACAAACTTTGGAGTTGAAATGGTGATGCCAAATCCAGCCTCTGTACCCAGACACTAAATTAAATCTTGGAGACAGAGTTTTGAGTGCAGTAGAAAAGAATTATTTTATTGCTTTACTTGGCAAAGAGGGCCACAGCAGTCTAGTGCCCTCAGAACAACGTGCCCTGACCTGGAGGGGTTAGCAGGTAATGATTCAAAGAAAGCATGGTCAGTTCATGGGCATTCTTCTGATTGGTTGAGGGGTGAAGTAACTGGGAGTCAGCAGCATCAAACTTCTGCTTCCAACCAGTATAGGGTCTAAATGCTTGTGTGTAGTATGCAGTTAAATTTTCCCATCTGGTGCTGCTGCTGCTGCTAAGTCGCTTCAGTCGTGTCCGACTCTGTGCGACCCCATAGACGGCAGGCCACCAGGCTCCCCCATCCCTGGGATTCTCCAGGCAAGAACACTGGAGTGGGTTGCCATTTCCTTCTCCCCCATCTGGTGAGGGTGTCAGTATCTACAAAACAGCTCAAAGATATTCTTATATATATCCCTTGAGGGGGAACCAGGACCTTGCCCCAGTTCAGTTCAGTCCCTCAGTCATGTTCGACTCTTTGTGACCCCATGGACTGCAGCATGCCATGCTTCCCTGTCCTTCACCAACTCCCAGAGCTTGTTTAAACTCATGTCCATCTAGTTGGTGATGCCATCCAACCATCTCATCCTCTGTCATCCCTTTCTCCTCCTGTCGTCAATCTTTTCCAGGATCAGGGTCTTTTCAAATGAGTCAGTTCTTTGCATCAGGTGGCCAAAGTATTGGAGTTTCAGTTTCAGCATCAGTCCTTCCAGTGAATATTTAGGACTGATTTGCTTTAGGATGGATTGGTTGGATCTCCTTGCAGTTCAAGGAACTCTCAAGAGTCTTCTCCAACACCACACTTCAAAAGCATCAGTTCTTTAGCACTCAGCTTTCTTTACGGTCCAATTCTCACATCCATACATGACTAATGGAAAAACCATAGCTTTGACTAGAAGGACCTTTGCTTGTTGACAAGGTAATGTTTCTGGTTTTTAATATACTGTCTAGATTGGTATAACTTTTCTTCCAAGGAACAAGCGTCTTTTAATTTCATGGGTGCAGTCACCATCTGCAGTCATTTTGGAGCCCAAGAAAATAGTCTGTCACTGTTTCCATTGTTTCCCCTTCTATTTGCCATGAAGTGATGGGACCAGATGCCATGATCTTCATTTTTTTAATGTTGAGCTTTAAGCCAACTTTTTCATGCTCCTCTTTCTCTTTCATCAAGAGGCTCTTTAGTTCTTCTTCGCATTCTGCCATAAGGTTGGTGTCATCTGCATATCTGAGGTTATTGACATTTATCCTTGCCATCTTGATTCCAGCTTGTGCTTCTTCCAGCCCAGCATTTTGCATGATGTACCCTGCATATAAGTTAAATAAGCAGGGTGACCATATATAGCCTTGGCATGCTCCTTTCCTAATTTGGAACCAGTCTGTTGTTTCATGTCCAATTCTAACTATTGCTTCTTGACCCACATATAGATTTCTCAGGTGGCAAGTCAGGTGGTCTGGTATTGCCATCTCTTTAACAATTTTCCACAGTTTGTTGTGATCCACATAGTCAAAGACTCTGTAATAGTCAGTAAAGCAGAAGTAGGTGTTTTTCTAGAACTCTCATGCTTTTCTGTGACTCAACAGATGTTGGCAATTTGATCTTTGGTTCCTCTGCTGTTTCTAAATCCAGCTTGAATGTCTGGAAGTTCTTGGTTCATGTACTGTTAAAGCCTAGCTTGGAGAATTTTGAGCATTTCTTTGCTAGCCTTGAGATGAGTGCAATTGTGCAGTAGTTTGAACCTTGTCCCAGGGCTGCACTATTGTTTCCTGGCTGTTCCTCCCTTGTTTCCACATCCCCTCCCTTGTTTAATCAGTGACCCTTTGAACCTGCCCATTGGAACTCAGGGAAGGTCACGGAGGCTGAAAGTGCCTATTCCTTTAATAAAGAAATGGGGGACTTCCCTGGTGACACAGTGGATAGGGATCTGTCTGCCAATGTAGGGGAAATGAGTTCTATCTCAGAGATAGCAATCTGCTTTCTATAAAACAGAGAAGACCTGTGGGCAGCAACAAAGATCCACTGCACCCCACACCCCTAAAAGAAATGTGGGAACACAGAAAGGCTTTTGTGCTAAGGAATCCCAGAGGGTCCTGCTCAGTTTCAGCAGGGAGTTTAGGGTTTGCTGTTTATTGGTTATGTAACCCTGGACAAGTTACTTAACTTCTTCAGTTCCTGTCTCCTTAATTGTTAAAGTGGAGCTTGTAGTAGTGAGCTGACATACATTAGCTCTTAGTACTTAATAGAACAAAGCCTGGTATATCTTAGCAGCTCAATAAATATTACTTATCATCATCATTACATAACAACAACATAATTGTAACAGCTACTATTTAATAGCTTATATTTGTGTAGTGAATCTGGTGTGAACTTTATGTGAGACTACCAGTGTGGTAACGCCAAGTGCTCCCTGTCCTTTTTTATCCCTTTGCCTGCTGTGTTTATCCTTCATACAGAATTAAAGCAACTTATATAATGGTTTTAGAAGAGAGGTAAAATAGGATGAGATTCATTACTGTTGGACGGATTTGTGCCTAGCACCCCCATGGGAAATTTCTTGACAGCTAAGTCACCTAGTCCCATGGAAACAGTTAATAGAAAATGCTTCATCTATAGTGAATTCATCTGTTATTGTAGGTGGGAACATTTTATTTTCTAACCTTTTTATTTGCAGCTGCACTAGACTCAGAGTGTTCCAATATTTTTATTTTAAAGGTATTGTTTGCATTTGAAATTACTCTTCGGAGGAAGCAAAGTGTCTTCCTAGTTGCGAGGCAGGGTAATGTGTTTGTAACCCCATTAAAATGTGACAATAATACAGCTGTGGGAGCTGGTGGGGCTTAATCTTTTGAGCTACAATAAAGTGCT
Organism: Budorcas taxicolor; assembly: GCF_023091745.1. Lineage (NCBI taxonomy): Eukaryota > Metazoa > Chordata > Mammalia > Artiodactyla > Bovidae > Budorcas > Budorcas taxicolor. The sequence goes on along the minus strand of NC_068911.1, from coordinate 87,684,382 downwards.
GTGTACCTGAACTTCTATATATTAATTAGACAGAAATATTCATGTGTATTAAATTTGAACATTATAATCGTGACTCATGTTATTCAGTGATGTTAGGTGAATGAACAGACGTAACAACTAAAACCAGTGCCCATACCTATCAGTGTAGTTGTCACTGTATGACATGAACCTAAATACAAACTTTAGTTAAAAAATTGAAACGTATATTCTTATCGTATTGCTATTTGTCTGATTCAAAAGCTTATGGCTTATTTAGTGATTTTGTTATTATGGAAAACCATCTAAATGTGAATTCCAACTTAAGTGTTTTGATTTTTACAGAGCTAGAAAAGAGATTATCCTTTTCTCTGGAGAATCTTTCTTTGAAACTGGATTTGGGGAAAAAAGGAAAAATTTGAGTTTTATGGTATACTTAAAAAAAAATCCTTACTAAAACTTACCTTCATTTATTTTATGCCCATAATAGACATAAGACTCTATGAACATGAAAACACTCTAAATTTGGATATTTAGATCCTTCAATTTGTTATCTATTATCTGTTTTGAAGCAAGTGTCTCTTCTAGAACATGTATGTGTGTTAGTTGCTAGTCATGTCTGACTCTTTGCAACCCATGAACTATATAACCTGCTAGGCTCCTCTGTCCATGGAATTCCCTAGCCAAAAATACTGGAGTGGCTTGCCATTTCCTTCTTCAGGGTATCTTCCTGACCCAGGGATTGAACCCGGGTCTCCTGCATTGCAGGTAGATTATTTATCATCTGAGCTACCAGGGAAGTCCTTACTCAACTTGTTTGAGTCACTAAGGCATCCACTGACTCAACTCTAATTGTTTTTATACCATTGCCTTTAGATGATACAGATTTTATAAAAAACATCAAAGCTAACAGGGAAAACAGCTGAAGAATGTTCCATAAGAAAACACAGAAAACAAAAAGAATTTGATAATATGGTAGGTGTGTTCATCCATATATAATACACTGAGAATCAATCAGAAGGTAAGCACAGAAACATGAGGGGGTGGGGGTGGGGGAACAAATGAACTAGATTCAGCTATTTAAGGGTTATTTTAAGTGGCCAGAAAAAAATCTCTTCATTTCTCAGTTAGTATTTTTTCTTCTATTACATCATGTAATCAAGAAATATTTTTGTAGAGCCTCCTAGAAGCCAGGGTCTTCTAGACAGTGGGGATTTATCAAAGAATTAACAGGTGTAGGGTATGGCCTAAGATCAAACTAGGAGACTGATTGTTCCTCCAAAAGTTTCAGTGAATGTCTAGGGTTGTGGTGAGAAGCTGGTAGGGAAAGCAGTATAAAATGAGACTGGAAACACAGGTACTTAGACTGTGGATTAGAGGCTGTGGGGCCTTCTCAGTATGTCACTTCTTCAGCTGTGAGCACTCTGGGCTCCTGCTTCATCTCTCTAGTCAAAAAGGCAGCTGAAGTCCAGTCTTTCATGGGTCCAACAAGCCAAAAACAGATCAGGAGGTGTTAAGTGTTAGGAAGGCAGTGAAAAAGAGAAGTGTGATAGAACAGAAGTTTGAGAGAGTACAGCCTTAGAGAGGGTGGTCAGGAAAGATTCCTCGGGGAGGCTGACATTTGAGCTAAGATTTAAATGACAAGGAAGAGAATATCTATGAAAACCCTGAGTTGTGTGTGATTTTTCCAGAAATAAGAAACAAGTCTGATTGAGAGCAAATGGAAGCGTTAGGATGATACTGAAATAATTCAAGCCATAACAGAGCTAAACTCCCAACTCTTCTCCTCCCCCAACATCCTTGGGTTAAAGAAACAACCTAACAACAGCCTGTATAATCAAAACATGCTACTCATTCATTCTCTTAAGAGAGTAATTTATAACTGGAGGAGTTTTTGATAGAACATGAAATTTATGTTCCTGGAAAACGTCCTATTAGGAAAACTTGTGTGCTGAAAATAATAAAGTTCCAAAAAACATCTGCTTCTGCTTTATTGACTACACCAAAGCCTTTGACTGTGTGGATCACAACAAACTGTGTAACATTCTTAAAAAGATGGGAATACCAGACCACCTGACCTGCTCCTGAGAAATCTGTATGTGGATCAAGATGCAACATTTAGAGCTGGACATGAAACAACAGACTGGTTCCAAATCAGGAAAGTAGTATGTCAAGGCTATATATTGTCACCCTGCTTATTTAACTTATATGCAGGGTACATCATGCAAAATGCTGGGCTGGAAGAAGCACAAGCTGGAATCAAGATTGCTGGGAGAAATATCAATAACTTCAGATATGCAGATGACACCACTCTTATGGCAGAAAGTGAAGAAGAACTAAAGAGCCTCTTGATGAAAGTGAAAGAGGAGCGTGAAAAAGTTGGCTTAAAGCTCAACATGCAGAAAACGAAGATCATGGCATCTGGTCCCATCACTTCATGGCAAATAGAAGGGGAAACAATGGAAACAGTGACAGATTTTATTTTCTTGGGCTCCAAAATGACTGCAGATGGTGACTTCAGCCATGAAGTTAAAAGACACTTGCTCTGTGGAAGAAAAGTTATGACCAACCTAGATAGCATGTTAAAAATCAGAGACATTACCTTATCGACAAAGGTCTGTCTAGTCAAAGCTATGGTTTTTCCAGTAGTCTTGTATGGATGTGAGAGTTGGACCATAAAAAAAGCTGAGTGCTGACGAATTGATGCTTTTAAACCATGGTGTTGGAGAAGACTCTTGAGAGTCCCTTGAACTGCAAGAAGATCCAACCAATCCATCCTAAAGGAAATAAATCCTGAATATTTATTGGAAGGACTGATGCTGAAGCTGAATCTCCAATACTTTGGCCAGCTGATGCGAAGAACTGACTCATTGGAAAAGACCCTGATCCTGGGAAAGATTGAAGGCAGGAGGAGCAGGGGATGACAGAGGATGAGATGGTTGAATGACATCACCAACTCAATGAACATGAGTTTGAGAAATCTCCAGGAATTGGTGATGGACAGGGAAGCCTGGCATGCTGCAGTCCATGGGGCTGTGAAGAGTCAGACATGACTGAGCAACTGAACTGAAAAATAATAAGGCTTAAGGGAAAACAGAACTGTGGCAGACCATTTAAAACCTTGCAACTCTGTAGCCAGAACTTTAACTGATACAGTAATAATGTCTGAAGGCAAAACAACAAGGGATTGCCTTCAGTTCAGTTTAGTTCAGTCTCTCAGTCACGTCCGACTCTTTGTGACCCCATGAACTGCAGCACGCCAGGCCTCCCAGTCCATCACCATCTCCTGGAGTTCACTCAAACTCACGTCCATCGAGTTGGTGATGCCATCCAGCCATCTCATCCTCTGTCATCCCCTTCTCCTCCTGCCCCCAATCCCTCCCCACATCAGTCTTTTCTAATGAGTCAGCTCTTTGCATGAGATGGCCAAAGTACTGGAGTTTCAGCTTTACCATCATTCCTTCCAAAGAAATCCCAGGGCTGATCTCCTTTAGGATGAACTGGTTGTATCTCCTTGCAGTCCAAGGGACTCTCAAGAGTCTTTTCCAACACCACAGTTCAAAAGCATCAATTCTTCGGCGCTCAGCTTTCTTCACAGTCCAACTCTCACATCCATACATGACCACAGGAAAAACCATAGCCTTGACTAGACGGACCTTTGTTGGCAAAGTAATGTCTCTGCTTTTGAATATACTATCTAGGTTGGTCATAACTTTTCTTCCAAGGAGTAAGCGTCTTTTAATTTCATGGCTGCAGTCACCATCTGCAGTGATTTTGGAGCCCCCCAAAATAAAGTCTGACACTGTTTCCACTGTTTCCCCATTTATTTCCCATGAAGTGATGGGACCAGATGCCATGATCTTTATTTTCTGAATGTTGAGCTTTAAGCCAACTTTTGCACTCTCCTTTTTCACTTTCATCAAGAGGCTTTTTAGTTCTTCTTCACTTTATGCCATGGGATATCAAAAATACACAGGCAAAATAGAATGAAAGTACTGGCTTGTTAATATGGAGACAGTACAACTGGAATTGGAGTTCTGAGTAAAGGTAGAAGAGCAGTTAAAGGCTGGGGTGCACCTCTTTGGAGAAGGGATCCTGGATGCAGGCACTTATATGAAATAATACAGTATTGAAAGGGCTCCTGCCTCTGCAGCAACAAGTGGAGACCATTGTTCTTTCCTGCTGAAGAGTTTACTTTCTTCCCCAATTGTTGCTCCCCTTAGTTGAAAAAATCGCATTTCAGTCAACACAGCTTCTGCCTTCTACACTAATAGAATTTCTCTACTTACCACTTGCTTATATACTAATTGGTTTAGAATACACATCGTAGGTAGAGGACTGTAGCTCATTTGTTTTTAGGTTTTATCTCACTAAGTATCTGTGTGAATGTGTGTTCAGTTGCTCAGTTGTGTCTGACTCTCTACAACCCCATGGACGATAACCCACCAGACTCCTTGTCTATGAAATTTTTAAGTCAAAAATACTGGATTGGGTTGTCATTTCCTTCTCCAGGGGATCTTCCTGACCCAGGGATTGAACCCTTATCTCCTGCATTGGCAGGCAGATTCTTTACCACTGTGGTAAAAAATCACAATAGGATATTGTGATTTAATTCAATTCAATTCAATTTAACAAGAATTTATTGAGTGATTAGTTTGTGCAAGTTACTTTAATTAACGTATCTAAAAAGACTTGGTCAGTTACTGTGTCATTGAATCTTTACTGAATCATTAATTCAGTCTTTACATTGAATCTTTACTGTGGTAAAGAATCACAATAAGGATATTGTGATTTAATTCAATTAAATTCAATTCAACAAGAATTTGAGTGATTAGTTTGTGCATGTTACTTTAATTAGCATATCTAAAAAGACCTGGTCAGTTACTGTGTCATTGAATCCTAGAGTCTTCACTTTTTGTGACCACATCACGTGTGAATGGGAAGAATTATTTTCACATTGGATGCTTTTTTTGGTTGTTGTTTAGTTGCTAAGCCATGTCTGACTCTTTTGTGACCCCAAGGACTATAGACCGCCAGACTCCTCTGTCCATGGGATTTCCCAGGCAAGAATACTGGAGTGGGTTGCCATTTCATTCTCCAGGAGATCTTCCTGACTGAGAGATGGAACCCATGTGTCCTGTATTGCAGGCAGTCTTTTTACCACTGAGCCACCAAGGAAGCCCTGGATGCTTTTAAGAAGACCAATTATAGTTTTAAAATAATTACAAAATTCAACATCCATTTATGATAAAAACTCTCCAGAAAGCAGGAATAGAAGGAACATACCTCAACATAATAAAAGCTATATATGACAAACCCACAGCAAACATTATCCTCAGTGGTGAAAAATTGAAAGCATTTCCCCTAAAGTCAGGAACAAGACAAGGGTGCCCACTTTCACCGCTACTATTCAACATAATTCTGGAAGTTTTGGCCACAGCAATCAGAGCAGAAAAAGAAATAAAAGGAATCCAAATTGGAAAAGAAGAAGTAAAACTCTCACTGTTTGCAGATGACATGATCCTCTACATAGGAAACCCAAAAGACTCCACCAGAAAATTATTAGAGCTAATCAATGAATATAGTAAAGTTGCAGGATATAAAATCAGCACACATAAATCCCTTGCATTCCTATACACTAATAATGAGAAAGTAGAAAAAGAAATTAAGGAAACAATTCCATTCACCATTGCAACGAAAAGAATAAAATACTTAGGAGTATATCTACCTAAAGAAACTAAAGACCTATATATAGAAAACTATAAAACACTGATGAAAGAAATCAAAGAGGACACTCACTAATAGATGGAGAAATATACCATGTTCATGGATCGGAAGTATCAACATAGTGAAAATGAGTATACTACCCAAAGCAATCTATAGATTCAATGCAATCCCTATCAAGCTACCAGCGGTATTTTTCACGGAACTAGAACAAATAATTTCAAGATTTGTATGGAAATACAAAAAACCTCGAATAGCCAAAGCACTCTTGAGAAAGAAGAATGGAACTGGAGGAATCAACTTGCCTGACTTCAGGCTCTACTACAAAGCCACAGTCATCAAGACAGTATGGTACTGGCACAAAGAGAGAAATATAGATCAATGGAACAAAATAGAAAGCCCAGAGATAAATCCACACACATATGGACACCTTATCTTTAACAAAGGAGGCAAGAATATACAATGGAGTAAAGACAATCTCTTTAACAAGTGGTGCTGGGAAAACTGGTCAACCACTTGTAAAAGAATGAAACTAGATCACTTTCTAACACCACAGGCAAAAATAAACTCAAAATGGATTAAAGATCTAAACATAAGACCAGAAACCATAAAACTCCTAGAGGAGAACATAGGCAAAACAATCTCCAACATAAATCACAGTAGGATCCTCTATGATCCACCCCCCAGAATACTGGAAATAAAAGCAAAAATAAACAAATGGGATCTAATTAAAATTAAAAGCTTCTGCACAACAAAGGAAACTATAAGCAAGGTGAAAAGACAGCCTTCGGAATGGGAGAAAATAATAGCAAATGAAGCAACTGACAAACATCTAATCTCAAAAATATACAAGCAACTTATGCAGCTCAGTTCCAGAAAAATAAACGACCCAATCAAAAAATGGGCCAAAGAACTGAATAGACATTTCTCCAAAGAAGACATACAGATGGCTAACAAACACATGAAAAGATGCTCAACATCACTCATTATTAGAGAAATGCAAATCAAGACCACAATGAGGTACCACTTCACACCAGTCAGAATGGCTGCGATCCAAAAGTCTACAAGCAATAAATGGTGGAGAGGGTGTGGAGAAAAGGGAACCCTCTTACACTGTTGGTGGGAATGCAAACTAGTACAGCCACTATGGAGAACAGTGTGGAGATTCCTTAAAAAATTGCAAATAAAACTGCCTTATAACCCAGCAATCTCACTGCTGGGCATACACACTGAGGAAACCAGAATTGAAAGAGACACGTGTACCCCAATGTTCATTGCAGCACAGTTTATAATAGCCAGGACATGGAAGCAACCTAGATGTCCATCAGCAGACGAATGGATAAGAAAGCGGTGGTACATATACACAATGGAGTATTACTCAGCCATTAAAAAGAATACATTTGAATCAGTTCTAATGAGATGGATGAAACTAGAGCCTATTATACAGAGTGAAGTAAGCCAGAAAGAAAAACACCAATACAGTATACTAACACATATATATGGAATTTAGAAAGATGGTAATGATGACCCTGTATGCGAGACAGCATAAGAGACACAGATGTGTAGAGCGGACTTTTGGACTCAGAGGGAGAGGGAGAGGGTGGGATGATTTGGGAGAATGGCATTGAAACTTGTATACTATCATGTAAGAAACGAATCACCAGGCTATGTTCGATGCAGGATACAGGATGCTTGGGGCTGGTGCACAGGATGATCCACAGAGATGATATGGGGTGGGAGGTGGGAGGGGGGTTTATGTTTGGGAACTCATGTACACCCATGGTGGATTCATGTCAATGTATGGCAAAACCAATACAGTAATGTAAAGTAAAATAAAGTAAAAATAAAATTTTTTTTAAAAAAATTAAAATTAAATAATTACATATAATCAAAACAAACTGAAAATTTATTAGTTTATTTTAAATGTATAAGGAAAGTTTTTAAAAAATATAATTCTTTGGTATGCTCATGAAAATTGAATAATAATCCCATCATCTATCTGTTTTGTAAAGTAAGAATTTCTGCTTAAAATGGGGGACACATTTTCAAAACTAACTTCTCTGCTTTTCTCTGGTGTAGCATTTTCTATGGTGTGTTCTGAAAAATAGTCATTCTCAGTGGTTGCTAGTAAGTACTAAACAAAATCAGTTTTGTAGGTGTGGCATGCCCCTACTATGTAAGGTCCCCAACTGGGCTTGAGAATTAAATTGATATAAGACAGATTAACAGGAAAAAAATTTATTTAAGTTTTACATGACACAGGAGCCTTGTACAGAAACAAAGACACAAAAGAATAGGCAAAACTTAAATGTTTTTATACTAGGTTGAATAAAGAAAGGCAATTGTGAAAAATAATTAAACTAAATGGAAAGAATATAGAGAGATAATTATTTTAACAAGGTCTATTTGTATAGAATTCTTTCAGCTTTGACTCCTGTCTCTGGTGATAGGGATGTTTCTTTCCTCCTGGCATAGGGAGAGCAGCTCTCACATGAAAGTTTTGTCTTCTGTTTTCAGCAAGAAAAAAGGAAAGTTAACTCTTCAAGTGCCTTTATGTCAAAATGATTCTTATGCCCAAGTAGCATATTTTGGGATAGCATGTACTGTCACCCTTTAGCTACAAAATGCAATAGGTCTGGAAACACTGGTTAGAGTGAAACATATATCTTTACTTTTAAACTTCTAAGAGTTGTCTAATATTTTAATGTGCCTTGTGAATCTCTAAGAAGGGGGCATACTGCCTGCCATTTACCAAAGTCATTTGTCCATCAAACTCTTGATGGAATATCTTGTGAGGCTGATGACTTAACAACAGTTTGGGAAATCCTAATTTATTTTGTGAGACTTGGAAGTAAATAAACAATTCCTATTTTCCTCATTTCCTTCCTTGACCATAAAACCCACCATAAACCAGGTGAGATACTGACATCCTTACTTCAACATGTTTCCATTTAAATAGTCATGACACCAACCATGTCTGTGGTTGGGAATTTCATGATGGGAAGCAAGTATTATCAGCCAGTTGCTATTAAAAAAGTATTGTGGACATGACTAAGGTTGGAGTGTGCTGTACAAAAATTTAGGGAGCAGTGATGCCAGAACATAGATGAAAGTTAGCAGTTTTCTATTCAATAGTATAGTGTTTGGGAAGAGCTGACTTGAGTGGGCTTTCCAGGTGGTGCTAGTGGTAAAGAATCCTCCTGCCAATGCAGGAGAGACAAGAGACACAGGTTCAATCCCTGGGTCAGGTAGATCCTCTGGAGTAGGGAATGGCAACTTGCTCCAGTATTCTGCTATTCTACCTGGAAAATTCCATGAACAGAGGAGCCTGGCAGATTACAGTCCATGGAGTCACAGAGAGTCAGACAAGACTGAGAGACAGAATGTTCTAACAACTTGAATGTAGTTTTCTACCTTTCCCTTTCTGTCAGTGGTAAGTCAACATTCGTGTTCATGCCAAGACTCCTTTTAACTTACTTATGTACTAGCTTCAATTTTATGTAAAAATATTTAAACCAGTGGCACATTCAGTGATGAGAAGTTTTTTGGCAATATGTCCCATTTTATGCATTTTTCAGTCAAATTATGTAGGAAACTTTAATCCCTATCTAAGCATGAAATCAGCTATTTCAAAATATTTAAGAATGAGTTTATTTTAAATTTAAATGAAAACTGTTTATTTTATCTTGTTAGATTTGTTTCAACTATCAGCATCCTCTGGGAAAATACCTAAAATAAATTTAGTAGAGGCCTAAGAGAAAACCTTGTGAAGTCAGTAAATTGTATGGCCAAAAGAACACTAGAAAATTCTGAAGCTTGCCGACAAAATATATACCCATTAACTCTGTATTCTATTTCTTATATATCCTAAAGATTGAGAGCCACTGAACTGTATTAAAGGGAAAAATATATGGATAGTCTATATGGAAATGTCTGGGAATTAAAACTGTTTGTTTTTAAGGTGACTCTTGCAGTCAGAAGATCACTATATCTACTATCGTGGACATGAATCCTTCAGAAGAAATGAAGTAGCCCTCATAGTCAACAAAAGAGTCCAAAATGCAGTACTTGGGTGGAGTCTCAAAAATGACAGAATGATTTCTGTTTGTTTCCAAGGCAAACCATTCAGCATCACAGTAACCAAGTCTATGCCCTAACCACTGATGCTGAAGAAGCTAAACTTGACTGGTTCTAGGATGACCTACAAGACCTTTTAGAACTAACACCAAAAAAGATGTCCTTTTCATCACAGGGGATTGGAATGCAAAAGTAGAGAGTGAAGACATACCCAGAATAACAGGGAAGTTTGGCCTGAAGCACAAAATAAAACAGGGCAAAGACTAAAAAGAGTTTCCAACAATTCAAGAGACAACTCTACACATGGATATCACCAGATGGTCAATACTAAAATCAGATTGATTGTGTTCTTTGCAGCTCAAGATGGAGAAACTCTATACAGTCAGGAAAACAAGACTGGGAGCTGACTGTGGCTCAGATCATGAACTCCTTATTGCAAAATTCAAGGTTAAATTGAAGAAAGTAGGGAAAATCACTAGATCATTCAGGCATGACCTTAATCAAATCCCTCACGATTATACAGTGGAGGTGATGACTAGATTCAAGGAATTAGATCTGGTAGACAGGCTGCCTGGGGACCTATGGACAGAGGTTCATAACACTGTATAGGAGGCAGTGACCAAAACCATCTCAAAGAAAAAGAAATGCAAGAAGGCCAAGTGGTTGTCTGAGGAGGCTTTACAAATAGCTAAAGAAAGAAGAGAAGTGAAAAGCAAGGGAGAAATGGAAAGGTAAGTCCAACTGAATGCAGAGTTTCAGGGAATAACAAGGATAGATGAGGAGAACTTCTTAAATGAGCAATGCAAAGAAATAGAAGAAAAAAATAGAAATGGAACAACTAGAACTCTCTTCAAGAAAATTAGAGATACCAAGGGAACACTTGATGCAAGGATAGGTACAATAAAGGACAGAAATAGGACCTAACAGAACCAGAAGAGATTAAGAAGGAACTATACAAGAAAGGTCTAAATGACTCAGATAACCACAATGTTATGGTCACTCACTAGGAGCTGGAAAACCTGGAATGTGAAGTCAGGTGGGCCTTAAGAAACATTACTACAAACAAAGCTAGTGGAAGTGATGGAATTCCAGCAGAGTTATTTAAAATCCTAAAAGATGATGGTGTTGAAGTGCTGCACTGAATATGTCAGCAAAATTGGAAAACTGAACAATGGCCACAGGATGGGAAAAGATCAGTTTTCACTCCAATCCCTAAGAAGGACAGTGCCAAAGAATGTTCAAACTACTGCACAAATGCACCCATTTCAGATGCTAGTAAGGTTATTCTCAAAATCCTTCAAGCTAGGCTTTAGCAGTATATGACCTTAGAACTTCCAGATGTACCAGATGGGTTTCAAAGAGGCAGGGGAAACAGAGATCAAATTGCCAGTATTTGTTGGATCATGGAGAAAGCAAGGGAATTCTAGAAAAAGCATCTACTTCTGCTTCATTGACTAGGCTAAAGACTTTGGCTGTGTGGATCACAACAAATGTGGAAAATCCTTAAAGAGATGGGAGTACCTAACCACCTTACCTGTCTCCTGAAACCTGTATGCGGGTCAAGAAGCAACAGTTAGAACCAGACCTGGAACAATGGACTTGTTCAAAATTGGCAAAGCAAGACAAGGCTGTATATTGTCACTCTGCTTATTTAACTTCTATGCAGAGTACATCATGCAAAATGCCAGGCAGGATGAATTGCAAGCTGGAGTTAGGATTGCTGGGAGAAATAACAACCACCTCAGTTAGGCAGATGATGCCACTCTAATGGTAGAATGTGAAGAGGAACTAAGGAGCCTTTTGAGGATGAAAGAGGAGAGTGAAAAAGCAGTCTTGAAACTCAGCATTCATAAAACTAAGATCATGGCATCCAGTCTCATTACTTCATGGAAATAGAAGGGGAAATAGTGGAAGCAGTGATAGATTTTCTTGGGCTCTAAAATCACTGTGGACAGTGACTGCAGTCATGCAATTAAAAGATCTTGATCCTTGGAAGGAAAGCTATGACAACCAAGACAACTTATAAAAAGCAGACATCACTTTGCTGACAAAGATCTGTATAGTCATTTCCAGTACTTGTGTATGGATGTGAGAGTTGAATCGTAAAGAAGACTGGTGTGGAAGAACTGATACTTTTGAATTGTGGTGCTAGAGAAGACTCCTGAGAGTCCCTTGGACTACAAGGAAATCAAATTAATCAATTCTAAAGAAAATCAACCCTGAATATTCCTTGGATTGATTGATACTGAAGCTCCAATACTTTGGCCACCTGATGCGAAGAGCCAACTCATTGGTAAAGACCCTGACGCTGGGAAAGTTCAGTTCGGTCACCCAGTCATATCTCACTCTTTGTGACCCCATGGACCCCCTGTCCATCACCATTTCCCTGAGCTTGCTCAAACTCATGTCCATCCAGTCAGTGATGCCATCCAACCATCTCATCCTCTGTGATCCCCTGCTCCTTCTGCCTTCAATCTTCCCAGCATTAGTTGTCTTTTCCAGTGAGTCAGCTCTTCACATCAGGTGGAAAGTGGAAAAACCATCAATGCAGCTGACACCACCCCTATGGCAGAAAGTGAAAAGGAACTAAAGAGCATCTTGATGAAAGTGAAAGAGGAGAGTGAAAAAGCTGGCTTAAAACTCAGCATTCAAAAAACGAAGATCGTGGCATCTGGTCCCATCACTTCATGGCATATAGATGGGGAAACAATGGAAGGAGTGACAGACTTGTGTTCTTGGGCTCCAACATCACTGAAGATGGTGACTGTAGCCATGAAATTAAAAGACACTTTCTCCTTGGAATCAAGCTCTTCGTATCAGGTGGCCAAAGTATTAGAGTTTCAGCTTCAGCATCAGTCCTTCCAATGAACATTCAGGACTGATTTCCTTTAGGGTGGACTGGATCTCCTTGCAGTCCAAGGGACTCTCAAGAGTTCTCCAACACCACAGTTTAAATACATCAATTCTTTGGTGATCAGGTTTCTTTTTAGTCAAAATCTCACATCCATACATACTGGAAAAACTATAGCCTTGACTAGACGGAACTTTGTTGGCAAAGTAATGTCTCTACTCTTTAATATGCTGTCTAGGTTGGTCATAACTTTTCTTCCAAGGAGTAAGTGTCTTTTAATTTCATGGCTGCAGTCACCATCTGCAGTGATTTTGGAGCCCCCGAAATAAAGTCTGACACTCTTTCCACTGTTTCTCCATCTGTTTGCTATGAAGGGATGGGACCGGATACCATGATCTTTGTTTTTTGAATGTTGTGCTTTAAGCCAACTGTTTCACTTTCCTCTTTCACTTTCATCAAGAGAGTCTTTAGTTCATCTTCAATTTCTGCCATAAGGGTGGTGTCATCTGCGTATCTGAGGTTGTTGATATTTATTGTGCCTATGTTTCTGTGCAATGTTCCCTTGGTATCTCTGATTTTCTCGAAGAGATCTCTAGTCTTTTCCATTCTATTGTTTTCCTGTATTTCTTTGCATTGGTCACTTAGGAAGGCTTTTCTTATTTCTCCTTGCTATTCTTTGGAACTCTGCATTCAGATGGATATATCTTTCCTTTTCTCCTTTGCCTTTTGCTTCTCTTCTTTTCTCAGCTATTTGTAAGGCCTTGAAGACAACCATTTTGCCTTATTGTATTTCTTTTTCTTGGGGATGGTTTTCATCACTGCCTCTTGTACAATGTCATGAACCTCCATCATAGTTCTTTAGGCATTCTCTCTATCAGATCTAATCCCTTGAATCTATTTGTCACTTCTACTGTGAGTGGAATCATAAGAGATTTGATTTAGGTCATACTGAGTGGACTTCCCTGGTGGATCAGATGGTAAAGCGTCTGTCTACAATGTGGGAGACCCGGGTTCAATCCCTGGGTTGGGAAGATCCCCTGGAGAAGGAAATGGCAATCCACTCCAGGACTATTGCCTGGAAAATCCCATGGACAGAGGAGCCTGGTAGTCTACAGTCCATGGGGTCTCAAAGAGTCAGACACGACTGAACTACTTCACTTACTTCACTTGAGTGGTCTAGTGGTTTTCTCCTAATTTCTTCAAGTTAAGTTTGAATTTTCAAGTACCTAAGAGAGTGCTTCCTATTTGGGAGATGCTCATTTTTTTGTTAATAAATCTGTATTCTCGTCTCTATGTAGGATGTATGCTTGCCTGAAAAATTTAATTGTGCTTGTATTCTTATTCATTTTAAAATTAGTAAACTATTTTACAACAGTTTTGGGTTCACAGTAAAACTGAGTGCAAAGAGTTCCCACATACTCCCTATCCTGACACATACACAACATCATTGTTCAACAGTGGTGCATTTACTTCAATCTGTTTACCCACAGTGGTAATGGTGACTTCCTTCAAAAGGATCATGCCACTCATCTCTCTACTCCCTAACCTCTGGCAACCACTGTTATTTGTACTGTTTCTCAAGTTTTACCTTTTTCAGAATATCATATAGTTGGAATCATATAGTATGTAGCCTTTTCGGATTGGCTTCTTTCACTTAATAACAAGCATTTACGTTTTTCCATTTCTCTTCATGGCTTCTTAGTTCATTACTTTTCAGTATGGAATAATATCCTTTTGTCTGGGTGTACCACTATTTATTTATTCTTTCACCTACTAAAGAACATTTTGATTGCTTTCAAGTTTTAGCATTTGTGAACAAAGCGTCCATAAACATCTGTGTTCAAGTTTTCATGTGGACTGTTTTCAGCTCCTATGGGCAAATACCAAGGAGTGTGATTGCCAGATTGTATAGTTGGATTATGTTTAGTTTAGTAAGAAACTGTCAAACTGTTTTTTAAATTGGATGTACCATTTTGCACTTTCATCAGCAATGTTGCTCCACCTCCTCACCAGCATTTGGTGTTGTCCGTGTTTTGGATTGGGAACATTGTAATAGGTGTGTATTGATATCTTGCTGTTTTAACTTGTATTTCCCTGATGGCTTATTATGTTGAACATCTTTTCACATTTTTACTTGCCATCTGTATATCTTCTTCGTTGAGATGTCTCTAGATCTTTGGCCTCTTTTAAACTGAGTTGTTTTCTTATTGCCAGGTTTTAAGAGTTCTGTGTATATTTTGTATATGTATTCTTTGCAAATACTTTCTCCCAGGTCTTCTCATTCTCTTGGCAGTGTCTTTCACAGAGCCAAAGTTTAACATTCTAATGAAGTCTAGTTTATCAATTATTTCTTTCTTGGATTGTACCTTTGGTGGTGTATGTAAAATATCATTGCCATACCCAAGGTCCAGAGAAGGCAATGGCAACCCACTCCAGTACTCTTGCCTGGCAAATCCTATGGACAGAGGAGCCTGGTAGGCTGTAGGCCATGGGGTCGCTAGGAGTTGGGCACAACTGAGTGACTTCACTTTCACTTTTCACTTTCATGCATTGGAGAAGGAAATGGCAACCCACTCCAGTGTTCTTGCCTGGAGAATCCCAGGGACGGGGAGCCTGGTGGGCCACCGTCTATGGGGTCACGCAGAGTCAGACACAACTGAAGCGACTTAGCAGCAGCAGCAGCATACCCAAGGTCATTTAGATTTTGTCCTCGGTTGTCTTAAGTATCTTATAGTTTTGTGTTTTATGTGTTGTTTTATGATCTACTGCTTTTGTTGCATCCCACAGTTTTGATAAGTTGTGTTTTCTTTTTCAAGTAGTTAAAAACATTTTTAAACTTCTGAGATAACTTCTTTGATTCATGTATTATTTAGAAATGTGTTGCTGAATTTTCACATACTCTGGGATTTCCTCATTATCTTTCTATTACTGATTTCTAGTTTAACTTTATTGTGGTCTGAGAGCAGCCTTTGTATGAATTGAAATATTTTGTTGGAAGTGGACATGCTGTACTGGGTAAAATGAAATTTGATAAATGTGTCTTTAGCAATGCTGTGGTGCAATGTTGGGGTAGGGGGAGTGTTCTATAGTCCTATCATTAGGCCTCAGTCTCCTAGTGAGCCTTTGCTTTGGACTGTGAGCTTCACTGGTGCTTCTCAGGTTACATCCACCCCTTATTGGGACAGGGCTGGAGTTGGGTATTTCTCCTCTAGATACTTATGGAGTTGAATACTTTCTTTGTTCCAGGAAGATTGGACTCTGATAAAATCACAGGAGGTTAAAATGATAATTTTTCATTTTTTCTGGTAAAATTGTTTCTCCTGAGGGCAGGCCTTTTTATGAAGGACAGAATACTCTGGTGTATCTCAAAGTGGTTCCTTTTCCCCTCTTCCTGACTGAAGAAAAAAATCCAGCCCTGGTGGATCCAGGGAGATTCGAAGGGGAGACGGATAAGCGAGGAAAACTTATGTATTTAGAGATATAAGATTAGATTAGGAAGAAATAGTGTAGTAGGAAAATTAAGTGGAGAAAAGAGGCTGAATAACTTGGTATACGTGGAAAGCCAATAAAGTTCCAGACAAAGAATTTGCACCATCTACGTTAGGCCACCGGCGTCCGTTTGAATATCAGAGAGTGCCCCGCCTTGAGCTCTCTCTGTTACGGATCTTAGAAGCCGGGACAAGTAAGTAGACATGGTGAGCCTCCCCGATCCAGATGGGAATTCAGCTGGAAAAAGGAAAGAACGACATGGGGAAGCCCAGCATCGGTGCAAGACTCCAAAACTATTTTTCAAAATCAGCTTATATACCCCAAGTTGTACATAAAGAAATAATGGAATATGCAGAGTTATGCAGGGGCGGCAGTCCTGACGCTCATTGAGACAAGGGTTTCTTTTTGCATACCCTCTGGTATACAAAAGGTCTCAGGTGGTTTACATTACCTTCTGGCCAAGAGGCTTGTTAACATTTTTATGGCTCTCTTCCTGGATAATTGTCTATCAAACCAGAAAACTCCTTTTCCCTAGAAGTGTTTTTTCTTTACTCTCCATCACCCTCAAAGTACTAAATAAAGTTACATTCCTGTAGAACAAAGATGCAGTGGGTTATAACAAAGAAAGTACTTAACTAAAAGATCTAATGTTGCTAATGCCAGGTCTACTACCTGTTTTTCTATATACCAACTATATCTAAAAATAAAAGATATAAAAATTTGGCAGCAAGTATTGGCTCAACAAATGAAACCTTTAATCAGTCCTATTCTAATGATTTTGACACCTCGGAAGCCCCTACATTCCTAGGATGTTTTAAGCTTCCTGTGCCTCCCGCGGTCAGGAGGCCTCAAACAACCACATGTGCAGCTGTATGAGTCCTGCAGGCAGTCTAGAAAGCCATCAGAGGGGTTTTTGGATTGAAACACTCGTATTATGCCCAGGAGATTTATTATCTAAAAGCTCTAAATTAATTTTTTTCCCAGAAAAATGTGGTGGGAGGACAGCCCCCTGTTAATGACAGAAGAGTAGGTGGAAAGCATAACACAGTAAAGCAGGCAGACTCTGGTCTTGGGGGGTGGATGCTCAGGAAGTTCCAGGAGGAACCCCTGAAGCCTGAAGTCCTTACGTTTTGCCAGGCTTCCTTCCTCATGAACTTGTCACGGGCAGGATTCCTCACGCTGGCTCCTGGCAGAAAAAGGATTATTTTTCTTTAATATTCACTGTGCACACCTGGAGGTAAAACTCACAAAAGCTTCACCCCATTGACTGAGTCCCCCTGCAGTTTTTAACTCAGAGATTGCTCCACACTGAGCCTTCAGCAATTGTGAATTACAGCTCAAGTTTTCCTACCTTGGCACTGGTTCCCATCACATTTTCTACTGGTGGATTTATGGTATATAAATTGTGATTCTCTGTATTCTTCATCAATCTTTCCAGTTTTAGGGACAGTGGTTTTCCTTATGATATCACTTCTCTGACAGATCTATGAAGAATTGTTGATTTTTCAGTGTTTTTAGCTTTTAATTTGTTAAGGTGGCTGGTGACTTTAAGTTAAGGTGGACTGAATGGCTTCTTTTTTTCTTCCTGCTCATTATTCAAGGCATGTGCTACCTTTGGGTTCAATTCCTCCTAAGTTTCTCATTTTTGCTATAGTACAGTTGTTGAAAAGTTATGAATGAATTCATACATATGTCTTATAATACAGAGCTTTTCCTGAAGTTTATTTCTGTGCTTTCACAGTGTTATGCTTAACCTATAAAATTTTAGATAACTTGATTTCCTTTATATTAGATATTATCTGCCTGTGATAAGGAGAGAAACAGATAGCTAGCAAACTTTAAGTCTGACCTTTTTAAAGCCAAATTCAGAAAATGAACTGATCAGAATGTTTGCCACTGTTACTTGTATTTTCTGAAGTCTGAAACTCACATTTCTTCCTAATGTCTTTTTTCCCTCTGGAAACTCAAGAAATCACTTATTTATTTATTTTTTTACATTTAAAATGTAGCTGGATTGCCTCTAATAATGTCAATTCTTTGACAAAGCACATTCTTTTTCTCCTTAAAAGAAGGTAACCTTTTAAGAAAAGGCATAGATATAGAGTCAGTCAAGGTTCTATGAGCACATTGTGGTTCCTTTCTTAGCTTGGACTAGGAAATTGAGCATAGAATTATGGATAAAACTTATCCTCAGAAAAATTCTTTAGGAAAAGGAGTCTGCAAAACCACATTATAAATTGTTTTGTCTTGTTGGAGAATTGACTTCTTTACCATTATGTAAAGCCCTTCTGCTTCCCTGATAATTTTCCTTGCTCTGAAGTCAGCTCTGTGTGAAATTAATATAGTTATTTCTTCTTTCTTTTGATTAGTATTAGCATGGTATATTTTCTCTACCCCTTTAGTTTTTAAAAGATATTTTTGCTTTTATTGAAAAAATTTTAAAGAATTATATTTAAACTAAAAATTCCACCCATTTCCCACTCCTCACTCTTTTACTGTATATGTTTATTTATATTTAGAGTAGATTTCTTATAGACAAATACATTTGGGTTTTGTTCTTTGATTCACTGTGGCTTCTTCTGTCTTTTTTCTCTTAAAAACATGTATTTGTTTACTTGGCTGTGTCAGGTCTTAGCTGCAGGGAGTGGGGTCTTTTGTTGCAGTGCAGGCTCTCCATTGCAGCTCAGGCTCCAGAGCATGGGGGCTCAATAGTTGCAGGGGATTTTGAGACTTTTCTGCTCTCTTGAGCTCTAGCATATCCAAGCTTTCTGGAAATTCTATTCTTGTATAATTTTGACCTTTCTTAATAGAAGTAATGCATTGTGAAGTGAAAGTTACTCAGTCATGTCTGACTCTTTGCAACCTCATGGACTATAGCTTGCCAGGCTCCTCTGTCCATGGAATTTTCCAGGCCGGGATACTAGAGTGGGTAGCTGTTCCCTTCTTCAGGAGATCTTCCCCACCCAGGGGTCAAAGCCAGGTCTCCCACATTGCAGGTGGATTCTTTACTTCTGAGCCACCAGAGAAGCCCAAGAATGCTGGAGTGGGTAGCCTATCTTTTCTCCAGGGGAACTTCCCAACCCAGTAATTGAACCAGGGTCTCCTGCATTGCAGGCAGATTTTTTAACAGCTGAGCTAACAGGGAAGCCTGTAATGCATTGTATGACAATGTAAAAATGATCCAATGTTTATTCCATTGCATAATTTAAATATAAATTATTAAGAATAAAATATATGATAGTCTGATTTTTTTCCTTTAGAAAGTAAAAGTGGTAATTTTTTTACATGAAATGTGAGAAGTATTTATTACTTTTCTTCTCTCCTTTCCTTCCTCCCTCTTTCCTTCTTTTATTTTTCCATCAATGATTGTTTACTAAATAAGTAAGCCAGAGACCTATAAGTATGAATTTTATTCTTTTAGTTTTAAGATTTAATTTTTGTTGCATAGGGACTTCCTTGGTGTCTCAGATGGTTAAGAATCTGCCTGCAATGCTGGGTCAGGAAGATCCCCTGGAAAAGAGAATGACTACCCACTCCAATATTCTTGCCTGGGAAATTCCATGGACAGAGGAGCCTGGTAGGTTCATGGGATCAAAAAGAGTCATACCTGGCTGAGCAAATAATACTTTCACTAACACTTCTGTTGTGCAAAAAGGGGAAATAGGGGAGGTTTAAGATGTAGAGATAAAAAACAAAAAAGAAGGGAGCAAATTCACTCAATAAACCAGGTAAGCAGAACTTCTCTGGTTGATTTTCTCCATGTTTACCTCAAAGAGAGAAGTCTGAACTCTTTGTGACTTCAACACATATAGATCTTTATGGTACTCTCTGGGAAGAATCTGTACCATAGATCATAGCGAGGGCTAGTTAATCTTTATGAATTAAAACCTGGATTTTGTAATTAGCCCCATCAAATACCTAATCTAGCTCTGGTTAGAGTTCCTGATCTTTAATTTTTATTTTCATAGAATCTCCATTTCTAATTGCAAAATATATTACTTCTCAGCCACCAAAGATTTGCTGCATTATTCTTGTTTGCCAAGTTTCCCAGGTGAATTCTGACAAGGCACTGTGGATGAGACATTAAATAACTAAGTAACTCAGTAGCAAACATTTCATTAGAATGTTGTCAGCTAGTATTGGCTTGGGTCTCAGCTGGTATTCCTAGGTGTCTGGCAAAGTTTAGTCATCTGGTAAGAGAATGGATGGAGGGTGGATCTGTTTGAATAAACTTGCTTCAAGAGTTTTTCTTGAAGGGGACGATTTTCTTCTACAGCTTTAATGTAGGAGGGAGGGCAGTGTACCATTTACCTCAGCTATGGTCCTCCTGCTAGCTTTAAGGACTTGATTTTGAACCCTGTGGAGAGAGGTGCTGTAGGTGGAAGGGAAGCAGAAGAGCTGTTTCCAGAGTTACTGAGACCGGATATCCTCCCATCACTGCATTAGTTGGGGAGGGGTGTGCACTGAGACTCTAGGAACCTCCTGGGTCTTTGCTGCAGATCTGGGAAATCCAGGAGACAGTTTCCTTGACCCTGACAGTTGGAGTAACATAGCCAATACCCACAGGCCAATGAGATCTCAAACCTTTGCCTTAGACAGTTTGCCTTTGTTGGTGCAAAGAAAGGTACTAGGGTTAGAAGTCAAGGTGAGACAAAGATTGTATAGAGTGGAAAGGAAGCAACAGGCTGTCTAATGACTTCATGAGTATGTGAACATCTCGGGGATTCACAGTGACCATGGGGTAGGAGGCGACCTTCTCACAGTTTGGGGCACAGAGCTTAGAGTCTCCTTTTCTTTAGAGCTTAAGGTGACTTCAGTCTCTCTGTCACCCCAGGCCCTCCTTCCACCTTCCTCCCTTTTCCTTCCATGCTATTAAAAATGAAGCAGACTGTATTATTTTCCCTTTCCTGTATCCTAAGTTTATTTGTTGCTACATTTAGGTGTTACTGAATGGGCCTCAGGGATTGACTAGACATTGCCTGACAACGTTCAGTGTCAGCAGCGTCCTAAATCATCCATCCTGGAAGTGGGCATATATATTGATTTTTTTTTCTTGTGTGTCCATTCCCCACATTCATTACCTGATTTTTCTTTGTACGTTTACTCCTTCATCGCTGTCAGTCCCAGTGGTACTGGTAAGGCTAGAACAGAGGCATATGAGGAGTTAAGACCCTGGCTCCTCTGATGGTTCAGGATTTGGCCACAAGGGAAACGTTCCTCTGTACTGTTGTCTGAGCTGTTGGAAAGAGGTGTGCTCTCTTCTGCTGGAACTCTTAACCTGGCAGACTGGAGCTGAAGCTGCTGATGGTTAACTTTCCTACCACCTTGGAAGAAGAGCCTGCCTGAACATGAAGAGAGGAGAGGAGGTCCAAGAGGAGCAGAGGCAGCTTTCTGAACACACTGTAGAAACTTTGGGTCCAGTCAGTTATGCCAGATGCACTTGTAGGTTTGTGAGTCAAAGTGGACTTTTTTCTGCGTATGCAGTTGGAAATGGGTCTCTGCCACCTGAAGTTTCCAGAGTCTGGCTAAACACAGCACCTAAGCCACACCTGCTGATGCTGTGTGAGGAAGAGGATTAGTTGAAAAGAGATGATGCTATGGAAAAAATACCTCTAAAATAGGCATCCAGAAAGAAACCCACAGCCTAAAGTGATCTGGCTTTACTAAGGGTGGAGTTGGGATGCCAGGGAGTGATGGGGTCCCTTTGATCATTACATCCCCTCCTGCATAAAGTCTTATTTTTCTCTCAAGTCTATATGTAGGCTCAGGACAGGGTTTGAGGGTTTAACACTCTGAGCTTGAGAGAGGGCCACTTTGAGGTGTTCTGACACACCATGACTACCTGACTGCTCATTAGCAAGTCCTATTCTAACAAACATCATTGCTCGAGCTCAACTTTGGTTCATCCAGACTGTCTTATTGTCTGTATGCTAGCTACAAAGTAGAGGGGGTAGGACAGTAGCTCCCATGATTAGAAAAATGGAAGACTTTATACATTTTTTTTCTGCATCTTCTAAGAGATTTATTTTTAGAAGTGTGAAATTAGCAGGTATGTACTGTCTTTCATTCTGTGTACCTGACTGCCTCAAGGATACAGGCCAACCTCAAAAGTGTTTGGAGAAGATAAATGCAAATCTGTGCTTCAAAAAATTAATCACACAGACGAGAGATTTGGAGATTCAAATGTGTGACTTGTCTCATTAAAGATAAAGGTGAAACAGGATTACTGGACATAACCAATTAGAAGAGTGTGGCCTCTTGGAGGTTCAAGAAGCAGCTCATGGCCACAGCTGAGGGAAATGAGGTAGGAATGTCACTCACGGAGGCTGGATGATCCACCACCTGGTAACCTCTGCTGAGCAGTAGAAATTGGCACTTGAAATTAAACTGGTTTGAATTGTTGGCTTGATTCAGCCTCATTTATTGCAGGCCTGTCAAGGGGAGCAACATGGGGACTCAGATTTTTCCATGTCAAAGGTAATCCTTCTTGTATTATTACATGGTTTTCCTTAAATCTGATAAAAATGTTTTTACAATTATTAACATATTCTCCCTTTAATGCTGCAGTCTAGGGCACAAAAATTTAAAGGTAATGTGAAGTTATGCAATCTGAGTCATTGACTCTCTTGGAAACTGCATTTGTCTCGCTGTGTCTCCCACAAAACGCTTAGGTATAGCATGACAAGGTATTTAAAGTGTGTGCATATATATAAGGTATATGTGTTTATATACGTGTGTGTGTGTGTGTACTTCAGGTGCCTAGAATTGTATTTATTGTAATTCTTGGTTTATGACACCTTCTCGTTACTAGTCCCTTGAATGGGCCACTTTTATTAATTTTCTTGGCCTTTGGGGCATATAGTGGATTTCACTTCCCAGACTCTCTGCTCTGAAATTTGGTATGGTCATGTGAAAAGGTCAGTTTTCATTCCAATCCCAAAGAAAGTCAATGCCAAAGAATGTTCAAACTACAGCACAGTTGCACTCATCTCATACGCTAGTAAAGTGATGCTTAAAATTCTCCAAGCCAGGCTTCAGCAATACATGAACCATGAACTTCCAGATATTCAAGCTGGCTTTAGAAAAGGCAGAGAAACCAGAGATCAAATTGCCAACATCCGCTGGATCATCAAAACAGCAAGAGAGTTCCAGGAAAACATCTATTTCTGCTTTATTGACTATGCCAAAGCCTTTGACTGTGTGGATCACAATAAACTGTGGAAAATTCTGAAAGAGATGGGAATACCAGACCACCTGACCTGCCTCTTGAGAAACCTGTATGCAGGTCAGAAAGCAACAGTTAGAACTGGACATGGAACAAAAATCTGGTTCCAAATAAGGAGTACGTCAAGGCTGTATATTGTCACCCTGCTTATTTAACTTATATGCAGAGTATATCATGAGAAATGCTGGACTGGAGGAAGCACAAGCTGGAATCAAGATTGCCAGGAGAAATACCAATAACCTCAGATATACAGATGACACCACCGTTATGGCAGAAAATGAAGACGAACTAAAAAGCCTCTTGATGAAAGTGAAAGAGGAGAGTGAAAAAATTGGCTTAAAGCTCAACATTCAGAAAACGAAGATCATGGCATCTGGTCCCATCACTTCATGGGAAATAGATGGGGAAACAGTGTCAGACTTTATTTTTCTGGGCTCCAAAATCACTGCAGATGGTGACTGCAGGCATGAAATTAAAAGATGCTTACTCCTTGGAAGCAAAGTTAGGACCAACTTAGCATATTAAAAAGCAGAGACATTACTTTGTCAACAAAGGTCCGTCTAGTCAAGGCTATGGTTTTTCCAGTGATCATGTATGGATGTGAGAGTTGGGCTATAAAGAAACCTGAGTGCCGAAGAATTGATGCTTTTGAACTGTGGTGTTGGAGAAGACTCTTAAGAATCTCATGGACAGAAAGGAGATCCAACCAGTCCATCCTAAAGGAGATCAGTCCTGAGTGTTCATTGGAAGGACTGATGCTGAAGCTGAAACTCCAATACTTTGGCCACCTGATGCAAAGAGTTGACTCATTTGAAAAGACCCTGATGTTGGGAAAGATTGAGGGCAGGAGGAGAAGGGGACAACAGAGGATGAGATGGTTGCATGGCATCACTGACTCAATGGACATGGGTTTGGGTGGACTCTGGGAGTTGGTGATGGACAGGGAGGCCTGGTGTGCTGTGGTTCATGGGATCACAAAGAATTGCACACAACTGAGTGACTGAACTGAATTGAACTGAAGTGACCTGCTTTGGCCAACAAAACATGGTTGCAAAAGTGACGTGTAATATTTCAGAGCAGAAGCATTAACAGCAAGTGTATGATCCATACACCTTTCCCGTTGCACTGATGGTTGTGGAAACTTCCATAAGCATGGTCCTTGATTGGCTGTGATGAAGAGAGCCCCTTGCTCACCTGCACTGGGCAAAGAGAATGGCAGAAAGTATACTTTTATTCTATTAGAGATTTTAGGTTGTCAGGACAGCATAACCTAGCTTACGTGTCTGCACGGGTAACCAGTTATTGTTTCTCTACCTCATTTCTTGGGTTGGGATTTTGCTAATCATTCTCCTCCCTGTCAGCTGACTTCCTGTCTGTTAGGTCCCACAAACAGAGGTCTCCAGAGGGCAGGAGGAGGGGATCTTCCTGAGCCAGTGATCAAACACAGGTCTCCTGCATTGTAGGCAGACTCTTTACTGCCTGAGCCATCAGAAAAGCCCTTGATATATGTATGTATGTATATATATATATATATTCATTTCTAGCATTTATAATTTTATCTACCAAGTTGTTTTTATTTTACATCTACCTATTTTTGTGCCATAAGCTACCCCCCTCTTTGCAATGGAAACGTTTTCTTCTTTTATCAGTTTGACGATATTAAAATGCTCATTTAAAAAAATTGTCATATGCTTTACTATTTCCATTTCTTTGAGGTTCAGTTCTCCCTTTTGTTGAATTTGTGGGCTTTCATTTACTGGGTGTGGTTTCTTTGTCAGGTTTTAAATTCTGACTTTCAAATCTCATCTGAAGCAAGAGGTTTCCTTCTCTCTTCAGACAACATCCTTGTACTTGGCGGTTTGGCAGTTGCTTTCCTTTGGATTCTTGTCCAGTTCAAAACTATGTCTTATGTTGACTTGGGGATACTGTACATCTGGTCCTAGAAACTTTCTTTATTTTCTTGTGTTTCAAGGCTAACAGCTTTCCATTCCAGACTCCATTCCCAGACAGGAATAGTCTTTTATTCAGCTTGTAGCTTCAACATTTGAGCCTGAATGTGGGCTCTGACACACACAGAGTGTTCTGTCCTTATTCTCCTGAAGCAGTGGAGCTGTCAGAGACCAACACTTGTTAATTTTGATCCCAGGGCCTCACATGCTTAGAGCTGGCTGCAACTAGTTTTCATTATTATGGACTTCTTTCTATATCTGAACCACAAAGATACTTATATTGTTCTGAATTATACCAATGTCTTTAAAAAACACTGAAAAATTTAAACTATTATTTTGTTTGAAGTAAAGGAGAAATAAGGATGTGCAAGGGGACTTACTCTACCAGCTCAATAAGCTTACTTTTGCTTTATTTTTTTTCAAGGCAACATAAGAGAGATGTTTTTTAAAGAGTTTTTTTTTTTAAAATGTGGACCGTTTTTATAGTCTTTATTGAATTTGTTATAATAGTGCTTTTATTTTATGTTTTGGTTTTTTGGCTGCAAGGCATGTGGTATGTTATCTCCCCAATCTGGACTGAACCCATACCCCCTGCATTAAAAGGCAAAATCTTCACCACTGGGCCACCAGGAAAATCCCCTAAGAGAGACCTAAGCATAATTATTTCTATATAGATATTCTGGGCAATGAGAGGCAGGTTTAGAAATGTATAGACTTATTTGCTGCCAGATGTGGAGATGGGGTCATTTTAATAGAAACAAATGTATAAACTTTCATGTTATGTATTTGTTCCCTACCAGTTTCCTAAAAACTTGGTTGAGGAATGTAATATTGGTAAGAAGGATGGTTTTGAGCAGTGGTGATCAAGAAATTTTGTGTTTATTTAGAACTTTGTGTTTCCCACTTCTCAAAGTGGCTGTCTTGCAGGAGGTGAGAAAACACAACAGTGGTGACAATGTGGCTGGCAGAGTTACTAGGGGAAGGGTAGGATTGGAGAGAAAGCAGAGGAAAGAGGAAGACGGATCAAGCTTCCTTTATCTGTAGTGATTTGTTGTATTTCTTCTTTTGGCAAGATTTTCTTCTAATAGAAAAATTACTTTGATATTTCTTATTTCCTGTATCAAAGACTTATTTCCTCTGAACTTAAGAAAGGTCTTTCTCTGAGCTTTCTTTTGTAGTATAGTGATATCATAATCTGAATGCAATATTCTAGAATGCTTCCATTAATCTTTAGGGAGGTGTTCTAGTCCCCCTGACTGTAACAGAATGCCTTTTATGTGCAACCTAAAACAGTAGTATTCTTTTTGTGAACACTAAATTACATTGTAGGCCTTTTCTTAATGCTTCTTGCTAACAGGAGTTTCTTGCTAATCTTTCTTTAATGGAACACTTCATGCACATTCATTTTTTACTTTTTAAACTGTTGAAGTATAATGTACACAAGGAAAAGTGCATGAAACCTAAGCTTGATAATTTTTTAGGATGTAAATACACTTGTGTAATTACTCCCCAGATCATGAATTAGAAAATTACCAGCACCTCAGAAATACTTCTTGTGCTTTCCTCAGTTATAACTCTTCTTTCTCAAAGGTAAGTAATATTCTGGCTTCTATGAACATCTTTAAGTTCTGTTTTGAATTTTGTATGAAAGGAATTGTACAATATGTCCTCCTTTTGTCTGACTTCTTTCACTCAACATGTTTGGAAAACTCTTCTATATTGTTGTCATGTCAGGAATTCATTCATTTGCACTGCTGTTTAATATTCTATTGTATGAATATAACCATTTATCATACTTGTTTGTTTATTAGGAACGTTTGGATTGTTTCCAACTTTTGACTATCATAAATAGTGCTGGTATGAACACTCATGTATGTTCATATGAGATATTCTTGTATATCTTTCGTTGAGTATACATGTACACATATGTATCTATCTAGGGCTGGAATTTCTAAGTCATAGGGAATGCATATATTCAGTTGTTGTTCGATTGTTGTAGATATCTCTGAATGATTTTCCAAAATGGTTGTACCAATTTACTCCATCTCCATTAGGGTAGAGTTTCGAGTGTTTCCCATCCTTGCCAATATGTGGTATTGTTAGTCATTTAATGTTAGGTATTCTAGTCTTATAGAACAAAGCCTCATTGTGGATTTAGGTGATATATTTTAGGTGACCAATGAAGTTGAACAACTTTTCATATGCTTATTAACCATTTGGAGAACCTCTTCTCTGCAGTGTCCATTATCTTGCTGCTGCTGCTGCTAAGTCTCTTCAGTCGTGCCCAACCCTGTGCGACCCCATGGATGGCAGCCCACCAGGCTCCTCTGTCCCTGGGATTCTCCAGGCAAGAATACTGGAGTGGGTTGCCATTTCCTTCTGCAGTTCATTATCTTAAGTAATTGTTTTTTCTTCTTACTGATTTGCATCAATAGTTCTTTTAGACTCTTCATATGAGTTGTCTGATTGATGTACACTTGTCAATTTCTCCTTTCACTTGCTTCATGATCTTCTGTTATAATAGTGTCTTTGGATGCACAGGATTCCACACTTACCACAAATAAGAATATTTTCTTTATTCATTTTCTAAAAGTTTTATTGCTTGGTGCTTTACATGTAGATCTACATTCTATCTAGAATTGGTTTGTTGTTGTTGTTGTGTTGCTCAGTCATGTCTGACTCTTCCTGACCCCATGGCTTGTAGCATACCAGTCTTCTGTGTCCTTCACTGTCTCCTGGAGTTTGCTCAGACTCATGTCCATTGAGTCAGTGATGCAATCCAACCATCTCATCATCTGTCGTCCCCTTCTCCTCCTCCCCTCAAACTTTCCCAGCATCAGGGTCTTTTCCAGTGAGTCGGCTCTTACCATCAGGTGGCCAAAGTACTGAAGCTTCAGCTTCAGCATCAGTCCTTCCAGTGAATATT
This sequence comes from Budorcas taxicolor, assembly GCF_023091745.1. Taxonomy (NCBI): domain Eukaryota; kingdom Metazoa; phylum Chordata; class Mammalia; order Artiodactyla; family Bovidae; genus Budorcas; species Budorcas taxicolor. Next base: position 87,656,165 of record NC_068911.1, on the reverse strand, counting down.
CAGGACTGATTTCCTTTCGGATTGAATGATTTGAGCTCCTTGATGTCCAGAGGACTCTCAAGAGTCTTTTCCAGCACCACATTTCCAAAGAATCAATTCTTTGGCACTCAGCCTTCTTTATGGTCCAACTCACATCTGTACATGACTACTGGAAAAACCATAGCTTTGACTAGACAGACCTTTGTTGGCAAAGTGATGTCTCTGCTTTTTAACACATTGTGTAGGTTCATCATAGCTTTTCTTCCAAGGAGCAAGTGTCTTTTAATTTCATGGCTGCAGTCACCGTCCACAGTGATTTTGGAGCCCAAGAAAATGAAGTCTGTCACCGTTTCCATTTTTACCCCATCTATTTGCCATGAAGTGATGAGACCGGATGCCATGATCTCAGTTTTCTGAATGCTGAGTTTTAAGCCAACTTTTTCACTCTCCTCTTTAACCCTCAAGAGGTTCCCTCGTTCCTCTTTGCTTTCTTCCATAAGGGTGGTGTCATCTGCATATCTGAGATTATTGATATTTCTCCTGAAAATCTTGATTCCAGCTTGTGCTTTTGCATGATGCAGTCTGCATATAAGTTAGATAAGCAGGGTAACAATATACAGCCTTGATGGACTACTTTCCCAATTTTGAACCAGTCCATTGTTCCATGTCTGGTTTTAACTATTGCTTCTTGACCTGCATACAGGTTTCTGAGGAGGCAGGTAAGGTGGCCTGGTATTCCCATCCCCTTAAGAAATTTCCACAGTTTGTTGTTATCCACACAAAGGATTTAGCACAGTCAATGAAGCAGAAGTAGATGTTTTTCTGGAATTCTCTTGCTTTTTTTATGATCAAATGGATGTTGGCAATTTGATCTTTTGTTCCTCTGCCATTTCTAAATCCAGCTTTTATATCTGGAAATCCCACTTCACATACTGTTAAAGTCTAGTTTGGAGGATTTTGAGCATGATCTTGCTAGCGTGTGAAATGAGTGCAGTTGTGCAGTAGTTTGAACATTCTTTTCATTGCTCAGTTGGTGCTGGAATGAAAACTGACCTTTTCCAGTCCTGTGTTCACTGCTGAGTTTTCCAAATTTGCTGGCATATTGAATGAAGTACTTTTAACAGCATTGTCTTTTGAAATAGCTCAGCTGGAATTCCATCACCTTTACTAGCTTTGTTGGAGTGTGGGCTCTAGAATGTGGACTTCAGTAGTTGCAGCTTGCATGCTTAGCTGCCCTGGGACATGTGGGATCTCAGTTTCTGGACCAGAGATCATACCAAAGTCCCCTGCAGTGGCAGGTGGATTCTTAACTACTGGGCCCCCAGGAAAGTCCCTGTGGTAGGGTTTTTGTAAGTATCACTTTAAATTTGGATTTAAGGAGTTCCTATTTATTCTTGGTTTGCCAAGAGTTTTTTAAAAACCAAAATGGGTGTTGAATTTTATAAAATAATTTTTTTGCATGTATTTATATAATGTTTCTCCTTTACTTAGTTAAGGTGGTGAATATACTGATTAAATTTAGTTTGTTAAACCAACTTTGTATTTTTTGAATAAATCTTAACTGGTTATGATATTTTTATGTCACTGGATTTGACTTACTAATATGTTTTGCAAACTTTATTTTGTATTTAAGTATAGCTGATTAACAAACAATGTTGTGATAATCGCAGGTAAACAGCAAAAGGAGTCAACCATACATGGACTTACTAATATTTTGTCTAGGATTTTTATGTCTATGTTCACGAAAGAAATTGACATAAACATTTCCTTCTTGAATTACATTTGTCAGGTTTTGGTATAAATATGCTGGCTTTAAAACATGAGAAGTGTTTCCTGTTTTTCTGTTCACTGGTAGGGTTCATATAAGATTGATTTTATATCTTAGCATGTAGAAGAATTCACTGGTAAAACTCTCTGGATCTAGAGATTGTTTTGTGGTTGGGTTTTTGATTACAGATACTATTTATTTTCTAGTATGTGTGTGCATGCTAAGTCGCTTCAGTCATGTCCGATTCTTTGTGACCCTGTGGACAATGGCCTGTCGGTTTCCTCTGTTTGTGGGATTCTCCAGGCAAGAATACTTGAGTGGGTTACCATTTTCTACTCCAGGGGATCTACCTGACCCAGGGATTGAACTGAATCGCTTATGTCTCCTGCATTGGAGGGTGTGTTCTTTATTGCTAGTGGCACCTGGGAAGTCCTATTTTTCTAGGATAGTATTATTCTATTTTTCAATTTCTTCTTATGTTATTTTTTATATTGTACTTATCTAAGAATTTATTTTATATGCATTTTTAAAATTTATCAGCAAATAGTTATTTTGATAACTTTTAATTTTCCTTTTAATGTCCAGAGTGCCTGTGGTAATGTCTCCTTTTGTATCCCTAAATATTGGTCATTTGTACCTTACCTCTTTTTTCTTGATAGGAGTTCATAATTTTATTTTAATAATCAAATATTGTCTTTGTTGATTTTCTATACTGTTATATGTTCTACTTCATTTGTTTTTACTGTTTATAATTTTTTTCCTTCTACTTTCATTTGAATTTAATTTGTTGTTGTTTTCCTAATTCCCTGAGATAGATATTTTCAGCATTCTAGTTTTAATTTACATTTCTCTAATAATTAGTGATGTTGAGCATCTTTTCATATGCATGTTGGCCATCTGTATGTCTTCTTTGGAGAAATGTCTGTTTAAGTCTTCTGCACATTTTTTGATTGTTGTTGTTGCTTTTGATATTAAGCTGTATGAGCTGGTTGTATATTTTGCAAACCAATCCCTTGTCAGTAGTGTTTTTCCTCCCATGCTCTCTTTTTGTTTTGTTTATGATTTACACCTTTATCTTTAAAGGTCATTTTTTTCTGGACATATAATTTTACATTGAATTAACCTTTCAGCAGTTATCCTATTATTTTCTGACTTCTATCATTTCTGTTCAAACTTAGCTCTTAATTTGGTAGCTCCTTTAAAGCTAATGTGTTTTGTTCTTTTGGCTGATTTTTAAGACTTTTCCCTTTATCATGAGTTTTGTTCAGAAATTTTGGTAAAAATTTTTTTTGTGTGTGTGCAGTTTCTTAAAGCTTTATGAATGTGCAGATTGATATTTTTTACAAATCTTAATACTGTCTCACACATATTCCTTCAAATGTTGCTTCAGTTTGATTGTTTTACCCTTCCATCTCCGGTCTTCAGTGATATGAATGTTAGATTTTTCTTCATGTCTCTGATATTTTTTTGCATTGTTTTTGTTCCTGTTTTTGAACATGGATATTTTATAATAACCTATTTTTTGATCATGGATTTCTCTACTTCTCTTCAATTTGCTGAAACAGTGATTGCATTTTAATGTCAATTATTTTACTTTTCAGTTCTTTAATTTATAATTAGTTGTTTTTGTAGATTTTTATTTCTCAAGTGAAGTTCTTTATCTATTTTGTTAAAATCATTTATACGAACTTTAAAATTTGTGTAGATGCCAGTCAGAATGGCTGCTATCCAAAGGTCTACAAGCAGTAAATGCTGGAGAGGGTGTGGAGAAAAGGGAACCCTCTTACACTGTTGGTGGGAATGCAAACTAGTACAGCCAATATGGAGAACAGTGTGGAGATTCCTTAAAAAACAGGAACTAGAACTGCCTTATGACCCAGCAATCCCGCTGCTGGGCATACACACCGAGGAAACAAGAATTGAAAGAGACACGTGTATCCCAATGTTCATCGCAGTACTGTTTATAATAGCCAGGACATGGAAACAACCTAGATGTCCATCAGCAGATGAATGGATAAGAAGGCTGTGGTACATATACACAATGGAGTATTACTCAGCCATTAAGAAGAATACATTTGAATCAGTTCTAATGAGGTGGATGAAACTGGAGCCTATTATACAGAGTGAAGTAAGCCAGAAAGAAAAACACCAATACAGTATACTAATGCATGTATATGGAATTTAGAAAGATGGTAATGACAACCCTGTATGTGACAGCAAAAGAGACACAGATGTATAGAACAGTCTTTTGGACTCTGTGGGAGGGCGAGGGTGGGATGATTTGGGAGAATGGCATTGAAACATGTATAATATCATATATGAAATGAATCGCCAGTCCAGGTTCGATGCAGGATACAGGATGCTTGGGTCTGGTGCACTGGGATGACCCAGAGGGATGGTATGGGGAGGGAGATGGGAGAGGGGTTCGGGATGGGGAACACGTGTACACCCGTGGTGTATTCATGTTCATGTATGGCAAAACCAATACAATATTGTAAAGTAATTAACCTCCTGCCTGCTAAGTCACTTCAGTCATGTCCTACTCTGTGCCACCCCATAGACGGCAGCCCACCTGGCTCCTCCCTCCATGGGATTCTCCAGGCAAGAAGTTAAAATAAATAAATTTATATTAAAAAAATAAAAATATCCCATTTAAACAATAATAAAATAAAATTTATGTAGAATATCTGGGTCTTATTTGTAGATCTGTTTCTTTTTGTATTTTTATTTTATATTGGAATGTAGTTGATTTACAATGTTGTATTAGTTTCAAGTGTACAGCAAAATGATTCAGTTATACATGTACATATATCTATTCTTTTCCAGATTCTTTTCTGTGGGTTTCTTTCTATTGTCTGCTTGTCATCTGGCCCTGTGTCTTGGTATGCCTAATAATTTTTTAATGGAGTGATGGCATGGCATCTATACCTACATCTGTATCTTTAAAGTGGAGGGTCTTTGGATGATAGTCTCTTCCTCTAGAAGTGATTTGCCCTACATTCCATCATGTAGTAGAGTAGGGGTAGAAACTTTAATCTAATCAGAGATTAAAATGATTCTAGGCTACATTTTTGACCCTTTTATGCCTAGATCTCATGTTTGCCCATCTCAGAAGATAGAATTCAAAAGTTCCTATGTGAAAGCCTAGGGTATTTAATGCAAGGCTGTTCTACTTGGCAGATCCCAAACTCTAATTTTTATTTCACCTTTACTGTGAGCCTATGGAAAGCTCCACTGAGGTTTCCTGTAGACTTTTGCTCAGCTTCTTACTGATTTTTCCCTGTGTAACTTAAGAATTAGGAAATGCTATGTGGGGAAAACTTATGTGAGTTTGGACTTATGTATTTATGCTTTACTTCTGCTGATGATCTCAGCTTCTCCTGCTGCCTTAGCAGGCCCAAAGTGCATTTTTTTAATCTACTTAGTTCTATGAGAAAAGCTGCATTGTCTTCTTTGGTTTAGAATTTTCATTCTGCAAAAATTTTTAGCTTCTGTTTTCAGCCTCTTCCCTCTTCCTTAAGACTCAGCAAATGCCCCAAGGGGAAAATGTGTACATAGAATATTGGGTTTACCTCAAAGAATTTCTCTTCTTTTTGAGATCTTGACCCTCTGTTTTGGATGTCCCAAAGATTCTCCAATGCCAACAGATATATTTCAAAACTATTTTATATAGATTGTCTAGTTACTTTTAGAGGGCATATTGGACAAAGAAAGCTATTCTGTTTTTGTTGCACATAGGATGTCTACACTCATCTTTGATATATTGATATTTTTGAAAAGAAGTTTTTAAAAAAGATACTAAGTATATGAAGGCCTAATTAATATACTTTTTAAGAAAATTTATTAATTACATTTTTTTAAAAATGACTCAGTTCTTTTTTATAATTTATGCATTCTAATAAATACTTGGTATCTCTACCTACCAAGATGGACAAATAGAAGTTGTTTGTGAAAGGGAGACCTTTATTCAGGCAGTTGAAATTTTCCTATTAAATATTGTTCTCTATCCATAAGTCAAATACTCAAGAGTATCACCTTCCATATCGGCATGTGCTTTGCATGAAGCAGACCGTCAGAAACATTAATGATAACTGACAGCTCCAAGGACAGGAAGGAGGATGAAAGGACTGGTGCCCTTGCAGAGAGTACATCCATTTGGCAGTTACTTCAAGAATGTATTGTCTTAGCTTAAAGTAGAAGATAGGCTTGCCACCAAATAAAGGGTTTTGTATTTTGTAATTTACTATAATTTTTCTTTTTGTCATCTCAAGGAACTAACAAATAAATAACTTAAAGATGATACTGTCTGTCTGAAGCATAGGTAACAGATGAGCTGTTCTTTTAAGATCTCTCTCAATTCAGTTTCTGTGTTATTATTAAAAAGAAAGTTAATATGATCTTATGGAGAATGAGACAATAGTATAGAAAATGAATATAATGAAATGCTTTTCTTGAAAATTTCCATTTCCATTTCTCTGCTCATGTCCTTTCCTGCATGTATTCTGTTTTTCTCTTTTTACTTTCAGAGCTGGCTTGCATTTCACCACGTTTAGGAAGTCATCCTTGGTTTCCACACCTGGTCTTACTATGTGTTTACTAGTACTTGTCATGCATCAAGTACTGAATAAGTACTCTAACAGAATTATCACATTTAATAATCATCATGAAGAGAGAGCTCACTATTTTAGAAATATAGAGAATAAGTTTCAGAGAAGTTAAGACATTTGCTCAGTCATATCCTTAGTGAATAATGTTGCATTTTTTATCCTTTATGTTTCCAGTTTTCATTATTTGTTGGCTCTAAATCCAATATTTTTTATTGCTCACTGTAAATTTTTTATACAATCTTTATATAGTTGATTACTTTTCACTTACTGCATTTAGTGAAAATGAAAAGTGAAAGTGAAAGTGAAATTTGCTCAGTCATGTATGACTCTTTGTGACCCCATGGACTATACAGTCCATTGAATTTTCCAGGCCAGAATGCTGGAGTGGGTAGCTGTTCCCTTCTCCTGGGGATCTTCCCAACCCAGGGATCGAACCCAGACCTCCTGCATTGCAGGCGGATTCTTTACCAGCTGAGCCACAAGGGAATCCCAAGAAGATTTTATAGAGGTAAGTGCTTGCTAGTGTCCCCTGGATTAACTATTTGGAACATAAATAACTGTCATTGTGCTGGAAAGATCACTGTTCTGGTTCACATACTGACAGTGAGTAGAGAGACCAAGTATGTTGTAAGACAGGAAACACTGGAGATATGTAATTTTAAGACATGACTCAACCTTAGGTATTTGAAAGGAAATTAAAATTGAACAAGTCCTTGAAAACATGAGAAATACTTCTGGAGAACTGTGCAGTCTCTTATGTTCATGAATTCCATCTGTTCTTTAGAATCTTTGTTTTCTCCCTTTTATCATTAAGCAGTAATAATTTTCCTTTTGGAGTCAATTAAAATAATGTTATACATTACTTCTTAAGATTTACCATTTCTGTAGTGGTGAGGATGGCAAAAATAAATTGAGATATAGATGTTGAAAGGTTTGCTAGACTCTCTCACTAAAAAGTGACATATTATTATATTCTAACCAAGTATTTGATTCAAATTTGTGTTTTACCTGATTAAAAATTATCATAGTCCTATCTCTTGTGAGTTACTTTCAAAATAGTGGAAAATGCAATGTCATTTCCTGAAGTGAATTTTCCTGTATGCAATAATAGTATTTTTGTGAAGGGTATTAATTTATTGGTCTAACACTCCTTTATTTTAGAAGAAAAAGACATCTTATATATAAGATTAAAAACTAAAATGTTACATTTTGAATTCTGAATTAATACTGATAAAGAATTAAACTTAGGAAACATTTTATTCATTGTTAAACATTTCATATTAAACATTTTTTTCAGAGAAAAAATTATTAAAGCATGACATGTTTATCAGTTACATTAGTCTTCCTCCTTATCTTTTTTACCTCTTTGGAAATGTTTATTCTTTCACTCTGTCTCAATTTATTAAGATTTCACTGAATTTTGATGCGATCCTTATGCCTTTAGCACATATACCCTTTGTTCCATCCTAGTCATTGTTATTTTTAAATGTCAGTTGCTTGGAATACAACCAGTTCAATTATTCTTGTTAGAATTAATCTCTTCCATAACCATCCATGAAGTTCAATCCAGCCAACTGTAGATTCTGACTGGTTTTTGGGGTCTAGGGCAGAATCATAACGATATGGCATTTGTACGATCATTCAATTCTTCTCTCCATAACAAACACTGATCATGAATGATAACACTCTAACCCACTGGGCCTGGATAAGATTTCATAGTCCTCTCAATATTCTTCTCTAGGCTATTAATACCCAACTGATAGATTTTGGCAAATCAGATGACATCTCCATGCCAATTTAGGTCTTTTATTTTAGTCAAGGGAATGGTTTGCTATATTAGATGGAATTAAAAAATATCACCAGCACCAAAATTTACTACAGCTAGTACATTTTTTAGGCATGATATAAACTTTAAAGTCTTCACATTCTGAGGAAAAGCTGACTTGATAATCAGTAAACATGAGTCCTGGTTTTAAACCTGTCTCACGGATTAATGAGAGTTTGCTTTCATGAATTCGCCACGGAAACTCAGTCAATCGGTAATAGTCTTATGCTTTGAAAGTCAGCCAATTAGCAGTGGACTTACTCCCCTGAACCTGAGTCAAAAGCTGACGTCAACCCACTCTTGTTTCTGTAATCAAACACAAGCATGTTTCTTTATCCAACTCAAGTGACCTTTTCAGTTCAGTTCAGTTCAGTCGCTCAGTCGTCTCCGACTCTTTGCGACCCCATGAACTCCAGCACACCAGGCCTCCCTGTCCATTACCGACACCCAGAGTTTACCCAAACTCATGTCCATTGAGCCGATGATGCCATCTAACCATCTCATCGTCTGTGGTCCCCTTTCCCTCCTGTGTTCAATCTTTCCAAACATCAGGGTCTTTTCAAGTGAGTCAACTCTTCGCATCAGGTGGCCAAAATATTGGCACTTCAGCTTCAACATCAGTCCTTCCAAAGAACACCCAGGACTGATCTCCTTTAGAATGGACGGGTTGGATCTCCTTGCAGTCCAAGGAACTCTCAAGAGTCTTCTCCAACACCACAGTTCAAAGGCATCAATTCTTCTGCACTCAGCTTTCTTTATAGGCCAACTCTCACATCCATACATGACCACTGGAAAAACCATAGCCTTGACTAGACGGACCTTTGTTGGCAAAGTAATATCTCTGCTTTTTAATATGCTCTCTAGGTTGGTCATAACTTTCCTTCCAAGGAGTAAGCAGCTTTTAATTTCATGGCTGCAATCACCATCTGCAGTGATTTTGGAGCCCCCCAAAATAAAGTCTGACACTGTTTCCACTGTTTCCCCATCTATTTGCCATGAAGTGATGGGACTGGATGCCATGATCTTTGTTTTCTGAATGTTGAGCTTCAAGCCAACTTTTTCACTCTCCTCTTTGACTTTCATCAAGGGGCTCTTTAGTTCTTCACTTTCTGCCATAAGGGTGGTGTCATCTGCATATCTGAGGTTATTGATATTTCTCCTGGCAATCTTGATTCCAGCTTGTGCCATATTCCATATTCTAGCATGTGAATAGTTGGGGGCTTAAGGGGACAAAATTCTGAGAAATCCCTAGGAGTAAGCTAAGAGTTGATGAGTAATAGCAAATAAGTCTATTTGAAGTTCCCCAAGATGAAACTGCTCTGTGGCGTTTCTGCCTCTTTTCTAGACGTCTCAATCAGTCTAGAAACAGAGAAAATAGAATGGAAAAGCATGTATGTGTGGGAAAATAATTTGGAGTTAAACTTGCCAGTAGGTCCAAAGGTGAGGCTTTTGATGATTGTGATGGAGTTGGCAAAGAAGTGACTCAACAGAAGTCCAGGACTGAGTGGGGATTATATTGTCAGTGGAGAGATCAAGGATGGACTGGAAGAAGTGTAAAAGACTTTGTTATTAAGTATCTTCTATAAGAATGAAGTGCAGATGTGTTTCAAGATGGGGAGGATATGGACAGAATGCTGTGATAAGAATTTCAGATATGTTGCATTCAATCAAAGAGTTCCAAGCCTCAGTGGTATATCGCTCAGTTGCTTCAGTTATGTCTGACTCTTTGTGACCCCATGGACTGTAGCCCGCCAGGCTCCTCGGTCCATGGGATTCTCCAGGCAAGAATACTGGAGTGGGTTGCCATTCTCTTCTCCAGCAATGGCATATTATGTGCTGATAATTTTGCCTAATGCTGTGGGAGCTACAAAAAATAGCAAGTCGTAACTTTTGCTCTCATGGAACTTACAGCTTATTAAGGACCATAGCTTTATGACAAGGTTGTTCAGACATGGTTGTTGCTGGTTTGGGAAGAAGGCCATTAAGGCCATTGGAAAATACAGGCTTGTGAGATCCATGTGCCAGATGGTCATCAATGTAAATGCTAAAGGCTGAGGATAAAGGCAAGGAATGGATCTAAAGAGACATAAAAGTGCTGTACATCCCCAAGGTGTGTAGGTCAGTGATGGCTGCTTCTTTCTTTTTATTTCTCCCTTTTGGACTACTTAGTAAGGGAAAGAAAAGCTGATAACTCCACTGGAACCCTTAGCAGATGATATACATTTACAGAGGCATCAGACATACATTTATGAGAGGAGGTAGGTCTGACTAATTATAAAACCATTACATTATTACTTGAGATATTAAATGCTCATAAATTTTCTGAAAACATAAATTCACATCTGAAAATTTTCAACCTTCTTTTTAGGAAATGTATACGATGAGATGGCTGGATGGCATCACTGACTTGATGGATGTGAGTCTGAGTGAACTCCAGGAGTTGGTGATGGACAGGGAGGCCTGGCGTGCTGTGATTCATGGGGTCGCAAAGAGTTGGGCACGACTGAGTGACTGAACTGAACTGATACATGTATTAATGTATACATGTGGGAAAGTTGTTAGCAGCTGCATATTTCTTTTGGATCATTTTTCAGTCAAGCCATCAACACTAAATGTCTGAAGACTAATGCTGTTTTAGATCATGATTATTTGGTGTTTACATCAATTCTTTAAGAAAAGATAATTTCATAACATTAGATGATAACATTAAAGATAAGTCAACAGAATCAAAGTTAGAGGCCTAATCACAGACTGAATTTGGCATAAAGCTGCAGTATTCAAGGTTTCTTGTTGTACTTAATCCTTTGTACCCAGCATCACCCGTCATTTATCCAGTGTCCTCATTTCTGTACTTTATGTCACAAACTTGTTTGCAGCACTTTTTTTGAAGCCTTCTTTCAATATGTGATAGCTGGGTTTAATATGGTTATTAGAGAGAAGCTTATTAGTGGTAAGGGAGTGCAGAGATGAAAGTGAGTGTTCTCTGACGGCCTGTCTGTTCTGAACGCAGTTTGCTGGGAGGTAGCAGATATCAAAGGAAACACTGGCTGCTGCTGGCAAGTCTGAAGGGTCTGAGGGGTTTTCAGAGCACAGGCTGATGGACATGGGGTGAATAATTGCCAGTGGGTTTAACCCTGGCTTGTTGCCAACCCGGCGCCTGGGAAGCTCACAGTAGGAAATGACAGGTGCGTTAAAGCGTGAGGCCAGTGTGTGATGGTTTTGGACAGAAGCCACAGAGTGTTGGTTACCTTGGGTGTTGCTGTGTCTTTTATTTTACCCTAACACCTGTTTTTCTTTACAAAGTAACCAACATTGTGGAGCTCCAGTCCTTGATGAAAAAAAAATTTTAAGGGGCGTATTTACATCTTTCCTTTGGACTTACATGAATCACATGTGGTGGCATCTGTTGGCTCCATTTGTGACGGGGCCAGGTGGGAGACAGTATACCCACAGTTTTCTCATTTAATTATAAGGGAAAGAGCAGATCATCCTTGTGTCACATGCCTTGGTATCATGGCATTTCTAGCATCTGGCCCTACATGTGGTGCAGTTAGACGCATATGGATATGTGACAGGAGGAAGATGCCCAAGGCAAATAGAAATTGAAAACAAGATTACAGGCAGGGCCAAACAAGCAGTGTGTCAGTTTTGGAAACACTGAAATATTGAACAGAGCCTTAACTTGGGCAGCAGATTGGCTGCCAATGATCTTTTCTGATGCTGGTGGTTAATGTAACATTTTTTAAAAAAGAAGAAAACATATTGAGCAAGTGCCCAGAAAGGAGGGCAAAAATTGGCCAAAAAAGGAGGTGGCATTGTTCATATATCTGTTTAATTGTATTTGGAAGCACATCTTGCTTGCTGTGGGAATACTGATACCATCATTTAAAGCTTAGATTGCCTATGCCAAATACTAGGGATGCAAATCAATCCTTTCCTTTCACATAGGTACCTATACAAGGAATGGTAACTATACCTAGAAGACATATAAAACCTTATGAAGAAAAATGACTTGTCATTTACAAACAGTTGTTTGTAAATGGGGTTTCTCATATATGAACAAAATAGATTGTGTGTTCTTGGCAAAGTACCCTATACTGTCTCAAGGGGAACATCAAACTACTCTCATAGGGGGTTGAGAAGGAAAGGATTGGAAAAAGAGAGTAGTCTTCCTTTTTTTTTTTTTTCTTTTGTGGCACCATTTGGAAATGGTAATTTATACTTTCATCAGTTTTCCTTCTTTAACTGGTACTCTTCAAATATTACCTGGGCCAGAAAGCAGGCACTTTCCCTTTGATTTCTATTCCTGTGAAGTGTTGAAAACATGAAAGTCATTCCCCAACAAACTAGCCTGATCCCTAATTTTCACCTATTGTCTTTCAACCAAAGAACTGTCAATAAAAACACAAATGGTTTTGTATGTTCGCCTTAGAATAATCTGTGGCAACAGCTCTGTTTCCTGTTTAGTCGCTTTGGCATCTCTTGTTGTGTACCATCTAGGTAATATCAGATGTTTAGCAAGGAAGCGTCATTAAGATTATTTTCTGCCTTCCAGAGAAATAGGTAGGATATGGCATATTTACTTTTCAAGCCACAAGGGGGTAGAAGAGTAATTACTTCTTAGGATTAGGTTTTTTTTAGCAAACAGCAGAATTTTCATTAAATACTGACATAACACAATATAATCTATGCTCTCTGAAGTGTTTGTGAATTTCCAGAATTAAGGTTGTGAAGCATGAAAGTGTGTCTGTTCTCTTGTACCACGATGAGGTTTTTTTTTGTTTAAATTCCTGATACTTATTTTATCTTCATTCAAAGAGAAACTAAAGATGCACAGTGATTTCTTTTACCTGTGAATGACAAATCAGACAAAATTAACAATTAAAAAATCCCAGATGCAATAATATTTATTCCTTAAATTTTTGTTTTCTCTCACACAAAATAGGTTGTTATACCATCTAATAGACCATGCACTCTGCTCAGTTGCTCGGTCAGACTTTGTGATCCCATGAACTGTAGCCTCCCAGGCTCCTTTGTCCATGGGATTTCTATAGTTACATAATATATGGTCTAATGTACCCGTTTTGGCAATCTTTTAAGTTTTACAAAAATGAGGAGGAAAGGAAAGAAGGGGATGAAAATTCACATTTGTTTGACACAACGTTAATTAAGGCTTATTCTGGTAGTTGCAGCTACCATAATTCATCATATGTATGTATGTATATATGATATATACAAGCAATTTGTTAATAAGGACATTAAAGAGGAGAGTCTGGCTTCAGTCATGCTCTATACTATAGAAGTATAGCTGAAATTATCAGGAATCTGAGTCTTTTACTCTCCTTCTTGACTCTTCTTTCCTCTGGATCAACTTCATTCTAAATGAGAGCTTTCAGTACAGTGGTGAAGATGGTCACTGGCCTTTCTAGACAAACATAATCTTTACAGCTAGCATCTCTTTCCTTGTAGCTCTAGCCAGTCTTGCTAATGGTCTTGATTGGCCTGACTTGGATCACGTGGCCATTCCTGATCATATTACTGTGGCTAGACTTGAGTTACATGCTCATGCCTACAGCTATCAGGACCAAGGACAGCAGTGATGCTGCCCCCAGAGAAATTCTGATTCTAGTCAGAAGAAAAGCTGTGTCCACTAGAGATTTCTATTATGTACCAGGCACCTTGTAATTACCTTTTAGAAACTATAAATGGAGCATAAAGCAAATTCCTTTTTTTTTCAGTTTTACATATAGATTGAATTATGGAGCTAATATTTTTAAACTATAATGATTTTAGCAAATCTTTACAGGGCTAATGATTTATCTTACTATTTATTTAGAAATCTACTATCTCCCAAAGGATTAAATCTCCCAACAATTATGTGAGGAAATACAGAAGACACAAGCAAATTTATGGTGCTTTTCCTGAGCTTTCCCTTAAAATAGTGTTTTGATGTGCTGTTTCAAATAGACATTTGCCTGACCATCTATGAAATCAAGAACCCATAGATAGCAAATAGAAATAGCAGAAACTAGTTATCTGTCAAGTATAAAGTGAAGTTGCTCAATCGTGTCCGACTCTTTGCGACCCATGGGCTGTAGCCCACCATGCCCCTCTGTCCATGGGATTCTCCAGGCAAGAATACTGGAGTGGGTTGCCATTTTCTTCTCCAGGGTATTTTCCCGACCCAGGGATTGAACCCAGGTCTCCCACATTGCAGGCAGACGCTTTAACCTCTGCACCACCAGGGAAGCCCCTGCCAAGTATAAGTAGATATTAACTCATAGAATTTAGCTATGTAATTGTATTCAAAGTTGTGATTGGACATTATGGCAGATTTCAATCTGTGGGTTCCCTCTAAGAATCCTCTTCTATTCATTGTCAAAGCTCAACTGTATACGACTATCAGTTAAAGCGTATTTGTTATTTTCCCTTCTATGCATCATTTGTGCTTCTAATGTTGCACTTATCCACAGCTGTAATTTGCATAGGTGCTCAGTTGCTCAGTTGTGTCTGACTATTTGCAACCCTGTGGACGATAGCCTGCCAGGCTCCTCTGTCCATGCAATTTTCCAGGCAAGAATATTGGAATGGGTTGCCATTTCTGTCTCCAGGGGATCATCCTGACTCAGGGATTGAACCCACTTATCCTGCATTGGCAGATGGATTCTTTCAGCCACCTGGGAAGACTTGGTGTAATTTAGTGACCTAAATTCTTTGTGGGGCAAAGTAAGAGTCTATATATATATTATGTTATAACATTATTATTATTTGCTTATGGATTTGTCTCAACCATCATATTTCAGGAGAACATATATTGATATTTTCTCATCTTTTCTTCCCCCTCATTCTGAACAGTTGGCACATAGCAAGGAATCAACAAATGCTGGTTGAATCACTATGAAAACCCTTTGGGAGTTTGCTACTGAAAGAAACTGGGGAAATCTTTCAGTGAGTCTGAATAATTATTTTCTAAGTAATCTGTTTCACAAACTTGGATACTAAATAACTGGGTTCCTTTACAGATTTATAACACACACATACCCAGCTAAAAACCTGGTAGGACTTCCTTATTAATTGTCTATGTGCAACATTGGATGAATTCTAAAAAACGTTCTGAAGTTACCTGTGTATATATGAAGGTGCAAATATATAATACGTATATATGAAGAAAACCTAAAATTTAGAAAATCTCTCTAAAAGTGATCAAGATCATATATTGTAATAAAAAATTGTGTGTGCAAACTGCTTGGATGGAGGTCCCCCTCCTCTCTTTACTTATTGCAACGAAAAGACAAAAGAATCCTTTTACTCTTTGGTGGAAAATATAGTTTCAGAAAGCAATAGCCAGGTTGCAAAGTATAATAAGCTTTTCATAAAACAGAAATAATTTGGTATAATTTAAAACAAGGATCAGATGTGTTCCATCTGGAAGGGTAGGAAACTGATATGCTCATTTCTGTAACGAAGATTTTGGATGTGTTTAAAATAAAACCTTACTACTCAATAAAGAGGCATTCTAAATAATAGTAGCTAACTCTTAAATTTCCCAACTGAGATGTCTAAGTACTTTCCTATGCATAAAAGATTACATAATTAACTATGTATCTTGAATAAGACATGGATATTTGGAAATACAACTCCATTCCCACTTTATATAGTAATTCTGTGATTTCTAAAACTAAAATTTACAGTATTTTGTAGCTCATTAGAAGTTGAAATGTTGAAATGATTCTATTTCAACTTTCAATGAGCACTTTCAAAGAGAGTAAATTTTAATATTAAAATCATAGAATTAATATATAAAGTGAGAGTGGAGCTTTATTTCCAAATATACATACCTAATTCAAGTGGTAGTTTTAATTCTCCAAGAAGTATATGCATTCTAATAACGCATATGGAAAATCTCAAAGGTAGATCACAGATAACTCAGACCCAGGCTTGCAAGGCCAAACCTGCATAGCATAATGTATAATAAAAATGCCACTTTATATATTGTCCATAATAAGGAACTGGCAAAAGTGGATGATAATATTGTTGTGAATAGTGTGATAGTTAAAAAAAAATTGAGGAATAATACATATTTAGTTGTTACCAATCCTATTTTTTTTTTTTAAGTAACACACAGGTTTCCCAGATTTTGCCAATTTATCACTCTACTTTGGCCTGTCTTTGAGTTTCATGGAGGTTTATTGCAGCTTTAGCTTGGACAATACAAAAAGGAAGGTTATTACTTTGTATTAATGGCTTAAAAAAATGTGTCTATCTTTTCCTTTTGTTTAATCTTGATTCCAACAGGTAAGAAGCCTTTACCTTGCCTTCTACACGATGATAGATTATTCTGTTTGTTTCATTTATGTGTGTGGAGTGCAGCTTCATCTTCATACCAAAATGTGTGGTTGGCTCAGATGGTGTGCCTTCTGTGAAGGAGAGAGCCTGACTCTTTAGCAGCCTTATGTCCTCAGTTTTTCTAGATGCCAAAGGATTTGTGATTTTTTTCCTTAGGATTTGTGTTTTGACAGGTGTTAAGCTCCTTAACTTTGATCAGTATTCCTTTAAAAATGTTGTTGTTATAGTTTCTTTATAATAAAGAAGGAGAAACAAATTGCCATGCTTTATGATACAGAGCTGATAAAAGGTCTTTGAAATAAAAGGCATTTCCTCTTGATTTATCATTCTCCTAGGAAAGCTTGAAGAAAGGAACCAATTATTTCTGACTGGCGGCAAGGGAATTATGAGCAATTCTCTATTGACATGTTTTTGGTCATTTGCCAGCTTATCTGTATGGTCTGCCAACGCTCAGCACTAATTAGCAAAACTAAAGGAAGAGAAAAAAATAATCACCTAAGTTCAGCCAAACTAACATGACACAGAAAATAGTTGAGAAAAAACTTCTCTAGAAACAGATTTTTGAAAGAAAATCCTACAGATTGGAGTAGTTTGCAGAATTATGAAAGTATTTGGGTTGTTTTGCTGACTTTTTAGGTATTCTGGCCTCTTTGATTATGCTATAGATTGAATGGTGGGATGTACTGGAGATGAAATGCACTTAAAGATGTTTGTTTTAGCATTTGTTTATTCAGCTTTTTATCATCTTATCACATAATAGTTTTTTGCCTCTTTCTCATATTTTTTTCTTTCACTAACTTTGGCCCCAGCTTCTTTAGTACCTGGCCAAATCCCTTGTCTGAGGTCTAGTTTTGTTTCAAGTTTTGACAGAGACACCTTGACATGAAAATTCTCTCATACTCTCCATGATTATCCCTAAACACACTTTGCAGTGTGTGTGTATGTGTGTGTGTGTGTGTAGAAAGAAGGAGGGAGGGAAGAAGAGAGAGAGAAAGAAAAAAAAAGAGAAGCAATATTTATCTTCAAATAGAGTCTAAACAGCTGAATAAGATTTTATTAACATATAATCTCTTTGCATTCAGCACTTGGTTAAGATGTATCATGATGAAAGGGAATTTTTGTCACTATCATTACAAGTACTGGATTTCTAGGGGATTATAATGGGTCTGTCTCCTCAATCTGAGTTATCTCATTATGGATCCAATGCTAAGAGCCTCTTAGTTGGAATTTGTTCTGTATCAAAGCAGGCTTTGATGCTCTGTTTAATTGTCTCAGTTCTTGTTCAGAGCAGTGATTCATTTTCAGTGTTGTGGTGTAATGTCTGATATTTATAAAGGCTAATTTAAAGATATAACAAATGATACAGATTAGTGATACAGATTAAACATTCTGCTTCCACATCTGTTGGAGGGATAAAATAAGGATATGTAAATCAACTTAGAAACAAGTGCAAACAAGTATATTTTGGCATTCACAGTTTTGGAGTTTGGCTCACAGGTGGCCAGCCTGGCTCACTAGATAGGAGAGAACATAGGGATCTAGGGCCTCAATCTCAATGAACAGTGAAAACATCATTTACCCAGAAGTGTTCTCTATAAGGCTACATGCACTGGAGACATGCAAGGGACAGTAAGGGATTGGTCAAGGATCATGGACGGAGGTTCTGTGTTTCCTGTCAGAGTCATGGCTAACACAGGTCTCTGGGTCTAGGTAAAGCAAATGTCCGATGGTAAAAGAAGAGTTTATAAAGATAACTAGAATGTTTCTAATCGTAGCCTCTATGTCCTGTCTACATTTTTTTTGGTGTATTCTCTACCTGAATCCCCATATTTTGTTCAACATGTACTGGTGAACTTTGTAGAATAGCTTGTTAATGAATTCTGATTTGAGGGATAGTATGAGAATTGTATTGCCAAACTTTTTACTATGCTTCTTGTAAAAACGTTGAGGACATTGTCTTCTATCCATGATCTCTAGAAGTACTTGGGGTTCTTCTGAGGATCTGCTATAATATCTTTTTATGTTTACTGTGAATTGTGTACCAAGTTGTACTTTCCTCTTTGAACTGACTCCTGTAAATCTGAATTCGTGGCCAATCTATGAAAAGATGGAATCTTATGGGGTTGTGTTTTATCTTTTTTCCTTATTTATATTTATCCTTTGTCCTAAAATGCCCTCTATTTATTTTAGTTTAATAATGTTAATTTGAATGATTTTTGAAAAAGGTGGTTATAAAATAAGTCAAATTTTAGAGGATATTTTACTCTATAATATTCATTGGTAATTTCCCCATTTCCTAAAGTTCTATTTGTTAAGAAAATAACAGAGAGAAGCTCTAGTTACAGGCTCAACTATGTGAATAGATGAGAAGCAGGAGAAAGATTTGGCCAAGGATGTGTGTGTGTAAGTATGTGTTAGTTGCTCAGTCATGTCTGACTCTTTGTGACCCTAAGAACTGTGGCCTGCCAGACTGCTCTGTCCATGAAATTCTCCAGGCAAGAGTACTGGAGTAGATTGCCATTGAAATGTCTAATTTCTCTTTGCACTCTTGTAAATGTCCCAGGAAAGACAGCTGCATTCATCCCTATGGAAAGATAAAGGTTCTGAGAGTGGGGAGAAGGGAAGAAATAGAGAATACTGGAGGGAGAAGAAGAGTGATAATTAAAAAGGAGAACCAGAAAGCCATGGGTGTGGAGGAGAGAGGACCGAGACTGCTGGTATGCTTGGTACTACCACAGATGTCCAGAACCGCTCTGATGGCTGCATTAGGCATGACTGAAGAGTAGTCAATGGGTAATGGATTGCTGCTGCTGCTGCTAAGTCGTTTTAGTCATGTCCAACTCTGTGTGACCCCATAGATGGCAGCCCATCAGGCCCTACCATTCCTGGGATTCTCCAGGCAAGAACACTGGAGTGGGTTGCCATTTCCTTCTCCAATGCATGAAAGTTAAAAGTGAAAGTGAAGTTGCTCAGTCATGTCCCACTCTTAGAGATCCCATGGACTGCAGCCTACCAGGCTCCTTCATCCATGGGATTTTCCAGGCAAGAGTATTGGAGTGGAGTGCCATTGCCTTCTCCAGGGTAATGGATTAATATGCCCCAAATGCCTCTATTTTCTTCACTATTCACATGATTGCTGAAATCAAATTGAAATAAGCCAATAAGAAAACGTTATTAAACTGCAATTTGTTGCTTAATGATATTGTTTTCTTTATTCAAAGTTTCAAAACATTCAAATGTTTCAGAACATTCAAGTTTTAATTTCCAGAGGAAGACGTATTTTTGATTTTCAGAATAATTTGTAATTATAGCCTTCCAAGCTGTATTGGTAATTCCACTGTTATCACCCCGTGTAATAGTTGCCAGAGCTGGAGTAGGGGAGGTGTGTGAGGCATGCCTTTCTTCATGTTGATTATAATACACAATATTTTTTTCATTTTTGAATTCCATAATCACTATGAGGTATTGTTGTCTTTCATGCTTATGTCCAAGTGGGACATGTATGAGGGGTATCAAAGTTAACTTTCATACATTCTTTAATTGTTTCTACAAGAACATAAGTATGAAAAAAACAAAATTTATGAAAATTAGCTACTACTAATCTTGATATATAACATCAAGATAAATTTGCAGCCAGATTTACAAAAGTAATAAGCATCTGAGCTTGGGAGGGAATTATAATTTTAAGTCTTTAAGCCAACATTTAATTCTAATAGGATGCCCTTCTTGCATCATAGTTGTTTAAAACTACTCATCCACCACAGTTCTGCTTTTGTATAACCACTGCAAACAGTTTGTCAAAGTCTCCTTGGCCTGAGCTATGTGAAGCTGTGCATATCAGAACTTACCATGAAATTAGTGACTTCATGCTCAAACCTATGGCCTGAAATTATTTTCCACTGCTCTCATTTCTGCTCAAGAAGTACTTCTCCTTGTTCAAGCCCTCAAACTTCTCTCATGTGCACCAGCAAGAAAATTCCTGCCATACCTAGCAGATTTTAAGCTGAGTTAATGATTTCAAGAAAACACAACCAACCACTGTGTTCTCACTTAGTGGCAGTAGCAGGAGCAGAGTAGGGACATGGGCTCTGAGCCTAGTGGCTATGTTCAAATACCTACTTTGCCTCTTATGAACTATTTTATTTTATTATTTTTAAAAATTACTATTTTAATTGGAGGCTAATTACTTTACAATACGGTAGTGGGTTTTGCCAATATTGACATGAATCAGCCATGGATGTACATGTGTTCCCCATCCTGATCCTCCCTCCCACCTCCCTCCCCATCCCATCCCTCAGCGTCATCCCAATGCACCAGCCCTGAGCACCCTGTCTCATGCATCGAACCTGGACTGGCAATCTGATAATATACATGTTTTAATGCTATTCTCTCAAATCATCCCACCCTTACCATCTCCCACAGAGTCCAAAAGACTGTTCTATACATCTGTGTCTCTTTTGTTGTCTTGCATATAGGGTCATCATTACCATCTTTCTAAATTCCATATATGTGTTAGTATACTGTATTGGTGTTTTTCTTTCTGGCTTACATCACTCTGTAAAATAGGCTCCAGTTTCATCCACCTCATTAGAACTGATTCAAATGTATTCTTTTTAATGGCTGAGTAATACTCCATTGTGTATATGTACCACAGCTTTCTTATCCATTCATCTGCTGATGGACATCTAGGTTGCTTCCATGTCCTGGCTATTATAAACAGTGCTGTGATGAACGCTGGGATACACGTGTCTCTTTCAATTCTTGTTTCCTTGGTGTGTATGCCCAGCAGTGGGATTGCTGGGTCATATGGCAGTTCTATTTCCAGTTTTTTAAGCACTCTCCACACTGTTCTCCATAGTGGCTGTACTAGTTTGCATTCCCACCAACAGTGTAAGAGGGTTCCCCTTTCTCCACAACCTCTCCAGCATTTATTGCTTGTAGACTTTTGGACTGCAGCCATTCTGACTGGTATGAGATGATACCTCATTGTGGTTTTGATTTGTATTTCTCTGATAATAAGTGATGTTGAGCATCTTTTCATGTGTTTGTTAGCCATTTGTATGTCTTCTTTGGAGAAATCTCTGTTTAATTCTTTGGTCCATTTGTTGATTGGGTCACTTATTTTTCTGGAATTGAACTGCATGAACTCTTTGTATATTTTTGAGATTAATTCTTTGTCAGTTGCTTCATTTGCTATTATTTTCTCCCATTCTGAAGGCCGTCTTTTCACCTTGCTTATAGTTTCCTTCGTTGTGCAAAAACTTTTAATTTTAATTAGGTCCCATTTGTTTATTTTTGCTTTTATTTCCATTACTCTGGGAGGTGGGTCATAGAGGGTCCTGTTGTGATTTATGTCAGAGATTGTTTTGCCTATGTTTTTCTCTAGGAGTTTTATAGTTTCTGGTCTTATGTTTAGATCTTTAATCCATTTTGAGTTTATTTTTGTGTATGGTGTTAGAAAGTGTTCTAGTTTGATTCTTTTACAAGTGGTTGACCAGTTTTCCCAGCACCACTTGTTAAAGAGATTGTCCTTTCTCCATTGCATATTCTTGCCTCCTTTGTCAAAGATAAGATGTCCATAGGTGCATGGATTTATCTCTGGGCTTTCTATTTTGTTCCATTGATCTATGTTTCTGTCTTTGTGCCAGTACCATACTGTCTTGATGACTGTTGCTTTGTTGTAGAGCCTGAAGTCAGGCAGGTTGATTCCTGCAGTTCCGTTCTTCTTTCTCAAGATTGCTTTGGCTATTCATGGTTTTTTGTATTTCCATACAAATTGTGAAATTATTGGTTCTAGTTCTGTGAAAAATACCATTAGTAGCATAATAGGGATTGCATTGAATCAATAGATTGCTTTGGGTAGTATACTCATTTTCACTATATTGATTCTTCTAATCCATGAACACAGTATATTTCCCATCTATTTGTGTCATTTTTTATTTCTTTTATCAGTGTCTTACAGTTTTCTATATATAGGTCTTTTGTTTCTTTAGGCAGATTTATTCCTAAGCATTTTATTCTTTTTGTTGCAATGGTGAATGGAATTGTTTCCTTAATTTCTCTTTCTGTTTTCTCATTGTTAGTGTATACGAACGCAAGGGATTTCTGTGTGTTAATTTTATATCCTGCAGCTTTATTATATTCATTGATTAGCCCTAGTAATTTTCTGGTGGAGTCTTTAGGATTTTCTATGTAGAGGATCATATCATCTGCAAACAGTGAGAGTTTTACGTTTTCATTTCCAATCTGGATTGCTTTTATTTCTTTTTCTTCTCTGATTGCTGTGGCTAAAACTTTCAAAACTATGTTGAATAGTAGTGGTGAGTGTGGGCATCCTTGCCTTCTTCCTGATTTTAGGGGAAATGCTTTCAATTTTTCACCCACCATTGTGGATAATGTTTGCTGTGGGTTTATCATATATGGCTTTTATTATGTTGAGGTATGTTCCTTCTATGTCTGCTTTCTGGAGGGTTTTTATCATCAATGGATGTTGAATTTTGTCAAAGGCTTTCTTTATATCTATTGAGATAATCATATGGTTTTTATCTTTCAATTTGTTAATGTGATGTATCACATTGATTGATTTGTGAATATTGAAGAATCCTTGCATCCCTGGGATAAAGCCCACTTGGTCATGATGTAAGATCTTTTTAGTGTGTTGTTGGATTCTGTTTGCTAGGATTTTGTTAAGGATTTTTGCATCTATGTTCATCAGTGATATTGGCCTGTAGTTTTCATTTTTTGTGGCATCTTTGTCTGGTTTTGGTGTTAGGGTGATGGTGGCCTCATAGAATGAGTTTGGAAGTTTACCTTCCTCTGCAATTTTCTGGAAGAGCTTGAGTAGGATAGGTGTTAGCTCTTCTCTAAATTTTTTGTAGAATTCAGCTGTGAAGCCGTCTGGTCCTGGGCTTTTGTTTTTTTGAAGATTTCTGATTATAGTTTCGATTTCTGTGCTTGTGATGGGTATGTTAAGATTTTCTATTTCTTCCTGGTTCAGTTTTGGAAAGTTATAGTTTTCTAAGAATTTGTCCATTTCTTCCAAGTTGTCCATTTTATTGGCATATAGTTGCTGATAGTAGTCTCTTATGATCCTTCATATTTCTGTGTTGTCTATTGTGATTTCTCCATTTTCATTTCTAATTTTGTTGATTTGATTCTTCTCCCTTTTTTTCTTGATGAGTCTGGCTAATGGTTTGTCCATTTTATTTATCTTCTCAAAGAACCAGCTTTTAGCTTTGTTGATTTTTACTATGGTCTCTTGTTTCTTTTGCATTTATTTCTGCCCTAATTTTTATGAATTCTTTCCTTCTACTAACCCTGGGGTTCTTCATTTCTTCCTGTTCTAGTTGCTTTAGGTGTAGAGTTAGGTTATTATTTGACTTTTTTCTTGTTTCTGAAGGTAAGCCTGTATTGCTATGAACCCTCCCCTTAGCACTGATTTTATAGTGTCCCATAGGTTTTGTGTTGTTGTGTTTTCATTTTCATTCATTTCTGTACATATTTTGGTTTCTTTTTTGATTTCTTCTGTGATTTGTTGGTTATTCAGAAGCGTGTTGCTTAGCCTCCATATGTTGGAATTTTTAATAGTTTTTTTTTCCTGTAATGGACATCTAATCTTACTGCATTGTGATCAGAAAACATGCTTGGAATGATTTCAATTTTTTTGAATTTACCAAGGCTAGATTTATGGCCCAGGATGTGATCTATCCTGGAGAATGTTCCATGTGCACTTGAGAAATAGGTGAAATTCATTGTTTAGGGGTGAAATGTCCTCTAGATATCAATTAGGTCTAACTGGTCCATTGTATCATTTAAGGTTTGTGTTTCCTTGCTAACTTTCTGTTTAGTTGATCTATCCATAGGTGTGAGTGGGGTATTAAAGTCTCCCACTATTATTGTGTTATTATTAATTTCCCCTTTCATACTTGTTAGCATTTGCCTTACACATTGTGGTGCTCCTATGTTGGGTGCCTATATATTTATATTATATCTTCTTCTTGGATTTATCCTTTGATCATTATATAGTGTCCTTCTTTGTCTCTTTTCACAGTTATTTCAAAGTCTATTTTATCTGATATGAGTATTGCTACTCCTGTTTACTTTTGGTCTCCATTTGTGCGAAATATCTTTTTCCAGCCCTTCACTTTCAGTCTGTATGTGTCCCTTGTTTTGAGGTGGGTCTCTTGTAGACAACATATATAAGGGTCTTGTTTTTGTATCCATTCAACCTGTCTTTCTTTTGGTTGGGGCATTCAACCCATTTACATTTAAGGTAATTATTGAGAAGTATGATCCCATTGCCATTTACTTTGTTGTTTTGGGTTCAAGTTTATACACATTTTCTGTGTTTCCTGTCTAGATAAGATTCTTTAGCATTTGTTGAAGAGCTGGTTTGGTGGTGTTGAATTCTCTCAGCTTCTGCTTGTCTGTAAAGCTTTTGATTTCTCCTTCATGTTTGAATGAGATCCTTGCTGGGTATAGTAATCTCAGTTGTAGGTTTTTCTCTTTCATCACTTTAAGTACGTCCTTCCATTCCCTTCTGGCCTGAAGAGTTTCTATTGAAAGATCAGCTGTTATCCTTATGGGAATCCCCTTGTGTGTTATTTGTTATTTTTCCCTTGCTGCTTTTAATATTTGTTCTTTGTGTTTGATCTTTGTTAATTTGATTAATATGTGTCTTGGGGTGTTTCATCTTGGGTTTATCCTGTTTGAGACTCTCTGGGTTTTTTGGACTTGGATGACTATTTCCTTCCCCATTTTAGGGAAGTTCTCAACTATTACCTCCTCAAATATTTTCTCATGGACTTTTTCTTTATCTTCTTCTGGGACTCCTGTGATTCGAATGTAGGGACATTTGACATTGTCCCAGAGGTCTCTGAGGTTGTCTGCCTTTCTTTTAATTCTTTTTTCTTTTTTCCTCTCTGCTTCATTTATTTCCACCATTCTATCTTCTACCTCACTTATCCTATCTTCTGCCGCAGTTATTCTACTGTTGGTTCCCTCCAGAGTGTTTTTAATCTCATTTATTGAATTATTCATTATTGATTGACTCTTTTTTATTTCTTTTAGGTCCTTGTTAAACATTTCTTGCATCTTCTCAGTCCTTGTCTCCAGGCTATTTATCTGTAACTCCATTTTGTTTTCAAGATTTTGGATCATTTTTACTATCATTATTCTGAATTCTTTTGCAGTTAGACTCCCTATATCCTCCTCTTTGGTTTGGTGGGCATTTTTCATGTTCCTTTACCTGCTGAGTATTTCTCTGCCTTTTCATCTTGTTTAGATTGCTGTGTTTGGGGTGGCCTTTCTGTATTCTGGCAGTTTGTGATTCCTCTTTAATGTGGAAGTTCCTCTCTGTGGGTGGGTTGGATGAGTGGCTTGTCAAGGTTTCCTGGTTAGGGAAGCTTGTGTTGGTGTTCTGGTTGGTGGAGCTGGATTTCTTCTTTCTAGAGTGCAATGATGTGTCCAGTAGTGAGTTTTGAGATGTATATGGGTTTGGTGTGACTTTGGACGGCCTGTATATTAAAGCTCAGAGCTATGTTCCTGCATTGCTGGAGAATTTGTGTGGTATGTTTTGCTCTGGAACTTGTTGGCTCTTTGGTGGAGCTTGGTTTCAGTGTAGATATGGAGGCTTTTGGGTGAGCTCTTATCGATTAATCTTCCCCGGAGTCAAGAGTTCTCTGGTGTTCTCAGGTTTTGGACTTAAGCCTCCTGCCTCTGGTTTTCAGTCTCATTCTTACAGTAGCCTCAAGACTTCTCCATCCATACAGCACCAATGATAAAATATCTAGGTTAATGGAGAAAAGATTCTCCACAATGAGGGACACGCAGAGGTTCACTGAAATACATGGAGAAGAGGGAGGAGGGAGATAGAGGTAACCAGGAGGAGAACAGGGGGAATCAAAAGGGACGAGAGCAATCTAGCCAGTAATCAAATCCCTATGTGCTCTCCACAGCCTGTAACACCTAGAGAGGTTCACGGAGTTACATAGAGAAGAGGGAGGAAGGAGATAGAGGTGACCAGGAGAAGTTCATTTCAGTCGCTCAGTCATGTCCGACTCTTTGCAACCCCATGAATCGCAGCACGCCAGGCCTCCCTGTCCATCACCATCTCCCAGAGTTCACTCAGACTCACGTCCATTGAGTCCTTGATGCCATCCAGCCATCTCATCCTCAGTTGTCCCCTTCTCCTCCTGCCCCCAATCCCTCCCAGCATTAGCATCTTTTCTAATAAGTCAACTCTTCGCATGAGGTGGCCAAATTACTGGAGCTTCAGCTTTAGCATCATTCCTTCCAAAGAAATCCCAGGGCTCATCTCCTCCAGAATGGACTGGTTGGATCTCCTTGCAGTCCAAGGGACTCTCAAGAGTCTTTTCCAACACCACACTTCAAAAGCATCAATTCTTCAGCGCTCAGCTTTCTTCACAGTCCAACTCTCACATCCATACATGACCACTGGAAAAACCATAGCCTTGACTAGATGGACCTTAGTTGGCAAAGTAATGTCTCTGCTTTTGAATATACTATCTAGGTTGGTCATAACTTTTCTTCCAAGGAGTAAGCGTCTTTTAATTTCATGGCTGCAGTCACCATCTGCAGTGATTTTGGAGCCCCAGAAAATAAAGTCTGACACTGTTTCCCCATCTATTTTCCATGAAGTGATGGGACCAGATGCCATGATCTTTGTTTTCTGAATGTTGAGCTTTAAGCCAACATTTTCACTCTCCTCTTTCACTTTCATCAAGAGGCTTTTTAGTTCCTCTTCACTTTCTGCCATAAGGGTGATGTCATCTGCATATCTGAGGTTATTGATATTTCTCCTGGCAATCTTGATTCCAGCTTGTGCTTCTTCCAGTCCAGCGTTTCTCATGATGTACACTGCATAGAAGTTAAATAAGCAGGGTAACAATATACAGCCTTGACATACTCCTTTTCCTATTTGGAACCAGTCTGTTGTTCCATGTCCAGTTCTAACTGTTGCTTCCTGACCTGCATACAGATTTCTCAAGAGGCAGGTCAGGTGGTCTGGTATTCCCATCTCTTTCAGAATTTTCCACAGTTTCTTGTGATCCACACCAAGGCTTTGGCATAGTCAATAAAGCAGAAATAGATGTTTTTCTGGAACTCTCTTGCTTTTTCCATGATCCAGCGGATGTTGGCAATGTGATCTCTGGTTCCTCTGCCTTTTCTAAAACCAGCTTGAACATCAGGGAGTTCACGGTTCACGTATTGCTGAAGCCTGGCTTGGAGAATTTTGAGCATTACTTTACTAGCATGTGAGATGAGTGAAATTGTGTGGTAATTTGAGCATTCTTTGGCATTGCCTTTCTTTGGGATTGGAATGAAAACTGACCTTTTCCAGTCCTGTGGCCACTGCTGAGTTTTCCATATTTGCTGGCATATTGAGTGCAGCACTTTCACAGCATCATCTTTCAGGATTTGAAACAGCTCAACTGGAATGCCATCACCTCCACTAGCTTTGTTCATAGTGATGCTTTCTAAGGCCCACTTGACTTCACATTCCAAGATGTCTGGCTCTAGATTAGTGATCACATCATCATGATTATCTGGGTCGCGACCAGCAGAAGAGGGGTGTTCAAAAGGAGAGACAGATCTAGCCAGTAATCAGTTCCATAAGTGCTCTCCACAGCTCAGAATACCCAAAGAGATTCACAGGGTTTGGTAGAGAAGAGAAGGGGGAGGGAGGAGATAGAGATGACCTAGGGGAGAAAAAGGAGAGCCAAAAAGGGGAGAGGGCAATCTAACCAGTTATCACACTCCTAAGTAAAAATGGGTACTGAAGATTGGATTCTCAAAGGTATAAAATTGATAACAAATACCAAAAAGCAAAGATTAAAGTAGAGGTTAGACTCTCAAAGACACAATATTAAAAAAAAAACAACAAAATCACAAGAATTATGAAAAATATATATGAAGTTTGCTTTAAAAATAGGGTCTTCTTTTTTTTTTGCAAGGTAATAGTAGGTTATGAAAGTGAAAATTAAAGCAGTAATAGAGGACTTAAAAAAATTAAAAAATGATACTAGTAAAAATATATCTAGGAATTTCTCTGGAGCTGTTGCTTGCAGTGTGGGGTCAGTCCAGTTTCAGATAATTCCTTGTTCCAGCTTATACTTCTCAAGATCTATAGGCCACTTCCAATGTAGTTGGTGCTAACTACAGGGTTTTAATCTGTTGCACCTGTCACTTCCAAAGTGGTTCCTTCTGTTTCTTTTGGCTTCTTCTGTTTATAAGTCTCTTCAGTGTCTAATTTCCACCCTTGTACAAGGGGGCAAAGGTGATCACTTATTTAGGCTCACTTGTTCAGTGGTGCTGTGGGAAGGGAAGAACACTGCAAACAAATATCACTGGCGTGTGTGGGGAGTGCTCGCAGTGTCTCGACCACACTGGGTTTGACCCCGCTCACAGCGTATGTGCTTTCCCAGTCTACACTGCTCAGGCTCCAGGTTGCTCTGCTGAGGAACTGTCTAAAGCGGGCCCTGGGTTGCGTGCACTTCCCAAGTCTAAGCTGCTCAGGTTCAGGTTTTTGGGTACTCCATAAAGGTGCAGACTTGGTTGGGCCTGCATTTTGTGCCCTTCCCAGGTCCAAGCAGCTCAGGTGACTGGGTGCTTGGCCAGCACAGTCTCCTAGGTGCAGTGCATCTTATTGCCTCCCCTTTCCCAGCTGCTTGGTTTCTTGGGTACGCAGTGGAAGTGCCATGTCAGGTCTGCTGTGTGTCTCTTCTGGGGAGCTGACCTCTGGCTGTGACCCTCCGGGTGGATGTCAACTGTCCGAGATCCCAGGAAGACTTGATTAGCAACTGGTATCCTGCTCGCAGTTTGGTAGAGGATGCCGTCTCTGGGGGCGAGATTGCCCTTTTCCGGCTCTGGCTGCCACCCGCCTGCCTCTCTGCCTCCAGCGGGGGATGGCCCGTTCTGCTGCTGGCTAGCTCTCCTCTGGTATTTGCTCAGTCCTTTGTTCTGTGAGCGGCCTGGCAAGGCCTCAAGTTAGGGCTTTTCGTGGGAAAGTTCTCTCTCTCTGTCTCTCTCTCTGTCTACCCTACAGTTTGGGTTGCTATCTCACATTAGCTCCCTCAGATTGCCCTCATGGCATTCAGGCCCAGTCCCTACCCTAAGCAATGCAGCCCACGCCTCCCTGCCCAGCCCTCACTTGCTGGTGGTGGATGTGAGCATCTGGGCTACTTCTCTGCTGTGAGTTGCCATTAGGCACGTAATCTGTGGGTTTTTCAAAATTTATTTTTATTATTTTTTAAACTAATTTTTTCATTTGGAACCCTTATGAAGAAGTGAAGTGAAATTCACTCAGTTGCGTCCGAGTCTTTGCCACCCCATGGACTGTAGTCCATGGAATTCTCTAGGCCAGAATACTGGAGTGGGTAGACTTTCCCTTCTCCAGGGGCTCTTCCAAATCCAGGGATTGAACCCAGGTTTCCTGCATTGCAGGTGGTTTCTCTACCAGCTGAGTCACAAGGGAAGCCCCAAAACACTTGAGTGGGTAGCCTATCCCTTCTTCAGGGGATCTTCCTGACCCAGGAATTGAACCAGGGTCTTCTGCATTGCAGGTAGATTCCTTACCAACTGAGCTATCAGGGAAGTCATGAAAACCTTATAACTGATTTTAATTACATCATGTATAGTGAAATTAAAATTTCTATATATTTAAATTCTATGAGATTATATTTAGGTTATTGTTTGTGTTTAATAGCTAAGCTACCATTGGGTTTTAAGATATGCATATACATACATTCATATTATAAAAAAATGACTTTGTCAGATGACTTTACTATGCACTTTTAGGAAACCAAAAACTACATTGTGGGCTTTTCAGCTTTAATAGGTATAACTGACAAATAAAACTCTAAGATATTTAAAGAGTACCGTGTGATGACTCGATATATAGACACATTGTGAAAGGATTCCCATCATCTAGTTAATTATCACATTGATCATCTCACATTTGTTATACATATGTTTTTGTATGAACTAGGAAAGGTTATTTAGGTGCTGCTTATCTATCCTTTTTCATCTTAAAGTTCTGAAGCTGTTTTTTATTCTGAAATCCTTGCCACAGTCTTTTAAGAAATTACTAGAGAATCACTTTTTAAAATCTCCCAACTTCAAATGAAGTGTTTTATGATTTTTCTGTTTCCATAGTGAAATCTTAGAAATAAAAACTTTGACTGCAATCTAATATTTATTTCAGGATCCTAATAGTCCTTATAATTTAGAGCAGGGATTGGTAAATAATGGCCTATGGGCCAAACCTAGCCACTATCTGTTTTATAGATAAAATTCTATTGGAACACAACCAAGCTCATTCACTTACATATTACCTGGAGCAGAGTTGAGTTGTTGTGACAGAGACTGTATCTTTTGCAAAGCCTAGCATATTAATTGTCTGGCTCTTTACAGAAAAATTTACTAACTCTTGATTTAGAGTGTTAGGATTCTAGTCTTTTCCAAACTAACTCTTTATGAACACTTCTTGATTTTTGCTACATCTGCTTATCACTTATTATTTACTTAATATTTTTTTAAGGAGACCCATGAATCCCAGGGACAGAGGAGCCTGGTAGGCTGCCGTCTATGGGGTCCCACAGAGTCAGACACGACTGAAGTGACTTAGCAGCAGCAGCATCATTTTTTAGTTAAAGTTATTTTAACGGAAATCTTTATATTATTTAAATAAAAACATTAGTAAAACAAAAAGACATATTTATGAAAGCAAATATGCTTAAAAGTTAATTTATTAAATTCTCACTAAAACTATTCCCCAACAGTCTGTGACCTAGGCAAAAAGGAGATATTCAGTTGTTGGAGAGATAATAAAGATATCTTGCCACTAAAATTGAAAGTTTAATCTTGTTTTAGTTAGAAGAATCAAGTGAGAAGAAAAGATAATGGTATGATTTTCTCATTATATGTGATTCATGTCATTCAATGACACTTCTGAGTTCCTGCTACAATAACTACGCTTGCATGTGTGTGCCTGCTAAGTCACTTCAGTCTGTCCAAGTCTTTGAGACCTCTGGACTGTAGCTTACCAGGCTCCTCTGTCCATGGGATTCTCCAGGAAAGAATACTGGAGTGGGTTGCCATGTCCTCCTCCAGGAGATCTTCCCAACCTAGGGACTGAACCCACATCTCTTATACCTCCTGCATTGCCGGGGGAGTTCTTTACCACTCGTGCCACCTGGGGAACCCCACAATAACAATATCACCCCTAACCTTGTATAGGTTTCCCATGTGGAGCCAGTGGTAAAGAAATCCCCTGCCAATGCAGGAGTTGTAAGAGATGTATGTTCAATCTCTGGGTCAGGAAGATCCCCTGGAGAAGGGCATGGCAACCCATTCCAGTATCCTTGCCTGGAGAATTCCATGGACAGAGAAGCCTGGCGGGCTACGGTCTATGAGGGTGCAAAAAGGCAGACATGCCTGAACACATGGGAGCAGTACTTAATCTTGTATATCTGCAGCAATACACATTGTACACTTTCAGAAACCCTGGGTAAACAATGACAATGAGGAAGCTAAAGCTAGCTAAGGCATATTTAGAGCTTACTCTTCTTCACATGAAGAGCTCTGCAAGTAGAAATTTATTTCGTTCTCACAAGAACCTCTGAAATAGGCTCTATTTCCTTTTTCATTGTGCAGATGTGACAGCTAAAGCAGAGAGAGGTGGGTAACTTGCTCATAGTCCATTGGATTAAAAATGACAAAGTTGGCAATGAGGCAGTGATAAAGGTTTAGGAATGGAGGCTTGACCACCAATTTTGCTTCTAGAAAACTTGAGAAGATTTGCGAATTTTCCCTTTTCTCTTTGTATTATAAATATAAATTTATTTCCATAAGTTCAAAGTTTAACTTGGCTAAATCTATTGTGAAAAAGTAATATGAATAATATTAACAATAAAGATAATTTGGAAACAACCAAAAAACAATACAACCTTTGGGATCAAATAGATTCCAGAGCGTGAGTCTATTGCCTGATCTATAGTGAAATGATTCAGGTGTTTAGGAATGCTGCCCCATGGTACCAAATATGATAAAAACTGCCCATGCACAGCAGGAAGACCTAGGCTACATTTGAGTTTGGGCTCTGCCTCTGCATGTTTTTAGGTTGTGTAACCTCTCAAAGTTAGTTCCTAATCATTAAGCAAAGATTAAAAAGTCTATCCGATAAAAAGTACTAAATGAGACAATGTGTATAAAGGGTCTCAGGAATATGGTTCTTTCAAGAAATCTTAGCTATTTTTCTTCTCCTGTTTGGTTTTCTTTAGCATGTAGTAGAATAAAAAGACCAAACTTGTTGGGACTAAATATCACAGGTGGGGAATATTTGCTTAGCCTCAGATGTGACAATTCTCTTTGTGACACGGAAGCAGTAGTTTTGACTTTTTTTTTTTTTTTTTGCCACTGAATATTAAATTCCATTCAGATTTCAAGGTCAAATACTCTTTAGTCATATGGAAACATAAACTTACTTAGAAACTGAGGACTCAAACTACCAGGAGTTGAAAGCAACCTCTGACATTTACTAGCCCTGTGATTTTAAGTAGGTTTAACTTTCCACACCTCTGTTTCCTTATCTGTAAAATAAAAACAATGAGAGCATGTCATTCAGAAGGCTAGGAAAATTTAGATGTTAATTTTGTAGGTTTACAACACTGCCCGATACTTAATGAAAACTCTATAGTGTGTGCTCAGTTGTGTCTGACTGTTTATAGCCCTATGAGTTGTAGCCCATCAGGCTCCACTGTCCATGGGATTTTCTAGGCAAGAATACTGGAGCAGGTTGACATTTCCTACTCCAGGGGATCTTCCCAGCCCAGGGATTGAATCAGCATCTCTTACATCTCCTGCATTGGCAGGAGGGTTCTTTACCACTAGTGGCACTTATCAGCACTCTATATGTATTGTTAAATAGAATACTTTGACATTTCTGAAAAATGTCATTGAAGCAATAATTATAACTCTTCTTGAGGTTATTGGTAAACATTATTTTATCATTGTACCACAAATCCTCCATCTATGAGCTCTTAAATAATGAGAAGGCCTGGATTCTACACTGTTGTCTTTAGTTCTTGCTCTTCATGAAATACATAATAGTTACCTTGTTGTCAAGGTAACAGGATTCAGGAAAGTTCTATAAAATGAGAACGGGAGTCATTAAAGAAAATAGCACCAGGAAATACTTTAGAAAGGGAGATGGCTTAATAACAGACTTTTATTGAAGCAAAAGTGTCTAGATCTCATTGAAGGCAGAGAATCGATTGCTCTGTAGTTCAGCTGCCTTATTGAAAATAGCCTGTATTTTCAAACAAGAGCTTGGCATTTAATATCACCACAATAATGGGGTAGAACTTTTGAGAGTGAGAATAAAAGGAGTTAATAAAGATTTTTTTTCCTTTGAGAAAAAGACATAAAATAACAGTAGATGTCACTGACTTATGATTGGGGGAAAATGATATATGAAGAGATTTAACAGAATGAGTCTCAGCATTATGAAATATATATCAATATAGCCATTTCACTTGGCTTCTCTATTCAAGTCCTGGAACCAACTCACTTTTGTGCTAAGCCAATGGTTAATAATGATAAAACAAATCTAATGATAAAACAAAAAATATAATTTGGGAACACATAACCTTATTTACATATTACCTAAAATTGTTCAAAAGAAAGATTTGTTATTGAACACAAATTCCTGTGCCCAATGCACAGTGAGGCCAGACAAACTGAAATGTTGCAGTGTGAGCAGAGAAAGGATTATTGCAGGGCTGAACAAGGAGAACAGGTGGCTTGTGCTCAAACACTGAACTCTCTGATGGTTTGGGGGGAGAAGCTTTTTATTTTTAATTAATTTTTAATGGAATATATCTGATTTACAATGTTGTATTAATTTCTACTGTACAGCAAAGTGAATCAGTTATACGTGTACATATATCCTCTTTCTTTTGGGATTTCCTTCTCATTTAGATCACCATAGAGCACTGAGTAGAGTTCCCTGTGTTATACAGTAGGTTCTTATTAGTTATCTGTTTTATGCATGTGTGCACATGTGCTAAGTCATTTCACTCGTGTCCAACTCTTTGTGACCCTATGGACTGTAGCCCCACCAGGCTCCTCTGTCCATGGGATTCCCTCCTCCAGGGGATCTTCCCTATCTGGGGATCAAGCCCACGTCTCTTGCATTGTCTACTGCATTTCAGGAAGAGTCTTTACTGTTGAGCCAGCAGGGAAACACTTATCTGTTTTATACATGGTATCAATAGCGTTTAGGGCTTCCCTGGTGTCTGTGGTAAAGAATTCGCCTGCTAATGCAGGAGACAAGGGTTTGATCCCTGGGTCGGGAAGATCCCCTGGAGAAGGAAATGGTGACCTACTCCAGTATTCTTACCTGGCAATCCCATGGACAGAGGAGCCTGGAAGGCCTGTCCAATCCCTGGGGTTGCAAAGAGTTGGACACGACTTAGTGACTGAACAATAACAACAATCAATCAATAGTGTATATATGACAATCCCAATCTCCTAATTCATCCCATCCACCCTCCCATTTCCTAGGGGAGAAGTTTTTATAGGAGAAATTTGGGGTGAGGGCTGGAGGATATGTGACTTTCTTCTGATTGTTTGGTGGTGATGTAACAGGGTGAAGTTCTCGGAATCCGGCACTCAGCCAGAAGTCACCATCCTCTACCTGGGTGGAGGCTTCAGTTCCTATAGAAAAACTCAAAGATATTCCTTCAGAGGAACCAGGAACCTGCCCTATCACCCCACTGTTATTTCTTGACTGCTCCTGCCTTGTTTCTGCAGTCCCTCTCTTCTCTGATTAGCAACTGTTAATCTGTTCTCAGGTATTCAAGGAGGTTCTCGGAGGCTAAAGCCTTTTCTTGAGAAAGGGAAATGGGAGCATGGAAAGGATTTGTACCCCAGAGGGCCCCACAGGGTCCTACTTGGTTTTAAGTTTTTGCTATTTTTGCTTTTTACCGTAAACGTAGTTTTTAAAAACAAAACGATGTTTATTCTTTTTTATTTTTTTGCAAAGTTAAGAAAAGAGGAGTGTATGAGAAAAAAGACCAAAGTATATGAGATGTTTAACAACTTCATTGCTTATTTTGTTTTATCTTAATGCATACTATCTCATCTGATAACAACATATTAAAAACTAAGAAAAAATATTGAGAATCTCAATTGAGGGTCTTGATTATGAGTGATAGAAACTGACTAGTTTTTCTAATAGTAAAAGATGCATCCTTGCTTGAGATTCCATGGTGATGGCTGATGCCACCACAGATAATTATAGCCAGTTCCTTTTCTTTGTATTATTGCTTCAAAGCCCTTGGCACAGAGCCACCTGGCTGAGACTAGGCCACGTGTTTGTGTCCTGGCTGTAGGCGTGGGGAGCTGAGCCATCTGCTTCCCCTTAGATGCCATAGTGGGTGGGCAAAAATTTGCTTCACATCAAGTCTCACACAATGGGGTCTCCCCTTAGTTAGGAAAGAAGTTGAGATACAACAAATAACAGCAAATACAAACATCCTAGAGTATAACTTTTAAAAGACTGAAAAAAAGAAGAGAGAATCGAGCCCTTTTATATATGTGCTATGTATTGCATATGGTAAGCTATTTTGTATGAGAACTCAAGAACTTGCCTGGCAATTAATGTCATCTTATATGAACTCACTCTCCTGGATGTCCCAGAAGTGCAGCTCCATCCCACTGAAGATGTTTTAAAGGCTCCTGGAAGCCAAATAAATAATCTCTTTCCTGACCCATGGAAATAAAAGTAAGCAGAAATAGCTTGTCTTCTTGAATGCTAGACTCATAAAATTAATGTCTTCCCTCTCCTAGTCTGGCTTTTCTTTGACTAGGTGCTGATAGTACAGTTGGTCCTGCTAAACAGTCCTCTCAAAGAATTCCACAGGGAGGTGTCTTATACCAACTACTGGTGGTTATTAGAACTTAATATAGATGAACAGCTTTGGCCATCTGATGCGAGGAGTCGACTCATTGGAAAAGACCTGATGCTGGGAAAGATTGAGGGTAGGAGGAGAAGGGAGCACAGAGGACAAGATGGTTGGATGGCATCATCGATTCAATGGACATGAGTTTGAGCAAACTCCGGGAGATGGTGAAGGACAGGGAAGCCTGGCATGCTGCAGTTGATTAGGTCGCAAAGAGTCAGACATGACTTAGTGATTGACCAACAACAGCAGCAGCATCTTTTATTCTCAGCTTGGTCTTGGGTCTTAGTCCAATTTGGACTAAGTTTTTCATAAAAAAACTGAGAGACTTCACTTTCACTTTTCACTTTTCACTTTCATGCACTGGAGAAGTTTTTCATAGAAAAACTCCCATTGCTGTCTAATAACTGACAGTTGGTGTTCCTGAAGAGGACAGAATAAATGATTCAGATAAATATTCAAAGACAGAATAGAAGAAATATCTTGAAATAAAGAAATCTGTGGCTAGAAGGGCACAGTATATGCAAGGGAAAAGATGGTAGAGCAGGACCAATATCAATCTATATTCTAGAGAAGTTACTGAATTTCAAGGATCTAGAAACCATTCTTAAGGCAAAAGAAAAAAATTAGCATATTTAGACTACATCACAGTGACTTTCAATGACAGAGTATCATGGAGCAACATCAGATATCTAAGAGGAAAAAGTATGATTCAATGATTTTTTAAAAATTTTATTAAAGATAAAGATCAAAGATCCATGTTGTCTACTGTGCAAAAAAGAATATAGCACAAATTCAGTTCAGTTCAGTTCAGTTGCTCAGTTGTGTCCGACTCTTTGCGACCCCATGAATTGCAGCACGCCAGGCCTCCCTGTCGGAGAAGGCAATGGCACCCCACTCCAGTACTCTTGCCTGCCAAATCCCATGGAGGGAGGAACCTGGTAGGCTGCAGCCCATGGGGTTGCTAGGAGTTGGACACGACTGAGAGACTTCACTTTCACTTTTCACTTTCATGCACTGGAGAAGGAAATGACAACACACTCCAGTGTTCTTGCCTGGAGAATCCCAGGGACGGGGGAGCCTTGTGGGCTGCTGTCTCTGGAGTTGCACAGAGTCGGACAAGACTGAATTGACTTATCAGCAGCAGCAGCAGCAGCAGCAGGCCTCCCTGTCCATCACCAACTCCAAGAGTTCACCCAAACTCACATCGAGTTGGCGATACCATCCAGCCATCTCATCCTCTGTCATCCCCTTCTCCTCCTGCCCCCAATCCCTCCCCACATCAGAGTCTTTTCCAATGAGTCAACTCTTCTCATGAGGTGGCCAAAGTACTGGAGTTTCAGCTTCAGCATCATTCCTTCCAAAGAACACCCAGGACTGATCTCCTTTAGAATGGACGGGTTGGATCTCCTTGCAGTCCAAGGGACTCTCAAGAGTCTTCTCCAACACCACAGTTCAAAAGCATCAATTCTTCGGCGCTCAGCTTTCTTTACAGTCCAACTCTCACATCCATACATGACCACTGGAAAAACCATAGCCTTGACTAGATGGACCTTTGTTGGCAAAGTATAGTCTCTGCTTTTGAATATGCTATCTAGGTTGGTCATAACTTTCCTTCCAAGGAGTAAGCGTCTTTTAATTTCATGGCTGCAATCACCATCTGCAGTGATTTTGGAGTCCCCCAAAATAAAGTCTGACACTGTTTCCACTGTTTCCCCATCTATTTCCCATGAAGTGATGGGACCAGATGTCATGATTTCGTTTTCTGAATGTTGAGCTTTAAGACAACTTTTTGACTCTCCTTTTTCACATTCATCAAGAGGCTTTTTAGTTCCTCTTCACTTTCTGCCATATGGGTGGTGTCATCTGCATATCTGAGGTTATTAGGCCTTGGAAAAAGATGACCTGATGAAGTTTTTCAAGGTGGTTGAAAATCAGACATTAGAGAAGTGAGTCATGATGAGGATCTTGGAAATTGCGAAACTGGTATTAGAAGGCTGGGACTGAAAATTAACATGTCTCTATTACAATCAGGGCTCAACAATTATGAGAATTATGGTTATAGGGAAGTATCTAAGTGTTAAAAGTGTAAGCAATGCAAAAATAATAATCTACAGATCAAAATAATGAAAGATGAGGAGAAAAAGTGTGATAGAAATGTAGTGCACTTTTTTAGCAGAAAGTCAGAAAACATTCTAATGTAGATAGTTCAAGAAATATGCTTTAATATGCCATTTAAACTTTTCTTAAAAAAATGAAAGAGATTAGAGACTCACAGACCTAGAGAATGAACTTATGGTTGCTGGGGGAGGGGAGGAGAAAGGAAAGAGATAGTTAGGGAGTTTGGGAATGACATGTACACAATGCTGTATTTAAAATGGATAACCAACAAGGTCCTGCTCTATAGTACAGGGAACTCTGTTCAATGTTATGTGGCAGCATGGATGGGAGGGGAGTTTGAGGGAGAATGGATACATGTATATGTATGGCTGAGTCTCTGCTGTCCACCTGAAACTACCACAATGCTGTTGATCATCTATATTCCAAAGTAAAATGAAAAGTTTAAGAAAAAAAAAAGAGATCAGAGACAACTTCATAAACAACAGAAAAAATAAAATACAAATATCAGAAAATATAAATAAAATATTAGGAATAAGAACAAAGTATATCTGTTTTTTAAAAAACGAAGATAACTGAGATAAATTACCTATAACAAGAGAAATGGTCTCAAATTAGTTTCATGAGAATAGGGATTCTGCCTGTTTCATTTGCTGTTGTCTCTTAAGTTTTTAGAACAGAGATAAAATCAAACTGACTTGAAAATGAAGAAAGTATTTGGCTTATGTGTTAAAAAAACAAAATTCAACTGAGTAAATTTTAAAGATCTTACTGGCTTTTTTCAATGATTCAAGAATTGGGCAGTATCCAGTCTAGCAGATAGAAATGAGCTCAGAGGAGCTATACAAAATGAATCACTTAGCAGCAGAAGGGAGCAGGAACAAGGAAGTTACCCTAGGCTGGAAAAGTAGATTGGATGTGGGAAGGTCGATGTCCTTCTGGGCAAAGCAGGGGTCTCTTAAATAAATTATCTAACCAGTGCTGACCAGGGGATTCCTGATTGACTGGTTTAAGATTCCATTTCCGGGAGAGCTGAAGGTGTAATTAAATTTCAGTTTGGTGATGTGGGACTTAGCAGTAGTGATTCTATTTTGAACCTGTTATCTTATTTTTAACATTTGTAACCAAAGGTCTAGTGGAATAGTGGGTGCCCTGAGGGTCTCTGTCTTTGGTTTTCTGCGAAGGTCTTTTGTGTGTACTGAAAAGGAAAGGCAGTGGAAAGGCAGATAGGATTACCTCCTGGTGTATTTAGACCAGACTTCACTGAAGTGTGGGGCTTCCCTGGAGGCTCAGAGGTTAAAGCGCCTGCCTGCAATGCGGTAGACCCAGGTTCAATCCCTGGGTCAGGAAGATCCCCTGGAGAAGGAAATGGCGACCCACTCCAGTATTCTTGCCTGGAGAATCCCATGGACGGAGGAGCCTGGTAGGCTACAATCCACGGGGTCACAAAGAGTCGGACACGACTGAGTGACTTCACTTTCACTTTCTCAAAGTGTGAACCCTAGATCACTAGAACTTCTCAAATCTCTTCCAAGAGATCTGTATGGTTAAAACCATAATACTAACAGAATTGCTGATACCTCAGTGTGAGTCAAGGCCATAGCTCCAAAATGCAATAGTGATGCTTGTATTCTTTCCTGTCAGTCCCTCGCAGCCAAAATTGTCAGTTTCACTTGCGAATGTCATTGATAAAGCAGTAAAAGCTATCAGTTTTATTAAACCTCAACTCCTGCATGCATGTCTTTTTAATATTTTGTCCAAGGAAATGAGAAGTAAGAATAAAGCACTTATGCAATATCGTAAAGTACAGTGGATGTTTCTGATTGTCTCAAAGAAAGTTTTTGAGATTGTCTGAGATACAACTGAACTAGCTGCTTTTTTCATGTAACACCATTTTATTTCAAAGAACCACTGACAAACTATTGTTATTCAGATGTGAGTATTTGACAGACATTTTCTTGAAAACAAACGAAGTGAATCTGTCACTTCAAGAAACCCACTGGTAGTATTTATTATTATTACTTTTTTTTTTTCCCAAAGATAAAATTCAAGCTTTCAGGCAAAAAGTTGAATTTTGGAAACTTGTATCTGCCACCATGAACTGAATAGCTTCCCCATATTAAAAGGCTTATCTGGTCATAATGATGATGATATTACCAAATGTAATTTTTTGGTATTATATAATGAAATATGTCAGCATTGAGAAGATTCATATAACTTAGCTCATATTTCCCAAATGACCAATGTATATTATTGCAAAATCATGCTTAATAAAAGATCTATTTAAACTACAAAATAGACCAATAAATTTTAAAAATTAATTAATTAATTATTGGATGCAATGGGTCTTCATTGCTTTGTGTGGACTTTCTCTAGTTGTGTTGAGCTGGGAGGCCACTCTTTGAGTGGGGGCCACTCTTCATTATAGCGCAAGCTTCTCATTGTGGTGGCCTCTCTTCTTACAGAGCACAGGTTCTAGGCACATGAGCTTCAGTAGTTGTAGAATGTGGGCTCAGTAGTTGTGGAGCATGGGCTTAATTGCTCTGCAGCCTGTGGAATCTTCACAGACCAGGGATTGAACCTGTGTCCCCTGCATTGATAGGTGGGTTCTTATCCAGTGAGCCACCAGGAAAGTCCCCAAGCCAATAGATTTTTATGTAAAAAAAATGTTCAAGATACAAAATGTTTGTTTGTATGGTTTCAGATTCAGATATTGCAGTTAACATTTAAGATACCAGGTATGACTAAAATGTCATACCTAAGTAGATCCTGAATTCACCTCCTCCCACAAGCACACTAAAATTGCAGCTAGCAACTAAATACACCTGCTATAACATATTCTATCAGTACAGAAGGGCAAGATGTAAAGAAATACTTCTATTCCTATCCTTACTCTTCTTCTCAGTCCTCAGAGGAAGCTTTAACATTTCTTTTTCTTTTTTTTTTTTAGCTCCGCATATAATTATATGATACCTGAAGAAGGATTTCTTCTGAAGTGATAATATA
The DNA here is from genome assembly GCF_023091745.1 of Budorcas taxicolor. Lineage (NCBI taxonomy): Eukaryota > Metazoa > Chordata > Mammalia > Artiodactyla > Bovidae > Budorcas > Budorcas taxicolor. The sequence goes on along the minus strand of NC_068911.1, from coordinate 87,614,531 downwards.
TGACTGTTAAAATAAAAATATGCAAAGAGAGAAGGGAAAGAAAAATATTTGTAAGGAAACTGGATATTTTACATTTATCATGAAAGCTTAAAGCTTATTTAATTGAGGAAAGTGCCTTTATGCTTTTATGTGCCCCTGTCTTCTTGGGCTCACTTTTGTGTTTTAACTTGGGTATTTCCAAATGCTGACCACTTTCCTTTACTTTTTGCCAGAAATGGAGTCACCTGAAACAGGACCAGGTATGAGGAATCTGAGGCTGTATTTCATGAAGGCCCTGTCGTGGTTTGCTTGTTGGAAGTCCTGTCCTCAGTTTTGAGGCTTTGCAGCATTTGATAGTGCCTCTCTCCCAGTATGTTCTTTGTTTCTTACATAGTAAAATTCAGTGGAATGTATATTCATCAAAAGTATATTCTACTTTTAAACAAATGAATGTATACCAGTAGTCTTTCCACTCTTCATCCTTTAAATCTTTTTCAGAAGTACTAGATTGCATTGTCCAGCCTGATTAGAAATACCAATCCCACAAAATGAACCATGAAAAAAGGTACTGTGGGTAAAAACATTTTGGAACATGTTGCATACAATATCTCTGCTTTGGATAGTCCCTGTGTATTAACATATTGAAGGTTGGATTTAGCACTTCTTTAAAAAGCTGGACTTAAGACTCTCTTATCCCCCAAATTCCCATTAGCATCGAAGAAGGCTCTCATTCATCACATTCTACAGGAAGCAGATTATAAGCAGGAAAGGAAGCTAATTCTTTCATGGAATATTTTATGGAAAACTTGGGCTGGTGAAACAGTATTTCATAGCAGGAATTCCATAGCAGTTTCTGCAACCAAACAGATCTGGGTTTGAATTTCAGTCTTTTCCTTATGTATTTAGTAGTCCATAGTCTGGATAAAATTTTCAATACTTCATAGCTCTTATTTTGAAAAGGGATTGTAGGGAGAATGAAGAGATGAGGTATCTAAAGTAGGTGCTCAAACAGTGTTTACTTTCTATTCTCTTTAAGAGAAGTTTTCAACTTATCATGCTTTCTTTCCTCATAATTCTATCTTATTGCCTTTAAGACAACCATTCTGTCTCCAAAAAAACCTGGAAACTTTCCTCTCTTTTTACTTCCTCTGAAATATTTTATTTTTATCTTGTCCCTTACTGTTTCCTGTTTGGTATGATTAACCAAGACAAACCAAATAGATACAGAAAGTACTTTATATGGCAGCCTGGATGGGAAGGGGGTTTGGGGGAGAATGGATATGTATATATGTGTGGCTGAGTCATTTTGCTGTATACCTGAAATTATCACAGCATTTATAATCAGCTATACTCTTTTATAAAATAAAAAGTTAAAAAGAGATTTAAAAAAGAAGAAAATTTAAAAAGAACTTTAAAGGTAAAGAAAATAACGTGATTTAGCATTTAGCTACATAAAAATATTTAGCCTTAAAAAAGTTTTTATTTCTTACTTTCCAGTAGTCATAATGGCTTCCCAGGTGGCGCTAGTGATAGAGTCTACTTGCCAATGTAGGAGACGCAGGAAATGTGGGTTCCATCCCTGGGTCGGGAAGATCCCTTGGAATAGGAAATGGCACCCCACCCCAGTATTCTTGCCTGGGAAATCCTATGGACAGAGGAGCCTGGAGGGTTACAGTCCATGGGGTTGCAAAGAGTTGGACACAGCTGAGCATCAGCATGAGCATTCCAATAGTCATAATAGTCCTAATAGCTCATTAAGATACAGAATCAGCTTGGGGGACTTGATGTGGCCTTCTCCTTATTTGCATTTCATATTTATCCCAGTCATTGTGCTGACCTGTCTCTAGTTAGAGTAGCTTCTGAGTTGATCTTCCTCCCTCTAGAATCTCTTAGTGTCCCAGTGATCATCAACATACCTGTCAGTCCATCTTCCTAGAAATTCCATTTTATCTTACTCTCCTAGTCATTCATTTTAGTAACTTACCTTGCACATAGGATTGTGTCTAAGGAGCCTTTCACTGTTAAATTCTTCCAGCCTAGCTGTGTAATGTCTGTTACATGTAACCCCCTATTTCACCAAAACCAGAACTTTTTCTGTTTTATGTGTGTACTAGGCTCACTCTAGTGCTGCCAGTATGCTTTCCTCCAAACCTCTGTGCTCCTCCCCTTCTTCTCTGATTATTGTAAATTTTAAGGAGCAATGAAGTCTTTTCTTCTACCTGAAACCTTCCCTTCCTACTCCAGCCAGTAACATGATTTCTTTTTTGAATAATTGACCACATCTGGCTAAGTAAGTGTGAACCACTTACTGTGGTATATAATCAAATGCTTACTTAAGAAGGTAAGACTTTAGCTTTTATCACCCCATAGAGAATTTCTAGAAAAAAGACATTATCTTTTTTCACCTCTAGAAAACAGGAATTAATTTTTAAACTTCTCTTGTATTGTTTATGATGTCTAGCATAGTGCATTGGTTGATTGACTGAATCAGGTATGATTTTGACTTCATCTAAACTTTGGCCACCTGATGCGAAGGGTTGACTCATTGGAAAAGACTCTGATGCTGGGAGGGATTGGGGGCAAGAGGAGAAGGGGACGACAGAGAATGAGATGGCTGGATGGCATCACTGACTCGATGGACGTGAGTCTGAGTGAACTCCTGGAGTTGGTGATGGACAGGGAGGCCTGGCGTGCTGCGATTCATGGGGTCGCAAAGAGTCAGACATGACTGAGTGACTGAACTGAACTGAAACTTTTTCTTTTATCATCTAAATACTGCCATCTTCCTTGTCTTGTGACTTTGTCCCATGATTTATCTTAATTGTTTTAAAACAGTGTTTGAGGTTCTATCTAGGGGAACCTAGTTGGTCTTCCCAGGTGGTGCAGTGGTAACAAATCTGCCTGTCAATGGAGGGGACACATGAGCCTCAGATTTGATTCCTGCAGAAGATTCCCTGGAGAAGGAAATGGCAACCCACTCCAATATTCTTGACTGGGAAATTCCGTGGACAGAAGAGCCTGGTGGGCTTCAGTCCATGGGGTCCGAAAGAGTTAGACATGATTGAACATCATGCAAAGCAAGGTAAAAGAGTGTAGAGTTACAACTAGGGAACCCTGGAAATGTTTATATGTTCTTGCAACTATGTGCCATTGTAATCAGAAGAAAGTTCTTTTGATCAAGTAATTTAAATAATGAATTACAAAATAAGAGCATAAGGATTGAGAAAAGACAGTGAAGTACAAGAGGTTTGGGATGAAATGGAGCACAAAATTTCTATGGAAATTAATGAATAACCTTATGTTCTGTTCAGGAGTTTTCTGATAAAATCAGTTTTAGGAAGCCATCCATTTTCTTCCAAATTTTTTATTTCCTTGAGAGAAAGCAAGACATGAATAGTAGAATTTTGAAGAGACAGTTCAGGGAAGAAACATGCAATCTGCTGTTGTATTACTTTAAAAGAGAAAAAGACCATAGAAAATGCCTGAACATTTTATTTTGTCCTGACAATAGCATTTAGATTAGAAACTCCTGCCTATTTATTAATATTTGTCTACACCTCCATTATCCAATCCATGTTCAGGTTCTGTTGGTTTCTACTCCACACTTTTATTTCTACTTCCATTCAGAACTGTACATCAAATTTGATCAGTCCTAGACTGGAACATTGTAAATGTCTTCTGACTCTTCTTACTCTCAGGAGTCTCTTTTCCCCTTAATCCACCCACCAGGCTGCATCCTGAATCATATTCTTTAAGCACTTTTACATCATGCACTTTTCTGCTCACAGAAATGCCTGTCAACTTTAAAGAAAATGAACAATGTAAGAGTTATGAGTTAAGTTTTATTAGGGGCAATATGAGGACTGCAGTCCAGGAGACAGAACCTCAGATAGTTCTGAGAGACTGTTCCAAAGATGTATGGGGGAAGGAGAGTGTATATGTGATTTTGGAGAAGGGAGAGTACACACAAGCAAATTTATATTTTAGAAAGTTTCTGCTGGTCTCACGAAGATTTTGCTGGTCATGAGAAACAGTTGTCACCATGAGGAATTTTAGCACTTTTGAGGAGGAGATACAAGAATTGGGCTCATAAAATCAACTCCTGAGACTATCTAACAATCTGAAGATCTGTCCTGCCAGTTTTCTAGGAGCACAGAGTACTTCATTTCTGCTCTCCACCCTAAACTCCTTCAGGGGGTGCTGGAGGTCAGCAGAACATGATTTAATCCTTGTGGAGGTAGATGTCAACCAATTTTTGGTTGACATACCAAGTAAAGTTCAAATATTCATGTCCTATTTGGCCCTTGCCTACTCTTTCTCTAAAATGACTATCCAATACACAACCTATAATTGAGCCATGCATAACTTCTTGCTCTTTTTTGACACAATCTATAATTTCTTGCTTTTGTTTTTATGATCATCCTGTTAACCCTACTTGGAATGTCCTCTTTCATTTCTACCTGTTGAAATAATTTTCATCCTCCAAGAAACAGCACCTGCATTAACTATTTTTAAAAAACCACCATTGACTTTCTGAATACTTATGAATAGCTCTTGTTTCTATGCATTGGTTTTCAACAAACATGTTTTTGGTCATAATTCTATTCTCCTAAATCAGCAGCAGAAACTTGTTTTATTCACTTTTATTTATCACATAGCATCTAGGACAGAGTGCTTTTGTTTACTTCTATTATTCTCATAAGGATTAACAACAAGAATGACAAAGGGTACTTTGGATTATTGTCCAACTCTTTTGCCTCAGTTTTAAAAAATCATTAATAGGACCCTCTAGGCAATGATGATCAGTGGGAAATAAATTTATTAGATAAGAAGCTTATGGAAAGCTTTACAATGTATGGTTAAGGCTAACAGTACCTGAATCTTATAAATAATCTAAATATCACAAGACACACTATTGGATTTTATTGCTTACTGCTATGATGCTGTGGGGTTCCCTGGTCATTCAGTGGTAAAGAATTCGCCTGCCAATGCAGGAGATACAGGTTTAATCACTGGGTTGGAATGATCCCCTGGAGAAGGAAATGATAACCCACTCCAGTATTCTTGCCTGGGAAATCCCATGGACAGAGGAGCCTGGCAGGCCACAGTCCATGGGATCACAAAAGAATCGGACATGACTTGGCGACTAAACAACAACATGATGCTATAGATTGTATATAACACAACCTATGAAGCTTTATATTTTAAGAATTCAACTTTAATCTGATCAAGCCTCTAGTTCTTACTAAAAGTTTATAAGACTATAAGGGTCAGGGAAACAGGTTAGATTATTACATAATGGTGCAACAAGCAAAACCCAGAAGGTGTGAAAATGTATTGGTCAAATGATCTGATGGCTTCAAAGGTATATTGCAAAGAAGCTTAAAAAGCATATCAGCTGAATGAATTATAGAGAGTTTATTTGAACAAAGCAACCATAAAAGTAAGTCAAACACCAACCATAGCAATAGAAACCCAAAATAGTGTGTGGGGGTATTTGCCTATAGTGTGGATATTTGATAGCATTAGTTAGTTAGTTCAGCTGCCCAGTCATGTCCGACTTTTTGTGACCCCATGAACCGCAGCACGCCAGGCCTCCCTGTCCATCACCAATTGCCAGAGTCTACCCAAACCCATGTCCATTGAGTCAGTGATACCATCCAACCTTCTCATCCTCTGTCATCCCTTTCTCCTCCTGCCCTCAATCTTTCCCAGCATCAGGGTCTTTCCAAATGAGTCAGCTCTTTGCATCAGGTGGCCTAAGTACTGGAGTTTCAGCTTCAGCATCATTCCTTCCAATGAACACCCAGGACTGGTCTCCTTTAGGATGAACTGGTTGGATCTCCTTGCATTCCAAGGAACTCCCAAGAGTCTTCTCCAACACCACAGTTCAAAAGCATCAATTCCTCGGCACTCAGCTTTCTTTATAGTCCAACTCTCACATCCATACATGACACTGGAAAAACCATAGCCTTGACTAGACCGACTTTTGTTGACAAAGTAATGTCTCTGCCTTTCAATATGCTGTCTAGGTTGGTCATAACTTTCCTTCCAAGGAGTAAGCGTCTTTTAATTTCATGGCTGCAATCACCATCTGCAGTGATTTTGGAGCCCCCCAAAATAAAATCTGACACTGTTTCCACTGTTTCCCATCTATTTCCCATGAAGTGATGGGACCAGATGCCATGATCTTCATTTTCTGAATGTTGAGCTTTAAGCCAACTTTTTCACTCTCCTCTTTCACTTTCTATTTAAGGTATTCTTAAATATTGCTATTTTTATATGTGGTAATGCTATTGTTGATATATTATTAAAGAAAGACCTTATACTTTAGAAATACAAGCTTAAATTACAGAAGAATTGATCTGATGTGTGGGATTTGTTTCAAAATAAACAAATTTGCATGGATGATTTGGGTGGATGGGTATGTGGGAAAGCCTACAATGTGGCCTTTAAAAATGTACAGTTTATAAAGACAAATATTGGGTCATGAATGGAAGCTGTCGTGATTGGTAAGATACCAGACTTGAGGTAGAACTCAGCAATGATATGTCTACAGAAAAGATTATTTTACCCCAGGGGTCATTTTCAGAGGACTGAAAAGGGAAAGAGTGATGATGAGGGATATATAAACAGAAGCTGGCCCTTTAAAATTCTGTTCTCCATCTGGCAGTTTCCCTCTTTTGCTTTCTATGTCTGTGCACTGCCCCACTTTCAGGTTTTTCTCTTTGTTTCCTACTTTTCCTTTCTTTTTCCTCTTCTACCTACATTCTCTCTTTTCACTCATCAACCATCCTCCATTTGCTAGGCATATTATTCAATAAAATTCGACATATTTTATTTTTTTATTTTTATTTTTGATATATTTTAAAAGAATTTGTGTTTTCTTTTTTTTGATTGCAGTAGTAGATTATTTTATATATAGGTGATCATCTCCCTAGGTTTGACTTTTTTCCAAGAGAAGTTATTAATAGCCTCTTGTCCCTTTCAAAAGTATCCTGGATTATATGATAAATACACTTATATTTTTCTGAAATTTTCAATAGTTAGCTGTCATTCATATGCTTTAGTAGTTCCTTAATGGTATCATGTGTCTGAATCTATTTCAAGGCTTGGCTTTCCCCTGTACTTTACTCTGGTAAGACTAGCTCATGTGGGCCAATGGTTCTCAATAGAAATAAAGTTTCCACTCTTAAGATATTTTTCTAAGGAGACCTTTGTTCTAATGAAAACACTTTATTTTGAGAGATAGAACATTAAAGTATTGGCAGCCATATACTCCTTTCACTAGATTTATTTGGCACAGTTGGAATATTTAGAAGCAGAGAGCAGGATCCCCAGGGAGCAGAGGACAGGCATACTTTGACAGGGAAGAAAAGTGCCAAGAACAGGCACTTGTAGGGAGGTAAAGCCAGATGTGAAGGCTGGAATGTGACCTAAAAGCTGAAATGCATCAGTGAGAGTTGATGGAGTCAGACATGAGATCAGGAACAGTCCAAGACTAAGGTAACAACAGGTTTGTTTACAAAGAAGATAACGTTGTCTCTATTGTAAATAACAAAAACACCAAGACAAAACAAGAACAACAATAATACAGTGAAACATGGATTAGCAAGAAATGCCCCTCCCCCACCCCCATAACGTCCCTTCAATATAACTGAAAAACTAGATTTTGCTCAATTTATTGTTCTCTCAAACCAGTTCCTTACCTTTCTCAGACTTTTGTTTCAGAGCATAATTAAATTCCAAGATAGATGGTAGAGAACCTGATTCACATCTTCTGATCACAGGGACATTCTTTTAGTATACATGTTGTTTATTTCTTGGTTCTAAAGCTTTCTCAGTGCCTGCTCTCATATCTATATTCAAAATTCTCCAACTATTGACCACAGGAAGTTGTCAGCTGCCCCCTTGATGCTGGGAGTTTTGGGGAAAGCTCTGTGAGCCTGTCTCAGTAAGGCTACCTAGATGACTAAGGTAGCCTTCTCCACTCTTCTGTGTCTGTATCAGGCACCATGCTCAGAAGCTTTTCCAGATTTGGTACTTTTTTCTGTCACTACTGGGAAAGAGAAGCACAGTTGATCTCTGCTCCTGAACCCCCAAATTCACCTGGAGCTTTGTGTCTGTCTTTGGCATGATTGCCCTCAGATCCTTTCTTGTTTTGCTTTGATCTGTAAGGTACGTTTCTTACCGGTGATTGTATTTTTCTTTTGGTTGTGGGTCACATTTTTTTGCTTCTTCACATTCCAGTGGTTTTTTTTTTTTTTTATGCTGGACAATATAAATATTATATGATTGAGGATTTGGATTATGCTTTCTCTTTTAAAAAGTTATTACTTTTGATTTAATAGACACTCAAGAAACTTAATGATCAGCTTGATTCTTCTGAAGTTTGCTTTTAAGCTTTAATAGTTCATGGCTGGAGTAGTTTTAATTTAGGTAAGTTTAGTTCTGATATTAAAGGGTGAGCCTCTGAGGTCTCTACTCTTTGTTCATCAAGGTCTTTCTACTTTGGCTAGTTATATTTCAACTCCTTCCCATCCCTGTCTACTCTGGGAATTTTTCAGCTTACAGCTCCTTAGTTGTTCTTTACCTAGCTTAATAGAACTTTTATGCTATGCGTGTGCCCCTAGGAAAAATCAGGAAAAGACTCAAGGGGGCTTCTTGTAGATTTTTGGAGTCCTTTTAATCTTTCCTCCCTAGTCTCTGCCTAGCACATTCCATCTGTCTTAGCTTCCCTGAACTCAATCTCTATTTCCTTAATTTAGTGGTACCCTTGTTCTCCATTTGGGTTTTTCCTCTATGTACTGTAATCCTTAATATATATCCAGTCAGAATATGGGATGATTGTAGGGCCCACTTTATTTGCATCCTTTCCCATAGGAACCATGGTCCTCCTTCACTTCCAGCTCAGGCCTGAAAATAATTACTGCATCTGTTTTGTCAAGTCTTCTATTTACTGCTGGAAGACAAACTGCTACCAGTTTACTCCATCAAGGCTAGAAATGGAAATCTATGATTGTTCCTTTTAAGTTGTACTTGCCCGTACCTTTTAAGCTATACTTTATACTTAAAACTATAATTCCTCTGACAGATAGGTAATGTATTCTAGTGTGCATTGTGTTCCTACCAACCACTTAGCCTTATTGAAAACTACTACCACTCTACATGTGGTGGCAAAAACTTGATCACTTACTGTTTTTTGAATCTACCTTCTTTCACCACTTCTTTATTTTTGTATCTGTTTTTTTCCCTACTATTGGGGATAATCAGAAGATGACACACTTTTTGTCTTCAAACATCTGATGAACTAAACCTTACAAAGTACTGCAATACAAAGTCAAACAAGGAAAGTATGGAGAGAAGCATAGAGCTGAACATGTTTTAAATGGGTCTGAAAAGCAAAGTAGAATTATCAGGTTTGGTTGTTGGTAGCCCAAAACACCTATTTATTATGTATCCCAGTTACATGCCACACACTGTTTCAGGAATAAAGCCATGTAGTTAAAAGTGGTCTATTAAAAACAAATCTTCTTAATAAAGGTGCTTTTTAAAAATGATGTAAACAAAAGTTTGGCAAATTATAGCCTATGGGCCAAATTTTCTTTTGTTCAGCCTGAAAGCTAAGATGGTTTTTACTTTTACAATGGCTATATACTAAGTGGTTCACTTTTTCATTTTTCTATATACAAGTACCTTTATAATATTCTAAATTTTGTCTCTTGGCCTATAAATTCTAAAATATTTACTATCCCTGCCTCTTTAAGAAAAAGTTTGACAGTGTTGGTCTTAAACAATTTATCCATCCATTCCTCCATGCCATCCATTTAACAAATATTTATTCAATGTCTTTCATTGTGCAAGGTACTTCGCTAAGATTAAAAACTTGAATTATGCAGAGAACCTTCTTTAAAGGAGTTCATAATTTATCAAGAAAGCTGAGACATTGCTGGGAGCCAGCACGGGAGATCCCACCCATGACAAGGTCATGTGGAAGAGACCTGACGAGCAAGGCGGATCAGGACTAGAGGGACCCCCTGGACCTTCTTGAACATCTACCCCAAAACCAGAATCTGTCTTACCATTTCGTGCCTTTCACCAACTCTTCTGACATTAACAGGGGGCTATCCCCGACCACCTTTCTCTGGAAAAAATCAACTTAGGGCTCTAGTTGATAAGTCTCTTGGGCATGAAAGGAATATTTCAATTCAAACCCCCTCTGTTGGCATTCTAGCTTGCTTGGTAGGTTTACCCAGACTCTTGCAGCTACACATGTGTATGTTCACAGTCTCCCAACTGAGACACAGGACGCCTAAAACATTCTAAAAATATAGAGCCTTTCAAAGAGTTAAAAACTATTAGAATCTTGCCTGGAGAATCCCAGGGACAGGGGAGCCTGGTGGGATGCCGTCTATGGGGTCACACAGAGTCGGACACGACTGAAGTGACTTAGCAGCAGCAGAGTAGTGCTGGTGTAGAATTTCACTGTTGAGCCAATGCTTGCTGCCAAGTTCCCATATCCCTTATCCATTGTGCACCTGGGAGTGCATTAGTTAACATAGTTGGAACGTAAGAAAAACAAGTAGTAGCCTTGGAATTAACCACATCAGACCTTTGAGCTAATTGGTTCTTTCTCTGTTGTAACTCACTGCACCTTTGCTCTGTGAGAATGTAACTGTTTAATACTTTCTGAGGCTGCTATAGATTAAAAATATAAAGAAAAAACATTTCAAGGGAAAATAAGTTTTCTGGTTGAGCAGCCTTTATCAAAAGAGGGTCATAAAATGTCCACAGGCCTCCAAGGCCAGAAGATAATGTACACAAAATTGTTTATGGGAAAGGTATGCAGAAAAAGTCCTGATTTTGATAAAGACAAAACAGATGTAATGTTTGGGCTGACTCTGCATGACTTTACATCTTTCATTTCCCTCTATGTAGAAGTCAAGGTATAAAAGTTCCTTTTGAAAATAAAGTTACAGGCCTCGCTCACTGAAGCTTGGTCACCCTGTGTCATTTTTTCTCTCTCCCTTTCTTTTTCAGGCTGATCTCTTGGAGCTTAGAGGCTCTCTGAGTTCACTTTCCTGCCCAGGCTTCTAAAACCCTCTTGAGAAGGTGCTCTGCACATTCTCCCCATCAAGAGGGCGCCTGTGGCCTATGTAAACAGAGCAAGTCCCGTGCTGGGGCTTTATTGGCTTTCTGTGTAAACCAAGGAATATCAACCTCTTTCTCTCTATTTTCTTATCTGCAACATTCTTTCTTTATCTCTCTCTAAATCTCTCTTGCCAACGCCGTTTCCCCTGAGGGTACCCCTGGATCCTGCTGGGGCTGGACCCTGGCAGGACATGAACACAGCTTACAAACAGAGTTGAGTAAAAGAGGAATCATGGGAGAGAGGTAACAGGTTAAGGACTGTCATATTTCAGAAAAGAATAGCTAACACAGAGCTGGGGAAATTCAAGGTTTCACAGTTTGGGGAGGAGGTGAGATTGGATCTGGGCTAGGAAAGATGGATACCATTCGAGGAGGTCAACTTGATTAAAACTAGCCATAATTACAATTCACAGAAGGATCTACCAGTTCATTCTTTGAATCTGAGTCTCACCCTCAGAAGGGCAATTAACTGGTGTTCTGGGTTTTGGAGAAAAACATTCTTTCCCTTTGACACAGATTTTCTTCTCGACATTCTACCACTTTCCTTTCCTCTGGTCAATAATCAGCATGAGTTTCCTTACTAAAATTCTGAGAGATTAAGTAACAGACTTAGAGAGGTGGTTTCCTAGCTGATTTTTCAGATTTGGGATTTCAGTATTTTTAGGAGGAGGCTAGTATTCTTTACTCTCATCCCAGGTTAGAAAAGTTTTAGCCAAGTGACTCCACATATCATTCTCCATGTATGTCAGTGTTTAGCAGGGAGAGCTCTGCCAAGATATCCTTCCATAACTGCCCTCTTTCTCTCTATGGAGATCCATGACCAGCAGTGGCATTTCTCTCTCTGTACCTTCACTAGCCTAGTATTTCTGCTGAGGGTGGGAAGGGAAGAAAATCAGATTCGGTGTTTAGAAATTACTTTGTGTCGTGTAAATAAGCCTCTTAGTGGTAGAACCAAATAAACTGATCTGAGCAAAAAGAGAATCTTGACTCCCTTGTTTAATAGACATCTGAATACAGAATGAGGAACTGAAATAAATATTGTCATTCATCCAAAGTGAAATAAACACAGCCTGAAAATAATTTTCTTTTAAAGTAGAGTTGGAATATAAAAAGATTATTCAAAGAACTGAAATTCATGAGCTTTCCTATAAAAATAATCTTTTAATATAATTTGGGATGATGACATTGTTCCTGACTGAGGAGTTAAGGGTGAAAAAATACCTTTTGTGGGGAATAAGAATACAATCATTTCAGAAAAAGAGTTTTTAAATAATAATGCTCTTATTCTTTGAGGTAAAAGTATTTTTTTGTTATTAAAGACTAGTCATCCTTGAACTTGAACTCTAATTCACACAAGTGCCTAAAATCATATTCTATTCATGGACATACACAGCAGTACTTATTAGTCAAAATCACCAAATAATTTTAAAAAATGAGTTTAATGCTTTTGCATTTGGCAGTCAAAATAATGTTCCTCCTGGGGCTTCTGGTGGCTCAGACAGCAAAGAATCTGCCTGCAATGCAGGAGACCCAGATTTTATCCTTGAGTTGGGAAGATCCCCTGGAGAAGGAAATGGCAACCCACTCCAGTGTTCTTACCTGGAGAAGCCCCATGGACAGAAGAGCCTGCAAGGCTATAGTTCATGGAGTTGCAAAGAGTTGGACACAACTCAGCAACTAACACACACACACACATGTTACAAGTACACTGCTTTCATAATACCTTTTCATTTCTTCCATGGACTCTGCAGTGAACTGTGGATAATTCTGTTTATTTCATTTAAATTTTATTTCAAATTTGTATAATAGTCATATTAGTTTATCCAACATAAGGACAGTGAGAATTGAGTTGAAAGTTGCATTAAAGAATGATGGAGTTACTAGACTCAGTTCAAATGGAATATTTTGAGGAAAGATCTTACATTTGTTTGGCAACAATAAAAATGCCTTATATTTGTGTATCACATTAACATTTTATCATTGCTTTACCATAATCTCTTAGTCTACCTTTGGTTGCAAATGGCAGAAATTTAACTCAAAAAAGTTCAATTTAAAAAAGAGAATGTATTGCTTCATTTTGCTGAAAAGTCTAGAGGCATCAGTTTTTAGGAATAACATGTTATATGTTTTCAACTATATGATTAGATTTTGTCTTTGTCCATACTCTGGCTCTGATTTCCTCTGTGTTAACTTCATCCTTAAGGTCTGTTTCTATGATGTAACCATTGATAAGTCTAGGCTTGTGTGGTCCTTATAGCTTTATATACAAAAGGGACAAGGAGCATCTTTACCCACAGATCCAACAATCTTCCCAGAGTGGACTCTGGCATGGGTCATGCGTCTTGAATATGGTTAGGGAATACAATATTGACTGAACCAGGCTGCCCAGTTTGCACACATCTGAGGCAAGGTACATTAATGTACTTTGGGAGCAGGAGCTTCAAGATCAATTCATTAAAAGTCAGTTAGCCAATGAGAAATTTATTGAATTCATTTTCTTTTAAGGATTTATTTCTTTACTTATTTGCTTCTTTTTTAATTTCACACGAATCAGCCATGGGTGTACATGTGTTCCCCATCCCATCCCTCAGGGTCATTCCAGTGCACCAGCCCTGAGCACCCTGTCTCATGCATCAAACCTGGACTGGTGATCTATTTCACATATAATATATGTTTCAAAGCTATTCTCTCAAATCATCACACCATCGCCTTCTCCCATAGAGTCCAAAAGTCTGTTCTTTACATCTGTGTTTCTGCTGCTGTCTCACATATAGGGTCATCTTTATCATCTTTCTAATTTCCATATATATGAGTTAATATACTGTATTGGTGTTTTTCTTTCTGACTTACTCCACTCTGTATAATAGGCTCCAGTTTCATCCACCTCACTAGAACTGATTCAAATGCATTCTTTTCAATAGCTGAGTAATATTCCATTGTGTATATGTACCACAGCTTTCTTATCCATTATTCTGCTGATGGACATCTAGGGTGCTTCCATGTCCTGGCTATTGTGAACAGTGCTGCGATAAATATTGGGGTATATGTGTCTCTTTTAATTCTGGTTTCCTTGGTGTATATGCCCAGCAGTGGCATTGCTGGGATGTGTGGCAGTTCTATTTCCAGTTTTTTAAGGAATCTCCACACTGTTCTCCATAGTGGCTGTACTAGTTTGCATTCCCACCAACAGTGTAAGAGGGTTCCCCCTTTTCCACACCCTCTCCAGCTTTTATTGCTTGTAGACTTTTGAATAGCAGCCATTTTGACTGGTGTGAGATGGTACCTCATTATGGTTTTGATTTGCATTTCTCTGATAATGAGTGATGTTGAGCATCTTTTCATGTGTTTGTTAGCCATTTGTATGTCTTCTTTGGAAAAATGTCTGTTTAGTTCTTTGGCGCATTTTTTGGTTGGGTAGCTTATTTTTCTGGGATTGAACTGCAGGAGTTGCTTGCATATTTTTGAGACTAATTCTTTATCAGTTGCTTCATTTGCTATTATTTTCTCCCATTCTGAAGGCTGTCTTTTCACCTTGCTTATTGTTTCCTTCATTGTGCAAAAGCTTTTAAGTTTAGTTAGGTCCAATTTGTTTATTTTTGCTTTTATTTCCATTACTCTGGGAGGTGGGTCATAGAGGGTCCTGTTGTGATTTATGTCAGAGATTGTTTTGCCTATGTTTTTCTCTAGGAGTTTTATAGTTTCTGGTCTTATGTTTAGATCTTTAATCCATTTTGAGTTTATAGGTCTTTTGTTTCTTTAGGCAGATTTATTACTAAGTATTTTATTCTTTTCATTGCAATGGTGAATGGAATTGTTTCCTTAATTTCTCTGTTTTCTTATTGCTAGTGTATAGGAACACAAGGGATTTCTGCATGTTAATCTTATGTCCTGCAAGTTTACTATATTCATTGATTAGCTTTAGTAATTTTCTGGTGGAGTCTTTAGGGTTTTCTATGTAGAGGATCATGTCATCTGCAAACAGTGAGAGTTTTAGGTTTCCGTTTCCAATCTGGATTCCTTTTATTCCTTTTTCTTCTCTGATTTCTGTGGTGAAAACTTCTAAATCTACATGGAATAGTAGTGGTGAGAGTAGCATCTTTGTCTTGTTCCTGATTTTAGGGGAAATGCTTTCAATTTTTCACCATTGTGGATAATGTTTGCTGTGGGTTTGTCATATACAGCTTTTATTATGTTGAGGTATGCTCCTTCTATGCCTGCTTTCTGGAGAGATTTTATTATCAATGGATGTTGAATTTTGTCAAAGGCTTTCTTTACATCTATTGAGATAATCATATGGTTTTCATCTTTCAATTTGTTAATGTGGTGTGTCACATTGATTGATTTGTGAATATCAAAGAATCCTTGCATCCCTGGGATAAAGCCCACTTGGTCATGATGTATGATCTTTTTAATATGTTGTTGGATTCTGTTTGCTAAGATTTTGTTAAGGATTTTTGCATCTATGTTCATCAGTGATATTGGCCTGTAGTTTTCTTTTTTTGTGGCATCTTTGTCTGGTTTTGGTATTAGGGTGATGGTGGCCTCATAGAATGAGTTTGGAAGTTCACCTTCCTCTGCAATTTTCTGGAAGAGCTTGAGTAGGATAGGTGTTAGCTCTTCTCTAAATTTTTGGTAGAATTCAGCTGTGAAACCATCTTGTCCTGGGCATTTGTTTTTTTGAAGATTTCTGATTATAGTTTCTATTTCTGTGTGTGTAATGGGTCTGTTAAGATTTTCTATTTCTTCCTGGTTCAGTTTTGGAAAGTTATAGTTTTCTAAGAATTCATCCATTTCTTCCAAGTTGTCCATTTTACTGGCATATAGTTGCTGATAGTAGTCTCTTATGATCCTTCATATTTCTGTGTTGTCTATTGTGATTTCTCCATTTTCATTTCTAATTTTGTTGATTTGATTCTTCTCCCTTTTTTTCTTGATGAGTCTGGCTAATGGTTTGTCCATTTTATTTATCTTCTCAAAGAACCAGCTTTTAGCTTTGCTGATTTTTGCTATGGTCTCCTTTGTTTCTTTTGCATTTACTTCTGCCATAATTTTTATGAATTCTTTCCTTCTACTAATCCTGGTGTGCTTCATTTCTTCTTTTCCTAGTTGCTTTATGTGTAGAGTTAGGTTATTTATTTGATATTTCTCCTGTTTCTTTAGGTGGGCTTGTATTGCTATGAACCTTTCCATTAGTACTGCTTTTACTGAATCCCATAGGTTTTGGGTTGCTATGTTTCCATTTTTTAATTCATTTCTATGCATATTTTGATTCTGTTTTTGATTTCTTCTGTGATTTATTGGTTATTTAGAAGTGTGTTGTTTAGCCTCCATCTGTTTGTATTTTTAGTAGTTTTTTTTCCCTGTAGTTGACATCTAATCTTACTGCATTGTGATCAGAAAAGATGCTTGAGATTATTTCAGTTTTTTTTTTTTTTTTTTTAAATTTACCAAGGCTATACTTACAGCCCTGGATGTAATCTATCCTGCAGAATGTTCCATGGGCACTTGAGAAAAAGTTGAAATTCATTGTTTTGGGGTGAAATGTCCTATAGATATCAATTAGGTCTAACTGGTCCATTGTATCATTTAAAGTTTGTGTTTCCTTTCTAGTTTTCTGTTTAGTTGACCTATCCATAGGTGTGAGTGGGGTATTAAAGTCCCACTATTATTGTGTTATTGTTAATTTCCTCTTTCATACTTGTTAGCATTTACCTTACATATTGTGGTGCTCCTGTGTTGGGTGCATATTAATTTATAATCTATTAAGGATTTATTTTTAAACCAGATTTCATTTTGCACTCATGACAACCCTTTAAGGGATGGTCACTTCACTTCCCTACTTTCTGAAGCTAGAGATAGGGGCCAGAAAGGTGGGGAATCAGGAGCAGAGTGAGGAAAGGCACCTGGCTCTACTCTACCTTTGCTTTATGGCGGGGGAGGGGTGGGGGGGGGGTGGCGGTGTGGTAAACTGTGAAGAAAGCTGAGTGCTGAAGAATTGATGCTTCTGAACTGTTGGAGAAGCCTCTTGAGAGTCCCTTGGACTGCAAGGAGATCCAACCAGTCCATTCTGAAGGAGATCAGCCCTGGGTGTTCTTTGGAAGGAATGATGCTAAAGCTGAAACTCCTGTACTTTGGCCACCTCATGCAAAGAGTTGACTCACTGGAAAAGACTCTGATGCTGAGAGGGATTGGGAGCAGGAGGGGAAGGGGACGACAGCGGATGAGATGGCTGGATGGCATCACTGACTCGATGGACATGAGTTTGAGTGAACTCCGGGAGTTGGTGATGGACAGGGAGGCCTGGCGTGCTGCGATTCATGGAGTCACAAATAGCTGGACACGACTGAGCGACTGAACTGAACTGAACTGAATCACTTCATCAGGGCTACTGTCAAATCTAAGTTCTACCATTAAAATGACTTTCTTTGTGTTAGCATTGAAGAGTTCTTTGTAAGTGAAGGGCTTCCCAGGTGGCGGTAGTGATAAAGAAGCTGCTTGCAAACGGAGGACATGAAAGAGACACAGGTTTATCCCTGGGTCAGGATGATCCCCTGGTGGGCATGGCAACCCACTCCAGTTTTCTTGCTTAGAGAATCCCATGGACAGAGGAGCCTGGAGGACTTCCACTTACATAGGACTGCAAAGAGTCAGACACGGCTGAAGCAACTTAGCGCACACACATGCATGCATGTAAGTGAAACCAGATTCATCAGTGGATAGATTCCATTGACAGCTTTTTTGGAACTGAATCACCCAGTCCAAGGACCACGAAGTACTGACAGGGGAGAAGTTGGGTCTTGGCCACCAATGTGGTATGAATGCATTGTTTACCTGTCATACATTATTTAAGACATGGACTTTTGTGATATGCCATTAAACAATTTATATGAAATGAGAACAAAGTATTTCATCAAGCATTTTCAAAAGGTCAAAAAAGAAATTGCAATAATTCCCTGTATCCTCAGCCATGAACTCATGCAACAGTCTGCAAGGGTTTCAGATTTTGAGAACAGAGAGAAAGGCATAGTTTTGAGAGAGGATAACATTTTAGGATACTTTGTACTTACAGTAAAGAGTTGCTAGGGTATTTGCCAACAAAGGTCTGTCTAGTCAAAGCTATGGTTTTTCCAGCAGTCATGTATGGATGTGAGAGTTGGATAATAAAGAAAGTTGAGTGACAAAGAATATGTGTTTAAACTGTGGTGTTGGAGAAAACTCTTGAGAGTCCCTTGGACTGCAAGGAGATCAAACCAGTCCATCCTAAAAGAAATCAGTCCTGAAAATTCATTGGAAGGACTGATGGGTAAGCTCCAATACTTTGGCCACTTCATGAGAACTGACAAACTGGAAAAGACCCTGATGCTGGGAAAGATTGAAGGTATGAAGAGAAGAGGATGACAGAGGATGAAATGGTTGGATGGTATCACCAATTCAATGGATATGAGTTTGAGCAAGCTCTGGGAGTTGGTGATGGACAGGGAAGCCTGGTGTGCTCCAGTCCATGGGGTCGCAAAGAGTTGGACACGACTGAACGACTAAACTGAACTGAATTGAACTGAGGGTGTAATGTAAAGAACATCTAATTAGGGGTCAATATCCAGATTTAAATCCCATTTTTGCCCTGTTCTAGCCTTTCAACGTAGGTTAAATTTAACATTCTAAGCTTTGAGTCCCCCAGTAATAGAGCAGATTGATAAAGATCTTTTTAAAGTGGATACCCATAATAGCATTGTGAGTGTTGAAATGGCAGAGCAAGATTAGATGAAGCAATTGATTTACTATTCAGAAGAAATGAGTACAATTTTCTCAATATTTCCAGTGTTCTTTTCAAGTGCTTGGAATAAAAGGACTTGCTTTTTGCTCCTTTACAAGGACATTTCAAATAAAATACACTTTAGAAGGATAGGCAAATCTCTTTGTCATTGGTTGTTTAGTAGTGATAGTGGAACATGTAGCTGTTTCCAAAAGCTATTCCTTTATATTGTAGAGTACTTTAAGCTTGCATTATACCAAATAGCCATCACTATCTCTTGCAGAAATAGCAGTGCAATACATAGTCACAGTTTGAAATATCAGTGGCTATCAGTCTAAACACCTGAGATGTCTTGAAACATTGCTGTGTGGGGGCAAAAACCCATTTTGATCAGGAAATTACACCTTGAGGAACTGGCTTTTATTATAGACATTTCTTAAAACCAAATTACGCTTTATGGTGCAGGCTGAGTTAAAAAATTCCAACTATCAATATGATTCTAATATGTGATGCTCTAAGATTTATCTTTCCTGATTTTTCAAAATTATATTTCTATGCTTGGCATCCATTCTTTACTCTGTGCTCTGGGGCATCACATTATGTCTGTGTGTTTCACAGATAGTCTTTGTGGAAATGCAGTGATTAATGAGAACAATAATCAATTAAGAACTCATTTATTACACTCCATTAAACCAGTGATCCATTGACACTCACAAGACATGAACATAAAGTACAATTTAATGATTAAAATAGTACAGTGAATTAAATTTATCATGAAATGTTAGCTCATTGGAAGAGTTGACAAAGATGATTATTTTTGTGCAATATGAGAGGGCTGTCTTTATGTGAAATTCAGCTAAGGAAAAATGTGAATTAAAAACAGTGGAATGACAAGAACTTAATAAAGGAAGCCACGTTATAGAACCAATATCTGCTTAGCAAAACTGAAAAACAGGAGAGAAAGAAAACCTATTACAGGAAAGGTTGATAGATAACAGTAACATCATTCATTCAATTAATATTTGTGACACATTTTCTATGTGCACTGTACTAAATGGTGAAGATCCAAGATGGTCAAATCCCTGAAGAGATTAAAAAAAAATTTTTGTTTTCTCTCTTGATTACTGAAGAATATTCTACTTTATTTTTATATTATTATAAAACACATTTAT
The DNA here is from genome assembly GCF_023091745.1 of Budorcas taxicolor. Lineage (NCBI taxonomy): Eukaryota > Metazoa > Chordata > Mammalia > Artiodactyla > Bovidae > Budorcas > Budorcas taxicolor. The sequence goes on along the minus strand of NC_068911.1, from coordinate 87,594,476 downwards.
TTAGCTAAGTTGGACCCAATGCTGTTAGCACAAACACTACCTTCCCTCCTTTTTAAAAAGCATCTATTTAATACCATTGCTAATTCTAGTAGTTTTGTTTTGTAAACATTTGAAGAGGGAGTTTGGGTTTGAGTTTGGTGGACAGTGATGAAGAAATGGTGATGTTGATTAGTCATTTCCAAAATATGTGATACCACCCCTGATGAGTGTTTAGAAATTTATGAGATATTTTTATATTCTTACAGTGATGGAGGAGGGGGAATACCACTGGTGGCTATCACAATGCTAAACTATCTGCACAGATGAGACATTCCCAGAGAATGAAGACTTATCATGTGACTCATAAATATGGAATGTCCAACCAGACAATAATGCATATATTTAAAAATTCTATTTATAATTATCTGAGTGTAAATGCAAAAAACATACATTCAGTCATATTTTTTTGCATACAATTATGTCTTTACATACAATCGTATTTTTTTTGCAAGTTGTTATATAAACTGAATTTTCTCAGAATGAAATCACTAAGTAAATCATCAGAAAATTCAGTTTTTTCACCTTACTAAAAATTTCTTGTTATTCTGAAAAATCACATCATTGAAGGAAATGTTACTGCAAAGTACCAGTGTCAGACTTCACTGGAGTTTCACTGTGGTTGTAGACATACAGATAAGTATCAGATTTCTTCATCAATCTTTTTAGTGTAATTTTTTGCAAGCATTTCACACTGAAATACATAAGTTTTTATTATAAATTTATTTCCATTAATTCTTCTTTTAAAATATAAAGTTTTTATATATTATAATTTGAATTTAAGATATATAATTTGAAATCCTATATTTAGGTAGCTTACCTATGAATTTAATTTCATACATAAGAAGGCATTGAGAACCACAGATCGCAATAGTATGGTATCTGTCCCTCTTTGGAAAAACCTCTGAACTTTTATTCATAAAGAAATAAAGAACAGAATTTATCAAACCATTTTGATGAGGACTCCGTGAGATTCTGTGCTGGCAAGAAAGACTCAAGAAAGACTATGAAAGATTGAGAAACAAGCAGATTTGACTCAGTATCCAAATGTCAAAGTTTGACACTAAAGTCAGGGAGGAGGACATTCTTATGTCTCTACTGATCCCAGAATTGGCCAAATTTGGAATAATCTGGAGAGAAGACACTTAACACTCCTATGATGTAGTATATAGTGATAAAATTTTACAAAGTGACCTAGAGGGGCATTGGCCTGGGCAAAAGAATGGAAGAGCAAGAAAGAAAAATTGGTTGTCTTTGTGAGATAACAGCAGCAAAGTCTTTGGCTTACTGTTTGGCTTGTAGGGAGTGTTTTGGTGACTTCCATAAGTAGTAATGAGACACACAAAGAGGGCATCAAATTTCCATCAGTCATAGTGATTGGGGTTATCATAATTTGGTCATTGAAACTAAATATAGATATTCATTTGGAAGTTGGATTTTTTCTCATACCATGTACTAAAATATATATTAGATTAAGCATTTAAATGTTTAAAATACCTATAAAATATTAGGAAATCCAGGGGGCATTTTGTATTATTCTGATATGAAGAATGTCTTCAACCCCATTAATAAAATATGCAAGTTTAAAACAGTTATTAAATACAAATTTTTCACAAATCTAATTGTCAAAATTTAAAGATTGAGAACATGAATTTTGGTGATCAGATGGGGAAAAATCACTTTTAGATACTGGTAATGTACAGGTGTTTGGAGGGGTAATTTGGCAATATTTTTAAATATTAGAAATACATAAATTTACATTTAGAAATCATTCTTTTAGGAGTTAAATCCAGAAACCACAATCCAAATGAATAAACAAGTGTATACATACACACACACAAATAAACACATACAAGTGTCTAGCAGTGGGGAAAGGTTAAATAAATTAGGGTGGAGGAAAATACTATTTATCCATTAAAATGAAAATTAATGTTTCCTTTACATACATACATACATGATAAATGTGCATATATATGTATTCATTTTTGTATATGAATCTAGGTATATATTTTTGGAAGATAAGCATGATCTATTAAATGATAACAAATTTCAGAATAATGTGTTGATTGTCACCCAATATTAGTAAAAAAAAAAAGTGTTTACTGTGAGATTGGACTGAATTGTGATGGTCTCTGGTACAACTGTGTCTGTGGAGTCAGAAATTCCCTAATCATGCTCTACTCTATCAATCAACTGTCTTCCCAGGGCTGCCGTACTGCACACCTCAAGGCAGCATACACATTTGAATTCTCCATTGCATGATACAACCTTTCCTTCCATGGAGCTCTGGAGGCTGCTGAATATTAAAGGAACAATTGCAGAAATGACCAAGTAATCAATAACCTTTAATAAAGATTTCTTATAAATCTGGGTTGGCTTCTATAGCTTAGACCAGAAGTCCAAGTGGTATTTTTATCTCCTTTAAAATTTTATAATAAATCCAAACCCTAGAGTTTTGTCATCCGCTGGCTGGCAGCATGGAAGAATAAAGTCTAGGATTACTAATGGGGAAAAGGTTAAAGAGTGAGACAGAGAGAAAGTGAATGAGAACCAGACAGAAGGAAATTAGAAGAAGGAAATGATTTAGAAGTTGACCTACTTTAGAGGCCCAAATGCATTTAGTTGGATGGAAAAAATAATGTGGAATGGAGGATAGAATGTCCATGGACATGTACAAGCCTTTAAAATACAGTAGCCCAGCCCACTAGTAAAAGTGGCTCAATCAGTATCTGAAGACCTTCTCAATCATATTCACATTCATTGTCTTTAGAAGGAGCAGGACAGGGATATATGGAGAGGTAAATAAATAGATAAAATCTGGAAGAATATTCAACATTTATTAACTCTGATTACCTCTGAGGAGGATGGTGGATGATAGAAATGGAATTGGGGAGAGAAAAAAAGTGAGAGATTTTGTTTCCTAGGGGAAAAAAGTAATTGTGATGTATTTTGTGCTTATATTTGGCAAAGTTTGTTGTGATAGCAACTGGCTAGATGCTCACCCATTCTAGTTCCTTTTTCAGGACATATACTAATATTTCCCAACTTTCCTTGTAGTTATGCTTTGGCCAATCAACTAGTTCCAAAAGTGACATTTCTAGGCCTGCACCTAAAATCTCCAGTGAGATTCTTGATTCACTTTCTCTCTCTAATCTGGGCAACTGAAAGTGATACTCTGCTAAGCAAATATATGCCACAAGATTGAAGTAGTCTGGGCTCCTGAATCACTGGTCAGAGAACAGTCTAGGAGAACTGTCCAACTGCAGAAATTAAAAGATGCTTGCTCCTTGGAAGAAAAGCCATGACAAAACTAAACAGCATATTAAAAAGCAGAGACATTACTTTGCCGACAAAGGTCCATCTAGTCAAAGCTATGATTTTTCCAGTAGTCATGTATGAATGTGAGAGTTGGACCATAAAGAAGACTGAGTGCTGAAGAACTGATGCTTTTGAACTGTGGAAGACTCCTGAGCCAGTCCCTTGGACAGCAAGGAGATCCAACCAGTCCATCCTAAAGGAAATCAGTCCTGAATATTCATTGGAAGGACTGATGCTGAAGCTGAAACTCCAATACTTTGGCCACCTGATGTGAAGAACTAACTCATTTGAAAAGACCCTGGTTCTGGGAAAGATTGAAGGCAGGAGGAGAAGGGTATGACAGAGGATGAGATGGTTGGATGGCATTACTGACTCAATGGATTCAATGGAGTTTGAGCAAACTCCAGGAGACAGTAATGGACAGGGAAGCCTGCCATACTGCTGTCTGTGGGGTCACAAAGAATCAGACACAACTTAGAAACTGAACAACAACAAAGATGGGAGAGGCACAAACTTTTGTTCTGTTAAGCTACTGAGATTTCAGTGTTTATTTGATACCAAAGCATAACTTGGCATATCGTGTGTGCATGCTAAGTCCAACTTTTTTCGACCCCATGGACTGCAGCCCACCAGGCTCCTCTGTCCATGTGATTCTCCAGGCAAGAATATTGTAGTGGGATGTCATGCCCTCCTCCAGGGGATCTTCCTGACACAGTGATCAAGCCCATGTCTCCTGCAGCTTCTGCTGCAGATTCTTTACCACTGAGCCATGAGGGAAGCCCATGGCATATCCTGACAACTAAAAATTTTTTCTAGAATTGGGGTACTGTGCTGTGACAAAAGTATAAAACATATAGTTAAAAGATTTTTTTTGATGTGGACCATTTTAAAAGAAGTCTTTATTGTATTTTTATAATATCGCTTCAGTTTTTTATTTTTTGACCACGATCATGTGAGATCTTAGTTCCCCAACCAGGGATCAAACCTACACCCCCTGCATTGGAACACAAAGTCTTAACCACTGGACTACCAGGGAAGTCCCTAAAACATGTAATTTTGACTTAGTGTTTGGTCTGTGAATGACAAAGAAATATACAGCAGGCTGGGAAAAATGTTTGTGTGCTGATGAAATGTTTGTGTGCTGATAAAAAGCTTAATCAAGCTGTTATCAACTTGGAAGGCATACCATATGCTGACTGAGCAGGCAGCTACTGGGATAAGGTGGGCAATCTAAATTTGAGGAGTTTGTATTGGTTACTGATATCTATTTTTAAGAAATTTTATAAGGCAATATTCTAAAAAAGGCCTTCCCTTGTAGCTCAATGGTAAAGAATCCACTTGCAGTGCAGGAGATACAGGAAATGGGAATTTGATTCCAGGGTCAGGATGATCCCCTGGAGAAGGGAATGGCTACCCACAAGAATACTGGAGTGGGTAGCCACTCCCTTCTCCAGGGGATCATCCTGACCCAGGGATCGAATTCCATGGACAGAGGAGCCTGGCAGGTTACAGTCCATGGGGTAACAAAGAGTTGGACACGACTGAGTGACTAACACTACTATACTATTGTGGATCAGGAAGACCCCCTGGAGAAAGGATAGGCTACCTACTCTGGTATTCTTGCCTGGAGAATCCCCATGGACATAGGAGCCTAGTGGGCTATAGTCCATAGCGTTGCAAAGAGTCAGATACAACTGAAGTGACTGACCACACATGCGCGTGCACATTGTAAGAAAGGATCTGGAAGCAATCGGCTGTTTTAAGCAGAAGTAAAAGGATATAGAATTCAGATATCTGAGGCCTAGAAAGGCTGAAAAAAATAACCACAGCTTCTATACTTAAACTGTAAGAGTTCATATGAAGAAAATGATGAAAGTTTTGTTAAAGGTGCTAAAAATTCACAGATGAATAAAGAAGGTCAGGAAAAGATTTCATTAAGAGGGAAACTTCTCATCTGCTGTTCCAGAGAGTCTCAACATAGCCAGTATTAAGTTGAGAATGTGAGGCACTGGGGCAAAGAGGCAAAGGACAAAAGACAGGTTTGAGATTTGTGTCCAAGAATAACTTTGGATACGGCCCATAGAATGAACTACTGAAAGCAAAAATACTAAGTTCTTGCTATGTTTCTGAGGAGACTATGTGGCCAAAGCCACACACCCAGGATAAAATCACTGTGGTTATTTGAGATGTAGAATATTCTTATCTCTTAACTTTCCATAAGCAGGAGGCAGCTTAGAGAGCTTGGTATAGATTTCAAGAAGAATCTTCTCCCTAACACTTCAGGTGTGGCCAAAGTTGATTAATGAACAGGAGGAAATTCCCTAAAGATGGGATTATTTATTTGAGAAAGCAAAAAACTATGGCGATTTTCTCAAAGAGCAGAATCAGGCTCTACTTAAGGACCTACACCTAGATGGAAGGGCTTCTAAGATGTCTGCCTAATAGGATTTCAGGATTGCTATTGGACCTATGTCTGCTGTGTCCCTCCATCTGCCCCTCTTTCCAAATGGGAAGTGTTCAGTGAGGAGTCCCTGTGCAACCACAGTGTCCTTGTTCAACCACGGAATATGAGATGTAGAAAAACAGGTATCTTTTTAGTGTAATAGGATGCTGGGCCCTAAGGAACCATATTTATATCTGATGGAGAAGATTACATCTCTCCTAGAGATCCTGGACTTGAATTGCAAGAAGTGGCTGAATAAAACTTGGAGCTGCCACTCCCTGGTGGAGAGCACGTGTGTTCTACATGTGTGAGAAAGAGTGAAATAGATTTAATGACAAGAATGAAGAAGATCCAGCTATGGAAGAGAATGGCTAGCTGCTCACTAATACTATTTTTTCTTCTTGAGCCAAGTCTACATCTACAGCCTGCTTGCTGTGAAGGAGTTAGTTTAGACCATATAAATATGGTCCTACATCTGGAACACTCTAATTTAAAACCATATTCACAGTCAGTGATGAAGTGATTTAGAATAAACAAACCAGAGAATATGGGAAAAGATTACAGAAGTATCTTTTCACTAAGGAGTGTTGATAGGGCATGCCTATCATAAAAATAAGCTAACTGATAATAATAATGAGCCATTTAAATCGCACAAATGATCACAATGAGATCAGGAAAGGATCTGTTGGTCATGCTGCTGCTGCTGCTGCTAAGTTGCTCCAGTCGTGTCCGACTCTGTGTGATCCCACAGACGGCAGCCCACAAGGCTCCCCTGTCCCTGGGATTCTCCAGGCAAGAACACTGGAGTGGGTTGCCATTTCCTTCTCCAATGCATGAAAGTGAAAAGTGAAAGTGAAGTTGCTCAGCCGTGTCCGACCCTTAGCAACCCCACAGACTGCAGCCTACCAGGCTCCTCCATCCATGGGATTTTCCAGGCAAGAATACTGGAGTGGGGCGCCATTGCCTTCTCCGCTATAGGTCATAGGAGGTAGTAAACAGAGCATAAGTAGTGGTACAAGCTGCCAGTAAAAGGAAAGCAGAAATAAGTATGCAATTAGAAAAAAACAGCTAGATTTTTTTGGGGGTGTGTTATTGCCAGAATACTTTTGAAAAAGCATTCAATCTAGTTGTACAAAGTAAGGAATATGAAGAAATTGAAGATAGTGAAATTATTTTTATCACTTTCAGTAAAGGAAGGATAATTATTTATTTTGTTCTTTTTTTGACTCCTTTCCTTACATGAACTGTTTGCAACAAGTGGTATTTTTGTCTGTTCTTTCTCTCTTTAAAGCTGATTCTTTTCTAGTCCTATGACACCACTGGCTTTTAAACACTGTTGTGTGTGGATCTCAGGTGCTGAATATTGAATTAATCATATTCTCTCTACAGATAATATTTTAATCATTTGGTCCTTTTCTGTTTATGATTTATTCTTTCTCTACCATACTCATTCACTTTTCCCCACCCAACACACATTCACCTTCTCTACTGTATTTAATATTCAGCCTCCTAATATACAAACCATATGTTTACTTAGGCATGCATCTGACTTAGAAATATACATTGTTCTTTCGCTTTGTGTTTTTGATTTACATAAATGATATGGCCATGTAATTCTCATCTCACTTTTTTTTGAGAACTACTGTATTCTTTTGTATGTACCCATGTTGTTACATGTATATCTGGCTCACTATTTATGACTACTCCATGCCATCATTTGTGTATGCCATGTTGTACTTATCCTTTCTTCTACTGGTGAATGTCTAGGATCCCTCCAAATACTTGCTACCAAAAGTCATGCTATGATGAACATGCTCTTTCTGTAAGGTTAGTAGTCAACAAACTATGTATCGAAGAAATGAAGTGAAGTCGCTCAGTTGTGTCCGACTCTTTGTGATCCCATGGACTGTAGCCTACCAGGCTCCTCCCTCTATGGGATTCTCCAGGCAAGAGTACTGGAGTGGGTTGCCATTTCCTTCTCCAAACTATGTATTAATGGTACACAATTTCATGCTTTCCAGAATGTCTGCCCCAGTTTACATTCATAATACTAACAATGAATGTTAACATTTTCTTATATCTTTGCTAACATTTGATATTGCTCATGCTCCAATTTTTACCATTCTAATGACCATATAATAGTATTTCAAATTAGTTTTATTTGCTCTCACTGATCCTTAGGGAGGTTGAACATCTTTTCATATTCTTATTAATATTTTGGGTTGCCCCATTAGTAAATTTCCCATTCATATGCTTAGGCCATTTTTTCTATTGTATTTTCTGATTTTTGTTTTAAAATATGATTTACAGTGTGTCTGAGCTAAGTTGCTTCAGTCGTGTCCAACTCTTTGTGACCCTATGGACTGTAGCCCACCAGGCTTCTCTGTCCGTGAGATTCTCCAGATAAGAATACAGGAGTGAGTTGCCATTGCCTCCTCCAGGGGATCTTCCCAACCCAAGGACTGAACCCACATCTCTTACATATCCTGCATTGGCAGTCAAGTTCTTTACTGCTAATGCCACCTGGAATCCCATGATTTATAGTACTTCATTGAATACCATATAAATCCTTTGTCCAATTTAGATACTTCAAATATTTTCTTCTAATCTGGAACCATTCTGATAACTTTGTGGTGTCTTTTGCTGAAAGACATCAAGTGTATTTTTCCCCATAGACTCAGTGGGAAATGGACTAATAATTTAGTAGATAGTATTGAAAAAAATACATTTGGATACTTCCTATACCATACATGTAGATGAACTCCAGTTTGATAAAAGACCTAAATATGAAAGCAGATGTAGAGAGCTAAGTAGAAGATGGAGATGAAGGCTTCCTTTATATAAATCATAAGGAAAAAAAAAAGGTGTTTCTGGGTTTTCTGTTATATTTTGCTAGTCTTCTCCTCTGTTTGTATAGCAATATCAAGCTGATTTCATGGGTTTAAAGTATGTCTTAAGATTTGGAAAGGTAAATACTCTAGATTTGTTCTTTAAAAAAGTTTCATAGCTATTCACAGATCTTTATTCTTTGATGTAAATTTAATAATCACTGCCATATTCTAACATTATTCTTTCTAAGATTTTAATATGACTTTTATTGAATATATAGATTGATTTGGAGAAAATTGGCATCTTTAAAATGTTCATCATCTTATCCTCAAGCATGTTATTTTAATCCATCCTTCAGGTCTTTTTCTAGTGGTCTTATAATATGTTGTTAAAATTTTCTCCCAGAACATTTCATGAATATTTTGCTGAGTAATCCCTATATATCCTATAGTGTTCCTTGAGTTTTATAGATTCTTATTTCTGTAACATCTTCTATTGAGTTACTGCTGCTTTAAAGGAATAATATTGTTTTTAAGTTGGATTTTAAGTGCAGTAAACTTACTTTACTTTCTTATCTACTTAATAGTTTGTTGATTTTCTTTGTTGTTATCTGCTAAGACAAATGTATCCTTTCTTTTAAATTCTTACACGTATTTTGTTTTAATAGATTAATTTGTTTATTGACAAGGATGTTCTGTACTATATTGAATAAGAGCTGTAATAGTGGGTGTCCCTGCCTTGTTTCAGAACATGAACAGCATATATCTAAAATTTTCTCCAGTAAGTGTGATGTATGTTTATTTTATCTTGCTTGGGAAGTTTTATTTTATTCTTGATACTTGATAGTATGTTTTAAAATAATAAATTGCTATTGGAGTTTATCAAGGCATTTTGGCACTAGTGACAGTATCTCTGGAGAACCTTTCTAGGCTTTTGGGTATAAATTGTGTGGGATTCTATAGTAAGACAACAAAGGCAGTGTTTGTTTATGAGTTTGGCTACTTAATTAAGGTTAATAGAGACTGTTGATCTAACTTTCTACCCACTGTTGTTCTCAAGCATGTTTGTTTACACTCTAATTTTTCATGTGGTTGTGTAGCTGTGTCATTGTGAATCAAATGAGGCTAATATGAAAATTTAACTGACTTTTTGCAACCCCATGGACTGCAGCATGCCAGGCTGGCTTCCTTGGCTTCTTCACTCTCTTCTGGAGTTTGCTCAAACTCATGTCCATTGAATCAGTGATGCCATCCAATCATTTCATCCTCTTTCATCCCCTTCTCCTCCTGCCTTCAATCTTTCCCAGCCTCAGGGTCTTCTTTAATGAGTTGGCTCTTTGCATCAGGTGGCCAAAGTATTGGAGGTTCAGTTTCAGCATCAGTCCTTCCAGTGAATATTCAGGGTTGATTTCCTTTAGGATTGACTTGTTTGATCTCCTTGCAGTCCAAGAGACTCTCAAGAGTCTTCACTACCAACTTTTTTGTTATAGTTTGGCAGAAAAAAGTGACACTTTCAGGTTGGATTTATATTTAATAAATAAAAAACTGAATCAAGAATATAAAGTGTACACAAGGTTGAGTGACAGAAAGACAAACTCATCTTTAAATTACAGTATCCCATTGCTGTTTTAGTTTGATTTGCTATGATTTTATAATTACAAATGTTTCATCAGTTGTAATTATTGCTTAAGAAGATGTTGTGTGTTAATAGAATCATGGAGAATTTTTCAAATTTTTACTTGAAGAAGAAGAAACAAAAGAATTCCATGTATAATTTCATTTATAATCTAGAGTCAATTAATGATTTTGTGGATGACAATAAAGACTATAAATCGTAAGACAAAAGACTTAAAACTTTGAAACATGTAGAGTACTATAGTCTTTGAAATAACAAGTAAGAGTGGGCATTATGTGTATCTCAGAAAAAGAGAATCTATTTTTTCCTTTTCTTTTCACTCAAGGTCATTGGCTGTCTGATACCTGAAGCACAAAAACCAGAAATCCTTTTGTAAAACTCTGATGGCATTTTTTTAAACTACAAAAATCAAATATGTAACTCTGGACCCAACTATAAATAACTACTTTGGGGAATTCAATGTTACTTGTGGGGAATTTTTCATTCAATTGCCTTTTCCTTATTTTTTTCTGTTAAGTGCAGCTACACTTAAAAAAAAAATCCTTAAAAATATCTGGATTTCTTTTCTGTTTGGAATTATTATGTTAAACTCAAGAGTTGTTTAGATGTGAAAAATTGGGAATATATAGTGGGTTCAAAACAGGACAAGTGCACTCCTTTTTCTTTTTTGATATTGGTATGGCTCAGTTGTCTGGTACTCCACAAAATTAAGGAGTTTTGTATTCCTACTCTCCATTATCTGCTTCTCCTAATAAAGACCCGCCATGATAAAAATCCATGTCATGTATGAAAGATTATGCAGGGATTCAAAGGCCACAAATGTTACACTAACTTCTCAAATTTCTTGCTTAACTTTGCATTTCCCACTGGGTTTAAATTGGCATTTTAGTCAGAAAAGTAATGGTAAAAATATATATATATATATATATATATATATATATATATATATATGTGTGTGTGTGTGTGTATATATATATATATGTATATATATATATATATTATAAAGGTACATTGGAGATCTGTAAGCAAAGTAAGTGTTTAAAGAGAAAATAACTGTGAAGGTGCATAGGGTTTCATAAATTTTTCAATGTTTCTGCTTTAAAATGAAATAAAAGCAAAAATCATTTCCTTTCTTTAGTCATTCAGGCTACTTCAAGTGAGACAGTGTTATTCTGTAATAAGAATAGAGGCTCAGTATTAAGATACACAATTTGGTAAAGGAAGGCCTGGTGTGGAAAGAAACTGGTAAGTCTTTCTCAGTAAATGACATGTAGAGTTTTGCTCTAGTGCTCCCCAGTGATATCACTCAACCTTTCTCTGTCACTGCTACTCTTTCAACCAAAACCTGCTGCTTTTACAGTGGCCCTTCTTAATATTCTCCCCCCACTCCTGCTTTCTTCTTCATAACTTGATCTGGCCCATCATGTCCTTTCTTTCACCCCATGGCTTCTATTTGAGCCATCTTTTACTTTAATTTCCAAATGCTGGCACCAATTCCCCCTGCATTTCCCAGCTCCCAAAGTGAGATTTTAATGAATTCTGTTAAGCTTTTCACAGTAAGCCAACTTACAGGCCACCAGACAGCTGAAAGGCAGCCTCACCTTTGATCAGATACCCCTCATTTTCCAATCAGTTGTGGCTCTAGGGAGATAGAGGAGGTGGGTTATGTGATTTATAATATGGCCTTCCCTGCAGTAGCAGAAGCTGGTGGCTAATTTCTTCAGCAGGAACTGTGGAAAGGCAGTTTCTTTGTAAGGGGTGGTAGGCATAATGATTGATGTGTCTGGCATGGTAGCAAACCACAGACTCTCATGGTTTGTAGGGAGGAGCTGAACCATCATTCTGAATGTAACTGGAGGCAGTAGTCTCAGGAGAATCTCACACAGAAATAGAAACATCCCCAGAGCTCTGCTGCCAAATGTGATACCCAAAGAAGACAAAAGCTTTCAAGCAACCTGTAGCTGTTAACAATTAGTGGAGGTTCTTAGGTAGTGATGCACACAGAAGGACTGGTTTCACTGTATCACGAGTTTATCTATTTTGGGAGACTATGTGAGAATACTGATTAGTTTTACCACATAAGCAAAGGAATAGAAGATGCCTTGTAACTTTTCCTGTGCTCCTTGGTTACCATCTCCTGTGTGATTTTCTTTCTCATCAGCAGGCATTTGAAGGCTGATCTATGATAATTAAATGGAGATTAAAATGTGATGAGATTTAATATAAACCTCTGTACTTCCAAGGAAACTACAATTAGTGAAGTTTAGATTCCAGACTATTTTAAAAATGCTAAATCAACTGTCATTTTTCTCCTCAATTAGCTCTCAGCTTTGGATTTCTTCATGGTCTAAGAAATAAAGAGGATTTTTCTGAGTCCAGGGGAATATTGTCATGTTTGTGTGTGGAACAAATAATAAAACTTGTGAAAGAAAATCTGTTATAATCAAAATTATACTTTTACAAAATGTGAAAGTATTAAATAATTTATTTCCTTTCACACAGTTGACTTAGAGTTTTGTAAAATATGGAAATCATTAGATTAGTCAGCAGGCTTCATTCAATTTGGGATTTTAAAAATATTTGAAAGAGTAACATAAAAACTTACATTACCATATGTAAAATAGATAGCCAATGGGATTGCTATATGGCTCCGGAAACTCAAACAGAGGCTCTGTATCAACCTACAGGGGTGGGATGAGGAGGGATGTGGCGGGGGGGGGGGGGGGAGTTTCAAAAGGGAGGGGATATATGTATACCTATGGCTGATTCATGCTGAGGTTTGGCAGAAAACAGTAAATTCTGTAAAGCAATTATCATTCAGTAAAAAATAGATTAATTAAAAAATATTTGAAAGACTAGGAAATTATTTATGAAAGGTAGGGGATAATCAAATCAAATATTTGGTTCACTAAACTTCCATCATCTTTAAAAATAATGTGTTTTTTTATGATTTATTGCTTAAACTTCTTAAGTAGTAAGAAATTGAAATCGTCTGAAGTGTTTTCTTTTTCTTTAATTAATTAATTTTATTATTGAAGGATAATTGCTTTACAGAATTTTCCTGTTTTCTGCCAAACCTCAACATGAATCAGTCATAGGTATACATATATCCCCTCCCTTTTGAACCTCCCTCCCATCTCCCTCCCCGCCCCACCTCTCTAGGTTGATGCAGAGCCCCTGTTTGAGTTTCCTGAGCCATACAGCAAATTCCCATTGGCTATCTATTTAACATATAGCATATTCAAAAGCAGAGACATTACTTTGCCAACAAGGGTCCATCTAGTCAAGGCTATGGTTTTTCCAGTGGTCATGTATGGATGTGAGAGTTGGACTATAAAGAAAGCTGAGTGCAGAAGAATTGATGCTTTTGAAGTGTGGTTTTGCAGAAGACTCTTGAGAGTCCCTTGGACTGCCAAGGAGATCCAACCAGTCTATTCTGAAGGAGATCGGCCCTGGGATTTCTTTGGAAGGAATGATGCCAAAGCTGAAACTCCAGTACTTTGGACACCTCATGTGAAGAGCTGACTCATTGGAAAAGACTCTGATGCTGGGAGGGATTGGGGGCAGGAGGAGAAGGGGACAACAGAGCATGAGATGGCTGGATGGCATCACTGACTTGATGGACGTGAGTCTGGGTAAACTCCAGGAGTTGGTGATGGACAGGGAGGCCTGGCGTGCTGCGATTCATGGGGTCGCAGAGTCGGACACGACTGAGCGACTGAACTGAACTGAACTGAATGTAAATTTCCATGTTACTCTCCCCATACATCTCACCCTCTCCTCCCCTCTCCCCATGTCCATAAGTCTATTCCCTATGTCTATTTCTCCATTGCTGTCCTGTAAATAAATTCTTCAGTACCATTTTTCTAGATTCTGTATATAGGTGTTAGAATACGATATTTATCTTTCTCTTTCTGACTTACTTCACTCTTTCTGGTTTACTTCGCTTACTTCACTGTATAATAGGTTCTAGGTTCATTCACCTCATCAGAACTGATTCAAATGTCTTCCTCTTTATAGCTGAGTAATATTCCATTGTGTATATGTACCACAATTTCTTTATCCATTTATCTGTTGATGGACAACTAGGTTCCTTCCATGTTCTAGCTATTGTAAATAGTGCTGCAATGAACAATGGTTACATGTGTCTTTTTCAATTTTGGCTTCCTCAGGGTATATGCCTAGGAGTGGAATTGCTGGGTCATAGGGTGATTTTATTCCTAGTTTTTAAAGGAATCTCCATTCCATCTTCCACAGTGGCTGTATCAATTTACAGTCCTACCAACAATGCAAGAACATTCCCTTTTCTCCACACCCTCTCCAGCATTTATTGTTTGTAGACTTTTTGGCCATTCTGACTGATGTGAGGTGATATCTCACTGTCATTTTGATCTGAACTTCTCTAATAATGAGCAATGTTGAGCATCTTTTCATTTGTTAGCCATCTGTACGTCTTTTTTGGAGAAATGTCTGTTTAGGTCTTTTTCCCACTTTTTGATTGGGTTGTTTGTTTTTCTGGTATTGAGTTGTACGAGCTGCTTGTATATTTTGGAAATTAATCCTTTGTCGGTTGTTTCATTTGCTATTATTTTCTCCCATTCTAAGGGTTCTCTTTTCACCTTGCTTATAGTTTCCTTTGGTGTACAAAAGGTTTTAAGTTTAATCAAGTCCCACTTGTTTACTTTTGTTTTTATTTCCATTACTCTAGGAGGTGGATCATAGAGGATCTTGCTTTGATTTATGTCATCGAGTATTCTGCCTATGTTTTCCTAAGAGTTGCCTAAGAGTTTTATGTTCCTATGTTGCCTAAGAGTTTTATAGTGTCTGATATTACATTTAAGTCTTTAATCCATTTTGAGTTTATCTTTGTGCATGGTGTTAGGAAGTGTTCTAATTTCATTCTTTTACATGTAGCTGTCCAGTTTTCCCAGCACCATTTACTGAAGAGGCTGTCTTTGCTCCATTGTATATTCTTGCCTCCTTTGTCAAAAATAAGGTAACCATTGGTGCATGGGTTTATTTCTGGGCTTTCTATCTTGTTCCATTGGTCTATATTTCTGTTTTTGTGCCAGTACCATACTGTCTTGATGACTGTAACTTTGTAGTATAATCTGAAGTCAGGAAGGTTGATTCCCCCAGCTTCATTTTTCTTTCTCAAGGTTGCTTTGGCTATTTGGGGTCTTTTGTGTTTCCATATGAATTGTAAAATTTTTTATTCTAGGTCCGTAAAAAGTGCCATTGGTAATTTGATAGGGATTACATTGAATCTGTAGATTGCATTTGGTAGTGTAGTCATTCACACAATATTGATTCTTCCTACCCAGAAACATGGAATATCTCTCCATTTGTTTATGTCAAATATTGATTTCCTTCATCAGTGTCTTATAATTTTCTGTGTAGAGTTGTTTTGTCTCCTTAGGTAAGTTTATTCCTAAATATTTAATTCTTTTTGTTGCAATGGTGAATGGGATTGATTCCTTAATTTCTCTTTCTGATTTTCATTGCTAGTATATAGAAATGCAAGTGATTTCTGTGTATTCATTTTGTATCTTGCAACTTTGCTAAATTCACTGATTAGCTCTAGTAATCTTCTGATGCTATCCTTAGGGTTGTCTATGTACAGTATCAAAAGTGAAAGTGAAGTCACTCAGTCTTGTCCAACTCTTTGTGACCCCATGGACTGTAGCCTACCAGTCTCCTCCCTCCATGAGATTCTCCAGGCAAGAGTACTGGAGGGGGTTGCCATCTTCCTTCTCCAGGGGATCTTCCCAATCCAGGGATCGAACCCGGGTCTCCCACATTCTAGGCAGACGCTTTAACTTCTGAGCCACCATGGAAGCCCATGTACAGTATCATGTCATCTGCAAACAGTGAGAACTTTACTTCTTCTTTTCCAATCTGGATTCCTTTTATTTCTTTTTCTTCATTGATTGCTGTAGCTAGGACTTCCAGAACTATGTTGAATAATGGTGAAAGTGGATACTCTTTTCTTGTTCCTGATCTTAGGGGGAATACTTTCAGTTTTTCAACATTGAGAATGATGTTTGCTGTAGGCTTATCATGTATGGCCTTTACTATGTTGAGGTAGGTTCCTTCTATGCCCATTTTTTGAAGAGTTTTAATCATAACTGGGTGCTAAATTTTGTCAAAGGCTTTTTCTGCATCTATTGAGATTATCATATGGTATTTATCTTTCAATTTGTTAATATGGTATAGCACATTGATTGATTTGTGTTTATTGAAGAATCCTTGCATCCCTGGAATAAAACCAACTTGATCATGGTATATGAGCTTTTTGATGTGTTGCTGAATTCTGTTAGCTAAAATTTTGTTGAGGATTTTTGCATCTATGTTCATCAGTGATATTGCCCTGTAGTTTTCTTTTTTTGTGTTGTCTTTGTCTGGTTTTGGTATCAGGGTGATTGTGGCCTTGTAGAATGAGTTTGGAAGTATTCCTTCTCATGCAATTTTTTGAAAAAGTTTCAGAAGGATAGGCATTAGCTCTTCTCTAAATGTTTGATAGAATTCTCCCGTGAAGCTATATGGTCCTGGGCTTTTGTTCTTTGGATATTTCTGATCACAGCTTCAATTTCAGTGCTTGTAATTGTGTTGTTCATAATTTCTATTTCTTCCTGGTTCAGTCTTGGAAGATTGTACTTTTCTAAGAATCTGTTCATTTTTTCCAGGTTATCCATTTTATTGCCATATAGTTGTTCATAATGGTCTTTTATGATCCTTTGTATTTCTGCATTGTCTGTTGTAATCTCTCCTTTTTCAGTTCTAATTTTGTTGATTTGATTTTTCTCTCTTTTTTTCTTGATGAGTCTGGCTAAAGGTTTGCCAGTTTTGTTTATATTCTCAAAGAACCAGCTTTTAGTTTTTATTAATCTTTTCTATTGTTTCTTTCATTTCTTTTTCATTTATTTCTGCTTGAATCTTTATGATTTCTTTCCTTATACTAATTTTGTTTTTTGTTTTTTGTTTTTCTTTTTCCAGTTGTTTTAGGTGTAAAGTTTGGTTGTCTATTCAATATTTTTCTTGTTTCTTGAGGTAGGATTGTATTGCTATAAACTTCTGTCTTAGAACTGCTTCTGCTGCATCCCATAGGTTTTGAATTGTTATGTTTTCCGTCTCATTTGTATACCACTAGACTATAATTTTTTGGGTGCTCAGGTCCTTAAACACGTATTTTTCCAAGAGAACAGGTGGACTTTCCAGTTCTTTTGTCCTCCCCACCAGCAGATGGGTCATGAGGCACTTCTCTCTTGAACGTACCTGTAAAGAGCCCCCTTTTTGCTGATACTAGAGACCACTTTCAGCAATCTTAGGTCCCAGCCTGTAAGTTTTCATATAACAGTCACTGGATTCCCATGCGTTAACAGAGATGAGAAGTCAATGTGAAACTATATGACAGAGCTAGTTGTTCAACTGTCGGAATAGGGGCAGCACAATGGGCCTACTTCCTCCACAAGCAATGTACCAGATGGCACCAAGAAAAGGTTGAAAACCCAAACAAACTTGTTTGTCCTCCATGTTCCCCTATCTCCCTGGGGTGGCCTGCAGGTGATGGCCCCAGTTCCAGGACCAGCTCACCAATCACAGCAAACTCTCCTCTGAGTCTAGAATGAGGAAAGGAGTCCTGCAGGCCAATAATGGTGGGTCATGGGGTTCAGCAGTGAAACTGATACAAAGCTATCTCTGCCCTATACCCAGTGCTGCCCATGTTACTCCACTCCAGGGGGCCTTGACCTGGAGCCCTGATACTACTACTGCCATGGCTGCCAAATGGCACTTCTTCATTACATCCACTTCTGGATTCTTGTTTTCTTTTTAAATAAAATTTGTTTGCACTTCATGAAATAGAAATAAGACAAAAATCAGCAATATGTCAGGAATAAATCCAAAACCATTTGCCTGTATGTGTAGTAAGTCACTTCAGTCATGCCCTACATTTTGGGACCCCATGGACTGTGTCCTCCTCTGTCCATAGGATTTTCCTGGCAAGAATACTAGAACGGGTTGCCGTGCCCTTCTCCAGGGGATCTTCCTAAATCAGGGATCAAACTCGTGTCTCCTGTGTCTCCTACTTGCATGCAGATTTTTTACCACTGAACCACTGGGGAAGCCCAAAACCCTGTTTACTCTCCATGAAATGGAAGTTACATTTACATAAAATAAATCAGTTATAAAATGGAAAGCTAGTTTTCTAGCTTGCCTAACAACAACATCATCATAAGTTTGCATATAGGTTATGCCATTTAATGTTAAAAGTTTGTAAAGTGTAACTTGACAATGGTGTATTTTATATTCTCTAATTTGTTCTTTCACTCAGTATTAATTTTTCAAGATAAATTTAAATGATATAGGTAGAACTAATTGATTCATTTTTACTATTATCTGGTTTATACAAAATCCCGTGGTTTATCTGATTTTAGATTGCTTTCAGTCTTTTGCTTCTATAAGCATTTTGGTCCATGTTTTCTTGGGCATACAAAAGAGATTTTCTCTAAGAATTTCCCTGGAATTCATTAGTTCCTTGTATATTCTTGGGAGGGGAATTTCTGGATAGTGGGCTAAGCACATTTTAAAGTCTTCTGTGTGCATGAGTGCTGAGTCGCTTCTGTCATGTCTGAAACTGTGTGACCCCATGGACTGCAGTCCATCAGGCTCTTCTGTCCATGGGATTCTCCAGACAATAATACTGGAGTGGTTGCCATGCCCTCTTCCAGGTTAAAGTCTTCTGCTGTTGGCTAGATACTGGTAAATTTCACTCCAAAGGGATTGTGCCAATTTGTACCCCTGCAGGTACTATAATGAAAATTCCTATTTTCTCATGTTTATGAAAAACCTGATCTTACTTTAAGATTTTTAAATGTGATAGATATGAAAGGACAGTTTCTTCCAATTTTTATTTCCTTGATTACTGGTTAAAATAAAGAACCTTTCATATAATCATTTGGAAATCTTAGTCTATTAATTTTTCATATCCTTTGCCATTTAAATATTTTATGGTCTTTTCATTTTTAATTGACCTATAAGAATTCTTTCTGGGTTTGAATAGAATCTTTTATGTGTATACATATAAGTATTACAAATTACAGATAATATAATTGTATTTAATAGAACATTAACACTAAATATTACCTATGTAATATAATATTTACTTATGTAATACAATATCATAATTTAATATAGTCATTCTGTATAACAGAGATGTATAATTTTGTTATAAATATAAATATTTCTTATATAGATAAAAATACACACATATATACATGAAATGTCTTCTCACAGACTGATTTGTTTTATTACTTAGAAAACAAGTCTTTTATTTGACAGCATATTTAATTTTAAATTAGTCAAGTGTAACCATTTTTAAAATAGTTCGTGCTTATGCATCTTGTTTAGAAAATTGTCCGTCAGACTGAATTCATTAAAAAAATCTCCTATATTTATTTCGAAAAGTTTAAAGTTTGCCTTTCACATTTAGGTCTCTAGTCTACTTGGAAAAAAAGCTTTAATGTGGTATAAATAAGGATCTAATTTTGTTTTTATTCATATGAAGAACATATTTCCCCAGTATCATTTAGTAAATATTCTATTATTTACCTACTGACCTGAAACACTGCCTCTATTATATACTTTAGGCCTCAAAACACAAACTGTTTTGAGTTCTCTGTTCTGTGCATTGGTCTATTTGTCTTTCTCTACATGAGTACCACACAATTTCAATTATTTTAGCTTCATGATTCCCAGATATTTTGTAGAAATAACTCATCTAGGTCTTCAAAAACATTTTGGCTACTTTTGGCCCTTTGTTTTTCCTTTAAAATTTTATTGTCCACTTGTCAGGGTCCATGAAAACTTGTGTTGGTTTTGGAATATGACATATCTGCCCATTTATTTAGGTCTATTTTATTTATTCCTCAAAGATTTTTATTTTTATTTTTTGGCTGCACTGTGCAGCTTGTGAGATCTTAGTTCCCCAACCAGGGACCAGGGATTGAATCCGAGTGAACCCTAACCACTAGATCACCAGAGAATTCCCTATTTCTTTCATGACATATTAAAATTAACTTTGTGGGTCTTGAAAATATTTTGTTGTTTATTACAAGGCCCTTTAAAATTTCTATAGCCAGTAAAAATGGAAACTTTTGAAAATCACACTTTCTAATAATTTGTTGCTGTTATGGAAACGTTGATTTTCATATATTGATCTTATTTTTAACAAGTTTCTGAACCCTCTTATTGCTAATAGTTTGTATAGATGAGTAATTATAAAATAAATTTATTTTTCTTCTTTTTGTTGTTATACTTTTTTTTTCTTATTCTGGATAAGTTTCTGGTACAATGTTGACTATAAAATAATTCTGTTAACCTTGCCTTTAGAAACTATAGCCTAGATTGTTTTCTTAAACATTACTACCATTCTGAAGTATAGTGTGAAGTGAAAGTCACTCAGTTGTGTCTGACTCTTTGCAACCCCATGGACTACATAGTTCATGGAATTCTTGAGGCCAGAATACTGGAATGGGTAGAATTTCCCTTCTCCAGGCTATCTTCCCAACCCAGGGATCGAACTGAGGTCTCCTGCACTGCAGGCGGCTTCTTTACCAGCTGAGCCACAGGGGACGCCTAAGAATACTGGAGTGGGTAGCCTATACTTTCTCCAGTGGATCTTCCCGACCCAGGAATTGAACCAGGGTCTACTGCATTGCAGGTGGATTCTTTACCAACTGAGCTATCAGGGAAGCCCCGGTGAAGTTGTAGGACCTCTCCAAAGAATCAGGTAAAAGTGGGAGAAAATATTGATGTCTTCTTTTCCATCTCTTACTCAAAGCAGTCTCAATCTTAGTAAAATGTATGATGAGCATTAGATATAAGAGACTAGCAAAAATGTTACAACTTCAGTTTATAAATTCTATCAAGAAAACAAACCCTGATTTTTTCTTGTTCAGGAGCAAAATTAAACAATGCTGAATCTAGAGAGTGTGTGACTATTTGAGTGAGCTTACAGTAGAATTTCCATGCAAGTGAGAGAAACAAGCATGCCCAAGACCCAAGAAGAGATAGTATTATTATTTTTATTGTCTTTATATTTCAGTGCTTGTTTAGATTTACCAAAATATTTTAAAGTAATTTTTGCTAGTTAGTATAGTTTGCTGGTTGTTGCTTCATGCACATTTTTCTTCTGTGGTTAATTTCCTCCTTCCTGACACATGTTCTTTAATATGTTTTTTCAACAGGAAACACTGAACAGTAAACTATCGCATTCTTTGCTCTTCTGAAAATGTATTTATTTATTTTTAATATAAATTTATTTATTTTAATTGGAGGCTAATTACTTTACAGTATTGTATTGGTTTTCCATACATTGACATGAATCCACCACGGGTATACATGTGTTCCCCATCCTGAATCCCCTCCCACTTCCCTCCCCATCCCATCCCTCTGGGTCATCCCAGTGCACCAGCCTTGAGCACCCTGTATCATGCATCGAACCTGGACCGGCGATTCGTTTCACATATGGTAATATATATGTTTGAATGCCATTGTCTCAAATCATCCCACCCTCGCCCTCTCCCACAGAGTCCAAGTTCAGTTCAGTTCAGTCACTCAGTCGTGTCTGACTCTTTGCGACCCCATGAATCGCAGCACGCCAGGCCTCCCTGTCAATCACAAACTCCTGGAGTTCACCCAAACTCACGTCCATTGAGTCGGTGATCCCATCCAGCCATCTCATCCTCTGTCGTCCCCTTCTCCTCCTGCCCCCAATCCCTCCCAGCATCAGAGTCTTTTCCAATGAGTCAACTCTTCGCATGAGGTGGCCAAAGTACTGGAGCTTCAGCTTTAGCATCATTCTTTCCAAAGAAATCCCAGGGTTGATCTCCTTCAGAATGGAATGGTTGAATCTCCCTGCAGTCCAAGGGACTCTCGAGTCTTCTCCAACACCACAGTTCAAAAGCATTAATACTTCAGCACTCAGCCTTCTTCACAGTCCAACTCTCACATCCATACATGACCACAGGAAAAACCATAGCCTTGACTAGACGGACCATAGTCAGCAAAGTAATGTCTCTGTTTTTGAATGTGCTATCTAGGTTGGTCATAACTTTTCTTCCAAGGAGTAAGCGTCTTTTAATTTATGGCTGCAATCGCCATCTGCAGTGATTTTGGAGCCCCAAAAAATAAAGTCTGACACTGTTTCCCCATCTATTTCCCATGAAGTGATGGGACCGGATGCCATGATCTTCGTTTTCTGAATGTTGAACTTTAAGCCAACATTTTTGCTCTCCTCTTTCACTTTCATCAAGAGGCTTTTTAGTTCCTCTTCACTTTCTGCCATAAGGGTGGTGTCATCTGCATATCTGAGGTTATTGATAATTCTCCCGGCAATCTTGATTCCAGCTTGTGCTTCTTCCAGTCCAGCGTTTCTCATGATGTACTCTGCATAGAAGTTAAATAAGCAGAGTGACAATATACAGCCTTGACGTACTCCTTTCCTATTTGGAACCAATCTGTTGTTCCATGTCCAGTTCTAACTGTTGCTTCCTGGCCTGCATACAGATTTCTCAAGAGGCAGGTCAGGCAGTCTGGTATTCCCATCTCTCTCAGAATTTTCCACAGTTTATTGTGATCCACACAGTCAAAGGCTTTGGCATAGTCAATAAAGCAGAAATAGATGTTTTTCTGGAACTCTCTTGCTTTTTTGATGATCCAGCAGATGTTGGCAATGTGTTCTCTGGTTCCTCTGCCTTTTCTAAAACCAGCTTGAACATCAGGGAGTTCACGGTTCACGTATTGCTGAAGCCTGGCTTGGAGAATTTTGAGCATTGTTTTACTAGCATGTGAGATGAGTACAATTGTGTGGTAGTTTGAGCATTCTTTGGCATTGCCTTTCTTTGGGATTGGAATGAAAACTGACCTTTTCCAGTCCTGTGGCCACTGCTGAGTTTTCCAAATTTGCTGGCATATTGAGTGCAGCACTTTCACAGCATCATCTTTCAGGATTTGAAACAGCTCAACTGGAATGCCATCACCTCCACTAGCTTTGTTTGTAGTGATGCTTTCTAAGGCCCACTTGACTTCACATTCCAGGATGTCTGGCTCTAGATGAGTGATCATGCCATCGTGATTATCCGGGTCGTGAAGATCTTTTTTGTACAGTTCTTCTGTGTATTCTTACCACCTCTTCAAAATATCTTCTGCTTCTGTTAGGTCCAGACCATTTCTGCCCTTTATCAAGCCCATCTTTGCATGAAATGTTCCCTTGGCATCTCTAATTTTCTTGAAGAGATCTCTAGTCTTTCCCATTCTGTTGTTTTCCTCTATTTCTTTGCATTGATGGCTGAAGTAGGCTTTCTTATCTCTTCTTGCTATTCTCTGGAACTCTGCATTCAGATGCTTATAATTTTCCTTTTCTCCTTTGCTTTTCACCTCTCTTCTTTTCACAGCTATTTGTAAGGCCTCCCCAGACAGCCATTTTGCTTTTTTGCATTTCTCTTCCATGGGGATGGTCTTGATACCTGTCTCTTGTACAGTGTCATGAACCTCATTCCATAGTTCATCAGGCACTCTATCTTTCAGATCTAGGCCCTTAAATCTATTTCTCACTTCCACTGTATAATCATAAGGGATTTGATTTGGATCATACCTGAATGGTCCAATGGTTTTCCCTACTTTCTTCAATTTGAGTCTGAATTTGGTAATAAGGTGTTCGTGATCTGAGCCACAGTCAGCTCCTGGCCTTGTTTTTGTTGACTGTATAGAGCTTCTCCATCTTTGGCTGCAAGAATATAATCAATCTGATTTCGGTGTTGACCATCTGGTGATTGTCCATGTGTAGAGTTTTCTCTTGTGTTGTTGGAAGAGGGTGTTTGCTATGACCAGTGCATTTTCTTGGCATAACTCTATAGTCTTTGCCCTGCTTCATGCCCATCCAAGGCCAAATTTGCCTGTTACTCCAGGTGTTTCTTGACTTCCTACTTTTGCATTCAGTCCCCTATGAAAAGAACATCTTTTTGGGGTGTTATTTCTAAAAGGTCTTGTAGGTCTTCATAGAACCGTTCAACTTCAGCTTCTTCAGGGTTACTGGTTGGGGCATAGACTTGGATTACTGTGATATTGAATGGTTTGCCTTGGAAATGAACAGAGATCATTCTTTTGTTTTTGAAATTGCATCCAAGTACTGCATTTCAGACTCTTTTTGTGACTATGATGGCTACTCCAGTTCTTCTGAGGGACTCCTGCCTGCAGTAGTAGATATAATGGTCATCTGAGTTAAATTCACCCTTTCCAGTCCATTTTAGTTCACTGATTCCTAGAATGTCAACGTTCACTCTTACCAATCTCTTGTTTCACCACTTCCAATTTGCCTTGATTCATGGACCTGACATTCCATGTTCCCTGGCACCCCAGTACTCTTGCCTGGAAAATCCCATGGGTGGAGGAGCCTGGTAGGCTGCAGTCCATGGGGTCATGAAGAGTCGGACGCAACTGAGCGACTTCACTTTCACTTTTCACTTTCATGCATTGGAGAAGGAAATGGCAACCCTCTCCAGTGTTCTTGCCTGGAGAATCCCAGGGATGAGGGGAGCCTGGTGGGCTTCCATCTATGGGGTCGCACAGAGTTGGACACGACTGAAGCGACTTAGCAGTAGCAATAGCAAGCAATATTGCTCTTTACAGCATTGGACCTTACTTCTATCACCGGTCACATCCACAGCTGGGTATTGTTTTTGCTTTGGCTCCATCCCTTCATTCTTTCTGGGGTTATTTCTCCACTGATCTCCAGTAGCATGTTGGGCACCTACTGACCTGGGGAGTTCCTCTTTCAGTATCCTATCATTTTGCCTTTTCATACTGTTCATGGAGTTCTCAAGGCAAGAATACTGAAGTGGTTTGCCATTCCCTTCTCCAGTGGACCACATTCTGTCAGACCTCTCCACCATGACCTGCCCATCTTGGATTGCCCTGCAATCATGGTTTAGTTTCATTGAGTTAGACAAGGCTGTGGTCCTAGTGTGATTAGATTGACTAGTTTTCTGTGAGTATGGTTTCAGTGTGTCTGCCCTCTGATGCCCTCTTGCAACACCTACCACCGTACTTGAGTTTCTCTTACCTTGGGCATGGGGTATCTCTTCAAGGCTGCTCCAGCAAAGCGCAGCCGCTCCTCCTTACCTTGGGCGAAGTGTATCTCCTCACCACCACACTTCCTGACCTTCAACGTGGGATAGCTCCTCTAGGCCCTCCTGCACCCACGCAGCCACGTGGGGCTGCTCCTCCTGGCCACTGCCCCTGGCCTCTGGTGCGGGGTTGCTCCTCCCTGCTGCCACCCCTGGCCTCAGATGCGGGGTAGCTCCTCTCAGCTGTTCCTGCGCCGTCACAGCCTAGCACTCTCGGCTGCTGCCCCTGACCTCGGACGTGGGGTAACTCCTCTTGGCCACCACCCTTCGGGCATGGGGTCCTCCCGGCTTCTGCCCCTGACCTCAGATGTGAGGTAGCTCCTCTCACCCACGCTTAATATGCTGGTCACAGCCGCCTGTGCTTAGTGCCACTAAAAATCTCTTTTTAGTTCTTTCTAATTATTATTTGGGCTTTCCTGGTGGCTCAGTGGTAAAGAGGCCCCCTGCCAATGCAAGAGATGTGGGTTCAATCCCTGGATTGGGAACATCCCCTGGAGTAGGAAATGGCAACCCACTCCAGTATTCTTGCCTGGGAAACCCCATGTTTAGATTTAGAGGCTAAACAACAACAATTATGATTTGTCATGGTGTATTATTTCTTTTTATGCTTAAAATTTTTTCTTATAAGCTCATTTTCAATAAGTATTCTTTCTGTGGGAATTCCCTGTACACTCAATATAGACAGTGTTTCTACAAAAGATTTTTGAGTTTTTTCTGCCAAAGTTTTAGGATTTCACTGATTTCTATGTTAAACTCTAGGCTTTAGATTTCAGGACCATGTGAATAGTATAAATCTAGACTCCTTACTCAGATACAGATGTAACCTTAGTGTTTCAAATTTAATAAGATTCTTTTAATTTCCACTGAATTCTAGGCACACAGTGTTTTCTTGCTTCTTTCTGAGTTACTTGGTGAATCCATTCCATTCTCATTTTTATGGAGTGGTGTCAGTTCAAAGCATTCTACTTTGCAAGAAACTTGACTCCAGCCCTTTGCCTTATATAGGCTAGAGGCATATCTGATCTTGCATGATATTTGAAGCCCCAGCTCTGAAGTCCTCAAGGCTCATATTCAGGAATTACATCGTTAGGCACCTGATACATTGGGTTTTGTGTGTAACAGTTCATTTTTATGTATGAAAAGTGAGTTATACTTTATCAATCCTCTCCCTGTTTTTATAGTGAGACTGGTTTATATTAGTTTAGTCTTCTATATTATTGGAAAGGTATGATTTTTCCCTGAATTTTCTAGATATTAAACTGGAGAAAAGCACAACTGTGCTTATGCAGTGTTAATTAGGCTAAGGGTGGCTATTCTGTTCATCAGTACTGTACTTGGGAAAAAGTAACCAAATTCCTATATTTATCAAACATTTAAGTTTCTTTTAAAAATAGAATGTGTGTGTGTTAGGTTGCTTCAGTCGTGACCAACTGTTTGCGACCCTGTCTGCCAGGCTCCTCTGTCCATGGGATTCTCCAGGCAAGAATACTGGAGTGGGTTGCCATGCCGTCCTTCAGGGGATCTTCCCAACCCAGGGATTGAACCCTTGTCTTCTGTAGCTCTTGCAATGCAGGAAGATTCTTTACCTCTGAGCCACTGCAGAAGCCCCCCAAACAGAATATTACAGCTGATCTTGGGAAGTGAAGAAGGAATGAAAAGATTACCAGAAAATGGAAGTGGAGAGAATACTTTAAAAAAGACATATGTTATGTCAATTAAACTTTAAATGGGCTTCTTAAAAGGTGAGTTAATTGAATATTTTGACATAGGGTGCTATTTTTAAAGGAATTTATCTTCTAAGAGAGATGAGTTTTATGAGGAGCAAAATAACTTTAAGAAGTAATGCAATCACATTAACCATATCTATATGCCACCTCATACGAACAGTTGACTCATTGGAAAGGACCCTGATGCTGGAAGGAATTGGGGGCAGGAGGAGAAGGGGACGACAGAGGATGTGATGGCTGGGTGGCATCACCAACTTGATGGACATGAGTTTGGGTAAACTCCGGGAGTTGGTGATGGACAGGGAGGCCTGGTGTGCTGCAATTCATGGGGTCGCAAAGAGTTGGACACGACTGAGCAACTGAACTGAACTGATATATATCTATAAAGCATGTATATGTCTATATTTGGAGTTTTAGTTGAGGAAAACCATTCTAAATGTATTTTCTATTGGCACCATCCTCTTTTTTCGACTGACTTATAACTAGGAAACCAGCATAAAAATGAAAATCTTTGCCTATCTTACTTGGGTTCCCCTAAAGAGCAGAACCCAAGTTGAAAACTTTTGTATAAGTACTTTGCATGCATGTTCAGTCACTAAAAAATGTCCAGTTCTTTGTGACCCCATGGACTATAGCTCACCAGGCTTCTCAGTCCATGGGATTTCCCAGGCAAGAATACTGGAATGGGTTTCCATTTTCTTCTCCAGTGAATCTTCCAGACCCAGGGATTAAACCCATGTCTCTTGCATCTCCTAAATTTTCAGGAAGATTCTTTACCATTGAGCCACTTGGGAAGCCTATATAAGTACTTTATTGGGTAATAGACCTAGGGATTAGGAGAGGGAGAAAGAGAACCAACACAAGAAAATGAGTTGCTTACTACAAAGAGGGCCTGAGTACTTATCTGAGAAGCCATGTAAAATGTATCCCAGGACTCTCTGTGAGTGGGAGGAAGAAAGGAGAAGCATTGATTCACTGGATTCTGTTCCCTGTTGGCCAACTTTTCCCCATGGAGAATTACCTTTAAGGTTATATATGTTTCGGTATATCTATACTAAAGCTTGGGACTGGAGCAAAGAGGCACACAGAGTGGGGTGGAGGTACCGTGTGAAGCTAGTCAGACTCTATAATGAACTTGCTGCAGTGGTGACTAGATATAAGATAGGTGAAGCAAAGAGGATCAGTAAGAATGCCTAAGAAGACCAAGTAAATACAAAACCAGAAACTGTTTGTGTGTGTGTAAAGTAAGTAAATTTTCTTAATAAACAGTATCATCATTTGATAATCAATTACGTTTTCTTTGAATACTTCAGACAAGGTTCTGAATGAAAAATATAGACCGTGGGTCATTTTGACACTGGAAAACATGACGAAGACAAATCATTTAAAAGTGTGTGATAGAATGAGAATGCCAGGCCAGGTAAACATACTGTATTTGGAGAACCTCATCCTTTTATTCCAGAATCATATTAGAAAAGGCAGAGTTAGAGATAAACATAGGAACTGGATTCTGCTGTTAAACTATGGAGGACCTCCACATGCTTATCAATCATGCATGAACTTGTAATACTGGAATCACAACAGAGAGGACCAATATTCCACTCATAAGAGGGATTGCCAGTCCAGATTCGATGCATGAGACAGGGTGCTCAGGGCTGGTGCACTGGGATGACCCTGGGGGATGGGATGGGGAGGGGGTTGGGAGGGGGGCTCTGGAAGGGGAACACATGTGTACCCCTGGCTGATTCATGTCAATATTATAGAGTAATTAGCCTCCAATTAAAATAAGTAAATAAATTTTAAAAAAGAGCATAACCCCAAAGCTGGTAGAATGGCCACTACTTCCTCCATTCTATCCATAAAGCCTTTTCTCCAAAAATTCAGTCTTCTAGAAGTACAGATAGTGATTATTCATTTTGTAATTTATATCCCACCTATTATTTTCTCCCATCTGAATAAGGTGTTGAGAAGGCCCCCTAGAAGTTTGAATGCTTTCCTCTTCTCTAATGATATGCATGTCATTTCTAATGGAATATAAATACATGCCAATAACATCTACAGATTATAGATTTGTGAATATCACTGGCCTGTCAAATATCAACAAGTTAAATGTTCAGAGGTTGCAACTGAAGCAAGTATTCAAGAATTCTTGAGCAGTACACTTTAAGTTTCCATCAATGTTTATACTGTGATTTGGGGTTTATAGACGGTTGGATATTGAAAGGAGAAAGGGTAGTGCAGACCAACAGTTAAAATTCATAGTTTTTCATAGTGTCTACCTCGGTGGAATAGCTCTTTGATTTCAGGTATCTAAAATGTCTTGTGTTTAGCTAAATCTCTCAGGTTTTGGATGGAGGTTTTGGCAATGATGTCTCTTATACATAGTGTTGCAGTCAAATGATCTACTGCTAAGCTCTAGCCCCATGCCACATGCATAATTTGGAGAAGGTAATTTAGAGGACATGACCACTGTTTGACCTGTGAGCTGTTTGACTCCAGAGCTACCGGAGGCTCCTCACTTGCCTCCCTTATGCTTGGAATGTACATGGTTCCCATATGGGAGGCATTTTTAAGAATGTTGCCTTGAGAGAACAATGTGTTGTTGAGATCATCTGGATGGTATATGTGCCTGAACATGTTTTTAAATTCTGTTGAGTATGGAGATTTATTAGTCTTTCAACAGCCCAAGACAAGTTGTGTAAATCCCCTTGCTTATTAAACCTACTGCTTATCAATCTGGAGTGATCTGCCTCTTTTCTTGGTCTCTCTCTGCCCTCTGTTTACGGGGACCAATTTGTAAATCAACACTTACTGGGTCTTAATATTTTTGGATTGAATAAAAGAAAATAATTTATTTGAATGAAATCAACTGGTGCATTGATTATTGAAGAGATAAATAAGGGATTTATAAAACTTCTTCCTCTGCAGGCATTCAAACTGAGACAGACTATTTATTAATCTTAGGTGATTTAGTGGTAGGACTCAACTGAAGGCAGGCAATGATTCAATGAATGTCCATAGTCCCTTCCAGTCCATGCTTCTGAACACCATCTACTAGACTGTAATATTCAATTATAGTTCAGGACTAACTTAGTTTCACTTGAATATTTTTCCTAAGGAAATCCAACCCTTTTTATTTTACTGTCTTCCCTAAATTTAATAAATGTGTGATATGATTGCTTTTTTAAAAGAAAAAAATCTTTTTATGCTAGTGGATTGTTCAACCTGCTCCCACAATGACATTTCTGGGATATTTTCCAATCTTTTTTTTTTCTCTTAAAATAGACTAAGACCTTATGTTCCATCTTGGAAAGCATATCATTTATCTCCTATTTGGTATCTGAAATATGTATTTTCAGTGCTTCTGAAAGGCAATCCTCTGAAAGACATATAGTTGTTTTCCAAGTTTTATCTGGCTTGAATTCTACATAAACTTGCAAGTTTGTGTTTGTAATGTTGTTTGTTACTATGTGTAAAGAATATGACTTCTTATAGGAGCAGTTGAATGGATTAGACAAGATGTAGTTAGTAAATATCCTTGAGGGAAACTCCTAAGAAAATGTTAGGAAATCTTTCTTTTTGCATGGAAAGATCCTAAATGTAGGAGAGTTTTGGTAATTTTTGGGGCTTCAAGATAAATATTTTCATGGACAAAGTAAAACGTAAAATTAGCACTCTTACATTAGCAAATGATAATTTAAACAGCTGTCAAAGCCTCTTTATATATGAAACAAATATATGAATCATATGGGGCCTTTATCATGAAAAATATTGTAGAACTAACATTTCAAACAAAATGTCTAATGTATTCACAAAGTTGTTTTTGTTGTTTAGTTGCTGTCGTGTCTGATTCTTTGCAACCCCATGAACTGCAGCACACTAGGCTTCCTTGTCCTTCATTACTTCTGGAAGATTGCTCAAAGTCATGTCTATAGAGCCAGTGATGCCATCCAACCATCTCATCCTCTATCACCCCCTTCTCCTCCTGCCTTCAGTCTTTCCTAGCATCGGGGTCTTTTCCAATGGGTTTGTTCTTCACATCAGGTAGCAAAAGTATTAGAGGTTCAGCTTTAGCATCTGTCGTTCCAATGAATATTCAGGGCTGATTTCCTTTAGGAATGACTGGTTTGATCTCCTTGCTAGTCAAGGAACTCTCAAGAGTCTTTGCCAGCACCAGAATTCATAAGGTATAACACTCAAAATGAACAAAAATTCAAATTACAGGAGGACTTTTTCTTCTGTTCCAGAAGTGAGTTGAGTGTGATATATATATGAAAGTTAATATGAATTCTTTAGATTTTCCACATGATAAAAACAATTTTTCCAATGCAAATGTGCATTTTGCCTAGGTTCTAAGTGTTTCTCAAAATGGGCATTAAAGACCATCTGAAGTATTACCTGAGATGTTAGTAAAAAAAGCATATTCCTTGGCATCACTCAAACCTGAAGAATCAGATATTCTGGGGTTAAGGTCTTGGAACTTTAATTTTAAAATGCATCCAAACTGATTCTGATGTACATGAAAATATTAGAACTTGTTGCAGCATGGTGGAATTTCAAATAATCCAGAAAATAAATGCAAAACTTCACTGGAAATCTAAAGCCCCATTTTTTTTTGTTTTTGTTTACTTCAAATAAAAACATTCTTACAAAACTGCATTTCCATGAGTAGTTTACTAATGGCATATTAAAAACATAAGAATAACATGTAGATATCGATTTAAATATATATATATATTTTAGTGATGTATAGTTGACTTATGTTTCAGGTGCACAGCAAGGTTATACAAATACACATATATTATATCTAGTATTGTGAATATTCTTGATTTATCTTTAGCATAGTGAGGAGCAATGTAAGGAATCACAAGAGACAGTATTTTAGGTACAGCATTCCATTTCTATTCTGCTTAATGGTCCTAGTATCTTTTTTTCCCTTTTGAATATATATATTCTGTTGTTGTTGTTTAAATATACATATTTTACTGAAGTATGACTATACTTACAGTGTTTCAGGTGCACATCAAGGTGATTCAGTTATACAAATACACATACATTATTTTTCAAATTATTTTCCATCACAGTTTGTTAAAAGATATTAACTATAGTTCCCTCTACTATACAGTAAACCTTTGTTGCTTGTTGCATATCTATTTTTCTATTAGAAATATAGCATTCTATTCATACTAAGTCAAACAAGTGGAATCAAAATGTCATAATTTTTTTAGTTAAGCCAAAATTTATAAGTTTTCTAAAATACTTATATATATGTATGCAAAAGTTTTTCTACTACAGTTGGTAAAGGCTTGAGAAAGAACATCAAACAAAAAATGAAGAGACAGAGAAATTGGAGAACAGAAACTAAATGGAGTGGGAGCACTGACTATGAAATAGAAAAAGTAAAACAAACTAGATAAAAGTAAAAAGATCACCATATAGTCCACTTATTTTTAAACATGACTGCTTGTTAGAAATATATCTGGAGCTCTGAAGAAAAAAACAATACCTGAGCATTTGTATTTTTCCAATAATTTGAAGACAATTCTGATATGCATCTGGATTTTAAAAAGTGATTACAAGTTTTTCTATTAGATCCTAGTTTTCAGGATATAGAGTTCTATTATTTTTCTGTTGACCAATCATGATACAATGGTGTTACATGAGTAATAGTTATATAATCACATTAGTAAAAAATGTTCATCAGTTTTCATAATCAATAGCTAGACAAAAAAAGATAATTACAATTGTAAGGCATAATGGGAGCATGATTAATTTAATATAAAATAATTGCATGCAATTTGGGGAGGTCATGCACAGTGATGTGGTAAGTGGAAGTATATACATGCACGTGTTTTCATCCACCCAGCCAGTCTGTGTCTTTGGTTGGCACGTTTAATCCATTTACATTTAAGGTAATTATATATATATATATATATATATATATATATATATATATGTGATTCTATTACTGTTTTCTTAATTGTTTTAGGTGTATTTTCTGTAGGTCTTTTCCTTCTCTTGTGTTTCCTGCCTAGAGAAGTTCATTTAGCATTTGTTAGCTGGCTCTGTGGTGCTGAATTCTCTTAACTTTTGCTTGTCTGGAAAGCTTTTGGTTCCTCCATCAAATCTGAAGGAAAGTGTTGCTGGGTAGAGTATTCTTGGTTGTAGGTTCTTTCTTTTCATCTCTTAAAACATATCATGCCATTCCCTCTGGCTTGTAGAGTTTCTTTTGAGAAATCAGCTGATAGCCTGATGGGAGTTACCTTCCGTGTTGTCATTTTTCCCTTGTTGCTTTTAATATTTTATCTCTTTTTTTAATTTTTGTCAGTTTGATTACTATGTGTTTCAGTGTGTTTCTCCTTGGGTTTCTCCTTCCTGGGACTCTGTGTTTCATGGACTTGGTTGACTATTTCCTTTCCCATGCTCGGAAAGTTTTCAGCTATTATCTCGTTAAATATCTTCTCAAGTCCTTTCTCTCTCTCTTCTCCTTCTGGGACCCCTATAATGCAGAGGTTGGTGTGTTTAATGTTGTCTCTGAGGTCTCTTAGTCTGTTAGTCTGTCTTCATTTCTTTTCATTCTTTTTTCTATATTCTGTTCCGTGGCAGTGATTTCCACCATTTGTCTTCCAGGTCATTTATCCATTCTTCTGCCTCAGTTATTCTGCTATGGATTCCTTCTAGTGTATTATTCATCTGTTTGTTTGTTCTTTAGTTCTTGTAGGTCTTTGGTAAACATTTCTTGCATTTGCTCAATCTTTGCCTCCATTCTTTCCCTGAGATTCTGGATCATCTTCACTATCATTATTCTAAATTCTTTTTCTGGAAAGTTGCCTCTCTCCACTTCATTTAGTTGTTTTTCTGGAACTTTATCTTGTCCCTTCATCTGGGATATAACTTTTGGCTTTTTCATCATGATTAATTTTCTGTAATATGCTTTTTGTTTTAGCCACTGTGAGATTGTGCTTCTTCTTGCTTCTTCTGTTGACTCTGATGGCTGTGCCTATGAGGCTTATGTAAGCTTCTTGATGGGGACTGGCAATGGGAAAAACTGGGTCTTGCTCTAGTGGGCAGGGCCTTGCTCAGTAAAGCTTTAATTCAGTTATCTCCTGATGGGTGGGGTTGCACTCCCTTTCTGGTAGTTTGGCCTGAGGTGATCTAGCCCTAGGGTCTAAGGGCTTTTGGTGAACTCCAAGAGTGTTTAGTCCAAGGGGGACCTTCCAGTGCCTGTGTCCTGGTGTTGAGCCCCTGCCAACCCACACTTCCACAGGAGGCCCTCCGACACTAGCAGATAGTTTTGGTTCAGTCTCCTGTGGGGTCACTGCTCCTCTCCTTTAGGTCTTGGTGTGTGCAAAATTTTGTTTGTGCCCTCCAAGACTGGAGTTTCTATTTCCCCCAGGCCTCTGGAAGACCTATAATCAAATCCTGCTGGCCCTCAAGTCTAGATTCTCTGGGGATCCCAGTCCCTTTGCCAGATCCCCTGGCTGGGAAGCCTGACATGGAGCTTAGAATCTTCACAATAGTACAAGAACTTCTTTGGTATTTTTATTCTCCAGTCTGTGGGTCATCCACCTGGCAGGTATAGAATTTGATTTTATTGTGATTGCGCCCCTCCTACTGTCTCACTGTGGCTTCTTCTTTGTCTTTGGACGTGGGGTATCTTTTTTTGGTGTGCTCTCGTGTCTTCTTGTCCATGGTTGTTCAACAACTAGTTGCAATTTTGGTGCTCTTACAGGAGGAGATGACTCTCTCCTTCTACTCTGCCATCTTGAACTGGAAGCCAGATAAGAATATTTTAAATGACATTTTTTTTGTTATACTGGAAAGACTGTCTTCTAGGTAGAAATAAAATCTCAATGAAATTGGTTTGATACCTTATAATTTTAGAGGTCCTAAGACCAACTTGAATACTTGAATAAAAAGCATAATCTGGGTGTTGTGGTTAGTTCACTGATGCAAGAATTGTATATACCCTGAACAGTTTTCAATGTTCAAAATGCCTAAAGGAATTTAGGAAGTAGTTGTCCAAATGTTAACATTTTCCTCCTAATTCCTTTTATTTCCTCTCAGTTTTATTGGAATATAGTTGACATATGGCACTATATAAGTTTAGGATGTAGAGCATGATGGCTTGTCTTATACTTATTGTGAAATGATTACTGCAGTAACTTTAGTTATCATTCATCATCTCACAGATATACAAAAAATATTTTTCCCTTGTGATGAGAGCTTTTATTTATTTTTATTTTTCAGACATTTTAAATGAAACCTTTTTAATCCTCACAGATATGCAAGAAAGTAGAGTTTTTAGAATTTACTCTCTTGGCAACTTTCAAATAATCCATATAGTAGTGTTAACTACAGTCATCATGTTGCGCTTCACATCCCCAGGACTTACCTATCTTATAAATCTTGTCTTTGTACCTTCTGACCATCTTCACCCAGTTGCACCACCTCCATGCCCTGCTTCTCATCTGAACCACATTCTGAACCACTGATGTGATCCCTTTTTTCTGAGTTGGATTTTTAAAAATTTCACATAGGTGAGAACACACAGTATTTGTCTTTCTGTAACTTATTTCACAAGGTCCACCCACATTGTCCCAAATGGAAGACTTCCTTCTTTTTAAAATAACTGAATGGTATTTCATTGATATCTATTTACCACATTTTTTAATCGATTCATCTGTTGATGAACACTTAGGTTGTTTCCATGTTTTAGTGATTGTAAATAATGCTGCTGTGAACATGGGGGATAGCTCTTTCACTTACTGATTTCATTTCTTTTGGATATATACCCAGAAGTGAAGTTGCTAGATAATATAGGAATTCTACTTTTAATTTTTTGAGGCACCTCCATACTGTTTTCCATAGTGGTTGCGCAAATTTATAATTCCACCACCAGTGCATGAGAGTTCCTTTTTCTCCAAATCCTCACTAGCCTTTATCCCTCATCTTTTTGATGATAGTCACTCTAATGGGAATAAGATGATATCTCATTGTGATTTTGATCTGCATTTCTCTAATGATTAGTGATGTTGAGCACTTTTTAATGTACCTGTTGGCCATTTACATATCATTTTTAGAAAAATGCCCTTTGCCCTTTAGGTCCTTTATCCATTTTAAAATTGGACTATTTGTTAATTTGTTATTGAGTTGTAGGAGTTCTTTATATATGTTGATGAGATATATGCTTTGCAAATATTTTCTTCTATTTGGTAGGTTGCCTTTTCTTTTTGTCAGTCATTTCTTTTATTGTGTAGAAGCTTTTTAGTTTGATGTAGTCCCACTTCTTATTTTTGATTTTATTCCTTGTGCTTTTGTTGTCATGTACAAAATATTATTGCCCAGGGAAACATAGCCAATTTTTTGTAAAAATTTTAAGTGAGGTATAATCTATAAAAATATTAAATCACTATGTTGTATACTTGAAACTAATGAAATAGTATAAATCAACTATGAAAGTGAAGTGCAAGTTGCTCAGTCATGTCTGACTCTCTGCCACCCCATGGACTATATAGCGTGCCAGGCTCCTCTGACCATGGGATTCTCCAGGCCAGAATACTGGAGTATGTTGCCATTCCCTTCTCCATAGTCTCCTTCTCCAACCCTATATCCCAACTCAGGAATCTAACTCAGGTCTCCTGAATTGCAGGCTGATTCTTTACTTTCTGAGCTACCAGAGAAGCCCTAAATAAACTACACTTCAATAAAAAAAAAAATATTGCCAAGACCCATGTCAAGGAGACTTTATTCCTGTTTTCTTCTAGGAATTTTATGGTTTCAGGTCTTACATTTAAGTCTTTAATCCATTTCAAGTTAATTTTTGTAAGTGGTATGAGATAGAGGTTTAGTTTCATTCTTTAACTTGTGAATATCAAATTCTCCCAGCACCATTTACTAAAGAGACCATCTTTCCTCTATTGAGGATTCTTGGTTCTCTTGTCAAACATTGTTTAAACATATTTGCATGGATTTATTTATGGACTCTCAAAGACTATATAAGAGCTTTATAATATACAAGAGCTTCATAATATAATATGAAATCAGGAAGTAAAGTACCT
This sequence comes from Budorcas taxicolor, assembly GCF_023091745.1. Classification (NCBI taxonomy): domain Eukaryota; kingdom Metazoa; phylum Chordata; class Mammalia; order Artiodactyla; family Bovidae; genus Budorcas; species Budorcas taxicolor. Next base: position 87,557,242 of record NC_068911.1, on the reverse strand, counting down.
CCAACTTTACTCTTCTTTCTCAAGATTACTTTTGCTATTTGGAAGTCTTTTGTGGTTTCATTTGAATTTTAGAATTTTTTTTCTGTTTCTATAGAAAATGCCATTGGAATCTTGATAGGGATTTCAACAAATCCATGAGTTTCCCGGATGGCTCAGTGGTAAAGAGTTTGCTTGCAATCAATGCAGGAGGTGCAGGTTCAATCCCTGGGTTGGAAAGATCCCCTGGAGAAGGAAATGGCAACCCACTCCAACATTCCTGCCTGAGAAATCCCATGGACAGAGAAACCTACAGGTTATAGCCTATGGAGTAGCGAAAAAAAAAAAAAATTAGACATGATTTAGTGCCTAAATAACAACAACAGATAGATTTGGGTAATATAGACATTTAAGAAGTATTAATTCTTCCAGCCTATGAAAATGGGATATTTTTACATTAATTTATGTCTTCTTTGATTTTTTAGCAATGTAGTTTTCAGTATAAAGATCTTTCATCTACTTGGTTAAATTTATTCCTGAGTATTTTATTGTTTTTGATGCTTTTGTAAATGGGATCCTTTTTAAAAGTTCTTTTTCATGTAATTTATTGTTAGTGTATAGAAATACGACTGATTTTTGTATGTTAATTTTGTATTCCACCTAATGTTACTGCTTTACCCAGGAAAAAACTCTCAGATTAGTACTGACCTGAAAATAAAAGCTCCTACAGCTTAGTAAAGCTTAAGAATTCTTAAAGCTATGAGAGCAGAAAAGAAACAAATATTTTTAAAAGGATTTAATGTGTATAAAGAGCTTTACTTATGTAATCTCATTTAATCTTTTGTGCAGCCTTATATTATTGGGTTTACTATCCCTATTTTACCATCAGAGGAACTCAGGTTCAGAGGGGGTAAGCGTATTGTAAAACATATACAGCTAATAAATGGCAGAAGCAAGGCTCAAAATAGAACTTTTCTTTCTTCAGTGTATTCTTAATGCTTTCCAGCAACCTATATTATACTGCAGTGTCATACTGATATTTGTCATGAGAATGGTTTCATATCTTCTCCTTTTAAAATTCTCACCAAACAAGTTGCCTCATATTTTTGTGATCCAGTTGTGACAAAATTTTTCTCAGTCATCCTTTTTTTGACTGCATCATCTGTGGTTTTCTCCCTCCAGTCCCAGTAACCCATATCCCCTAGCCTAAAGTAATCCTCTAGGGTGAACTAATGCTAGTCACCCCCCTAAATGCTTCCTTTATCCCGTTTCAGTTCAGTTCAGTTCAGTTCAGTTGCTCAATTGTGTCCGACTCTTTGTGACCCCATGGAATGCAGCACGCCAGGCTGCCCTGTCCATCTGTTTAACAGTAGGAGTCCTGTGTGCTGTATCCTGTCTCTCATGAGCCCTCTGTTCCTTATCAGTTCCTGGTAACAGGAGTGAGTGGAGCGGCAAACTGCTCCCAGGACTGAGGTCATGAGATGGAATGCATGCATAGGATTTCCTTCATTCGCTTTTCCTTATGGTGAAAGTGATTATTTATGAACCTCTTTCTTTTGATATGGATTGTATTCTGGTTTTATGACCTCTATTATTCCATGTTTCCTTGGTAACTAGTAAAGTCTGGTCTTTTGACCTTTATCTGAAGGAGCTACCTTGTAAAACAGTGTATATACTCACACAGAGTTCAATAAGTCTCCCTTGTTCCATCAGAACCTGGGTCCCTGTGTCCTTCTTTCTTTCTCTCTCTCTCCCTCTGGCTAATTCTATGGAGTGTGGAAACCTGCTGAGCTCACTTTTCTGCCCAGGCTTTCAAGACCTCCTTGAGAGGACGCCCTGTGCCTTCGTTGAGTGGTACAAGACCTGTTCTAGGGCTTTATTGGTTCTCTGCGTAAACCAGGGAATATTAACCTCTTTCCTTCTTTCACTTTCTTATCAACTCCAGACCACCAGGTTCTGGTCCATTAAAGGACCACAATACCCAAGCTCATGTCCTTTGAGTTGGTGATGTCATCCAACCATCTCATCCTCTGTCATCCCCTTCTCCTCCTGCCTTCAATCTTCCCCAGCATCAGGGTCTTTAGAAAGTCAGTTCTTCGCATCAGGTGGCCAAAGTATTGGAGTTTCAGCTTCAACATCAGTCCTTCCAATGAACACTCAGGACTGCCCTCTTTTAGGATGGACTGCTCTCCTTTAGATGGACTGGTTGGATCTCCTTGCAGTCCAGGGGACTCTCAAGAGTCTTCTCCAACACCACGGTTCAAAAGCATCAATTCTTTGGCATTCAGCTTCCTTTATAGTCCAACTCATAGTCATACATGACCACTGGAAAAACCATAGCCTTGACTAGATGGGCTTTTGTTGGCAAAGTAATGTCTCTGGTTTTTAATATGCTGTCTAGGTTGACCATAACTTTACTTCCAAGGAGTAAGCGTCTTTTAACTTCATGGCTGTAGTCACCATTTACTTTGATTTTGGAGCCCAGAAAAACAAAGTCTGACACTGTTTCCACTGTTTCACCATCTATTTGCCATGAAGTTATGGGACTGGATGCCATGAATATTGAGCTTTAAGCCAACTTTTTCACTCTCCTCTTTCACTTTCATCAAGAGGCTCTTTAGTTCTTCATTTTCTGCCATAAGGGTGGTGTCATTTGTATATCTGAGGTTATTGATATTTCTCCCGGCAATCTTGATTCCAGCTTGTGCTTCCTCCAGCCCAGCATTTTTCATGATGTACTCTGCATATAAGTTAAATAAGCAGGGTGACAACATACAGCCTTGACATAGTCCTTTTCCTATTTGGAACCAGTCTGTTGTTCCATGTCCAGTACTAACTGTTGCTTCCTGACCTGCATACAGATTTCTCGAGAGGCAGGTAAGTGTTCTGGTATTCCCATCTCTTTCAGAATTTTCCACAGTTCATTGTGATCCACACAGTCAAAAGCTTTGGCATAGTCAATAAAGCAGAAATAGATGTTTTTTTTTTCTGGAATTCTCTTGCTTTTTCGATGATCCAGCAGATGTTGGCAATTTGATCTCTGGTTCCTCTGCCTTTTCTAAAACCAGGTTGAACATCTGGAATTTCACAGTTGATGTATTGCTGAAGCCTGGCTTGGAGAATTTTTATTTTATTTTATTGTTTTATTTATTTTTTTTTTTTTGAGAATTTTTAGCATTACTTTACTAGTGTATGAGATGAGTGAAATTGTGTGGTAGTTTGAGCATTCTTTGGCATTGCCTTTCTTTGGGATTGGAATGAAAACTGACCTTTTCCAGTCCTGTGGCCACTGCTGAATTTTCCAAATTTGCTGGCATATTGAGTGCAGCACTTTCATAGCATCATCTTTTAAGATTTATCCCCTGTTTACTCCCGATCAAACATGCACTGGAAGAATCTCAGAAAAGTCGTATCATGTTTGTTGCTGTTCAGTCGCTCAGTCATGTCTGACTTTTTGTGCTCCCATGAGCTGCAGGGTGCCAGGCTTCCATGTCCTTCACTGTCTCCTGGAGTTTGCTCAAATTCATGCACATTAAATCAGTGATTCCATCCAACCATCTCATCCTCTATTGCCCCCTTCTCCTTCTTTTGTCCTCAATCTTTCCTAGCATCAGGGTCTTTTCTAATGAGTCAGCTCTTTGTAGCAGGTGGCCAAATATTGGAGCTTCAGCTTTAGCTTCCATCTTTCCAGTGAATATTCTGGTTTGATTTCTTTTAGGATCAACTGATTTGATTTCCTTGCTGTCCAGGGGACTCTAAAGAGTCTTCTTTAGCACCACTATTTGAAAGCATCAGTTCTTTGGTGCTCACCCTTCTTTATGGTCCAACTCTCACACCTGTACATGGCTACTGGAAAAACCATAGCTTTTCCTCAATGGACCTTTGTCAGCAAAGTTATGTCCCTACTTTTTAATACACTAAGTTTGTCATAGCTTTTCTTTCAAAGAGCAATCCTCTTGTAATTTTGTGGCTGAAGTCACTGTCTGCAGTGATTTTGGAGCCCAAGAAATTAAAGTCTGCCACTGTTTACGTTTCCCCCCAACTATTTGCAGTGAAGTGATGGGACCAAATGTGATGATCTTAGTTTTCTGAATGTTGAATTTTAAAAGTTAAATATAATGATATAATAAATTTGAACAAATTTAAAATTAGATTTCAAAAGTTATTTTGATTTTTTTCTATCTTTGCTATCTACCACACATACCACTAAAAGAGATTTCTCTTCACCTGATGGGAATAGGGTGCCTACAAATATTCTTCTCTTTATATATCTCTTCTTCTATTTAATAGAGAAATTCCACTCCTACCAAAGAGCAGAGCTCCCATCTATATTCTGGATTCCATCCTTTCATACCATCCTGGTGTCCTTAATTTACCATCTCTCTTTCTCTTGCAGTTTAGATTTTTTTAAAAAAAACTGGAGCTGCCTCACCAATATGTAAATATTATCTAATGCTCCTTTATTATAATCCTGTAATTATATATTTATTTCTTTGTTGTATTACTCCTTTCTTATAGACTATAAGCTGCATGTGGAAAATGAGTATTTGTATTTTATTTTCCAAGGTACCAAGCGCAGAACTAGACACATAGTAGGTTTTCAATAAATATTTGTTATTTGAATAGTAGTCCCTAAATCCTATGTTGAAAAGTAATGGGGATAATGTAATTGTGATGTGTACCATTTGTTGACTCTTGGTGATCATCTGTTTCATTGATTTTACTTAAACAAATTATAGAATTCACTTTTAGAGTATTTTTTAGCTTCACAGCAAATTGGGCAGAAAGTACAGAGTTCCTATATCACCCCTCTCTATACATGCAAATTCTTTCCTACCATTAACATCCCATACCAGTGCACCAGTGTGGCACATTTGGTATCATGAATGAAACACCAATGACAAATCACTATTGAGGAAAGTCCATGGTTAACATTACAGGTTACTTTTTGTGTCATATTTTCTATGGGTTTTGACAAATGTGTGATGACAGGTGTACCATAATGACCTTTACAGTACATAACAGAATAGTCTCACTGCCCTAAATATTCTCTGTGCTCCACCTATTTCTCCCTCTCTCCCCACAAACCCTTGGCAACCAGTAGCCTTTTTACTGTCTTCTTAGTTTTGCCTCTTCAAGTGCTTGAATTTATGTAGTATTTAGCTTCTTGAAACTGGCTTCTTTGACTTAGCAATATGTGTTTATTGCTCCTCTATGTTTTTGTGGCTTGGTAGTTTATTTCTTTTTAGCAATGAGTAATATTTCATTGTCTGGGTGTATCACAGTTATTTATCCATTTACCTATTGAAGGACATTTTGGTTGCTTCCAAATTCTGGCAGTTATGAAGAAAGCTGCCAGAAACATTCCTGTGCAGATTTTTGCAAGTATATAAGTTTTCAATCTGTTGGAGTGAAGGTCAGGGAGTGCATTTGATGGTTTGTATGCTTAATTTTGTAAGAAACTGCCAAACTGTCTTCCAAAGTGGCTGTACCATTTTATATTTTCACCACCTGTAAATGAGAACTCCTGTTGCTCCACTTCCTTGCCAGCATTTGGGTGTTGTCAGTGTTTTGAAATTTGGTTATTTTTAATAGATGTGTAGTGATATCTCATTTTAATTTGTAAGTCCCTAGTATTCTTGCCTGGAGAATCCCAGGGACGGAGGAGCCTGGTGGGCTGCCATCTATGGGGTCACACAGAGTTGGACACGACTGAAGTGACTTAGCAGTAGCAGTAATGACATATGATGGACCTCCCAGGTGGTGTTAGTGGTAAAGAACCTGCCTGCCAGTTTAGGAGACATAGGAAATGTGTGTTTGATACCTGGGTTGCGAAGATCCCCTAGAGGAGGGCATGGCAACACACTCCAGTATTTTCACCTGGAAAATTACATGAGCAGAAGAGCCTGGTGGGCTGCAGTCCATAGGGTCACAAAGAGTTGGACATGACTGAAGCGACTTAACACGCAACAATGACATATGACATTGAACTTCTTTGCATTTGCTTAGTCATGTCCGACTCTTTGCCATCATGGACTGTAGCCCACCAGGCTTCTCTGTCCATGGGATTTTCCAGGCAAGAGTACTGGAGTGGGTTGGAATTTCCTTCTCCAGGGGGTCTTCCTGACCCAGGTCTCCCGCATTGCAGGCAGACGCTTTACCCCCTGAGCCACCAGGGAAGCCCATATCTTCTTTGGTGAGGTGTTCCAATCTTTTGTCCATATTTTAAACAGGTTGTTTGCTTTTTTTAACCATTAAATTTTAAGATTTCTTTGTGTATTTTGGATAATAGTCCTTTATCAGATATGTCTTTTGCAAATAGTTTCCATCAGTGGCCCTTCTTCTGATTCTCTTGATGCTTTTAGTTTTTAACCTTCTTTTTGAAACTTTTTGGCACCTACTCTTTTCCTGTAATGGAGAAAAGTTGTCTCAGTAAGTCACACTAAGATGTAAGTGCCTCAATGTTATCTATTTCTCTAAGAGTATTGGAGAGAAATGGCAAGGCTTAACATTAGGAAATAAACCTCCAGTGATGGAATTTAAGGGCTTGTGATAACGAAATGAGGTATTTTGGGGAAGAGGTTTTTTTTTTTTTTTTTCCTCATTATCATTCTCCCCACTCGTTATTGCCTGTAGAGTATAGATACAACCATGGATGTGTTTATTCACAGAATTCCAATATACTACCACTACTGGAAACTTGAGATATTTTAAAGCCAAATAAAAAGATATATAACTTCTCATAACTGGTAGTAATCTTGAAGAACTCATCTTTATTCTTTTTTAAACTTTTAATTTTGTATTGGAATAAAGATTAGCTCAAATGGTAAAGAATCTGCCTGTGATACAGGAGACCAGAGTTCGATCCCTGGGTTGGGAAGAACCTGTGGGGAAGGGAATGGGAATCCACTCCAGTATTCTTGCCTGGAGAATTCCATGGACTGAGAATCCTGGCGGGCTAAGGTCCGTGGCATCACAAAGAGGCGGACACAACTGAGCAACTGAAACACACATGCAAAGCTGATTAACAATGTTGTCATAGTTTCAGGTGGACAGCAAAGGAATCAGCCATATATATACGTGCATCTCTTCTCCCCCAAATCCCTCCCATCCAGGATTTCACATAACACTGAGCTGAGTTCCCAGTGCTATATGAGTGCATGCTAAGTTGTTTTATTGGTGTCTGACTCTTTGTGACTCTATGGACTGTAGCCCGGCCAGGCTCCTCTGTCCATGGGATTCTCCAGGCAAGAATACCAGAGTGGGTTGCTATGCCCTCCTCCAGGGCATCTTCCTTATGCAGGGATTGAACCTGTGTCTCCTACAGCTCCTGGATTGCAGGTAGATTCTTTACGGCTGAGCTACCAGGGAAGCCTTCCCCGTGTTATACAATAGGTCTTTGTTGTTGTCTATTTTAAATATAGTAGTGTGTACATGTCCATCCCAAACTCTGTAATTATCCCTTCCTCTCCCCTTCCCCACAGCAATCATAAGTTTGTTCTCCAAGTCTGTGCATCTGTTTCTGTTTTGTGTTCTTGCCTGGAGAATCCCGGGGACAGGGGAGCCTGGTGGCCTGCCGTCTATGGGGTCGCACAGAGTTGGACACGACTGAAGTGACTTGGCAGCAGCAGTTTGTATCATATATTTTAAGATTCCACATGAGGTATGTCACATGACGTTTCTGCTTCTCTGACTTACTTAACTCAGTATGACAATCTCTGGGTCCATCTATGTTGCTGCAAATTACATCGTTTCATTCTTTTAATTGGCTAATACTCCATTGTATATATGTACCACATCTTTTATGTCCATTCCTCTATCTATGGCCATTTAAGTTGCTCCCGTGTCTTGGCTGTTGTAAATAGTGCTGCAATGAACACTGGGGTACGTGTATCCTTGTTGGCCATGTTTTCCTCCAGATATATGCCCAGGACTGGGACTGCAGGGTCATCTGATAGCTCTATTTTTAGTGTTTCAAGGAGCCTCGATATTGTTCTCCATAGGGACTGTACCAATTTACATTCTCACCAAGAATGTAGGAGGGTTTCCTTCTCTCCACACCGTCTCCAGCATTTGTTGTTTGTGGATTTTTTGATGGTAGTCATTTTGATTGGTGTGAGGGGGTACCTCATTGTAGTTTTGATTTGCATTTCTCTAATAATTAGTGATTTTGAACATCTTTTCATGTGCCTCTTAGCCATCTGTATGTCTCCTTGAGAGAAATGTCTATTTAGGTCTTCTGTGCGTTTTTGGATTAAGTTGTTTGTTTTGTTGATGTTGAGCTTCATGAGCTGTTTGTAGATTTTGGAGACTAATCCCTTGTTGGTCACATTATTTCCAAATATTTTCTCCCAATCTGTGGGTTGTCTTTTCATTTTGTTTATTGTTTTCTTTGCTGTGCAAAAGCTTTTAAGTAGGTCACATTTATTTATTTTTGTTTTTATTTCCATTTTCTGGGAGATGGCTCGAAAAAGTTATTGCTGTGATTTATGTCAGAGTCTTCTGCCTATGTTTTCCTCTAGGCGTTTTATCATGTCTGGTCTCACATTTAGGTCTTTAATACACTTCGAGCTTATTTTTCTGTAGAAGAGTTCATCTTTAAATCTTAGATTCCTACATGTAACTATATTCCAGAGGAAATTAAGTAACACCATGGTTGAGAGAATTGTATCTGTCAATTTTTTTTTCTTGCAAGTGAAACTCAAATCAAATTGGCTTAGGAAAAAAGGAAGTTTGTTGGCTCAAGTGACTGTAAAAGACAAAGGAAGAGTTGGCTCTACATGATGCCACTTTATCACTCATCTCTGCTTCTTCTGTTTATTGATTTTATTATTAGATAAGATCTCCCCAAATGGTGGGAAATATAGCTACTGCAAACCCAAGCTTATATCCTTATAGATCACAGTCCACAGGACAGACTCCAAAGCTCTTTCTTACTGTATATATAGTAAACATCACTGAAAAGTATGATTAGAGTTCTTGGCTAATGTCCCCAGTTGCTGTGCCAAGGAAATAAAGAACTTTGTTCAGTTAGGAGTCCTATGCCCACCTCTATGGTCTGGGGTGTATCAAGTTCGACTCTGCCTGAATGACAAGAAATGGATTCCCCCAGATAGTAGGGGTTTTGTTGCTAGAAAAAATGTAAGGCGCTTCAGACAGCAAAAACAACAGATGTTCAATTTATATGTTCCTTATCTTGACTGTACATTACTCATTTCATTTCTTATCTCCATGGTGATAACCAGAAACAGGTGAGCAATAGAACAGAACAGTTTGGATGACTCACTGGTCTGATGCTATAAGGTATTTTTCTCACTGAAACTAAATATATAATTATCACTTTTATACCGAGAAGGTTAAAAAACAACAAAGAATGAAGAAAGCATTAGTTTACATGTTAAATGGCTATTTTAGGCATATAGTATAACTATTCTATAATTCAGTATTTAAGAGTAGAACAGGGAGATAAGAAATAGTAATTGTTTTTAGTATAGTTGTGATAATCCTTATGAGATTAGTTCTTTCTGCCTCATGGTAGCCAGGCAACAGGGTTTGCCACAGAATGAACTGTGAAGACTAAATTTTTATTAAATCTTTAAATTTTACTTTTCCATAATTAATATTTTTATCTCATCTAAATGATTTTAATCTAATTCCTCAAACTTGAACTAAATTTCAAGAAAAAATGATGAAATATATTTTATTAAATTTTATTTCATTATTTATAAATTTTCAGACAAATTTCACCTATTCTATTTTTGAACTATTTTTCTTTTTGAAAATTTGGGGAAATAATTTCTTATGTACTGACTCAATATAGCACTAAGACTGTGGATTTTGGAGCCAAGAATTCTGGTTTTTGATATTATTTTGTCAATTCCTATTTTTGTGACCTTGCGTAGATTAACTTCTGTAATCCCCAGTTTTACTTAAGATGGAAATAATGAATACCAACCTAAAAGACTATTGGAAGGATTCAGTGCTATAATGCCTGTGAACTGCTTGGCAACAACCTTGGTACACAGTGAGTGTTTAGTCAATGTTAATTTTTATTAGCTATGTTAAGAGATGGAGAAAATTCTGACTTCTATAATTAATGTTACCTCCCTGCATAGAGGGACACAGCCTGGAGTCTAGAGCTGTCCTTTAGGGATTCAGATTCCAAGGTGAAGGTGAATATTTAACATTCAACTCTTCTTCAGGAATGCAAAGTATGGGATCAGTGAATAATATTGCTTAGATGTTCCAAAAGTCATTCATGGATATAATTCAGAATCATTTTACAATAAGGTTGGGTAAATGTATGCTTTAGAATAAAATTATGTGAAATTTTGATATGTTGCTGTGGAATCCATTATAGATTTATCTTTCTTCAATAGTTTTAACTTATTCTATTTCCTTTTTTATATGTGAATTAGTTTATATTTTATACCATCTGATCATGGAAAGAATATATCAGTTCTTGTTTTAGTCTATAACTTTTGATTGTTCAATGGAGAGATTCTGCTCATTAACTTGTTGATGCATATACAATACAAAGTGGATCAGAAACATATAAATTGAGAAATTTTTGTAATCTATTTTAAGTTTTGTTGACCCTTAATTTTGTATCACAGTCTAAGCCAATTAATAGTGTAAATAGTACTGAAACATGTATACTTATTTTGAATAGGAGAGTATATTGTTTTCAGATATTTCAGGGCATATATATTTTATCCAAATGAGTATATAATTTACAGGTGCAATTCATTTTATCTTCAAAAATGCAAACATTTATTAAGTACATTTTGTGTATAATTAATTGGGTAGCACCTTGTGATACTAAGAACTAAAGAACAAAATATTTGATTTTGAGTAATGGGAAATGGCCTCTAATATTTTTACATTTTAAAGGCAGGTTATACATTGGTAGAGTTTAATGACCCTCGATAAAAATAAAACTCATAGTATTAAGGAACAATTCAACGATGATGAGGCTGTGAGGGACCAAACTTCTGTTTTAAAGAAGATGATTTTCCTAAGGTCTGCCTTGAATCTAAACTTTTAAGCAGTCTTCCCACCATATGATATCTTTTGTCTGGGATTTATTCTCCAATTAAGCTTTGCTGGAAATAAACTGAATTTAAAATTTAATAAATGCAAGAACATTGACACTTTATAGTTTGAATTTCTTTCAAATTTGAATACATTATAAATTTAATCTCCTAAGTTTTAGCTGGTTTGGACCAGTCTTCTGCATGATTAGTCTGAATTTGTAAAATTTTATGATATAGATTAAATTTTTTCAGGTAGCTTTGTGGGAAGTAATTATATATCTTCTCTTTGAAAATATGAGCTGTAATATCAGGACATGAAATCTGACATTTACCAATAACTGCTTCTGACATAGCTTTCATCATTGGTTTTCCTTCTTCTCTTCCACTTGCTCTAGTTGTACTTTCTTCATTACAGAGGAACAGAAGATAAATATTCTGCTTATCTCTTATAACACGTTATGAATAATGGTGCTGCCAAAAATGAGCATAGAATGTAGGTAAAAATATGCTTAAATTGATAACCAATTCTTGATTTGAAATTAGAAATCCTACCTTAAATAAAAGGGTTGAGTCTTTGTTCTGATGTTATAGAGGGTAATTCTCTATTTTTCCTGGGAAAATTTAACTAATTAACTTATATGGAGATATAATTGACAGATAACTTTGTGAAAGTTTAAGGTGCACAGTGTGGTGATTTAATGTATTTATATACTGCAATATGTTTAACACAGTAGCATTAGCTAATACCTCTATCATGTTACATAATTTCTTTTTTGAGATGGGAAAAATTAAGATTTGGTCTCAGCAACTTTGAAATTTATAATACAGTATTGTCTATAATTATTATGCAGTGCAGTAGAGCCCCAGGACTTCTTTATCTACTAGTTGTAAGTTTGTACCCTTAAACAATGCCTCCCCAATTCAGCCCCTAGAGTATGATATATACACACAATAGAATATTATTCAGTAATAAGAGGAAAGGAAATCTGGGCATTTGCAACAAAATGGATGAACTCTGAGAGCATTATGCTGAGTGAGATAAGTCTCATGGAGAAGGATAAATACTTGTATGGTGGTGATGGTTGAGTCAGTAAGTCTTGTCCACTTCTTGCAACCCCATGGACTCTAGCCCATCAGGCTCCTCTGTGGATGGGATTTCCCAGGCAAGAATACTGGAGTGGGCTGACATTTTCTTCTCCAGGATCTTCCTGACCCAGGGATTGGAACTGTGTCTCCGGCACTGCAGGCAGATTCTTTACTGCTGAGCCATCAGGGAAGTCCATAAATGCTGCATAATATTACTTATATGTGGAATCTAAAACAGCCTTGTTTGTAAAAACAGAGACTAAAATGGTAGCAATTCTCTTCTTTATATTCTTCCCCACAAAAGGTTTCTTGATGTTGTAGAACGCTACAAGGAAATGCTGTTGACTTGACCCAGTTTGGCATTTCTGTGATCCAGAATTCTTTAGGGGACAGAATTCTCACTTACAAAACCACAAACAAATAAACAAACACCATTTAACCATAATGGGTATTACCAGTTAAATTACTATAGAATTGTTAATTTCTCTTCTTTGATGAAATATTTGCAAAATTTTCGCTTATGTGATTTAGTTGTGCTGTCATATTATGTGAAGACCTTCTGAAGGATTCCCAAGCCTTTGTTGCCCCACAACCATTTTTGCTCCTTTAAAATTTTTTAAAATTCTAAAGTTAATACCTTTTATTTGTAAAAAATTTGAAAAGCTCTAAATTACATAAAGCAAAACGTTTTATTTTTCTAGATCTTCTCTTTCTCCCACTCTCATTTTCTAAGTTATTTGAATAGTCTGCTTCATATCATCTTAGCATTATGTTTCTCTGTATGTGTATACACACAAATGCATACTAAATTTTAGGAACAAAATCATATCCTTTTGCCACTGTTCTTTCTCTTAATGTATTAATAAACAACAACATATTATAAAACCTTTTTATTTCATTCCAAATATATATTTACCTACTAAGGGTTGTGCACAATTGTTCTGAATGCATATACCATAATTTATTAATCAATTATCCGTTTCCTGCCATTGACTGTCTCCAAGTTTTCCAGTGACTGGTAGAGAATATACACAAGTCTGGATAGTTATTACCTGAGAGGTTTTTTTTTTTTTTAAAATCAATTTAAAGTTTCCTCTGACACTGTAGGGAATTCCCATTTTTTATGTTTTTGCTCATACTTGCATATTGTCAATATTTTTTACATTTGCCTATCTGAGGATCTCCTTGTTATTCTAGTCTGAATCTCTTAATGAAGAGTGAAATTTAACATCATTCCAAATGTTGATTGGCCATTTGAATTTTTTTTTCTCATTTTAGCTTTTTGGTAATAGTGCCTTTTCAGTTTCCACTGCAATTACCCTAATCTAGGCTAGGCCTTTAAAACCATTTATTTCTTCTTTTCTTCTTTTTTTAAAGCCATAGCATTTCTTCTTTTCTCAAGTCCTTTCCAAAGGTAAATATCTTACATTATTCTGTTCAGAACTTATCTATTTATGATTTGATCCTGATCTAACTCAACATCTTACCTCTATTAGAGGCTTCAAACTTATTCAAAGGCTAACATTGGCTGATTTTTTATTTATACTCTATCTTGCGGTACTCTCAGTTTGGTGTCTTGAACATAATAGTGCTCAAAATTATTTCAAAGAGAGCCACTAATGGAATTATTATTTCAAACTACTAACTAGTTATTTGGACTATCTGATAACCATAAGAGGATATCCGGTAATATATTTGACTCTTTATACCACATGGCAAAGGAAAACATCCTGTGAGCATGGGGATAGTAGAAACTTTATACAAATTTGACAGCCATATGTCTAAGTACTAAATGATTGATGCTGTGTGAAATTTCTAGGATAGTTGTAAGACTATTGTTATTATAGAATTTTATTTCCGTCAAAAGTTTTGAAAGAAGATAGAGTTTGTTTCAAGCAATTGCCTATGTTTTTAATGTATGTGTCTACAGAGTTTATAAAAGACAAATCCGGTTCTGTGATATTATAGGGATCAATTTCATAGACTAATGCTAAACTGGCAGCGTATACTTTAGTGCTATTGGGGATTTTCAATGAGCGACATTCAGTTCTTTGTGTTTTGAAGTTTGTGTAAGAAAAATCGTTTTCTTTAGACTTGCTTTCCTAGTGAATCTCTATTCATTTGTGTTAGCAAAAATTCATTTGCTATGCAATGTCTCTCCTAGTTATAATTTGCAGTAAGCAATTACCTGTTTGGATTTTGTTATTCTCGCCATTTAGAAGGATGTATGCCTTCTTGAGGGAAATTAAGATGTTTTTCATTAAAAGTGGAAACACTGCATACAGAATGGTAGTTATGTGCTCAGAGTAAAGATTTAAAGTTTTTACACAAATTCTCAAATCCCTCTAGAACTAAAAGTGACATACACAGCAGGGGTGTATGTGCAGGGGAATATCTGCTGCATCTCTGGTTAGATTGCCATATTATAAAGGCCTATAGTATGTTTTGTGACTGGTTGTTTTCTAGAAATATATTAAACAGTTTAATCATCTTCTAGTGGAAAGAGAGCAGATATTAGCCCTGGGAAGAGGAGGTTCACCTTCCAACTCTGGATTGCCTGGGTGATCCTTTATATCTACTTCACCACAAAATTCTTTTAAGTATAGTATTATGGTATTAACCAAAATTTGAAATATGATGCTGTGCTATTCAGAGAAGGCAATGGCACCCCACTTCAGTACTCTTGCCTGGAAAATCCCATAGACAGAGGAGCCTGGTGGGCAGCAGTCCATGGGGTCGCTAAGAGTTGGACACGACTGAGCAACTTCACTTTCACTTTTCATTTTCATGCATTGGAGAAGGAAATGGCAACCCACTCCAGTGTTCTTGCCTGGAGAATCCCAGGGAAGGGGGAGCCTGGTGGGCTGCCGTCTATGGGGTCACACAGAGTCGAACATGACTAAAGCGATTTAGCAGCAGCCGCAGCAGCAGCAGCAGCTGTGCTATTATTATTATGAAAAAAAGACTTTTTGCACTGATTTAAGCTTTTTCCCCCTTAAGATACTCTTAAAAAAAAAAAGTAACCTCAATCTTTCAATATTTTGCTAACCATCACCTAAGTATCAAAGTTAAAAAAAGAGATACTCATTAATTACTCATTCATAGTTGAGCCCCTTGGGCTACCTGATTCTTTTTTCTTTGAGGAAATTTTCAATTTTACTTTAAAAAGTATATATAAATTCACAATTTCTGCCACAAACCCAGAAAGTTTAAATAAGTTTGTCTTTCTACAATGAAATAAAGATATCTAGGGAAGGTGAAACATTCCCTTTATTCAGTCAATATATGTTAGAATATCCCAGAGAAATAGTTGCTTCAGCCCTCTTCTCTCTCAGAGTCTGGGAAATTCCTTCGTGTAGCCAAACTGAAAAAGGTCACAGGTTATTAACCTGGGCACAGGGGCTGGGCACAGCGGGGGTTGCCAGTTATGGATGATCACCCACCGTCACTTCTTTCTGCTTAGTTTTTGGGCTTGTCATAGAATTAGATTTGCCATTACTTCATGGCAAATAGATAGGGGAAAAAATGGAAGCACTAACAGATTTTATTTTCTTGGGCTCCAAAATCACTGCAGATGGTGACTACAGCAATGAAATTAAAAGACACTTGCTCTTTGGAAGTGAACCTATGACAAGCCTAGACAGCATATTATAAAGCAAAGACATCACTTTGCCAACAAAGGTCCGTATAGTCAAAGCTATGGTTTTTTCAGTAGTCATTTATGGATGTCAGAGTTGGACCCTAAAGAAGGCTGAGCACTGAAGAATCGATGCCCTCAAACTGTGGTGCTGGAGAAGAGTCTTGAGAGCCCCTTGGACTGCAAGGAGATCAAACCAGTCAATCCTAAAGGAAATCAATCCTGAATATTCATTGGAAGAACTGCTGCTAAAAATGAAGCTCCAGTACTTTGGTCACCTGATGCAAAGAGCTGGCTCATTGGAAAATACCCTGGAGATGGAAAAGAGTGAGGGCAGGAGGAGAAGTGGGTAACAGAGGATGAGATGGTTAGATGGCATCATCGACTCAATGGACATGAGTTTGAGCAAGCTCTGGGAGATGGTGAAGGACAGGGAAGCCTGGCGTGCTGCAGTCCACGGGGTCACAAAGAGTCAGACATGACTTGACATGACAACAACAGCAAGAAGAACTAGATAATTTGTTTTTTTCTACACCTGGATTTAGGCTGCCCTATGGTCCCATCACTTCATGGGAAGTAGATGGGGAAACAGTGGAAACAGTGTCAGACTTTATTTTCTTGGGCTCCAAAATCACTGCAGATGGTGATTGCAGCCATGAAATTAAAAGACGCTTACTCCTTGGAAGAAAAGTTATGACCAACCTAGATAGCATATTCAAAAGCAGAGACATTACTTTGCCAACAAAGGTCCGTCTAGTCAAGACTATGGTTTTTCCAGTGGTCATATATGGATGTGAGAGTTGGACTGTGACGAAAGCTGAGTGCTGAAGAATTGATGCTTTTGAAGTGTGGTGTTGGAGAAGACTCTTGAGAGTCCCTTGGACTGCAAGGAGATCCAACCAGTCCATTCTGAAGGAGATCAGCCCTGGGTGTTCTTTGGAAGGAATGGCGCTGAAGCTGAAACTCCAGTACTTTGGCCACCTCATGCGAAGAGTTGACTCATTGGAAAAGACCCTGATGCTGGGAGGGATTGTGGGCAGGAGGAGAAGGGGACAGCAGAGGATGAGGTGGCTGGATGGCATCACTGACTCAATGGACATGAGTCTGAGTGAACTCCGGGGAGTTGGTGATGGACAGGGAGGCCTGGCGTGCTGCAATTCATGGGGTTGCAAAGAGTAGGACACAATTGAGTGACTGAACTGAACTGAAATGAACTGAACTGATGGCTAAAAATACTTCTTGTTCTCAGCAGCTTTCTCTGAAGATCATGAGGCTTCACCAACTCTGGAGGGAAGATTGTGCAATGAGTTGAGTCCAGACTAGTGGTATTTCATCTAGAATAGTATTTAAGCCTGAACAATCTACACTTTGATAAAGTACTATATACATGTATATATATATATATGCTTTGAGAAGGAAATTCTATGCTATGCTTTGAGAAAGAAAATATTGTCCTGGCTCCTCTGCACCTTGGAGTTCAGGCCACACCTTAAGGATAGAGGTTTTCACTTTCTCTAAATAATTGCTTTGTCTATCAAGCAAACCTGATCTGAGTGAGTGGAGACCTTTTCTTTTCTCTGGGGTGAAAAAGAATTAGGGCTTGAGGTGGGATGAGTGAGTATTGTGAATTGTGTGGGTTATTCTGATCACTCACCTCCACCAGGAAGAATCCTGAATTATACTGATTCAGTTCAGTTCAGTTGCTCAGTCGTGTCCAACTCTTTGCGACCCCATGGAATGCAGCATGCCAGGCTTCTCTGTTCATCACCAACTCCCAGAGTTTGCTCAAACTCATGTCCATTGAGTTGGTGATGCCATCCAACCATTTAATCCTCTGTCGTCCCCTTCTCCTCCTGCCTTCAATCTTTTCCAGCATCAGGGTCTTTTCAAATGAGTCAGTTCTTCTCATCAGGTGGCCAAAGTATTGGAGTTTCAGCTTCAATATCAGTCCTTTCAATGAATATTCAGGATTGATTTCCTTTAGGATGGACTGGTTGGATCTCCTTGCAGTCCAAGGGACTCTGAAGAGTCTCCTCCAACACCACAGTTCAAAGGCATAAGTTCTTCATCACTTCGTCTTCTTTATGGTACATCTCTCACATCAATACATGACTACTGGAAAAACCGTAGCTTTGATTATATCAGATCTTTGTTGGGAATAATGTCTCTGCTTTATAATACACTGTCTAGCTTGGTCATAGCTTTTCTTCCAAGGAGCAAGCATCTTAATTTCATGCCTGCAGTCACCATCTGCAGTGATTTTGGAACCCAAGAAAATAAAGTCTGTCACTGTTTCCATTGTTTCCCCATTTGTTTGCCATGAAGTGATGGGACTCGATGCCATGATCTTCATTTTTACATGTTGAGTTTTAAGCCAGTTTTTTTTTTTTCTCTCCTCTTTCACTTTCACCAAGAGGCTCTAGTTCCTTTTCACTTTCTGCCATAAGTGTGGTGTCATATCTCCATATCTGAGGTTATTGATATTTCTCCCAGCAATCTTGATTCCAGCTTGTGCTTCATCCAGTCTGACATTTTGCATGATGTACTCTGCATATAATTTAAATAAGCAGGGTAACAATATGTAGCCTTGATGTACTCCTTTCCCACTTTTGAATCAGTCCATTGTTCCATGTTCTGGCTCTAACTATTGCTTCTTGACCACAGGTTTCTGACGAGGCAGGTAAGGTGGTCTGGTATTCCCATCTCTTCAAGAATTTTCCACCGTTTGTTGTGATCCACACAGTCAAAGCATTTAGAGTAGTCAAGAAAGCAGAAGTAGATATTTTTCTGGAATTCTCTTGCTTTTTCTCTGATCCAGCGGATGTTTGGAATTTGATCTCTGGTTCCTCTGCCTTTTCTAAAACCAGCATATACATCTGGAAGTCCTCAATTCATATGTTGTTAAAGTCTAGCTTGAAGGACTTTGAACATTACCTTGCTAGCATGTGAAATGTGTGTGATTGTGTGGTAGTTTGAACATTTTTTGGCATTGCCCTTCTTTGGGATTGGAAGGAAAACTGACCTTTTTCAGTTCTGTGGCCACTGCTGGGTTTTCCAAATTTGCTGGCATATTGAGTACAGCACTTTCACAGGCTCATCTTTTAGAATTTTAAATAGCTCAGCCGGAATTCTATCACCTCCACTAGCTTTGTCATTAGAAATGCTTCCTAAGGCCCACTTGACTTCACACTGCAGGATGTCTGGCTCTATGTAATCCATGATGATCACACCATCGTAGTTATTCAGGTCATTAAGATTTTTTGTGTATAGTTCTTCTGTGTATTTTTGCCACCTCTTCTTAATATCTTCTGCTTCTGTTAGGTCCATACCATTTCTGTCCCTTGTTTTACCCATGTTTGCATGAAATGTTCCCTTGGTATCTCTGATTTGCCTGAAGAGATCTCTAGTCTTTTCCATTCTATTGTTCTACTCTATTTCTTTGCATTGTTCACTAAGGAAGGCTTTCTTATCTCTCCTTGTTATTAATTTGAACTCTGCAATCAAATGGGTATATCTTTCCTTTTTTTCCTTTGCCTTTTGTTTTTCTCATATTTGCAAGGCCTCCTCATACAACCTTTCTGTCTTTTTGCATTTCTTTTTCTTGGGATGGTTTTGATGACCACCTCCTGTACAGTGTTACGAACCTCCATCCAGAGTTATTCAGACACTGTGTCTATCAGATCTAATCCCTCGAATCTATTTGTCACCTCCACTGTGTAATCATAAGGGGTTTGATTTAGGTCATACCTGAATGGCCTCATGGCTTTCCCTACTTGTTTAAGTCTGAATTTTGCAATAAGGAGTTCATGATCTAAGCCACAGTCAGCTCCTGGTCTTGTTTTTGCTGACAGTATAGAGCTTCTCCATCTTTGGAGAACTTTATAGGAAGAAAATTGAATAGTAAGTGAAAAGTGCCAGTGGCAGTAATGAGCATGAAGTATGTGAAAGACTGAGAGAAGTCCCAGGTGGCTGAAATGGAAAGAGAGGCTGGTATGTGTTGAGGGTAGTAAGGCACAGAGTAGCTATACCATGCAAAACTTTAAGAGCTTATATGCTTTTTTTTTAAGCTTTTATTTTGTGTTGGGGTATAGCCAGTTAACAAACAATGATGTGAGAGTTTCAGGTGAACAGCGAAGGTACCCAGTCATACATACACATGTATCCATTATTCTCCATACTTTCCTCCCATCCAGGCTGCCAGCCAACATAGAACACAGTTCCATTTGCTTATACAGTAGTTCCTTGTTGGCTATTCACCTTAAACATTATAGTATATACATATCCATCCCAAACTCCCCCCAGCTATCTCTTCCCCTACCCGCTGGCAACCATAAGTTTGTTGTCCAAATATGAGTCTCTTTCTGCTTTGTAAGTAAGTTCATCTGTATCATTTATTTTTAGATTCCACATATAAGGGATGTCATGTGATATTCTCCTTCTCTTTCTGACTTCTTTCAGTATGACCATTTCTAGGTCCATCCGTGTTGGGGCAAATGGCATTATTTCATTCATTTAATGGTTGAGTAATATTCCATTGTTTATATGTACCACATCTTCTTTATTCATTCCTCTGCTGATGGACATTCAGGTTGCTTCCACTTCTTGGCTATTGTAAACAGTCCTGCAATGAACATTCGGGTGCATATATCCTTTAGTCTCACGTTTTTCTCTAGATAGATGCCCAGAATTGGGATTGCAGCATCATATGGTAAGAGCTTACAGGCTTCTTAATGAGTTTTATGCTTGCACTTAGAGTAATGGCAAGTCATAAGTTTTAAAAGAGATGCAGATGATCAGGTTTGGATTTTGCAAAGATTATTCTGCCGATTTCTATAGATTTTGCACTTGAGTCAATTCTATTAGGAGAGAGGAGGAGCCTCCATGTCAATTATATTGTAGCATAGACCCACTTGTAGCACTCAGACCAGCAGCTGATTTGTGGAGGAAGTAAGGGTTTGTTTAAGAGACCTAGACCTTCCTGAATGAGGACTCTGATAGAAACATGGACATCTGCAGAATAAAAGTTCACATAAGTTATCATATGGCTGTTAAAAGCAGTGTGACTTTATTTAGCAATCACAGGCAGGTAAACTGGGGAGTTATAGGTATAAATATGTACCTATATATAAAAAACTTGATTGAGATCATACTGAATGACAGTGAAATATTAAGTAAATCACTCCCTTTTATTAATTAATAATTAATAAACTTTTCAATTTCATTAAACATTTATGTACATTTTTACTTGTTTTATTTTATACAATTCCATGGATTTAGTATAATTTATGGCTTGCCAGTGGGTATTTGTATTTTTATTGTTATAAAAACTTTAAAAAATTGTTATATTGTACTTGAATACAGTTGTATTGTTGCATATATGCTGGAGATGTTCTTGAAATCAATGATTCTGGCAATGGGAGAGGGGAATCCTGAGAATATGTGTTTTCTATATAATGGTATGTTTTCACTTTGTTTTTCTTACCCATTTGATCTCTCATCTGTATTGTAAGAGGTCTTGCCAACAGTGAACAGTAATATTCTTTTCTTTTTTGCCTATTTGATAAGTACAATTTGGATCTCATTCTGATTAGCATGCCGTTAAATTAAAAAAAAAGTTAAATCTGGAAGAAACCCTACAGAGTGTCTAATTTAACCAACTCATTTGACAAAGCTCTCAGAGGCTATATGTTGGCTTGTGCCTAAGACCTCACAGCTAGTGAGTTGCAGAACAGGCATTATGATTTTGTCCTCCTGGACCTCAACCCAGGACTCTTTCCACTAAAACAAGCTCAACAGGGGTCCTTGTCACAGTGCTCTTTCTGGAGGCATTGATATGTAAAACTGGGGTGAGAGAGTTGGTTTTTGTCCAGAGAAAAGCTATTAGCAGCTGATTGTAACCTACAGAAGCAATTGGTAGACCCAGATTCCTAGGGATGCTTCTGCCCAAGGGAAAGAATGTGAGGAGGCCATAACCTCCAGGAGGTCTGGTTTTCCTTGCACCAGAACCTTTTCAGGAGAGGACACTGAGCTAAAGAAAACTTCACTTGGATAAAATTGTGCTCTGGCTAACCTCAGCATGCATCTTACTGGGGTTAGCCTTTCTTGCCTGTGGGTCTTCAAGTGCAGACAGAAGATTCTTTAACCTTTTTCTGGGAAGAAGGATTAACAGTGGCTAATCAGGGTATTGACAGGAGGGCGTTCTACGGGAAGAAATATGAGTTATAGCCAAAGACTCCAAGTTGTAATCTAACCTCAAGTTTTAGCTTTTGAGGAATGCTGCTGGGAGAAACCACTTGTCTTCAGTTTCCTCTTGCTCCTTTCAGCCTCTTTTGCACATTGTCAGCAGGGTCCTCATCTTAAAGTCCTGTTTATATCTCATGCCCCATTGGCCTTACAGCAAGTTCAAAACCAAGTCTTTTTCTATATAATAGAATAGTGGAAGGAGTTATGGGGGGAAAAGGACATTTAATAAAAAGGCTATCTTTGAAATAAATGAAACTGAAGACTCAAAACAGCATGTATTTTGAAATTCATTCATTTATTTATTTAACAGTTATTTATTGAAGACCTACCTTATAGCGGACATGGGTTTTATGTTAGGTACAGAGTATATGGTGTGAAAGAAGTGAGCATAGTCCCTGCCCTCAAGTCGCTTTCGGTCTAGCACAGACAATAAGCATTAGAAAAGGGTGGGAGTTATGACAGGAGATGAGGACAGAAATAAGAAATCATACAGGAGTAAACTTCAGTCTAGTCTGAAGGCCAGGCCAGCACTCCTCAGTGAAGTGTGTTCTCACTTGAGACATGAAGGACAATTAAACTTAGCCAGAACAGACAGTACGGAGAGTGTTCCAAGATGAGGAATCAACATCCATGAAGGGCCAAAGACTAGGAAAGATATGGCATGAAGGGCACAGATAAGGATTTTGGGATGCCTGAAATATTAAAATTCAAAAAAATTGGATTGCACAGATTGAAGCTGGGAAGATGGACACCAGAACTGGAAAGGCCCATAAGAAAGGTGAAAGTCTGGGTAGTGTGTGAATGGTGAAGGAAAGATTCGGCAGGTTTTTAGAACTAAAATGACACTAACAAATTTGTGGCTTTCCTGGTGGCTCAGTGGTAAAGAATCTGACAGCAATGCGGGAGACCCGGATTCAACCCCTGGGTCAGGAAGATCCCCTGAAGAAGGAAATGGCAACCCATTCCACTGTTCTTGCCTGGAGCATTCCATGGACAGAGGAGCCTGGCAGGCTACAGTCCATGTGGTCATAGAGTCAGACATGACTGACAGCTGACACACAACAAAGTTATGACTCAAAAGGATTACTTTGGCTACAAGGGGGAGAATGGATTGCAGGAGAACAAATATGAAGTAGAGGAATGAGCTAGGAGGCTGTTGTAATAACCAGGTATTAGATGAGGTAGTGGCAGGTGGGCAGATTTTTGTGTCATTGCTGCAACCTTCTGAGAATATGATATTGGGAGGGGTCTAGAGCAAGAAGAGAAGGACTAGCCTGAGACTATTGTTTTTAAACAGGCATGCATCAGAATCGCCTGGAGGGCTTGCTAAACTGCAGATCACTAGACCCAGAATTTCTAGTTCCGGAGACCTGAATTTGCATTTCCAGTAGGTTCCCTGATGTTGCTTACTTGGAAACTAAACTTTGAAAACCACTTCTGTAAAACATGGGTACTAAAGGTGCATCATTCTATTTAGCTTTTCTTATTTTCACGAAGTTGGAAGAGAGATCATCTGGTAATGATCGAGAGCAAATGGAGAGGCAACAAAGCAACCTGTCTGCAGACAGTACATGTTTAGTGCTAAGCAAGGCAGAGGCTTGATTAAGAGAGCATAGTGGTATTTTGGGATAATGCTGAACTTCAGATGAGATCAATGATCTTAAATTTATATGATACAAATCTACCAGTTTTTGTGACTTTATATTGAATAGCTCAATTTCCCATGTGCATCTGCAGAGAAGGTACATATTTGAATAATCCAAAGTTGGTGGTTTCCTGGGCTATAATTTCAGGATGGTGAATTAAGGTTAATGATGAGCCATTGAAATGTTCAGCCTTGAATATAAGGAGTGGAAGGAAAGAGAAGAGAGAAAGATCCTGGCAAAGAAAAAGTTGAGAATCAGAGATTCTAAAGAATTTATAAAACTGGTGTATTGGAGCTAAATGAACCAGAAAACTAGAAGAGCAAGATATTTTAGTTAGAGAACAAAAGTTCTAAAGTTATGATGTCAAGGATAGAACAATTCTGGGTGATAATGAATGCCAAGGTTACCATGGGAGTGGATAGTTGAAATGAATGAAAGAGAAGGTAATGGGAGATGATGAATTAGAGTACCAAGATTTCAGAGAATTGTTCTCTCCATGGATGTGGTAGAGAACTAGGATGGTGAAAGAAGTTAACATGATGTGTCAAAGTCTTCAATAGATGACGGAGACTAACTAGGCCCTGCTTGTCCCCACTGATAAACAGGAGTGTGGGATAATACAGCCAATGACACAAGTGAGCCTTAAAGGGAGGCTTGCAGAAGAGAGTTAGGAGTTGTATGGTGCTGGAGCAGCAGTGAGGAGATGGGGGCACCCTGATTTAGACCATATAATAAATGGAGTGTAGGAAAATGAACAGCCTTCCCTTGAAAGATCTACAGGGAGAGTGAGGTCCTCAGTAGGGGAGCTGGTTTTCTCTTAGGGAAACAAAGCAACATGTAGCAAACAGTTGAGGTTGTAGGGAAGTTTGTTAATAATTAGATATGAGCTTTAGAGGACACAGTGGAAACATTTTAATTTATGGAATAGAAGCAGCATATTAGAGAAAGTTGTTGGCAAGGAATCAATAAGGGTGTCAGAGCCTCACTTCTTAATTTATAGTTTGCTGAAGATTAGTGAAATTGATTTGTACATTTGCTGAGATTGTCAATTAGCTGCAGAAAGTCATTCATATGCTCCTTGAATTCCATCAGGCTTGGTCATGTTAATGACACAGAGGAAAGTCAGAAAATATATGTGTAATTAGAATATTGATAGTATAAAAGCGGGAACTGAGTTTGTACTATCTTATGCACTTTAAGAATTACATTTGTAAACCATATAAAAATAAATCCAGACATCTGGAGACCAAAGTCACCTACATAAGACTGCCTAAATGGTTAATGTGATTAAAATTTATGATGCTCATTGTTCCTGCTGCCATTTAATACCAAGTGGTATATGGTTTTTATTCAAAAGGAAGTAATTATACTGAATTTATTATATTGCTAGATAAGGTATTTTAAACTACAGTTTAGAACAATTTAGGTCTGAGTCTTGTAGGATGAAATAACCTTATATATGTGTAGAAAAAGATTTAAAATCCTGTTCATATTTCTAAGATTATATTCTGGTATAGGCAAGATTTGCAACTCCAGGTCTTCCAGCAAACAGTCTTCTGAGATTGTATGTAATGATTCCTCATGGAAGGGACTGAATGCAAATTTTGTTTCATATACACATAGTTCAACCATTGACTAGAGGTGGAGTGGTTTCTCTGTCTGAAGAGCAGGGGGAGGTCATGCTGTGCTGGTTTTTAAGATTTATTTCTTCGTTCTTGTCCTTTTTCCCCAGCTTGGTGCTCTCTCTTCATTTGACAGGGAAGACACTCAACCCTCCCAGGACCCTCTGCCCATGCTTTTTCTGGGCTTCCATCCTGGGGTAAGAATTGGCAGGAGATTGGAGCCCTGGAGGAAGGGAGATACCTGAGTACTCCCCTCCCTCTTTCTCTTCCTTAGTCACATTTCCGGCACTGCTTGTTTCTTCTAGGACTCCGTAACTCCTGGGCAGCCTCACCGTGAGTCCAGCTTCTGCCAGGAGAGCTCAGATCATAGGTTTCACTAATCCATGAACACGTGCATCAGTAGTGTCTGCCTCTTTTCGACCCCATGGACCTGCCAAGCTCATCTGTTCATGGAATTTTCAGGCAAGAATAGTGGAGTGGGTTGCTATTTTCTCCTCCAGGGGATCTTCCTGACCCAGGGTTTGAACCTGCATCTCTTGAGTCTCCTGCATTGGCAGGTGGATTCTTTACCACTAGTGCCACATGAGTAGCCCTTCAGTAATCCATAACTCTCCCTATGTCCTCTAGCTCTAAGGTGGTCACAGTGCCTGCTATTTGTGGTTACAACTTCTGGCTACTTCTCTGATCACTCTTGCCATCTTCATTCCAGTATCAAATTACTTTTGTTTTAAATTCTTAGAAATGTTTCTGTTTTCCTGATCGGACCATGACTGACATAAGTGTCTGATGAAGTTGTGGTAAGTCTCTATAAGTATGCTGCTGCTGCTAAGCCACTTCAGTCGTGTCCGACTCTGTGCAACCCCATGGACGGCAGCCCACCAGGCTCCGCTGTCCCTGGGATTCTCCAGGCAAGAACACTGGAGTGGGTTGCCATTTCCTGCTCCAATGCATGAAAATGAAAAAGGAAAGTGAAGTTGCTCAGTCATGTCCCACTCTTAGAGATACCATGGACTGTAGCCCACAAGGCTACTCTGTCCATGGGATTTTCCAGGCAAGAGTACTGGAGTGGGGTGCCATTGACTTCTCCATCTATAAGTATAAATCAAGAATATAGGGCAGTGACTGATATATTCTTAACAAATTTTTGAGTGGGAAAAGCAACCTTAGAAAGCAGTTATGCATCATCTTTTTAAATGGTGCAAAAAGTTACAGGCGTCTCATAAACAATGTGTAGTCACATTAAATAATTGCAATCACTTTCTCAATGCCTAATAAGTCATGTTGTCAGGAAAGAGTTTTGAAAAAAAAAAATGGAGCCAAAGATATGGTGATTTGAATCATTTTGATACTAGCTTGAGGAAAATAACAGTCATCAGAATAATTCCCACCTCTGCCACAGTTATAAGGAGCTCAAGTACTAGGCATTTGCATTTTATGCAAAGGATGCTTTTCTGAAGGCCAGCTATAATTCAAAATGCATATGATTGAAGACTAAACTTTCCATAAGCCTGAATAAGTCTACACCTTGTTTTATTAGTACACAGTATCATGGCTATTGATTGTCCTCCTTCATGGTCATTTATCACATCTTCTTTCCAGTTATTGATTTTGGCTTATTCCTAAACTGTCAGTAGCCCTACTACTTGATCAATAATATACAGCACACTTTACATATGAGAAAAAATTCAAGTATGATAATAGTGAATGAAAAATTTCTTGTGCAATTTTGATGAAGTAAACAAAATAAGACTGTGCTACAGAAGAAAGATTGGTTGGTTATTTATAGTTTATATGAGAGGCTCATCTATTTGGCAATAGCCTATACACAATATGCAATGAAGTTGGCTTGCCAGCTCAGAAGTCATAAAATTCTTGGTGAGCTTTTACAAAAATGGGAAGATTAAATGATTTTTTTTTCAAATTTTATACCTGAAGTGAGAATTTAGTACTGTATTATTTTGCATCATATCAAATTTGTGTAGTTTAATATAAAATGAAAACTCAAGTCACAGCAAAAATTTCAAAACAACTAATCTGAAGTTAAGGGGCCTATGTGTACTCAGAGTTTTTTTTTTTTTTAATTATGTAATTTCAAAGAAAGTTTAAAAGAATTCTATTCAAGCTTTGAATAAATATAGGATTTGATTAAACAGCATTTGGTAACTGTGATACTAGGGTAAGAGTATCATAAAAATACACAGACACATCTTTGCATTTTGCATTAACTTATTATCCTTTTAAGTTTAATAATTAGGAATAGTGTTGAAGTATTAATTGCAGTGTTTTCAAGTCTGCAGTCTGGGCCTGTTTCCTATTAAAGCTTAAACAGAAGACTCAGGTATCCATTGCCTGAGGGAAAGAGGAATAGAAAAATCAGTCAATTTTTGGCTTTAATTTTTTTTCTTTAAAAAAGTTATTTTTAATTGGAGAATAATTCTTTACAATGTTGTGTTGGTTTCTGCTGTACAACAACATGAATCAGCTATAAGTATACAATTATCCCCTCTATCTTGAGACTCCCACCACTCCCCTATCCCACCTCTCTAGATCATCACAGAGCACCAGGCTGAGGTCACTGTGTTATATAGTAACTTCCCATTAGTTATCTACTTTACACATGATAATGTATATGTTTCAATGCTACGCTCTCAATTTGCACCACTCTCTCCTTCCCTCTCTGTGTTCATAAGTCTCTTCTTTACATCTGTGTCCTTATTCCTGCCCTATTTATAAGCCATCAATAGGCTTATAAATGCAAGGGAAAAACAACAGTTTTGAGAGAAAAAATGTTTTGAGTTTGAAGAATCTGAACATTTGCATTGGCTTGAAAAAACAGAATTTTGAAGTACTTGGGAACACAGTTATGCCATGAACAACAGGTATGAAAAGTACTGCCAAAGACAGTTTTCCATCTCTCTGACTACATAAAATCTCAGGAACTAAGAGGAGAGCCTAAAGGAAGGAAATGAGTTCTAAGTATGTCTCCCTGATGAGTGGGTGTGTACTCTGGTCCCTGAGGCTGGGACCAGAGAGGGAATAGAAATTAAATCCCCGAGATAGTTTTTTGGTATTCAAGGCCAGTGGCTTTTGAAGCCTACTTCAGGGATGAAGCCCAGGGAGACAGCCAGCTATGAAGAGAAGCATTTCTGATTTCCTAAGAATTCAGGGCATGTGGAATAGAGATATCCAGGTGGCACATCTAGGCAGAGAGGACTTTAGACACCTTGGAAAGTTCTCTGCTGTTCTCAAGTGGCATGGTGGGGGGAGTGACCACATCCTTTTGTGCATCCCACAATTAGGCCTGGAGTAAATGAAAAACATCTGGCACTACAGAGACCTTGAGGGTAGTTTAAGGAAGATGTGGGTCATGTTTCAACCTCATGTCAAGAGATGCAGTAGTCACCTTGATATCTTATGTGTTTTTCAAAAATTTTGACCCATGAGCTACAATAGGAAAGACATTTTACATTGTGTTCCAGGACCACAAAATATTCATAAAACAATATTTTTATTTATGATGTTGGTTTATGTTTTCTTTCCTATTCTATTTTTTTATTGTAAAATTGTCTGGTGTGATCTACTAAATTGATGTCATAGATTAAAACCCACAGTTTGAAAACATTCTGTAGTGCATACCAGTGGATGATCTGCCTGGCAGTCTCTAACTTTTCCCCACCCATGAGATGTAAAAAAAGAGGAGGGAGTCCTCTAAATTGACTGAAATTGGGGCTAAATGAGATTAGGTAAAGTTATAAAAAATAATGATATTTCCTTTGTTGTACAGAAGCTTTTAAGTTTAATTAGGTCCCATTTGTTTATTTTTGCTTTTATTTCCAATATTCTGGGAGGTGGGTCATAGAGGATCCTGCTGTGATTTATGTCTAAGAGTGTTTTGCCTATGTTCTCCTCTAGGAGTTTTATAGTTTCTGGTCTTATGTTTAGATCTTTCATCCATTTTGAGTTTATTTTTGTGTATGGTGTTAGAAAGTGTTCTAGTTTCATTCTTTAACAAGTGGTTGACCAGTTTTCCCAGCACCACTTGTTAAAGAGACTGTCTTTAATCCATTGTATATTCTTGCCTCCTTTGTCGAAGATAAAGTGTCCATAGGTGTGTGGATTTATCTCTGGGCTTTCTATTTTGTTCCATTGATCTATATTTCTGTTTATAAGCAAGGAGATAAGACAGCCTTCAGAATGGGAGAAAATAATAGCAAATGAAGCAACTGACAAACAACTAATCTCAAAAATATACAAGCAACTCATGCAGCTCAATTCCAGAAAAAAAAACGACCCAATCAAAACATGGGCCAAAGAACTAGACATTTTTCCAAAGAAGACATACAGATGGCTAACAAACACATGAAAAGATGCTCAATATCACTCATTATGAGAGAAATGCAAATCAAGACCACAATGAGGTACCATTTCACACCTGTCAGAATGGATGCAATCCAAAACTCTACAAGCAATAAATGCTGGAGAGGGTGTGGAGAAAAGGGAACCCTCTTACACTGTTGGTGGGAATGCAAACTAGTACAGCCACTATGGAGAACAGTGTGGAGAGTGCTTAAAAAACTGGAAATAGAACTGCCTTATGACCCAGCAATCCCACTGCTTGGTGTACACACCGAGGAAACCAGAATTGAAAGAGACATGTGTACCCCAATGTTCATCACAGCACTGTTTATAATAGCCAGGACATGGAAACAACCTAGATGTCCATCAGCAGATGAATGGATAAGAAAGCTGTGGTACATATACACAATGGAGTATTACTCAGCCATCAAAAAGAATACATTTGAATCAGTTCTAATGAGGTAGATGAAACTGGAGCCAATTATACAGAGTGAAGTAAGCCAGAAAGAAAAACACCAATACAGTATACTAACACGTATATATGGAATTCAGAAAGATGGTAATGATAACCTTGTATGCGAGACAGCAAAAGAGACGCAGATGTACAGAACAGACTTTTTGACTCTGTGGGAGAGGGCGAGGGTGGGATGATTTGGGAGAATGGCATTGAAACATGTATAATATCATATAAGAAATGAATCGCCAGTCTAGGTTCGATGCAGGATACAGGATGTTTGGGGCTGGTGCACTGGGACAACCCAGAGGGATGGTATGGGGAGGGAGGTGGGAGGGGAGTTCAAGAGTGGAAACTTATGTACACCCGTGGCAGATTCATATTGATGTATGGCAAAACCAATACAGTATTGTAAAGTTAAAAAAAAATTAGAAAAAAAAATCATATTTCATATACTCTTGGGTACAGTGAAGAAAAATTTGCATTCATTATGGTACTCAGTGGTTATTCTTAATAAAGAGTACATTTGAAAAAAATGAATTTTAAAATTTATTTATTTTTATTCTTTTAAAAATAATTTATTTATATTTTATTGAAGGATAATTGCTTTACAGAATTTTCAAACCTCAACATAAATCAGCAATAGGTATACATATATCCCCTCCCTTTTGAACCTCCCTCCCATCTCCCTCCCCATCCCACCCCTCTAGGTTGACACAGAGCCCCTATTTGAGTTTCCTGAGTCACACAGCAAATTCCCGTTGGCTAGCTATTTTACATATGGTAATGTAGGTTTCCATGCTACTCTTTCCATGCATCTCACCCTCTCCTCCCCTCTCCCCATGTCCATATGTCTATTTTCTGTGTCTGTTTCTCCACTGTTGCCCTGTAAGTAAATTCTTCAGTACCATTTTTCCAGATTCCATATTTATACATTAGAATAAGGAATTTATCTTTCTCTTTCTGACTCACTTCACTCTGTATAATAGGTTTTAGGTTTATCCACCTCAGTAGAACTGATTCAAACGTCTTCCTCTTTATGGCTGAGCAATATTCCATTGTGTGTATGTACCACAACTTCTTTATCCATTCATCTGTTGATGGACATCTAGGTTGCTTCTATGTTCTAGCTATTGTGAATAGTGCTGCAATGAACAATGGAAATACATGTATCTCTTTCAATTTTGGTTTCCTCAGGATATATATGCCTAGGAGTGGGATTGCTGGGTCATATGGTGGTTTTATTCCTAGTGTTTTAAAAGAATCTCCATACAGTCATCCATAGTGGCTGTATCAATTTACCTTCCCACCAGCAATGTAAGAGTGTTCCTTTTCTCCACATCCTTTCCAGCGTTTATTGTTTGTAGACTTTTTGATGATGGCTATTCTGACTGATGCCCACTCTGATGATGGTGTGAGGTGATATCTCATTGTCATTTTGATTTGCATTTCTAAAATAATGAATGATGTTGAGCATCTTTTCATGTGTTTCTTGGCCATCTGTATGTCTTTTTTGGAGAAATGTCTGTTTAGGTGTTTTTCTAACTTATTGATTGGGTTGTTTGTTTTTCTGGTATTGAGTTGGATAAGCTGCTTGTATATTTTGGAAATTAATCCTTTGTCAGTTGTTTCATTTGCTATTATTTTCTCCCATTCTGAGGGTTGTCTTTTCACCTTGCTTATAGTTTCCTTTTCTGTGCAAAAGCTTTTAAGTTCAACCAGGTCCCACGTATTTACTTTTGTTTTTATTTCCATTACTCAAGGAGGTGGGTCATAGAGGATCTTGCTTTGATTTATGTCATTGAGTGTTCTGCCTATGTTTTCCTCTAAGAGTTTTATATTTTCTGGTCTTTCATTTAGGTCTTTAATCCATTTGAGTTTATCTTTGTGTATGGTGTTAAGAAGTGTTCTAATTTCATTCTTTTACATGTAGCTGTCCAGTTTTCCCAGCACCATTTATTGAAGGCCCAGCACCATTATTAAAGGCCATCTTTGCCCCATTGTATATTCTTGCCTCCTTTGTTGAAATAAGGTACCCATAGGTGCATGGGTTTATTTCTGGGTTTTCTATCTTATTACATTGGTCTACCTTTCTATTTTTGTGCCAATACCATAATTTCTTGATGACTGTGGCTTTGTAGAATAATCTGAAGACAGGAAGTTTGATTCCTCCTGTTCCATTCTTCTTTCTTAAGACTGCTTTGGCTATTCAGGGTCTTTTGTGTTCCTATATGAACTGTGAAATTTTTTGTTCTAGTTCTGTGAAAAATACCTTTGGTAATTTGATAGGGATTGCATTAGTTCTGTAGACTGCATTTGGTAGTATAGTCATTTTCACAGTATTGATTCTTCCTACCCAGGAACATGGAATATCTCTCCATCTGTTTATGTCATCTTTGATTTCTTTCATTAGTGTCTTATAATTTTCTGTGTACAGTTCTTTTGTCTCCTTAGGTAAGTTTGTACCTAGATATTTAATTCTTTTTGTTGCAGTGGTGAATAGGGTTGATTTCTTAATTTCTTTCTGATTTTCATTGTTACTATATGGAAATGCAAGTGATTTCTGTGTGTAGATTTTGTATACTGCTGCTGCTGCTAAGTCTTTTCAGTCATGTCTGACTCTGTGTGACCCCATAGATGGTAG
The DNA here is from genome assembly GCF_023091745.1 of Budorcas taxicolor. NCBI lineage: Eukaryota > Metazoa > Chordata > Mammalia > Artiodactyla > Bovidae > Budorcas > Budorcas taxicolor. The sequence continues at coordinate 87,524,542 of NC_068911.1, read as the reverse complement.
CCCACCAGGCTCCTCCATCCCTGGGATTCTCCAGGCAAGAATACTGGAGTGGGTTGCCAATGGTTTCCCAATGCATGCATGCATGCATGCTAAGTTGCTTCAGTTGTGTCCGACTCCTTGCTAAATTCACTGATTAGCTCTGGTAATCTTCTGATACTATCTTTAGGGTTTACTATGTATGGTATAGTCAAGGCTATGGTTTTTCCAGTGGTCATGTATGGATGTGAGAGTTGAACTGTGAAGAAAGCTGAGCACTGAAGAATTAATGCTTTTGAACTGTGGTGTTGGGGAAGACTCTTGAGGGTCCTTTGGACTGCAAGGAGATCCAATCAGTCCCTCCTAAAGGAAATCAGTCCTGGGTGTTCATTGGAAGGACTGATGTTGAAGCTGAGACTCCAATAATTTGGCCACTTCATGTGAAGAGTTGACTCATTGGAAAAGACCCTGATGCTGGGAGAGATTGGGGGCAGGAGGAGAAGGGGATGAGAGAGGATGAGATGGCTGGATGGCATCACCGACTTGATGGACATAAGTTTGGGTAAACTCTGGGAGTTGGTGATGACAGGGAGGCCTGGCATGCTGCGATTCATGGGGTTGCAAAAAGTCGGACACGACTGAGCGACTGAACTGAACTGAACTGATGTATGGTATCATGCCATCTGCAAACAGTGAGAGCTTTACTTCTTCCTTTCTGATCTGGATTGCTTTTATGTCGTTTTCTTCTCTGATTGATGTCGATAGGACTTCCAGAACTATGTTGAATAATAGTGGTGAAAGTAAACACTCTTGTCTTGTTCCTGATCTTAGGGGGAATGCTTTCAGTTTTTCACCATTGAGAATAAAGTTTGCTGTAGGCTTATCATGCATGGCCTTTACTATGTTGAGGTAGGTTCTTTCTGAGCCTATTTTTTGAAGGGTTTCAATCATAAATGGGTACTGAATTTTCTCAAAGACCTTTTCTGCATCTATTGAGATTATCATATGGTGTTTATCTTTCACTTTGTTAATATGGTGTATCACACTGATTGATTTGCATATATTGAAGAATCCTTGCATCCCTGGAATAAACCCAGTTTGATCATGGTATATGAGCTTTTTGATGTGTTACTGAATTTTGTTAGCTAAAATTTTGTTGAGGATTTTTGTTTCTATGTTAATCAGTCATAACAGCCTGTAATTTTCTTTTTTTGTATTGTCTTTGTCTGGTTTTGGTAGCAAGGTGATGGTGGCCTTGTAGAATGAGTTTGGAAGTGCTCCTTCCTCTGCAATTTTTGGAAAGAGTTTCAGAAGGATAGGCATTAGCTCTTCTCTAAATGTTTGACAGAATTCTCCTGTGAAGCCATCTGGTCCTGGGCTTTTGTATTTTGGGAGATTTTTTGATCACAGCTTCAGTTTCAGTAATTGTAATTGAATTGGGTGGTTGTAATTGTAATTAGGTGGTTCATAATTTCTATTTCTTCCTGGTTCAGTCTTGAAAGATTGAGCTTTTCTAAGAATCTGTCCATTTCTTCCAGGTTATCCATTTTATTACCATATTGTTGTTCATAATAGCATCTTATAATCATTTGTATTTCTGCATTGTCTGTTGTAATCTCTCCTTTTTCATTTCTAATTTTGTTAATTTGATTCTTCTCTCTTTTTTTCTTGATGAGTCTGGCTAAAGGCTTGTCAATTTTATCTTTTCAAAGAACCAGTTTTTAGTTTTATTAATCTTTACTATCGTTTCTTTCATTTCTTTTTCATTTATTTCTGCTCGGATCTTTATGATATCTTTCTTCCTCCTAAACTGTTTTTTTTCCTTCTTCTTCTTTTTCCTGTTGTTTTAGGTGTACAGTTAGGTTGTCTATTCTTGTTTCTTGCTTTCTTGTTTCTTGAGGTAGGATTGTACTGCTATGAACTTCCCTCTTAGCACTGCTTTTGCTGCATCCCATAGGTTTTGAGTTGTCATGTTTTCATTGTCATTTGTTTCTAGAAATTTTTTGATTTCCATTTTGATTTCTTCAGTGACCTGTTGGTTATTTAGAAACGTGTTGTTTAAGCTCCATGTGTTTGTGTTTCTTACAGTTTTTTTCTTGTAATTGATATCTAGTCTCATAGCATTGTCATTGGAGAAGATGCCTGATACAATTTCAATTTTGTTAAATTTAGTGAGGTTTGATTTGTGACCCAAGATGTGGTCTATCCTGGAGAATGTTCCATGTGCTCTTGAGAAGAAGGTGCATTCTTCTGCGTTTGGATGGAATGTCCTGAAGATATCAATGAGATCCATCTCATCTAATGTATCCTTTAAGACTTGTGTTTCCTTATTAATTTTCTGTTTTGATGATCTGTCCATTGGTGTGAGTGGGGTGTTAAAGTCTCCTACTATTATTGTGTTACTGTCAATTTCTCCTTTTATGTTTGTTAGTGTTTGTCTTATGTACTGAGGTGCTCCTATGTTGGGTGCACAGATATTTACAATTGTTCTATCTTCTTCTTGGATTGATCCCTTGATCATTATGTAGTGTCCTTCCTTGTCTCTTATAATCTTCTTCATTTTAAGGACTATTTTGTCTATATGAGGATTGCTACTGAAGCTTACTTTTGCTTTGCATTTGCATGAAATATATTTTTCCATCCTCTCACTTTTAGTCTATATGTGTCTTGAGGTCTGAAGTGGGTTTCTTGTAGATAGCATATATATGGGTCTTGTTTTTGTATCCATTCAGCCAGTCTGTGCCTTTTGGTTGGAGCATTTAATCTATTTACATTTAAAGTAATTATTGATATATATGTTCCTATTGCCATTTTCATAATTGTTTTTGGTTGATTTTGTAGATCTTTTTCTTCTCTTCTATTTCTTGACTATATAAGTCCCTATAACATTTGTTGTAAACCTGATTTGGTGGTACTGAATTCTGTTAACTTTTGCTTGTCTGCACAGCTTTTTATTTCTCCATCAATTTTGAATGAGATCTTTGCTGGGTCCAGTAATCTTGGTTTAGATTTTTCCATTTCAGTACTCTAAATTTATCCTGTCATTCCCTTCTGGCCTGCAGAGTTTCCACTGAAAAATTAGCTGTTAAGCATATGGGGTTTCCCTTGTGTGTTACTTGTTGCTTCTCGCTCGCTGCTTTTCATATTCTTTCTTTTTGTTTAGTCTTTGTTAGTTTGATTAGTATGTGTCTTGGCATGTTTCTCGTTGGGTTTATCCTGTATGGGATTCTTTGTGCCTCTTGGACTTCACTGACTATTCTTTTTTCAATGTTGGGGAATTTTCAACTATAATATCTTCAAAAAATTTTCTCATACCCTTTCTTTTTTTCTTCTTCTTCTGGGACCCCCTATAATTTGAATGTTGGTGCATTTGATATGGTCCCAAAGGTCTCTGATGCTGTCCGCAGCTCTTTTCATTCTTTTTACTTTATTCTGCTCTTCAGAAGTTGTTTCCACCATTTGATGTTGCAGCTCACTGATTTGTTCTTAGCTTCAGATATTCTGCTATTAATTCCTTCTAGAGTATTTTTAATTTCAGTAATTGTTTTGTCTCTGTATGTTTATTCATTAATTCTTCTTGTTTTGCTTTGTTAATTGTTAATTGCTTCTTTCATTGTCTCCATTTTGTTTTCAAGGGTTTTGATCATTTTTACTCCCATTATTCTGAATTCTTTTTCAGGGAACTTACCTCTTTCCTCTTGATTTATTTGTATTTCTGTGTTTCTAGTTTGTTCCTTCATTTGTGCAGTTTTCCCTGCCTTTTCATTATTATAATTTTTTTTAAAGTTATTGTGTTTGAGGTCTCCTTTCCCAGGCTTAAGGAAAGTTGAATTCTTTCCTTGATGAAGGTTGAATGTTTTCTTCCTTTTGGTTTCTTCTCTCCTAAGACTGATACAGTGGTTTGTGTGAGATTTGTGCTGAGTTTTTGCTTGCTTGTTTGTTTTTCTGTTTTTCCTCTGATGGGCATGGCTGAGAGAGGTGGCAATCATGTCTGCTGATGATTGGGTTTGTATTTTTGTTTTGTTTGTTGTTTAGATGAGGCATCCTGCACAGGGAGCTATTGGTGGTTGGGTGATGCAGGGCCTTGTATTCAAGCAGTATCCTTTGTGTGAGTTCTCACTATTTGATACTCCCTAGAGTTAGTTCTCTGGTAGTCTAGGGTCTTAGAGTCAGTGCTCCTACTCCAAAGGCTCAGGGCTTGATCTCTGGTCAGGAACAAAGGTTCCACAAGTAGTTTGTTATGGCATGAAGTGAGATTAAATGAATATCCAAAAACAAGAAACCAAAGATGAACCCCAGACAAATGGCAGTTACAGAATCAGGCAAATAATACTTAAAATAATGGAATATACACTTATACATATACACCCATGAGCAAAGTGAAAACATCAAAAATAAGGTATAGTAGATTGACCTGGCAAATAAAGGAAATAAAAATTATATTTGCCAGTTAAGAACAAAAGTAACTTAAGCACAAACTGGAAAACAAAACTAAAGCAAAATGTCAAGTGAGGGATAAAGCAATGAAAACAAAACTAAGAAATATGCTGAGAGGAAAGGAAAGAAAGAAAAGAAAGAAAGAATAGATATGCAAAGTTAAGTATAGGTAGATAAAGAAGATTTACATATGTTAAAGATTAACTGCAAGGGGAAAAGAACAGTAGGAAAGGCAACAAAGGAGTAAATGTAGAAAAAATAATAATACATTTTAAAACTTAAAATTAAAAAAAGAGGAAAGAATAAAAAGAGGAAAACTCCACAGAACTGCAAAAGCCCAAGGTAGAGGCAGAGGTTTATGACAACAATAAAAAATGTGACTGAGGGAAAAAAAAAAGCTGAAAAGCTTAATTGGATTTCTTAATGCCAATAGAATCAACAACTACAACAGAGTGGGGGGAAAAGGAAAAAAAAAAAAAACCAAAAGAATCTACAGAACAAGTCAAAATGTAAGAATAATAAATGTTTTTTCTTGAGTCACTGCTGTCAGAGTCCTTTCCATCGCTGGGAGTCACAGTCCACCTCACCTTGCCCTCCAACACTGTGCTGATCATTGGACCTGCTGTGGGGGCAACTCAGATTCTAATCTGGTCCTACTCCTGTGTGTTCTAGCCTCCAATGTCCACAGCTATCAGCACTAGTGAGTTTTATTTTGTGGGAGCCTTCAATGGACTTTTATATTTCCATTGACACAGAGTCCACTTAGTTGATTATGTGGATTTAATCTGTAGCTTGTATAGCTGGTGGGAATGTTTTGGTTCTTATTCCTTAGCCACACTGCCCCTGGGTTTCAATTGTGGTTTTTGTTTCTAGCTCTGCACGTGGGTCATCCACTGCGGTTTAGCTCCTGAGGCTGTCCTAGAGGGCTTGGGTTTGCCTCTGTGGGGGCCAGGTGCAGAGATGGTGCAGCTGCTTGGATTGCAGGGGTTCTGGCCGCACCAGGTACTCAGGGGAGTTGGCAGCTAGGGCAGCAGGAAATGTAATGTAGAAGGGTATGGCAACCAGTATTGGCCAATACACTTCAATATTCTTGCCTGGAGAACCCCCTCTCTGACAGAGACTTGGTGGGCCACAGTCTATAGGGTTGCAAAGAGTTTGACACAACCAAAGAGACTCTGCGTGCATAGATGCAAGACTTTTCTTTTGCCTGTGGCAGCTCTGCCCCAGGGAGAGTTGAGCATGAAGGTGGCACAGCTGCTTGGCTTGCGGGGACCCTGGTGGCACCAAGTGTGCAGGGACATGGACTGCCCCCATTGCAGGAGCTATGGTTCTATCAGAGTCTTTTTTCAAGCCTCTTGTAGCTGGAGATCAGAAGGCCTCTTTAGTCAGTCTTTCTCCAAAGCTCCCCTGTTCAGGCACTTAGAGGGCTCCCCTTGCCTAGGGTCCTTCTCTGTGTTTCGTGCGGCAGGTGCATCGAAGGGCCCACCTGGCTGGGGTCCTACTCTGTAGATTGGTGGGTCAGTCACTGAAAAGGAGCAACCTGGGTGTGGTTCTACTCTGTAGTCCAGTGCATCAGGAATTTGATGGGCCAGCCTCTCTATTGTTCAGCTGCTGATGCTGGCATGTGGGAGACAGAGGCTATGGTGATGGCTCCACCCACTGTGCATGACTCAGCAGTAGCTGCCTGGTTTTCCTCCACTGGCATTTCCCACCACGATCTCCTCCCTCATGTCCCCTCCATCCGTCTCTCCACAGTCAACAGTAGCCCTCGCCCTGGGATTGCTCTGCAATCCCTAAACTCCAGCTCCCAGCCACTGGACCTTCCAGGAGACCAGTGTTCCTGTCGGAGGTATGTATGACTGTGGCAAGGACTGTCTGATTCTCATTCCATTTAGGCTACCACAGATCAGCTGTGTCACTCTTAGTCTTAAATTGACTCAGACAAGTGCCCCACTGTGGGGATTGGACCCCTGCTTCAGTTCCCCCACCACTGAGGGCAGGTCCAGTCCTACTAACAATTCTGTTTTTCCCCCTAGTTCCTCCACCCTACCGAGTTTTGCATGGTTCTATATATTCTATTCTTTTCCACTGGTCAGGTACTCCTGTCCACTCTCAGCTGGTGTTCTGCCTGCACTTCTGTGTCTGAGGTGTCCTGATGTATCTGTGGAGAGAGATGTACTCCACTGTCCACCTACTCCTATGCTATCTTGTTCTCCTCCAAATTTAATTATTTTAAATTGGAGCACATTCTTTGATGAGAAGATGGTGAAATAGAAAAAATAAACATATCCTGAGAAAACTTCTACTCTGTCCCTGTATTCTTTGTCTTTCAGTTAGAGAGCGTTTGCTTTTTTTTTTTTTTTTTTAAATTAAAGATTTTTCTTTATTGGCACTCAATTAACCTTTGCTTTTTAAAGTATGTTACAACTTTATAAACTAGCTTGTTCTAACCAGGAAGTCACAAACTAAATCCCTCTAGGGACCAAATAGGAAACAAATAAATGGGGAAACTTGGTGTAAGAGAGAATAGAGGTAATTATGGAAAACTGGACAAGGCTATGCTCTATCTGAAGACAACCAAACACACATTTAAAAAATCAATGTGTAGGCCTACACTGACTGACTGTCACTGAATTCAGTTTTAATCTACTTGTTTGTCTTTAACTGAGAAAGAATTCAGTTCATCTCAGAGGAGTACAATGAAATTATCAATATAGGTCAGAATGAATACAGATCTGACCATCCCAACTTCTGGTGGACCTGATTTAAAATTGACATTAACTCAGAGCAAGGAAGTGGACAAATATTTAACGTACGGGTGGAGGTGAATGGCATGGATGGAGGGGGCTGGAAAGTTGTATCTGCTTCACCTGGAAGCTTTTTCAAATAACACACATCTATTCATTTCTCCTCCCATCCCTAGATTGTAATATGAAGCATGCCAACCAAAGCCAGATCCTGCAAATAAGAATTCTGACTTTAATGAGCTTATTATTACTGCTGATAATAGTATTTGGTATTAGTTTGACGTGAGGAGAGTGTAAATAAGACTGAAAGTAATTCCCATTGAAGGTAATCTATTCCAACAAGATTTTGACGCTTTACATTCATTCTTTTCCTAACTCCAAATCTAGTCCAATAAAGAATCAGAAGGAAATCTGATCTCTTCTTGTAGAAACACTGTTTTCTTTCACTTGAGTCAGTGTTTTCTCATTAGTTTATATACAGTTCTTAAGAAAACTCCTCAAAACATAAATCTGAAAAATTTCTCTATAGTGAGATCCCTCTGTGTGCCTCCCTGCCATCACCAGACAAAGAGAAAAAAAAAACACTTTTATTATTTCCTCAGGGTGCTACAGATGTATATTATCAGTTCAGTTCACTTCAGTTCAGTCTCTCAGTCGTGTCCGACTCTTTGCGACCCCATGAATCGCAGCACGCCAGGCCTCCCTGTCCATCACCAACTCCCGGAGTTCACTCAGAGTCGCGTCCATCGAGTCAGTGATGCCATCCAGCAATCTCATCCTCTGTCGTCTCCTTCTCCTCCTGTCCCCAATCTCTCCCAGCATCAGAGTCTTTTCCAATGAGTCAACTCTTTGCATGAGGTGGCCAAAGTACTGGAGCTTCAGCTTCAGCATCATTCCTTCCAAAGAAATCCCAGGGCTGATCTCCTTCAGAGTGGACTGGTTGGATCTCCTTGCAGTCCAAGGGACTCTCAAGAGTCTTCTCCAACACCACAGTTCAAAAGCATCAATTCTTCGGTGCTCAGCCTTCTTCACAGTCCAACTCTCACATCCATACATGACCACAGGAAAAACCATAGCCTTGACTAGGCGGACCTTAGTAGGCAAAGTAATGTCTCTGCTTTTCAATATGCTATCTAGGTTGGTCATAACTTTTCTTCCAAGGAGTAAGCGTCTTTTAATATATGCAAATGAGGTAGATACTTTTTTAACTGTGTACTATTTCAAGGCCACAAAATTTGTCAGCAACTAAAGATTCAAAATAGGCTTTTGCCAGTTATACCCAGAGCATAGAAATAAAATGTAAGAATGTAGAGAAAATATTATTCTTCAGAATTCCAGGGGCTGGAAAGAGCAGAGTGGCTTGATTGGATTGATTATCAAGAAATAAATGCTTGAGATGCAGGAGGAAGCACTAGCATCTACATCCTGCAGAGGTGTGGGTGGTGAGGTAGAAGCTTCTAGAGGTGCATGAGGTGGAGAGGCAGTGACTTAGAGACCTGTAACTCTTTATTTTACAATTATTTTACTTTATTTTGCATTGAAGTATAGTTGATTTACAATGTTGTATTAATTTCTGCTATACCCTTTGTACAATGTGACTCAGTTGTACACATATATACTGTTTTTAATATTCTTGTCATTATGTTTTTTCACAGGACACTGAATATTGTTCCCTGTGCTATATAGTAGGACCTTGTCTACCCATTGTATATATGATGATTTGCCATCTACTAATCCAAAGCTCCCAGTCCCTCCCTCCCCAGTCCTCAACGCCGTTGGCAACCACGTGTCTGTTCTCTGTGTCTATGAGTCAGCTTCTGTTTTGCTGATAACTTCATTTGTGTCATAGTTTGGATTCCACATATAAGGGATATCATATAATATTTGTGTTTCTCTGACTTGGCTCACTTAGTATGATAATCTCTAGGTCCATCCATATTGCTGCAAATGGCTGCATCCATTTGTATCCATTCATCTAGTGATGGAGATTTAGGTTGTTTCCATGCCTGGGTTATTGTGAATAGTGTTGCTGTGAATATAAAGGTACATGTATCTTTTGAATTATAGCTTTGTCCAGATATATGCCCAGGAGTGGAATTGGTGGATCATATGGTAACTCTATATTTAGTGTTTTGAGGAACCTCCATACTGTTTTTCATAGTGACTGTAACACTTTACATTGCCATCAACAGTGTAAGAGGGTTCCTTTTTTCTCCACACCCTTTCTGGCATTTGGTGTTTGTAGACTTTTTAATGAAGGCCCTTCTAACTGATAGGAGGTGGTAACTTGTTGTAGGTTATTTTTGTTGTTGTTGTTGTTGTTTTTGCACTTCTCTAATAATCAGTGAGGTTGAGCATCTTCTTTTAGCCATCTGTATGTCTTCTTTGGAGAATATCTATTAGGTCTTCTACTCATTGTTCAACTGGAGACTTATATGTCTTTAAAGCCTGGTAAAACTGCAGAGCTCTTATATTATCACAAGTATGGCTGGACTTTTAAAATGGAAAACAGAAGTGTTTATGTTTTGATTATTTTACTTTTTAAATTGGAATATAATTGCTTTACAGTGTTGTGTTAGTTTCTGCTGTGTGAATGGACCTAGAGTTTGTCATTGAGAGTGAAGTAAGTTAGAAACAGAAAAAGAAGTATCATATATTAGTGTGTATATGTGGAATCTAGAAAAATGCTACAGATGAGCCTATTTCCAAGGCAGGATTAAAGATACAGAGAGCAGACATGTGGGCACAGTGGGAGAAGGAGAGGATGGTTCAAATTGAGAGATTAAGATAGACATATATGTTATGATTCTGAAGTCCGCTTCACTGTGCAAGCTCTTTCTGTTTCTCATTTAGATAATTGCAGTTCAATTGTGTCTTCAGAAGTTGGTATCCTTAACTCTGACAAATTTTTCTCTCTAAAACATTTTTGCTCAGCTGCCAAACTGATGCCTCTACTATATTAAAAAAAATATGCCCTATTTAAAGAATAACATTTGATGACTCTTGGTTGCCTTTCAAGAGAATGCCAAACTTCTCACCACAACACATTCATGACCCTTTATGATGTTGTTCCAGTAAAAAAGGCTTTCTGACATTTCCTGAAGGAGTCATGCTTAGTCACTTTTTCATTACTCTGTTCAAAACTGACAAATCCAGTGTTTAGTAATTTAGGATCAGAAATAATCTGTAGTGAAAACTTGAGCTACATTAATAAGGAGAAAGGAACACTGTTAGGGAATGAAGACAGAGTCAAATGCAGGTGACATTGTTATCTCTAATTTGTTTAACAGTTTAGTTATGAATGTTCATATACTCCTTATTAAAAAATTATCAAAAGGAGTATTTGCCCCTAGTTCTTTGGGTAAAAGTTGGATAATGCATTGGCTTCATTAATTATATGATCAAAAATCTAGTGTCATCAATCTAGTTTGGAAATCAGAATTTTCAAATTTATTAGTAATTGTGTCTCACTCTTCCTGTATAGCCATGGCAACCAGTTTACTGCAAGTTATTTGGATATAGTTCACATAGGGTTTCTTTTGTAGAAAAGCTGGAAGCGATTCATTTTTCTTAAAAAGTGAACTGAGTGAAATGAGATTATACAGTATGAGACTATCAAATTGTATTATGTAAATGCAAATAAAATAAAATATATTCTCGCTAAAGTGCCATAGGGTATTAAGAAGAGCCTAATAGGATTTACATGAATTCTCATAAATAAACCTCTTCAGGTTACCCTAGTCCTCAGATAGGAGGCAGAGGACAGTGAACTTCAGTCTTTGACATTTTATAAAATCATTAAAAAAAAAACTATTTTATACAGAAATCACTTAATATCACTCTTTATGAAGGGATAGAAAATTTTAAACGATTGGTGCTTCAGCCATCAGTGTTCAGCACACAAATTTTTTTGATCCAGTTGGATTTCACTACTTTGTAGAAAAGGGGGTCATTCAGAGGGCAGCATTATATAGTCAAATTCATGCCAAGTTATTGCCAGGGGAAAATGATAGTAATATTGTCTCTCATTTATTGGGAAACTTTGGGTAAATTGGAATCCCACACAAATTAGAGGTTCCTTATGGTAAAAAATTGCAATATGTAACACTGCATTTTATTAAGAAGTCAAGGTAAGAGAGTCACACAGACATTTGAATACTGAAATTTTAACACTGAAAACTGAAATAACCTTTTTTCCCCTGAATAATTCAGATAATACAAATCATATATATTATATATATCACGCATGCTCAGTTGCTAATGGTGCTCGTGATTTGTTGCTCAGTCATGTTTCACTCTTTGCAACCCCATGTAACGTAGCCTGCCAGGCTCCTTGGTCCACTGGGTTTTTCAAGCAAGTATACTGGAGCGGGTTGCCATTTTTTCCTCCAGGGGATCTTCCTGACCCAGGGATCAAACCTGTGTGTCCTGTGTCTCCTGCATTGGCAGGCTAATTCTTTACCACTGAGCCACCTGGGAAACCCATATATATTATATGTGTATGTTTGAATGTTTTTCTAATGTGTTTTAAGGTCAATGTTTAGTTTTTTTTATTTTTCTCTTTAACTTTCTTGTCTCTAATTCTTTCTATGATCCACTGCTGTCATTAAAAAAATTATTTTATAATATAGTTGATTTATAATGATGTATTAATTTCAGGTGTACAGAAAAGTGGTTTAGTTATACATATATCTATTATTTTTAAGATTATTTTCACATATAAGTTATTACAGAGTATTGAGTAGAGTTCCCTGTTATACAATAGGTCCTTGATTATCTGTTTTGTATGTAGTAGTGTGTATTTCTTAATCCTAATTTCCTAATTTATCTCCTTCTACCTTTCCTCTTTGGTAGCCATAAGTTTGTCTTCTGAGTCTGTTACTGTTTTGTAAGTAAGTTCATTTGTACCATTTTTTTTTTTAGCTTCCACATAAAGTGATATCATATAGTATTTGCATTGTCTGACTTACTTCACTTAATATGATAAACTCCATGTCCATTCATGTTGCTGCAAATGGCATTATTTTGTTCTTTTCTATGGCTGAGCAACATTCCATTGGACATATGCACCATATTTTCTTTATCTATTCCTGTGTCAATGAACATTTAGGTAACTTAAGATTGCCAGGAGAAACATCAATAACCTCATACATGGAGATGACATGGCCCTTATGGCAGAAAGCAAAAAGGAACTAAAGAGCCTCTTGATGAACATGAAAGAGGAGAGTGAAAAAGCCGGCTTAAAATGCAACATTCAGAAAACAAAGATCATGGCCTCTGGTCCCATTATTCATGGGAAATAGATGGAGAAACAATGGAGACAGTGACAGACTTTATTTTCTTGGACTCCAAAATCATTGCGGACAGTGACTGCAGCCATGAAATTGAAAGACACTTGCTTCTTGGAAAAAAAGCTATAACAAACCTAGACAGAATATTACAAAGCAAAGGCATTAATTTGCCGACAAAGATCTGTATAATCAAAGCCATGGATTTTCCAGTAGTTGTGCATGGATGTGAGAGTTGGACTATAAAGAAAGCTGAGTGCTGAAGAATTGATGCTTTTGAACTGTGGTGTTGGAGAAGACTCTTGAGAGTTCCTTGGACAACAAGGAGATCCAACCTATCCATCCTAAAGGAAATCAGTCCTGAATATTCATTGGAAGGACTGAAGCTGAAGCTGAAACTCCAATCCTTTGGCCACCTGATGCAAAGAACTGACTCATTTGAAAAGACCCTGATGCTGGGAAAGATTAAAGACAGGAGAAGAAGGAGATGACAGAGGATGAGATGGTTGGATGGGATCACTGACTCAATGGACATGAGTTTGAGTAAACTCTAGGAGGTGGTGATGGACAGGGAGGCCTGGTGTACTGTAGTCCATGGGGTCGCAAAGAGTTGGACATGACTAAGCGACTGAACTGAACTGAATATGTAGCTAGTATATACATTTTTATAACCAAACATTTTATTATTTTTCTGTTATTGTAAGCAGTGATATGCTAGTACATGCTTAATAATGGACTTTCTGGGGGTAGGGAATGCCTGATTTGTAATATTTGCTGATTTCCATGGTGCAAATACTTCCACTTGGCTTATTTCAAGCTATCAAGGACCTCACTAAATGCAGAATTGGAAAGAGATGTGTAATGGCTCACCACTGTTTAGTGTTTCTGCTGTACAGATACATTATACATAAATAATCTTCAGGGAAGAGATACAGTAAAATGTAGTAAAATAATTAGGAGGTGATACTTTTCTGGGATTTACTACCTTGATTTTAATATAGTCTATTTCATTTCAAGTTAATATAATTTAATTTTTAATAGTTGGCTATAACAACTGGCTCAGAAGAGTCTTGACAATTTAACAATCTGCTTATTTATCCTGCTCTGAGTCTGGCTCTAGCACAGCCCTGATTTAGGCAATACACCTTATGTAGGGAGTGTAAATCTCACTTTCTACAGCTAGTTTTTGAATAGTTAAGCTTTGAATGTGTTTATAAACTTGTCAGACCCCTTCAGAAATCAGAATACAGAAAAGTAACTAGATGAATGAGCCCTATCTCCAGGCTGTAGTTGAAACACCTGAACCCTGCTTAGTTTGATTCTCAAATGCACTCACCTCCCACACCCCTCTCTTTGAACACCTCTGAAATTGGTGTGCATCTTATAATTAAGATATGCTCTTTCTCATCATTTACTTTGGGGCATTTTTCTAAGGTACCTAAATAATTGTGCATCTTAACAAGTTATGGCATCTTCAAGTTGATGAACTATGGCACTTTAAAGTATGAGAAATTACTGATTTGTCTAGGACACTGTGAGATTATTTTTTTCTTATTAGAAAATGCAAGGAAGCCCCTTCATATTCCAGGAATTGAGTATCTTAACATTAATTCAAAGTATCTAAGTACTGTGTTAGTAAGAACGAAAAAGGACCAATCTATCAAATGAAGGGAGTTGACATTAAAATGGTCTAGTTCTTAACATCAAAACCATTATGTTCTGAGAAGAAAACATCATTATTTCTCTCCTCATCATAGCTTCAATGTTAACATTCATTATGTGAAAAATGAAGCATGTGCTAATCTATTTCTTGTAGTAATTGGCTCTATCCATTATATGTTTTAGCGATGGTAAATAAGTAGTTGTTAATGCAGAAAGAGTCTGCAGGTGACATCTAAAATGTAACTGAGTATTAAAACCCAGAGAGAGAGAAAATTGTCTTCAGTTCAGTTCAGTTCATTTCAGTTGCTCAGTTGTGTCCGACTCTTTGCAACCCCATGAATCGCAGCATGCCAGGCCTCCCTGTCCATCACCAACTCCCAGAGTTCACTCAGACTCACGTCCATCAAGTCCGTGATGCCATCCAGCCATCTCATCCTCTGTCGTCCCCTTGTCCTCCTGCCCCCAATCCCTCCCAGCATCAGAGTTTTTTCCAATGAGTCAACTCTTTGCATGAGGTGGCCAAAGTACTGGAGTCTCAGCTTTAACATCATTCCTTCCAAAGAACACCCAGGACTGATCTCCTTGCAGTCCAAGGGACTCTCAAGAGTCTTCTCCAACACCACAGTTCAAAAGCATCAATTCTTCAGCGCTCAGCTTTCTTCACAGTCCAATTCTCACATCCATACATGACTACTGGAAAAATTATAGCCTTGACTAGACAGACCTTTGTTGGCAAAGTAATGTCTCTGCTTTTTAATATGCTATCGATTGCCAAGTCATTCCATCTTCTGATTTTATAAACAACAAAGCAAAACATGTTGATTTCATGTCAGAGCAGAGATACAAATAGGGAGTTCTATTCTCTCTCTGCCCCTGCCTTGCTGTGGCAAATTAGTTCACTCATATATATCATCCTTGTATACATTAGTAGAATGAAAGTAGGAAAAGCAAAGAGTGGTGCTTTTTTTTGTGGAGTTTAATTGCTGGTTCATGTCTTATCTTTTAAAATATAAAATGTTTTTTACTTTGTTTTTCTGCTTATAATGGCTGCACCTATTTAGTGAAAATGTTTGAAAACTACAGAAAAATGTAATGATTAAAATAAAAATTATGCATAATAATCCTATCACTCAGAAACAAGACTGTTGTGCAGAACTTTTTGAGAATATCTCTGATTTTTTCAGATGAAAATTTCTTTTGCATAATGTCCCCATGTTAAGAAAATAAACATTTGGAAAATACTTCCAGGAATTTGGAATTACACTCCTAACAATAGTATATGAGAGTGTATATTCCACTATACCCATGCTAAAATTGGATATGATAATTTAATTTGCCAATTTAATAACAAACAATTTCATCTCATTTAAATTTTTGTCTATTTGATTAATGATAGTTTGATTAAGGTTGAATGTCCATGTGCATGTTCATTAGCATCTGCATTTATTTAGTGATTAGCTCGTTCAGGTCCTTTATCCACTTTATTTTAGAATGTTTATATTTTACCATGGTGACATATGAAAACATCTATATGTAAGAGATAAAAACTCCTGGCAAGCATATTTCAAATATTCTTCCCAGTTAAAAAAAAATAGTTTTTTTTCATTATAAAAGCAATAATGTTCATGAGGCAAAGTTTAGAAACTATGAAAAGTGGAGAGACAAAAATAAAAGTCATAATAATCCTTCTTCCTAGCTATAATTATTGTTTACATTTTGGCAAATTTTTTCCTTTTGGCTTTTCTTTGTTTTACACATTTATATACACTATTTACTAATTCAAATCCGTATGCTATGTTTGTATCCAGATTTTTAAAAGTTGTATTGTGACCAATTATAAAAGTACTGTTTGCTTATCTTGATTTCAGTTCTTCCAAATGTAGACCCTGAGACAAGAACTTGGATGTGGGTGTCAAGCTCACACATAGAACAGACAGCAAAGCCAAGGACTGACAAGTCAAATGGTAGAGACACAATGAGCTACTTTTATATCAGAGTTACTTACAGACCCAACAAATAGAAGAATAAGACAGAGGAGTCCTCTCCCCTTGGTCCTTCTCCCTCACACTGAAGCAGAAGAACCTAGAAGACTCTAACACAAGTGGGGACCTATGCCTAGACTGCTGCTAGTGGATTTATATTCTGCAGCTGCATTCTGATGGGGACAGAACAGAGCAGAAGTTCCCATGCCTCATGAGAATGTGGCAAGTGGTGGGAAATCATCCTTATCATAGTCAATAGGGAGATGAGTCCCAGATAGCTTCACACCAGTGCCTTATAAGACCTCCCAAGCACACACATGCTAGTGTGCTAGGTGGCATACAAAGTTCTCTACTGAGATGGGTGTGTTGCAGTTCAAGCCTTTACCTATAAAGATACCTGCAAGATTGCCATGTGCCACAGCTGAGCTGTTTTTCTACAGCTATAGAAAGTTACTCTAGGTAGAAAAAGTAATGAAATGGGGAAAAGGAAACATGGAAGAGTGAAGAACCAATGAAGTGTGTTCACGAACAAATGGGTTACCGCTGCTGGCTACTGTGGCTCACTCCCTGTGGAAGGGAGGCCTCTGGGGAACTGTGTAGATGTGCTATGGGGCAGAGAAGCTGAAGTCTTCATCACCCATTCTTATCTCACTTTGCTTGTGGGTTGCCCAATACCGATGCCCTGGCCTTTCTTGTAGGTTTTGCATGTGGTTAAGAAAGTTGTAAGGAAGCCAGAGAAAGCCTTGTGCAGAGAAGTTTGAGGTCTTGAGGCTGAGATCTGTCAGCAGTTTCGGAATTATCCACTGTAGCTGCATGTGAACTCAGAAGTGGGCAGAAAGGATATGAGCCTCACCTGCCACAATGCAGAACACTGAGAACACTATGCATTATAAAAAGAGATATTAAAAATACCTTACTTCCATTTCTATGAGGTTCAGTTCAGTTCAGTTACTCAGTCATGTCTGACTCTTTGTGACCCCATGAGCTGCAGCACACCAGGCCTCCCTGTCCATTACCAACTCCTGGAGTGCAACCAAACCCATGTTCATTGAGTTGGTGATGCCATCCAACCATCTCACCTTCAATCGTCCCCTTCTCCTCCTGCCCTCAATCTTTCCCAGCATCAGAGTCTTTTCAAATGAGTCAGCTCTTCACATCAGGTGGCCAAAGTATTGGAGTTTCAGCTTCAACATCAGTCCTTCCAATGAACACCCAGGACTGATCTCCTTTAGGATGGACTGGTTGGATCTCCTTGCAGTCCAAGGGACTCTTAAGAGTCTTCTCTATGAGGTAGTTTTGTTAGCATTCCAATCATATTTCTCTGAGTTTTCATCAATGATTATATGATATTGCATATTCAATTTTTCTTTTTTTTGTAAAAAAAAAAAACCATACCATTTTATAATAATTTACTCATATTACTACAAGATATTTCAGGTTCAGTTCCAGATGACTCAAATAAAGTGACTATCACAGTAAAGCAAGTCACATGAAATTTTTTGTTCCTTAGTGCATAAAAAAGTTATCTTTACATTATATTGTAGTCTACCAAGTATGCAATACTGAAGTGGTTTGCCATTCCCTTCTCCAGTGGACCACATTCTGTCAGACCTCTCCACCATGACCCGCCCATCTTGGGTTGCCCCATGGGCATGGCTTGGTTTCATTGAGTTAGACAAGGCTAGTGTGATTAGATTGACTAGTTTTCTGTGAGTATGGTTTCAGTGTGTCTGCCCTCTGATGCCCTCTTGCAACACCTACCATCTTACTTGGGTTTTCTTACCTTGGGCGTGGGGTATCTCTTCAAGGCTGCTCCAGCAAAGCGCAGCTGCTGCTCCTTACCTTGGACGAAGGGTATCCCCTCACTGCTGCCGTTCCTGACCTTCAACATGGGATAGCTCTTCTAGGTCCTCCTGCGCCACCACAGCCAGCGCTCCTTGGACATGGGTTGATCTTCCCGGCTCCTGCCCCTGGTTTTGGGCATGGGGTGGCTCCTCCCGGCCACCGCCCCTGGCCTCATACACAGGGTGGCTCCTCCAGACCATTGCCCCTGACCTCGGACGTGTGGTGGCTCCTCCTGGCCGCCGCCCCTGGCCTCGGGCATGAGGTGGCTCGACCCAGCCGCCGCCCCGGCCTCATACACGGGGTGGCTCCTCTTGGCCGTTCCTGCGCCGTCACAGCCTGGCACTCTTGGCACTGCCCCTGACCTCGGACGTGGGGTAGCTCCTCTTAAATTGAAGAAAGTAGGGAAAACCGCTAGACCATTCAGATATGACCTAAATCAAATCTCTTATGATTATACAGTGGAAGTGAGAAATAGATTTAAGGGCCTAGATCTGATAGATAGAGTGCCTGATGAACTATGGAATGAAGTTCGTGACATTGTACAAGAGACAGGGATCAAGACCATCCCCATGGAAAAGAAATGCAAAAAAGCAAAATGGCTATCTGGGGAGGCCTTATAAATAGCTGTGAAAAGAAGAGAAGCAAAAGGCAAGGGAGAAAAGGAAAGATATAAGCATCTAAATGCAGAGTTCCAAAGAATAGCAAGAAGAGATAAGAAAGCCTTCTTCAGTGATCAATGCAAAGAAATAGAATGGGAAATAGAAATGCAATGGAATAGAAATAGAATGCAAAAACAATAGCATGGGAAAGACTAGAGATCTCTTCAAGAAAGTTAGAGATACCAAGGAAACATTTCATGCAAAGATGGGCTCGATAAAGGACAGAAATGGTCTGGACCTAACAGAAGCAGAAGATATTAAGAAGAGGTGGCAAGAATACACAGAAGAACTGTACAAAAAAGATCTTCACCACCCGGATAATCACGATGGCATGATCACTCATCTAGAGGCAGACATCCTGGAATGTGAAGTCAAGTGGGCCTTAGAAAGCATCACTATGAACAAAGCTAGTGGAGGTGATGGAATTCCAGTTGAGTTGTTTCAAATCCTGAAAGATGATGCTACGAAAGTGCTGCACTCAATATGCCAGCAAATTTGGAAGACTCAGCAGTGGCCACAGGACTGGAAAAGGTCAGTTTTCATTCCAATCCCAAAGAAAGGCAATGCCAAAGAATGCTCAAACTACCGAACAATTGCACTCATCTCACACACTAGTAAAGTAATGCTCAAAATTCTCCAAGCCAGGCTTCAACAATATGTGAACTGTGAATTTCCTGATGTTCAAGCTGGATTTAGAAAAGGCAGAGGAACCAGAGATCAAATTGCCAACATCCACTGGATCATGGAAAAAGCAAGAGAGTTCCAGAAAAACATCTATTTCTGCTTTATTGACTATGCCAAAGCCTTTGACTGTGTGGATCACAATAAACTGTGGAAAATTCTGAGAGAGATGGGAATACCAGACTACCTGACCTGCCTCTTGAGAAATCTGTATGCAGGTCAGGAAGCAACAGTTAGAACTGGACATGGAACAACAGACTGGTTCCAAATAGGAAGAGGAGTACGTCAAGGCTGTATATTGTCACCCTGCTTATTTAACTTCTATGCAGAGTACATCATGAGAAACGCTGGACTGGAAGAAACACAAGCTGGAATCAAGATTGCCGGGAAAAATATCAATAACCTCAGATATGCAGATGACACTACTCTGATGGCAGAAAGTGAAGAGGAGCTAAAAAGCCTCTTGATGAAAGTGAAAGAGGAGAATGAAAAAGTTGGCTTAAAGCTTAACATTCAGAAAATGAAGATCATGGCATCCGGTCCCATCACTTCATGGGAAATAGATGGGGAAACAGTGGAAACAGTGTCAGACTTTATTTTTTTAGGCTCCAAAATAACTGCAGATGGTGCCTGCAGCCATGAAATTATAAGACGCTTACTCCTTGGAAGAAAAGTTATGACCAACCTAGATAGCATATTCAAAAGCAGAGACATTATTTTGCCGACTAAGGTCCATCTAGTCAAGTCTATGGTTTTTCCAGTGGTCATGTATGGATGTGAGAGTTGGACTGCGAAGAAGACTGAGCACCAAAGAATTGATGCTTTTGAAGTGTGGTGTTGGAGAAGACTCTTGAGAGTCCCTTGGACTGCAAGGAGATCCAACCAGTCCATTCTGAAGGAGATCAACCTTGGGATTTCTTTGGAAGGAATGATGCTGAAGCTGAAACTCCAGTACTTTGGCCGCCTCATGCAAAGAATTGACTCATTGGAAAAGACTCTGATGCTGGGAGGGATTGGGGGCAGGAGGAGATGGGGACGACAGAGGATGAGATGGCTGGATGGCATCACTGACTTGATGGACGTGAGTCTGAGTGAACTCCGGGAGTTGGTGTTGGACAGGGAGGCCTGGCGTGCTGCTATTTATGGGGTCGCAAAGAGTCAGACACGACTGAGCGACTGAACTGAACTGAACTGAAGTATGCAATAGTGTTATGTCCAAATAAATAACATATATACTTTAAGTAAAAAATGCTTTATCAATAAAAATTGCTAACATCATCTGATCTTTCAGTGAGTCATAACCTTTTTGCTGGTGGAGGTTCTTAATGGGTGCTGACTGGTCAGGTTGCTAATGGTTGGGGTGTGACAGTTTCTTAAAATAAGACAACAGTGAAATTTGCCACATTGATTGACTGTTTTTCATGAAGGATTTCTCTGAAGCATGCAATACTGTTGGATAGCATTTTATCCACAATAGAATGTCTTTCAAAATCAGAATCAATCCTCTCAAAACTTGCTGCTTTGTCAACTAAGTTTATGTAATATTCTAAATCCTTTGTTGTCATTGCAACAATCTTCACTGCCTTCACTTGGAATAGAATTCAAAAAACCACTTTCTTTGCTCAGCTATTAGAAGCGACTCTTCATGCAGTTTTATCATGCATGGTGTAGGCTAAGTTGCTTCATTTGTGTCCGACTGTATGAAACCCTATGGACCATAGCTCACCAGGCTCCTCTGTGGGATTATGGAGTGGGTTGCCATTGCCTCCTCCAGGGGATCTTCATGACCTAAGTCCCGAACCCACATCTCTTACGTCTCCTGCATTGTCAGGCAGGTTCTTTGCCACCAGAGTCAATTCAGTAATGTCTTCAGGCTACACTGCTAGTGCTGGTTCTCTTGCTATCTCCACCACATCTAAAGTTACCTCCTCCACTGAAGTCTTAAAATCCTCCAAGTCATTCATGAAGACTGGAATCAGCTACTTCCAAACTCCTGTTAATGTTAACCTTTTGATGTCTTCCCATGAATCACAAATGTTCTTAATGACATTTAGAGTGATAAATACTTTTCAGAAGATTTTCAAGACCTTGCCCAGGTCCATCAGAGGATCTGAGGATCTGTCATTATTTATGGCAGCCATATAAAAAGTAATGAAAGTGTTAGTCACTCAGTCGTGTCCAACTCTTTGCAACTCCATGGACTATAACCCACCAGGCTCCTCTGTCCATGGAATTCTCTAGGCAAGATTACTGGAGTGGGTAGCCATTCTCTTCTACAGGGGACTTCCCGATCCAGGAATTGAACCCAGGTCTCCTGCATTGCAGGTGGATTTCTTACTGTCTTAGCCACAGGGAAGCCCTAGACTTATGAAATAGGTTTCTTAAGAATAAGACTTGAAATTGAATTACTTTTTAATCCATGGGCTGCAGCATGGATATGATTCTGGCATGCATTTCTCCCTCAGAGCTCTTGGGTAACTAAGTGCATTGTCAGCAGTGGTATTTTTAAAGGAACCATTTTTTTTTTTTTTTCTGAGCAGTAGGTCTCAGCAGTGGTCTGAAAATATTCTGTAATCATATATGTGTTGTTATCTAGACCTTGTGTTCCACAGACAGAGTAGACTTATCATAATTGTTAAGGGTCCTAGGATTTTCAGAATGGTATGTAAGCATTGGTTTCAACTTAAAGTCACCAGTTGCATTGGTTTCTAACTAGAGAGTCAGCTGGATCTTCAAAGCTTTGAAGCCAGGCATTGACTGCACCTCTCTTGACTATGAAAATCCTAGATGGCATCTTCTTCCACTAATGTAAAACTGTTTGTCTATGTTGAAAATCTGTTTTGTGTAGCCACCTTCATTAATTATATTACTTAGATTCTGGAAAATTTCTGCCACTCCCACATCAGCATTTGCTGCTTCACCTTGGTCTTTGAAGCTATAGAGATAGCATCTATCCTTAAACCTCATGAGCCAACCTCTGCCAGCTTCAAACTCTCCTGTGGGTTCTTCATTTCTGTCAACCTTCATACAATAGAGAGAGTTAGGACTTTGCTGTGGATTAGGCTTTGGTTCAAGGGCATATTTTGGTTAGTTTGACTTTCATTCTAGACCACTAATGCAGTCCATGGGGTCGCAAAGAGTTGGAAATGACTGAGCGACTGAACTGAACTGAATACTTTCTCCATATCAGCAAAAACACTGCTTTGCTTTCTTGTCATCTAAGTTTTCATTGGAATAGCACTTTTACTTTCCTTCAAGTATGTTTTATTTGTACTCATAACTTGGCTCCTGTTTGCAACAAAAGGCCTAGCCTTCAGCCTATCTTGGCCTCTGACATGTCTCCTCACTAAGCTTAATATTTCTAGTTTTTGATTGAAAGTGAGAAGTTTGAAACTTTTTCTAGTTGAACACTTAGAGGCCATTGTAGGGAAATTAATTGGCCCAATTTCAATGTTGTTGTGTCTCAGGGAGTGGGGAGGCTAGGGGAGAGGAAGAGAGATAGGGAATAGCTTGTTGATGGAGCGGTCAGAACTCACATATAAAACTTATCTATTGTTTGCTGTGTTATAAGAATGTGGCTCATAGTACCCCAAAACAATTACAGCAGTCACATCAAAGATCACTGGTCACAGATCACCATAACAGATATAATAATGAAAAAGTTAGAAGTAGTATTAAACTACCAAAATGTGACACAGAGACAAGAAATGAGCAAATGCCATTGGAAAAATGGTGCAGAGGGACTTGCTGTAACACGGTTGCCACAATAAAATGAGGGATTCTTACATAAGTGCTGTTTTGTGAACACATTTTTCTCCTTGGAGATTAAAGTTTATTTGGAGGATCAGTACACATAAAAAAGACATTAAAATAACACGTTGAATTGAAGAATTATTGTTCAAAACATGAATATTTGGTTTAGATCATAAATTTAAAAGGGAGATAGGATTGTGGAAGTGTCAAGAAAGGTTTCAGTGAAGGGAAGAATTTTAAGGTGGATGTTGTAGGACTAAAAAGGAAATAGCTCAGATGTTTAGGAGAGTATCAGATAAATTAAATCGGGTGCAGCATGAGTACAGATTCTGAGGCACAGTGAAACAAACTCTATTAGAAGCTGTGGTAGGCAGAATAATTCCACAACCCACACAATAGAATAGGGAAGTAGTCTGGATGGTCTAGATGGGACCAGTATCATCGCAAATAGATGGTTCTAGTGGTAAAGAATCTGACTGCCAATGCAGGAGACACAAGAAGCACGAGTTTATCCCTGGGTTGGGAAGATCCTCTGGAGGAGGGCATGGAAACTTTCTCCAGTATTCTTGCCTGGAAAATTCCATGGGCAGAGGAGCCTGATGGGCGACAGTCCATGGGGTTGTAAAGAGTCAAACATGACTGAATCACTGAGCACACACAGCAAACCTCTGAAAAAATAGGGAGATAGTTTGGATGATCCAGATGAGATCAGTATCATCACAAGTTTTCACATTAGTCTAGATGTGCCAGGTGGGCCCAATATCATCACAAGGGTTCTTAAAAGTGGAAGACAGAGGCAGAAGGGAAGTCAGAGTGACATGCTGAGGTGGGAGGAGGACTTAGTCTGCCCTTGCACAAGCTAATGAATATGCATGAATTCTAGAAGCTGAAAACAGCAAGGAAACTTTCCTCCATCAGCTCAGTTCAGTTCAGTTCAGTCACTCAGTCGTGTCTGACTCTTTGCGACCCCATGAATCACAGCACGCCAGGCCTCCCTGTCCATCACCAACTCCTGGAGGTCACTCAGACTCATGTCCATCGAGTTGGTGATGCCATCCAGCCATCTCATTCTCTGTTGTTCCCTTCTCCTCCTGCCCCCAATTCCTCCCAGCATCAAGGTTTTTCCAGTGGTCATATATGGATGTGAGAGTTGGACGGTAAAGAAAGCTGAGTGCTGAAGAATTGATACTTTTGAACTGTGGTGTTGGAGAAGACTCTTGAGAGTCCCTTGGACTGCAAGGAGATCCAGCCAGTCCATCCTAAAGGAGATCAATCCTGGGTGTTTATTGGAAGGATTGATACTGAAGCTGAAACTCTAATACTTTGGCCACCTCATGCGAAGAGTTGAGCCTCCCAAAAGGAACGGAACCTTCGGACACCTTGATTTTAGTCCAGTGAGAGCCCAGATTGATTTTGGCTGGAAAGTGATGAGTACTTTAAGTTGCACATTTCATTGTTTTTTCAACCAAGAAAGTTGCTATTTTCCTGTTCCTCTGTTTCCATATTAGTGTCCCTTCTGTTGTCAGGTTCTATCTTTCCATTTTTATTTTTAAAAATCTTTCCTCATACATTCTAAGAAACATTCTCAATTTTTTACTTCCACATCTCTAATTTTATTTATTTTCCATTAAGCCAATTACATTTAGTTGCTACATTTTATATTTCCTTGTATAACTTAATCACCTTTCCTCTGCCCTGTTTCTTTTCCATCATATTCTCCTCTGTCTTCTGGATCTTTTAGTAAAAGTTACTTTTAGAGGTGTTCATTTCTTTACCCCTCATAGGACAATGTTTTTTATGATTGCCTTTTAATTGATAGACTCCTAAACCCTTATCTATTCCCCTCTCTGCTTATTTTTCCTTTCTCAATGGAACTTAAATAATAAGAGACCTATTCAGTTGTAATATTTTCCAATGAGATGAATTCATGAAATATGCTTAACCAGCTATCTAAGAGGTAACATGGAAAAGCGGAGAATGTATGACCCAGTATGTGATTATTGGGTTCGGACAATTAGCTTTTTAAAAGAGAGACAGATGCAATGAGTGGGGAAGAAAGACTTCATAGTGGAGATGAAATTTAAGTTGTTCATTGAAGGCCTAAGTTGAAAATGGTGCAGATGTTCACAGGTGAATCAGATAATATAGACCTCTGATTCTCTATGAATTAAAGTACTGAATGTCCTTCTGAAATTCAGTTAGAACTTATTCAATCCTGCTCATTTCTGTACTTCCTTTCATATTTTCCATCTACTTATCTCTCCAAGCCACATGTAGGTAATTTCTTCAAATTTCTTGTCTAATTCATGAATTCTACTGTTAGAACCACCCACTGTTTTTTTAATTTAATTTTTTATTTATTTTAATTTAAATAATAAATTAAAAATGTTTCTAAAAAATTTACTGGATTCTTTTTCAAGACTACCTGGTTACTTTTGGTGATAATGATAGCTTTATTTTTGTGATTACCTTTTTTATTTTCTAAGCATTTTATTCCTATAATTTTGTAAATTTTATTCTGATATGTAAATATATAAAGTTTCTGGAGATTATTTTAACAGATACTTGCCCATCTGATTTGTTTTCTTGTTGCTTTGATGAATTTTAATTGTGAGTTCATGTTTGTTTAAAATTGATCTGTGAGCACCCTAGGGGTTAACTTGAGGATATTTCCCTCAGGAGGGGATGTGTGTTCCTTTTCACTGGGATATGGGGGCACAGGTAATTTAGGGCCACTTCAGTCTCCTTCTTGTACCCCTGGATTAATGGGAGAGTCTCAGGTTGGGTTCCCATTGTTGACACTGGCCTAAGAATAGTCTTTAGGATTTTAGGGTTGGAGGGCTAGTTTACACAGTTTATACTAGTTTATTATTAGGCATACTGTCTTTGTAGGCAAACTGTGTTTTTGCATAGTTACTTGTAAACTTTTTTTCCCTTGATATTCTGCATTTCCTTTATGGTGTATTTGGATGTGAATTTACTTTTCTCCTTCTGCTTGGTTCGTGAAACACAATTTTGAATGAAATAGTCTTTGATTCTTGTAATTACTTCTTTACTATCTCTTTGAATATTGCTTCTCTGCCCACAGCTTTCATTCTTTTCCAAAACTTCTATTTGGTGCCTTTCTCGGTGATCCCGATTCTGGTAAATTACTCTGGTCTGCTCACACTCTATATCTGTTTCATCTCTTGCTGGGACTTCTAAATTTTATCATGTCTAGTGATATTTTTATTTCACTGACCATTTTTTCCCTTTGAAAATATCTTTTCATTTCCTTCCCTGCTTGCTTTCTTTCCCCATTCTAACTTTTTTTAGAAATGGAATATATTACTTTATTTTTTTGAGCATTCTGAGGCTATCAAAAGTCCCAAGCCTTTTACAGACTGTTTCATAAAATTGTGTAGTGAGGCCCTGTTCCTATGTTTCAACACGGTGTATGGTTTTGTTCTGTTTTAACCTTTGTGGCACATTTTTCTTACTCCTTCTCATTTTCTCTTATTCCCTATGTTGCTAGCCTAGAATCCTGTTTTTGGTCATTTCAGGGCTCCTTGTCTCATGTGATAAGATATTTCAGCTCTAGTCACAGAATCAGCAGGTGGCTTGATTTGTTTCCTGATCTTTAGAATTCTGTGACCTCTTCATCCCACAGCTTGCTCAAAACCAAAGCCGCAGTTTTTCTTTTGCTCCCTTTTTGAAGACTGTGTTTATATGGCGCTTCCAGCTTCTATCCCCAGACAATGAGCCGGGCTGAGGTTCCCCTTTTCAAGTGTGAATTTATACCATTTGGACTAGAGCTCTTACCGTTGTTTTAGAAGCTCTTTCTAGACTGTCAGTATTTACCTTCAGTATTTGCTTTGGTTGTACATTCATTTGAGAATAAAGTTATATTTTTTTGGTGCAGACATACACCACATACTATGTTGACCTGATGTGCCTGGTGCCTGTTGGGCTCTTTCCTAGATTTGCTAAGGCTTTGATTTCTTGGTTCATTTCCAAGTATCATAGATCAAGATTCCAAAGATAAATCTTCTTTCTGGCCTAACAGGGATTTTGTTTTTTAGAGGGTTGTGGGGATTCTAAACAATTTGCTATTCTTTTGTTATAATTTTGTTAGTAATACTTTCTATCCCTCCCCTGCCAAATAAGTCAAAAGAAAGGAATTGATTTGCTTTCAGTTTATGTGATCATCTTGGATTATCTGAGTCAATCTCACTTAGTGAGAGTTGTGCTTTCAATAGCTGTCTCTCTGTTGGACTAATTAGAGCCACACAAATCTATGGCTAGAGTGATGGGAACAAGCCAGGTTTAACCACATTTCAGCACTCAGTCAGGATGATCCCCTTTTCTTGCTTCTGTGAACTATCCTGCAGAACCCTAACTCTGCAGAAGACACTTAGGTTATGCTATGTCTTTGCCCTTGAGCCACCAGGAGGTGTGTTCTGCCTTTTCAACTGGTCTGCTATCTTGGAAGCTTAGTGGTTCACCTCTGGTCTACACATTGCAACCATAACGATTTTCCTGTTAGAAAGGGTTCAACACTTTCTTTTCTGCTGCATAAATTATTGTCCTTTCCTATTATGCCAATTTACTTTGAGTTACAGGGTTTTTTGTCTCCATGCTTAAGCAGGTTTCTTTGTAATGTCCTTCTTGACAACATCTTATCTGGGATGAGTGCCAGAGAGTAGAAGAGGGGTTAGGATGGGGAGTCCAATAACAGTATCATTAACATTATTATTACAACAGCAACAGACTAAACCTTTTAGAGGTTTGTCAGTGTTGTCCCTGCATCACTTTTATCTCCTCCATGCATCTCAGTCTTCTTTGATCCTCACAATAGCTCTGAGTCAGGAGGGGACCACTCTATTCTCCATGCTACAGATGAAGGTCCTGGAGCTCACAGAGGAGAAGTGACTTGTTGAAATCAAAGCTAGTAAGTGTCAGAACAGGAACTGTGATTTTCCCAGCAATATTTGCTGAAATTCAAACTGCCCAACATGGAGCTCATTTACATGATAGCAAGGATTCTACAATAGCACAAACATAATTTGAAAATGGGTTATTTTCTTATTTCCTGAGCCTTTTTATATCTGTTTGCAAATGGACACGTCTGCAAATAGACAGGCACATGTATCTCCTTTACGTTTTTCTGCTCTGGTGGTCCTTGATTTTGATCACAACCAGGAGTGAAAGACAATGTGTATTAAGTATACTTCTGCTGTTTACATTGTTTGAGAGAGGCTATTATATTTGGAAATTCTTTCTAACAAAATTATGTGTCAACTAACTACTTGTATGAAGAACCAGTGAAAACAACTTTTGGCAGGTAAATGTGTACCCTGCTGATAAACTCTACCTATTCACCTAGAATTATTTTATATCCTTAAATGAATATCTTTTTGGTAAGCCCTTAAGTTCCTTAAGAATTACTTTTTCTCTCCTAAAAAAGAGCTAGTAGTAAAAAGAAATGACCTATTAAGCTGCAAAGACATGGAGGAACCTTAAGTGAATGCTGCTACGTGAAGTACAAAAGTTTGAAAGGGCTACATACTGTATGATTCGAACTATGAGGCATTATGGAAAAGGCAAAACTATAGAGACAGTGAAAAGGTCAGTGGTTGGCAGGGGTTCACCTGGAAACTATTAGGGCCTGGAAACTATTCTGTATGACACAGTAATGGTGGATACATGACACTACCTTTCTTAGAATTGATAGAACTATACAACACAGAGTGGACTTTATTGTAAACTATGGACTTTGGCTAATAATTATATATCAATATTGTTTTTCAACTGTTATAGATGTCCCACATGAATGCAAGGTAATAATAGGGGAAACTATGTGTTTTGAGGGAAGGAGAGAAAGCATATGGAAATTCCTTATGCTTAATTTTTCTATAAATATAAAACTGCTCAAAAAAGCCTATTAACTAAAAAAAGGTGGTGTTCCTTGTTCCGCATGGTACATATGGAGAAACTAGAAGTTCTAGGAGGCTCCTCTCTGCAAAGGGTGTCCATTACTTAGGGATATGTTATACAAGTCTCTCTATGTATATATTTATCAAGGTTACAAAGGCTTTGTGTTGGGACCTTCCTTTGTCCATTTCTCTAAACCTTCTGAACAGTTTCCTTTTCTTAAATCTGAAATTTCTCTAATCTTGGTCTTGGCTGAAGGGTGAATTTTTAAGGGAATGTGAGATTCAATGTTTTCAAATATGAGTTACGAGACTGAGAGAATAATAAAAAACACTGAAGTTATTTTCTTGTATTTAGCCCATAGGCATTTTAGCACTCATAATTCATAAACAACTGTAGCTAAAATTCAGTTTTGCAGGGTGCAAGTCCCTTAGAAAGACTACAGTTTAAAAAAGATTACCCCCTCTGGAACATGTTTGGTTTGGTTTTTTAGTATCAGAATCTTCTTTTAGATTCAGTAACTATAGCTGTGCAAGAAAAGAGGCTATTTTAAAAATTTATGTGAATGAAAATACAAGAAATGGCATGTTTTATATCCAGTTTGATATGTTTCATCTGTACTAAAGACTCTGTTGTCAGAAGAAAATAATACTAGAAAATATATGCCTTTCTGCATCTTTATTTCTTATGTCATATTTAGTCTCTTTTAATTTGAACCAGCAGATACACTAAAATTCTCTCGCAGCACAATGTTGCATAAGGTGATGGTCAGCATTAGTCAACAAGGAAAAGAATGAAGCTTTCCTAGCATAGCATTGCACACAAGCAAGTCTCCAAAATGGTTAGTTTCATTGATCAATAACCAGTGTGGTTGTAGGAATATAGGGATTTTGAAAGCAATATCTGAGAGACTGACTCTATTACTAAGTAAAGGCCAAAGCTCCAGAGTGTTTTTAACTAAGCAATTTCATTGATGAAAACTGGCTAATATTTGTTTATTGGAATTTATTTTTATAGTTTTTGCAAGGACATAATCTCTTGGCCAAAGGAATTACCCCTTGTTAGAGATTGGACTGAGCGACTTCACTTTCACTTTTCACTTTCATGCATTGGAGAAGGCAATGGCGCCCCACTCCAGTACTCTTGCCTGGAGAATCCCAGGGATGGGGGAGCCTGGTGGGCTGCCGTCTATGGGGTTGCACAGAATTGGACATGACTGAAACGACTTAGCAGCAGCAGCAGCAGCAGAGGTTGGACAGACTATAGCTCATGAATTAAATCTGGCCCACAGTCTGCTTTGTGTATACCCAAGGCCTTTTTTTTGCGTATCCCACAAGCTAAGAATAGATTTTGAAATTTTAAAGGGTTAAAAAATTGCACAAAAACTGTTAAGTGACCCAGAAAGCCTAAAATATTTTCATCTGGCCTTTGAACTAACTTGCCAGCTTCTAGCTTAGAAAATAGAAACTTGTAGGTCCAGTCCTTGCTTCCTATAACTAGATTAATTTAATTAGCTCTTATCTCTATTCCTTCCACACAAATGGCAGAGATAATTTACTTGAAGCTTTTAAAAAACTGTTCCATTTAGTGTGTTCCTATTGCTCACATTATTAATGAAGTCTTTGAGTTGGCCAATTAATTAGCCATCCTCTTCTCAACTCACATCCTGAACAAATCTTAACCAAGACAAAGGATGGTAGCTGAAGGTCAATATCACCTTCATCACTGCTGACATCTATTTGAGGGTGTAACAGTCAGCAGGGCAGTACTAGGGCCAGACTCTCCATGTGAAGAGCACAAGACAGCATGGAGCCCTGTAGACAGCTTCTTGAGGGAAGGGGGATAAAAAGGACAGAGTTGCACTGAGCATTCCCAATTAATTCTTAAGTTATCTCAGAGGGCAAAATATTCCTCCAAAAAGAAGAAAATGAATAAATGAGTAAAGTGAAACCAGTGGTCAAATACATGCTTAAGATTCACGTTGAGAAAATCTCAGGGGTGAGAACGAAGTACTTCTCCCAGAAGTGTTGTTGTTGTTCAGTTGCTAAGTCATGCCTGACTCTTTATGACCTCCTGGACTGTAGCATGCCAGGCTCCTCTGCCTTCTTGTGTCTCCTGCATGAATCCTCTAATTCATGTCTGTTGAGTTGGTGACACTCTCTAACCATCTCATCCTCTGTGGCCCCCTTCTCCTTTTGCCTTCAATCTTTCTGAGCATCAAAATCTTTTCCAGTGAGTCGACTCTTCGCATCAGGTGGCCAAAGGAGTGGAGCTTCAGATTCAGCAGCAGTCCTTCCAATGAATAGTCAGGGTTGATTTCCTTCAGAATTGACTAGTTTGATCTCCTTGCAGTTGCAAGGGACTCTCAAGAGTCTTCTCCAGTGCCACAATTCGAAAACATAAATTCCGTGCTCAGCCTTCTTTTTGGTCCAACTCTCACATCCATACATGACTACTGAGAAAACCATAGCTTTGACAGTACTTACCTTTGTCAACAAAGTAATGTTTCTGCTTTTTAATATACTGTCTAGGTTCGTCAAAGCTTTCCTGCCAAGGGGTAAGCATCTTCTAATTTCATGGCTGTACTCGCAGTCTACAAGTCTGTGAAGTATACATGGCTACTGGGTAAACTATAGGTTTGATTGTATGGACCTTTGTTGCCAAAGTGATGTCTCTGCTTTTTAATATGCTGTCTAAGTTTGTCATAGCTTTCCTTCCAAAGAGCAAGTGTCTTTTCATTTCATGGCTGTAATCACTGTCCACAGTGATTGTGAAGCCCAAGAAAATAAAACCTGTCACTGCTTCCAATTTTCCCCCTTCTGTTGATTTTAGGTTAATGTTGAGTTTCAAACCAACATTTTTACTCTTCTCTTTCACCCTCATTAAGAGGCTCTTTAGTTCTTCACTTTATGCCATTAGAGTGGTATCATCTGCATATCTGAGGTTGTTGCTATTTCTCCTGACAATCTTGATTTCAGCTTGTGATTCATCCAGCTTGGCATTTCACACGATGTACTCTGCATACAAGTTAAATAAGCAGGGTGAAAATATAGAGCCTTGTCATACTCCTTTTCCAATTTTGAACCAGTCAGTTTTTCCATGTCTGGTTCTAACTGTTGCTTCTTGACCCGCCTACAGGTTTGTCAAGAGATAGGGAAGGTGCTCTGGCATTCCCATTTCTTTAAGAATTTTTCACAGTTTGTTGTGATCCCCCTAGTCAAAGGCTTTAGCACAGTAAATGAAGCAGAAGTAGATGTTTTTCTGGAATTCTCTTGCTTTATCCGTGTTCCAAAGAATGTTGGCAATTTGAGCTCTGTTTCCACTGCCTTTTCATAATCCTTCTTGTACCTTTGGAATTTCTTGGTTCACATACTGCTGAAGCCTTGCTTGAAGGATTTTGAACATAACCTTACTAGCCTGTGAAATGAGTGCAATTGTACAGTCGTTTGAACATTGTTTGGCATCGCCCTTCTTTGGAACTGAAATGAAAACTGACTTTTTCCTGAACATAGTCTACAAGGCATATCGTTCTTCCCTTTTTTGCCCCAGTTTCTCTCTCCAGTTTAATCTCTTATTATTTTCCTTTACTTTAGTATACATAACTACATTAAATGACTTGTTACAGCTGGTTTCTGTATCTTGACTATTGTAATACCCCAGTTAGTGATGTCCTTTACCTGCAATCTGCATCCATCCTTTGTATAAAACCTTATCTTTGTATAAAACCCTGGAAGAACCAGGGACTATTTGCTGTTTAAATAGCACAACACTTTGCTATATTTTCTTTATTCTACTGTGCATCTTTCCATTTCTTAAAATTTCAAGCTAATATGGTAGCATGTTTGCATGTTTTGATAGCACCCATAGATTAAGGAAGAAAAGTTACGACCAACCTAGATAGCATATTGAAAAGCAGAGACATTACTTTGCCAACAAAGGTCCGTCTAGTTAAGGCTATGGTTTTTCCAGTGGTCATGAATGCATGAGTTGGACTATAATGAAAGCTGAGTGATGCAATGGTGAATGGGATTGTTTCCTTAATTTCTCTTTCTGTTTTCTCATTGTTAGTGTATAGGAATGCAAGGGATTTCTGTGTGTTAATTTTATATCCTGCAACTTTACTATATTCACTGATTCAGTCAGTTCAGTTCAGTCACTCAGTCGTGTCCGAATATTTGCAACCTTAGCTCTAGTAAATTTCTGGTGGAGTCTTTAGGGTTAGGGTTAGTTCTTCAATAACATATTTTTAAATTTCAGGAGGAAAGTTCTTTTTTTTAACATTTTGGTCATAGAATGATATATTCTAACTTTGGTATTAATTGATCATTTCTTGTGACCACAAATACTGTACTTTTCATAAGTGTTTTGCTTATCCTTAAACAGAAGATATGTTCTTTACTGGGGTTTGGAGTTTGATATGTATCCATTAGGTTCTCTTGTTTTTGTTGTTTAGGTCTTGTCAGTCAGTTCAGTTCAGTCACTCCGTTGTGTCCGACTCTTTGAGACTCCATGAATTGCAGCACGCCAGGCCTCCCTGCCCATCACCAACTCCTGGAGTTCACTCAGACTCATAGGCATCGAGTCACTGATGCCATCCAGCCATCTCATCCTCTGTTGTCCCCTTCTCCTCCTGCCCCCAATCCCTCCCAGCATCAGGGTCTTTTCCAATGAGTCGACTCTTCGCACGAGGTGGCCAAAGTATTGGAGTTTCAGCTTCAGCATCAGTCCTTCCAATGAATATTCAGGACTGATCTCCTTTAGGATGGACTGGTTGGATCTCCTTGCAGTCCAAGGGACTCTCAAGAGTCTTCTCCAACACCACAGTTCAAAAGCATCAATTCTTTGGCACTCAGCTTTCTTTATAGTTCAGCTCTCACATCTATACATGACTACTGGAAAAACCATAGCCTTGACAAGACAGACCTTTGTTGGCAAAGTAATATCTCTGCTTTTGAATATGCTGTCTAGTTTGGTCATAACTTTCCTTTCAAGGAGTAAGTGTCTTTTAATTTCATGGCTGCAATCACCATCTGCAGTGATTTTGGAGCCCAGAAAAGTAAAGTCAGCCACTGCTTCCCCATCTATTTCCCATGAAGTGATGGGACCAGATGCCATGATCTTCGTTTTCTGAATGTTGAGCTTTAAGCCAACTTTTTTCATTCTCCTCTTTCACTTTCATCAAGAGCCTCTTTACTTCCTCTTCACTTTCTGCCATAAGGGTGGTGTCATCTGCATATCTGAGGTTACTGATCTTTCTCCCGGCAATCTTGATTCCAGCTTGAACATCCTCCAGCCCAGCGTTTCTCATGATGTACTCTGCATAGAAGTTAAATGAGCAGAGTGATAATATACAGCCTTGACGTACTCCTTTCCTACTTGGAACCAGTCTGTTGTTCCATGTCCAGTTCTAACTGTTGCTTTCTGACCTGCATACAGGTTTCTCAAGAGGCAGGTCAGGTGGTCTGGTATTCACATCACTTTCAGAATTTTCCACAGTTTATTGTGATCCACACAGTCAAAGGCTTTGGCATAGTCAATAAAGCAGAAATAGATGTTTTTCTGGAACTCTCTTGCTTTTTTGATGATCCAAGGGATGTTGGCAATTTGATCTCTGGTGCCTCTGCCTTTTCCAAAACCAGCTTGAACATCTGGAAGTTGATGGTTCACGTATTGCTGAAGCCTGGCTTGGAGAATTCTGAGTATTACTTTACTACCGTGTGTGATGAGTGCAATTGTTTGGTAGTTTGAGCATTTTTTGCATTGCCTTTCTTTGGGATTGGAATGAAAATTGACATTTTCCAGTCCTGTGGCCACTGCTGAGTTTTCAAAATTTGCTAGCATATATGAGTGCAGCACTTTCACAGCATCATCTGTCAGGATTTGAAATAGCTCCACTGGAATTCCATCACCTCCACTAGCTTTGTTCGTAGTGATGCTTTCTAAGGCCCACTTGACTTCACTTTCCAGGATGTCTGGCTCTAGGTAAGTGATCATACAATCGTGATTATCTGGGTCATGATAATCTTTTTTGTACAGTTCTTCTGTGTATTCTTGCCACCTCTTCTTAATATCTTCTGTTTCTTAATATCTTCTGCTGCGGTCTTGTCCTTCCCTACAAATATTTTGTCTACTTGATCTTAGATTGAGAGAGCTATATTAAATCCTAAATTTGATGGATATTTTTACCTATTTTTAAAAACAGTCTGTAATTTCTAATTTATAAAAGATTTTGCTGTGTTCCTGGAAACCAAAATTTTAATCATTGTTATGTTCTCATTGTGACTCTACACTTCAGCATTTTAGTTTCCTTTTTCTCCTTTAATGCTTTTTTTTCTGAATTCCTCCTTTTCAAATATGAACATTGTGGTAACTGCATTGAGTTTATTTGCATTTTCTTGTTACTCATTCTTCATTCTTTTTAAAATCTCTTTGAATCTCTCCCATTGAAAAATGTAGTGGTAGATCTTGTATGTAGCAGAGAGTTGTATTTTACTCGTTTAGATAATTTGAAATATATTGGTTTTAACTTCATATTGGTTTACATATGCACGTGTATATTCCACTAAATGTCATATTTTCTTTTCTTTTTCCTGTGGTATTTATTGGTGTATCACTAACCCTAACCCTTACAAATGGTTGTGAAAAGAAGGGAAGAGAAAAGCAAAGGAGAAAGGGAAAGATATACCCATCTGAATGCAGAGTTCCAAAGAATAGCAAGGAGTGATAAGAAAGTCTTCCTCACTGATCAATGCAAAGAAATAGAGGAAAAGAATAGAATGGGAAAGACTAGAGATCTCTTCAAGAAAATTAGAGATACCAAGGGAACATGTCATGCAAAGATGGGCTCAATAAAGGATAGAAATGGTATGGACCTAACAGAAGCAGAAGATATTAAGAAGAGGTGGCAAGAATACAGAGAACTGAACAGAAAAGATCTTCACGACCCAGATAATCACAATGGTGTGATCACTTACCTAGAGCCAGACATCCTGGAAAGTGAAGTCAATTGGGCCTTAGAAAGCATCACTATGAACAAAGCTAGTAGCGGTGATGAAATTCCAGTGGAGCTATTTCAAATCTTGAAAGATGATGCTGTGAAAGTGCTGCACTCATATATGCTAGCAAATTTTGAAAACTCAGCAGTGGCCACAGGACTGGAAAAGGTCAGTTTTCCAAAGAAAGGCAATGCCAAAGAAAGGCAATGCCAAAGAATGCTCAAACTACCAAACAATTGCACTCATCACACACGCTAGTAAAGTAATACTCAGAATTCTCCAAGCCAGGCTTCAGCAATACATGAACAACTTCCAGATGTTCAAGCTGGTTTTGGAAAAGGCAGAGACACCAGAGATCAAATTGCCAACATCCCTTGGATCATCAAAAAAGCAAGAGAGTTCCAGAAAAACATCTATTTCTGCTTTATTGACTATGCCAAAGCCTTTGACTGTGTGGATCACAATAAACTGTGGAAAATTCTGAAAGTGATGTGAATACCAGACCACCTGACCTGCCTCTTGAGAAACCTGTATGCAGGTCAGAAAGCAACAGTTAGAACTGGACATGGAACAACAGACTGGTTCCAAGTAGGAAAGGAGTACGTCAAGGCTGTATATTATCACTCTGCTCATTTAACTTCTATGCAGAGTACATCATGAGAAACGCTGGGCTGGAGGATGTTCAAGCTGGAATCAAGATTGCCGGGAGAAAGATCAATAACCTCAGATATGCAGATGACACCACCCTTATGGCAGAAAGTGAAGAGGAAGTAAAGAGGCTCTTGATGAAAGTGAAAGAGGAGAATGAAAAAAGTTGGCTTAAAGCTCAACATTCAGAAAACGAAGATCATGGCATCTGGTCCCATCACTTCATGGGAAATAGATGGGGAAGCAGTGGCTGACTTTACTTTTCTGGGCTCCAAAATCACTGCAGATGGTGATTGCAGCCATGAAATTAAAAGACACTTACTCCTTGAAAGGAAAGTTATGACCAAACTAGACAGCATATTCAAAAGCAGAGACATTACTTTGCCAACAGAGGTCAAGGCTATGGTTTTTCCAGTAGTCATGTATAGATGTGAGAGCTGGACTATAAAGAAACCTGAGTGGTGACGAATTGATGCTTTTGAACTGTGGTGTTGGAGAAGACTCTTGAGAGTCCCTTGGACTGCAAGGAGATCCAACCAGTCCATCCTAAAGGAGATCAGTCCTGAATATTCATTGGAAGGACTGATGCTGAAGCTGAAACTCCAATACTTTGGCCACCTCGTGCGAAGAGTCGACTCATTGGAAAAGACCCTGATGCTGGGAGGGATTGGGGGCAGGAGGAGAAGGGGATGACCGAGGATGAGATGGCTGGATGGCATCAGCGACTCGATGGACGTGAATCTGAGTGAACTCCGGGAGTTGGTGATGGGCAGGGAGGCCTGGCGTGCTGCAATTCATGGGGTCGCAAAGAGTCGGACATGACTGAGCGACTGAACTGAACTCTCCTTTCTCTTTTTTTTGGTTATACAGAAATGTTCAAATTGTTCAAACAATTAGGTTTATCCCGATACATTTTACCCCCAGCTAAGTTCTATCAGATAATCAGTGAATTTATTTTACTTTTTTCATAATCTCTGCATTCTTTCCTAGTTGAAGATAGTTGCACTCTCCTGCATTGTCAGACTATCTAGCCATTGCTTAACATACAGTTTCTTTTGTAGTCGTCATTTAGTTTTAGTTCTTAGTGTTTCAGGTATTTGTAATGCTCAGCATCTGTCCTTATATCAATGTTTGTGTGGTCATTTTGATTATCTGAAATGTATTCTCTAAGCTTCTTCATGAAGGGCTCTTAGCAATTGTATTCCCTGAACTCCTGTTTATTCATAACAGTGTGTGGCCTTTATCCTTGAAGACCAACCTGATTGGATATAAAGTATTTGGCTTGCAGCTAAATGAATTTCAATAGAGCTAATACCTATGTTCCTAAGCACAACTTTCTCCTCTAAAATTAATCACTATCATCTGATTAGGTCTTATCTTTATAATTTTACCACCTTAGTATATGTTCCCTCACATAATATTTTAGATTAAAAAACCCCCACAATTTATTAAACTTCATAGAAATGAAACCAGGCAGTATATATATTTTTTCTGACATTTTAAAGTTTAATCACATTTATGAGATGCATCTATATCATTGTGTGTGGATGTAATTCATTTTCATTGCCTATATTATTCTATGTAATTAATGTATGATAATTTATCCATTATAGTGTTGATGGATATTTAGCTGTTTATATGTTTGCTGCTTTAAACATGCCTGCACATATTTCTCAGGGTAGAATTGGCTGGAGTAAATTTCTAGAGTCATGGTGTATATGTAAATTGATTAGAAAAAATAAAAATTTTCCAAAGTGGTCATATCAGTTTATATAGCAGTGTGTAAGACAGACTCAGAATTGCAAGGAGACTTAGAAAATATCTTTTTCAGTTCTTTTAAATATGATAAAATGAATTTCTGATTGGTTAACAGTGATGGAGTTGAAATTCCATTGCTGGTTAGTGAGCAAGGGGGTGTGGATTCCTGATCTTTTAATTTCTTTCTTTTTGTCATGTTACTGTTCTTTCTGTGATATTTTGACAATAAAGGAACAGATTGAAAGATGATTGGAACATGTGCAAAATCTCAAGAAGTCTCAAACTTCGTGCCATGCAATAACTTGAGCTACACATAGCTCAAATGTGCTCTAGAGTGTCACTGTTATAGAAATACACAATATTGGTATTGTGTTAAATCTGAATCATTATGAGGCTGATTTGGTATTGTGCATTCTATTTATAAAGGCAGATAAATACAGAGTGCATTTTAGAAAGATTTTCATTAAAATGTTACAATTGAAATTATTATGCTTAAGGGAAAGATTTTAATGGCTAAATGTTTTACACTAGGTAAAATGCCATACCATCCAAAGATTTTGGAAAATTAGGCAAATTCTAATATGCAATGTTTGGTGTTGTCGGCTTATTTCCTATGTTATTTAACTTACCAGTTCTTATACAGTGGATATAATGTCTGTTCTCTTATTTTCCTTTTATCATTTTGTATAATACATGTTATGCAGTAGGAAGTTTATTAATGTATTGAATACTTCAATTTCCCACACAGAGTGCAAGTCTGGAGTCAAAATAGTAGATGTGACTCATGTCAGAGTTGCATTTCATAAATATTTCTGAGGAGAATTGAAAGCCACTTAGAAGGTATTTCAGTAATTATGATTTAGTTGATAAAACATGTTTTTGTACCCTCTTACCTATTTTATATAAAACCAGGGATTGAGAAACAGCCATGTACTATGACTCTAGAAAT
Source organism: Budorcas taxicolor (assembly GCF_023091745.1). NCBI lineage: Eukaryota > Metazoa > Chordata > Mammalia > Artiodactyla > Bovidae > Budorcas > Budorcas taxicolor. The sequence goes on along the minus strand of NC_068911.1, from coordinate 87,485,249 downwards.
CCACTTCTGCCAATTCCACACTGAGAAACATGGGGATGAATTTTTAAGAGAGTAAAACTTTAAATATCAAGCTATTCATCAGCAATATTTAGATAAATTATTGCTATAATTCTCTTTTGATCTTTATTTAGTACAAGTATATTTAATAGTGTATTCAATATGTGGAAAATTCAGAAGAAATTATTTGAAAGGATCAGGTGGGTTCTCAAAATAATCCTTATATCTCAATGATGCTTTGAATCTCAGGTTCAACGAACTTAAAAAAGTAGGTGAGATACAGGATGCTTGGGGCTGGTCACGGGGATGATCCAGAGAGATGATATGGGGTGGGAGGTGGGAGCGGGGTTCAGGATTGGGAACTCATGTACACCCGTGGCAGATTCATGTCAATGTATGGCAAAACCAATACAGTATTGTAAAGTAAAATAAAGTAAAAATAAAAATTTAAAAAAAAAAAAAGAAAAAAAAAAGAGTAGGTGAATTTAACCCAAAAAACAAAAATCAAAAGAGAAACCCTCCAGACTCTGCAAAAAATAGCAGAATCTGATATTTGGATTTTCTAGCTAATGAGCACATGGCATGGAATTGCTGTGGCTCTTGTCTGCAGAAGCTGTAAAGACTGACAACAAGGAAAGCACTCCCTTATCAGATCAGAAACAACAGCAGATGAAATTAGAAGCATACCTTGGAAATACTGCCGGTTGGATTCCAGACCACAATAAAGCAAGTATTATAATAAAGTGTTTCACAAGAATTTTTAGTTTCACATTGTATACAAAAGTTATCTTTAGGCTATATTGTAGTCTATTAAGTGTGCTATAGCATTATGCCTAAAAAATGTACATATCTTAAGTAAAAAACACCTTATTCTAATCATCATCTGAACCTTCAGGGAATCATAATGTCTTCCCTTGATGCTGATGGCTACTGAGTGATCAAGGTGGAGAATGCTGAGGGTGGAGGTGGCTGTGGCAATTTCTTAAAATATGACAACAGTAAAGTTTACCACCTTGATTGACTCCTCCTTTCACAATTGATTTCTCTTTAGCAGGCAGTGCTGTTGGAACCCATGTTAACTAAGGGGAACTTGTTTTCAAAACGGGAGTCAGTCTTCCCAAACCCTGCTGCTGCTTTATCAACTAAGTATATGTAATATTCTAAATCCTTTGCCATTTCAACAATCTTCACAGCATCTTCACCGGGAGTAGATTCCATCTCAACAAATCACTCTTTTTGCTCATCTGTGGGAAACAACTCCTCATCCATGAAAGTGTTATCATGAGATTGCAGCAGTACAGTTACATCTTCAGAACTGACCTCTAATTCTAGTTATCATGCCCTTTCTACTGTATCTGCAGTTACTTCCTTCACTGACGTCTTGAGCCACTTCAAGTCACCTATGAAAGGCTGGAATCAACTTCTTCCAAACTCCTGTTAATGTTACATTCTGACTTCTTCCCATGAATCACAAATTTTTTTAATGGCATCTAGAATGATGATTACTTTTCAGAAGATTTTCAAATTGGTTTGCCCAGATCCATCAGAGGAACCGTTATCTATGGTAGCCACAGCCTTACAAAATATATATTTTTAAGAATAAGACTTGAAAGTCTTATTCTTTAACCCATGGCTGCAGCATGGATGTGATGTGCAGTATGTAAACAACAAGAATCTCACTGTACATCTCCCTCAGAGCTCTTGGGTGACCAGATGCACTGTCAATGAGCAGTAGTGTTTTGAAAAGAGTCTTTTCCTAAGCAGTAGGTTTCAACAGTGGGCTGAAAATATTCAGTAAGCCATGTTGTAAATGGCTGTGCTATTATCCAGACTTTGTTGTTCCATGTACAGAGCACAGGCAGAGTAGAGGTAGCATAATTCTTCAGGGCCCTAGGATTTTCAGAATGGTAAATGATCATTGGCTTCAACGTCAAATCACCAGCTGCATTAGCCTCCAGCAAGAGAGGCACCCTGTCCTTTGAAGTTTTCAGGCCAGGTATTGACTTCTCCTTTTCAGCTTTGAAAATTCTAGATGGTATCTTCTTCCTATATTAGCCCATTTCTTCTGTAGTGACACCCACTCCAGTATTCTGGCCTGGAGAATTCCATGGATTGTATGGAGTCACCAAGAGTTGGAGTCGACTGAATGACTTCCACTTTCACTTCTGTATTGAAAATCTCTTGTTTCCTGTAGTCACCTTCATTAATTGTCTTAGCTAAAACTTCTGAATAATTTGCTGCTGCTTCTATGTTAACACTTGCTGATTCACTTTGCACTTTGGTGTTACGGAAATGGCTTCTATCCTTAAAACTCAGGAATGAACTTCTGCTAACTTTGGTAGCTTCCTCACTTTTCTCAAGCTACACAGAATTGAAGAGCTGGGGCTTTGCCCTGGATTAGAATTTCGTTTAAGGGAATGTTGGGGCTAGTCTGATCTCCTAGCTAGTCCACTAAACCTTTCTCCATATCAGCAGTAGGGCTGTTTACTTTCTTGTCATTTATGTATTTACAGGAGGAACATTTTAAATCTTTCAGAGCTTTTTCTTTGCATTCACAACTTGACTAACAGTTTGGGACAAGAAGCCTAGATTTCTGCCTATCTTAGCTTCTGATATGCCTTCCTCACTATTAATCATTTCTAGCTTTTGACTCAAAGTCAAAGACCTGTGACTCTTCCTTTCACTTGAACACTTAGAAGCCTTTGCAGTAGTATCAGTTGGCCTAATTTCAATATTGTGTCTCAAGGAATAGGAAAGTCTGAGAGGTTGGGGAGGGAGATGGGGAACAGTTGGTTGATAGAGCAGTCAGAACACATACATTTATTAATTAAGCTCGCCAACTTATACAAGTGCAGTTTGTGGTGTCCCAGAATAATTGCAATAGTTAACATTGAAGATAACTGATCACCGATGAACATAACAAACAGAATAATAACAAAACTTTGTAATATTGAGAGAATTAGCAGAATTTAGCAGAATGTGACCGAGATGCAAAGTGTTGTTAGAAAAATGGTGCCGATAGACTTGCTCAATAAGGTTGCCACAAACATTCAATTTTAGAAAATGCAATATCTTCAAAGCACAGAAAAGGAAGTGCAATAAAGAAGGTATGCCTGTACATTTAGCAGTCCATGGAAATGAATTTCTATTTAGTATCTTGCAGAGAAGCCTACTGTGTCAATTTGGGGACTTTTAAACAATTATATTTGGCAGAAATTGTTCTGGAAGAAACTATTTAAATGGAACTTTTGGGGTTGTGACTCTTATAGGATTATCAATCTCATTATTTCATGTTGCACTGAAAATGAGTATACTTTTTCTCACCTTCATTCTATTTGACTTTTCATATTTAAATATATGAATGTTTTTCTTCACTGAAAAATGTGAAGGATAGACACATAGATCTCAAGTAGCTTGTAATAATATCTAACCTACATGCATGTTTATAATTCATGTTGATATATATTTATAATATGACAACTATATTTCTGTAAAATATATAATGTCAGTTATCATATATTCTATCAACAACCCATGAGAGCATATAAAGATGTATTTTAATTACTCACCAGTGGTATATTAGTAAACAGCATGTTTTTGGAGAAAAATAAAACATAATGAAGTGATGTAATTTGTTAAAAGTAGAACTCATATGTTGAAGAATTCTACTCGAACCAGGTTATTTTATTTCTCCAAATCTATTTGTCTCCATTAACCTATGTGATCCTTCATACAATTAACTCCTAGAGTAGAGGACAGCTTATCTATCTTCTTGGCACTGACTACTCTTCCCTTAAGAACTTAGTCTTTTAGTATAAGTATCCCTTGTGCAGTATCATGACCAGAATGCAAAAATTGGGACATCCTTTGACTGAAAAAGATTTTTGTCATTTATCTGAAATTCAGATTTAACTATGTCCTGCATTGTAACTGGTAACCCTAGCTTTGCCTTATATAGCAGCGTTTAAGTTGGAATGACAAAAGCGATCATCAGCTGAGGAAAGAGAATGTACAAAGGCATAGTGGGAGAACTGAATACTGAGTGCTCATAAAACCCCAAGGAAAATCATGTGGCAGAAGAAAACTCCAGGGCTTCCCTGGTGGCTCAGTGGTAAAGAATTTACCTGCCAATGCAGGAGACACGGGTTTGATCCCTGGTCTGAGAGGATCCCATATATCACGGAACACCTAAGCCCAATATGCCACATCTACTGAGCCTGTGATCTAGAGCCTGTGAGCTGCAACTACTGAGACTCATGCCACAGCTACTGCAGCCCACACCCCCTAGGGCCTGGGCTTTGCAACAAGAGAAGCCGCAGCAGCGAGAAGCCTGTGCACCACTACTAGAGAGTAGCCCCTGCTCCCTGCAACTAGAGAAAAGCACATGCAGCGGGGAAGACCCAGACAGTCCAAAATAAATAATGAAATAAATGAAATAAATGAAGAAAACTCCATGAAAGCTCTACGAAAACAGAAACTATGTCTTATTTATCCTAGGACCCACCCTGATTACCACAGAGTAGGTGATTAACAAGTACTGTCCAATGTTTAAATGCACCATTGCTCTGTGACAAAGAGATTTAAGATTGGAGCTGTGGAGTGAGTCTGGACTGTGGAAGGCTTAGATAGCTGGAAGGTGTGGGTTTGAAGGAGACCATGCTGAGGATAGGGTTTGAATGTGATTGATCACAATTTCAAATAACCAATTTACCCAGTTCAAATAGAACCCTTAAATGCATACACGTGTTCATATCCAGAAAGATCAAGTCTTTCTATGGTCTTTGCTCATCTCACCAGTGAAAGGAGCTGGAAAAATAAAGTCTTTAGGGTAATGAAAGTACACAGAAGGTTGCAAGAACATTTTCACTAATGATCACAGGATTATTTCACAGTGTTCCTTCCAAAAGTGACTAATAAACAAGAATGATGGGCTTCATTTTGTCTCAGGTTTTGGATAAGTCTGAAAGACTGGTAAGACAGTCCAAGGAAAAGAAATATGACATGCACATACCAATTCTGAGAGCAGCTCTGTATTTGTCACTCAGATTGTTCACCAGCCCTGCCCCAGGTACTCACTGAGGCAGGCAGGGATGAAAGAATACAGGGCCAAGGTTTTGTGAGTGCTGAGGGCACCGTGGGGGGCCAGTGATGGGTAGAGGCATCACTGTGTTCATGCCCTTGGTGCCCTGAGCATTCTTGATTCCGCAGTCTTGGGTGTCATCAGCAGAGGCAGTTTCCTAGGTTAGTGGAAGCAGCAACACCATTTCAAGGCAGTGCAACTACTCACTTGGGTATCAGCAGATACAGAAGGATCACTACAGTTTGCTGGAGCTGAAGGTTAGGGAAATTGAAAACTCATAAGTCACTAGAGCATCAGCTCAAGGGACTTGGTCACAGGGCACAGAGGAGCCTGAGAATCACATCAGGAAGAATGTGAGATAAGGTGGTGCTCTTGCAGAGAAGGTGCTATGAAAGCTAGAGAAAACAAATCTGATTTGTGTTACTCTGACCTTTCCTCTGTGAGTCTTGCCCCACCTTTGTTGGCTGTTATGTTATGGGCACTATGGGCAGCAGGGATGGTTTACCTTGGGTTGCTTATTGGGTATATTGTAAATTATATGCATCCAAATAAATATATCACGGATTCAATGGACATGAGTTTGAGCAAGCTCCAGGAGATGGTGAGGGACAGGGAGGCCTGGTGTGCTGCAGTCCATAGGGTCACAAAGAGTTGGACATGACTGAGTGACTGAACTGAACTGAAATAAATATATCAGCACTGTCCACACTGAGGTCTATAGCAAGCTTAATTTCACAGGCAGTAATATTAATAGTTATCTATTGTTGTTCAGTTGATCAGTTGTGTCTGACCCTTTGCAACTCCATGGATTACAGCACACCTGGCCTCCCTGTCCTTCACCATCTCCTGGAGCTTGCTCAAGCTCATGTCCATTGAGTCAGGGATGCCTCAACTCAGTCCTCTGTTGTTCCTTGCTTCTCCTGACTTCAATCTTTCCCAGCATCAGGGTCTTTTCAAATGAGTTGGCTCTTCATGTCAGGTGGCCAAAGAATTGGAATTTCAGCTTCAGCATCAGTCCTTCCAATAAATATTCAGGACTGATTTCTTTTAGGATTGACTGGTTTGATCTCTCTGTAGTCCAAGTTACTCTCAAGAGTCTTGTCCAACACCACAGTTCAAAAGCATCAATTCTTCAGGGCTCAGCTTTCTTTATGATCCATCTCTCACATATGTACATGACTGCTGGAAAAATCATAGCTTTGACTATATGGACCTTTGTTGGCAAAGTAATGTCTCTGGTTTTTAATATGCTGTCTAGGTTGGTCATAACTTTTCTTCCAAGGAGCAAGTGTCTTTTAATTTCATGGCTGAAGTCACCATCTACAGTGATTTTTGGAGCCCCCCAAAATAAAGTCTGTCACTGTTTCCCCATCTATTTGCCATGAAGTGATGGGACTGGATGCTGTGACCTTCATTTTTTGAATGTTGCATTTTAAGCCAGCTTTTTCAATCTCCTCTTTCACTTTCATCAAGAGACTCTTTAGTTCCTCTTTGCTTTCTTCCTTATGGGCAGTGTCATCTGCATATCTGAGGTTATTCATATTTCTTAATCTTGATTCCAGCTTGTGCTTCATCCAGCCTGGCATTTCACATGATGTACTCTGCATATAAGTTAAATAAGTAGGGTGACAATATACAGCCTTGACGAATTCCTTTCCCAATTTTGAACCAGTCAGTTTTTCCATGTCTGGTTCTAACTGTTGCTTCTTGACCTGCAGACAGTTTTCTCAGGAGGCAGGTAAGGTGGTCTGATATCCCCATCTCTTTAATAATTTTCCAGTTTGTTGTGATCCACAGTTATCTATTACTTCTTTTAAAAAATGCTATTTAGATAAATGTGCATTTATGAGTTCAACAAAGTAGTTTTTCAACTATAAGATTTCTCAGAACCTTAAAATGCTAAAATATTATAAGTATTATTCAAGAGGCAGTTTAAAAATTAGCATCAGTTCAGTTTAGTCAATCAGTCATGTCCGACTGTTTGTGACCTTGTGGACTGCAGCACCCCAGACCTCCCTGTCCATCACCAACTCCTGGAGTTTACTCAAACTCATGTCCATAGAGTCAGTGATGCCGTCCAACAATCTCAACCTCTGTTATCCCCTTCTCCTCCCGCCTTCAGTGTTTCCCAGCCCCAGGGTCTTTTCAAATGAGTCAGTTCTTCGCATCAGGTGGCCAAAGTATTACAGTTTCAGCTTCAGCATCAGTCCTTCCAATGAACACTTAGGACTGATCTCCTTTAGGATGGACTGGCATATCCTAAGCTTAATTGAGCTTGCCTGATGGATCAGATGGTAAAGAATCTGCCTGCCATTCAGGAGACCTAGGTTCAATCCCTGGGTCAGGAATATCCCCCTGGAGGAGGGAGTGGCAACCCACTCTATCATTCTTACCTGGCAAATCCCATGGACAGAGGAGCTGGGCAGGCTACACTCCATAGAGTCACAAAGAGTCAGACACTACTGAAGCAACTGAGCGTGCACTCACGCAAGCCTAATTGACCACTATAATTTCCCTCTACGCTATATTTTTTAAGATCAGTTTTTCAAGGAACACACTTTAGGAAAACGTTCTTTTTTTTCATGATGATATGCAAGTTATAGGTTTATTAAGAATCACTCCAGGGACACAATCACTTTGTTTTTGCATGAATCTAATATTGGTGAATTATTTTAGTGGGCGGAGAGGACCATAATTTAACTGTATGCTCACATATTCTCAAGTGTACCTAGTCTCTCCTAGACTGTTGGCTTAGAAGTGAAAAGAGCATCAGTGTATTTGCTATTGGAAAACACACTGTATTTTCACACGTTGGATCTGGGATTCCTGCTTTTATGGGCTTGGCAGAAGTAGAAAGGACCTTCAAGGCTGACTATAGCCAGGCAACGTCAGAGCATTCACATTGTTTATCATCTGTCATGGTTTTTTCACTGCTGGAGAAGGGATCTGGGTTTTGCAGTTCTGAGGTATCATCCCTCTTGTCCTCCATTATCTCGACTGTAACGTACTACATTCTGCTTTTATTTTGCTTTTAAAAAGTCTTAAAGCCTTAGGTGATCAAGAATGAAGATGATTTGTGAAATTTAACAACTGGTTACTTGGCACTTAATAAATACATTTTTTCAAAATTGACCTACCCAGCTACTTTTATTTGAGATGTAAAAAAACAACAAAGGAGATTTTGACAAACATATATGTTCATTTAGAATTACAACTGCTAATATCTTTCATATACATATAAACTAAAAGACCTGGAGTTTACCTCAACCTCACCCTCAATCCCTAAATCTCATTCTCTTTTTTCAATATCAGAGGTAACCATTATCAAGAATTTAGTGAGTACTCTTCAGCTGTATACTTTTCCAAACATATTGGTATTTGTGACATCTATATACATACATGTACACCATACATAAATATACACATATAAATGTTATATGTCCATAAATAGTATCATACTTTATTATTGCATTTATGTTCACTAATTTGTATCAATGAATAATAATACATATTTAATTTCATTTGTTTTAATAGGTGTATAACATTTTATTTTGTATATTTATATATTGCATTTGGATATGAGTGTTGTTTATAGCTTGTTTTTCTTAATCATAAGTATTGCTTGAATAACATTTTTTATTTACGCACTTAAGTGAGAGTTCCCTGAAGTCACACCCACAGGACTGCTGTCACTGGGATATAACATATGGGGTATATTTGAATTTTTTCCTAGCTACTGCTGATTGTATCCCAAGATGGCTGTAACAATTTTCATTCTTTTAGCCAATTCTTGAGAGTACCATTTCCCCTAAATAATTGCATACCTTTTTCATTTTAAATTTATTCATTTTAATTGGAGGCTAATTACTTTATAAACTGCATACCTTTAATTGGATTAAAAAACTTTGTATCTCTTTCAATTATGGTATTCTCAGAATATATGTCCAGTAGTGGGATTGCTGGGTTATGTAGTGGTTTTATTCCTAGTTTTTTAAGAAATCTCTAATGTTCTCCATAGTGGTTGTGTCAATCTACATTCCGGCCAACAGTGCAAGAGGATTCCCTTTCTTCACATCCTCTCCAGCATTTACAGTTTGTAGATTTTTTTAATGATGGCCATTCCAACCAGTGTGAGGTGATACGTCATTGTAGTTTTGATTTGCATTTCTCTAATAAAACGTGGGTGTGTGTGTATGTGTGTGTGAGTCGCTCAGTTGTATCTGACTCTTGTGACCCGATGGACTGTAGCTTGTCAGGTTCCTCTGTGCATGGATTTATCCAGTCAAGAACCTGGAGTGGTAGCCATTCCATTCTCAATGGGGATCTTCCTGACCCAGGAATTGACCCAGGCCTCCCACATTGCGAGGAGATTCTTTACCACCAGAGATGCCAGGAAATCCCAATAATACATTCAGTTCAGTTCAGATCAGTCTCTCAGTCGTGTCCGACTGTTTGCAACCCCATGCATTGCAGCATGCCAGGCCTCCCTGTCCATCACCAACTCCCGGAGTTTAGTCAAACTCATGTCCATTGAGTCAATGATGCCATCCACCCATCTCATCCTCTATCATCCCCTTCTCCTCCTGCCTTCAATCTTTCCCAGCATCAGGTTCTTTCCCAAGGAGTTAGCTCTTCACATGAGGTGGCCAAAGTATTGGAGTTTCAGCTTCAGCATCACTCCTTCCAATGAACACGCAGGACTGATTTCCTTTAGGATTGACTGGTTCGATCTCCTTGCAGTCCAAGGGACTCTCAAGAGTCTTCAACGCCATAGTTCAAAAGCATCATTGCTTTGGTGCTCAGCTTTTTTATAGTTCATCTCTCACATCCATACATGACTACTGGAAAAACCATAGCTTTGACTACATGGACCTTTGTTGGCAAAGTAATGTCTCTGCTTTTTAATATGCTGTCTAGGTTGGTCATGACTTTTCTTCCAAGGAGAAAGTGTCTTTTAATTTCAGGGCTGCAATCGCCATCTGCAGTGACTTTGGAGCCTCCAAAAATAAAGTCTGTCACTGGTTCCACTGTTTCTCCATCTATTTGCCATGAAGTGATGGGACCAGATGCTGTGATCTTAGTTTTCTGAATGTTGAGTTCTAAGTCAACTTTTTCACTTTTCCCTTTTACTTTCATCAAGAGTCTCTTTGGTTCTGCTTCACTTTCTGCCATAATGGTGGTGTCATCTGCATATTTGAGGTTATTGATATTTCTCCCAGCAATCTTGATTCCAGCTTGTACTTCATTCAGCCCAGCGTTTCTCATGATGTACTCTGCACATAAGTTAATTAAGCAGGGTGACAGTATATAGCCTTGACATATTCCTTTTCCTATTTGGAACTAGTCTGTTGTTCCATGTCCAATTCTAACTGTTGCTTCCTGACCTGTATACAGATTTCTCAAGAGGCGGGTCAGGTGGTCTGGTATTCCCATCTCTCTCAGAATTTTCCACGGTTTATTGTGATCCACATAGTCAAAGGCTTTGGCATAGTCAATAAAGCAGAAATAGATGCTTTTCTGCAACTCCCTTGCTTTTTCAATGATCCAAGGAATGTTGGTAATTTGATCTCTGGTTCCTCTGCCTTTTCTAAAACCAGCTTGAACATCTGGAAGTTCATGTATTGCTGAAGCCTGGCTTGGAGTATTTTGAGTATTACTTTACTAGCATGTGAGATGAGTGCAATTTTGTCGTAGTTTGAGCATTCTTTGGCATTGCCTTTCTTTGTGATTGGCATGAAAACTGACCTTTTCCAGTCCTGTGGCCACTGCTGAGTTTTCCAAATTTGCTGGCATTATGAGTGCAGCACTTCCACGGCATCTTCTAGGATTTGAAATAGCTGCACTGAAATTCCATCACATCCACTAGCTTTGTTTGTAGTGATACTTTCTAAGGCCCATTTGACTTCGTATTCCAGAATATCTGGCTCTAGATGAGTGATCATACCATTGTGATTATCTGGGTAGTGAATACATTACCATATGTAAAATAGATAGCCAGTAGGAATTTGCTGTGTTGCACAGAGAGTTCAATTCAGTGCTCTGTGCCAACCTAGAGGGGTGGGATGGGGTGGGAGATGGGAGGGAGGTTCAAGAGGGAATGGACATATGTATACCTGTGGCTGATATATGTTGATGTATGGTGAAAACCATTGCAATATTGTAAAGTAGTTATCTTCTAATAAAAAATTTTAATAATTTGCTAGTGTTGTGGAAGGAAAATGTCAGTTAATTTGTATTTTCCTGATACTAAAAGAGATTGGACTTCCCTGGTGGCTCAGATGGTAAAGAATCTGCAATGCAGGAGAACTGGGTTTGATTTCTGGGTCTGATCCCTGGGTCAAGAAGATCCCTTGAAGCATGAATAGTTACCCACTCCAGTAATTCTTGCCTGGAGAATCCCATGGACAGAGGAGACTGATGGACTACAGTCTGTAGGATTGCAAAGAATCAGTAAGACAGGGCGACTAATACTTTCACTTTTCACTTTTTTCAAGAGAGGTTAGCATATTTTTACATTTGTCTTTTGAGTTACTATTCTGGAAACAGCTTGTTCTTAAATTTTGCCAATTTTATAAATGTGACTTTTGTCTTTCTCATTGATTAATTGAATTTCCTTATATATTCATGATATTACTTCTTTGTTGGATATTGCATTGCAAAAACTTTCTATTCTCTGGCTAATATTTTAACTTCATAATTATAATTATGTACTTAAAATTTTGGATTAAGTGTTCTTGATGGGTATTTAATTATGTCATAAACATATTTTCCCGAATTTTAGAAGCTTCTCACATTTAGAAATTTAATACACCTGGTACTGGTTTTTGTTTATGAAGTAGTAAATTAATTTTCTTAGGGTTGCTTTTGATAACACAACTCATTATAAACTCGGTATTTTTCTCACTGATACATATATTGCATATATCATGCACCATGTTCTATGTTTATGGGTCAGTTTCTGGGCTCTCTTGTGGTCCATTGATTTGTTTGACAACCACTGTTTTGTTTGACAGCCATGGTACCAATACTGCATCAGCTGAATTAGTGCAGCTCTACCTTTTGGTAAGCAAGAACTCTGTTTTTTAAGATTGATTTTTTTTTTTTTTTACTTTACATGTGAATTTCAGATTCAGTCTAAGTCCTATGAAAGTGTCATTCCAATTTTATTGGAGGTTGAATGAAATTTTAGATTAATTTTGGGAGAAGGCATTTTTACTACACTGAGAATTCCAATCATTCAGGTCTTATATGACTTTCAAAGAGTTTCATGATTTTGTCTAAAATGTCTCATATATTTTAGAGTTAGAATTCTTCATAGACTTAAAAGGTGCTGCTACTGTATATGGAATCTTTTTCCTTTTGTTTTTCCCTAACACCATGTCCAAGGAAAGGAGCAGTGGCTGAGATGCCCCACGTTCAAGGTAAGAGAAACCCAAATAAGACAGAAAGCACTGAGAGGGCCTCAGAGAGCATACAGGCTAAAACCACAGTCACAGACAACTAGCCAATCTGATCACATGGAACACTGCTGCTGCTGCTGCTAAGTCGCTACAGTTGTGTCTGACTCTGTGTGAACCCATAGGTGGCAGCCCACCAGGCTTCCCTGTCCCTGGGATTCTCCAGGCAAGAACACTGGAGCGGGTTGCCATTTCCTTCTCCAATGCATGTAAGTAAAAAGTGAAAGTGAAGTTACCCAGTCGTGTCTGACTCTTAGCGACCCCATGGACTACAACCTACCAGGCTCCTCCATCCATGGACTTTCCAGGCAAGAGTACTGGAGTGGGGTGCCATTGCCTTCTCAGACATGGACCACAGCCTCATCTAACTCAATGAGACTAAGCCATGCCATGTGGGGCCACCCAAAATAGGCGGGTCATGGTGGAGAGGTCTGACATAATGTGGTCCACTGGAGAGGGGAATGGCAAACCACTTCAGTATTCTTGCCTTGAGAACCCCATGAACAGTATGAAAAGGCAAAAAGATAGGACACTGAGAGATGAACTCTCCAGGTCAGTAGGTGCCCAATATGCTACTTGAGATCAGTGGAGAAATAACTCCAGAAAGAATGAAGAGATGGACCAAAGCAAAAACAACACCTAGTTGTGGATGTGACTGGTGATAGAAGCAAGGTCCGATGCCGTAAAGAGCAATATTGCATAGAAACTTGGAATGTTAGTTCCATGAATCGGGGCAAATTGAATGTGGTCAAACAGGAGAGGGTAAGAATAAACATCGACATTCTAGGAATCAGTGAACTAAAATGGACTGGTGTGGGAATTTAACTCAGATGACCATTATATCTACTACTGTGGCCAAGAATCCCTTAGAAGAAATGGGGTAGCCATCATAGTCACCAAAAGAGTCCAAAATGCAGTACTTGGATGCAATCTCAAAAATGACAGAATGATCTCTGTTCGTTTCCAAGGCAAACCATTCAATATCACAGTAATTGAAGTCTATGCTCTGACCAGTAATGCTGAAGAAGCTGAAGTTGAACAGTTCTATGAAGACCTACAAGATGTTTTAGAACTAACACCCCCAAAAGATGTCATTTTCATTATAGGGGACTGGAATGCAAAAGTAGGAAGTCAAGAAATACCTGGAGTAACAGGCAAATTTGGCCTTGGAGTACAGAATGAAGCAGGGCAAAGGCTAATAGAGTTTTGCCAAGAGAACGCACTGGTCATAGCAAACACCCTCTTCCAACAACACAAGAGAAGACTCTACACATGGACATCACCAGATGGTCAACACGGAAATCAGATTGATTATATTCTTTGCAGCCAAAGATGGAGAAGTGCTATACAGTCAGCAAAAACAAGACCAGGAGCTGACTGTGGCTCAGATCATGAGCTCCTAATTGCCAAATTTAGACTTAAACTGAAGAAATGGGGAAAACCACTAGACCATTCAGGTATGGCCTAAATCAAATCCCTTATGATTATACAGTGGAAGTGAGAAATAGATTTAAGGGACTAGATCTGATAGAGTGCCTGATGAACTATGGATGGAGGTTCCTGACATTGTACAGGAGACAGGGATCAAGACCATCCCCAAGAAAGAGAAATGCAAAAAAGCAAAATGGCTATCTGAGTTCAGTTCAATTCAGTTCAGTCTCTCAGTCGTGTCTGACTCTTTGTGACCCCATGAATCCCAGCACACATGGCCTCCCTCTCCATCACCAACTCCTGGAGTTCACTCAGATTCACGTCCATCAAGTCAGTGATGCCATCCAGCCATCTCATCCTCTGTTGTCCCCTTCTCCTCCTGCCCTCAATCCCTCCCAGCATCAGAGTCTTTTCCAATGAGTCAACACTTTGCATGAGGTGGCCAAAGTATTGGAGTTTCAGCTTTAGCATCATTCCTTCCAAAGAAATCCCAGGGCTGACCTTCTTCAGGATGGACTGGTTGGATCTCCTTGCAGTCCAAGGGACTCTCAAGAGTCTTCTCTAACACCACAGTTCAAAAGCATCAATTCTTCGGCACTCAGCTTTCTTCACAGTCCAACTCTCACATCCATACATGACCACTGGAAAAACCATAGCGTTGACTAGATGGAAATTTGTTGGCAATGAGGAGGCCTTACAATAGCTGTGAAATGAAAAGAAGCAAAAAGCAGAGGAGAAAAGGAAAGATATAAGCATCTGAATGAAGAGTTCCATGGAATAGCAAGGAGAGATAAGAAAGCCTTCCTCACTGATCAATGCAAAGAAATAGAGGAAAACAATAGAATGGAAAAGACTAGAGATCTCTTCAAGAAAATTAGAGATATCAAGGGAACACTTCATGCAAAGGTGGGCTCAATAAAGGACAGAAATGGTAGGGACCTAACAGAAGCAGAAGATAATAAGAAAAAGTGGCAAGAATACACAGAAGTGTACAAAAAAAGATTTTCATGACCCAGATAATCATGATGGTGTGATCACTCACCTAGAGCCAGACATCCTGGAATGTGAAGTCAAGTGGGCTTTAGAAAGCATCACTATGAACAACGATAGTGAAGGTGATGGAATTCCAGTTGAGCTATTTCAAATCCTAAAAGATGATGCTGTGAAAGTGCTGCACTCAATATGCCAGCAAATTTGGAAAACTCAGCAGTGGTCACAGGATTGGAAAAGATCAATTTTAATTTCAATCCCTAAGAAAGGCAATGCCAAAGAATGCTCAAACTACCGCACAATTCCACTCATCTCACACACCAGGAAAGTAATGTTCAAAATTCTCCAAGCCAGCCTTCAGCAATACATGAACGCTGAACTTCCAGATATTCAAGCTGGTTTTAGAAAAGGCAGAAAAAACAGAGATAAAGTTGCCAACATTTGTTGGATCATCAAAAAAGCAAGAGAGTTGCAGAAAAGCATCTATTTCTGCTTTATTGACTATGCCAAAGCCTTTGACTGTGTGGATCACAGTAAACTGTGGAAAATTTTGAAGGAGATTAGAATACCAAATTATCTGACCTGCCTCTTGAGAAATCTGTATGCAGGTCAGGAAGCAACAGTTAGAACTGGACATGGAATAACAAACTGGTTCCAAATAGGAAAAGGAGTATGTCAAGGCTGTATACTGTCTCCCTGTTTATTTAACTTATATGCAGAGTACATCATGTGAAATGCTGGGCTGGAAGAAGCACAAGGTGGAATCTAGATTGCCGGGGGGAAATATCAATAACCTCAGATATGCAGATGACACCACCTTTATGGCAGAAAGTGAAGAGTAACTAAAGAGCCTCTTGATGAAAGTGAAAGAGGAGAGAAAAAAACGTTGTCTTAAAGCTCAACGTTCAGAAAACAAATCATGGCATCCGGTCCCATCACTTTATGGCAAATAGATGGGGAAACAGTGGAAACAGTGGCTGACTTTATTCTCTTGGGCTCCAACATCACTCAGATGATGATTGCTGCCATGAAATTAAAAGACGCTTACTCCTTGGAAGGAAAGTTATGACCAACCTAGATAGCATATTAAAAAGCAGAGACATTACTTTGCCAACAAACATCCATCTAGTCAAAGCTATGGTTTTTCCAGTAGTCATGTATGGATGTGAGAGTTGGACTATAGGGAAGGCTGAGCATTGAAGAATTGATGCTTTTGAACTGTGGTGTTGGAGAAGACTCTTGAGAGTCCCTTGGACTGCAAGGAGATCCAACTAGTCCATCCTAAAGGAGATCATTCCTGGGTGTTCATTGGAAGGACTGATGCTGAAGCTGAAACTCCAATACTTTGTCTACCTGATATGAAGAGCTAGCTAACTGATTGGAAAGGACCCTGATGCTGGGAAAAATTGAGGGCAGGAGGAGAAGGGGATAACAGGGGATGAGATGGTGGGATGACATCACCGACTCCATGGACATGATTTTGGGTGAACTCCGGGAGTTGGTGATGGACAGGGAGGCCTGGCATGCTGTGGTTCATGGGGTTGCAAAGAGTCAGACATGACTGAGCAACTGGACTGACTGAGCTGAACCAGCTATTACGGCCTAAACAAAATGCTATTTTCTTTTTTTTTTTTAATCGGAAAATTTTGACATGATCTTGAGGTAGGAAAATATTTTTATTTTTATTTTATTTTTTTTTGAGTAAAATAAAGGCGTTTGTTTGTTTTTTTAAAATATAATTTGTTATACAGCAGTATAATCAGGACGCTAAGTATGTGGCCTGCACTTCTTCTTCTTTTTTTTTTTTACTTTATTTTACTTTAAAATGCTGTATTGGTTTTGCCATACATTGACATGAATCCACCACGGGTGTACATGAGTTCCTTTGATTGTTCATTTTGTATCTAGCAGTGAAAGTGAAAGTCACTGTTGTGTCCAACTCTTTGTGACCCCATGGACTATACAGTCCATGGAATTCTCCAGGACAGAATGTTGGAGTGGGTAGCCTTTCCCTTCTCCAGGGAATTTCCCAGCCTAGAAATTGAACCGGGGTCTCCTGGATTGCTGGCAGATGCTTTACCAACAGAGCTATCTGGGAAGCCCAGAAATCATATCAATTTTTCACTGGCTTTTGTAACTTTTTCTTTTGTTAATTTCCTCAGACAAGAATCCAAATAATGACAATATTTAAAGTCTTTCTGTGACAGAGACCAGTATTTGTCATCTAATATCCTTTTTCCTTTGAGGATAGCTCTGCATTTTAACTGGGCATATAGCTATACAGGATAAAGCCAACATTTCCCAGGCTTTTCTTAGAGTTACGTGTGGCCATTACTAAGTCTTAATCATGAGGATGTAATCAAAAGGAATCTATGCAGTTTCAGACAACTGTATTTAAAGGGAAATACAAGTCCTTATCATCTCTTTTTTGGTTGGAATGCAGAAATGATGGCTAGTGCTAGAGTATTCATGTTGAACCATGCAGTGAAAGAACAATAAACCTGAATTTCTGATTGTCAGTTCACACTTAACCCAGGTCAAGAGGCAAAACTCAAGTTTACAAGATGGAAAAGAAAAAACGCAAAACAAAAACTACTATCCTGATTCTTTGGATTTTCTGTCATTTGCAACAGAACCTATTCTTTCCAGTCTTTATATAAGTGGTATAATTTTTCTTCAGGAACAGTTTTATATGGTAGAGGTCATCTATTCCTTAGAAATTTGCTAAAATTAAACAGTAAAAGTGTTTTTTGAGAGTTTTATAGGAGAATCTTGGAAACCACATTAATGTCCTTAATAATTCATCTAATTCAATATTCATTTCATCTTGGATCTATTCTGTCTCTCCCTGTCTCTCTCCACCTCTGTCTCTCTCTATGTCTCTCTCCTTGTCTCTAGATAGATATAGTATATAACTCTAGAAAAATCTCTTATTCTTTCTTGATTTTTCAGATTTATTGGCTTTATTTTATAGCTTATGAATTTTTTAATCTCATAAGTATCTTTGTAATTACTTAAGGGTTCACATCTGAAGTTAAATTATTCTGTTGAATGATTATTATGCATTGGGGAAGAAACATTGCTATATTAAGGTTTTCTAATTTTAAGAGTTAAATGTTTATTTCCTTGGAGGCAAATATAATCACCATTACAAAAAGAACATAATGGAAATCTGATAGTATGATGTGAATTGCTGTGCATTTTAGGCAATGAGTGCACACATGCTCAGTCACTCAGTCATGTCCAGCACTTTGCAATCACATGGACCGTAGCCCACCAGGCTCCTCTGTCCATGGGATTTTTCCAGGCAAGAATACTGGAGTGGTGGCCATTTCCTCCTGCAGGGGATCTTCCCAATCCAGGGATCAAACCTGCGTCTCCTGCATTTCCTGCATTGCAGGTGAATTCTTTACTGCTGAGCCACAAGGGAAGCCCATTTTAGGCAATATTATTTAATGTTTATAGTATAAGTTGAGGTGGCATATAATACAATGTAAATATTGTTCTTTCTCCACACCATTCCCCCAAATAGGTGTTTTCTACATTATTCAAATTAAATTAACTTCAAGTTAACCACCAGCTAGATAAATTCCTTATCTCTTGGTATGCCAAGTCACATGGTGTACCACACCCCTTCACTGTTGTGTCATCACATGCTAATCAATAAGAAAATGTATTTTTACCAATATCATCATGGGAATGTTCATTAGAGGTTTCACTGAACTGAATTAATCATGTGATAGATATGGTGTTGGCTATAACTTCTGTTAGATAACAGATAAGGGGTGTGGCATATTGGTAAGAGGAATGGCGTGTTTACTAAAGTGCAGTCCAGGGTATTAAATGCTGTTAGAGCTTTCCAAGTGATACCCCCACCTCCACACTTGCTCCCAACTCCCTTATTGCACCCTTACCACCACCTCTTTCAAAGACAAACTAGGTTGACCTTTATTAGGCCTAAATTGATCATATTACTTTCCCATTTAAAATCCTCCAGTGACATCACTCTGCATCCAGAAAAAAAAAAAAATCAGTCTCATACCATGGCCACAGTACTCACCACTGCCTACCTCACTGACCCCAACCTTTCTCTACTACATCTTGTTCACTATTCCTGTCATGCTGGTCTCCTTTCAGTTCTTGAAGAATATCAAGCTCAGTCCTTTCTTGGGTCTCCTTCCTACTGTTCCTTCTGCATGGGGCATGTTTCAGAACCACTCACATCCTGCTTCCCAACTTAAATGTGACCTCTCCAGAGACACTTTCCCTGTCTACCCTACTAAGCTTCAGTTACTCTTTATCTCATTACTGTATGTGTGATGGAAGACAGCAACAGACAGCTTGAAGAGGTGTATTTCTTTAGAGGTGACAAATATGGCATTTTAAGGAAATAAGCACATTCTGTTTTCAGACTTAGGTTTGGCAGTTCAGGGCCCCTGAGTTTCCATTTGAATGTATAGTGAGAATAATACCACCTCTGTAAATGGAGAAGACATGTCTATCTTGATCCTTGGTGATTTTCTTCTCAACACTTCTCAGTACTTCAAGTAATCTTTTCTAGATTTGCTTTCTTATATACAGTTGACTCTTGAACAATGTGGGAGTTGGGACACTAACTCCTCCCTTCCAGCACAGTTAAAAATCCATGTAACTGTGTTCTTTGCCTCAAAAAGAAAGAAATTGATAAATGACTTACCCAAGGACAGGAAGCTGAAACAATTTGAATGGGATCAGAACTCAAACTCTAGTCCTTTTGATTCTAAATACTGTGATCTTTGATCAAATGTAAACATTTTCCTGCACTTAGTTAACTTAAAGATCTGTACAATAAAAATATCAGAAAAATCCACATGTAAGTGTCCCATGCTGTTGAAATGCCTGTTGTTCAATGATCAACTGTATTATTTGTTACCCCACTCTAAACTGTAAGTTCCTTGAGTTCAGAATCTCTAGTGTCTTATTCATTGTTGTAACCTGCACATCCAGATTATGTCTGGGAGGCATTCAGTAGGTATTTGTCATCTGTTAATTGACTGAATAACCTGGTCTCCACTGCTTTTTGATTCACTCAGTCTTCTGGAAATGTTTTTGAGCTTGCAATCCAAATATAAGTTCTCAGTTCTTTGAAAGAAACTTTGTACTTACCTTCTAATGACCTCATATTCTTCCTGTATTCCCACTATTCTGTTAACTTCCTATTCTCTACACCAAAGAGTAAACTTCTAAAGGACAAGAATGGTGTCCTGCTCACCATTATTTCCTTTACAATGCTTTAGCACAATGCCTTGTACAACTTTACTATTAGTGCATTAATTTATTCACTATGTCATGTCTGACTCTTTTGGGACCACAAGGACGGTAGCCCACCAGACTCCTCTGTCTATGGGAGTTTTTAGGCAAGAATACTGGAGTGGGTTGCCACTGTCTTTTCCAGAGGATCTTCCCAGGGGTGGAAACCACATCTCCTGCCTGGCAGGCAGATTCTTTACCACTGAGCCACCGGGGAAGCCCAATTTATCCAATTAAAGCAGCCCTAATTTTCTATTAATTGGTGCTTTTAAATTTTGAATTGTGAACTTTTTGAATTGTATACGCTTTATGTTGGATGAAAGTAACAGTTTTTCCTTTAAAAACTCTTGTTTCTGATCTGCCTCATCCCTTATATGTTCTTCTCCCAGATGTGCTCTACTTAGAAACTACCTGTCTACTTAGAGACTGGCAGCTCACCATTTAAATGTGGGCTGCAGATATGTTTTATTTGGCTCTCATAATGATACAATTAAAAAATTAATTAAAAAAATTTTTTTGAACTTCTGTCTTTCCTTAAAAAAAAAAAAAAAAATAGGACAATCCGGCATCCCTGGCTTAACATACTCTCATGACAACAAATGCTAAACATGCACATGAGATCTGGTTTCCCATAAGACTCTCTTGTTTTGCCTCATTTGTTTGCAGTACATGCTTAGACTCTCTACATATAGGAGTTTGGAAGTCCAGTTTTATTCCATTTCTATAATATGTATGTTATTTTAGTGATGACCCAGTAGTAATTACCTTTTTTCCAAGCTAGGCTTCAATAGTATGTGAACCGAGAACTTTCAGATGTTCAAGCTGGATTTAGAAAAGGCAGAAGAACTAGAGATCAAATTGCAAACATCCATTGGAACACAGACAAAGCAAGAATATTTCAGGAAAACATCTACTTCTGCTTCATTGACTACGCTAAAGCCTTTGACTGTGTGAATCAGAACAAACTGTGGAAAATTCTTCAAGAGATGGGAATACCAGACCACCTGAGCTGCCTCCTGAGAAACCTGTAAGCAGATCAAGAAGCAACAGGCAGAACCAGACATAAAACAACAGACTGGTTACAAATTGGGAAAGGAGTACATCAAGGCTGTAAATTAACACCTTGCTTATTTAACTTATAAGTTAAATGCTGGGCTGGATGAAGCTGGATGAAGATTGGATTCAAGATTGCCAGGAGAAATATCCATAACTTCAGATATGCCAACCTTATGGCAAAAAGCAAAGAGTAACTAAAGAGCCTCTTGATGAAAGTGAAAGAGGAGAGTGAAAAAGCTGGCTTAAAACTCAACATTCAATAAAACAAAGATTATGGCACCCTGTTCCATCATTTCATTGCAGATAGGTGGGGAAACAATGTAAATAGTGACAGACTTTATTTTCTTGGGCTCCAAAATCACTGTAGATGGTGATTGCAGCCATGAAATTAAAAGATGCTTGCTTCTTTGAAGAAAAGCTATGACCAACCTAGACAGCATGTTAAAAAGCAGAGACATTATTTTGCCAACAATGGTCTGTCTAGTCAAAGCTATGGTTTTTCCAGTGGTCATGTATGGATGTGAAAGTTGGACCATGAAGAAAGCTGAGCGCCAAAGAATTGAAGCTTTTGAACTGTGGTGTTAGAGAGGACTCTTGAGAGTCCCTTGGACTGCAAGGAGATCCAACCAGTCCATCCTAAAGGAATTCAGTCCTGAATATTCATTGGAAGCTGAATATTCACTGGATGCTGAAGCTGAAGCTCCAATACTTTGGCCACCTGATGTGAAGAACTGACTCATTGGAAAAGACCTTGATGCTGGGAAAGATTGAAGGCGGGAAGAGAAGGGGATGACAGAGAATGAGATGGTTGGATGGCATCACCAACTCGATGGACATGAGTTTGAGCAAGCTCCGGGGGTTGGTGATGGACAGGGAGGCCTGGCGTGCTGCAGCCCATGCGGTCGCACAGAGTCGGACACGACTGAGTGACTAAACTGGACTGAACTGATACCCACTTTGAGAGCTCTTCTTATAAACGGATGTTGAATTTTGTCAAATGCTTTCCCCATGTCTATTGATAGGATCATATGGGTTTTTATTGTTGTTGTTTTTGTTCATTTTGTTACTGTGGTGTATCACATTGATTTGCTTATATTTAACCATCCTTATGACCCTGGAATAAATCCAGCTTAATCATAGTGAATGAGCCTTTTTATACCTTTGTTAGATTCAATTTGCTAGTACTCTGTTGATGATTTTTGCATCTATATACATCAAAAATATTGATGTATAATTTTCTTTTTTTGTAGTGTCTTTGTTAGGTTTTAGTATCACGGTGATGTCGGCTCTTTAGAATGAATTTGGGAATGTTTCCTCCCCTTCAATTTTTGAAATGGTTTGAGAAGAATAGGTAGAACTTATTTACATGTTTGATGGCATTCTTCAGTGAGGCCAGCTGGTCCTGGACTTTTTGTTGAAGGATTTTTTTTTTTTTAATTACAGACTCTGTTTCACTTCTAGTGATCAGTCTTTTCAGGTTGTCTGTTTTTCTTAACTCCGTCTTGGCAGGCTGTATGTTTCTAGAAATTTGTCTGTTCCAGATCCAGTGCCAAGATGTGCCATGGAGCAGATGGGGTCAGAGTAATCTGCTGGGAGTGGGACTGAGGCATGCTTGTTCCTGGCACCACTTGACTAAGCACTGAAAATGGCCATCATTGCCCTATCTGGACCACATTCCAGGCCTCTGGTCTGTCACTGTGTAGCTAGACTGAGTCTTTTCCCAGGGCCTGGCTGGCTTGGATCTCACATCAAGCTGTGGTGTGAAATGAGTGGGGCCAGAATGTTCACCTGCTCGAACTAGGGACAGCGGCAAGGCAGCAGCCACCAGTGCAGAGCTCTTTCCACCCTCTTCATTGGCAAACCAGCATTCACACACTCTCCTCAAGTAGAGTCTAGGCTTTTCCATTGCATTCATCTGTCCCAGCAGTTCTCCCAGCAGCCAAGGTCTCCTCTTCTTGGACCCCAGGACTGGTATGCCCAGTCTGTGGCTTGAACTCCCCAGGGTGAGCTGCCCAGGCAAGTTTTCTCTTCCTTTCACATCCCTCCTGTGGGCAGAGGTCCCAACTCTATATCTTTTTTCTGTCCTACTCAGTTACATGGAAATCTTTCTTGCAGCCTTTGGTTGTATAGGAGTTCTTTGCCAGTTTTCAGTTGGTTTTCCAGAGGAATTGTTCCACATGTAGGCATATTTTTAATGTGTGCATGGGGGGAGGTAAGCTTCATGTCCTCCAACTCTGCCATCTTGATACAATGTCCCTATGATTTTTTTTTGGAAAAAAAAAAAATTGGTGCCTTCTTTATATTTTGATTTCAATTGTTAACCGTGGGATACATAGAGCTGATAAGTCTCTGTTGTTTGTTCACATTTGGACACCTGTTTGATATTTTCTAATCACCCCATGGACATTCAAAAGTGTAATTTAAATTGAATACATTATCCAAATAGGGCTTCCCTTGTGGCTCAGCTGGTAAAGAATCCGTCTGCAATGCAGGAGACCTGGGTTAGAGCCTTGGGTTGGGAAGATCCCCTGGAGAAGGGAAAGGCATGTATAGTCCATGGGGTCACAGAGTTGGACATGACTGAGCAACTTTCATTTCACTATTCAAATAACTCTCCCCCAAATTACATTTGACAAAGTTGACCTGTGTGGTTACACTTCCCTCAGCATACACTTAGGTTTTTAAATGAAAGGGGAAAGTTAATGGCAACATGTACTTTTGGCTTTCAAAAACTGGTAATGAATTATGCATTGTTCGCTCCCTGTGTAGCTGGCATATTTTAGAACATGCATCAGTTGGCCTGTGCTCAGGGCGGATTATGGCCTTTCACTGAACTTGACCTGCTTGAACTCTTCTTTAAAGCATTTGTTCAAGCCTACCCTCTCCCCACATGAATCCATGTCAGACACGAGTGAGTGGTGTGCTTTCGATCACGACTCTCTATAAAAGCAGAGAGAAGCTAAATCATAGCACAACAAGCACAAGACCTTGCTTCTTAGGCTAGTGTTTCCTTAACAAGGAATAAAAATGAGCTATCCCAAGCTAAGTGTGGAAGGATAGCCAAGACAGCCTCACACTTTTTAAATAATGAGATGGTCAGAGAGGTTGTTTTCCAGCCAGTGTCAGTGTGAAGTGATGTGTACTCAAATATTAGTCACCAAGAAATGTAGGTATGAGCCTACAGTGTTAGGAGTGAGGAGGAAGGCTTTCTTTATGACCTGCAAATGGATGCTAGAAGAAATATTTCTTCCACTTATGTGAGGCATGGAAATTAGTACTCACCTACTATTTACAGAAAACTCTTTTTGTTAAAAGCTCTCGGACTTGTTTTCTCTGAGAGAGAGAGACTTGTAGCTATAATTAAGAAATCTGTTTAAATTGTGCTGATAATTATCCTAATTGGTTTGAAAATCTGATGAAATACTTGGAGAAGTAAATTGCCCCAGCTAAGGGTTCAATAAGCAACCCATGCTTTATAAAAGAGAAGTTAAAGGAGGTAAATAGTTTTTCAAAATTAAAGACCCTGCTAACTTTAAGTAGGTCACATTTAGAAGTGCTCTTTGTGTGTCTGTTTATCTTAATTTGGGAAACTTGGTGGCCTTGCAATATTTATATCCAGGACTAAAATAAGGTTGAAAATAAAGTACGGCTGGATTGCTTGAGATGCTTTGAAATGAAAGGTCCTCACTGTTAATATCCAGATACTAAAAGCACTCAGAGTCGGAGAGTGAAGACAACAGCCAAGTGAATGACTGCATGTGGGAAATCGAGTGTGGGTCCATGCTGATCTGTGTGAAACCAGTGGTCTTCCATATGTGTCAGAGAAATTACTACAGTGATCCTTAACACGTGTGTTTCCAGTGATGAGCGTTCTGGGGGAAGGACTTGTGAATCTCAATGTTTAAAACATGGTCCTTCGGTGACTTTTCCGTTCACTTCAGATTTCAGATCATCATTGTACTAATTATAACAAACAGTGCAGATTGCAAGTGGCAGAAAAGAAGGGAAACTAAAAGAAAGGGTATTTGAAGCAAAGAATAAAGTAGATTCTCTTCCTGGAGAGGAACAGAGAAGAGAGTAAAAAGGAATGACCTCAAATCATTTATATTTGCCTTTGGAAGATGTCCTGACTGTGTTCTGGCAGCAGATTTACAGTCATAACTTAATTTTGCTTAGGATAATAATAAATAGGTTTTCATTTCCAAAATACACACTGGAGAATGTGTGTGGGTGGGGAGAAATAGCTCCTCACATTGTAGGGCGATGACAAAGGAAAACTGGTTTGGTTTTTAAAGTTTGTCAGAGAAAACACAAAAAGTGAACAATCCAAATATAGATAATTAAGTGGTAACGGTTTATTGGTTAAACACTGTCTGTAATGCATACCATTACTAAAAAAGCATCCTTACAGGTGGCTCATAGCAAATTTCCTTTTGATACAACTGTAATAAGTGGAATATGACAAATGCTTATGGAAAAAGTATTTTCTCATGTGGTAGTCACCTTATAGCAGTGCACCCTGAATTATATGCTGTGTGCATTGCAGGTGGGGAGGGAGGGTGGTGATGTGAACATGGTGAGCAATTTGTGTCCTTTATGACAATTATTACTCAACTTTTTACCTTTTCTCCCAACTCTAAGATTGCAATTATTTAAACTATACCTATTTGTCAAAGCAAAACCAAACAAAACAACGCTTGGGAAAGAAAAAGAGTGAAGATATTGATTCAATTTTTCTTCTATTATTAGTTACTTAATTCTATAAACAGCATTACAATATACATCTACAAATGCATTTATCTCATGTTAGTGATTCTTGCCTAACTCTGTGAAAGGGTGGTGAAGATCTAATCATCTGAAGATAGTCTTAATGAGTAATGGATGAGGAACTTGAGTCCCAGAGATATTAAGTAAGTCCCCAAAGTAAAACAGCAGTCCTAGAATCCAACATCTTTCAGTTCTAAAACTGGTATTCTCTGTAGTGCTTAACAATCAAGATTACTACTAATTTGCTAATTAACCATGGGGATGTAACATGTTTCCTTTCTGTTTCATCTGTGGATGCTCTAGGCTGAGAATATGATTTTTAGCCATGTGCTAATATAAAGACATTTCATTGAACAGACTGTTATATATGAGAGCTGAGATTTGGGATAAATTATAAATGCAGATACAAAGATGTTGAAAATATATCTGGAGTGTCAACTGAAGCAAGTATAGTTTGGGAGGCTCTGGTAAGGATAAAATAACTACATGGTTATAGTGGGGTTTTCATGCCCAAGAAATATTAGGAGTTTCTAGATTGACATGTTGTAAAATAACTCCCTAATAGATCTATCGTTTTGTTTTATGCCCCTTATATATCATGCAATTTTGATAATTCATATATATTATAGACTGAAGAATTAATTCTAAAGATAAGAAAATGAAGTTCAGGCATATAATGTGCATGTGTATAACAGAACGATCAAACTAAGGGTTGAAAGCAGGTCCTCTGACTCTCTGCCCAGTGTTTTGGAAGGAGCTTTAATATGACATTTAATTACCCTTATCACAATTGACAAGTATTTTGTGGGCTCCAAGCATTTGTTGGACACAGAAGAAGCAAAGCACTATAAAATCTAACCCTGCTTTGAAGGAATATACAGACAGAAAACAGAACAGATCATTTCAGAAAGATAGAATCAATAGAGAAGTCTTTTTCTTTAAACATTGATAGTTCTATCTACTCATGCAGAAAGACCTTCCATTGTTTAATGATGAATAAGAAACAACCTAATGCTTCTTGCTGCAGCTGAGCTCGTGTAAAGTAGCTGGAAATTTGCAGACTGAAAGTTGTACCACGCCTGCATTACTGATCTGTCCTCTGAAGGTCAGTGAATCTCCACTTCTGCCAGTTCTGTTCCTCTCCTGTGGACCCTTCTGTTCACTGTCATTTCAGGACAATAATCTGACATTTTCAGTAAGCTCAAATCAATTTTGATTCTTTTAAAGTGTTAAAAAGAAAGGCTCAGTGATGATGTGAGTAAAGAGAAAGCAGGGTGACCTGTGCTGTATTGAGTTTTAAAATTAAACAGTTTCCTTTATGGACTTTTGTTCTGTATGAAGTATTATGCTATAAAAGCACAAAATAAACAGGCTGATTTTTAGTTTGTATATATGACATCCTAGACATCTTATCAAACTTTAGAACAGGCTGAGTTACTCTGTGATTTAGGGTTAAATGTACATCTGTTTTCTCTCTTTGTTGAGAAGACAGCCCATAAAAATCCATTCTCAACAGACGGTTGTAAATGAGGACTGAATTACCTTGTTTGGGTTAATACACATTCATGAAGAACATACCTTCTGAGGAAACCCGAGTCATCCCATTAATTCTGTCAATAAACTGATCTGGAATCTCTTTAAAATGTACCAAAATATGAGTAGAAAGTAATTGAATGTAGCCTTCCACTTCCTATTGCTGTCCCTTGGCCCCACATTTCCCACTTTTGATCTTTGATAAGCTTTGTAGTAGAGACAGAATTTTGTTCTAAAAGATTTAAGTATAGATCTGTTTTATTGAGGCTGAAAAAACCAAACCGTACTATGGACATTCTCAGGTAACCAACAAGCATCCTCTGAACATTAAGCTTAAAATGCTTGGTAAAGGAGTCTTTTTGGAAAATCTCTTCTCTTTCTAGAGTTTAAGGTATAGAACCTCACTGTTTTCCCCTATGTTTCTGCTATTTAAGCTTCAGTTCTTGCCCCAGGGTTGATAAAGAAAGGGACATTGGGCTTGGATCAGGAACCTTTGTTTCTAGCTCTGACTCTGTCTCTCACAGGGTGTGACTTCAGGCAGGAGAGCTAACGACTAAGACCTCGTCTTTCCCAGCTTCCAGATGAGGGCCCAGAGTGCTCACTACCAGCGCAGTCTTGACATTACAGGGTTACTTATGGGATTATGGTTGAGGGGCAAAATGAGGAGCTGGGGCAAGATGCTTTGCTTTCATCAGATGTACCATTGCTCTCTTTCTACCTTTGAGCTATTTCTAGGGAGAGGAGGCGAGACCATTGTACATACTGAATCTTGTGTAGGCTCAGCTGGAGTCTTAGAGGAAATCACATGCCTTTTTCTACACAGGAGTCTTCCATGAGGTATGAGGGAAGACAAAACAAATTGGTTATGAATGCAAGTGACTCTGAGATTGAAATGACCCCATAGATGTTTGTAAAATGACTATCATAATATACTAGTCTTTGTCCATTCTCACTCCATCTCCACAATTAGACATTAATAGTGAAGAGAAGTAGATTAATATGGATCATCTTTGTAATGGCACAAATTATCTAGTTGTCACAATTCAATAGAGGTTTCTAAAATTAAATTTATCATTGTTAGAGCTATGCATATCACATCATGGATTTAAAGAATCTCTCCTTTAGAAGATCATAATCTTATTTTTTAATACAATCATTAAGCGATGTTAAACAATAAAAATTTAGTAATTCCTTTAAACCTCTTTGACAAACATAAACAAATCTGAAACACTGGAATGCAAGCAAAAATAAAACTTGTTTCCATGTTTAAAAAAACACATTTAATAATGCTGAGAATACTTTTAACTGGATATTCCATATCTTATTCTGCACAAAGTCTATAGTTCAGATTTTAAGCTATGTTTATAGGTGACAAAGGGGGTATGACTAATTTAGTCTAAATGATTTTAAAATAGAGAAATTCACTCAGTGTGAGAGGAGCAATATGGAGAGCTAACAGGATGGAAATACGCGATTTAAAAAAACAACATCACTAGACATGGAAATAGTTTGGTACCTAGATTGCCAATATGAATAATTCTCATCTTGATTTGGATATTGTTTAGGTAAACCTTCTCACAACTCTTATGGGTATCATGGGAAGAAGAAAGTAATTTAGCAGGCTTTCATAAAACCTTTTTCTTTTCATAATCATAATGCTATCCTTTTCCCTGAAATTTGACATGTCCCTCCTTCTGTTCCTCCTATCAGGTCAGTTGCTAGAATAGATAGTTGTAAAGTTCTGCCCCCAAATAAATGTCCTTGTGTTATCTACCTCTGGGATAGTTGACTATTGCATTATAAGAAATCTAATCCTTAAGATTTTAAGTGGTAATTTACATAAGACATTTTCCTAATATCTGTTTAAAGGATTATACTAGGCAATAGGGATATAAATTTGCTCTCTACCCTCCCATCCCCAAATCGCGTGATATTTGCAGCACTGGGAATGATACCTCTTCCCCATTCCTATGTTTCCTTCCATGTGGAAGGGCAGGGGGTAACATTCCTAGCCTATTCTTCTGCATCTTTGCTCAGCTGGTCCCAGGGAAACTGAGTAATGACTGTTGAGTTTGGCTAGAGCAAACTGGTTGTGCTTGGATCTACACTTTCCTTTGCTCTTCTTGAGAGCCAACTGTCTGCAGGGAGTCTGTGCTCTATTCCTCTCCAGTGAAGGGTCTCTCCTTTGTTGGCTGAGTGCGGAGGGAGAACCTTGTCCTACCCAGCACTGCCTATGGGTGGGTGCTGGCTTGCTTAGTTGCTCAGTTGTGTCCTACTCTTTGTGATCCCATGGACTGTAACCAACCAGGTTCCTCTGTCCATGGAATTCTCCAGGCAAGAATATTGGAGTGGGTTGCCATGCCCTCCTTCAGGGGATATTCCCAACCCAGGGATCGAGCCCAGATCTCCTGCATTTCAGGCAGATTCTCAACCATCTGAGCCCATAGGGAACCTTAGTCTAATTCTGGGTTCAGTATTTAGGAAACACTCTCTTCCACTCATACAAACCATATCCACCTAGTCAGCTATTTTAGTAATAAGTGACACAAGCCATCTCATTTATTTCTTGAGTCCATAATGTAGAAAAGAATATTAATTAGCCTCTATTGAATACTAAAAATAAGTAAGTATATTCTGACCATGTTATGCTTCTGTTCCAGGCTAATGGACTGTCCAGGCTAATGTTTTGTTAGAATAAATAAGCTCCAGGACGACAGAGGATGAGATGGCTGGATGGCATCACTGACTCAATGGACGTGAGTCTGAGTGAACTCCGGGAGTTGGTGATGGACAGGGAGGCCTGGTGTGCAAAGAGTTGGACACAACTGAGCGACTTAACTGAACTGAGGATTTCAGAAATTAAAGAGTGTTTAATTAAGCTTAGATTTGTGTTTTTAATTATAAAACACATTCCTTCTTCCTCAACTGAGGTGTTAACCTCCTCTCTTAAAGATAGCAGCCTTTTATTTTTCAGTATAATAGTAAGCAGACTAGTTCTCACCACCAAGTTTTTAAATGGGCTATTATTCACTGTTAAGATGTTTGTAGCTGTGGTTTAGCTTTAATCTATACAAAAGAGCATGGGAAAAATAAACAGAACAATGTGTCAAAATCTAAGAGCTTGTTCTCTCTTTGACTCCAATCATATAATCTCCAGTAGTATAATCTCCAATAAAGAGAAGTAAAGTGAAAGTCACTCAGTCTTGTCTGATTCTTTGCAACCACATGGACTATACAGTCCATGGAATTCTTGAGGACAGAATACTGGAGTGGGTAGCCTTTCCTTTCTCCAGGGGATCTTCCTGACCCAGGAATCGAACTAGGGTCTCCTGCACTGCAGGTGGATTCTTTACCAACTGAGCTATTGGGGAAGTCCCTAGAAAGGAGATGCTTCACAAAAATATAGGTTCATTCAGATCAAAATTCAGTTAAGAAATTTCAGAGTAGAAAGAGATGTGGGAGAATAATGTCAATATGTATGTTCACTTTGAGTTAATCCAATTATGAATTTTAAAATGTATTTTTACACTTATCTATTTTAAGAGACTACCTGTTGAGGAAGTTAGTGTGGCATTCTGTTGTGGCAAGAATTTTGCATGTTTGGTTCATAGAATGTTGACCTTATTCCCTATTATTTCCTGAGAGGATACAGGACACTCAGAATATTTTTTGTCATCTAGGCAGGAGGACAATTTCTAACTCTCTGTGTCTGGAAGTGTTTCCTTTAACGCTCTGTAACTTCATGCAGGATTCCACATCACAAGCATTAACAGTATTGCAAAACCTTAGCAAAAGCAACTACATTTTTTATGCTTTTCCTGTAAGCAGTGAGTTGCTAAAATTTTACAGCTTAAATCCATCAAATAGGATCATTTCTTAATCTTGTACTCAAAGGTTCTCACAACTTTTAGGGAGGTACATGTGAAATATTAGTGTTCATACAAGCAAAACTGAGCCCTGTGAACGTAGGACACCCACAGTGCTCCATGGACACTCACGGAGTTTTTGATGGCAATTTTTTGTGATATCTTTAGGGCAGCTAATTTTTAGCATTATCCCTAGGTAATCGGCCTTCTTCTAAAAGATATGAATATTTATCGAAGCCAAATATGTTGTATACATGTCTAGCCTCACATGCCATTGAAAGTAAAACAAAGAATATCCATAGGTCTCGAAAAGATCTGGGGCCTCATTAAGATCTCTCATTTTATATTTGGAAAAAAACTGAGAAATAGGCAATGTGACTTGCCCAAATTTGTTAGTGGCCATCCAAAATTAGAAACTTAGTACACAGTCAGTCCTGCGTACTTTTCATTATATTGCATTAAATAGAAAGGAAAGGAATAGCTATTTAGAGGTTGTTTTGGCCAGGGTGAGTATCTTCCCAAGGTTTGCATATTGTACCATTTTTACTTATCTCAACTGAAGACAACACTGGACAAGCATAAAGTAAATAGTGAAATAGTGTTTGTATACTGACAAAAATTGAAATAGAAAACTCTTCACTTACTACTTTTCTTACCTTTGTAACTTTTCCTAACTCAGCCCTCGGGAGTCATTTTGTAGATAGAATTTCAGCACTTAAGCATGCAGAACAATGAGCTAGACTTTCTGGATTATTTTCCTGGTTCTGCCCTTGATAAGCCATGTGACCAACCATCAAAGATAAGTTGCTTAACCTTTCTAAACCTCAGTTTTCTCCTTTAATAAGTGAAGAAGATGATTTTTATATCATCAAGTTCAACTGAACTAACTGACAGAACTATTTCAAGGGAGTAGGATTGATCTAGATCAGATTTGTGTCAAAAGGGACACTCTTGGAATTTTCAATTTCATTGATTCTTCATTGTATGGGACTGTTTGGATCCTTGGCTTGTACTTGCTAAATGCCATCTTGACCCCACTCATTATTACAACTCAAAATGCTCTCATAAATACCAAAGTGAGTCTGTTTGAGAACCATCAAACTCATCTCTGTGTATATAGTTCTTAACATACATATTTGGGACATAGTAAATACTCCCGGATATTATCATCATCCCAGAAACTACCAGAAAATAATGTCTGGGGGTTTTCTAGACCTCAACATCTTCACCAAGTTGGGACTTTGCTATGGATTTGTGTGAGCTTCCCTTGTGCTATGAACTGTTTCAAAGGGGTAAGATTGGCCTACATCAAATTTGGAGGCCCATTTAAGCCCTACTGTTCAAATGGTCTGGTTTGTTTGCATGCTAAGTCACTTCAGTCACGTCTGACTCTGTGCAACCCTGTGGACTATAGCCCGCCAGGCTCCTCTGTCCATGGGGATTCTTCAGGCAGCGATACTGGAGTGGGTTGCTATGCCCTCCTCCAGGGGATCTTCCCAACCCAGGGATCGAACCTGCATCTTTTGCGTCTTCTGCACTGGAAGGTAGGTTCTTTACCATTAGCACCACCTGGTTTATTTAGTGGTTATTTGTAAATCTGGTGATCTAGTTTCCTGACTCTAAGTTCACCGACTGACAAGAATGGCATAAGGATTCTATAATTTCTGGAGAGATCTTCCTGAGAAAGTCTGGGTCATGTGATTATCTTAATCCCCTTTTAATCTCTTCTCTGTCATCTGACATTGTCCTTATCTCAGCCAATTATTTGGGTTAGCCAAAAAATTCTTTCAGATTTTTTTCATAAACTCTGACAAAAAACCCAAATGAATTTTCACCACAATAGTTTGAATCCTGGTGCTTCATTGCTGCTCTGTCTCCCTTCCCCTGCATCCAAGTATCTTGTGCATTAATACTATGAGTGAGTGATTCAGTGAAAGTCACTCAGTCATGTCCGATTCTTTGCAACCCTGTAGACTATACAGTCCATGGAATTCTCCAGGCCAGGATACTGGAGTGGGTAGCCTTTCCCTTCTCCAGGGGATCTTCCCAACCCAGGGAATGAACCCATGTCTGCCGCATTGCATGCAGATTCTTTACCAGCTGAGCTATCAGGGAAGCCCGCATTAATACTATGGACTGATGGTAACATTGCCCTAGTCTGAACTTGGAGATGATGCTTTTCCAGCTGTACAAAATATGTTAGGATTTGCTCAAATTGGATTATAGTTCCACATTCTTGTTTGTTAATCAGCTCCTCCTTGGGTCTGTGACTTCACTGTTTTTTCTCTCACGTGGAGGTTCTCTCCTTATAAGAACCAGTGAGGGTGCAGCCAGCCCCACAGTTTCACTCCCCAGCCCTGGTTCTTGCACTGTGGCCTTACACCTTGGTTAGGTAAGAAGTCAGTCCATTCTGTCTGACAGCACTCTGATAAAAAGATTGAAGAGATTGAGAGTAAGAACTATTGACTAAAATAATTATCCTGCTCATCCTGGATCAATTTGATATCTACTTCAAAGAGATAGTAAAAGCTTTGGATCCTAGTGTGTAGAAAAATGTGAACACATCTGAGAACTGCTACCAGTGAGAGTTTGATATCAAAATTGCTTTTGACAAATCAATATGGAAAAGAGACAACAATTGAAATGACTAGCTAATAAGAATCCACAACCTACCTGGGATTACAAAGTGAATTTCTTCTTAGTTTTATCTAGGATATAAGTCAAACACGTGTCGCTGAACCAAGTTTGGGTCTGCTTGCCCATGAGCAGTAAAGCCAGCCTACTGACGCTGGGTTGTAGTGAAGGAAAGTGCAACACTTATTGTAAGGTGAGGTACGAGGAGTCCAGGACAACTAAAGCTCCAAAAGTCTGAACTCCCCAATAGGATTCAGCAAAGCATTTTTAAAGGCAAGATGAGGGAGGGGTGTCCCATGGTAGATAATCAGTTTGTGCCCAATTCTGTGACTGGTTGGTGGTGAGGTAATAGGCAAGTGTTAATATGTTATGGGGTTAACATTATCAATTCTTAGGCACCAGGTGGTCTGGGGACTATGTGCTCATGGTCATCAGAAAGTTAACTTCTTCAATTTGGCAAGGGTTTGAGCATCTGTGTTAAGGAAATGTGCTTCAGGTACTGTTACCAACGCTCTCCAGAGAAGCTAAAGCAGAGGATATGAGCAGAGTTGCGGTGAGGGGTTTGTCCCAGGAAGGGCCTAATAGGCCCCTATTCAGTGCCACATGGATTACTATTTCTCCACAGTCTTTTTGCTTTAACTGTTTGGCAGTAAGTTTAACTAGAATTGAAAAAACTACATTTACCAATAAATTTCAAAAATGATCATTTCTTCTCTTAATCTTTCACTTCTTTCTTCTCGTCCTCCTCCTTCCTAGTATTATGAAGCGGTATAAGATAGCCATTAAAAATTGGGCTTTAGAATTGGATAGATCTGAGTTTAAATTTAATTTGAGACAAATCCAGTCTGGGTGATTTTTGGGAAAATTATTTTACTTCTTTGAGCCTTGGATTCTTTGTCTATAAAATAAGGACAGTAACACCTACTTTGGAGAATGCCTGTGATTATTAAATGAAATAACATATGTAAAGCGCTAGGGAGAATGCTTGCTTCATAGTGAGTGTTCAAAAAAGAAGTATAGTTAAGGGTTTGTATGTCAAAATTGCTGTCCAAATGCGTCATTAAGTTTTTATGAAAAAATTAAGGGGTGGTTGTCGTACCTGGGGATATGCCTCTGTCATTCCCCCCCTGCTCTTTATTTTTGTTTGTTCCACATTTCAAATAAACTTGGAAATTTTCTATATATAGGCCAGTTACCCAGGAAAGGAGGAGTAAACCAGTCAAGGTAACAGTGAATTACAAATAGAGAACATCTGTTTATTATCCTGAAATGCAATAAGACAATGCTGCTTGGGAGAAAAGTGCTGATAAGACACATCATCATATATTGCCATCAGGCTTGCACGTTCTTCTTTTAGGTCAAGATTACTTAAGATTTTCTCATATTCACTTGATTTTGGTGATTATTCTCCAAGCTTTCATCAAAATGAAATATATATGATGTTTGATCATTGTAAGTATTCCTTTTAAGGCACAGAGAAAGAATTAAAAATCTAGTAGGATCAGAAATTATTCATTGAACATTTTAAGATATTACACAGTGAGGATAAGGATCATACCCATGTCTCCTATTTCCCACTGTGTCTTTACTGCATAGCATCATGCCTAGAACATAACAGGTATTAAAAAGCAAATTGCCTGCTTGTATATAATCATTCATATAATTAAGCATTGGTCTATAATTATGTATTTCTGAAAGTAGTTGAAAAATCTAAAGATAAAATGACATTCAGCCGAAAGTTTCTGTCATATTTGTCTAATAAGACTCCTTTTATGTGAACCAGTTAAACGGAAGTCATTGCTTTGCCTTAAGGGAACAGCATTCTGTTGTGATCAATCTGTGTGACTCTTTCCCAGGGGGTATTTTATTTTTAATAAAAAATTGCCCAGTGGTATTTTTCGACTTGTTCATTAACATTTCAGCTGTCTTATCTAGAACATTGATGTGTGGTTAAATTAAGGTTGTAGTTTTAGGGGATAAACTAAAAAATAGCAAACTGCTACATTATATATAAAGGACAAGGAGATTTAAATTAGTAATAAACCAGTCTGTTTTGGGTTAATGTGATTGGGTCATTAATCACAACCTTAATGATTGTGCAAAGGACTAACTATAAGCAGATAGTATTTTTAAAAGCTTCAGCATCTCTAATTTGTCTGAAATTAATTTCTTTGGGAAGTCTTGAAGTTTTTTATTAGGAAATCTAAAAGAGTATTGAAATAGCAAAATTTCAAACCAAAGTAACGAGATTGATCTTTCTCTTTTAATGAACAGATTGGAATGTATAATTTAATATGTATTTCCTTCTAAATAGTCATTAAGTCTAAGAATATCATCCCATTTAGACTTTGCGTTTGGGATTTGCCTGTAGCATTAGGAACACAGAAAAAAATTATCCTCATTATTTTATGATTATGCTTCACTCTTGAACTTGCTTGTTTACCTTAGACATGTGGCTGTAAATGTTTGGAGTCAAATGTTTGGTTGGTCATCAAAATCAAATCCAACTTTAAATACAAAGGATGTGCTGTCATTGAGAACATTAAAATAAGAGTGGCAGTATTTGATGATTATTCTTAAAGAATTCTAATGGTGTTTTGAGATGCTGAGAAATTGCAGCATCGTTGGAAAAAAAAAGTATAGCCTTCTAAATGACCACTGCATTGAAGGTGGAAATATTGGTGTACACATGTGCTGTTTTCTTTTTTTAAAGAAAAATGAGCCTTGTTATTTTAGCATTCTAGCAGAGCAGCACAGTTAAAGATGGGATTCTTACTTGAAACACAGGCATCCTTTATCTAGAAAACTCTTTGTCAGTGGCACAGCCTTGGGATAAATATTAATACATATACAGCAACAAGAGAGAAAGAATCAATCACTTTGTACAGTCTTGGAAATCAAGTGATAACTGACAGATTAATGTCCAACAACTGCATAATAATTTTGGCTCATGTATTCTGAATCAAGATTTAATTTATCCTCTCAGTTTTAGAGTGGATCTATTGGAGAACTATCATAAAATAAAATGGACACCTAACTTACTGGAAACATGAAAGAGATGTTATTCAGTGATTTCTGTATAAGATTCAGCCATTGAACAGTTGGGAATTGTTCAGTTGCTCAGTTGTGTCTGACTCTTTGTGACCTGGGACTGCAGCACGCCAGGTTTCCCTGTCCTTCACTGTCTCCTGGAGTCCACTCAAACTCATGTCCATTGAGTCAATGATACCATCCAACCATCTCGTCCTCTGTCACCCCCTTTTCCTGTTGCCTTCAATCTTCCCCAGCATCAGGGTCTTTTCCAATGATACTCAGCTTAGTAAGTATATCTAACTGATCTGTTTATTTTGGTGTGACAGAGGCACCAGAATATCATGTAATTTTTTCCCCAAATACCATTCATCTATTTTTTTCCCAAATACCATATAACTTCTGGGTGAGATAATCTACTTACATACTCACATGTTGCTATCTCCCAAATCCAAAATACCCAAATAGACATCTTTGCCTGGATGTCCTGTAGGCTACTTAGACTTGCTTGTCATTATCCAACCCCATCATGGTCTCCTAACCCCTGGATTAAACCTGATGTTTCTATATCCCTTATGCCTATTAATATTGTGGCCATCCAAGTTCCAAGAGCTGGAACTCATAATGTCCTTCTTAACCCCTCCCTCATCTCTACATGTGTGTTTGAGTGTGTGCTTGGTTGTGTCCAACTCTGCAACCCCATGGACTCTAGCCCACCAGGCTCCTCTGTCCACAGAGTTTTCCAGGCAAGAATACTGGAGTGGGTTGCCATTTCCTCCTCCAGGGGATCTTCCCAACCTGGGGATCTAATCTGTGTCTCCTGCATCTTCTGCACTGGCAGGTGGATTCTTTTCCACCATGCCACCTGGGAAGCCCCTTGTCTACCTAGACTTATCCAGTTAGTTACCACCTACAAAAGTTTCCTTTCACCTGCTATTGCTCTTGTACCCATTGCCCCTGCCTCAGGGAAAGCCCCTCCTGCCTGGCTTCTGACTTAGACTGTAGCCACAGCAGAGGTTTTGCTTCATTGATTTCAATCAATCCTTCACAATAATGACTGAAATCTTTTTCTAAGAAGCAAATTTGAGATGTCATTTTCTGCAAAAACAAAACAAAAAACACTACTTCTATGTTCTTCTTTAGAGAAGAAAAGTCAATAACCTTCACCTGGTGAGCAGACACATTTACTCCCTCGTTATAACCCAACACTTCTTCCCACACAACACTGTGAATTTCAGTCACACTTTAAAAGTTTCTTACGATCTGTTTAATTTGCCTATCTATTATTATCATTAGCCTGTTTAACTAAACTGTTGAGTTACTAGAGAGCTGCCATGTGTCATTGATATGAATAAATAGAGGGTCAAATAAAGCCCCTGGCACAGGGTATAGGCTTTTTAAATGGTTGTTGAGTGAAAAATTAAATAACAGCTAACACTTAGCGACTTAGCAGCAGCAACACTTATATGGGTCTCATTATGAATCAGGCACTGTTCTAGGCTATTTATATTAACTCATGCAAGTTTAACCACAGCACTATTGTTCAGTTGGTAAGTCCTATCTGACTCTTTGCAACCCCATGGACTGCAGCATGCCAGGCTTCCCTATCCTTCACTACCTCCCAGAATTTGCTCAAATTCATGTCCATTGAGTCCCTGATGCTATCTAACCATTTCTTTCTCTGCCACCCTCTTCCACTTTTGCAGTCAATCTTTCCGAGCATCAGAGTCTTTTCCCATGTGACAACTCTTCATACCACGTGGCCAAAGAATTGTAGTTTCAGCTTCAGCATCAGTCCTTCCAGTGAATATTCAGGGCCAATTTCCTTTAGGATTGACTGATTTGATCTCCTTGCTGTCCAAAGGTCTTTAGCACCACAATTCAAAGGCATGATTTCTTCTTTATGGCACTCAGCCTTCTTGATGGTTTAACTCTCACATCCATACCTGACTGCAGGAAATCCACAGCTTTGACGATATGTATCTTTGTTGGCAAAGTAATGTCTTTGCTTTTTAATGTGCTGTCTAGGTTTGTCATAGCTTTTCTTCCAAGGAGCAAGCGTCTTTTAATTTCATGGCTGCAGTCACTATCTGCAGTGATTTTGGAGCCCAAGAAAGAAAAGTTTGTCATTGCTTCTACTTTTTTCCCTTTCTATTTGCCTTAAAGTGATGGGACCAGAAGCTATGATATTAATTTTTTTCATGTGGCGTTTTAAGCCAGCTTCTTCACTCTCTTCTTTCATCCTCATTAAGAGTCTCTTTACTTTCTCTTCACTTTCTGTTGTTAGGGTGTTATCATCTGCATATCAGAGGTTGTTGATATTTCTCCCAGCAATCTTGTTTCCAGCTTGTGAGTAATCCAGCCCAGCATTTTGCAAGATGTACTCTGCATATAAATTGAATAAGCAGAGTGACCATATATAGCCTTGAGGTATTCCTATCCCAGTTTGGAACCAGTCTGTTGTTCCATGTCTGATTCTAACTCTTGCTTCTTGACCTGTATACAGGTTTCTTGGGAGACAGGTAAGGTGGTCTGGTATTCCCATCTCTTTAAGAATTTTCCACAGTTTGTTGTAATCCCCACAGTCAAAGTCTTTACTGTAGTCAATGAAGCAGATGTTTTTTCCTGGAATTCCCTTGCTTTCTCTATGATCCAGCGAATGCTGGCAATTTGATCTCTGATTCCTCTGCCTTTTCTAAACACAGCTTCTACATCTGGAAGTTCCCAGTTCATGCACTGCTGAAGCCTAGTTTGAAGGATTTTGAGCATAACTTTACTAGTTGTAAAATGAGTGCAACATTTTGAACATTCTTTGGCACTGCCCTTCTTTGGCATTGGGGTGAAAACTGACATTTTTCAGTCCTGTGGCCACTGTTGCATTTTCCAAATTTGCTGGCATCCTGAGTACAGCACTTCCACAGCATCACCGTTTAGGATTTGAAATAGCTCAACTGGAATTCCATCACCTCCACTAGCTTTGTTCGTAGTGATGCTTCCTAAGGCCCACTTGACTTCACATTCCAAGATGTCTGGCTCTAGGGTGAGTGACCACACCATCATGGTTATCCCAGTCATTAAGACCTTTTTTTTTATAGTCGAATAGCTTTGACTGCTGCTACTAAGTCACTTCAGTCGTG
The DNA here is from genome assembly GCF_023091745.1 of Budorcas taxicolor. Classification (NCBI taxonomy): domain Eukaryota; kingdom Metazoa; phylum Chordata; class Mammalia; order Artiodactyla; family Bovidae; genus Budorcas; species Budorcas taxicolor. The sequence goes on along the minus strand of NC_068911.1, from coordinate 87,444,982 downwards.
TTCAACGCTGTGTGACTCCATAGACGGCGGCCCACCAGGCTCCCCTGTCCCTGGGATTCTTCAGGCAAGAATACTAGAGTGGGTTGCCAAGTCCTTCTCCAGTGCATGAAAGTGAAAAGTGAAAGTGAAGTTGTTCAGTCATGACTGACTTGTAGTGACCCCATGGACTACAGCCTACCAGGCTCCTTTGTCCATGGGATTTTCCAGGCAAGAGTACTGGAGTGGGGTGTCATTGCCTTCTCCATAGCTTTGTATAGTTCTTCATTAATACCTTGTGTATTCTTGCCCTCTTTTTTTAAGGTCTTCTACTTCTGCTAGGTTCTCACCGTTTCTGTCCTTTTTCATGCCCATCAGTGTGTGAAATGTTCCCTTGATGTCTCCAGTTTAAGCAGGTAAAAATTATTTTCATGTTATAGTTGAGGACATTGAAGAACAGAGAAGTTAAGCAACTTATTCAATGTGTACAACTAGTAAGTGTGACTGAGCATAGTATTGAACTCCAGACATGGGGTTCTTAACAACTATATCTTATCACCTCTTAGTGTAGCCCAAAGCCAGAAATAAAAATTTTTTATTTCCATCTTTGCTTTTAGGGAGAAAAAGCAATTATAAGAAGATTAAATAGTTAGAGATTTATTTATCCAAAGGCAGTTTCTAGCATATATCTGAGAATAGAAAACAAAATTTATTTACTATGACCACCATATATCATAGTTTAAATGTAGTATAGTTTGAAAAATGATAAAAATGACAATGTCATATTTCCAGAATTTCTCTGAGGGAGCAGCTTCTGTTGCCCCAGTGGTAGATGTTTTAATAATGGCTTTATTTTCTAACTTCCCTTCTCTATATCATTTTTTTCCTGTATTTTAAAATATTATATTTCTATTTCCTACATGTTTCTTATATATTAAAAATTATTTTCCTTGGAATATTTCTCTTGGAATCTGTTTCTGGGAGAATTCAGCTCAGACAAAGATGTTCATAATTATTACCTTGGTTGCAAAATATAGAATAGAAAAGGCATTAAATGTGTTAATGTATTAAAAAAAGACTTAAAGCACTTTGGGGAATATTTTTTATAATCCCTGATTATAAACTCAGTTTGAGCTCTGCTCCAGGCCTCTGATACTCTGCCGGGTTTACTGTTACAATTCTCCTGAAACCAAGAAGATCAACAACCTCAACACAAATAAGGATGCCTCCTCTTTATGTGACAGATTCTTTCCATTATGTATTAGTAGCTCAGTCATGTCAGACTCTTTGTGACCCCACCAGTCTCCTCTGTCCATGGAATTCTCCAGGAAAGAATATTGGAGTGGGTTGCCATGCCCTTCTCCAGGGGATCCTCCCGACCCAGGGATCAAACCTTGGTCTCCTGAATTGCAGGCAGAGTCTTTACCATCTGAGGCACCAGGGAAGCCAGAAAATGCTCTCCTCAGACACCAAATGCAAGACTTGTCAGTGGGAAGAACTGCCTTTTGCCTATCAAAGTTTGAAGTGACTACAGCTAGAAAGCAATTTATTTGGGCCTTTCAAACTTCTCTCTGAGTGAATCACTGGGTCATGAGTGAGATTTGGGCAAAACCTTTTCTATTTGGGATCCTTAGGTATCGAGGGTGATGGAATGGAAACACAAGAGTTATTTTTAAAATTATAAAAATCTTATTGGAAAACATATATTTCCCCACAAAAATCATTGTCCAGGATAAGCAAAATGTCAAATATACTTGTTCTCAGAATTTTACTATCTCATATTTGTCTAAAGTTGTGACTAAAACTTGACTTTTATCTTTAATAAAAAAGGAGGCTAGTTATTTAATAAAAACAATTTTGTAAATGAGTGTCTTTGAAGCTTGGAGTTAAAGTTGGAGTGAGAGGGAAAGGGTCCTTGGTAGTCAGAATATTGGAGGTAGAACCTCTTTCTCTGCCTCACCAAGCTCATGGTGTAGGGCAGAGAGGATGCTGCCTGTCATTATGAGTGAAGCCAAAAGTAACATACCTGAGGGAAAGAATTCAAACTATAATTATTGTGTGATAAGCTCCAAAGTGTCAGTTACAATTAGGAAAAGGAATCACGGAGTCATTTAGAGCACTTCAATTCACTTCTACAGACAGAAGCTGAGTACCTGTTGTTAATTTAGGCGTTGCTCCAGGTAGAAAGACCAGCAAAATACTGGGCCCCCTCAGGGAGACATTTGGGGACAGGAGGGAAGCACGATGGTGTGTTGGATACAACCCCAGTGCATCTGGCTCTGAGAGAGATTGGCTTGGGCTGTGTGCCCCGTGGAAGACCTCATGAACTCAGAGCATGCCAGAGCTACCCAACATTTGCTAATTTACTGTCTGTTAGGCACTGTAACCGGATAGTATTCAACACATTTTACCTGATTTCAAAAGCAATTCCTTTGTAGAAAATTTTAAAAAACCCCCCAAAGAGAAAACAAACTCAGTTAGATAAAGAAGCTAATACTTCCATCCAGTAAGTACAAAAAAAAAAAAAAAAAAAAAAAAAAAAAGACTAGTAAATCTATTTCATCATCTTAACCACTGTTTAATTTTTCATTTTGGTCATTTTCAGTATATTTTCCCCTCATGCATGTGTGCATGCTAAGTCACTTATGTCATGTCTGACTGTGTGATCCTGTGGACTGGGGCCTCCCAGGCTCCCCTGTCCATGGGATTCTCCAGGCAAGCATATTGGAGTGGGTTGCCATGCCCTCCACCAGGGGATCTTCCAGACCCACGGATTGAACCTGTGTCTCTTAAGTCTACCTGCATGGGCAAGTGGGTTCTTTACCATCAGTGCCACCTGGGAGGACCTTCCCTCCTATAATACAGTTATATATTTGTGTGTTTGTAATCATGGTGTGCATGTACCCTAATTTTTATGTAACATGGAAAGCATTTTCCCGATTCTTATACAGTCTTCATTCCATGCCTACAGAGTATTTCATTCAATGGACAAAGAATTTTTCTGTTAGATATTTATTGCTGCTTTTATTTTACTGTCTTGATGTTGCCATGAAAAGTTTTGTTTATGATATCTCTTAATATTTTAGATTATTTCCTTAAGTTATGGTTCCTCCAGAACATGAAGTATGGATTGTATTTATTTTTCACAGTTGCATCCCCAATGCTAAGCTCAATGTCTGGCATATGGTGTGTACTTTATACATTTTTGTTAAATAAATGATGAATGAAGGGGAATTACTAGATTAAATGGCATTGATACATTTTATTGCCATTTTCATCCCTGATAGTGAAGTATTATTTTGAACTGGCCAGATACTTTTGCAAATGCCATTTCATTTAATTCTAAGAGAAACTCAGTGATGTAGTTGAAGAAACAGAGATTCAGGGGTTGACTTACAATGACACGGCTAGTGTGGAGCCAATATTCAGACTAGTGTCCTTTGATGCTAACCTTCGTGTTTTATTCATTTTGCCACACTGTCCCTCATCTAAATTTTCTCATTAAGAGAATCTTGAAGACAAAGTCCAGAGGCTTTTAACTGTTGTTTGCCCAACAACAGTTCATAGAAAAGTATAATGGGTTAGTTTCAGCAGAGTTTGGCCAAGTGTTATCTGTGCACCACTCCCAGAGAACACACAGAGCTTGTCTCTCCTTCCAGGACGTATGAAATCAAAATCCCAAGGGGATCCAAAATTCTTGTCAGATGGGAATGGACATCTTTACCAAGAACACTTGCATGTTGAGTTGTGTCCCCCAGAATGATGTGCTGAAATCCTAGCTCCTGGTATGGAGTTAGGATTTGTGAATGACATTATTTGGAGATAAGGTCTTTGCAGATGTAATCAAGGTAAAATGGTTCCTGCTGGATTAGGGTGAGCCCTAATTTAATGAATGGTATCTTAGTAAAGAGCAGGAACTTTGTATACAGAGGGGACCCAGAAACAACATCCTGTGAAAATACAAAAGGTAGAGTGATGAACAACATTCGAACACAGAGGCAGGGGTTGGAGCAATGCATCTGCACCCCAAGGAATGCCAAGCATTAATGGCAACCACCGGAATTTGGGAAGAGGCAAGGAAGGATCCTCGTCCAGAGCCTGTAAGGAGAGCATGGCCCTTCCAACTCCTTGATTCAACCTTCTAGCCTTCAGAACTGTGAGAGAGTTTTATGCCATTTAGTTTGTAATCCTTTTTATGGAAGCCCCAGGGAACAAATATATACACCAAGATACATTTTCTTCATGATTAAATTTGAGAACCACTAGTCAAATTTGTGGAGGAGACAACGGCACCCCACTCCAGTACTCTTGCCTGGAAAATCCCATGGACGGAGGAGCCTGGTGGGCTGCAGTCCATGGGGTTGCAAAGAGTCGGACACGACTGAGCGACTTCACTTTCACTTTTCACTTCCATGCATTGGGGAGGGAAATGGCAACCCACTCCAGTGTTCTTGCCTGGAGAATCCCAGGGACAGGGGAGCCTGGTGGGCTGCCATCTATGGGGTCGCACAGAGTCGGACACAACTGAAGCGACTTAGCTTAGTTAAATTTACCCTAATTTTAAATCCTAAGATGACTGATTCTTAACCCAAAAATATTAATTTAAAACCAGAAACTATCAAGTAAAGGCAAGACTAAGGGTGCTATATCATCAATGGAAATAAGGACTAATAAGCATGGTATGCAGTCATAACTCAGACATTCCAAAATATAACTAACTCTGGGAGATAGTAAAGGACAGGGAAGCCTGGTGTGCTGCAGTTCATGGGGTCACAAAGTGTTGGACATGACTTAGAGACTGAAGAACAAGTGTGGTAAATTTGGATCAATATAGTTAGATTTTGGTATGTCTGGGTTATGACTCCACCTTTTGAAGAAAGGAATAAACCAAATTTCTATCTGCATGTTTCATATGGAAAAAGAAGCATATGTGTTTGATATCTTTAGAAAAAAGAAAGCTTTCTCTCTCTGTGGAAGATACTTCCAATAATGATTTAATTTCATTTTGATCCAAAGTTTTATGCCTTTAATATTGGCCAGTAATTTCTTAAGGGCCCAAATACAGAGGCTTCATTTCAACTAATAATAAACTATATTTAACTAAGATTTCTGCTTGTTAATTTTTCAAGAAAAAAAATTTTTTTTCAGTATGGTAGATAGTGTATGAAATGATTCCCAGTGATCCTCACCTCCTGGTATTTACATTTTATGCTATTGACTTAAAACAAATAGATTTCCAATTATTTCTCTGACAAAAATTGGATTTGTTTAAGATAAGTGAAGAATTGCAATTTGGGGTTTACAACCATGGCAAGCCACCTGCAAGTCCCCTGAATGGCAAGGGAAGTGAAGCTGTTTTATAGAGAGGAAAAGGAAGTTTGGAGGGCTGTAGTAAACCAAGAGTCCATGGCTTTTCATTGGCTGAGTCCTTGCCAGGAAAAAAAGGAGTTTTCTTCCTGTTGAACTGTGTTATCATCATAGGATGTGAGAGTTCCCCCTTCTGTTCTCCTGACTACATTTAATTGAGATTTCTGCATACTAATTTTTTATAATATGATCTTCTCCCCTTGATTGTGGGCTGAACTTACTGGCTTGATTTTAACAAATAGTATATAGTAAATGTGATGGCATATTATTTCTGAGATTAGGTTATAAAAGGCTGTGACTTCTGCCTTGCTTGCTTTCTTTTATAAAACAAGCTGCTATGTTGTGAGCCACCTTATGAGGAGGCTCAAGTGGCAAGGAAATGAAGGTGGCTTCAGGCAATAGCCAGCAAGGAACTGAGGCCCTCAGTCCAACAACCCGCAAGACAGCGAACCCTATCAACAACCACATGTACACATTTGAAAGAGGGTCCTCCTTTATATGATCCTTGAGATGGCTATAGCTCTAGCTAAAACCTTTATTATAGTCTTGCAAGATTCTGAGCCAGAGGATCCAGTTAAGCTGTTCATAGATTTTTAACCCACACAAATGTGAGATAATGTTATTTTGAGCCACTGAAGTTTGGGGGTAATTTATTATGCAGCTGCTGCTGCTAAGTTGCTTCAGTCGTGTCTGACTCTGTGCAACCCCATAGACGGCAGCCCACCAGGCTCCCCCGTCCCTGGGATTCTCCAGGCAAGAACACTGGAGTGGGTTGCCATTTCCTTCTCCAATGCATGGACGTGAAAAGTGAAAGTGAAGTCGCTCAGTCATGTCCGACTCTTAGCGACCCCATGGACTGCAGCCCACCAGGCTCCTCCATTCGTGGGATTTTCCAGGCAAGAGTACTGGAGTGGGGTGCCATTGCCTTCTCCATTATTAGGCAGCAACAGATAGCAAATACAATACCTATTAAAATGCCTGAGCATGTCCATATTGGAATTTTATAGAGATATTGTATCCATTTCCACCCTGAAGCTTTGCTTGCTTGGTTATACATATGAATGACTATATGAATTTCTGCTTAATAATTAAGGAAAACAAATATGGTGAGTTTTGACCCTTGCTTATTTATTCCCTGGTGGCTCAGATGGTAAAGCGTCTGCCTACAATGCGGGAGGCCCGGGTTCAATCCCTGGGTTGGGAAGATCTCCTGGAGAAGGAAATGGTAACCCACTCCAGTACTCTTGCCTGGAAAATCCCACGGACTGAGAAGCCTGGTAGGCTATAGGCCATGGGGTCACAAAGAGTTGGACACGACTGAGCAACTTCCCTTTCACTTTCACTTTATTTATGAACCCAGTAGTATTTTTATGATGTCTCACCTAGAGGTCATTCTGTCCAACCCCTGTACTTATCAAATGATGAAGCCATCATTAGTTTGCCCAGGTAGGGTTGCCAGATGTAGCAAATAAAATTACAGAATGCCCAGTTAAATTTGAAATTCAGATGAACCAGTGAATTATTTTTTATCATAAGTATATCTCATGTGATATCTGGGATGTGATTACACTACAACATAATTTGTTGTTGAATTGAAATTGAAATCTAACTGGGTATCCTGTATTTTTATGGCAACCCGATGTCTAAGATCATGCAACCAGTTAGTAACAGAGTCTGCACTAGCAGCCAGATGTCTGGTTACCAAGCCAATATTATTCTTTCCACATGACCCTGTGATGTTGATGAAAGTGGTGCTTTAGAACCTCATCTTAAGGTTGTATGTGTTTGAAGTTTTAATGTCTTGTAGCAACCATTGCTGAACTGCTTTTGAAAGGAGCTCATGGGTTATTAAAGAACAAAACTCATGTTCTTTGACATAATCAGTGGGTTTCATCCTGCAAGTGAAAGTCCAGTCTAATAGCATTAACGCAAGGTGGCTGCAGATCCTGATATTCCAATAGTAATGAGCAGGACTAGATGGTGTTAGTCTCTGACTGGATTGCCTTACTATAACGATTTAAGTATGCAGACACACTTTAAAGAAGGACAATTTGCTGGGAAAAAAAAAATCTGAATCACTGTTAAGCTTTTATGATTATATTTAACATATGCAAGTATATAAGAATTAAAGTGATTATGTGAAATACATGAATATGCACTGCTGCTGCTGCTGCTAAGTCGCTTCAGTCGTGTCCGACTCTGTGCGACCCATAGACGGCAGCCCACCAGGCTCCCCCGCCCCTGGGATTCTCCAGGCAAGAACACTGGAGTGGGTTGCCATTTCCTTCTCCAATGCGTGAAAGTGAAAAGTGAAAGGGAAGTTGCTCAGTCGTGTCTGACTCTTCGCGACCCTCCTGGACGACAGCCTACCAGGCTCCTCCATCCATGGGATTTTCCAGGCAAGAGTACTGGAGTGGGGTGCCATTGCCTTCTCCTAAATATGCACAGTAGGTATAAAAAAAGCCCCTTGCTAACTGGTACCAGGAGACCTTATGTCTGTGGGTAATTCCTCTTTAATTAGAATTAGTATTTCTTTGCATTTGTTCTTTAACTTTAAATACCTACTTGGCTTTAATTGTTTAAGTACATTTACATGGATAATTTACATAATCTACTCTTATTGATAAAGGGTTTATGTAGAGTATCATCTTTGAGGATAACAAGTGAAATGAGAAAATAACAGACTGGTGAAGCGAAAAAAAAAAAAAAGGAATGCTCAGTGATTAAGGAGTTTTAATAAATGTCATTGGATTTTGTGTCTTTGTTCAGTCTAGTACATTTATTCCAGTGTGACCCACCACCTGGAAATGCTTTGTATTTTAGGGCTTTAATGAAACATTGTTATTTTTCAGAAGCTCAACAGACAAAATTTCAATAATTTTGTCCTTGGAAGCAAATAATTGAATGAATTATGAGAGGTCTCTTAGAACTCACCTAAATGTTAGGGGTTTCTTCTTATGGTGAAGGGTAATATGATGATCTTAAGGAAAATTCACTGATATTAAAGTAAAAATAACTTTCTTATATTTAGTAATAATATTTGACTGAATAATACTCTACTATTAATAAAATACTTACATTATCTCCCCAAATATCTAAAATCATCCTAAAAACAGTATTAAAGAAAAACAATTTGCCTAAAGTCACACTGAGATAATGTGGCACAGCCTGATCTGAACATCTATTTTCTGGTTTCAGGCCCCAAAATCTTTGTACTGTGCCGTAATATCTCTAGATTTCTGATGCTGTTCTGTTGAGGACTGCATGCACATTGCAAAAATAGAGCCTGTGCTGAAATAAAACCAGGATCTATTTACCAGACACTCTAGAGTCTTATTTCTTGGAATTTAGCATTTGAACCTCTCAAAGACTGAAAATGACTTATTTAGAAATGCTAAAGGAGGAGGAATGGAAATTCACTTTTTCCATTTAGAATTCTCTGGCCAATCTCATCTCCAGTCAGTGTGGTGTGTCTCTCTGCATATTTTATTAGAACTCTGTTGCAGTTGAGTTAAAGTTGTGCCTGCCCACTGCCCTGAGCCTGTGCACAGGATATATCCCATAATTTTTTGCTGACTGGCTGACTGACCCAAGGCCCTCAGGATAGATGTGAGGAGTGCTAAGGGAGCTGAGAGAAACTGAAGAACCTCTTTGCAGCCAAGATTTGAACCAGAAATTAAAAGGATACAAAATGTAATCTCTGAAGAAAATAAAAGCTACACAAGAGTCTTTGAGTTATCTGTGTCAGTGTTTGATTTTGTTGGTGTGGATAGGGGAGAATTGTCTTTTTATTATTATTTTAGTTTTTAATGGTAACCCAGTACATTGTAAATCCAAGTAAGCCTATGATTTTATCCTCCATTCTGAATAACCATTAGACTTTACAATAGAGGCCCTGAACATAGATTTCTTCCTTTGGCATCCTGAGCTGAGGAATTCTAGGCATTTGAGTACCAGGTTTATTTGAATTAACTGTTTTAATGTAGCTGTGTAGCCTCCTGCATCCATATATTCCCGATGAATGAAATTCTCATATAAAGTTGAAGTTACAAAAGTACATGACTGTGGTGTTTCTCCCCTAATTCATCTCTTTTTTCACAATACTCTCATAGGTCTCCCCCATTCCCACCACACACAAAACACTCAGACATGCCAGTACCATCCTTGTTGCATGCATGTCTGCTAAGTTGCTTCAGTCGTGTCTGAGTCTGTGATCCTATGGACACTAGCCCGACAGGGTCCTCTGGCCATGAGATTCTCCAGGTGAGAGTACTGGAGTGGGTTGCCATGACCTCCTCCAGGAGATCTTCCCGACCCAGGGATCAAACCCGTGTCTCTTACGTTTCCTGTATTGGCAGACAGGTTCTTTACCACTAGCATCATCTGGGCAGCCCACCATTCTTGTTACTTGTTCTCATCTCCAGAGTAATGTGGAGACCACAGTCTTAGCGATATCCAAATTCCAGGCTCATCAGTCTTTTTGATTTATATTTTTACTCATACTTCTTCTTTTCTTCTAGTTATTTTGACTCCCAGATTCACAGTATAGACCAGAAATATGTCTTCTGGGCTCTCTCTGGGTCTTTATTCTATTCCGAGCTTTCTGTATTCTATGCTGAACTTGGCCACTTTTTCATCTATGCTTTCTTTATTGTATCTCATGGCTGTTTTTCTTAGGCCTTTTGCTGTTTTGTGTAATACTTTTTGAATGTAATCTAATATATTTCTACCTGGTCAAAAGATTAATGGGGAAATTGAAGTTGGGGATGTGCCTTCCAACCATTGCAAAGAATATGTCCTTGTTACAAGTAGAAAATGATGTCCTATTTATGTGTGAGAGGCAGCTGTCTGTATCACTATCCCTCCTGTGTGAGAGTTTATGCAGAGTGTCTATGATGGATTCTTAGACAGGCATGTGCTCTCAGCCATTCATAGGAAATCCACCAACATTGTCTCTGATTACCCCTGGATATTGTTTAGCCTGTATAGCCATGTATCTTGCACCTTTAGCTCACTAGCATGAAGACTGAATTTTCAAATGTGGTTCTACTACATATGACGAAAATGCAGTCTGGTCGTTCTTCAGCGTTTGATTTCGGGAAGATAGACAAGAGGCTAATCAAGGTCCTTCCACTTAAAATGTCCTGGTGTCTCTTCCACAGGTGTTTCCTCTGGCCAAATGAAAGTCATGACCCAAGGCAAAGTAGACTTTGAGAAATGATTCTGTTCTTTCTACAGATTCAGGCATACAATGCCTATGTAATGTTTTAGCTGCTGTAGTAGGCAATGAGAGGTAAATTGGAATATAGGTATGTGTGGAGAATAATGGTTTATTAGGAACCATTTTAATGTTTGAATAGCAAGTAAAAAAATAGGATCCAGGAAAGAGTCTGAGGACTAGATATATTAGCAGCAGTAAATAAATTAATAAAAGGAACAAGTTGAAGGCCAAACTTGAGAGTGTAGAGTGGATTAATAGAAAGCAGATTAGAAGAAACTTTACTTAGGACTTACAATAAATCCTTTAATAATAAAAGCATCAAGTTACAATAAATGTACAGCTATTTTCAGTGTTTCTAGAGGCAGACACCCCAGAAGTGCTTATCAAGCATTAGAATGATTGAATAAATCGTCATATTTCTATTCTATAGCATAGCTACTTAAAAATAATTCTGTGTTTATTTCCTGGGATAGAGATACATGAAATAAGTGAGAAAATAAGTTGTAGTGTGATTGTATATATATCTATCTATATCAATATATACACATAGACACTTTATTTTGAGAAATAGAATATTTCCTGCCATATGGGTAAAGAAGGATGTCACAATCATCAGAGATTTCAGCCCTCCAAATGTGAATTCCTGAGCCCTAAGGGCACTCAGGAAGGGAAATAATACCTCTGTGATCTGGCAGCCATTAGGCTGAAGCCACTCCCTCCTTGGAGTCCTGAGGCACGCAGGATGTGAAAAATGCCCCAGATAGCTGAGATGCACATGGAAGGAATGATTTCAGTAAGTCCAGACACCCTTTTCTTCCCATACATAGAAGAGTGCTAATATCCTCAACTTGGGATATCTGGTTTTCCTTAATTAACAATAATCTTTTGATAGACTGGCTTCCCTTGTGGCTCAGCTGGTATAGAGAATCCACCTGCAATGCAGCAGACCCCACTTCCTGGGTCAGGAAGATCTGCTGGAGATGGGATAGGCTACTCCAGTATTCTTCACTTTCCTTTGTGGCTCAGCTGGTAAAGAATCCACCTGTAATGTGGGAATCCTGGGTACATTCCCTGGGTTGGGAAGATCCTCTGGAGAAGGGAAAGGCTACTCACCTCAGGCCATGGGTTCACAAAGATTCAGACACAACTGAGTGACTTTCACTTCATTTTGATAGACTATGTGCCCTTTGTTGCAAAACTTCTATATAATCTGGCTTCTCCTTTATCCTTAGAGTAGTTTTCTCAGGGTTACCTGAGATGCTGCCTCCTGAGCTTAAGTCCTAAAAATTTCTGCCAATAAAATATAACTCTTAACTTTTAGGTTGTAACTATTTTTTAAGACGACAGTTATGTACATCAGTTCAGTTCAGTCACTCAATTGTGTCCAACTCTTTGTGACCCCATGGACTGCAGCACGCCAGGCCTCCCTATCCATCAACAATTCCCAGAGTTTACCCAAATTCATATCCATCAAGTTGGTGATGCCATCCAATTATCTCATCCTCTGTTGTACACCTCTCCTCCTGCCCTCAATCTTTCCCAGCATCAGGGTCTTTTCAAATGGGTCAGCTCATCACATCAGGTAGCGAAAGTATTGGACTTTCAGCTTCAGCATCAGTCCTTCCAATGAATATTCAGGACTGATCTCTTTTAGGATGGACTGGTTAGATCTCCTTGCAGTCCAAGGGACTCTCAAGAGTCTTCTCCAACACCACAGTTCAAAAGCATCAATTCTTTAGTGCTCAGGTTTCTTTATAGTCTAACTCTCACATCCATATTTGACTACTGGAAAAACCATAGCCTTGACAAGATGGACCTTTGCTGGCAAAGCAATGTCTCTGTTTTTTAATATGCTGTCAAGGTTGGTCATAAGTTTCCTTCCAAGGAGTAAGCATCTTTTAATTTCATGGCTGCAATCACCATCTGCAGTGATTTTGGAGCCCCCCAAAATAAAATCAGCCACTCTTTCCACTGTTTCCCCATCTATTTCCCATGAAGTGATGGGACCAGATGCCATGATCTTCGTTTTCTGAATGTTGAGCTTTAAGCCAACTTTTTCACTCTCCTCTTTCATTTTCATCAAGAGGCTCTTTAGTTCCTCTTCACTTTCTGCCATAGGGTGATATCATCTGCATATCTGAGGTTATTGATATTTCTCCCGGCAATCCAGATTCCAGCTTGTGCTTCATCCAGCCCATCATTTCTCATGATGTACTCTGCATAGAAGTTAAATAAACAGGGTGACAACATACAGCCTTGACATACTCCTTTTCCTATTTGGAACGAGTCTGTTGTTCCATGTCCAGTTCTAACTGTTGCTTCCTGACCTGCATACAGATTTCTCAAGAGGCAGATCAGGTGATATGGTATTCCCATTTCTTTCAGAATTTTTCCCAGTTTATTGTGATCCACACAGTCAAAGGCTTTAGCATAGTCAATAAAGCAGAAATAGATGTTTTTCTGGAACTCTCCTTCTTTTTTGATGATCCAAGGAATGTTGGCAATTTGATCTATGGTTCCTCTGCCTTTTCTAAAACCAGCTTGAACATCTGGAATTTCACAGTTCATGTATTGCTGAAGCCTGGTTTGGAGAATTTTGAGCATTATTTTATTAGTATGTGAGATGAGTGCAATTGTGCAGTAGTTTGAGCATTCTTTGGCACTGCCTTTCTTTGGGATTGGAATGAAAACTGACCTTTTCCAGTCCTGTGGCCACTGCTTAGTTTTTCAAATTTGCTGGCATATTGAGTGCAGCACTTTCACAGCATCATCTTCCAGGATTTGAAATAGCTCAACTGGAATCCATCACCTCCACTAGCTTTGTTTGTACTGATGCTTTCTAAGGCCCACTTGACTTCACATTCCAGGATGTCTGGCTCTAGGTGAGCGATCACACCATCATGATTATCTGGATTGTGAAAGTCTTTTTTGTACAGTTCTTCTGTGTATTCTTGCCACCTCTTCTTAATATCTTCTGCTTCTGTTAGGTCCATACCATTTCTGTCCTTTATTGAGCCCACCTTGGCATGAAGTGTTCCCTTGATATCTCTAATTTTCTTGAAGAGATCTCTAGTCTTTCCCATTCTATTTTTTTCCTCTATTTCTTTGCACTGATCACTGAGGAAGGCTTTCTTATCTCTCCTTGCTAGTCTTTGGAACTCTGCATTCAAATGGGTATATCTTTCCTTTTCTCCTTTGCTTTTTGCTTCTCTTCTTTTCACAGCTATTTGTAAGGCCTCCTCAGACAGCAAGTTTGTTCTTTTGCATTTCTTTTTCTTGGGGATGGTTTGATCCCTGTCTCCTGTACAATGTCACGAACCTCTATCCATAGTTCATCAGGCACTCTATCAGCTCTAGTCCCTTAAATCTATTTCTCACTTCCACTGGATAATCATAAAGGATTTGATTTAGGACCTACTTGAATAGTGTAGTATTTTTTCCTACTTTCTTCAATTTAAATCTGAATTTGGCAATAAGGTGTTCATGATCTGAGTCACAGTCAATTCCCAGTCTTGTTTTTGCTGACTTATAGAGCTTCTCCATCTTTGGCTGCAAAGAACATAATCAGTCTGATTTTGGTGTTGACCACCTGGTGAAGACCATGTGTAGAGTGCTCTCTTATGTTGTTGGAATAGTGTTTTCTATGACCAGTGCAGTCTCTCGGCAAAACTCTATTAGCTTTTCTTTTGCTTCATTCTGTACTCCAAGGCCAAATTTTCCTGTTACTCCAGGTATTTCTTGACTTCCTACTTTTGCATTCCAGTCCCCTATGATGAAAAGGATATCTTTTTTGAGTGTTAGTTCTAAAAGGGTCTTTTAGGTCTTCTTAAAACCGTTCAACTTCAGCTTCTTCAGCATTACTGGTCAGGGCATAGACTTGGATTACCGTGATATTGAATGGTTTACCTAGGGAATGAATAGAGATCATTTGTTGTTTTTGAGATTGCATCCAAGTACTGCATTTTGCACTCTTTTGTAGACTATGATGGCTACCCCATTTCTTCTAAGGGATTCTTGGCCACAGTAGTAGATATAATGGTCATCTGAGTTAAATTCATCCACACCCGTCCATATTAGTTCACTGATTCCTAAAATGTCGATGTTTACTTTTGCCATCTCCTGTTTGACCACTTCTAATTTGCCTTGATTTATGGACCTAACATTCCAGGTTCCTATGCAATATTACTCTTTATATGGAAAGACAGTAGGCACTGAGAGAGGGCATCAGAGGGTAGACAGACTGAAAACCACCATCACAGAAAACTAACAATCTAATCACACGGACCACAGCCTTGTCTAACTCCATGAGACTAAGCCATGCCTTGTGGGGCCACCCAAGATGGACAGGTCATGGTGGAGAGTTTTGACAGAATGTGGTCCACTGGAGAAGGGGATGGCAAACCACTTCAGTATCCCTGCCTCAAGAACCCCATGAACAATATGAAAAGGCAAAATGATAGGACAGTGAAAAATGAACTCCCCAGGTTGGTAGGTGCCTAATACGCTGCTGGAGATCAGTGGAGAAATAACTCCAGAAAGAATGAAGGGATGGAGCCAAAGCAAAAACAACACCCAGTTGTGGATGGGACTGGTAATAGAAGCAAGGTCCAATGCTGTAAAGTACATACATATGTGCCCACATTTATGATATCACCCTCTTTGGGTTATAAACAACACAGAATCATATATATGTGGGTGTTCAGTTCAGTTCAGTTCAGTCACTCAGTCGTGTCCAACTCTTTGTGACCCCATGAATCACAGCACACCAGGCCTCCCTGTCCATCACCAACTCCCAGAGTTCACTCAGACTCACATCCATCGAGTCCGTGATGCCATCCAGCCATCTCATCCTCGGTTGTCCCCTTCTCCTCCTGCCCACAATCCCTCCCAGCATCAGGGTCTTTTCCAATGAGTCAACTCTTCTCATGAGGTGGCCAAAGTACTGGAGTTTCAGCTTTAGCATCATTCCTTCCAAAGAAATCCCAGGGCTGATCTCCTTCAGAATGGACTGGTTGGATCTCCTTGCAGTCCAAGGGACTCTCAAGAGTCTTCTCCAACACCACAGTTCAAAAGCATCAATTCTTCGGCGCTCAGCCTTCTTTACAGTCCAACTCTCACATCCATACATGACCACAGGAAAAACCATAGCCTTGACTAGACGGACCTTAGTCAGCAAAGTAATGTCTCTGCTTTTGAATATGCTATCTAGGTTGGTCATAACTTTTCTTCCAAGGAGTAAGCATCTTTTAATTTTATGGCTGCAGTCACCATCTACAGCGATTTTGGAGCCCCCCAAAATAAAGTCTGACACTGTTTCCACTGTTTCCCCATCTATTTCCCATGAAGTGATGGGACCAGATGCCATGATCTTCATTTTCTGAATGTTGAGCTTTAAGCCAACTTTTCCACTCTCCTCTTTCACTTTCATCAAGAGGCTTTTTAGTTCCTCTTCACTTTCTGCCATAAGGGTGGTGTCATCTGCATATCTGAGGTTATTGGTATTTCTCCTGGCAGTCTTGATTCCAGCTTGTGTTTCTTCCAGTCCAGCGTTTCTTATGATGTACTCTGCATAGAAGTTAAATAAGCAGGGTGACAATATGTTGGTGTATGTATATGCAAATACTTGTATGAGAGTAGAGAAACATATTTCAGAGTAGGAATGGAGGAGGTAAGGAAATTAATAACTTGCTCAACCACAACCTTACATTATCTGATTAGTTATAATAATACACATTATTTTTAATAAGGTACTGTTGCTGGCCAAAATCTTGGCTTCCTCTGCCCAGTGTAGCTGAATAAGAAAATACAGGACAGAGTTTGTAGGAAATAGGTGGTTTAATTCTCAGTGGGTGGAGAGGGGAACACAGTAGGCTTGTATCTCAAAAACTGTTCCCCACCTCCTCCTTAGAAGGGTCTTTATAAACCCCTATGCAGCTGTTGCTAAGTCGCTTCAGTCGTGACTGATTCTGTGTGACCCCAGAGACAGCAGCCCACCAGGCTCCCCCATCCCTGGGATTCTCCAAGCAAGAACACTGGAGTGAGTTGCCATTTCCTTCTCCAATGCATGAAAGTGAAAGTGAAGTCCGCAGTTGCGTCTGACTCCTAGTGACTCCATGGACCTCAGCCTACCAGGCTCCTCCATACATGGGATTTTCCAGGCAAGAGTACTGGAGTGGGGTGCCATTGTCTGAGGGCTCATGGTTTTGAGTCAGTGATGAGGAACACAGAGGTATTAGGATCTTATCTTCTTCCTCTTGAATTATTTTAAAAATAGTCATAGGCTGGCATCAGTAACCCAGTAATTGAGTCTGAAGTTCAGTGACTCTGTGGCCTTCTTTCTGATATGTGAAAAAGAAGCACTACAAGGGGAAGAGTGTTGTAAGTGTAAGCACCAGCTACAGGATGCATTTAGCATATAGTCAAAGGATATTAGGTACAAAATGTAGCTCCTGTAGAGTTGGGAGGCAGAAAAGCAAATGTTGTTACAGATGTGAAGAGTTAGAAGTAAAAAACCTAGGATTGTTCAGGCCTATTCACTGTTCTCTTTATCTTCTTTGCTCTCAGGAGAGGGAAAGAAAACTAATTTCTCTCTTTTTTCCCCTACTTTTTCATTGCAATAGTATTAAAAATAAGATTTTAAAGACTATATTTCTAGTTAAATGATCATTGATGCTTAAAATTTGAATGAAAAAGTTTGCGTTTTGTTGAAATATGGAAAGACCCTCCCATCTGATGTACCTTTGGATACTTGTGTGAGAAACTCAGCCTCTCCAAGGCTGAATCTCCCTTTCTGGAATCCTAGAGATATAACATGAGCTTGCCATATTCAGTGGTAAAGAATATGCCTGCCAATGAAAGAGATGCTAGAGATGTGGGCTCGATCCCTGGGTTGGGAAGATCTCCTGGAAGAGGAAATGGCAACCCATGCCAGTATTCTTGTTGCAGGGAAAATCCAAATCTGAATTGTTTCTTTGACTTGCTTTTCATTGCTTTTCTTGTTATAATCATACAGAATGGCAAGTCTCAGAGAATCCTGCCCCTCTGCCTCACTATTAAACTAAAGTGCCTTTGTTCAGAACCCTGGAGATGCCAGGAAGGAAGAAATGAACACATCCCCTGCCTGAGGTTTGCCATTCTAGGAGATGTTTGCAAGATTAATGGCCTTTTTACTTTGTTTCTTCACCTCTCTACCTCCCATTTCTGATCTATAAAAGAACCTGTCATCCAGACTCCATAAAATTGTTATTTTGAAACATTAGTCTACCATCTTCTTGGTCAGCTGGCTCTCTATTCACAGGCCTATCCTGTGGCAAGCAGAATGAGCTTGAACTTGGTAACATTCTTGCCTAGGAAATCCCATGAACAGAGGAGCCTGGTGGGCTACAGTCCATGGGGTCACAAAGAGTCAGATATAACTGTGAATGAGTGTGCACACACTTGCATGTGCACACACACACAGATATGAAATTGATGCTTTCTGAGATCTTTTCTATCACAGTTATTTTATTTTATTGTTTAATAATAATAAAAAAGAAATATGTGTGAAGATAGTAGTCTTGCTAAGGTATGGCTGGGATTTTAATCCTTTCCTTCCTCTCTACCTGCCATTCCATCAGTCACCTATAAAATGCTTCAAATAAGCTTATGATCCAAAAGAAAAATGATGGGTTTTTATTCAAGCTCAGCTTCAAGACAAGCTCCCTGACTGTTCCCTTACCTCATGTCATTGCTGTCTCTAAAGCCTCCTCAAAGCAGAAATTCTGTGTCTATTGCTCTTAGAACTTGCTCCATAGAATAAATCAATATGTGTATTTAGGGTTACAGGAAATATTTATTCATAAAGTTTAAATGGCACATTATTCACATACAACTGTTACTCTAAAATGCAAATTTTTTTTTGGAAAGTACACTTTAAATCTCAAAACTCATTTATGTTTCAACAGATACATTTTTAAGAGCTCCCCAAAGAGCAGGATTTTGAGAAGGAAACATGGAGGAGAAGGAGAACCATGTGGAAGGAATGAAATACATGGAAAGGGAGAAGCTTCAAAAGGTGACTACAAAAATGACAGGCACTTCTGGAACTTGTAGAGGGAAAAAATGTACTTGGGTCAGCATCCTTGACTTCTGTTTTTCTCTCCCATCTCCCATCTGCAAATACATCTGCAAATGCTGTCAGTTCTCTCTTCAAACATATGTGGAATCCAACCACTTCTCATATGACTAATGCTCCAGGCTAGACCAAACCACATCTAGATTATTGAGAGGCGTTCTAAAACTAGTTCTGGTTCTTGTCCCCTTAGGATCTATTCTCAATACAATATCCAGAGGGACCTTTTGGAAACCTAAGCAAGATCAGACGCTCCTCTGTTCAAAACCCCTATTCTAGTGGTTTCTCGTTTACTCCAAGTTAGAGTCAAGTTACCTATAATGTCCTACAAGAGATTCTTCAACTTGGCTCACATTAGACACAGTCTGGTGAGCTTTAAAGAAATATTCATGTTGAAGTCTGATTCCCCACAATATTGATTTTATTGGTTTTATGATAGAGGCAGTGATATTTGCTAGAAGGTCTTCAAGTGATCCTAGTGGACATCCAGGTTTGAGAATCACTGTCCTCTATAATCTGCTCTCACCTTCCTTTGCTCCTTGTCCCCCTTCTCTTACCTTCTTTTTTCCCTTTTCCTTAATATTTTCTGGACGTACAGGCATCCTGGCTGTTTCCTGAACACACCAGATATACTTCCACTTCAGAATTTTTGTGTTGGTTGATATGCCCTCCAATGAGCCTCCTTCAGGTTCTTAAAATGTCAAGCATCCTGCACAGAGACCCCTTAGAAAATTATGAGTGGAAGGACCTTGATTAGCCTCTTGTAATTTTTCCCAACTCAAACTCCCCAAACTATGCCAGATTAGACTTCCCTCATATATAAATATATCTGCCATTTGATAATTTAGCCTTCACTATGGTGAGCTGAAGGTGCAAGATAAATGTTTGTGCAGTCCCAACATCTGCCCAAAGAAATCACAGCTAGTATTGATGAATTTTGTGCATACACGCTTAGAGCACATTCTTATCTAACTAAGTCCCTAGAGACACATGCACGTAATCTCACATACACAGAAAAACCATGTACTGAGATGCTTTGAACAGTGTTTCTAAGGTCTCTTCCATCACAGATATTCTATGATTCTGTTGTTAAAAATTAGTACTAACACAGAATTATAAATGTTAATGGTGTGAAAACAGAATCAAGGAATAGGTTAAAGAGATTTAACCCCTCCATTCCCTGTAATCTGTCTGCCATCCTCAAATAACCCCAAATAACCACACAATTTAAGAAAAAGCAGTGCTCTCTCTGCACGTTAAACGTGCATGGCCCCTGGCTTCATGCTCAGAGCACGTTGCTGCTTTGGGAGCATCTGCATGTACAAGTTTCATGTTGGGCCTTCTGAATAAGCTTATGGAACTCTATTGAATAAGTCCATCTGTGTTATTAGGATTGTGTAATTTATTCATATGGTTTAAAGCATCTTTTTTTTTTTTTTAAGATACCAATAACCCTTGGAAAAGGTATACTTTGAGGCAGAATACTCATTTATATTTCAGCATATGATATTTTTAAGAGTGCTTGATACCTAGTAGGATCTCAATAACCATTTGGAGAATGAATAAATTGATGGGTTGAATATTTTCTATGGAATAGATGTAGGCTCCTTGCTCTAAGAGAAATCTGGTCTGAGATTATCTTAAATTATATCCAAAAAGGCACTTTGAAAAGTGGCCTGCAACAACAGGGGGACATAAAGGGACTAAACACACATTAAAGATGAGGAAGGAGCATTAACCATTAATATGAAGAATCCATCTTCCATATTAAGGACACTGTAGCCGAGAACTGTCCAGCTTTGTATGTGTGGGTGATTTTAGAAGAACCCACAAAAGAATTCACCTTTTAAACATTTGACAAACCTGAGGAGGACCAAAACCAGCTCACAAGTTTATCAGTCAAGTAAGGTCTTTTTGAACCTCCTGTCTTTCAGATTTTCCAGTTAAAGATGGGGGTAGATGGGTAGAACCACAAAGTATTGAGTTGATCAAAAAATTTGTTCAGATTTTTCCATAAGATGCTATAGAAAATCTGAACGAACTTTTTAACCAACCCGATAACAAAAGAGAAGCCCATTGTTTCTTCTCCAACTCCATGTTTCTCTCCTACAGTCTTCATTTGTGGGGAGGGAATATCTTTGGCTTTAAATTTGGTTTAGACTTTTGATTTATTAGTGACATAAAACATTGTTTTGTGGTTTATAGTGACTCTAGAACTTCTTATTACTTAAGAGTACCCAGAAAAAGTAGTGTGGACTGCCCAAATTTTCATCTGGAGACAGTTGAAATATTAACCCAACAAAAAAATTTGAAGAGACAGTGGGAGATAAAAAATGAAGTTGTTTACAATTCTGTCCCATGAGTCATGCTTGTTACGTGTTTCTCCTCCACAGCTCTGCCTTGATTCATATGATATCAATTCTCATGTCAAACTGAAAATATTTCTGTAGCAACTCAAGCACATCTGTTGGTGCTGAAATTTCACATAAACTTTATTTTTAAATCTGCTTGGAATTATTAAAGTGGATTAATTTTTTCAGTCTTTAAAAAGAGAGCCTGTCAAGAAAGTCTTTGCTCAGGGATTGCTCAGGGATTTACTCAGGATTGTAGTAAATCCAATTCCTGTGAGTAGGACAGTCCACAAGTAGCAGGCTCACAGCTCACTTTCTAAAATCTCTCATAGTCACATGGAGAATATCTCAAGCTGATTTGATCTGTGGCAATTACCAGTGCTAAAGGCACTAAGGTAACTGCTTTTATTGGGTTTAGTTACGTTTTTAAAAAACTTTAATTTTTATTGGGATATAGTTGCAGTGTTGTCTCAGTGTTGTGTTAGTTTCTGCTGTACATCAAAGTGAATTGGCTGTATGCTTACATATGTCCCCTCTTTTTGGGATTTTCTTCCCATTTGAATCACCGCAGAGTACTGAGTTGAGTTTCCACTGCTTTTAATGAGCTATATTATTTTTTTTGAGCTACATCAAGTAATAGACAAAATTGAGACTTCCCTGAGAAAAATGAGAATTGCAGTCTCTTGAAGTTAATTGTTCTCTTTAAATTTAGGGCCACACAACTTTACATTTGTCTGTAACAGAGATACAATTTGCCTTTAACAATTGTCATCAGTTCTGACAAAATGGCCTCTTCTCATGGGAATGGCTTCCCAAAGTGTCTTGGTCTATTGAGACCTGCAGCCTTGTAAACTGGAAGATAAGGGCTGCCCTGAGTTTCTTTTCTTTCTCCAGACAGCAGCCAGGCGTGGTGCTCTGCACATAATAGGTGCTCTGCACACAAAAGAATGTTATTGACAGAAGTCTGGTCTAGGTGCTTCAGTCATTTGGAATGCATATTACTGCCCATTGTTCATACTTGAAGCACAAACAGCATTAATACTAACATTCTGTGGTTTCTGAATTCCTTTCACAGCTCTCTCCTCATTTCGACTAATTACTGTAATAGGCAGAGCACCCCTTCATTCTGACAGTTAAGATGGAGGAAATTGAAAATTCAAAAAGACCATAAAGGACAGTCTCTTTAAAAAGAATCCATTAGTCAGTTAAAAGTTATCTCAAATTCCCAGCATTCAAAGTCTCTAACTTAAAATTTCCTGTTTTGTTAAAGCATAAATGAAGTGGCTCTTTTTTTTTTTCTTTTCCCCTCCTGAAGATCACAAAAACCATTTCACTTTGTAGATGATTCACCTACCTTTCTGTGTAAGTATACTTAAAATTTTGTATAGGTGTGAGTAAGAATAGGTAATCTTCCCCTTTGTTATTTCTGGAAGTGAATTTTCTCCTTTCGTCCTTTGAGAGGATGAATGGAGGGCGTAAGAAGAGCTGGTAAGTGGGGCTGTTTATCTGTCTCTTGGAAGATTAATAACGCACTAAGCAATTCTCACAGTTATTACATTTATGAGCAGGAAGAGCCATAGGCAAAACTGAGAAAGATGTCTTTGCTACCAACATATCTTTGTTTTCTTTATCTCCTTTGTTAGTCTCCTTTCCAAACTTCTAGAACTTAGTGCCCAGCCTTTCTGCCACCCCTTAGATGCCCAAGCCCCAGCCTACCTTTTGGCATATGCTGCAGTATTCCTTTGATAGAAATTTTGTACCTGAATTTTCTTGACTCTTCACTTAGTTCTAACTGGCTCTCGTGTATTCCATCCTCTCACACATTGTTTGATAACTGGCTAACAAATTCAATCAACTCCTCCATTCAGAGTAGTGATAACCAATTATAATTCAATGTGTTAACAGAGGAGTTGTGTCATATGCACAGTTAAGTAAGTCGAGCTTGAGCACGGGGTTTGGGTATTAAGGAACAGAGGGAAAGAATGTGAGTTATCAGGTGTTCCCGATTGGAGTAGTCAGCCCAAGCTGCTGTAACAAAGTGCCATAGTCTGGTTCAAGCAACAGTCATTTGCTTGTAGTTATAGTTGTGGAAATTGAAGTCTGAGATTAGAGTGCCAGCATGGTCCAATTCTGGTGAGAATTGTCTTTTTGGATTGCTGATGCCTCCTGTTTGTGTCCTCATCTGGCTTATAGAGAGGTTTCTCTCTTCCTTGTTTTATAAGGCCATGAATCCTGTATAATGAGAACTCTATCCTTATAACCTTATTTAACTTCAATTTCCTCCAAAGACCCTATTTCTAAATACAGTCACACTGGATTAGAGCTTCAACATATGAAATGCAGTGGGGCAGTCACAATTCAGTCTATAGCATTCATTCTACTCCATCTATGGATGATTGGGAATGAACAAGACAGTATATATTTATAAATGTTTCTCCTTTGTAAGTCTCAATTTCTGTTTTCAGTATATGAATGTTTTGTTGAGCTAAATTTTATTCTAAAATTTAAATATATGTAAATTTCCTTCAGTATGCACAAATACTTCATCTGATGCTCAGTTGAAGATATAACTCTCTGTTCCAAAGATATTGGGGAAGGAAAAACACTAACTATGCTTGATTTGCTGAGAAATAGCATATGTGCTTCATGGGTGACTTAAGGGAGTTTTAAGGGTAATTTCGTCTATGTGTGATTTTTTACCTTAGGAATCGCCTTTAGAACTGAACAGGACTTCATTATAAATTTGATTTTAACAGTTATGCTATTTGATTTGAATAGCATAACTTAAGGTCATGAGTAGCCTGGTACTTGATAGGATATATTTGAGTAAAGGGACCTAGGGATATTTTGAAAACATGCATAGGTGGTGTCCTTCTCTGACCATAGATAATTATAAAAACTCAAAGTTTTGCAAATGACATTGTGTATAAAATGCTTTTAAAACCTTCACATAAACCATAACATGAAATAAAGTACTAACTACAAGTGACTTTTGGTTAATTAATCCAGGAATATATTTATTAATGCAACTCAGGAATGATCAATAACATCTATATGATGGGACAGATGTTTTCAGATGTCCTTCACGGGAACTTTCTCTTGTTAAAACCTGAGTTTAGAAATATTTTCTAGGTAGGAGGCAGTTGCCGGAGAATAATTTATTGAATGTCCCTTATTGGGATATATTTGAGGGCTGACTAAATGCCGGCACTGTTCTAGGTTCTAGGGGGCACATGAGAACATGACTGACAACCTTTTGTCCTGCAGGAACTCACACAGAATGGGGGGCAGAAAGGCAATAAACAAATACAATAAATATGGCACTAGATGGCAATAATTGGGCTGATGAGACAGGATACCTGATTTGCTGCTTCAGACTGAGTGGTTAAAGAAAAGCATTCAGCTTGAAGGCAAGCCATGTATGACAAAGAGTCAGTCATGCAAAGAAAACAGAGCTACTGAAGGGCACAGCTAGGATGAAGGCCTATGGTTTGAATGAACTGCTGTGTTTGCTGACCAGGGACAAAGCAGCATGTCCACCTCCAGCAAAATGGAAAAGAGGGAGGGTGGCTACAGTGTTATCTTCCTTAAGTAGGTCTATAGGAATATGTTTAGTAATAAACTAGAAATGGCACTAAATTGCACTATTCAGCCAAAGTTGATAGATTCTGAATTGTATCTCTGAGTCAGAGAAAAAAATAACGTATATTAATATATGTATATAGGGAGGACTTCACTGGTGACTCAGCAGTAAAGCATCTGCTTGCAGTGCTGGAGCCACAGAAGATGTGGGTTTGATCTTTGGGTTGGGACGATCCCCTGGAGGAGAGCATGGCAACCTACTCCAGTGTTTTTGCCTGGAGAATACCGTGGACAGAGGAGCCTGGAGGGCTACAGTCCCTTGGGTGGCAAAGAGTCGAACATGACTGAAGCACACGCACACACGTATATATGTGGAATCTAGAAAAACGGTACTGATGAACCTATTTGCAGGGCAGGAATAGAGAGACACAGACGTAGAGAACAGACAGGTGGACACAGTGGGGAGAAGGGGAGCTGAATTCAGAGAGTAGCACTGACATATACACACTGTCATGTGTAAAACAGACAGCTAGTGGGAAGCTGCTGTTCAGCACAGGGAGCTCAGCTCGGTGCTCTGTGATGACCTAGAGCGTTAAATGGGAGGGTGGGAGGGAGGTTCCAGAGGGAGGGGATATATGTATACATATGCCTGATTCACACTGCAGTACATCAGAAACTAACACAACATGGTAAAACAGTTATAATAATAAAATTTTTAAAATGTATAAAAGATGTATCTCTGAGCTGGTTTAAGGGGATTTAGAATTTGCTGAAATTAATAAAACAAAGTGCCCTGATAAAACAAAGTGACCAGTTTGAGATAGACAGACCTGGGCCTGAGAAAATGACAAGAAAAAGAAATGATCAAGAAGCACAGAATTAGAAGAGTTAGGGTTAGGAGAAGACTTTTCCAGGAGCAGCATGCCCCACATGTTGATCTGACTGGCAGCTTACTCCAGTGTGCTGTACCATTATTAACATTTAGTATGTGTTATAGCAGTGGAAACACAGGATCTCACCAATAGTTTAGTGATGCTTCACTCTAACACCACCATCACACTACTTATTACCTGTAATGTGGAAATGCTCTGTGCATCTTTTCTATACATACATGCAATGCATATGTAATGCATTGTATGTAGCATATATTTATATATTATACATGTGCACTGTATATAAAGTAAGTATTTGGTCATTCTCAATTAAACCATATATTTACTGTCATTATTTACTGTGGTGCTAGAGAATACTCTTGAGAGTCTTTTGGACAGCAAGGAGATCAAACCAGTCAATCCTAAAGGAAATCAACCCTGAATATTCATTGGAAGGATTGATGCTGATGCTAAAGCTCCAATACTTTGGCCACCTGATGGAAAGAGCCTACTCATCGGAAAAGATACTGATGCTGGGAAACATTGAAGACAAAAGGAGAAGGGAGCAACTGTGGATGAGATGGTTAGATAGCATTAATGATTCAATGAACATGAGATTGAGCAAACTCCAGGAGACAGCAAAGGCTGGCATCCTGCAGTTCATGGGATCACAAAGACTGGACATGACTGAGTGAATGAAGAACAACAGCAAGTCAGGAAAATTCCTCAGAAGCTGCAAATGATGAATACCTGTATTGGTTGGACCCACACAAGAAAATAAAAACAAAACCAAAACAATGAAAAGTCCATTGTCTTTATATAGTACCTTAGTTTAGAGATAACATTCACTTTTGCAAACATCACTTCATATAGTCTCATTTTGAAAATGTGGATTTGGAGGTGCAGATGTGCTTATTTTCAAAGATGACTATCAACAGAGTACCCTCTGCATGTTTCTTATTTGAAAATCCTGAGAGAATTTGCTTGGCCAGTGCATATGCTTCCTTGTGTCTGATCATCCTCCAGATTTGGTCAGCTCAGACTCAGGAATGGGAGAGGAGTAGAAACATGACTGAGAGTGTGGGCTGCAGCTATTCCTAGGAAAGGGGAGTGAGCAGTTACTGCAAAACATAACCAACCCTCTTACCAGCAAGGCGAGGTGTGGAAATATTTTCCAGCTAGTCAGCTAAAATAAATAAAACCTGTACTTTAAGAAGTAGATTTTGCAGAAGTGAGTTATTAATTATCAGAGTTATTATTAAAAACTTCCATAACCGAGACCATGTGCCATCATTTTTTTAATCCTCTTTTGCATGGAAGGATGAAGATATGTATTCTTGAACATTTCAAATAAATTAAAGCAAGTTCCCAAAATAGAGAGTGTGTGGGCAATTTTGTTGGTATTGTTTTACTCCTTGTTCAAACTCTGGCATTCACACCATCCACACACTTATGTCTGTGGACTGGAACAGTAAGGAACAATGAGGTGGGTTTCAGTGGCTTCTACAAAGAGACAGAGCTGCACCTGCCTGTTCTGAGGATACTGTTGTCAAGTGAGACCTTCTCCCAGGTATATTTATAGTTCATCCCACTGCTAATGTGTCGTAAAATGGAAGAGTTCTAAAAATATGCTGGGAGATGAAGTTTCAGAGTAAAGAAATTTAAATGGATCTGGCTGTGTTTATTTTATTCCTTATACTAGCCAAATAATATTAGGAATGGAGGAAAGGGATGACTAGGGTAGATAAATTTCAAGATTTTAGGCTGAAAGAGGGCTGAATTTTTAAAAGGGAAAAATTGGTAAAGAGTGAATGAAAAGTGGTAAGCAATACAAAAACTTACTCTGATGTTTTTATTAAGTTCCAACAAAACAGCAAGAGGTTGACTTTTTGTTTTCTGTATATCCAGCTGTAGCTTTATGAAAGACCCCCAGGGAGGCACATATAATCAGGAAAGTCAGGGACAGTGTGGCCAGAATGATGGCTTTTGAGCTTTAAAGGGTCCGTCTTGACAAGCTCACTACTCCAGGCCTGTCAAGAGGACCTGAACTTGCTCGGGTATTCCTTCCTAGAGGAGGTCACCTTGTAATCACTATACAATGTAGGAAAAAAAACATCTAAAAGCATAGACTTTGAACCTTGGCAAATGAGAGAGCTATCTCTGATCATTCTTAGAACTGTGTATCTTTGGACAAATTATTGTTTTATATCTGAGTTTTCTTTCCCAAACAGTGAAAGTTCAGAGTTCTTAGGAAGAGTAAATGAGGCAATATGTGTTATATACTGAGTAGCACTTGATAGAAGTTTAAAAAAAACCAAACGAGGTCTATCACTATTACCTACTTGAGTCCCTTTTAGTTGACCAGTCATCCATATTTGCACTGAAAAAGTCTTGGACTTTCTGGGTTTTAGCATGGCCAATCTCAGGTGCCGGAAACTGTTCAGTCCTGGACAAACTGGGATGGTGGTGATGCTAGTCTCTCACCCTTTAGGGTAAAAGACTTTTTAATCAAAACTTCTTGATTCCAATATGCATTTCTAGAGGTTTTTATTCTCTTTGTGTTTCACAACTATGTGTATTTATTTAACAGACCCTTACATAGTACTTAGTATGTACCATTCACTGAGCTTTTTCAAATGTTTACTTATCTAATCATCCTAAAAACACTCTGAGACAGGTCCTATCATTATCCTTGTTTACAGACAAGGAAACCAAGGCAGAGAGAGATAAAGTAAGTTGCAGAGGGCCACAGATAAGCCTGGATTCAAAATTTCAAATTCTGGTTCCAGAGTGTACACTATTTACTACTACACTTATGTTAACTTTGTGTAGTGTATGTATTCTAATAAGTAGTACCTGGAATTAAGATGAGAATTCCATTTTAAGCTCTGTCACTGATTTGAAACTTGGCTTCACTCTTTACATCCAAGTTTGTTGAGCTGTAACCTGAGACACGTACTTAAACCAGGCGGTTAAGGGCTATGAATATCATGGGGGAAAGGATACCATAAAAGGCAGGATAATAATATTGCCACATGACATCCAAGGCCAAATTTTCCAGTGTGAATCTTTGGGATCTCTGTGTTCTTTTTGTTTTTTACTTTATTTCTGTTACCAATATATCATATCACATATGAAAGATATTTCTCTTTAGAATGATAGGAGAAAATGCTGAACATTTAATCAAATCAGCCATTTTGACTGTCATGGATTCAGGTAGTCACAAAATTGTCAGATTAGCTTAAATTCTAGACATTATCTTTACTGTATTTTGAATTAATTCTTTTTAATAAATATCTATCTTCTTTGCCTCTGCCCTGACACTCTCCACCCCAAGTACACATTCACATAGCTTTGTCAGTTACTTGACAAAGTGGCTCTGCTATAAACCTTGATTAAGAGTTAATGGTTTTGCCAGCACAGCCTAAATATGATTAGTTGTGCAGATGAGTTGAGGCATATGGATGAAGCCTCCTCACACTTCTGTGCATATCCAATTTACCACTTTTCCTGGAAATAGTTGAGGATATGAAAATCTTTGGTATGTCCCCTTTTTACAGATTTATTTAGAATTCACAAATGTTTTATTCCAAATGCTTTTTCCTTAAAGTCACAAAATTAAATTCAACAGAAGGCACATGATCTTCATTTCATGTTATTTCATATATTTTTCATTTCATCTTATTTTGTATGATTTGGCAGCCAATGTGAGATTTCTGAAGGGTAAAGTACTATTTTGGACATTTTCTGAAATGAAATGGTGGTGCTTCAGGATTATTCTAGAGCCATTTCACACAGCACATTCTGTTAGTCCCCAGATAAAAGCGAGAATTTGCTTCTCACAGACATGAAACCAAGAAAGTCATCATGACATTCTTTTATATTCATTCCAGGAATTTTTGAGCACCTAATATATGCAGGCATGATGCTAAGTTTCAGAAGATGAGGTCCCTGATTTCAACAGGTGTCCAGAAGGGCTACAAAGTAGAATACTAAAAAGTTTACAATGGAAGTACAAAAGGCTGCTGAGAGGCAAAAAAAGAAAAGACTATTTAGGATGGGATGGAAAGAAGGGATGGAGAGATAGGGAGAGATATCTTAGAAGAGGTGGCATATGAACACATCCTTGAGAGACAAATAGGATCTGAACAGATAGAGAAGGGTAGGAAGGACAGTTTGTGCTGAGAGGACAGCAAAAGCAAAGCCACATTAGGCAACTGACAAAGTGCAAAGGGTCAAGTCTTCTGAGACCATGGTCAGTGCCCATAAGCGTTAGGCACAGGAGGATATGAGTGCTGCACTGAGACAGACGGGAAGACATTCGATAATAACTACAGAAGTTCTTGGCATGCTTTTAGTGTGGACTTTGTAGGCAAAAGGAGCAATTGCTTAATTGACTAATGTATGTGAGCTCATTGTATACAACACAGGACATAGAGCAGTTAGTAGTTGGCTGTAATTATTATCATTCTTAATTTTGGAGGTTTCTAGTAAACAGGAGTGATGAGATCATGCTTAGAAGAGATTATTAACTATTCCTTTGCTTGAATCTACAATTCCTCTTTCTTTTCCCATCAGCTCTTAAGAGCAACAGAGAGGGAAAGTCCACAGAGAGGACATCAGATCTAGCATTTGATGATATGGCAATCCTACTATCAACTTCCTCAAAAAGATTTGTTATGCCAGTTTGGAAGTGAACACTCACCCAATTGAGAGCTAGTTATCATTGAAGGGCTTCCCTGGTGGCTTGGAGGTTAAAGCATCCGCCTCCAATGCGGGAGACCTGGGTTCAATCCCTGAATCGGAAAGATCCCCTGGAGAAGGCAATGGCAACTCACTCCAGTACTCTTGCCTGGAAAATTCCATGAACGGAGGAGCCTGGGAAGCTGCAGTCCATGGGGTCGCACAGAGTTGGACACGACAGAAGTGACTTAGCAGCAGCAGCAGCAGTGTGAGTCAAGCCCAATTCTTGGTGCTTCATCCATATTATTACATGTCCAACCTCCACAAGAACCCTATAAAATAACTGGCCTGGGAGGTTGAGTTGTTAGAAACCTCATGAAAGAGACAGAACTTTAGAGAAAAGAAGGATTCCAAAAGTTGCCTACAAAGAAAAACAGGGTGTCTGATAGAAAGAATGTGAGCAAAAATAAGTATTTAAATGTATTTCTGTTAAAGATAAAGAAACCAAAGGTGGGAGAGACTAATAATTCACACAGCTGTTAAGTATTAGAGCTTGGATTCTAATACTTGAGCAGGCCTAATACATTGAGCAGATCTAACTTTGAGGTCTGTATCCTAGGACTTGAATACAGGTTTTAAGCCTCCAGAATTCATGTTGTTAATCCTTATTTTACAGTGCTATACATTCATACATAAAATGACTGTCTTTTTTAATGAAATACAGTAATCACTGAGTACCTGCAGGGGCTTGGTTCCAAGACCCACTGAGGATACTGAAATCTGCAGATGGTCAAATCCCTTATACATGTAATGTGATGTAGTATAGTTAGCTCTCCATATCCACAATTTATACTCTATGGATTCAACCAACTATGGATCCATTTTCCAGAGGTGAGGGATATGTGGAAACACAAGGCCAACTCTGTGTTAACAATAAGAAACCAGCTTTCAAGGAACTTTTAGCCTACCTAGGGAAGACAGAAATCCTAGGAAGAATCATGTCTACATTTTTGCATTATTTTTAAAATTTTATTTATTTTTTAATTGAAGGATAATTGTTGTAAGAATTTTGTTGCTTTCTGTCAAACCTCAACATGAATCAGCCATAAGTATGCATATATCCCATCCCTTTTGAACCTCCCTCCCAATTCTCACCCCATCACACCCCTCTAGGTTGATACAGAGCCCCTGTTGAATTTCCTGAGCCATACAGCAAATTCCTGTTGGCTATCTATTTTACATATGTAATGTAAGTTTCCAACACATCTCACCCTCTCCTCCTCTCTCCCCATATCCATAAGTCTATTCTCTATGTCTATTTCTCCATTGTTTCCCTGTAAATAAATTCTTCAGTGCCATTCATCTAGATTATATATATGCGCGTTAGAATACGATATTTATCTTTTTCTTTCTGACTTACTTCACTCTGTATAATAGGCTCTTGGTTCATCCACTTCATTAGAACTGACTCAAATGTGTTCCTATTTATGGCTGAGTAATATTCCATTGTATATATGTACCACAACTTCTTTATCCATTCATCTGTCTTTGGACATCTAGGTTGCTTCCATGTTCTAGCTATTGTAATAGTGCTGCAAAGAACACCAGGATATATGTGTCTTTTTCAATCCTGGTTTCCTCAGGGTATATGCCTAGGAGTGGGATTGCTGGATCATATGGTGGTTTTATTCCTAGTTTTTTAAGGACTCTCCATACCCTCATCCATAGTGGCTGTATCAATTTACATTCCCACCAACAGCACAAAAACATTTCATTTCTCCACACCCTCTCCAGCATTTATTGTTTACAGACTTTTTGATGACAGCCATTCTGACTGGTGTGAGGTGGTATCTTATTGTCGTTTTGATTTGCATTTGTAAAATAATGAGTGATGTTGAGCATCTTTTCATGTTTCTTAGCCATCTGTATGTATTTTTTGGAGAAATGTCTCTTTAGGTGTTTTTCCCACTTTTTGATTGGG
Source organism: Budorcas taxicolor (assembly GCF_023091745.1). Taxonomy (NCBI): domain Eukaryota; kingdom Metazoa; phylum Chordata; class Mammalia; order Artiodactyla; family Bovidae; genus Budorcas; species Budorcas taxicolor. The sequence continues at coordinate 87,412,839 of NC_068911.1, read as the reverse complement.
TTGTTTGTTTTTCTGGTATTGAGTTGGATGAGCTGCTTGTATATTTTGAAAATTAATCTTTTGTCAGTTTTTCATTTGCTATTATTTTCTCCCATTCTGAGAGTTGTCTTTTACCTTGCTTATAGTTTCTTTTGCTGTGAAAAAGCTTTTAAGTTTAATCAGGTCCCACTTGTTTACTTTTGTTTTTATTTCCATTACTCTAGGAGGTGGGTCATAGAGGATCTTTCTTTGATTTATGTCATCAAGTGTTCTGCCTGTGTTTTTCTCTAAGAGTTTTATAGTTTCTGGTCTTACATTTAGGTCTTTTTAACCCATTTTGAGTTTATCTTTGTGCATGGTGTTAGGAAGTGTTCTAATTTCATTCTTTCACATGTAGTTGTCCAGTTTTCCCAGCATCATTTATTGAAGAGGCTGTCTTTGCCCCACTGTATGTTCTTGCCTCCTTTGTCAAAAATAAGGTACCCATAGGTGCATGGGTTTATTTCTGGGCTTTCTATCTTGTTCCATTGGTCTATATTTCTGTTTTTGTGCCAGTACCATACTGTCTTGATGACTGTAGCTTTGTAGTATAATCTGAAGTCAGGAAGGTTGATTTCTCCAGTTCCATTCTTCTTTCTCAAGACTGCTTTGGCTGTTTGGGGTCTTTTGTGTTTCCATATGAATTGTGAAATTTTTTGTTCTAGTTCTGTGAAAACTGCCATTGGTAATTTGATAGGGATCACATTGAATCTGTAGATTGTGTTTGGTAGTATAATCATTTTCACAATATTGATTCTTCCTACCCAGGAACATGGAATATCTCTCCATCTGTTTATGTCATCTTTGATTTCTTTCATCACTCTCTTATAATTTTCTGTGTAGAGTTGTTTTGTCTCCTTAGGTAAGTTTATTCCTAGGTACTTAACTCTTTGTGTTGCAGTGGTGAATGGGATTGATTCTTTAATTTCTATTTCTGATTTTTCATTGTTAGTATATAGAAATGTAAGTATGTCTATGTATTGATTTTGTATCCTGCAACCTTGCTAAATTCACTGATTAGCTCTAGCAATTTTCTGATACTATTTTTAGGGTTTTCTATGTACAATATCATGTCATCTGCAAACAATGAGAACTTTACTTCTTTTCAGATCTGGGTTCCTTTTATTTCTTTTTCTTCTCTGATTGCTGTAACTAGGACTTCCAGAACCATGTTGAATAATAGTGGTGAAAGTGGACACCCTTGTCTTGTTCCTGATCTTAGGGTGAATGCTTTGTTTTTCACTTGAGAATAATGTTTGTTGAGGGCTTATCATATGTGGCCTTTACTATGTTGAGGTAGGTTCCTTCTATGCTCATTTTTTTTAAGAGTTTTATTCATAAATGGGTGCTGAATTTTGTCAAAGGCTTTTTCTGGATCTATTGAGATTATCATATGGTTTTTATCTTCACTTTGTTAATATGGTGTATCAAATGGATTGATTTGCATATATTGAAGAATCCTGTATTCCTGGAAAAAACCAAACTTGGTCATGGTGTATAAGCTTTTTGATGTGTTGCTGAATTCTGTTAGCTAAAATTTTGTTGAGGATTTTTATATCTATATTCATCAGTGATAACAGCCTGTAGTTTTCTTTTTTGTGTTGTCTTTGTCTGGTTTTGGTATCAGGGTGATGGTGGCCTTGAAGAACGAGTTTGGTAGTGTTCCTTCCTCTGCAGTTTTTGGAAAGAGTTTTAGAGGGATAAGCATTAGCTCTTCTCTAAATGTTTGACAGAATTTTCCTGTCAAGCCATCTGGTCCTGGGCTTTTGTTTTTTTGTGAGATTTTTGATCACAGTTTCAATTTCAGTGCTTGTAATTGGGTCATTCGTAATTTCAATTTCTTCCTGGTTCAGTCTTGGAAGATTGAGCTGTTCTAAGAATCTGCCCATTTCTTCCAGGTTATCCATTTTATTGCCATATAGTTGTTCATAATATGTTCTTATGAGCCTTTGTATTTCTGTATTGTCTGTTGTAACTGCTCCTTTTTCTTTTCTGATTTTGTTGATTTGATTCTTCTCTCTTTTTTCTTGATGAGTCTGGCTAAAGGCTTGTCAATTGTATTTATGTTCTCAAAGAACCAGCCTTTAGTTTTATTATCTTTACTATCATTTCTTTCATTTCTTTTTCATTTATTTCTGCTTGGATCTTTATGATTTCTTTCCTTCTACTTATTTTGGGTTTTTATTTGATCTTCTGTTTCCAGTTGTTTTAAGTGTAAAGTTAGGTCATCTATTAAATGTTTTTCTTGTTTCTTGAGGTAGGATTGTACTGCTATAAACTTCACTCTTAGCACTGCTTTTGCTGCATCCCATAGGTTTTGAGTTGTCCTGTTTTAATTGTCATTTGTTTCTAGAAATTTTTTGATTTTCCTTTTGATTTCTTCAGTAACCTGTTGGTTATGTAGAAACATGTTTAAACTCCACATGTTTGTATTTCTTACAGTTTTTTTCTTGCAACTGAAATCTAGTCTCATAGCATTGTGGTCGGGGAAGATGCTTGATACAATTTCAATTTTGTTAAATTTAGTGAGATTTGATCTGTGACCTAAGATGTGGTCTATCCTGGAGAATGTTCCATGTGCACTTGAGAAGAAGGTGCATTCTTCTGCGTTTGGATGGAATGTCCTGAAGATATCAATGAGATCCATCTCATCTAATGTATCCTTTAAGACTTGTGTTTCCTTATTAATTTTCTGTTTTAGTGATCTGTCCATTGGTGTGAGTGGAGTTTTAAAGTCTCCTACTATTATTGTGTTACTGTCAATTTCTCCTTTTATGTCTGTTTAGTAATGTTTGTCTTATGTATTGAGGTGCTCCTACGTTGGGTGCATAGGTATTTTCAATTGTTATGTCTTCCTCTTGGATTGATCCCTTGATCATTATGTAGTGTCTTTCCTTATCTCTTGTACTCTTCTTTATTTTAAGGTCTATTTTGTCTGATATTAAGATTGCTACTCCAGCTTTCTTTTGCTTCCCATTTGCATGAAATAAATTTTTCCATCCTCTGACTTTCAGTCTAATGTTTCTTTGGTCTGAAGTGTGTTTCTTGTAGACAGCATATATATGGGTCATGTTTTTGTATCCATTCAGCCAGTCTGTCTTTTGGTTGGCACATTTAATCCATTTACATTTAAAGTAATTATTGATATATATGTTCTTATTGCCATTTTCTTAATTGTTTGGGGTTTATTTTGTAGATCTTTTTTCTTCTCTTCTATTTCTTGACTATATAAGTCCCTTTAACATTTATTGTGAAGCTGGTTTGGTGGTAATGAATTCTTTTAACTTTTGCTTGTCTGAAAATTTTTTTAAAAATTTCTCCATCAATTTCTAATGAGATCCTTTCTGGGTACAGTAATCTTGGTTGCAGATTTTTCTGTTTCAGAACTTTAAATATATCCTGCCATTCCCTTCTGGCCAGCTGAGTTTCTGCTCAACAATCAGCTGTTAAGCATATGGGGTTTCCCTTGTGTGTTACTTGTTGCTTCTCCCTTGCTGCTTTTCATATTATTTGTTTGTGTTTAGTCTTTTTAGTTTTATTAGTATGTGTCTTGGCATGTTTCTCCTTGGGTTTATCCTGTATGGGACTCTTTGTGGCTCTTGGACTTCACTGAATATTTCCTTTTTCTTGTTGGGGAAATTTTCAACTATAACCTCTTCAAAAATTTTCTCATACCCTTTTTTCCCCCTCTTCTTCTTCTGGGACCTCTATAATTCAAATATTGGTGCATTTGATATTTTCTCAGAGGTCTCTGAGACTATCCTCAGTTCTTTGAATGTTTTTTTTTTTAAATTTTATTCTACTTTTCAGAAGTTGTTTCCACCATTTTATCTTCCAGCTCACTGATTCATTCTTCTGCTTCAGATATTCTGCTATTCATTCCTTCTAGAGTATTTTTAATTTCAGTAATTGTGTTTGTTTCTGTATGTTTATTTTTTAATTCTTCTAGGTCTTTGTTAATTGATTCTTGCATTTTCTCCATTTTGTTTTCAAGGGTTTTGATCATTTTTACTATCATTATTCTGAATTCTTTTTCAGGTAGTTTGCCTGTTTCCTCTTCATTTATTTGGATTTCTGAGTTTCTAATTTGTTCCTTCATTTGTGTAGTATTTCTCTGCCTTTTCATTATTTTTTTTTAACTTATTGTGTTTGAGATTTCCTTTGCCCAGGCTTTGAGGTTGAATTCTTTCTTCTTTCTGATTTCTGCCCTCCTAAGGTTGGTCTAGTGGTTTGTGTAAGCTTCATATAGGGTGATATTTGTGCTGAGTTTTGTTTGCTTGTTTGTTTGTTTATTTGTTTTTCCTCTGATGGGCAAGGCTGAGTGAGGTGGTATTCCTGTCTGCTGATGATTGGGTTTGTATTTTTGTTTTGTTTGTTGTTTAGATGAGGTGTCCTGCACAGGGTGCTACTAGTGGTTGGGTGATGCAGGATCTTATGTTCGAGCAGTATCCTTTGTGTGAATTCTCACTGTTTGATACTCTCTAAGGTTAGTCCTCTAGTACTCTACAGTCTTGGAGTTCATGCTCCCACCCCAAAGGCTCAGGGCTTGATCTCTGGTCAGGAATGAAGATTCCACAAGTGGTTTGTTATGGCATTAAGTGAGCTTAAAAGAAATACCCAAAAATGAGAAACCAAAGGTGAACCACAGACAAAATGAGACAAATCATAATTAAAATAATGGATTATGAACATATACGTATATACCCATAAGCATAATCAAAACAGTACAAGAAAAATAAAGTACAATAGATTGACCCAGGAAACAAAGGAAATAAAAAATTATATTTACCAGTTAAAACCAAAACTAACTTAAGCACAAACTGGAGAACAAAACTAAAGTGAGGTGCCAAGTGGGGAATAAAGCAAAGAAAACAAAACTAACAAATATGTTGAGAGGAAAGGAAAGAAAGAAAAGAAAGAATAGATATGCAAAATTAAATAGTAGTAGATGTAGATGAAGATTGATATACATTGAAGATTAACTGCAAGGGGAAAAGAATAGTAGTAAAGGCAAACAAAGGAATAAATGTAGAAAAAATATAATAGGTTTAAAAAAATTAAAATTAAAAAAAGGAATTTAAAAAAAAAGGAAAATTCCACAGAACTGCAAAAGCCCAATGTAGAGGCAGAGGTTTATAACAACCATAAAAATTGTGACTGAATATACACATATACACCCATAAGCAAAATCAAAACAGTCCAACTAAAATAAAGTATGATAGATTGGCCTGGCGAAGAGAGGAAACCAAAAATTATATTTACCACTTAAGAGAAAAACTAACTAATGCAGAAAGTGGCAAGCAAAACTAAAGCAAGGTGCCAACTGGGGAATAAAGCAATGAAAATAAAACTAGCAAATATGTTGAGAGGAAAGGAAAGAAAGAAAAGAAAGAAAGAAGAGCAAAGTTAAATAGAGGTAGATAAAGAATATTTAAATACACTAAAGATTAACTGCAAGGGGAAAAAACAGTGGGAAAAGCAAATGAAGGAATAAATGTAGAAAAAATAATAATGGTTTTTAAAAATTAAAACTAATATTAAAAAAAGAGTAAAGAGAAAAAAAAGGAAAAAGAAAGAAAGAATGAAAACTCCACAGAATTGCAAAAGCCCAACATAGAGGCAGAGGTTTATAAAAACAATAAAAAATGTGACTGAGAGAAAAAAAATGCTCAAAAACTTAATTAGGTTTCATAGTGCCAATAAAATTGACAACTACAACGGGGGTGGGTAAAGGCGGGGGGAGAAAAAAAATCCAGAAGAATCTACAGAACAAATCAAAGCATAAGAATAATAAATGTTTATCTTGAGTCACTGCTGTTTTTTTTCCCTCACTGGGAGTCACAGACCTCCTCACCTCCCTAGATTGCCCTCCAACACTCTGCTGGTGTGCTGTGGGGACAGCCCAGATTCTAATCTGGTTCTACTTCTGTGTGCTCTTGCCTCCAATGTCCATAGCTATTGGAACTAGTATGTTTTCTTTTGTGGGAGATCTCAATGTCCTTTTATATATTTCATGAACACATAGTCTGCCTAATTGATCATGTGGATTTAATCTGCAGCTTGTACAGCTGGTGGGAAAGTTTTGGGTTTTCTTCCTTAGCCACACTGCCCCTGGGTTTCAATTGTGGTTTTATTTCCACCTCTGGGTCATCCACTGGGGTTTGTTCCTGAGGCTTCTACTCTGGAGGACTTGGGTCTGCCCCAGTGAGGGCCAGGTGTGGAGGTGGTGCAGCTGCTTGGGTTGCAGGGGTACTGGTAGCAACAGGTACTCAGGGGAGTTGGTGGCTAGGGCAGCAGGAAATATAGTGCTCTAGAAGTTTATGGCAACCAGTGTTGGGCAAAATTGGGCAATATTGCTCCAATATTCTTGCTTGGAGAACCCTCTCTCTGACAGAAAAACCTGGCAGGCCAGAGTCTACATGGTCACAAAGAGTTGAACCTGACTGAAGTGACCCTGTGTGCAAGACTTTTTTTTTGCCTGTGGCAGCTCTGCCCTGGTGAGAGTTGAGCATGAAGGTAGCACAAATGCTTGGCTTGCAGGAAAACTGGTGGCATCAAGGGTGCAGGGACACAGACTGTCTCCACTGCAGGAGTTATGGCCCTATCAGAGTCTTTTTTCGAGTTTCTTGTAGCTGGAGATCAGAAGGCCTCTTTGGCCAGTCTTTCTCCATAGCTGTACCCATTCAGGCACTTAGAGGGCTCCCTTGCCTGGGATCCTTCTCTGTTGTTCAGGCATCAGGCACAAGGAGGGGTCCCTCTGGCTGAGGTCCTATTCTGTAGATAGCTGTGCCAGGCACTTAAAGGGGCAGCCTGGGTGAGATCCTACTCTGTAGTTCAGTGCATCAGGTGTTTGACAGGCTAGCCTGTCTATTGTTCAGCTGCCTATGCTGGCATGTGGGTCGAGAGAAGGTATGGTGATGGCTCCACCCCCTATGCACAACTCAGCAGTATTGCCTTGCTTCCGTGGCTGCCCAGCTTTCCTCCACAGGTGTTTCCCACCACAATCTCCTCCCTTACATCCCCTTGATCCATCCGTCCACAGTCAACAGCAGCCCTCACCCTGGGATTGCTCCACCATCCCTAAACTCCAGCTCCCAGCCATTGTGCCTTTCAGGGGGCCTGTGTCCCTCTCTGGGGTATGTATGGCTGCAGCAAGGACTGTCTGATTCTCATTCCATTTAGGCTGCCGCAGATCAGCTGTTTCACTCTCAGCCTTAAATGTTTCTCCTCTGATTCAGACAATTGCCCTAATGTAAGGATTGGACCCCTGCTTCCGTTCCCCCACATGCCAAGTGCAGGTCCAGTCCTACCAACACTCCTGTTTTCCCCCTAGTTCCTTTATCCTATCAAGTTTTGGGTGGCTTTATATATTCTTTCCCACTGGTCAGTTACTCCTGTCTGCCCTCAGCTGGTGTTCTGCATGCACTTATGTATTTGAAGGTGTATTCCTGATGTGTCTGTAGAGAGAGGTGTGCTCCACATCCACCTACTCCTCTGCTGTCTTGTTCTCTACAATTTTGCATTCTTATCAAATTCAGTGAAAGAAAAGAAAAAGAATATAGCATTCGCAGAACACCCAGTGCAGATCATGTATAATGTTTTCTTAATTTTTTAAAATGCCTTGATTGAAATATCATCCACTCATTTAGCATGGTTTTTAATGTATAGCCCATGGAATTTTCCAGGTAGGAATACTGAGTGGAGTGCCATTTCCTACTCCAGGGGAATCTTCCTGGTACGAGGATTGAAACTGCATCTCTGTGTCTCCTGCATTGGCAGGTGGATTCTTTGCCGCTAGGACCCCCTGGGAAGCCCTAAATTTATAATGTGTATTCACAGAGTTGTGCAATCATAATCACAATCCGATTTTAGAATTTTCATCAGTCCTCCATCCCAAATCTATACCCATTAGCAATCACTCCCTATCCTACCTACCACATTGTTCACCATAGGCAACCACTAATTTCTGCATCTATAGATTTCCCTATTCTAGACATTTCAAATAGATGAAATCATGAAATATGTGGTCTTTTGCGACTGGATTCTTTCACCTAGCATAATATTTTCAATGTTTATCCAAGTTGTAACTGGCATGAGTACTTCATTTTATTTTTATTGCTGAATAATATTCCATAGTATGGATATACAATGTATTATTTATTCATTCATCTAATTATATAAATTTGACTTGTTTCTACTTTTTGTTTGATATGAATAATGCTTATATGAACATCTGTGCAAGTTTTTATGTAAACATATATTTACATATCTTAGAGTGGATAGCTTTTTTTTTTTCCTTGTCTCATTGCCCTGGCTAGAACCTCCAGTAAAATATGGAATAGAAGTGGATAGAGAAAGTAACTTCATTTCTCTCCTGATCTTAAGGAGGATGCATTCAGTGTTTCACCATTCTGTATAATGTTAGCTGTGGCTTTATTTCTTGTAGGTGTCTTTTGTAGATGAGGTTGAGGAAGTTTACGTCTATTCCTGGTTGGTTGGTAATTTTTATTTTTTCATTAATTATGAAAGAGTATTGAATTTTGAAAAAAATTTTCTTCATCTATTAAGATCTCTTGTACTTTATTATATTATGGCTTTTGTACTTTATTATATTGATATGTGTGTTATATTAACTGATTTTTGAATATTAAATTAACCTTGGATTCTTGCAATTGTTCCATTTGGTATAGTGTATAATCATATCTTTATGTGTTAGATTTGGCTTGATAGTAATATCTTGAGGATTTTTGCATTCATGTCCCTCATGGTCTGTAGTTTTATATTCTTTGGGTGATTATATTAGTCTGTTGGATTATCATAACAAAATGCCACAGACTATGTGGCTTAAATAGAAATTTATTTTTCAGAGTTCTGTAGGTTGAGAAGTCCAAAATCAAGCTGACTGATTCAGTTACTGATGAGAGCTGTCTTCCTGGCTTGCAGATGACCACTTTGTCTTCCCATGGCCTTTCCTCTGAGTGTTGTGGAGGGGAGAGAAAGGAGAATGGAGGGGGAGAGAGAGAGACTTCATTTAACCTTAATTACCTCATAAAGGTCCAGTTTCCAAAATTTAGGGGTAGAGAATTTGGGGAGGACACAGTATGGTTTATAGCAGTGATATATTTGTCTGGCTTTGGTATCAGAGTAATAGTAGCCTCATATAATAAGTTGGGTAGTGTTCCTTGCTCTTCTGTTTTGGGGAAGAGATTGTGAAGCTTACTATTAATTCTCCTTTAAATGTTTGTACATGTTTTTCTTGCTGCTTTAAAGCTTTTGTCTTTGTTTTTTCAACATTTTTATTATGATATGTTTGGATGGGGATTTCTTTGTGTTTACCTAACCTGGAGTTCATTGGGCTCTTGGATATGTTAATTAATACTTTCCATTAAATTTAGAATGTTGCTACCATTATTAGTTGATAATTTTTCTCCTTTTTTTCCTTCCTCTCCTCTCCTCTTCTTTCTTCTCTTCCTGTTTTATCTCCTGTTATGCATATGTTGTTGCACTTAACGGTGTCCCACGTTTCTCTGATATTACTCATTTTTTAATCTCTCTATTCTTCAGATTGCATCATGTTTATTGATCTGTATTGAAGTTCACTGATGCTTTCTTCTGCTAGTTTAAATCTATTGTTGACCCCTTCAATGAAATTTTGATCTCAGTTGTATTTTTCAACTTCAAAATTTCCATTTTTAAAATAATTTATTTCTGTATTGATATTTTCTATTTGATAAGACACTGTCATCACATTTTCCTTTACTTCTTTAAGCAAGGATTCTTTTGGTTCTTTGAATATATTTATAATAGCTGCTTTGTAGTCTTTGTCTACTATGTCTAACATGTGGGATCTTTCAAAGGTAATTTCTGTTCCTTGCTTTTGTTTCCTATATGTAAGTCACAGTTTCCTGTTTTTTGCATACAGTCTATGTTTCTGTTGAATATTGGGCATTTAAAATAATATAGCAATTTTCTCTTACTCTCTCCCAAATAAAATTGTTTCTCCTGGAGAAATAACCAGATATTCTATTTTATGTCTGCCTCTTGCTCTGAAAGAAAATCTCTGCACACTGCTTCAGAGCTGTGTGTGCATGGAGACAGTGACTCACTTTTCTTGGAATGACACCCTGACTTCCCTGGGCTGGGGCAGCTGGTCTTAACTTGTCTTTCCTGTCCCTTTACATTTAGTTTCTGAGCCTATTATCTCTATTAAACCTTAGAACCACCTATAAGTAAGGTAGCAAATATCAGAGCCAGGCTTTAAATCCAGACATTTGACACCATTCCTTGCTTTGTGGCAAGTGCTTAATAATATTTGCTAACTAAATTAATGAACCCCTAAAATCAAGCAATACATATCTAGAAAAAAAGAACTTGTCAAGAAGGATGTTAAAATAAAGGCTATTACAGTTGGGTTGAGAGATATCATGGAGGATTTTTTTATTTTGCTATTATAGAATAAAATGAATGTCTTAGAAATTGCACAATTATCAAACTTTGCACCTAAACTAACTATTGGCCTTTATGACCAAGATATGCTGTACAGTCAATTTTTCAGATCCTTATATAGTACTTAGTATGGCTTAGTTTCATAGTATGTGAAGCAGTAGCTCAGAAAGGGGTAATTACTGAGGAAAGATAAAGCAGTGAAGAGGAGCTTCAAGAGTGTGAATGGAAAGGTAACTGCAGAAATGATAAAAGGAAACTTAAGTGGCTAAAAAAGAACTCAAGTGTCTGATCCCAGAACTACACCAACAAGGAGGGGACCTCCAGAACTGGCATTTTCATTATTTCTGGTGGATAATCCCAGCCTTGATGGTGTCTCAAGCACAGGACAAGTCAAGTATATTTCTCTGATTATATTCTCTTTTGAAAAAAATGGCTAAGATGGGGGAAAAAAGGAAACATTTTGCACTCTGGTGATTTCTGTGCATCTCTGATGGTTTTTCTTTATGCTTCTTTCTATCCATTTCTGGTTATGCCTTCTAACACCCAAAGCCAGATTCCAGGATCTGTGATTATAAGTCTGTCTTGTCTGGCTCCTCCAGGGCAGTTAATCTTTCTCTTTGGGCTAAAATAACTGAGGTGCTATAATCTCAGAGCAATGAAACCAAGTTAGACCTGGGCATGAGAATATTAGAACTGGACATGGAACAGACTGGTTCCAAATAGGAAAAGGAGTATGTCAAGGCTGTCACCCTGCTTATTTAACTACTATGCAGAGTACATCATGAGAAATGCTGGACTGGAAGAAACACAAGCTGGAATCAAGATTGCTGGGAGAAATATCAATAACCCCAGATATGCAGATGACACCACCCTTATGGCAGAAAGTGAAGAGGAACCAAAAAGCCTCTTGATGAAAGTGAAAGTGGAGAGTGAAAAAGTTGGCTTAAAGCTCAACATTCAGAAAATGAAGATCATGGCATTCGGTCCCATCACTTCATGGGAAATAGTTGGGGAAACAGTGTCAGACTTTATTTTGGGGGGCTCCAAAATCACTGCAGATGGTGACTGCAGCCATAAAATTAAAAGATGCTTACTCCTTGGAAGAAAAGTTATGACCAACCTAGATAGCATATTCAAAAGCAGAGACATTACTTTTGGGAGGGATTGGGGGTAGGAGGAGAATGGGACAACAGAGGATGAGATGGCTGGATGGCATCACTGAATCGATGGACATGAGTCTGAGTGAACTCCGGGAGTTGGTGATGGACAGGGAGGCCAGGCGTGCTGCGATTCATGGGGTTGCAGAGTCAGACACGGCTGAGCGGCTGAACTGAACTAATGAGAATGCTGCCTACATTGAATTAAAGCCTTGAAAAGCAGCCATGGTTGTTTTAACTCAGTTCATCTCCAAAGACAAGAAGAATAGTCTGACAGATGGAAATAGTTTAATTTGGTAGATGAAAACATTTCTAAGACTCATGGACTATATTACAAATGCTGTCAGTTGAACCTCTTATACGACGCAGAACTGTATTCTCCTATACGATATCATTTAGAAGGCCCAAAGGAGCATTTTAAAAAATGAAATGGAACAGAAAATCTACCCCAGATAACTGTTGCTAAGTTTGCTGATGTCATTTAGAGATCCCTTTGTTACTTACCTCTAGTGGGTTAAAAGCATTGCAAAGATTTTTTTCCTGCCCTCAGCATATCTTTAAGTGACAGGCACAGATGTTTGCTTTCACTTCCTAGCATCCTCACCCTGGGCATTCATTGTCTAAGCACTGGAGTTTCAGTCATCACATGAATGATTACAAAATACACATCCACATCCACTGTCCTTTTGCCATCTCTAGTGCTCCTGTGGGTCATTGGATAATTAGATATTTGAAAAGCACCTTGACATAAGAGCTATAAATAATTCCTTTCTCCAATTTTAGAAAGTTCCATGGACGGAAGGGTCATTGGAAAAATCCTTGTATTACCCTGCCTAAAATACTGGTATTTGTTTGTCTTAGAGTAATTCAAGGAGAGGGAAGTTGATGTGATGGAAATAGATCCTGATAGTAGAATGGGTATCTAGTCTAACCTAGTCACTAATTACCTGTTTAAATTCTGAGTAGCCCCTTCCCCTCATGAACACATATATGCAGAATGAGTATTGAAGTTGATGATATTTAGGATGGTTTTTGAATATTCTGTGAATGCTTGTTTTTACCTTTGTGTTCCTTTCTTTTAGTGTCTTAGGGTTATCCTAGTATTTCACTAGGTAAGTGACTCCTCTGACTTTGTAGAGAATGTAGAAAGCCTGGTATGAATACTTAAACATTTGATAACTTGGGTTTTTCATTAAGGGAGAGAAGTTGATGTAGCATGCCAAGGCAGAAAATAGATAAAAGAATTGGAGTCCCAGGAAACACCTGGAATATACCATTTAAAACATTAGCTCGTTGCCTAGAATTATTTTTTTAATTGAAATGTTGATATACATACTAAGCTAGTTTCAGGTGTACTACATAGTGATTTGACCTTTGTGTATACACTATGAAATAAGTAACGCAATAAGTCTTATAGCCATCTATTTCCATACAGAGTTATTATATTACTATTGTCCGTATTCCTTATGCTATGCATTGCATCCTCATACCTTATTTATTGTATAACTAGAGGCTCGTAGCTCTTAATCTCTTTTACCTATTCCACACTCCCATGCGTATTCCCTCTGGTAAACACCTTTGTTTTCTGTGTCTATGAATCTGCTTTCATTTGTTTCTTAGATCATATGATATTTGTCTTTCCCTCTCCAATGTATTTCACTTAGCATAATATTCTCTATATCCATTCATGTTGTCAAAAATGGCAAGACTTCCTCTTTTTGATGTACGTGTGTATATACACACACACACACATATGTACATATACTACACCTTCTCTATCCATTCATCAATCAGTGGACTCTGAGGTTGCTTCCATATCTTGGCTATCATAAATAATACAGTGAATGTGGGGGTTCATATATGTTTTTGAATTAATGTTTTTGTTTTCTTTGGATAAATACCCAGAAATGAAATTGCTGGATCATGCAGCAGTCTAATTTTAATTTCTTGAGGAAATTCTGTACTGTGTTTTATAGTGGCTGAACCAATTTACAATCTCACCAACTGTGCACAAAGATTCCCTTTTCCCCATATCCTTGCTAACAACTGTTATTTGTTGTCTTTTTGATGATAGCCATTCTGACAGATGTAAGGTAGTATCTCATTATGGTTTTAATTTGCGTTTCCCTAATGATTAGTGATGTTGAGCATCTTTTCATGTGACTATGGGCCATCTGTATGGCTTTCTTGGAAAAGTGTCTATTCAGGTCCTCTGCCCATTGTTTACTTGTGTTATTTTCCTGATGTTGAGTTGTATGAATTGTTTGCATATTTTGAATATTAACCCTTTAGCAGATATATCATTTGAAAATATCTTGCATTGAGTAGATAGTCTTTTTGTTTTGTTGTTTCCCTTGCTGTGCTAATATTTTTAGTTTGAAGTTGTCCCATTTGCATGTGTGTATGTGCACTAGACCATTCAGGTATGACCTAAATCAAATCCCTTATGATTATACAGTGGAAGTGAGGAATAGATTTAAGGGCCTAGATCTGATAGAGCGCCTGATGAACTATGGACTGAGGTTCATGACATTGTACATGACAGGGATCAAGAGCATCCTCAAGGAAAAGAAATGCAAAAAAGCAAAATGGCTGTCTAGGGAGGCCTTACAAATAGCTGTGAAAAGAAGGGAAGCGAAAAGCAAAGGAGAAAAGGAAAGATATAAGCATCTGAATGCAGAGTTCCAAAGAATAGCAAGGAGAAATAAGAAAGCCTTCCTCAGGGATCAATGCAAAGAAATAGAGGGAAAAAAAAGAATGAGAAAGACTAGAGATCTCTTCAAGAAAATTAGAGATACCAAGGGAACATTTCATGCAAAGATGGGCTCGACAAAGGACAGAGATGGTCTGGACCTGACAGAAGCAGAAGATATTAAGAAGAGGTGGCAAGAATACACATAAGAACTGTACAAAAAAGATCTTTAAGACCAAGATAATCACGATGGTATGATCACTTACCTAGAGCCAGACATCCTAGAATGTGAAGTCAAGTGGGCCTTAGAAAGCATCACTATGAACAAAGCTAGTGGAGGTGATGGAATTCCAGTGGAGCTGTTTCAAATCCTGAAAGATGATGCTGTGAAAGTGCTGCACTCAATATGCCAGCAAATTTGGAAAACTCAGCAGGGGCCACAGGACTGGAAAAGGTCAGTTTTCATTCCAGTTCCAAAGAAAGGCAATGACAAAGAATGCTCAAACTACTGCACAATTGCACTCATCTCACATGCTAGTAAAGTAATTCTCAAAATTCTCCAAGCCAGGCTTCAGCAATACATGAACTATGAACTTCCAGATGTTCAAGCTGGTTTTAGAAAAGGCAGAGGAACCAGAGATCAAATTGTCAACATCCGCTGGATCATGGGAAAAAGCAAGAGAGTTGCAGAAAAGCATCTATTTCTGCTTTATTGACTATGCCAAAGCCTTTGACTGTGTGGATCACAATAAACTGTGGAAAATTATGAAAGAGATGGGAATACCAGACCACTTGACTGGCCTCTTGAGAAATCTGTATGCAGGTCAGGAAGCAACAGTTAGAACTGGACATGGACCAACAGACTGGTTCCAAATAGGAAAAGGAGTATGTCAAGGCTGTATATTGTCACCCTGCTTATTTAACTTATATGCAGAGTACATCATGAGAAACACTGGACTGGAAGAAGCACAAGCTGGAATCAAGATTGCTGTGAGAAATATCAATAACCTCAGATATGCAGATGACACCACCCTTATGGCAAAAAGTGAAGAGGAAGTAAAAAGCCTCTTGATGAAAGTGAAAGAAGAGAGTGAAAAAGTTGGCTTAAAGCTCCTCAACATTCAGAAAATGAAGATCATGGCATCTGATCCCATCACTTCATGGGAAATAGATGGGGAAACAGTGGAAACAGTGTCAAACTTTATTCTTTTGGGCTCCAAACTCACTGCAGATGATGACTGCAGCCATGAAATTAAAAGACGCTTACTCCTTGGAAGAAAAGTTATGACCAACCTAGATAGCATATTCAAAAGCAGAGACATTACTTTGCCAACAAAGGTCCGTCTAGTCAAGGCTATGGTTTTTCCTGTGGTCATGTATGGATGTGAGAGTTGGACTATGAAGAAAGCTGAGCACCGAAGAAATGGTGCTTTTGAAGTGTGGTGTTGGAGAAGACTCTTGAGAGTCCCTTGGACTGCAAGGAGATCCAACCAATCCATTCTGAAGGAGATCAGCCCTGGGTGTTCTTTGGAAGGAACGATGTTGAAGCTGAAACTCCAGTACTTTGACCACCTCATGCGAAGAGCTGACTCATTGGAAAAGACTCTGATGCTGGCAGGGATTGGGGGCAGGAGGAGAACGGGACAACAGAGGATGAGATGGCTGGATGGCATCACTGACTCGATGGACATGAGTCTGAGTGAACTCCGGAAGTTGGTGATGGACGGGGAGGCCTGGCGCGCTGTGATTCATGGGGTTGCAGAGTCGGACACGACTGAGCAGCTGAACTGAAGTGAACTGAACTGATGTGCATGTGTGTTTGCTTTTTTGGCTCTTGCCAGAGGAGCTAAAAATATATTACTAAGAGCAATGTCAAAGAGCTTACTGCTTGTGTTATCTTCTACAAGATATGGTTTCAAGTCTTGCTAATTTTGAGTTTATTTTTCTGTATAATGTAAGAAAGTAGTCCAGTCCAATTCTTTTCTAATAGCTATCCAGTTTTCCCAATATCATTGATTGAAGAGACTGTCTTTTCCCAATTGTATATTCGTATTCCCCTTTGTCATAGATTAATTGCCCATATGAAGAGTGGGTTCATTTCTGGGCTTTCTAGCCTTCCATTGAAGAAAAATGTGTCTATTTTTTTGTTTTGATTACTGTAGCTTTCTAGTATAGTTTGAAATCAAGAAGCATGATACCTCTAGCTCCTTTCTTTTTCAAAATTGTTTTGGCTATTCAGACTTTTTTGTGTTTCCCTATGCATTTTAAAATTATTTTTTTCTAGTTCTGTGAAAAATTGCATTGTTATTTTGATAAGGATTGCATTGAATCAGTAGGTGGCCTTGAATACTACGGTCATTTTAACATTCTTCTAAACTGTGAGCACGGTATATCTTTCCATTTGTTTGCTGCTTTTCAGATTCTCTCATCTTTAAGTTTTTCTATATTAATTATAATGTGTCGTGGTGTAGGCCTCTTTGGGTTAATTTGAGATTGGGTGTTTCCTTCCTCAGGTTAAGGAAGTTTTCAGCTATTATTTTTTCAAGTAAGTTTTCTGTCCCTTTCTTTCTCTTCTCCTCTGACCCCTATAATAAGAATACTAATGCAGCTGATGTTGTCCAAGAGGTCTGTTAAACTATACTCATTTTTTAAAATTCTTTTTTCCCCCTTTTTCTGTTTAGCTTGGATTATTTCTGCTACACTGTCTTCCAGTTTGCTGATCATTTTCTCTGTCATCTAATCTGCTGCTGCTGCTGCTAAGTCGCTTCAGTCATGTCTGACTCTGTGTGACCCCATAGACAGCAGCCCACCAGGCTCTCCCATCCCTGGGATTCTTCAGGCAAGAACACTGGAGTGGGTTGCCATTTCCTTCTCCAATGCATGAAAGTGAAAAGTGAAAGTGAAGTCGCTCAGTCGTGTCTGACTCTTAGTGACCCCATGGACTGCAGCCTACCAGGCTCCTCCATCCATGGGATTTTCCAGGCAAGAGTGCTGGAGTGGGTGCCATTGCCTTTCTACTTGTGTACTTATATATTCTTTCTAGTGTACTTTTAATTCTAAGTATTGTATTCTTTAGCTCATTTTGATTCTTCTTTATATTTTCTAACTCTATTGATATTCTCACCATGTTCAATCATTTTCTTCCAAATTTGTTAAACTTCTTTATGATCATTATCTTGAACTCTTTATTGGGGAGATTGCTTATCTCCATTTCATTTAGTTCTATTTTTGAGGTTGTGTCTTGTTCCTTTGTTTTCAATATATCCTTCTATCATCATTTTGCATAAGTCTCTGATTCTATGTGTTACGTAGATTAGTTACATTTCCCAGTCTTGGAGATGTGGCCTCATGAAGGAGGCATCTTATGGGATCCAGCAGTATGTTCCCCTCTGGTCTTCAGAGCTGTGTGCTGTAGTGGTGCCCCTTATGTTGGCTCTGTGTACCCATCTGTTATGGCAAGGTCAACTACTTTGGGTGCACTGGTAGGTTATGCTGGCCACCAGCTGTTTGGCTGTGAGACCATGCCATACAGGGTATCTATGGACCTGCTGGAACACGGAGTGGGCTTGTTGTGTGGTTGGCTGCATGGCCTCAAGTGGTATAAAGCTGAGGTGGGCAGAACAGGCCCAGATACAACTGTCTGTATCACTCAGTGTGGGGCTTGGAGCTGGTGCTGGTCTGCTTGCAGGTAGAATTAGGTTCCCTGTGCTTTAGGCTTGAAGGAAGATTCTCAAATAGAACTTGCCAGTGTAGGTGTCATCATAGTAGAACAATCTCCCCAAAGTCGTTACCACCATTGTCTCTGTCCCAAGGGAGTCCAAGTTGCCTCCTGCTTTTCTGGGAAGCTTGCCAGAATCAGCAAGAATCTTAACAGGATCCTTTCAAACCCTGGCTCTGGGCTTGGACTTGTAGCATGTGAAATTTTGTGTACCCCTTAACTGCAAAGTGTTTGTTTCCTGCAGCCCTCTGGCTTTCCAGAACATAAGCTCCACTGGTTTTCAAAGTCTGATGTACAAATTTCCCAAACGAAGGAGCCTGAGATGGGACTTGAACTCCTCTCTGCTTGGGAAAGACTTTGATCATTGTGATATCCCTCGCATTTAAGGGTTCCCAGCCCAGGACTGTGGTTCTTGACCTACTCAATCTCTGCCTCTTCTATCATTCTAGATATGGTTTCTTCTTTACATCTTTAGATGTAGAAACTATTTTCTGCTAGTCTTCAGGTCATCCTCATAGATTGTTATGCTGTAAGTAGTTGTAATTTTAGTGTGTCCATGGGAGGAGGTGAGTTCAACGTCTTTCTACTCTGCCATTTTGGCCTCCTCCTGAAATTCTCGAATGTATAGCAATTCTCCACCACAAAGCCTATTGCTAATAGAAGACCAGCAGAAATATGCATTCATGGATGGGGAAAAACAATAATTAAGGTAATGAGCCCTGAAGTCAGACATATCTAGGAGCTCTAGTAGCATAATTGGTTACCATATGGTACTTATAAGAAGTCAGACAGATCTGAGTTTGTGACTCCAGTTTGCCGTTTACTAACTTTGTGTCTTTAGGAAAATTTACTACCCCTTTAAGCCTCAGTTGCCTTATTTGTAAAATGAGGATATGTCAAAATTAATCTCAGGTGATTAATATGAAAATTATGTATGCAAAATGTGCTTAATGCAAAGTCTGGCAAATGGAAAGTTCACAATGTGCATTAGCTATCATTCCCATTTGTATTAGTAAGGTCACAGGGTGATGAAATTTAGGTTTATTTTATGAATTATTTAATAAATATGTATTATGGCATAGTATACATATAAAGAAGTGCAAGGAATTGTTTTATTCCTCAAAAAACTTAAAATCCTATTTTTGAGACAAAATGGTCACCTCTTATGTTGCTGGGTGTAGGGTTTGCAGATTTTGTGTTATTGGATAGTAATTTAAAAAGACGTCGTATCAAGGCTGTAGTTCTTGTATTTGGTCATTGAAACAAAATACAACAAAGTAGTATTTCCCAGTTATCAACTAATTTTAGCCAAAGACTTATGAATATTGTTATGCTGAAAGATATGTTTAAAAATTATATTATGAAAAATGTATGGCTAACCATGAGTCTCCTGGGTAGCTCAGCTGGTAAAGAATCTACCTGCAATGCAGGAGACCCCAGTTTGATTGACGGTTGGGAAGTTCCCCAGCAGAAGGGATAGGCTACCCATTCCAGTATTCTTGGGCTTTCCTGATGGCTCAGAGGTAAAGAATCCACCTGCAATATGGGAAACCTTGGTTCGATCCTGGGTTGGGAAGATCTTCTGGAGGAGGGCATGGCAATCCACTCCTTGCCTGCAGAATCCCCATGGACAGAGAAGCAGGAGCCCCACAGGCTACAGTCCATGGGGTTACAAAGAGTCGAACATAACTGAGCAACTAAGCACATGGCTAGCTATATTTTAATTACATTAACAAAATTACTAAACCATGGTGAGAAGTGCTCTAGTTTCAAAAGTACGTGCAATTGGATTTCATTTCAAAGATTGCTATTTATGTAATAATAATAACAATCCTTAAAGTTTAAGCCTTAGAAAAATTAAGCTCAGTTCTAAAAATATTTCTTAATTGGATCATTTTGGGACTTCAGGTCCTTGATTCACATATAATTTTGGCATTGGGGTTCTCAGTGTGTGTGACTATCAGGCACCTGACAGAGATGGATTA
Organism: Budorcas taxicolor; assembly: GCF_023091745.1. Lineage (NCBI taxonomy): Eukaryota > Metazoa > Chordata > Mammalia > Artiodactyla > Bovidae > Budorcas > Budorcas taxicolor. The sequence goes on along the minus strand of NC_068911.1, from coordinate 87,392,823 downwards.
GGTCCAAATCCAACCAGACGCTTAGTGGCAGATGGCTCCCAGTGCACTTACTCCAAACTTGGAATGTGTAAGAAGCTAAATGCTCAGAGGCTGAAACCTAATCCATATGAGCATATGTGTACTGAGTTTGGGGGGATCTGGCTACCAAGAACAGTGTTGTGTACCTAATCCTGAAGGAGGATGTGTGGACTAGCATGACCTCAAAGTATCAAAATCTATCTTTCCTAGGCCTCTATTTGGTTTCCCAAGAGAATAGAACCTTATTCTTGGGGGCTCTGAGGACACAGTCCAATTTATTTCCATTCAGTTTATTTATTTGCCAAATGCCTTAATAACAGGTTTTAATCTGTTTCTTCCAAACCCAGGGGGCGGGGGCAGATTCTCCTATTTATTCTGGTTGGAGAAACTCTCCCTAAGAACCTTAATGTCAGAGAGAAAATCACTGTTTTCCAGAAGAAAGAAATTCTAGTTGACCATTTTGACCAGCCCTTGCACTTAGTGGTATGTACAGGTTCTCAAACATTTCTCCTGACTGTGAGATGTATCTCAGGAATTTGCTCACTGACTCTGAATCTAGCTAGCATCTCCTCTAGTTGCCCTCCAAGATTCAGTTCAACCAGTCTCCCTGATTCAGAGAGCCTTGTCTCAGGGATTTCCTTTAGTGAGAAGTTCCCTGATCTCTGACATTCTAGTAAAATAGACCCTGAGGAGACTAGAAAAGGATCTTTTAGCCAAGACAATCAACAAATATTCAGTGTTTATTATATAAAGGCAATAATTCTACGTCTTAGAAATTTGACTATTTGCTCATAGGATTTATAGTCTAGTGAGGCTAAGTCCTTTCCTTAAGTATAGATTATGGATAGAAGATATTATTTCCTTCTGGCCTACTTTCTCAGTGGTGGCCCTATTGACATTTTGGACCCCGCAAATTTTGCTGGGTGGAGTTGTACTTTGCTTTATCTGATGTTTACCAGCATTTCTGGTCACTACTTACTAGATGGCAGTACCAACAAATGGATTCCAGACATTACCAAATGTCTCTTAGGGTCCAAATTATCTCCAGGTGAGAATCACTTCTATAACTCCATGCATCCTACTCTTCGGACACCTCTAAAGTCACCTGGGAAGGAGTAGTTTCTCAGTTTTCATTCAGGGATCAGGGCTCACATATCTCATAAGCCATGATTAGAATAGTTTGAATATGTCATCGTGGCTCTAGAACAGCTTTCCCCAAGTGGATGTCCCCTGAACTTTCTCTAGAATGTTGACTGGTGCATGGTTAACAACAATGAGTCCCAATGTCAAATATGCCTGATGTGTGCGTGGTCAGTCACTTCAGTCATGTCTGACTCTTTACAACCCCATGGACTGTAGCCCACCACGTTCCTCTGTCCATAGAATTTTCCTGGCAAGAATACTGGAGTGGGTTGCCATGCCTTCCTCCAGGGGATCTTCCTGACCCAGGAATTGAACTCACGTCTCCTGCATCTCCTGCAGTGCAGGCAGATTCTTTACTGCTGAGCCACTGGGGAAACCCCATGCCTGACACATGTTGGGTTAAACAAAGTTAATCAGATTTGTTTACTTCAGGGCTTTTCATCACCTTTTAAATGCTCATGTCAATTAGAACTCTCTGCAAGAGGATATAGTACTCAGCCTTTCCAAACTTATTTCAACAAGCATTCTTTTTTCATAACATGTTAATTGATGGCCTTGAGAATACAGTTCTGAAGGATACTTTTTGGAAAATGGTAACCAAGGATATTCAACATTTGCTCCAGCTTTCACTGGAGCTTTCTTGGCCAAAGAAGAAGTCCCTTCTAAGTCATTTAAAGGCAACTTAGCAGCAGGTGGAAGCCATGGAAGGTAGAGTAGCAAGGGGGTATAGCTTTGGGGTCAGTCTGTCTCTTTTCAGATCACAGCTTTACCACATACTAGTTCTGTGTTCTTGGGCAGGTTTGAAGTATCTGTGTCTCAGTTTTTATCTGAAGTTATGAATAGTGCTACTCCACCAGTCTTCAGTTAGGTCTTAAATGAGGATTAAATCAGTAAATATAAAGCATTTAGAAGATCTCTTAACATATAATAAGTGCCCCAATAAGGGGCTTCCCAGCTAACTCAAATGGTAAAGAATCTGCCTACAATGCAGGAGACCTGTGTTTGATTCCTGGGCTGGGAAGATCCTCTATAGAAGGAAATGGCAACCCACTCCAATATTCTTGCCTGGAGAAACCCACAGACAGAGGAGCCTGGTGGGTTACAGTCCATGAGGTTGCAAAGAGTCAGACACAACTGAGTGACTAACACACATCACAAAAGCTAGCTACTCTGTATTTATTATTAGACCTATAGTGAGTCCAGAACTCAGATGAGTTCTGTGAGGCTGTCTTGATTATGGACAGAACTGCTCTAACCCACTGACAGTCTGTTTACCTGAGGCTTTGCAACATGGGGCAATTTCCCATGTGCATGAAAAAACTAAAAAAACAATCTTGGCTGAAAGCACTTAACTACTATTTCAGATATAGAAAGATCCAAAACAGACTGGTTGAGGAATGATTTTCCTTTTGTTCCTCATTCTGGTATGTTCAGAGCATTGATTTTAAACATTAACTTTAATTCTCTGCAATTGGCCTTTTGCTATGAAAGGATAAGGCTACAACTGAGATGGGCTTTAATTTTCAGAAATCTAGCCCCCAAATCCTTATAGAATCACAGAAGGTGATGAGGTGTTGAAAAAAGAGGGTGAAAATAACTGGTGACATAGGGAGCTACGTTCAAGCTCTAGTTTTCCTTAATAGAGGAAGCCTTAGGTGAAAAGGTGGCAATTACCTATTTAACTCCCTGAGTTTGAAGTACTCTGTTATAACTAGGGCCATTGAACCACCAACTGTACATTTAAGCCTCGTGCAGATTTTAGGGGGCTTCTCTATTGGCTTAGATGGTAAAGAATCTGTCTGAAATCAGGAGATCTGGGTTTAATCCCTGGGTCAGGAAGATCCCCTAAAGAAGGGAATGGCTACCCACTCCAGTATTCATGCTTGGATAATTCCATGGACAGAGGAGCCTGTCAGAACCTAGACAGTGTATTAAAAAAGTAGAGACATCACTTTGCCAACAAAGCCTTGTACAGTCAAAGTTATAGTTTTTCCAGCAGTCATGACTGGATATGAGAGTTGGATCATAAAGACTGAGTGCCAAAGCTTTTAATTTTAATTAGATCCCATTTGTTTATTTTTGCTTTAATTTCCAGAGTTCTGGGAGGTGGATCATAGAGGATCCTGCTGTGATTTATGTCTGAGAGTGTTTTGCCTATGAAATTAAAAGCTTCTGCACAACAAAGGAAAATATAAGCAAGGTGAAAAGACAGCCTTCTGAATGGGAGAAAATAATAGCAAATGAAGCAACTGACAAACAACTAATCTCAAAAATATACAAGCAACTTATGCAGCTCAATTCCAGAAAAATAAACGACCCAATCAAAAAATGGGCCAAAGAACTAAATAGACATTTCTCCAAAGAAGACATACGGATGGCTAACAAACACATGAAAAGATGCTCAACATCACTCATTATTAGAGAAATGCAAATCAAAACCACAATGAGGTACCACTTCACACCAGTCAGAATGGCTGCGATCCAAAAATCTGCAAGCAATAAATGCTGGAGAGGGTGTGGAGAAAAGGGAACCCTCCTACACTGTTGGTGGGAATGCAAATTAGTACAGCCACTATGGAGAACAGTGTGGCGATTCCTTAAAAAATTGCAAATAGAACTACCTTATGACCCAGCAATCCCACTGCTGGGCATACACACCGAGGAAACCAGAATTGAAAGAGACACATGTACCCCAATGTTCATCGCAGCACTGTTTATAATAGCCAGGACATGGAAGCAACCTAGATGTCCATCAGCAGATGAATGGATAAGAAAGCGGTGGTACATATACACAATGGAGTATTACTCAGCTGTTAAAAAGAATTCATTTGATTCAGTTCTGATGAGATGGATGAAACTGGAGCCGATTATACAGAGTGAAGTAAGCCAGAAAGAAAAACACCAATACAGTATACTAACACATATATATGGAATTTAGAAAGATGGCAATGACGACCCTGTATGCAAGACAGGAAAAAAGACACAGCTGTGTATAACAGACTTTTGGACTCAGAGGGAGAGGGAGAGGGTGGGATGATTTGGGAGAATGGCATTCTATCATGTATACTATCATGTAAGAATTGAATCGCCAGTCTATGTCTGACACAGGATACAGCATGCTTGGGGCTGGTGCATGGGGAAGACCCACAGAGATGTTATGGGGAGGGCGGTGGGAGGGGGCTTCATGTTTGGGAACACATGTAAGAATTAAAGATTTTAAAATTAAAAAAAAAAAAAAAAAAGACTGAGTGCCAAAGAATTGATGCTTTTGAATTGTGGTGCTGGAGAAGACTCTTGAAAGTCCTTTGGACTGCAAGGAGATCAAGCCAGTCAATCCTAAAGAAAATCAACCCTAAATATTCACTGGAAGGACCGATGCTGATGCTGAAGCTCCAATACTTTGGCCACTTGAAGTGAAGAATCAATTCACTGGAAACGATCCTGATGCTGGGAAAGATTGAAGGCAAAAGAAGGAGAGAGCGGCAGAGGATGAGATGGTTAGACAGCATCAGCATCACTGACTCAATGGACATGAATCTGAGCAAACTGCAGGAAATAGTGAAGGACAGGGAAGCCTGGTGTGCTGTAGTCCATGGGGTCACAAAGAGCCAAACACGACTGAGTGAATGAACAACAACAGATTTTAGGATCACTTGTGTCTTTAGAAGTTCTTGCATTTAGGCATCTTAGACCAGAAGATTGATGGCTCTATATCTCTCTGGAGGTCCTGTCCTTCTCTGTTAACAGTATCTGAATTTTGTTGTGTATCTTTGTGATCTGGTCCCTCCTTTACATCGAGTTTTCCAGTAACTTATCCTATTTCTTCTTCCCACCAAAACCACATCCCTGTCATTAGTTCTTTAGGAGCTACACATTTCCTCTGGGGCAGGGGTCCTGCTTTCTCTACTGTAAAGTCTGCTTGAACCAGTTCTTGAGTTCTGAAAGGGTCTGATATTCTGATAAGCTTACTAAAGCCAAGGCATTTCTATCTAACTTATCTTGCTCAGGAATGCTTGGATATTTAAAATACCCCTGACCTCAGCTGAGGTACCAGGGACAGCTTGATGCAAGAGGTGCATTTGGGCATTTTGGTTCCATGATTTTTCTTCATGTACCATGTGTTGGGTCATCCCTGGCCCACACATGGAGCCTGTCAATTGTTGGTACTCATGGAGTTCTTTTTGTGTACTTTTGTCCAGTAATTGTCTCTACCTTATTTCTGGAATGAACTTCATTAACACTCCCCTCCTTTATTCATTGCTATTTTCACTTTATCCTGGACACAAGGTAGCAGAATATAATACAGAAAACCATTTATTCACACCTAATCTACTCTGAAAAATAGTTCAGGAGTATCTCATTTTGTGGATAAAGAACTAAGATTCAGAGAGAAATGAGTTGTCTCACACAGCTAAATAGACCTCTTTCTTTACTGGGCTGTAAAAAAAAATAGCTACATGGTGAGGGTAGCTCTTGCTTGTTATGCTTATTATCTTGAGTTTCAGGATCTGATCGTGAGCTCAGTCATTCAGTCGTGTCTGACTCTGTAGCCCACCAGGTTCCTCTATCCATGGGATTCTTCAGGCAAGAATACTGGAGTGGGTTGTCATTTCCTTCTCAATCTGATCATAATAGAACACTATTTACAGGCAAATGACAGAATCAGTTTGCATGTGGTCAGAATTAGATGTAAACTTTCCATGCTCGGAGGAGCAAGGGGCAGCTGGCATTACAAAATCTACTCAGGATTTAAATTCATTCTCAAAGTGCTTTCTTAATACATAGCAAGTTAAACGATTCCTGTTTCTTGTTTCTTTCTTACTGTTCACATGAGTATAAAGAGGCTCTAAAGGAGAGAAACAGTAGAGAGGAGAAGATTCAATAATTTCTGGAGAATTGTCACCTCACAGTCCCTTCATAGGGAGATCAGGATTCATGAGAGATTTTTTTGCCTCTTTGCTTAGATGTTCTGAAATCAGTTATGATAATAAGGAGCAGCTTCTAGGGATTCAGCAGTTACCTTACATAAAGGCAAAAGTTAAGGTGCAGGATGATTTCAGGAATTGGAGAAGCTATAGATAGTGGATTTGTAGGAGAATTTGGATGTAATTTCATTGCCCTTGCTCTACGGGAAACCAGGTCCTTGAGTTATTTTTGTTGGCTTCACTGCCCTGAAGTACTAGGCAATTGTCAGATGGTATGTAGAGTTTTTTGAACTGTTATTCCTAGGGGTGTGTGTGTGTGTGTGTGTGTGTGTGTGTGTGTGTGTGTGTGCATGTGTGTATACTTGTGCAAGTGCGTGTATGTGCGTGAGTGAGGACCTAGGTTCGGCTAGGAGAGGAAAGAGGGGGATGCTGTTGCAGTAGCAGTAGCTGGGAGTTTGGCGCTCTACCAAGTACTGGAGGACCTCAGAATGCACTGTGGAAGTCAAACATGCTAGAGTCAGAATTTTCAGAGTTGTGACAAAACAATACTAATACTAAATGTATAAGAAGAACTATGTCTAGCAGATAGATTTCTATTTACTAAGGTAATATTTCAGCAGTTTCTTCTTGACCATGGTTGATATATGCACAAGCACATTTCAGGAACGCTAATAACAGAAAAGCTGCTACTTCCTTTTAAAAAATTCATTAAGAAACAGAAAAGATAATCCAGAAGCAATCAGAATGCTTCATATTTCATCTTAAATAACTCCTTGTTGGTGCTGAATGCTTCCTTGCAGTACCTTTGGTACTACCAGAAGTGATTTGTAACAAAGTGTCAGAGGGAAGGTATCCGTCTTGAGCTAATCCAAGCTCTGCAGGATGGCACGTACTCCAGGAATAATGTTGGTTTCCTAGTTAGGCAGTAGCTGCTGTCTCTCTTACCACCTGAATGATTGTGCTGACAGATTTCTGTAGTATGAATTGATTCTTAAAGGCATAATGAGGAAAAGCAATGCCAGAGCTCTTATCCATGTTTTTTTTAAGACTCTTATTTAGTTGTTTTGAAATAAGGAGTTAGAAAGATGGAAGATAGACATGTCTTTTCTGTGTCTGCATCTAGACTGCTTAATGTGGAAAGCGTATTCATTTACTTGCATTTAGAGCTCATTTAGAGCATTTTAATGAAGGAAGACAAAGTTAGAAAGGGAAGAAATTAAAATGCAGTCATTTAGGTCCAATTGCTTATTAAGACATTCAGGGGTTCTGAATTTTTTTTTTTTCTGACTAGTTTCTGAAAACATAGTAAACCTTCAATAAGAAAGTGGCATTTGATCAACAGAATGTTATCTCTAAGGGTTTCAATCTGTGTTCCAACAACAAAATAAGAAAAAAAAAAAAAAAGAAAGAAAGATACAAACAAGGGAATAAAAAAGCAAATGCCAGAACTCCAGAGGCTAACAATCAGGTTAAATCTTCAGAAATTTTCCAGGTTGGAGAAGGAAATGGCAACCCACTCCAACGTTCTTTCCTGGAGAATCTCATGGACAGGGGAGGCCAGGGGCTTACAGTCCGTGGGGTGATAAAGAATCAGACACGACTGAGCAACCAACACACACACACACACACACACACACACACACACATTCATTAAGAAGCAGAGAAGACGGGGCTGTAGTCAATGAAAGGTGGACATTTGTGTGAAGAGCTTCATCTGGTGAAGTAAGCTTGAAAGTTCACTAGCTCAGATCTACACAGGATGATTTTATAGGTCAGAACAGTCTTATGATATGATGGTGCTGCACTTGAGATCTGCTTGAATCTTAGGACCAATTACAAAAACCAGGAGCTAATTTAAATAATAGTAACAATGGCTGTCATATGCTGAGCATTAAATTAGATAATCTAGGCAGATAAGTGATTTAATCATCCATCACAACTGTCTTGGAAGGAGTTTTCCTATTCCTATGTGACTGATGGTGAAACTAAGGCGAAGGAAGTTAGGCAACTTGTCCCAAATGCTACAGGAACCAATCCCTCAGCTTTTTGACTTCAAAGCCCATGTCTCTTGAGGTAGAAACAGTGATTTGTGTTTACTTTCTTTTTTTCTGGGCATCAAGAAAACTGCATTTCTCAGGCTTTCTGCTATGAGACTATGTTCTGGGCAATGCATTGGGAGTAGAGGTCATTTGTGTGACTTCTGCCTGAATCAGTTAAGGATTTTTGTTCCTCGAACAGACATATGGATCAATGGAACAGAATAGAGAGCCCAGAAATAAAGTCACATGCCTATGGACAATTAATCTTCATCAATGGAGGCAAGTACAGATAATGGGGAAATGACAGTCTCTTCAGTGACTGGTGTTGGGAAAGTTGCACAGCCACATGTAAATCAATGAAATTAGAACACGTTCTCATACAGTACACAAAAATAAACTCAAAATGCCTCATGACTTAGGTATAAGACATGGCACCATAAACTCCTACAAAAGAACATAGACAAAACAGTTTCTGACATAAAATTATAATAATGTCTTCTTAGATCATTCTCCCAAGGCAACAGAGACAAAAGCAAAAATAAACAAATGGGACCTTTTCAAACTTACAAAATCTTGCACAGCAGAAGAATCCATAAACATAATGAAAAGACAACCTACAGACTGGGAGAAAATATTTGTAAATGATGTAACTGACAATTTGGAAATATTAATTTCCAAAATATAGAAACAGCCCATACAACTCAATAACATAAAAACAAACAACCAAAACTGGGAGAGGGAGAGGGTGGGATGATTTGGGAGAATGGCATTGAAACATGTATAATATCACATAAGAAACGAATCACCAGTCTAGGCTCGATGCAGGATACAGGATGCTTGGGGCTGGTGCACTGGGATGACCCAGAGGGATGGTATGGGGAGGGATGTGGGAGGGGGGTTCAGGATTGGGAACATGTGTACACCCGTGGCAGATTCATGTTGATGTATGGCAAAACCAATACAATATTGTAAAGTAATTAGCCTCCAGTTAAAATAAATAAATTTAAAAATAAAAGAACAGAAAAGAAAAAGAAATGGGAAGAAGGCCTAAATGGACATTTCTCCAAAGAAGACATACAGATGACCAATATGGAAAGATGCTCATCAGTGGTAATTATTAGAGAAGTGTGAATCAAAACCACAATGTGGTACCCCTTTACACCAATCAGAATGACCACCATTAAAAAAGTTTACAAATAATGTTGGAGAGGGTGTGGAGAAAATAGGGAACCCTCTTGCACTGTTAGTGGACATGTAAATTAGTGCAGACACTATGGAAAACAGTATGGAGGTTCCTCAAAAAACTTAAAGTAGAGCTGCCATGTGATCCAGCAATCCCATTCCTGGGCACATACCCAGAAGAAACTCTAAATTGCAAAGATACATGCACTGCTATATTCACAATAGTACTACTTACAACAGCCAAGACATGGCAACAACCTAAATGTCCACTGACAGATGAATGAATAAACAGGATGTAGGATATGTATACAATGGAATGTCACTCAGCCCTAGAAAAGAATGAAATAATACCATTTACAGCAACATGGGCAGACCTAGAGATTGCCGTACTGAGTGAAGTTAAGTCAGAATGAGAAAGACAAATACTGTATGGTATCACTGACATGTGGAATTTAAAATGTGACACAAATATGAAACAGAGACAGACTCATAGACACAGAGAACAGACTTATGGTTGCCAAGGGAGAGGGGTGTGGGGAAGGGAAGGATTGGGAGTTTGGGATTAGCAGATGCAAACTAGAATGTACAAGATGGATAAGCAACAAGGTACATCACAGGGAACTATATTCAATATCCTATGATAAACCATAATGGAAAAGAATATGAAAAGAATATATATATATATTACTGAATCTTTTGCTGTGCAAAAGAAATTAGCACAACTTTGTAAATCAGCTATACTTCAATAAAACTTTTTTTAAAAAGATAATCTTTGTTCCTTATCCTGTTTCTTTCTTCCCCTTCCATTGTGAGTGAAAAGTTCGTGTGTTTTGAAAATATCAGCGTCTCAAGATAGAAGAATTCTGAGTTGCAAGTTAGAGAAGAGCCTTTCAACACACATGTGTGTGATGTAGACAACAAATAAACCTCTGTTCTGTTAAGCTACTCATGTTTTAGGGGTATTGTTATCACAGCATAGGCTCTCTTGTCCTGACTAATATATTTCACCATCTGTGTGATATCTGACCTCCTTTAAATTTTAGCTGTTAGCACAGTATACTCCATGTCTTATACCTACACATGAAGAGTTAACAGATGACAAAAGAAATCAAATTTTACAAAATATTATTTCTAAAACCCGTCACCTAGAATAAAAATAACATCAAGAACGGCAGTTTTGCCTGAAGATAATGCCTTTGGGTTTATAATTGAATTTGGTGGTACAGGGGCTTCCTCATTTAATTTACAAAGGATTCATGGTTTAAGATGTCTTTTGTTTCCATATGGTCCATGATCTCTTGTCAATTCCATTCTAATCAGCATATCTATGAAGAAGAACCAAACTGTGAATTAAACTAGTCTCTTCCACTTCAAATAACTTCAAAGGGAAGTCTGAAATGTTATATTCCTTTACTCATTTGATTCCTCAACACCTTTGATTTCAGAAGATGGCCTTAGTAGAAGAAATTTGTGGTACACTTGTTCCATTAATAAGCACATTTAAGAGGTTGGCCAACTGCTGTATTCTGAGTGGAGTAGGTCTAATTTATTTTCATTTTACAGGTGGGGCATATGAAATCAACTCTAGTTTCTGGAGGAGAGCTTTACTAAATCTTGATAACTGATACCTTGCCCTTGTTAGGTATACAGAAGACTGTAATAGGGAACTCTTCAAAATTTTCCTGATAAAGAATAACATTTGATTTCCTTGTAATTTGATGACTATCCTCTTGATTATAAAATGCTGGTTGTCCAAATGACTGACGCAGGGGAACAATTTCTCCCCAGGGAAACATCATAAACGGTATATGTGACAGTGGTAGCTGACTTGGAGATGGCCAGATAAAACATTAAGTTCAACTGGAAATATCAGGATTTCTTAGGGAAAATCTAAATTAAAGGCCTTTATTCCTCAGCACTTTCCATCTGTCTTTTAATCAACTCTGGAGCAGAAACACACAGAACTGGACTTCTGGTTTAACACACTCCCTATTCAAGGTTTCTCCCTAACATAGCCATTTATATATTTTCAATACATCCTCCCCCAGCACATGTGTCTCCAGTGAAAGTAAACTTTGATCGTATCTTCCTTAAACACTGGTAGAAGTTGAATGAAAATATATGATTTATACATTCAGAAAAGGGGGAAACTAGTATTTTGAGAGTAATCCAACAATTATTGGTTAGATTTTTCATTTTTCCTTCTAAAGGGTAGCTGCCATCAGAAAACTCAGCATTTCTGATTCTGTTAATAGATTAGTTTCATGTCACTTTCCCCTTCTTTGGGGGCTTCCCAGGTGGTGCTCGTGGTAAAGAACCTGACTGCCAGTGTAGCAGACTCGAGAGACGTGGGTTCCATCCCTGGGTCGGGAAGATCCCCTGGAGAAGGAAATGGTAACCTGCCCCAGTATTCTTGCCTGGGAAATCCCATGGACAGAGGAGCCTGGTGGGCTATAGTCCTTGGGGTTGCAAAGAGGAGGACACGACTGAGCACACACACAAATTCCCCTTCTTTTAGAGTTGATAGATAACAGCACTGAAATGTCGATACCAGCCCAACACCATTATCCAAACCCCTGCTTAAAATTTTTCTCATTTAATAGTTACCAATCCTGATGATATTGTTTTAGAAACTGATCCTGGGTAAGGACTCAGGACATGATGCAACTGTTAAAAGATGAAAATCTAAAGATATTTCTCACTTTTGTGTAACAGAAAAGACTTTTCTGGTTTCATTAGAAAGTAAAAGTTGTGCCACATTAACAGTACAGATGAGGCAAGGGATGGTATTAACTGTCCCATCTGGTGTTTCTTAAATAAGACAAACTATTCTTAGAGCTCTATGAAGTGCTTGCTTCATCTCACAAGAGTTGGAGAAGACTGGGCTGCTCAGTGAACTCAATAGGTGGAAGATGTGACTTGTAAATCTAAATGAGAAAGAAACAGAAACATGCAGCATATGGAGAAAAAATGTCTAGCAAATGATTCTGTGTCTATGAAAGCTCAGCAAATAGGTTTTTTAAATAAACACAATTGTGTTCCCAATATATAAACCTTATCTTTAATAAAAGTCATCTATTCATTTCTTTAGTAATCCTCTTGAGATTACAATCGCAGTTTATCATTTGCAATTATGAAACTCCCCAGTCCACAGGTATTTAGCACAGGATTTGGGGAGGTGAATAAAACTGTAATTTCAAAGCTGCTATCTCTGCATGTGCCTCATAAAATTTTTGGCAGCTATTGCTGGAGTAAAGCTGTCCTTCCATCCTTTTGCCTTGGCCCTGAAAACTAGTGCATTACAATGGACTCTGTGTAATTGGATATTCTATGAGTTATCTCAGGTTATTTCTCATTTTTCTGTCTTACAACTGCTTGTTTCAAGATAAATATAAACATTATTAGATTGCACATATGTTTCTGATCAGGAAGGCCTTGACTATTTTCTTGGGATCATCATGTTCTAATGCAGTTAAAATGATGAGCTTGAGAAACTACTCCTGGATTGTGACTTGACCTGATGAGTCACATTGATAATCAGGTCTAAGAACATTAGAGTTCAAATGCAATTTGCTCAGTGTCTTATATCTCTATGTATTTGCAGGAAGAGCCCTTTCACTAAAACACCAAACCTTTTACATACTTACAAATATATTCAACAAAAAATGTTCAAGGTACCTACTTTCCGAAGAATATAAACTTGTACTGAAAGATACAGAAAATACTGAAAACAGAGAAGTATAACATGGACTTCCCTGGTGGCTCAGACAGTAAAGAATCTGCCTACAATGCAGGAGACATGGGTTCAATCCCTGGATTGGGAAGATACCCTGGAGAAGGAAAGGGCAACCTACTCCAGTAGTTTTGCCTGAAGAATTCCATGGAGAGAGCAGAGTACCCTGTGGGGTCGCAAAGAGTCAGACATTTCACTCACTTCACTGACACAGATTATTCAATATTGTAAAAGCATCAAATACTTTGATGTTCACCACTCTTGCAACCCCATGAACTATAGCCTTCCAGGCTCCTCTGTCCATGGGATTTCGCAGGCAGGAATACAGGAGTGGGTTGCCATTTCCTTCTCCAGGGGATCTTCTTGACCCAGAGACTGAACCCAGGTCTCCTGCATTGCAGGCAGATTCTTTACTGTCTGAGCCACCAGGGAAGCCATATTCAATACTGTAAAAACATCAGATAGCTTTTGAGTGAATTTATAAATTCAATGGAATATTATAATAAACATCCCAGTGGGACTCCTTATGTACCCTGGTTCTAAAATTTATCTGGAAAAGAAAGTTCATAAAATGGAAAATGTCAGAAAAGAAAAATCAAAGAGAAAAATGCTCACTAATCATCTATCTATGTGATTGTTGATACTAGCAATAATTTTCTGAATAGTTCAGCTTTATTTTAATAGCAATTCACAACTCTTTTTAAAAGTTAGTCCACACAGTACTTTTTCCTAGCTCAGTGTATTAATGTTATCTTTCATGTTTTTTTTTTTTTTCTGGTTGAATTAATTCTATGTAAGCAAACTACCCTTAAAATTTTATTCATAGGATTTTATGAGAACAGGGGTCTGGTATGTTTGCTACAAAATAATGTTTATTGGATTTTATTATTTTTTTCATTATTTTACTATAAAAACTTTTAAAGTTGTGAAGTGGCATCAGTTAATTTTAGTAATTAAATAATGAAATTAAAGTTAAAATTATTTTTCTGGTTTTAAGTCATCTCTGAGTGAGTCTATGACCAGTCTATTGACCATAATAAATATGACCAATAAAATATTTATTATAGCTAAAAATAGTGAAGCAGTGGAAAAATGATCATCCATAAATAGTCAAGCAAACTATAAAAAATTAGTCTATTCCTAGCTTCTTAACTCTGTGTTAATAACATCTTACAAAAAGATTCAAGCTGAGAAACAGATTCAAATTTGTTGTCTAATTCACACCTAATGGAGTGCTGGGGAATGAAAATGAATCCATAAACTTCTTTGGTATTTCCAGGACTTATAACTTGACAGAAGGTGTCTTGAAGAAAGCTCATGGTTTAAGAACATGATATATTTATGAAAATACTTTGTTGTATGAAATTTTATTTCATCCTACGCCCCTTCAATGAGCCATCCAAAAACAGGCCAATATGGTATTTGAAATAATGGATGTTTTACTAAAGATTCTGTCAGAATCAAATTAAATCCCATGGAGACAGACTGATATTCCTCTATATTAACTGAGTTTCTTGTGATCACTGTGTTTATTTTAAGAAATGGTCTTGGGTTGTGAAAAGAACATACTCACCATCTTGTGAAGCTCAGCTTTATAAGTAAAATACAGCTACTGAAGTAGGATATATACCTGGGGTTTGGGCCAGATTTATATGTATGAGAAACTGCCATGATATAATTTTATTCATTCATTTATTCAAAACTATTTACTGAGCCCCTGTTAAGAGACAGACATCTTTGATGTATGGATACAGTGATGAGTGATGAGCAAGATCATCGTGGTCACTGATTCAAAGGAGCTTATAATCTCATTAACTGATCGGGTAAACACGCTTCATTTCCTGTGAAAATTCCTTGTAAAGTTGAAATAAAGTAACAGCTATAAAGTATTTAACACACTGTATTTGCTCAGAAAACATGAGTCTTCCCTTTTGTTTTATATCTTCATGTACAGAATACTTCATTATGCTCAGTTGCCAAGAAAATTTAGTATTCAAGCAAATTGTTTCTGATTACCAGTTGAATCCAAGTCATGAACCTATGAGTGATGCAAGGAAAAGGTGACAACACACATTTATTCTTTTACCTTGTGTGTAAAACAAGAGAGGGAGGCAGATATCCATAGCAGAAAAGTCACTACAAAGGTAGACATTCTAGATATGTCCCAGAATAATCCTGAGAGAATGGAAAAGAGCAGTTAAGACTGTTTCCCAGCCTCATCAACGGAATATAAATGACGCAGGTCCTCTGGCTAATATCAGAGTGGTGTCCTCTGAGGTCGGAAGTGCTGATGAGAATGAATGGAACCAACTATCAAGTTAGCGGGTTATTTAGATTTACCCTCAGGGTCCTCTATTCTTTCAGAGAAGGCATTATTACTTCCTGGAGAAATGGAAAATGAGGGATTATACTCAGAGAATGACTGAAAGCTCTTTAAGCCAGAGGCAGTGTTTGCGTAGGATGGGGTGACTAGACTAGAAGGTAGACGAGTGATATTCTGGATTTAAAAACTATAAAATCCTTCAGAAAACAGTAGACAAACACCACCTATCTTAGACTTATTCTAAAAAATATTACACAAAACTCCAGAAAGTTCTGCTACACTACCTCTTTGACCCGGTTCACTTTCGCCACTCTGTATATCATCTTTGCAGTGCTTGGCAGCTCTGGACCCAGGGCTGCGTCACTTTTACCATGACTTGCTCTTGCACTGCATGGTAAAGGAAACGATCTGCTGAATGATGTTAGTGTCTTCATTCATTCTTTCAACAACATTGAATTAACTGAGTATTTATCATGTCAGACACTCTTTACTGAGTATTTATTGTGTGTCACTCTTCTAGACACTTAGAATATATCAGTGAAAAAAACAGATGAAACTCTTGCCCTTGTGAAAATTACATTGTAAAATATGTGAGAGGGGATGGGGGAATTGGGGTATATTGGGCTATATAAACATAACAGCCAAACTATATAGTATTTGAGAAGCTGGTAAGTATTAAGTAAAAACAGATTAAGGTAAGGGCTCAGGAGTGCTAGTGGAGGGGATGGTGATGCTAAGGTGGCATTTGAGCCAGATTTAAAGGAGAAAGCCTAGCCAAAAGGATATCTCAAAATGGAATTCCAAGCAGAGAAAACACATGGAGATGTTGAGACAAGAGTGTGTCGATGTGTGAGAAGATGAGCAAGAAGGGAAGTTTAATGGGAACAGAGCAAGAGGGAAGGATTAACAAGAAATGAGGAGAGAGGGGGACTTTGTTCAGTTCAGATTTTGTAGAGTTTTGTAGGTCTTAGTAAGACTTTTCAGTTCCAGTGCTTGCCTTGGCTATGGATGGTGACAGTATGCAACCAGTGATCAGCTGAACTTGTTTCAGTGCCTAATAAGGGTCAGTTAACAGTTTTTGACTTTCTAAGAAGATGGAAAGAATTATAGTAGGAAAGAGGATTTGTGTTTTCCATAAGTTGATGACTGGCCTGAAGAATGCTGAGGTTGATTATTGGTGTTTGATTATTAGTTTGTGGTTGGTTGTGCCATCCGAATGTATGAATGTACCCTTTTTCTGTAGGCATGAACCTTTTGCATGAGGTGAAGGGAGATGATGCAGAAGCTCCCAGCCCAGGAGCTCCGCAAGAGATTCTATCAATCAGAATATCCTACATTCACAGTGCAGACAAATGCAAATCACCTTTTAGCTATATAAATACATCAAAAAGTAATTTCTTAGTCAAGAGTTATTCTTTAAATCATTTAACTATGAATAGTTTTAATTTTAGCTGTTGGCTTTAACATTTTTCATCCATTTTTATAATGTTATATCTATTTTTAATTAATTTATTTTTTATTGAAGGATAATTGCTTCACAGAATTTTGCTGTTTTTCTGTCAAGCCTTTTTATAATGTTATATTTTAATCTATTTTATTATTTAAAAAATCACAACTACCCAGGAAGATAGATCCAAGAAAATATTGCCAAGACCAGTGTCAAAGAGCTTACTGCCTAGGTTTTTTTCTAGGATTATTATTGTTATATAAGTCTTTAATCCATTTTGAGTTTATTTTAATAAATGGCATGAGAAAGTAGACTAGCTTGATTCTTTATCATATAGCTTCAGTTTTCCCAGCACCATTTATTGAAAAGGCTGTCTTTTTCCTGTTGTATATTCTCGTCTTTTTTGTCATAGATTAGTTGACTGTAAGCATAGGTTTGTTTCTCAGCTCTGTATTCTATTTCATTGATGAAGCACAAGCTGGAATCAAGACTGACAGGAGAAACATCAATAACCTCAGATATGCAGATGACATCACCCTTATGTCAGAAAGTAAAGAGAAACCAAAGAGCCTCTTGATGAAGATGAAAAAGGAGAGTGAAAAAGCTGACTTAAAACATTCAAAAAACTAAGATCAAGTCATCAGGCCCGATCACTTCATGGAAAATAGATTAGGAAACAATGAAAACAGACTTTATTTTCTTGGGCTACAATATCACTGCTGATGGTGACTGCAGCCACCAACTTAAAAGAAGACGCTTGCTCCTTGGAAGAAAAGTTATGACCAACCTAGACAGCATATTCAAAAGCAGAGACATTACTTTACCGACAAAGGTCTGTCTAGCCAAAGCTATGACTTTTCCAGGAGTCACATATGGATGTGAGAGTTGGGCCATGAAGAAAGCTGAGCACCAAAGAATTGATGCTTTTGAACTGTGATGTTGGAGAAGATTTTTGAGAGTTCCCTGGAGTGCAAGGAGATCCAACCAGTCAATCCTAAAGGAAATCAGTGCTAAATATTCATTGGAAGGACTGATGCTGAAACTGAAGCTCCAATACTTTGGCCACCTGATGCAAAGAACTGACTTATTTAAAAAGACCCTGATGCTGGGAAAGATTGAAGGCAGGAAGAGAAGGGGACTAAAGAAGATGAGACGGTTGGAAGGCATCACTGACTCGATGGATGTGAATTTGAGCAAGCTTCGGGAGTTGGTGATGGACAGGGAAGCCTGGCATGCTGCATTCCATGAGGTCACAAAGAGTGAGACATGACTGAGTGACTGCGCTGAACTGAACCATAGTTCTTTTTTTTTTTTTGATTTGGTATACCCATAATTTTTATTGAAATATAGTTGATATACAATATTATGTTATTTTCAGGTATACTATATAGTGAATTGACCTTTATATATTATTAATATGAAATAGTCACCACAAAAGTCTAGTAATTATCTGACCCCATACAAAGTTATTACAATATTATTGGCCATATTCCTTATGCTATATTTTACATCGTTGCATGCATTCTAAGTCACTTCAGTCATGTCTGACTCTTTGTGACCCTGTGGACTTTGGCCTGCCAGGCTCCTCTGTCCTGGGATTCTCCAGGAAAGGATATTGGAGAGGGTTGCTATGCCCTCCTCATTTTACATCTTAGTGGCTTATATATTTTATAACTGGAGGTTTGTACCTCTTAATCCACTTCATCTTCATCTTAATCTGCTTTGGTTACTACAGCTTTGTAGTATGATTTGAAATCAGGGAGCCTGTACCTCCAGCTTTGTTCTTTTTCAAGACTGTTTTGGCTATTCAGGGTTTTTTTGTATTTCCATACAAATTTTAGAATTATTGGGCTTCCCTGGTGGCTCAGAGGTTAAAGCGTCTGCCTGCAATGCGGGAGACCTGGGTTCAATCCCTGGGTCAGGAATATCCCCTGGAGAAGGAAATGGCAACCCACTCCAGTATTCTTGCCTGGAGAATCCCATGGACTGAGAAGCCTGGTGGGCTACAGTCCACAGGGTTGCAAAGAGTTGGACACAACTGAGCAACTTCACTTTCACTTTGTTATTATTTGTTCTAATTCTTTGACTAATGCCACTGATATTTTGATAGGGATTACATTGAAGCTGTAGATTGCCTTGTTCAGAATGGTCATTTTAACAATATTAATTCTTCCAATCTATAAGTACAGTATATCTTTTCATTTAATTGTGCTGTCTATAGTTTCTTTTATCAGTATAATAATTTTTAGATTACAAGTCTTTCATCTCCTTGGTTAAATTTATTCCTAGGTATTTTATTCTGTTTGGTCTTCTCACAAAAGGACTACAAAAGAAAAAATAAACAAATGGGATTACATCCAACTAAAAAAGCTTCTGCACAGCAAAAGAAAATATCAATAAAACAAAAAGGCAACCTATCGAATAGAAAAAAATACTCACAAATCAAATAGCCAGTGAGGATCTTATATCCAAAAGACTTACTATAAAAACTCATACAGTTTAACAGAAAAAAAAAAAAAAAACCCTAACCCTGTTTGATTAAAAAATGGGCAAAAGACTTGAACAATTTCCCAAAGAAAACATACAGATGGTTGACAACTACATGAAGAAAATGTTCAAAATCATTAATATCATGAAAATGCAAATCAAACCACAGTGAGATATCACCTTATACCTGTTAGAATGCTTTTATAAAAAAAGACACTCAACAGTATTGGTAAAGATGTGGAGAAAAGGGAACTCTTGCGCACTGTTGATGGGAAAGTAAATCATGCAGACCCTGTAGAAAACAGTATGAAGTTTCCTCAAAAATTAAAAATAGAACTAACATATAATGCAGCAATTCCATTTCTGGATTTTATCTGGGAGAAAAGAACATGCCAATTCTAAAATACATATGCACCCCAAAGTTTACTACAGCATTATTTTATAATAACCAAGATATGGAATCAATGTAAGAGTTCACTGATAGATGAATGGATAAATGGATAACACGATGGGCTGTTACTCGGCCATAAAAAATACATCCTACCATTCGCAACAACATGGACCCAGAGTGTATTATGCTAAATTAAATAAGTCAGGCAGAGAAAGACAAAGATTCACTTCTGTGTGGAATCTAAAAAAAATAAGCAAAGCAATGAACAAGCAAAACAGGAACAGACTCATAGATACAGAGAACAAACTGGTTGCCAGAGGGGAAGAAGGTCAAGATATGGGGAAAATAGGTGAAGGGAATTGATAAACAGGCTTCCAGTTATAAAATAAATCAGTTACCAGGGTATAATATAGAGCAAAGCTAATGCAGTCAATAATACTGTAATGACTTTGTATGACAGATAGTATCTAGACATTATGGTGATCATTTCATAGTGTATAAAAATATCAAATCACTATGTTGTATACCTGAAACTAACTATACTACTTCAATAAAAAGATAAAAAATTATAACTACATTTTAATATTTTTAAATGAGGATAGAGAAGCACTAGGACAAGGGAGGAAGTTCTGAGAAGCTTATCGTAAATCCTGGAAATGTGGGAGATTCCCTCCTTCACCTTCTAACTCTGTAGGGATTTTCCAATGATGTCAAAACATACTTCTCATTCCAGCATCACATGAGAAAAAGCAACTTCAAGAAGTCTGGCCTTTAGGTAGTGTCACAGGTTCATTAAAACATAGTAAAGCAGAACAAATAGCTGAACATTTGGAAGAATCTGCAAACATATATTTCTTCATCTTTCTATTAACACATGGTACTTAGAAGGCCATAGATATTTTGATATTTATATAAAGATGCCATGTATTCCAGTAACAGTGTTCAGACACCAATGCTTACACTAAAGTTCAATTCAGAGGACATCAACTCTGCTGAGACAAAAACAAGTGGATTGGCCCTGCCCACAGATTCAAATTCTTCCTAAGGGTGTCAGGTAATTTAGAAGATGCTGCTGCTGCTGCTAAGTCACTTCAGTCGTGTCCGACTCCATAGTCGGCAGCCCACAAGGCTCCCCTGTCCCTGGGATTCTCCAGGCAAGAACACTGGAGTGGGGTGCCATTTCCTTCTCCAATATGTGAAAGTGAAGCTGCTCAGTCGTGTCCGACTCTTAGCGACCTCATGGACTGCAGCCTTCCAGGCTCCTCCATCCATGGGATTTTCCAGGCAAGAGTAGTGGATTGGGGTGCCATTGCCTTCTCCGTTTAGAAGATGAGGTAATGCTTATGTATCTTTGGTGACTTAGAGTACACCAAGGTGTCATGTTATCAACCCTCGTGAGTACAAATTGGGCCAGTGAATCAGCTGCAGTTGAGAGCTGGAGCATACAGCACTGAATAGAATAAAAATCGGGGCATTTGAAAAGGGAATGAGACTAGAAAAAAAGGGCCTTCGTAAAGCAGGGAAACCATGAAAAACATTTCATCTACACCATAAATACTTCCTGCCAATTATAATCTTATCCATCTCATTTTCCACTCATACTGCCATACAGGAATATTGTTTCCTACCTGATAGATAATTGTGTTTTTCATTTCTTGGAAATTTGATTGTCTTCGTAAGAAATCAAGTCCTACTTTTCTGAATCAAGGACCACAGAGAGTTGAACAGAAAGGAATGTCTCTTCTCAAGTTAACCACCAGGGGGCAGTCTGAATCTGATTTAGAAGTAAGCGGGAAGACCAAACTGAGGTGGGTTTGAGAATTTGCGTTGGGGGCGTGGGGGGGGGGGAGGGGGGGATCAGGTTGTGGATTTCAAACTCTGAGAATCCAATTTCGGAACTGTCTTATCCTTTGGGCATAAAGAAACTTCTCAAATCAGTGTTTCCTAGTCACATTTTAAGAAGGTTCTTGACTCCTTCCTCAACAAATGACTTAACCTCTGCAGCGATGTGATAGGTCCACTGGTGACCGTGCTCTCAATCTCAGAACCTCAACCTTTTTCACCTTCAGAGGATGACCCTGAAACTAACAAGACTAATTTTTTTGAGGTCATGCTAGCCTGGAATAATTCTATGAAGCATCAATACCACTCACTATGCCAGAGAAAGGAATTAGTGTTCTGATTGGCAACTATCCTGTCTTTCATTTTGCCACTTAAGGACATTTAAAATATGGGCAGGCCAAGAAACCAAAATAGAACTCCATAATTTTAATTGGAAATGACTTCCGGTATACCTGATTCATTCAGAGGAAGTAGGTTTCATTTTGTTACTTGTTTATTCTATTTGCCTTTGAAACAGTAAAACGGTAAAATTTCAAGTACTGCTAGAATAGCTATACAATAAAAAGTAATATACAATTCTACCTCGTAATTCATCTCCCTTTGCCAGAGATAACCAGTACTAACAGGTCCTTGTTTATCCTTCCAGGAAAACAAAGTATATGTAAGCAAACATATGTATATGTCTTCTCTCTACTTTCTTTAAATAAGTGGGACCATGTTATATACACACATCTGTGCTTTGTTTTTGTTGTTTTAAACAATGTAATGTTTTCTGTAGGTTATCCTTGAGAAAATGTCTTCATGCTATTATGTAAACATAAAGCTAGGCAGAACTCCTAGGTCAATGCTTATATGTATTTTAATTTTTTGACAGCTGTCACCAATTTGCCTGCCAAAGATGATGGCCCAGTTTCTAGTCTCATTAGCCAAATATAAGAATACCTGTTTCTCTATACCATGGCCCACACAGTACCTTCAAACACTTTGATCTTTGACCCTGTTTTAGATGAAGAGTTGTCCCATGGTTTGGGTTAGTCTTTAGTTATGAATCAAGTAGAGGATATGCTGATCTGCTTATAAGCCTAGTTTTTGTTAGAACTGTCATGCTACTTTCTAGTGTCTTTGAAAGCAAGAACATCATGCACCCTTTGGGGTCATGAATCATATTGTCATTCGTGTTGTCAGTGATATCTAGCACCTGTGTATAAATAGAGTAATATTTTATTATGAAACTGTTGAAAGACAAGAGTACTTTTATTATTATAGTGTGAGAGGAACATTATACTTCTTATCTAACAGGCATTTGATTAATACTATAATAAAACACAGTCTATGCTCTGTAAAATGTTTGATTTTCCTTTGAAATGAATTTTAGTCAAAACATTCCTCACAATATATATACCATAAACTGCTACAAATGGCCAGATTTAGTGTTGCCAACTTACATTTGAAAGTCTTTTGCAGAATTATTTTGGTCTTAGGAAAAAGCACTTTGGTCATAACTAACATTTAGAAATTTCTTTTTGGTAAGCAAACATTTTCATTCAGTCTGTTTTCTGGCAGTGCCTTTTATTTGAGCTGCTTGGCTTATAAACACATAATGTACGATAATTGTAGAAAGCAGGAGCTTGGCATTCTCTCTTATTTTGATAGAAGCAGCTTTGCATTGGTTGTATTTATTAGCTATTCTAGTGACTCACATCGTCTGTGACTGATGTGGAAATGATAATCAACAGTTCACAGGGAACAGATGAAAAAGACCTTAAGATGTGGCTTTATTTAGGTCAGTACATATTAAGAGAAATACAATTCTCTTCTAGAAAGCGAGCTGGAAGTGAAGAATGAAAGATGATTTTCATCAATATCATGACCATCTATATTCTTAAATGTTTTTCCTACTAATAAAAAAAATAGCCTCAGGGAAGGGGAAATATGCTGGGATTGAAATAAAACTGGTGCTATCAATGTCTAAATAAAGTAATTTTACATGTATGGGTATGTTTTTGGTAATACTTGGAATATTCTTGGTCAGGTCTTTGAAGTACACTTTAACAAGGGTACTCTATCTTCCAAAGGGAGTCTTAAGACTTCCCACTCATTTCTCACCCCACCTCCTGTGGTGAGCAGATTTTAAGCTGACCCTTGAGACCTCCATCCCCTGCTACCCACACCCCTGTGCAGCTCCTGTCCTCTAAGTGTACGTGGAATTGTTGACTTACTTCTAAGTGATAGAATATGGTGGAGGTGATGGTATGCCATTCCTGTGATGACATTATGCTCTGCAGGACTGTCTTCCTGGCAGACTTGCTCTCAAGACTCTCTTACAAGAGGCAAATTGCCCCATTGTGGGATGTCTTTATGAGGGGACTCACCTGGCAAGGAACTGGGAATGACCTGGGGAAGCTGAAGGCCTCAGACTGACAGTGAGTGACAAGAAACTGAATTCTACCAACAACCATGTGAGCTTGATTAGAACCCCAAGGCTATGAAGACAAGCTCTGATTGACACCTTGATTTCAGCCTAGGAAACTCAAAAGCAGAAAGTTTAGATAAGTTGTGCCCAGACTCCTGACTCACATAAACTATGAGAGTCAAATGTATATTGTCTCAAGGTGCTAAATTTGTGATAATTCATTATGCAGCATAGAAAATAACATACCAATAGGCAAAAAAACACAACCTATGGTATATTGTAATTTTGCTCAAATTTTGCTTCTGTGGGGCAAATTATACTTTATTATTCCATTGGCATCATGTGGGATTTATACCCATCCCAGCAGAAAGAATACATTCTTGCCCTTTGAACCTCAGGAGTGAAAATCTGATTTTCTTTGGCTTTGAGAGCCAACTTGAGGTTGGCTATGTCTCTTTTTCCTTTCTTTACCTATGTCTGAACTACGTTGAACGTATGAAAGTGTTAGTCACTCAGTTGCATCTGACTTTTTGCAACCCCATGGACTGTAGCCTGCCATGTTCCTCCATTGAATTCTCCAGGCGAGAATACTGGAGTGGGTAGCCATTCCCTTCTCCAGATCTTCCTGACCCAGGGATTGAAGTCAGGTCTCCTACATTGCTTGCAGATTCTTTACTATTTAAGCCAACAGAAAAAATAAGCATTTATTCTTATAAGTCATTGAGATTTTAGATTACGAAAGCATAACCTTGTCTTTCTGAGGATAATAATTATGTCAGACATAACTGGGTCAAACTGCTGTGTAGAGTTTTAAAAATGTCTTTCAAGTGGCAGACTTGGATATTCCCCTCATTGTATTTTCTTCCTTGGGTGATTACTTCACATTCTGTGTCTTCTATAAACAGAGTCTGATGCAGTGGGAGAGTGTGAACTGGGTATTCTTGGGACTCTGATCTGGAAAGACTTCTGAGGATTAGGACAGAGTTCAAGGGGAAGGACAGGTGAAGTGCACTGCTCAAGCCCCTAGAAGAGTCTCCTTCTATGAGCTAGTTTTTGCATGCTCCTCCTTTCCATTGTAGAGGAAAGATTTCGAAAACAAGGTCAGGGTGGGGTTCAGCAGGAAAGGACCAAAGAGGACATTTGGCCTGTCTCTAACGTGGAAAAAGGGGTTCCCAAGGTCATAAGTGGTAAAGCCAATGTCACCAGGGTGGGAAATCAAGTTCTAACTGATAGTAAAGTGTATTTCTTTTTTCTCAGAATATCTACTATACTTTGACCCTTCAAGAATTAGCCATGCTAAGTGGTTGGTCAAAGATTTAGGGATTTTCAGGTTTCTAGAATCTCTCTCTTTGGAGGCCCTATAAACAGTGCTGATAGTACTCAACTATTTAAGGATAGAATGGTAGAAGAAAGCAAGAGTCTATGTTTCACTCAAATGCTACCTTAAGTTGATCATTTCATGAGGGACAGGAAATTTCCAAAATTTGTTTTTTATCTAGCCACAGAATGGAGACTATTCCTAAATTCCTTTGGAAATATTTGAATGTGAAACAGGGCATGTAGGAATTTGTGCATTCATTTCTCCATGAGACTTAACTTCGACTTCTATTGACTAAGATCACCCTGGAATCAGACTACCTTGGTTTGAATTTTTACTCTGTCATTTAATTGCCTGTGTGACCTTGAGTAACATTCTTACATTTTCTGTGATTTAGTTTCCTCATAAAAATACTGTAAGTATAAAATACTTTTATACTAATAAGTGTAAAAATACTTATACTAATACTATTAGTATAAGTACTTTTATACTAATAAGTATAAAAAATACTTACCTCCAATGATTGTGAGAATTACATTATGAGAATTAGCTAGTACATATGAAGTGCCTACTTAATAAACCTGACCTAACTCATTATTATCACTGATGCTCCACAGTGAAAAACTTCAGACCATATTATTGTAGTGGAGATCTCAGTACCCCCTAAGTATAGCATTTCATTCACTCTCAGTTCTTTTCCTGTGCTTCCAGATTGGCTATATCACACATTTATTAGAAGCTGTAAAAATCACAGCTTTCTTTAAGCCTCCTTTCTTATTATAGTCCCCTTACAAGCTGTTTGCTCTCTAGCAACAAAGTTAGAACTGTAGTTAAAAAAAAAAAATCCAGTTATGTTAATGAAGGAAGATATAGTTATTAGCTTTCCTTGCACCAGCTATTTAACTAACTGCAAGTGTTCTGATATGCACTCTCCCCATTTGTGATTAGCTCAGCCCTGCCTACCTGCATGTATAATACAATTTCCTTCTAGGGCAACAAACTTAAGCTGAGGACAGGACAGAATTAGTAATTAATTGGTGGAGGCTGAGGAAAATAAACAGTCTAAAATATAGTCTAAAGTAGAGTATCAAAATCAGGTTATGTCTAAGTGAGATTACAGTTTGAGAGGTTTTTGCTCATATGGTCAATGAGAAGCTTTAGGATGGCCATGATTCTTGTGGGTGTTGTACCTAGAGTGTGAGGGTGGAAGGAATGCCTGACTAAAATGAGGTGAAGGATCTGAAAGCATGGTCTAGCCTTGGAGAAAAGGCATCTATCTGGACAAAAGGTATCTATAGGAGGAAGGGGTCAGAACCATAATTGTCCAGGGTAGAAAGTTAAGCCAAAACAGGCTCTGGGGTCCTCTATGTGTGACGGGGGCTTGATTAGGGAGGATGTAGCTCACTGATCATTGGGGACCCAGGACACTGTTCATGGAGGTATGCTTCCATGTGGTAAAACAAGACACAGAAAGAAGCACCAACCTAACTGCACTGGACCAGGACTTGGCTGGGACTGAATTCCCAAGAGGAGGAGACTATTACCAACTGCTTGGGAGGAACATGAAACAGATATAGTGTTTAAATCTTAATGCATTACTTTCTTTGCCTTCTCAAAGTATAACCTTTTTTTAAAAAAATTTTTTTAAGGGGTCAAAAGCACAACCTCTACCATTGCTAGCATCCAGCTGTTTGCTGACACATGTGGAAAGAGCAATTTGCAAAGATCTGGTCCTTGACCCCATCAGCATGTGTAGTTCTACTTTTTCACATCTAGAAAAAAAATTGTGTGAATGCCCTTATCCAAAATTAGAGTTGAATGGCTTATTTGTTTCCAACTAATTTTAATGTTTTGTTTAAGTAAAACCAATTTAATTAGCTAGTAAGGGTAATTACAATTGTTATCCAATTTGTAAAATCCTATCAAATTTACTTTGAAGATTTAAGGAAATGGTGGTTAAATTCTTAGAAGACTACATCATTATAACAAGGCTAAATTAGGATCTTTTTCATAAAAAAACAGAAATGGTAGAATAAAACTAATGTGTTCTTTAAATTTCACATCTAATCTTTTTAAATCTTAAAGGTATTACTTTAATAAATAATATAACAAAAAAGATGTTTGAGTTAGTTATTTTTTTAAATGGAAAAATATTGTCAGAAGAAAATTACATCTTATTGGGATTCTAAAGACTTTATTATTTATTGGGGAATGAAGATTCAGTCTCTGACTTGAGGGATTTTGTAATTCTTTGAACTTCTGGTAGTTGTAAAAAGAAAAATACATGGTTGTATAAACATATGTGTCATAGTCAAAATCTGGAACTCGTGATTTTTGATGCTCAATAGCAAAATTACACAGCTATTTAACTTACACAGCTGGCTAAGAATCAAAATGTCATACAGAAAAAAAAAAAAACACCCTCTCATTGTAAGTTGAATAACACTGCTACCAGCCAAATGTTGCATTAGATAGCTAAACAGACATTCTGACTTCCAAATATAAGTTGGTCATTAGCCAACTGCAACGAGGACTGAAGTCAACATTATCTAACAAATGTTACCTCATTTGAAATTCAGACTATAGCTGATAACATTTTGGTGACAGACTGATTTTCAGTCAGTGGGGAAACTGCTTGAAATATATTAATATTTTTTTCTCTCTTGCATTTTCATGTACACGATATTCTGACTAGTTAGTCTGATTCATCCATTTGTCTAATATAGCAGTCATTTAGCTTTAGTGTAACAAAATAAGGTTTTAAGTAGAGAAAATAATTATGTAACCTAGAATTTATCAAGAGATAAAATGATTATAATAATTCCTTTAGCATTTTAGTGTACACTTTTGTTTGCCTAGTCAATAACCAGTACCTTTTCCTTTTCTGCTCTGACAGAAACTGATTTGGTTCAATTACTGCACTGGCCACGAGTCTTAGGGAAGGCTGCCAGCACCAGCCCAGGGCTGAATCGTCACTGGTCTGAGCCAATCATGCTGTTCTCCTTTCCTTTGCCAAAGAGTAGTTTTAGGTCTAGGCACATGATGCACTTCTGAGAAGTGAGATGTTGAGGATATTTCCAATCAAGATTTTCCTTGTTATAAAAAGCCCTACTAATGTTGTTTTGGCAGCTAATTGAATGCTTGAATTGGCTTAATGGTTATATCATGTGGTTGTTAGTGAGAGTAAGTTTAAATAGGCCTGTAGTATATGAAATAATTCTAGAGGAAGCACTGTGCATTAATTTAATTAGCAATAAACAACTAATTATTATTCAGTATGCCAAGAATAAAACCCAGCCCACAGTAAGTTACTCACTAGAATGGGTAATAAGTGACAATACAACTGTTGACAAGAACGTTTGGCAACAGCAACTCTTACGTGCTGCTGATGTATTTTATATTTAAATTTTAAAAATTTATGAACAATAAATGAAAGAATCTGACAGAGGAAAAAGCAGTTATCTTCAGCTGCTAGATGGTTTTGCACTTTCCAGTGACACTTAAATAGTGGTGGCTGTCAACTGGCTCAAGATGGCAGAGCAGAAAAATGCAGGGAACCTGTCTCTGATTACATGGTCATGAACCAAATTAAGCAACCTGGAACAGACCTACCTTGGGTATAATTACATTAGATAATGCTACTCCATTACTGTGTATGTCAAATCGAGTTGACATTGTCTGTTAACTGCAGCTGAAGGCATTCTGGCTGATAATGGGCCATCAAAAGCCAGGCCTGACCATCTAGTAATAGTTTCGTCTATAATATATAGAGTATAGCTCTTCTATCATTAAGGAGATGTAGAAAAAGTTCGTACAGGAATAAGGAGGATATAACATGAAGGGAATTTATTTGAAAAAAGGGGAAAACATACGATTCCAGTGCAAGGAATTATGGGAATAGAGGGGCAAAGATGAAGCCTGAACCACTGTTGATTAACTGAAGCCCTGGACACATAGCAACTGCAAAGCAGGGCATTTTTTTGCACCAATTGATATTAGAAATTCTAGCCTAAACTGTTTTGTAAGGAGCCTAGACTCAACAGGTGGGTGATTGTGTCTGTATTAGAGGAGCGGGGGCTCAGGCAGTAAAGCGTCTGCCTGCAATGTGGGAGACCCGGGTTCGATTCCTGGGTCGGGAAGATCCCCTGGAGAAGGAAATGGCAATCCACTCCAGCACTCGTGTATGGAAAATCCCATGGACAGAGGAGCCTGATAGGCTACAGTCTACGGAGTCGCGAAGAGTCGGACACGACTGAGCGACTTCACTTTCACTTTCACTGTCAGAGGGAGAGCCTTAGTGTAGCTCCTCTGAACCACCTTTGTTTTTCATATAGTTGAAATAGGGATAAATCCCAGGATTCCTCTAAGGTAAAAAGACAGAAAATTAGCCAAGAATTTGGGTGAGGAGCTTGCCAGTAAAAGTTGTGGCTATAAGTACAAAAGGGTAGTGAATACAGTGTATAAGGACTTTTTGGCAAACTACCTAGGATTCACAGCCAGCCCAAAGTGTGTTTGCAACACCACTGAGCGTGGAATTCAAGCCAGTAGAGAGAACCATTGAGCCCTAAAAGGAGAATAGGTTATGAGTTTATTTTCTAGTTTAGTTATCAGCAATGGGTGCCAGTGGGGTCACTAGTGACCAGGCAGCCAAGGAAATATGAGTTGATTAAGAGCAAAGAGAGCTGCACAGGGCACCGTGTATTGTACAAATAAGATACTCTCTTCCTGCACCAACAAAGGATTCAGTGAGCCATTGCCGATGACACCTTGGGAGGACGAGGGAGAAGGTGAGGAGATCTTAAAGACTAAGCATCCCAAAGAGGCTATTGAAACCAAGGATTACATATTTTCTTTATGCTTCTCTGAACCTTAGAGACAGTCCTTGATTCGCTAACTGCATGACTAAGATAATTTAAGCCTCGTGAGCTTTAGTTGACTCCTGTAAAGAACAGGGACAATAAATTGTACACGAGGCCTCTTGTGAGCATTTCAAGTTACTTCTACAAAGTACCAAACACAGACCAGACTAGTAAACAACTTTGACATGAGTCAGAAGACCATGCCTTTCTCTTCTGAAGGCCAGAGTAGAAGTGTAGATGGGCACACTGCCTGTGTGGCTGCGTTAGCCCAGGCAGAAGACTGGTTACCCTGGGGTGAACTGAGAGTTAGCAATCAGAGCAATGGTTGCCCCTTGAAATGCTCTGTCTTGGTTGAGCCCAGGAATGAGAGTGACTTGACATCACGATGCATTTGTCTAAGTCTGGTGAAATCAAGTTATAGTTTGTACAGGATCTGGGAGGGGGACAGAGCCTGGAGTTGGGGAGATCAACTTGGCCAGCTCTGGGGAGTTGGGATAGCCCAGGGAATATGAAAGGAGAGGAAACCTCAAGGGTAGTTGAATCCTTCCTAGCTGTTTCATCCCTCCATCATGAAGAAAATGTTCTTCAACTTTCTTGACATCCCAGACCCAAACATTAAATCCCACCTGTACTCACATGTGTGCTTGCATGCTTAGTTGCTTCAGTCATGTTTGATGCTGTGTGACCCTATGGAATGTAGTCTTCCAGGCTCCTCTGTCTGTAGGATTCTCCAGGCAAGAATACTAGAATGGGTTGCTGTGCCCTCCTCCAGGGGATCTTCCTGACCCAGGAATTGAACCTGTGTCTCTTATGTCTCCTACATTGATAGGCAGGTTCTTTACCACTAGCGCCACATGGGAAGCCCCTGTATTAACAGAAATGCTTATCTAATATATTTATCAATAGAAAAAGCCTCAATGGAGGAGCTGAGTGGAAAAGGAAACTGTTTATTGGGAGGCAGCTGAGGTGGAATCTTTGCTTCCACTTACTAGAGACGGGAATTTGGTCTAGTTGGAATGGACTTAAGACATCAGAATGTTAATTTTTCTAGTTGAATCAGTCACCAATTTTGAGCCAGTTTTCTACTTTGTAATTTCAGTATATGATTTTGACTTGAGTGGGCAAATAACTCCATTGAGATGAACAATTAACTGGACTATTGTACAAGTATGTTAGGGCTATCATAACAAAGTCTCAATACAGTAAAGTGATGGCTGAAAAAAAGGAACAAAATTTATTCTCTCTGTTATGAAGCTAGAAAACTGAAATCAAGGTATTAGCAGGGCCCTGGTCCCTCTGAAACTCTGCAGAGAGCTCTTCCTTGCCTCTTCCTAGTTATTGGTTGTTGCTGGCACTTCTTGACATTCCCTGGACTGCAACTGCGTCAATCCAATCTCTGCCTGTGTCATCCCGTGGCTGCCTTTACATAGTGCCTCCCTCTGTGTACTAGTTTTCTCTTTTTATAAGGAAAGTAATTATATTGGATTAGATCCCACCCTAATGACCTCAATTTAATTTATTTCCTCTGTGTAAGATTTTTTTGTGGGGAGCACAATTGAACACACAACAGTCAACTCTCTGGTCCTCCAAAACTCATGTGTTTCCCATGTGCAAAGTACATTCAAACCGTCCAAACATTCTGCAAAGTCTTATCATTTCAGCATCAACTCTAAGTCCAAATCAAACCTCATGCTAAACAGCACAAGATGTGTCAACAAGTTTCAAAGGTTTGCAATCATGCAAATATAGCCTCTAACTACAGTGGGATTAATTAAGAAACCAACAACAGAACAATAACTAGGACATTTATAAATGGTACGGGGAGGGAGGTGGGAGGGGGGTTCAGGATTGGGAACACGTGTACACCCGTGGCAGACTCATGTTGATGTATGGCAAAACCAATACAATATTGTAAAGTAAAAAAAAAAAACAAAAACAATAATAATAAAATCAAAAAATTAAGTATCAAGTTTCTAAAGAATCTTGGAAAATAAATAACAATTAAAATTAGGAAAAAATATGGTATATATAAACAATGGGCTATTATTCAGCAATTAAAAAGAATGAAATAATGCCTTTTGAAGCAACATTGAAGGACCTACAGATTATCATACTGAATGAAGTAAGACAGAGAAATACAAATATTATATGATGTCACTTATATGTGAAGTCTAAAAAAGCTGATAAAAATGATTTTATTTACAAAACAGGAACAGACTCACAAATATAGAAAGCAAATTTATAGTTAGCAAAGGGGAAAAGTAGGCTTCCCTTGTGACTCAGCTGGTAAAGAATTTGCCTAGAATGTGGGAGATCTGGGTTCAATCCCTGGGTTGGGAAGATCCCTTGGAGAAGGGAAAGGCTGCCCACTTCAGTATTCTGGCCTGGAAAATTCCAGTCCATGGGATTGCAAATAATTGGACACAACTGAGCGATTTTCACTTACAGGAGATTAACAGAAGCACATCACTATGTATAAATAAGGATTTACTCTATAGCACAAGAAATTATATTATCTTATAATACTGTAATGGAAAAGAATTTTTAAAATGCACACAGATACACACACACACACACACACACACACACACACACCTGAATCTCTTTACTGTGTACCTGAAACTAACACAATATTGTAAACAAATATATGAGTGACTGAACTGAACTGAACTGATACTACAAAAAGGCTTCCCTCATTAGCTCAGTTGGTAAGGAATCTGCCTTCAATGCAGGAGACCCGGGTTCAATTCCTGGGTTAGGAAGATCCCCTGGAGAAGGAAATGGCAACCCACTCCAGTATTCTTGCCTGGAAAATCCCATGGACAGAGAAGCCTGGGGGGCTACAGTCCGTGGAGTTGTAAGAGCTGGACATGACTTAGTGACTAAACCACCACCAACGTTGGTCCAGTGGTTTGTATACTTCAAAAAAGGAAAAAGACACCATCAAGAACCAGGTAAAGGTGAAACATTTCTTTCTGGGGTAGACTCACAGATAGATGTACAAGGAAACTGACTCTGGTCAGAGGGCTTGAGAGATACCAGATAGCTTCTTGATTTCCATGTTTCTCCTCCATCTACCCAGAACCTCACAATGTGGCTCTGGACCTTGATGAAGAACAGTTAGGACCTGAGAAATTTGGTTTGATCCCTGACCTAAGTGCTGGCCCTAAAGTTAAGAGTCTACATGAAACGGCCAGAGGCCCCACTGCCCATGACCGTGATGTTTTGCCTTTGTGGAAGTGATAAAGGGAAGGTCTTTGGGGGATGGCATTAAACCCTGAGAGATGTAAGCAGAAATTATATTCAAGTTATAACAATATCAGAGACAAGTTAAGCATGTGTACTCACCCTGATTCTATTTGATCTTGTACCATGCGGTAAGATAAGAAACACAAAAACATAAATATTGAAAAAAAATTAGAAAAAATATTGAACTCATTAATAATGAATATATGACATGTTAAAACCTGTGGGATTCTGCTAAAGCAGAACTTGGGGAAAGTTTATAGCTTTAAAGTGTAAATAGAAAAGAAGAAAGATTAAGAATTAGTTATCTAAGCTTCCATATCCAGGAACTAGAAAAAGAAATGCAAATAAAATACAAAGAAAAAAAAAGGAAGAAATGATAAAGAGAAAAACTCAATGAAACAGAAAAATTATAAATGCTAACAATGAGTTCTTTGAAAATATTAAGATAGACAGACTTCTATAAAAATGGGCTAAGAGAATAAAACCACTGTGCAATAGCAAGAGAGAAGACACTACTACTATAGATCCTACAGGGATGTAAAAAATAAGTTTATATTACTAATGATGCTATATCTGTTAAATAAATTGAATCTGAATTTAAACAACATTCCTACAAAAGAAAATTTCTTGACATATATGGTATCACTGCTGAATTCTTTCAGATATTTAAAGAGGAAAAAAACCCAGCAATCTCACACAAACATTTGAAAATACAGAAAAAAAGGACATTCCCCTATTACTTCTTAGGACAAAATATCCTGATCCCCAAGTTCTGTATGTTGTTGTTGTTCAGTTGCTAAGTTATGTCCAACTCTTTGTGACACTGTGGATTGCAGCATACCAGGCCTCCCTGTACTTCATTATCTCCTAGAGTTTGCCCAAGTTCATGTCCATTGAATCGCTGATGCTATCCAACTATCTCATCCCCAATTCTATACGTACATTACAAGAAAAGAAAATTATGTCAGTATCTGTAAACTTAGATACAAAAATGCTAAATGAAAGATTAACAAATCAAATTCAGCAATAAATGAAGAAAGAAAAATAAACTGTGACCAAGTAGAGTTTATTCCAGAAATGAGAGATTAATATTTGAAACCAAGTCAGTGTAATTCACCATAATAACACAATTGATATGTAAAAAGCATTTGCTAACTTGTCATTCATTGTTTTAAAAATTCAGCAAAATAATAATAAAAGAAAACTTTCTTAATTTAATAAAGAAGTATGTACCAAAAAATCTACATAGAACTCATATTTAGTGGTGAAATAGTAAAATTTTCTTCCTGAAGTTGGGAATTAAATGATGTTCACCATGACTGTTTATAATTATAGTATCTTAGATATTTTAGTCATTGCAGTAAAAAAATTGGAAATTGATAAAAATTGGAAAGAAGGGAGCAAAACTGCCATGAAATGTAGGTGATACTATTGTAAATATAAAAATATCCAAAACTATCTGCAACAAACTGAAATAATTAGCAACAGAATTTAACAAATATGCTGTACACAAATAAACATTCAAAAGTTAATTATTTCTATATGCTAACAGAAGGCAATGAAAAATAAAACTTTTAAAATATTATTTAACACAAGATCAGAAAATATCAAATGCTTAGGAATAAATAAAATAAGAGATATATAAGATCTATACTTAAAAACTACAAAACACTGTTCAAAGAAATCAAAGACCTAAATAAAAGGAGTGATACATCATGTGTTTTGATTGCAAGACTCAATAGTATTTACGTATACATCAGTTTTCCTCAAATTACTCTATTGATTCAACACAATCTCAGTCAAAATTCCATCTTGGAGAAATAAATCAACTTTCATGTAAATTTTAAGTTGGCACTCATGTTAAATTCATTTGCTAACTTTTCTAGTTTGTAGAGACTTTTGACGTTTCTATATCCACAATGTGTTTGTCTCTTATTTGGTAGATTAAAAAGAAGCATGCTAGTCTTGGAATCAGGATCTCTATCCAATTTCTTTCTCCTGGGGAGAGCAAGGCAAGAAATCTACTGGACCTTGGTTTTCCCTTGGACAGAGTGGATATTGGGCTGTATGATCTCTACTGTCTCGTGCAGGTATACATTTTATAAATTAAAGTATAAAGAGAAAATGTCATATCCATCTCAGTGGCTAAAATCATAATATCTAAGATAAATCCAGAAACTTTTGTTGAAATATTTATCATAGATAAGGAGGAAAATTGTAGGAATATTGCTATTTCTTCACATATTAATTTTGCAATTTGTTTGTTGCTAAGTCGTAAAATATTATTTGTTCACACTGAACTAGAAATGTAAATTTAACATACGATATTTTTACTTTAAATTTTGAGAAAGTGTAATTTTACCTCTTTTTGTGGGCATTTGAATGATCTGTTATAATATAAAGATGATGGTATTATTAGGTAGTCTGACTGTAGTGGTAAGTATAGAACTTTAATACACTTAAACCATTTAAAATTGAAAACATTAAATAATAATGGTATTTAAGTAATTTCAAGGGAAGATTAAGTAATATTCTTAAATGAGTTAAATTTTTAGTACAATAAGAGAAATAAGAAAAACATTGTTTTTCAATATTCAAAATGTAATTCTCTCTCCATGAAAGATGCATAGATGATGGTAACAACTGCTTAAAGTAGGTATGTCCAACTCTGTCCAACTCCAGAAGATTTTCCTTTTGGTATGACTAAAAAAAATATCTATTCAAGGCAACACTATATCTAAAGTTAACTTTCAAAGTAATAGTTAATTAATTTATTTGAGCAGCAGAAATGTTTCTCAGTTCTGGAGGCTGAAAGTCTAAGATCAGGGTGAGAATCCTCTTCTGAGCTACAGACTTCTTGCTGTGTTCTCACATAGTGGAAAGGGCAAGAAAGGGTCTCTTTGATAAGGACACTAATCCTATTCATGAAGGTCCCACACTCATGACATAATTGATAATAAGTTCTTCAAATATACCCAAGATTTCAAGTTATTGCCTGCGGGTTTTTTTTATCATTTTATTTTTATTTTTAAAATTATTAATTTATTTTTATTGGAGGCTAATTACTTTACAGCATTGTAGTGGTTTTTTGCCATATGTTGACATGAATCAGCCATGGGAGTACATGGGTTCCCTATCCTGAACCCCTCTCCTACCTCCCTCCCCATCCCATCCCTTAGGGTCATCCCAGTATTTTTGTAAATGTCCTTTACAACTTACGGTTTGTTAGGGAATGAATGTTTGTGTTTCTCCAAAATTCGACATAATACTTTTACAATAATAAATTTGCTTAGCAAGTGGAGAGGAGCTGGAACAATGAAAAAAGATACTGGGTTATGGGGGGAATATTTTTTTCTAGTATAGTATTTGTTATCTCTATCATGTTTGTAAGTTATTGATCTCTTCCTTTTCCATTGTTTCTTTGTAGATTCACAGCTCATTATCAAGTTCCCATTACCTGGCTCCCCTTTTTGCCTTCTTAACTTTTTAGTTCCTTAGGCCCATTGTTCTTTGCCAGATTGAGGGTAATGAAGTGAGGCTATAGTGATTGTAGATTTCTCCTCCCTCAGAAAACTTGGATGATGAAGTAAATCATTAAGAATTTTATTTGCGTGCTCTGATCCCATTGAACAGTACTGCCTTTTAAGCAGATATGGTCTCTATCCCTTAGGAATAGACCAGAGACCCTAGACTTTGAGTAGAATCTTTATATAAAATTTTCTAAGTTCTCTTTCAAAGCCTCTAAACAGGGCTGCCAATGAGCATTTTCCAGATAAGATGCCCAGAAATGTTTGTAAGTCCTGGTCCCTATTTTTCCTCTTTGGGACACTCTCAGTCCTCCTTTAAGGTTATATAGACTACAGACCAGATGCTCAGAAATGTTCTGGGATTTGATCCTCCAGCATTATCCCAAGGGTCCTCTGGTCTGGAATGGGTTCCTAAGAACTAAATAAATAGTTATCAGTGCACCAGAGAGGCAACAAGATCTACGTTGTTCCCAAACATGTTCTGAAGACCATAGTCTTGTAGGTAATGACAGCACTATTACATCTTTCTCACAGGGGGAGATGTGAAATTGGACAGGAATGATACATTTGATAGTAAAGAACATGACAAGATAGTTCCTAGACCTGAATAATAATAGATGTTGCCAGAAGAATCATCTCTGGGCAATAAAGAAATATTTAAGGATTTCTCTACCCATGTTTCAAAATATTTGTTTGATAAATAATCATACTTCACATGGACTCAAGGATTTTATAATCTGTTTAAAATAAAATTGCTTAGCATAAATAGGAGGACTCACATACCCTAGAGACAGCCTGGACTGAGAGAAACAAAGAAGACTTTGGAGTTGATGGTTAATTTCCTAGTCTCTGGGTTGTATCCTTGAGGTTGAAGTCAGGTATACCAGAATTCTGCCAGTTCTATTCTGAACTAGCGAGGGCATACCTAAGACAAGCTAAGAATGCAGTGCTGCCAGGGTGGAGGACAATAATTGTAATTGAGAAGAATCATACCATAAACATAGCAGTTTGTTCAAAGACCTGATGGAGGTAGGGCTGGGAATGTAAGAACTAATAATAAAGTTAGTGGTCAGGAGAATTGGAAACAGGCTGGGGCAATGTGATGAATTTGCACAGTTCCGCACAGACCATTAGTGGCTATTATGCTCTATGGAAACCCCTTTAAATAGGGAACAAGTACAATGGAGAAGTGGTACCTTAGAGAAACCATTATCAATCAACTGAACATGGAAATTAAGACTGTGTGCTCCTTGAAAGCAGAAACTGACTTATTTATCGTTGGAATTGCAGAATCTATCTCCTAACCTAAAATATAGCAAAAGCTCTGGAAATGCTTGTATAACAGCAATAAAAACATTCAAAGGACAAAGTTTTATAATTTTGAGGATTGGAAAAATGCAGATGCTAAACTTACCAAAGTTGTTTTATGTTTTCACAAGAATGTTTCCTTGCATTTAATTGTAAAAATATCTGCAAGCAATAAATGCTGGAGAGGGTGTGGAGAAAAGGGAACCCTCCTACACTGTTGGTGGGAATGCAAACTAGTACAGCCACTATGGAGAACAGTGTGGAGATTCCTTAAAAAATTGCAAATAGAACTCCCTTATGACCCAGCAATCCCACTGCTGGGCATATACACTGAGGAAACCAGAATTGAAAGAGACACATGTACCCCAATGTTCATCGCAGCACTGATTATAATAGCCAGGACATGGAAACAACCTAGATGTCCCTCAGCAGATGAATGGATAAGAAAGCTGTGGTACATATACACAATGGAGTATTACTCAGCCGTTAAAAAGAATTCATTTGAATCAGTTCTGATGAGATGGACGAAACTGGAGCCGATTATACAGAGTGAAGTAAGCCAGAAAGAAAAACACCAATACAGTATACTAACACATATATATGGAATTTAGAAAGATGGCAATGACGACCCTGTATGCAAGACAGGAAAAAAGACACAGCTGTCTATAACAGACTTTTGGACTCAGAGGGAGAGGGAGAGGGTGGGATGATATGGGAGAATGGCATTCTATCATGTATACTATCATGTAAGAATTGAATCGCTAGTCTATGTCTGACGCAGGATACAGCATGCTTGGGGCTGGTGCATGGGGATGACCCACAGAGATGTTATGGGGAGGGAGGTGGGAGGGGGGTTCATGTTTGGGAACACATGTAAGAATTAAAGATTTTAAAATTAGAAAAATAAAATAAAAAAAAAAAATAAAAAAAAAATAAAAATAAAAATAAAAAAAAAAAAAAATAAATGTTAGTAGATGTAGTCAGAATGGATTGTAGGGTCATGAAAGAGACAGATCAGCACAAGGAGCGGTCTTCTAGGGAAGTTGGGATAGGATTTTATTTATTCTGAGAGGACCCATCTCCACAAAACCAGAACTGAATCCAGAGGCTTACTGGGAGGTGATAATACTGTTAGTGAGATCACATTTCTTTTCGTGGCTCAAGACGCAAAAGTTAATTACAACTTTCCATTATAGTCTTCCTTATGTTTCTGCTAGAGACTGAACAGATCTTTTCACATTAGTAATTTCCCCTGAAATTCCCCTGTTTTCCTAATTCTGTTAAGACAGAATCACACAACTCCATCTGGTCCTGCATCTGCCTGTCCCCATCTGTGTGTCCCTGAAGTGGGAATAATCTTGCTCTCTGAAGAGCTTGCTATGGCTGGTTCTGTGGCACAGGAGATCTCACCTTGGATTGTGCAGCTTGGTGGGTTTGTTGTCAGTTTGAATTATCTTAAGTGCTTATTTCCTATGGAATGGAGGTGGAAGGGTCGTTGTTTGTCTGTTCTGACAATGTTTCTAAAAGACAGAACTGCAGGGAAAGGAAGGCTGAAAAGTAAATTTACCCGCATCCTAATAGCCTTCCTCCACACGCACCTACTTCTTTACTGTTGGTAATTATGGGTGGGATTATATTGGTTATGGGCTTCCCAGGTGGCTCAGGGATAAAGAATCTGCCTGCCAATGCAGGAGCTGCAGGAGATACAGTTTCAGTCTCTGGGTGGGAAGATCCCCTGGAGGAGGAAATGGCAACCCGCTCCAATATTCCTGCTGGGGTAATCCTGTGGACAGAGGAGCCTGGCGGGCTACAGTTCGGTTCATGGGGTCACAAAGAGTTGTATACAACTGAGCAACTGAGTACACAGATACTGGTTGTGCTTTTAAGTTGATTTAGTAGAGGTTTCTAAGCAAAGACTTTTTGAGAACACTTTTTAGGATATTCTTTTGTTTTTCAAAGGTGACTTTACATGGCAGGCAAGGCACACGCTGACTCTGTAGCCCTTTACCTTGAACCAACTCTTTTCAGTCCATCTACATGGACTCAATTTATTTTAAAACACAAAATGTGAGGTTATATTATAAATTGCAAAGTGAAATGTAGCCCATTATTTCAATGTGATTTCACAGAATGGTGTACTCTGCACAAGATGGGCTCTGGTCACCATCATGTTCTTGCCCTGCTAAGACTGCTATGACATCACCCATTTACTGAATGACTCTTCCTATTGGGATGCAGTTCGTGGCTCACAAGATAGAAGTGGCTGAATCTTCAGGCTTAAGTCTCCATTTTCTTCACATCACTCAAAACAGACAAGTCATTACAAATTTTGGGATTCCACGGGGTGACCTTTTCTCTACCTGCTTTCTTTACAAGGATTACTTTAGCCAGAGTGGAGGGAATGACAAGATTTTTTAAAAAACATTCTAGTTTTTGCTTTCTAATTGTTCATTCAAAGTGAAAAATACATATTATCAAGAGACTTCTAAGGCGTATATATTATCCTTTCTCTACTTGCTTTTATCTCACAATCCAGAATTTTATTTTCTATTGCTTTCACTTAGTGGGCCAATATTGACTTCCCTCTTCTCTTACCTCCTCATTTCTTCAGAGTTCTCCAAAATCTGATCTGACATGCCTTTTTGTGAACCCTCCTAAATCAGACCTTCTGAGTTTGATTCAAAAGTCAGGAAGGATGTTACATGTCTGCCTTCAAGAAGGTGGGGTCATGTATTCATTTCTAGAGTGTTCAGTATTTACAGTGTAGATTACTATAGATGGTACTTTGAAGAACCTAAAATGGTCCCAGTGGCTCTCATTCCCTGCGCAGAGAGATTTGGGTTGCCCCCCGCCCTGGAAGGATAGGTTTTATTCAGTTCAGTTTAGTCGCTCAGTTGTGTCCAACTCTTTGCGATCCCATGAATCGCAGCACGCCAGGCCTCCCTGTACATCACCAACTCCCAGAGTTCACTCAGACTCACGTCCATCGAGTCCGTGATGCCATCTAGCCATCTCATCCTCTGTCGTCCCCTTCTCCTCCTGCCCTCAATCCCTCCCAGCATCAGAGTCTTTTCCAATGAGTCAAATCTTCGCATGAGGTGGCCAAAGTACTGGAGTTTCAGCTTCAGCATCATTCCTTCCAAAGAAATCCCAGGGCTATCTCCTTCAGAATGGACTGGTTGGATCTCCTTGCAGTCCAAGGGACTCTCAAGAGTCTTCTCCAATACCACAGTTCAAAAGCATCAATTCTTCGGTGCTCAGCTTTCTTCACAGTCCAACTCTCACATCCATACATGACCACAGGAAAAACCATAGCCTTGACTAGACAGACCTTTGTTGGCAAAGTAGCGTCTCTGCTTTTGAATATGCTATCTAGGTTGGTCATAACTTCTCTTCCAAGGAGTAAGCGTCTTTTAATTTCATGGCTGCAGTCAACATCTGCAGTGATTTTGGAGCCCCCCCGCCCCCCCCAAAATAAAGTCTGACACTGTTTCCACTGTTTCCCCATCTACTTCCCATGAAGTGATGGGACTGGATGCCATGATCTTCGTTTTCTGAATGTTGAGCTTTAAGCCAACTTTTTCACTCTCCTCTTTCACTTTCATCAAGAGGCTTTTTAGTTCCTCTTCACTTTCTGCCATAAGGGTGGTGTCATCTGCATATCTGAGGTTATTGGTATTTCTCTTGGCAATCTTGATTCCAGCTTGTGCTTCTTCCAGTCCAGCGTTTCTCATGATGTACTCTGCATATAAGTTAAATAAGTAGAGTGACAATATATAGCCTTGATGTCCTCCTTTTCCTATTAGGTTTTATTAGTCTTGTGCAATTTCTGGGAACAGAAACTTTAGATAGAATGCATTCCCCTCCCCCTTACTTTCCTGACTGTTATAAACTAAGAGTGATATAATTTAAAGCAGCAACCTGAAAATAGGTACACAAATTTGGTAGGCAATATAGTTAATATTTCCTGAACATTTTTTATGAACCAAGAACTAGACTAAGGACAATCCATAGATTAACTAGTTTCTTCTTTACAGCAAACTTATGTATAGATACTTATACTATTCTTAGAGATGGACAAATTAAAGTTCAGGAAAGTGAAGGCAAGGGTTCCAATGTAGTTTGACTCCATGAGCCAAACTCTTAATCACTGTGATATATAATTAACTTGAACAGTGGCCCAAGACCAATTTCCATAGTGCCTTATTTAACTAGCCATTTAAATCATGAGAAATCACTTAATCTGGCTGTTTCTCAGATTCTTCACTTATTGTAAGAGGATTTGTCAAAGTGGTGATTTTTTTAGTCTCTTTCTGTTTCATAATTGTATGAGAGATTGGAGATTACATTCCTTCTTGAAAATTTCTGAAACACTCAGTATCACTTAACTGCTGGTTATGTTTTAAAATCAGAATGTAGTTTATGTATGTTTTAGAATCAGAATGTAGTTTAAACCTGGTCAAATCCACTTCCAGACTTGTTACGCTCGTAATTTCCTTTTTTCTGTTTAATTATTTTTTCACAAAACATTTATGTAAAAGTAGGAAAATCGACCACAATATGTAGCACCTGTGTATATGTGAAAAGTATAAGACAGTAAAAGATTGTATAAGAGAGTTGTGTGTGTAAAACAGTACTTAAGAGAGAGTGATAAGTCTATGAGAATGGGTGTGAGACTTTGTGAAAATATGTTTGTAGAGTGTGAGAGTGTAAGAGGATGAGGGTGCATGCAGAGAAAGGGTATATAAGAAAGAGTGCCAAAGGGAGAAAGTATAGGTGAGTGTTCAACAAAGAGTATGTGTGAGAGATAAAGCGTGGATACACCAGAGAATATGGAAGGGTAGAGAGAGAGAGAGAGAAGCAGAGAGAGGGAATGTGGAAGGAAGGGTTTGATGTGTTGTGAACCTGAGAGGGTGAGAAAAAGATTAACAAGTGTGAATGTAAGAGTATATAAATGTGAATGAATCTTTGTGTGAATGTGTGTGTGTATGTATGTTCACTAATTAGGCATATGCATTTTCCTGGGTTAGAGGCCAGTCCTATGCCTTGCACAGCATGCTATTACACACCATAGCTGACTCATTGCTCTGACTGATGTCAAATAGTTCACCACTCACTGTAAAGGATGTCCAGAAAATGAAAATCTAACACAGAAAAAAGCAATTGACATGAGTAGCTGAGATGAATCATGATTGCACCTTGGAGTTGAGAGTAGAGTTGCCCTGAGCCAAAGATGTCTTATAGAGGGAGGGCATGGCTTTTGGGTTAGCAATGAATAGAATGTGCCACAATATTCACGACACCTTTTGGGAAAGATAAGCAAGAAAGTATGAAGATGTGTGGTATGAATTTTATTTCCTACCATATATCTTTCTGCCTAGTATGAATCTTTTATAAGAGCATGACATATTTTTATATTTAATAAATACAAGAAAAAACAGGATTGTCTATCTAAAAGGCTCTTTTGTTTATTGAGTGATGTAATGTCTTTAACTTCTCTGAAGGTTTATAGACCTTCAATAATAGTTCTGCTACTACATACAATTATGTTTTATATAGAATTGTTTTGGGTGGGAATCAATGGGTAATAATTACTTTCCACATTTGGACTGATGTCCATATGGAAATAAAGTAAACACTTTAAGACCCAGAGTAAAGAATAGAAATTCAGTTAATAAAGGAAATCCAGGGGTAATCATCAGTGTCCTAGTACCTAGGAATTTGTGGTTGTCTCCAAGGAGGGTATTAAACTTGTAACAATTTGAACTAATATTAAGTACATCTCAAAGGAGTATGATGAACTTGAGTGGCTGCATCTATGCTACAAATGGTGGAATAAAAGCCCAGAATTCCCAAATATGAGACTCACCTCTGTCATTGTCTCAGTTCCAAGTACATAGAAGAGCAACAGATCTCCACTTATTTGTCCTAAACTAACCCAACTTTTGGGACTTCCCAGGTGGTGCAGTGGTAAAGAATCCACCTGCCAATGCAGGACACATGAGTTTGATCCCTGGGTAAGGAAGATCCTCTGGAGGAGGAACTGGCAACCCACTCCAGTATTCTTGTCTGGAAAAATTCCATGGACAGAGGAGCCTGGCAGGCTACAGACCATAGGATCGCAAAGAGTCGGACACAACTGAGCAACTGAGCACACAACCCAACTTTAAAAATAAGACCCAGATCAAATTCCAGTGAGCAAAGAACATTTTGTTTTGATAAAAAACATCCATCCCTTTTATATCTCCAGCAGACTTTTCTGGTGCCTATTACTTTTATGATGCAGTGCTTTTAGGGCCTATGAAGTTAGTGAGGAAGAAGATCTCCCCTGTATTGGAACAGGGTGGGTGTGTGCTCAGTTGCTCAGTCACGTCCAGCTCCTTTTGACCGCATGGACTGTAGCCTGTCAGGCTCCTCTGTCCATGGAATTTTCTAGGAAAGAACACTGGAGTGGGTTGCCATTTCCTTCTCTAAGGGATCTTCCTGACCCTGGGGTTGAACCTGCAT
This sequence comes from Budorcas taxicolor, assembly GCF_023091745.1. Classification (NCBI taxonomy): domain Eukaryota; kingdom Metazoa; phylum Chordata; class Mammalia; order Artiodactyla; family Bovidae; genus Budorcas; species Budorcas taxicolor. Next base: position 87,348,112 of record NC_068911.1, on the reverse strand, counting down.
CTCCTGCATTTCCTGCATTGGCAGATGGATTCTTTACCACCGAGCCACACAAGAAGCCCCACTGCAACACAAACAACTACAGAGGTAAATATTCTAGGGGACTGACCAGGATACATACCAAAATATATTCCTATGATCACTCAGAAAATGAGAATTTCCCAACAGGTTGGGAAAATCAGAGACTACTTTATCAGAAAAATGCTCATGTATTTATTGAGTTCATATGTCTCATTTTCCTAACTTTAAAATACAACACACACACACACAATAAAAAATAAAATACAACACACAACCCATGAGAAAGAGACCTGCACTCATTCCAATATGTAGTCACAAGGAAAAGCTGCATAAAACACTTACATTTAAAAATTATATAATTAATTAAAAATGGAGTTAATGACAGTTAACTGTGTGCAGTTAGCAGTAGAAACATTACTTACCCCTGTGATCCTCACCTGTTAGGATTCTTGTCAGCTGTTGCTGTGCACTTTAGGCTCTTCATCTCAGAATAGAAGGATCATGTGTGACCCATCCTCTCCAGGGAAGATACAGGTAAATTTTGTCTCTTAATGAGTTCCTTTCCAAAAAGGCATTGGTTGAGGGGGGCTATTACAGGAATTTGAGGGTCTCAAGTGAAATATTGCTGCAGTGTTGTGTGGGAATGACAGGTACTGAACAAGAGGTGATTGTGTTGGAGGTGGGGTGGTAGAATCAAGGACAGACGTGTCAGGCTGATGTGGGCCAGGAGAAGAAATGATATTCCCGTGAGAAGGTCATGCAGTACTGTGCTAGGACTGAGCAAAGAGTGAAAGCAACTTTCTTCCTATTTCTGTTAGGTTTTGTTTGCTTACTTGCTTTATCAAATAACAATACTACCCTTACCTGCACATTTAGTATTTTTCCAAAGAAAATGTGTAATAGTTCAGGCACATCACTGGTGAAACAGCTCACATAACAGCCCTAGTTAGCCTAGAAGTAACATGGGGAAATGTATTCTGCAAACCACATACAGAGACAAATGTAATAAATGTACTTTTAAGCATAGCTACTTGTAAAACACATGATAATTATGAGTAATATATGCTCACACATGGTCCATTTTTATTTTAAACTTACATAGTGATTTTATGTCTGTAAAGTCTTTAAATATACCACATATATTTTGCTTTAGTTCAAGATATATCTATTTCAGGAACAATTTAGAGTATGGACATTTCTGGAAGTACTACATCTTTAGCTGTACCTTCTTCATTTGGTTAGTTGATTAAATATATGTGTACTTAGTCACTCAATCATGTCCGACTCTTTGTGACCCTGTGGACTGTAGCCTGCCAGGTTCCCCTGTCTGTGGGATTCTCCAGGCAAGAATACTGGACTGGGTTGCCATGCCCTTCTCCAGGGGATCTTCCCAACCCAGGGATCGAACCCAGGTCTCCCACATTGCAAGCAGATTCTTGACCATCTGAGTCACCAGGGAAGCTATGCTATCGCTGCTGCTAAGTTGCTTTAGTCGCGTCTGACTCTGTGCGACCCCATGGACTGCAGCCCACAGGCTCCTCTGTCCCTGGGATTCTCCAGGCAAGAATTCTGGAGTGGGTTGCCATTTTCTTCTCCACTGCATGCATGCATGCTAAGTCACTTCAGTCATGTCCGACTCTGTGCGACCCCATGGGCAGCATCTCTCCAGGCTCCCCTGTCCACAGGATTCTCCAAGCAAGAATACTGAAGTGGGTTGCCGTTTCCTTCTCCCAGGGAAGCTATAATCGACTACAAATAACTTTATTTAACTAATTTGATTAACTATATAAAAATAAATTATTTGATTAATAACATATTTAACTTTATTAACTTAGGATGTATTATTCTTAGATGTATGGGTAGTATAACATGTATTTTTTTTCATTATACACTAACTCCCCTGTATAGTGCACACTACATGTTAAGGGCTCAATTAGATAGGTGAAAGAATGTGTAGGTGAATAAGTAAAAGCTTGTATATATAAATTAAGAAATAGTTATATCTAGTTATTCCTTAAAAGAATTTGAACTGAGGATTTGAGTTCAGTTCGTGCACTGGAATATCCCCAGGAGAATCCAGGAAGGAACTAGGGGAAGAAGCCAAGCAAAGGTTTGCTTTCCAGTAAAGTCCTGGTCTCAGCCTAATGCCCCTGAGGCCCTGAAGTACACATTGCACATCACAGAGTTGTCTTTCCAGGGAAAATAATTAGGTGTTTATACTTAGCATAAGTTGTGAAGGACAACACACTCCTGGGTACCTCTGGCTCTCATCTGTATGTTGCTCGGGCAATCCTAAGATTTCCATAATGAGCAGTTAGCAGCAAGGCATGTAGAGGCAGGGAGCTTGACATCCAGTGCTGGTATGAGGGATTGATAGAACCTAAGTGAAATGCCAACAGGATTTACTACAGCTAGCAATCAGTGCAGCCAAGATTTTAAAGTGAATCTCTAGTTAAGAGAAAGAGCTTTTCAAGTACATTACAGCAAACCATTGCTTTACTAAACGTGATCATATTATTATTTGGTTAACCAATTCCAAAAGAAAATACTACAAAATTTCATCTTCAAACACAAATGCTTTCAATGTTTCTGTGATCTCTTTATCACTGCACAGCATTTTATATATCTTTAGTCAGTATGCACAGACCATTTTATAGTCCTTGTTTTTATTTTTTAAAAATTTATTTATTTTAGTTGGAGGCTACTTACTTCACAATATTGTAGTGGTTTTTGCCATACTGATATGAATCAGCCATGGGTGTACATGTGTTCCCCATCCTGAACACCACTCTTACCTCCCTCCCCATCCCATCCCTCTGGGTCATCCCAGAGCACCTGCCCTGAGCAGCTGTCTCATGCACCGAACCTAGACTGGCGATCTGTTTCACATATGATAATACACTTGTTTCAATGCTATTCTCTCAGATCATCCCACCCTCACCTTCTCCCACAGAGTCCAAAAGACTGTTCTATACATCTGTGTTATTGTTACCATCTTTTTAAATTTCATATATATGCGTTAGTATACTGTATTGGTGCTTTTTTTTCTGGCTTACTTCACTCTGTATAGTTGGCTCCAGTTTCATCCACCTCATTAGAACTGATTCAAATGTATTCTTTTTAATGGCGAAGTAATATTCCATTGTATATATGTACCACAGCTTTCTTATCCATTCATCTGCTGATGGACATCTAGGTTGCTTCCATGTCCTGGCTATTATAAACAGTGCTGTGATGAACATTGGGATACACGTGTCTCTTTCAATTCTGGTTTCCTCAGTGTGTATGCCCAGCAGTGGGATTGCTGGGTCATAAGGCAGTTCTATTTCCAGTTTTTTAAGGAATGTCCACACTGTTCTCCATAGTGGCTGTACTAGTTTGCATCCCCACCAACAGTGTAAGAGGGTTCCCTTTTCTCCACCTTCTCTCCAGCATTTATTGCTTGTAGACTTTTGGATCGCAGCCATTCTGACTGGCGTGAAATGGTACCTCACTGTGGTTTTGATTTGCATTTCTCTGATTATGAGTGATGTTGAGCATCTTTTCATGTGTTTGTTAGCCATCTGTATGTCTTCTTTGGAGAAATGACTGTTTAGTTCTTTGGCCCAGTCTTTGATTGGATCGTTTATTTTTTGGAATTGAGCTGCAGGAGGTGCTTGTATGTTTTTGAGATTAATTCTTTGTCAGTTGCTTTGTTTGCTATTATTTTCTCCCATTCTGAAGGCGGTCTTTTCACCTTGCTTATAGCTTCCTTTGTTGTGCAAAAGCTTTTAAGTTTAATTAGGTCCCATTTGTTTATTTTTGCTTTTATTTCCAATATTCTGGGGGGTGGGTCACAGAGGATCCTGCTGTGATTTATGTCGGAGAGTGTCTTGCCTATTCTTTGCTTTTAACTAGTCTGCATCACGGTGGCAGTGACTTCTAGACCAGGTCTCAGCAGGTCCTCTCTGTACTGCCGGTCACCCCTGCCTCACTGGCCCATATCTCTCCTCTGCCCTCTTGTCTGTCTACACTGTAGCCACAGTCATGATTTCTCAGTTCCTTGGAATCAACCACTCTTTCTTTCATTTGGGTCTTTACTCAGGCTGGACTAAGCTTCCCCTTCACCAAATGACAGGCTCCATCTTAGCCTTTAGATCTCAGCTCACATGAAACTCCCTTTAAGAAGACCTCCTTGACCAATCTGCCTTGAGCCAGCTTCATTGAGGTCTTCTACCCCTTCATTCTGTTCCTTCGCTTTTTGGCACATTCTTTTTATAGTCTATATTTTTTTCCTTACTGACCTATCTCTGTTTGCCCCACTACACTGTAAGCTCCAGGAGTGTAGAAACTATCTCAGTTTACCACTGTATACCTAGCACCTCACACAGTGCTGGCATAAAATACGTTCTCAGTATGTATTTATTGACTAAATAAAACTTGTGACTATCCAGCAATATCACCTTTTAATTAATACATTAGAACTTTGACCTCTAGCTGGGTATTACTTCCTTAGGCAGCTTCACTGGGATGACACATATTTATTTAAATGATATTCATTGTTCAAAATACGTTTGAAGCATCTGTTAGAAGTATTCCTCAGAGCATACTCTTGAATATTTTTAATAATGATAAGTTATATCCTTTGAAAGAGATTTCTTCTCTTTTTTTGTAGAAATAGTCAATTTTCTTTAGTAGTCAAGGCTGGAGAATAAAATCAAGAACACTGTTTTTGGTTACATTAAAAGTACTGTGGATGGATTTTTTTTTCTTTTAATTTTGAGAGGCTCAAAAACTGGAAAAGCTAGAGGTTTTTCCAACAGGGTATTTCAGATAAGATTTCACACAACAGTGGTTGCAAATATCTTGTTGACAAGACATTATTCTACATCTTGGTAAAAACAAATGTCAGCTTCCTCACTTTAGAATTACAATTTCACTTAAAAACAATGAAACTGAATAATTTTTTAACATATTTTCTAATGTTTAGGTTTACTCAAATGAGTAGTCTTCTCCATAACTTTTAAAATCTAAATTCATGGGGTTGATCCTCTTTGGCTCCAAAATCACTGTGGATGGTGACTGCAGCCATGAAATTAAAAGATGCTTGCTCCTTGGAAGGAAAGCTATGACAAACCTAGGTAGCATATTAAAAAGCAGAGACATCACTTTGCTGACAAAGGTCTGTAGAGTCAAAGCTATGGTTTTCCAGTAGTCATGTATGGATGTGAGAGTTGGACCATATGAAGGCTGAGTGCTAAAGAACTGATGCTTTTGAATTGTGGTGATGGACTCTTGAGAGTCCCTTGGACAGCAAAGAGATCAAACTAATCAATCCTAAATAAAATCAACCCTGAATATTCATTGGAAGGACTGATGCTGAAGCTGAACTTACAATACAAAGGGCCACCTGATATGAAGAGTAGACTCATTGGAAAAGACCCTGATATTGGGAAAGACTGAGGAAAAGAGAAGGGGATGACAGAGAATCAGATGATTGGATGGCATCACCAACTCAATGAACGTGAGTTTGAGCAGACTCTGGGAGATAGTGAAGGACAGGGAAGCCTGGCGTGCTGCAGTCCATGGGGTCACAAAGAGCTGGACATGACTTAGGGACAGAACAACAACAAGCCTGCATAAAAGGCAAAAAAAAAAATTGAAGTGTGGAATCTCTAAAACTCTTTTTAAATGCAGTAAAACAAGGCTACATTATCCTAATTTGGACAAAGTTATCTGTTCTAGTGACAAATTGACTTAGAATGCTAACTTTAAAAATGCAGTTTTATTATTTTTAAGTGCCTCTAACACATTGCTGATGGGAGCAGGAAAGGGAGAAGTCGGTTATGTCTTTAAAATTGTATAAATGTATTTTTGGTAATTACTCATGTTCAGCAGTTTTTACTCATAAAGTGGTTTTATTATTATCTGAAAAGAATTTTTTGGCCTTCTACTTTAATCAGGCTAATCACTTTTGAAAATTTCCTAATCAGCTATTTTGGATGGAGCAAAGTGAAATTTTAACTGGTATTAGTTACAATTATCCAAATTCCGTAATGAATGTGGAGGGACTGAATGAGTCCCGTTTATTTTTTTTTTTTATTCTTTAGCCAATGAATTCATTAAGAAAAGCTCTGAAGCTTATTTATTCCCCATTCTCTCCTGTAATGCCCCTGTCCTATGAATAACCCTGTCCCTGTACTCTACAAACTTGCCTCATCAGTCTCCTGTAAATATTTCTTGGTCAGTCTGATATTTGTGCTTCACTGGGTGCAGGATTAGGAAAGGATGGATTAGTTCTAGGCTGAGGTTTTGCCAGATGGGAGGGATGAAAGGAACATGAGACAAAAGAGTTCCAGATATTGAAAGAGAATGTTGAAATTCTGGACTGGTTCTACTTATGGTGTAGGTCAATTATGAGAGTCATTGGCAAGCTCACTGGAAGAATAGGCGATTGGGTAAATGACTGGGACATCTGAATTAGCAGTTTTATTTTCTGGTTATGACACATTTCAACAGTATATCTGTAGGAATATGGAAAGTAGTGAAGCCAGTGGAGTAGAATTGAGGGTCATTAAAGATAACATGGTCAAGGAGATGAGAGGCTGGAATACTGACTGAATTCCTCTCACACTGAACATTGGATTCAGTCAGAATAGTGGCAGCCTTGGATTGGAAAGGAAGACTATGAGTCTAGTAAATGGTTGGGAGACCTGTGAATGTTGGGCAACAGCAATAGAGATGGATATATGGGCAGTGGGACAGTGTACTTGTTTGAAAGTGACACTGGAGAATTAAATAGGTGAGACTCCTTTTCTAGTCTCTGTGGTACATGGTATGATTGACATGATTGGCTATATGTTGAGAGGCTTGTCCTCAGGGGAGATTCAGGTTTCAGGAAGCCAGACAACACTCAGTCAGGGTAGAAGATACAGAAGAGTGAGTCTATTACCATGCTGTTCCTCGTCTAAGCAATGGCTGAATGAGAAGAGATGGGCAGGAAGCTGGGCCAGGGGAGATCAAGTGCAGGGCTGTCTGTGTGTGATGAGAGTACTGTGAGTAGATAGAAGACAGGAACAATTTCATATTTAGTGATATGCCCAGGGAGGAAGGAATGAGATGGAGGGCTTGGGAGCTTAACTTGAGGACTTGGACAAAGGGGGTACTTTGTGTTTTTTGGTGTGTGTGTGTGTGTGTGTGTGTGTTAAACATAGTATTTAAAAAATAATTTATTTGGCTGCAGAGGGTCTGAACTGTGGCACATAGAATCTTTGATCTTCATTGCAGCAGGCAGGATCTTTTAGCTGTGGCAGCATGCAAACTATTAGTTATGGCACTTGGGATCTAGTTCCCTAGTCAGGGACTGAACCTCTGCCCCCTGTACTGGGAGCATGGAGTCCTAGCCACTGGACCACCGGAGAAGTCCCAGGAGGGGGCACTTTGGTCTCATTGAATCAGCTGCAGCTTGGAAAGGAGATCTGCAAAGATGGGGTTAGTCTGAAACGATGGGTGGATGTCTGCATAGAGCTGTGTCCACAGAGAGCAGGCTACAGGGAACCTTGAGGCACAAACAGGAGGGGCAGGCAATGGAACAGGCAGACTTCTCTTTCTTCTTTTCTTTGGCTGAGTTTTCTTTTCTGGAGGCTGGAATGGGAGATAAGATCAGTGTTTGCTCTGCTCCAGAGGGATTCCGCCCAGCATTTGACCTATAGCTGGTGTCCTGGGCCTTTCTTTGCTGAATGTCACTAGTGGGCAATTTTCCTTCTTTAAGTTTTTCTGTGGAGGCTTACAATGAACATGTATTACTTTTAGAAGAAGGGGAGAATATTTAAAACAGTTAACTCATAGACAAATTCTGATTAATGGCTCCCACATGTAAGAGGTAGCCAGGTGTGGGAATATAAAGACAAATATAAGACACAACATCTGCCCTTAAGGAGTGGGCAGTTTAGGAGAGAAAAGAGCTATATTATATGATTCTGTGACCTCAGTCCTTTCTGATTCCAGGGAGAACAGCAGAGAATAATCGTTAAAGGAGAAATTTGGGCTACAAAACAAATGAAAATCACTTTTTTAAATTGAGAGTGTAGCAGTGAAATATATACATTACCATATGTAAAATTAGCCTGTGGAAATTTGCTGATTGATGCAGGGAGCTCAAATCCATTGCTCTATAACAACTTAGAGGGTTGGGATGGAGTGGGAGGTGGGAAGAAGGTTCAGAAGGGAGGGGACATGCATATACTTATGGCCAATTCATGTTCATATATGGTGGAAACCAACACAATATTGTAAAGCAATTATCCTTCAATTAAAAATTAAAAAAAAACATAAATCATGACAATCTTATAAAAATAAGCTTCTTTAGGGACTTCCCTGGCAGTTCAGTGGTTAGGACTTTGCCTTCCAATGCAGGGGGTGCATGTTCCATTACAGTCAGGGAGCCAAGATCTCACATGCCTAGTGGCCAAAATCCCAGCACATAAAACAGAAGCAATATTGTAACAAATTCAATAAAGACTTTAAAAATGGTCTACCTCAAAAAAACATCTTTTAAAAAAGCAAAAAAATAAAACAAGCATCTTTATAATCAAAGAATGACAGCAGTTAGAAATATCCAGGTGATATCTGTGTTCTCTACTTCACTGTGGAAACTCAGTCTTAGAGGACATTTGTCAGAACGTCTTTTGAGTTTCCTTATATGATATTACTATAAGAACAACCAAAGATTTAGGAAAGATATTAAATACAGCACTGGTAAAACGTTTTCTAATAAGATCTTTCCTCAAAAGTAAAACCTTGAGCTTGTTTACTTGAAAATAGCTTTTTAAAATAAATAAGTTTTTAACATTTGAAGAGTGCCTGACATTTTTTATTAGATCTGGACTCAGGTTTGGATTTGTAAGGCCTTGCCTGGTAATCCCATTTTAAAGTGGAAACCCCATCAACTTTCCTGATTTGTTTTTCTCATTAAGCAATATTCATTATCCAAAACATATAGACCATACTTGTCATTACTGACCTATCCCAAGAAGTCATAGACTGTTGTTTCTTTTTTTCACTACTGAGTTCCCAGAACCCAGAGAAGTGCTTGAAGTATAATAGATGTTCAGTAAATATGTATTGAGTAAAGTAATTAAAATTTTCCCCATCATCTAGACTGTTCCAACAGACAGTGATAAAAAATTTTTTCACAACTATGCAAGAATGCACAAGATTTGGAATTATTTTTAAATAAAGTTAGAACTCTTTCTTTTATTAGCAAGTGAAATATGGAAATTTCTTAGGATAATGTGAACAGATTGTGAATGCAACAGAATTTTTCATATTCAGCATTCTGAAGTGTTGATGATGCTCTCACTTATAGAACGTGCACACATGGTTGGGCAGTCACCCTGCCACCGTCTTGGATATCACTCATAAAGGTTACATCAGCACACAGAGCATTAACCTATCCAGTTAAAGAGAGATACCTGCAATTTGCATGGACCTGTGCTTACCAGACTTAGGTCCTATTCCACATTCTCACTCTCCATCTTACCTTTGAACTGCCCCATGCGTTGATTCAGGTTTCCATCCTGGTTCCTAGAACACACCTCTAGCAGCTCCATGCAGCCGCCCTCTGGGACTCTCAACTGGCCAGGTGATAGAGCACCTCCTTGGCTGCAAGCAGGGCTTTGTCCTGGAGCAACCAGAGAGGAAGGTGTTTGTCTCCTGCTGGGGCGGAGAACCGCGATTTTGATGCCCAGGGCTCTGTCTTCCCTCAGAGATGAAGGATTCTATGGTACAACTGCAATGTGTTTACCAGGTGTTCCCTTTATTGACAGCTCTGTGTCAATCAACCTTGCTGTTTGACAGTCCTTGATGTTGGTATGCATAACTATACACCCTCAGATCTCTATTGGAGGTTTCCTTCCCTAACTTTTAACTTTAGGAGGTCCCCAAGATTATCTGGCAAATACTTGAGGCTCGCTTAAACCGCTGTTGGATTTATTGTCCCTTAACCCTGGATCAGCGCTTGGTGCCTCCTTTGGCTGCTGTTTTCTCTTTCCTCCACAGGGGTGCCTGCCTTAGCCACTACTTTAAAGTCGAGGAAGTCCGTCCCCACCACTGATTCTAAGGAGAGACGCTGGACACCACAGTATTGCGGAACTTAGCCAAACACTCTTTTAGTCCTGTGTGCTGGTTTTTCTAATACATATACCCAAGGATGGCTGGTTTTGAGTTAAGGTCAGTAACAACTACCAGGCTACACTATAAATGTCTTCAGACAGGCTTCAGTCCAACTTGCTATGCCTAAGGCCTTTTTCTTTCAAAATGAGTCATCTCCCAGGAACTTTAGAGTACTCCTTGTTAGGACTCGTAGATCTTCCTTCTTCTTTATACTTTACAAATGCAAACTATATTGAGTTCTTTCTTTGAGGGTTTCAGTACCCTTTGTAAATTAATGGATGCAAATAGGAATGGCGTCTGAAGCAGGAAGATCACCGGTTTAGGCATTCTGGGATATGATCCATTTGGGAACTCACTACACTGTTGAAAAATGTTCTCTACTGAATAATATTGCTTGTTGACCAGTAAGGGAAAACATGGGTGATTTATTTTATTTTATACTATTGATAGCTCATGATAAAGGGTGAAGTATAAAATATTTACCAAGCAAACTGACACAAGATTACTTTAATATTAATGCGTTAGACATTTACTATAATTCCTTGGTGCATGCTCAGTCGCTGACTCTTTGTGACTCCATGGACTGTAACCTGCCAGGCTCCTCTGCCCATGGAATTTTCCAGATGAGAATTTTGGAATGAGTCACCATTTCCTACTGTAGGGAATCACCCTGACCCAGAGATTGAACTCGAGTCTCCTGCATTGGCAGGTGTATTCTTTACCCCTGTGCCGCCTGAGAAGTCCAACAGCATTTGATATAAATTTAGCTGTACTTGGTTCTCAACCAAGGGAGTCAAGTTACTGAAATCCTGGCAGTCTGCTTTTCACTGCTTGATCACATCTTTCTTATCCCAGAGGGACTCAATGACATTCTTGTCGAACTCTGTCACTTCAGTCTATTCCTTTTCAAGTTCATCCTAAAAAGTAGGATAATATTTGAGATAATTTTGAGATAATTTTAAAATTATCTCAAAATAATTTTTCTTAGAGTTATAAAGTTAATAGTATCTGCTAGAATGTGTTCAATAACTATTTGTTTAATTTAAATTTGAATTAGAGTTTTAATTGTGTGAATCATAGTTTAAGAAAGCACAGCTCTTTCCAATTTTCTAACCAGTCAGATTCAAGCTCCTTGTTCTCATATCTACCTATCCCATTATTATTTCCCAGAAATAGCTCTTCTCTTTTTTAATTAAGACCTTCCTGGTAGCTCAGTCAGTAAAGAATCTGCCTGCAGTGTAGGAGACTAGGGTTTGATCCCTGGGTCAGGAAGATCCCCTAGAGAAGAAAATGGAAACCCAGAAAGGGCTCATCTTTTTTTTTTAATTAAACATAATCAATTCATCTCCAGCAACCCAGTCAATCCAATCAATCCAATGGATCCAATGCAGTGAAGACTTTTTCATTCTATTTTGTTCCAATAAGCCTTATCCAGCACTTTTGCACAACCAGAGTTAACTCATACACTTTATTGATCTTTTAAATCTAGTACTGTTTCACTTTGAAAGTTGTTCTGCTTCATCTTCACCAATGGAAATAATTTAATTTTAAAACTCCAAGGAAGACTGGTTTTCTTCCAAAGGTTGTCCAAAACCTTTGTTGTTCAGTTGTTCGGTCACGTCTGACTCTTTGTGACCCCATGAATTGCAGCACACCAGGCTTCCCCGTCCTTCACTGTATCCCTGACTTCGCTCAAATTCACGTCCATTGAGTCGGTGATGCCATCCAACCATCTCATCCTGTGTCGCCCCCTTCTCCTCCTGCTCTCAATCTTTTTCAGCATCAGGGTCTTTTACAATAAGTCAATTCTTTGCATCAGTTGGCCAACGTATTGGAGAGTCAGCTTTAGCATCAGTCCTTCCAATGAATATTCAGGGTTGATTTCCTTTGGGATTAGCTGGTTTGATCTCTTTACTGTCCAAAGGACTCTCAAGAGTCTTCTCCAATACCACAATTCAAACGCATCAATTCTTCGGTACTCAGGTTTCTTTATAATTCAACTCTCACATCCATATATTACCACTGGAAAAACCATTGCTTTGATTATATGGACCTTTGGTGGCAAAGTGATGTCTCTGCTTATTAATATGCTGTTTAGGTTTATCATAACTTTCCTTCCAAGGATCAAGTGTCTTGTAATTTTGTGACTGCAGTCACCGTCCACAGTGATTTTAGAGCCCAAGAAAATAAAATCTGTCACTGTTTCCACTTTTCCCCCCATCTATTTGCCATGACATGATGGGACTGGATGCCATGATCTTAGTTTTTTGAATGTTGAATTTTAAGTCAGCTTTTTCACTTTCTCCTTTCAGCCTCACCCAGAACCTTTTGGACTAATAAATATACATATACTTCAGACTGAATTATTATTAACTTACTTGTCTTTCCTAGTTTTAAAAATATTTTTCTATTCTGCTATCTGATAAAATTTAAAGCAATGATTGCCTTCCTTTTAAAATTCTCCTCAGAACCCTTAGTAGGTCCTGAATACTTGCTGAATAAAGGAGAGGAAAAAAACATACTTATTCTCATGGAAATGCTATTGACTAAGGAAAGGACAAAAGAAAGTACAGTAGACTCTTCATTCATAGAAACTAGTATTGCTTTCAGTAAGCAAAGCCAAAAGTATAGGACATGCTACCATAATAAGAAGACAACATTTGGAATAATTTATAAAGGAATTTGAAGAGGTGCTGTGATAAACAGAGTTAACTTTCCAGCCAGTTCTTACATTTTTACAATGCATTGTATAAGACATTTTTGCAAAAAGTTGTATAAGACTGTTTAATTCTCGATACTAGCAGTGCTAGTGTAAGGCTGAGAAACAGACTGGTGATGATGAAGGGCATTTTGAAGGGTCATCTCGAAAGGAACTCCGGTTTTAAAATATTGAATGAGAAGTACAACTGAAGAGCTCATTAGTTACAAGATTAGAAAGGGCAAATGAAATTTATATCTTAAAGGAGAAAATAATAAAGATCAAGCCTCTTCATACCTTGAAGTACTGACTGAATTAAGGTTTGAAATTGTGATTTGATTGTTAGAGCCACCTAAAATAAGCTCAAGAAACATTTTATTTTTGTGTTCTGTGTTTATTTTTATTTCTGTATCTCCTTAATTTTTTATTATGAAAAATTATAAGCACTTCAAAAAACCTAAGTTTAGTTAGCTTAAGAGTTTAATCAAAATTTTAATGAACCTTCATTGTACCCGTTGTCCAGATTCAATAATTACAGACTGATGACCAATCCTATTTTATCTGTAGTCCCAGTTCTTAACTCTTTCCTTCACTTCTTAACTCTTTGCTTCACTTCTTATATATTTTGGTATGCATCTTTAGAAGATAAAGACTCTTCTTATAATCATGAATTCAGTATAATTGTCAGACATTATTACGAATACTTAGTAGCTACCGTTTACATTATTCTTTCACAGATGTTATATTTCACTTATAGTTTGAAGCATGAACCAGATACACTTTTGACATTGAACATGAATGATATGCTTCTTAAGGCTTTCTCAATCTATAGACCATTCTTACTCCCCTTTCTCCATTATAACTAACGTGTCAAAGAAATGGAATACCTTTGTTCTGAAAATTATTGCCCACATCCTGGATAGTGATGATTACCATTCCGTGCTATGTTTTACATATTCTTCTGTCTCTTGTCATGACTAAAGCATTTGAATCATCTTCCAATTGTGTATGTGTGTTTATTTTTACTCTATGTTTTCTTTCTTCCTTCAGAACACATAATGTCTGATTGTCTAACTTTCTTTGTGATCTTAACAGCCATTGATGATTAATCTCTGGATCCATAACCTATTTCTAAGTAGTGATACTTTAATTCTATCATTTCCTCTTGATTTATCAGCTGTAGTGTTCTGTTAAGAGAAATTTTCCCTCATCTACCTTTGAATTATCCAGTGGTACTGTTCATGTAGGAAAAACAGAGTAAGTTTTATTTATTTACTCAGTTCAAAATGATGATTTGGTTTATAGGTATCCTCCCATGGTGATTGTATTATTATAAACACTAATTTAATTTTTGAGAAGTGTTATTATTAGCATTATTATCCTTAATGATGCTAAAATAAAGATTTGTTTTGAATGTTACCTTTATTATCTTTTGATGCATCATTCAGGTATTTGGCAGCAATAAATATTAAGCAATTATTAAGCAAGGATTGTGTACAACTTGTATATCTTAGATAAGAAAATGCACAACTCTCCTCCTCCCTCAAAATTCATGCTCCTGTTAAAACTCTGGAGAATGTTTTGCTTGTATCAAATGACTAAAACACTAAGCAAGCAGATCCTCTCAACGAAGGAATACCTACAGCTTTTCCTGAATTATAAAGGCTGCAGGCAAATAAAAAAGAAAATTGTTTTCGATTCCTTTAAAAAACACTCTCATGTTTATTGCAGCATTATTTACAGTAGAAAAGACATTCAGTTCAGTTCAGTTCAGTCACTCAGTCATGTCTGACTCTTTGCAACCCCGTGGACTGCAGCACACCAGGCTTCCTTGCTGCTGCTGCTGCTGCTAAGTCGCCTCAGTCGTGTCTGACTCTATGCGACCCCATAGATGGCAGCCCACCAAGCTCCGCCGTCCCTGGGTTTCTCCAGGCAAGAACACTGGAGTGGGTTGCCATTTCCTTCTCCAATGCATGAAAATGAAAAGTGAAAGTGAGGTTGCTCAGTCGTGTCTGACTCTTTACGACCCCATGGACTGTAGCCTACCAGGCTTTTCCATCCATGGGCTTTTCCAGGCAAGAGTACTGGAGTGGGGTGCCATTGCCTTCTCTGCCAGGCTTCCTTATCCATCACCAACTCCTGAAGCTTGTTCAAAGTCATGTCCATTGAGTTGATGGTGTCATCCAAAACATCTCATCCTCTGTCATCCCATTCTCCTCCTGCCTTCAATCTTTCCCAGCAACAGGGTCTTTCCCAATGAGTCAGTTCTTTGCATCAGGTGACCAAAGTATTAGAGCTTCAGCTTCAGCATCAGTCCTTCCAAAGAATATTCAGCATTAATTTCCTTTAGGATTGATTGGTTTGATCTCCTTGCAGTCCAAGGGACTCTCAAGAGTCTTCTCCAACAACACAGTTCAATTCTTTGGCACTCAGCTTTCTTTATGGTACAGGTCTCACATCCATACATGACCACTGGAAAAACCATAGCTTTGACTAGATGGACCTAGAAACATTGACAAGGTAATGTCTCTGCCTTTCAATATGCTGTTTAGGTTTGTCATAGTTTTTCTTCCAAGGAGCAAGTGTCTTTTAATTTCATGGCTGCAGTCACCATCCACAGTGATTTTGGATCCCCCAAAAATAAAGTCTGTCACTGTTTCCATTGTTTCCCCATCTGTTTGCCATGAAGTGATTCCAGTTGAGCTATTTCAAATCCTAAAAGATGATGCTGTGAAAGTGCTGCACTCAATATGCCAGCAAATTTGGAAAACTCAGCAGTGGCCACAGGACTGGAAAAGGTCAGTTTTCATTCCAATTCCAAAGAAAGGCAGTGCAAAAGAATGCTTAAACTATCGTACAATTGCACTCATCTCACATGCTAGTAAAGTAATGCTCAAAATTCTCCAAGCCAGGCTTCAGCAATATGGGAACCGTGAACTCCCTGATGTTCAAGCTGGTTTTAGAAAAGGCAGAAGAACCAGAGATCAAATTGCCAACATCTGCTGGATCATGGAAAAAGCAAGAGAGTTCCAGAAAAACATCTATTTCTGCTTTATTGACTATGCCAAAGCCTTTGACTGTGTGAATCACAATAAACTGTGGAAAATTCTGAAAGAGATGGGAATACCAGACTACCTGATCTGCCTCTTGAGAAATCTGTGTGCAGGTCAGGAAGCAACAGTTAGAACTGGACATGGAACAACAAACTGGTTCCAAAGGAAAAGGAGTACGTCAAGGCTGTATATTATCACCTTGCTTATTTAACTTATATGTAGAGTACATCATGAGAAATGCTGGGCTGGAGGAAGCACACGCTGGAATCAAGATTGCCGGGACAAATATCATTCACCTCAGATATGCAGATGACACCACCCTGATGGCAGAAAGTGAAGAGGAACTAAAAAGCCTCTTGATGAAAGTGAAATAGGAGAATGAAAAAGTTGGCTTACAGCTCAACATTCAGAAAATTAAGATCACGACATCTGGTCCCATCACTTCATGGGAAATAGATGGGGAAAGAGTGAAAACTGTGTCAGACTTTATTTTTGGGGGGGCTCCAAAATCACTGCAGATGGTGACTGCAGCCATGAAATTAAAAGACGCTTACTCCTTGGAAGGAAAGTTATGATCAACCTAGACATCATATTCAAAAGCAGAGACATTACTTTGCCAACAAAAGTCTATCTAGTCAAGGCTATGGTTTTTCCAGTGGTCATGTATGCATGTGAGAGTTGGACTATAAAGAAAGCTGAGCGCCAAAGAATTGATGCTTTTGAACTGTGGTGTTGGAGAAGACTCTTGAGAGTCGCTTGGACTGCAAGGACATCCAACCAGTCCATCCTAAAGGAGATAAGTCCTGGGTGTTCTTTGGAAGGACTGACGCTAAAGCTGAAGCTCCAGTACTTTGGTCACCTCATGCGAAGAGCTGACTCATTGGAAAAGACCCTGATGCTGGGAGGGACTGGGGGCAGGAGAAGAAGGGGACAACAGAGGATGAGATGGCTGGATGGCATCACCGACTCGATGGACGTGAGTCTGAGTGAACTCTGGGAGTTGGTGATGGACAGGGAGGCCTGGCGTGCTGTGATTCATGGCGTCGCAAAGAGTCAGACACGACTGAGCGACTGAACTGAACTGAACTGAAACAGCAAACAAACAAACCGAGCTCAGATACAAAGAACCGATTGATGAGTGCCAGAGCTGGGGTTGCAGAGTGGGAGAAATGAGTTAAGGGGGTCAAAAAAGAAAATGAAAGATTTTTAAAATAACAATTCCTGGCCTTCTCACTTACATGAGCTAGACTCTGCGAGCCTTGGATGTTTATACAACTGGAAAATAAATTAATAACTAAAAGTGGGTTTGCAAATCACAGACAGTCCGTGGAACTGTGGAACTGGCTGGATGGATTAAGCCAGTTCTGATTAAGAAGCCAATCCTGATTGAGAAGTCAGCAGTGACAAAGCCAAACCAGGAGAGGGTAAAGTTCTGTGGGATCTGTTAGCAAAATGGGAGGATAGCACCCTGTGCTGATTTTTCTTTAGCGCTTTAGGAATCATACATTCCCCAAAGAGATCATTTTGTTCTAGATTTCTCTGATGAAAAGGCATAAGGAAAATAACAGTGCAGTTATACAATCCTACTAGAGAAAACACTTTCTCCCTGTAATGTAAAAATACTTAAGGCTAGGTTGAGGAAAATTAACCCTTTGTTGTTAAAGTTTAGGCCATAACAAATTCTTTGCAATACTAGATTTTTGTGACTGAAGTTAATGCATCATTTGACCATGACTAGGCTCTTGACAACTGAAATGTGGATTTCTCAGAGGATCAGAAGAGATGGGGGAATTTTCCCAGCTCCTAACATCTGGGCTGCCCCAAAACATTTTTTTTTCTTTAAATGTATTTTTAATTGAAGGATGATTAAAATATTGTGTTGGTTTCTGTCATACATCAACATGGATCAGCCAGTGAAGCCCCAACGTGGATCAGCCATAGGTATACATATGTCCTCTCACTCTTGAGCAGCCATCCCACCTCCCAGCCTATCCCACCCAAAATGCTTCTTAATACAAACTTTTTCCCCCAAAAGAAAAAATAATAAAAATGTGACAAGTTTCATTTAGTGCATATTTTAATCTATATGTCAATGACATTAATAATCGTACAGAGTTGTGTAATAACCACACCAAAAAAATATATAAAATATTTCCATTGTCTTAATAAGTTTTCCCATATTCATTTACAATCAATCACTTTTTCACATTCCCAGTCCGTGGCAACCACTTATCTAAATTCTGTGCCTACAGTTTTGTCTTTTCCAAGAGGTCAACTAAATAAAATACATATATGGAAGCAGAATATTTTTGTCACCCCTCATGTCTGGATCCTTTTACCTAGCATAATATGTTTTCGATTCATTCAGGATGTTCATGTATCAGTAGACTGTTTTCCCCCCGAGTGAGATTCCATTGCATGGCTGCAGTGTACCTTCTTTATCGAACTGGTGAGCATTTCATCAGATCCCAGTTTTTGGTGACTATAAATAAAGCTGTTCTAAACATCTGAATGAGTCTTTATGTGAGAATTCATTTTCATTTCTCTTGAGTACATATCTAAGAGTGAAATTAGTGGGTTGTATAAATTTATATTTATTTTTAAAGTATCTATCAAACTATTTTCCAAAGAGGTAGTACTTTTTCGCATTTCCCTCAGAAATATATGAAGGATCTATGCTTTGCGTTCTTACCAGCACTTGGTATAGTCTTTTAAATTTTTTAAATTACTTGTTTAGGTTTGTAGTGGTATCTCTTTGTTGTGTTGAGTTATGAGATTTTTTTCTATGATTGTTTTCCAGAAGTTTTTTAGTTAAGGATTTTTGTGTCTATGCTCAGGAACAAGGTCTATAATCTTTCTGTGGTGAAGTCTTTGTCTAGTTTTTGTATTAGTATAGTGCTGACCTAAAAAAATGGGTTGGAAATGTAATTATTTTTCAAAGGCTATGTCTACACACAATTAAATAGAGTTCTGTAAGTTTTGGAGGCAATTTTATATATGGTGAGAGTCATGGGCTTCTCTGATGGCTCAGAGAGTAAAGAGACTGTTTGCCCTGGGTCAGGAAGATCCCCTGGAAAAGGAATGACTACCCAACTCCCGTATTCTTGCCTGGAGAGTTCCATGGACAGAGGAGCCTGGTGGGTTACAGTCCATGGGAGTCACAAAGAGTCGGACACCACTGAGCAAGTGACACTTTCATTTTTCAGAGAACCATACCGTATCATATGACCAAAGAAAAATTGGATCTTCTATTTCTACTGTGGTTATTTAGTGACATCAAGTTACATAATATTTGAGAAAGCACTCATTCTGCCCTTAAGACTTAGTAGAGTCTTAATAAATATTAGGTACTGATAATAATATCAGTAATAATATTAGGTACTGATAATAATAATAATTGTTATTATTTTTATTAATTTAATGAGCTATTAGTAGCTACCACATTTTCAACCTTAGACTATGCAGAAAATGGTTATATATAGAACATATCAGAGACCAGACACATTTATAGTACTCCAATATGTGGCAATTTACTACACAATCATTTTGGCTTTAATGGAACTTTAAAGCTAAAAAGATAGCTTGAGTATAGCCCTTGGAATTCAAACAAAATTTCTTTTTGTTGTTGTTCAGTTGCTAAGTCTTGTCTGACTCTGCAACCCCCATGGACTGTAGCAGGCCAGGCTTCCCTAACGTGGCATTTTTCTCTATGGCTATCACAGTGACACGGTAGCATAAAAACCATAGTTTCCCCTGTCACCCAGTCTTAACATTAATCTTCATAAGGAGAAAAATGTAGAAGCTAAAAGCCTCAAAGTCTGGTCCATTTGCTGCTCTGTGCTCTTGATGACGGGGTGTGCCACAGTGATACTTGCAGAGTCAGCAGCATCAACATCACTTAGAGCTGTTCCTGAAGCAAATCCATGTCCCCACCTTGCATGTGAAATCAAGGGACAGGGGCAAGTGGCTGAGGTTTAACGGGCTCTCCACATGATTCTGAGGTTTACTAGAGCTTGGGAGCACTGGCTAAGCAGATTGTTGGCAGAGTATGAGATGGTTGAAAACAGTAAGAGTTAAACAATGTGCATTAAGAAGAGGGCTGGTCCCCCTTTATTGATTTAAAATACACTGTTGTCAGCTGCAGTCTGAATCACAGAAAAAGGCACAGGTAACTCGCAGTAGGTAACACACTCAAGAACATCTCCTCTTCTTTCCCCACGTATGCCATCTGTGGAAAGTGACCCTGAGAGAAAAAAATAAGAGTTTACGGAGGGAATAGAGAAATTTGTTTCAAAACTAGATACTCAGGAATCTGGGTGTTGTGCCTATCCTCTACTTTTCCTAACAGCCAGCATATTCAACTGTTAAATGCCTAAGAATATTCAAAAACTTGCCAGTGTTTAATAGGCCTCCTTTCTTTCTAGGTGCCCTTCCTTCTCCAATCCTCTTCAAATTAATAGCCTCGTACAATTGGTTGTTGTTTAGTTGCTAAGTTGTGTCCAACTTGTGAGACCCTATGGACTGTAGCCCATCAGGCTCCTCTGTCCATGGGATTTCCCAGGCAAAAATTCTGGAGTGAGTGAGTTGCCATTTCCTTCTTCAGGGGATCTTCTTGACCCAGGGATTGAACCCAAGTTTCCTGTATTGGCAGGTGGATTCTTTACCATTCAGCCACCATGGAAGCCTAGTCTAGTAGAATTTACAAATATATTAATAGCTCAAAACTAGTGGAAACAGTGTCAGGCTTTATTTTTGGGGGCTCCAAAATCACTGCAGATGGTGACTGCAGACATGAAATTAAAAGATGCTTACTCCTTGGAAGAAAAGTTTTGACCAACCTAGATAGCATATTCAAAAGCAGAGACATTACTTTGCCAACTAAGGTCCATCTAGTCAAGACTATGGTTTTTCCAGTGGTCATGTATGGATATGAGAGTTGGATTGTGAAGAAAGCTGAGCACTGAAGAATTGATGCTTTTGAAGTGTGGTGTTGGAGAAGACTCTTGAGAGTCCCTTGGACTGCAAGGAGATCCAACCAATACATCCTAAAGGAGACCAGTCGTGGGTGCTCATTGGAAGGACTGATGCTGAAGCTGAAACTCCAGTACTTTGGCCACCTCATGCGAAGAGTTGACTCATTGGAAAAGACTCTGATGCTGGGAGGGATTTGGGACAGGAGGAGAAGGGGACGACAGAGGATGAGATGGCTAGGTGGCATCACCGACTCGATGAACATGAATTTGGGTGAACCCCAGGAGTTGGTGATGGCCAGGGAGGCCTGGTGTGCTGTGAGTCATGGGGTCACAAAGAGACAGATATGACTGAGTGACTGAACTGAATTAAACCTTGAAAGGAAAACATATATCATAAAAAATCTTTTAATACTAGCTTCTTGATTTTATTTCCCCCTGCTCAAATTCCCCTTTGTTTTATTTTTTATGACACTGTATTATCTCCAAAAAACAGTGTGCTCAACTCATTGTGCACATTGCATTATTATGCTTATAAATTAAGTCGAAGGGGTTTAAAGATCAGAAGCCTCTGATTTAAGGAGATAATCTGAGAACAAAAGAAATAGAGGTTGATTAATTCTTGCTGGTATTTGCAGTTTAAAATGCCTAAAAACAATGGTAGGTAACTCATGACTCAGCTGAGGTGAGAATCTTCACTAGGCAAAAAATACACTTGAAACGATGCTAGGAGAAAAAAAACAACACTTGTTTTTAGAGTTAAATATTACATTCTGTCTTTTCATAGTAAAGCAAAATAGAATCTGAACCTAATCTCATTGGCTTAGGACAGTGGGACTCAAAGATTTTTTTAATTTATTATTATAAGTATTAATCTGATAATCATAACTAGATTACAGTACAGTCTGGCTGCTCAGAATAAAAAATGGGCTTTATTTATTCCTAAAGAAATTACTCTTTAGTATTATAAAAGAGGTAAGGTGATCATAAGATTGTTCAGTTGGTTATATCAAGTTCTGTTACTGTGTATCAGAAAATAAATTATCTGCCTAAGCAAAATATTCTTTAGTGAAACATTACTCATAGGAGATTTTTTATATATCCATGATTCACTAAATTGAAAAATATTTGAATACTGCCTTATATACTTTAAAAATTCAGCAGGTGTACATAGAGTGCCTGCAGTTGTCAAGAACTGTAAGGGGACAATGATTCTGCCCTGCTTGCAAGCTAACAAGTTAGCCAGCCACATAAGACCACCAGGACATCGTTATTAGCACATCAGGAAGGCTGAGCTTCTATAATTGGTTTGTTTCCATAGGTCATATTTTCACTGGTTCCATTCTGTCCTATATGCCACAAGTCCCATAGTGGAGGGTGTAGTTGTTATTGTTCAGTTGCTCAGTCATGTCCAACTCTTTGCTACCCCATATACAGCAGCAGGTCAGGCTTCCCTATCCTTTACTCTCTCCTGGAACTTGCTCAAACTCATGTCCATTGAGTTAGTGATGCCATCCAACCATCTTATCCTCCATCGTTCCTTCTCTTCCAGCCTTCAATCATTCCCAGCATTAGGGTCTTTTCTAATGAGTCATCAGGTGGCGATGAGTCATTGGAGCTTCCGCTTCAGCATCAGTCCTTCCAATGAATATTCAGAGTTGATTTCCTTTAGGATTGGCTGGTTTGATTACCTTGCTGTACAAGGTACTCTTAGTTCTTTTCTCCAGCTTCACAGTTCGAAGACATCAATATTTTGGCATTCAGCCTTCTTTATTGTCCAAATTTCACATCCATACATGACTACTGGAAAAACCATAGCTTTGACTGTACAGACCTTTGTCAGCAAAGTGATGTCTCTGTTTTATAATATGCTGGCTAGGTTTACCATACCTTTTCTGCCAAGCAGCAGGTGTCTTTTAATTTCATGGCTGCAGTTACCGTCTGCAGTGATTTTGGAGCCCAAGAAAATAGTCTGTCGTTGTTTCTGTTTTCCCCCCATCCATTTACCATGAAGAGATGGGACGAGATGCCATGATCTTAGTTTTAGAATGTTGAGTTTTAAGCCAGCTTTTCACTCTCCTCTTTCATCTTCATCAAGAGGCACTTTAGTTCCTCATTTCTTTCTGCCATTAAGGAGGTTTCATCTGTATATCTGATGCTATTGATATTTCTCCTGTTGATGTTGATTCCAGCTTATGCTTCATCCAGCCAGGCATTTCACATGATGTACTCTGCATGTAAGTTGAATAGCAGATGATGATATACAGCTTTGACATACTCCTTTACCAGTTTAGAACCTGTCCACTGTTATATGTGGAGTTCTAACTCTTGCTTCATGACCTCCATACAGGTTTCTCAGGAGGCAGGTATGGTAGTCTGGTATTCTCATCTCTTTAAGAATTTTCCACATTTTTTGTGATCCACACAGTCAAAGGTTTTAGCATAGTCAATGAAGCAGCAGCAGCAGCTGCTGCTGCTAAGTTGCTTCAGTTGTGTCCGACTCTGTGCGATACCACAGATGGCAACCCACCAGGCTCCCCCATCCCTGGAATTCTCAAGGTAAGAACACTGGAGTGGGTTGCCATTTCCTTCTCTGATGCATGAAAGTAAAAAGTGAAGTGAAGTCCCTCAGTCACATCCAACTCTTAGTGACCCCATGGACTGTAGCCCAACAGGCTCCTCCATCCATGGGATTTTCCAGGCAAGAGTACTGGAGTGGGGTGCCATTGCCTTCTCTGCAATGAAGCAGAGATAGATGTTTTTCTGGAATTCCCTTGCTTTTTCTCTGATCCGAGGGATGTTGTCAATTTGATCCCTGGTTCCTCTTGTCTTTTCTAAATCTAGCTTGTATATCTGAAAGTTCTCGGTTCATGTATTGTTAAAACATAGTTTGAAAGATTTTGTGCATTGCCTTGCTAGCATGTGAAATGGGTGCAATTGTGTGATAGTTTGAGCATTCTTTGGCATTGTCCTTCTTTGGGATTGAAATGAAAAGTGGCCTTTTCCAGTCCTGTGGCCACTGCTGAGTTTTCCAAATTTGCTGGCATATTGAGTGCAGCACTTTAACAGCTTATCTCTTAGGATCTGAAATTACTCAGCTGGATTCCATCACCTCTACTAGCTTTGTTCGTGGTAGTGCTTCCTAAGGCCCATTTGACTTCTCACTCCAGGATGTCTGGCTCTAGGTGAGTGACCACACCATCATGGTTAACTGGTCATTAAGACTTTTTTGTATAGTTTTCTATGTATTCTTGCCACCTCTTCTTAATCTCTTCTGCTTCTATTAGGTCTATACTTTTTCTGCCCTTTATTGTACTCATCTTTGCATGAAATGTTCCCTTGGTATCTCTTATTTTCTTGAAGACAAGTCTTTGCATTCCACTGTTTTCCTCTATTTCTTTCCATTGTTCACTTAAGAAGGCTTTTGTATCTCTCCTTGCTCTTCCTTGGAACTCTGCATTCAAATTGGTGTATCTTTCTTTTCTCCTTTGCCTTTTGCTTCTATTCTTTTGTCAGCTATTTGTAAGGCTTTCACAGACACTCATTTTGCCTTTTTGCATTACTTTTTCTTGGTGATGGTTTTGGTCACTGCCTCCTGTACAATGTTACAAACCACAGTCCATAATTCCTCTGGCACTGTCTATCAGATCTAATCCCTTGACTCTACTTGTCATTTCTACTGTATAATTGTAAAGGTTTTATTTAGGTCTTACCTGAATTGCCTAGTGATGTTCCCTACTTTCTTCAATTTAAGTGTGAATTTTTCAATAAAGAGCTCATGATCTGAGCCACAGTCAGTTCCCAGTCTTGTTTTTTTCTGACTATACAGAGCATCTCTATCTTCAGCTGTGAAGAATATAATCAATCTGATTTCAGCATTGACCATCTGGGATGTTCATGTGTAGAGTCATCTCTTGTATTGTTGGAAGAGGGTGTTTGCTATGACCAGTGCATTCTCTTGGCAAAACTGTTTGGCCTGCTTCATTTTGTATTCCAAGGCAAAACTTGCCTGTTATTCCAGGTATCTCTTGACTTCCTATTTGTGCTTTCCAGTCCTCTGTGATGAAAGGGGCATCCTTTTTGGTGTTAGTTCTAGAAAGTCTTGTAGGTCTTCAAAGAATCGTTCAACTTCATCTTCTTTGGCATTAGACTTGGATTATTGTTATTTTGAATGGTTTGTCTTGGAAACGAATGAAGATCTTTCTGTCGTTTTTGAGATTGCACCCAAGTACTGAATTCTGGACACTTTTGTTGACTGTGAGGACTACTTCATTTCTTCCTAAGGGATTCTTGCCCACAGTAGTAGACACAATGATTATCTGAATTAAATTTGCCCATTCCTGTCCATTTTAGTTCACTGATTCCTAAAATGTTAGTGTTCACTCGTGCCGTCTCCTGTTTGACCACTTCCAATTTACCTTGATTCATGGACCTAGTTAGTACTTCAGGTTCCTATGCAATATTGTTCTTTACAGCATTGGACTTTACTTCCATCACCAGACACATCCACAACTGAATGTCATTTCCGCTTTGGCTCAGTCTTTTCATTCCTCTGGAGCTATTTCTCCACTCTTCTCTAGCAGCATGAGGACACCTACTGACCTGGAGGGTTCATCTTTCAGTGTCATATTTTTCGCCTTTTCATGCTGTTCATGGGGTTCTCAAGGCAAGAATGCTGAAATGGTTAGCCATTCTGCTCTCCGGTTGACCACATTTTTTCAGGGGGTGTAGAAAGAGGCCCAGATAGATAAAGTACACACAGTGGGTTTGTGTCCAAGTTGATGACACTGAGCTTTGAAACACTGCTTCCCTCATTCTTGTAAGAGACTTGTTAGCAAAATCTGCTTTATTATCCCAGAGAGGAAACAAATCTTCCTTTGCCTCAGAAGGAGACATATCTCTCATCTTCCAAGGCTGTTTGCTATATGAATGTCGTTAGAAAGCTTGTCTAAAGACGTGCAGAAATGCCATGAAGAATTTCCTCTCAGCATTATATACTTATTACATTAGATGCAGTAAGCAGTATGAGAGAAGGAAGAGGATACTAATGATGGTACTGGGTCTTGAGGGGAGAAAACATACTATACTAGAAAGAGCTTATTTGGAAGATCACACAAATGGAGGTACCAATCCAATTTCTTCTATCTGAAGCTGTGTGATTTTTGGTCAATTTTATTTAGTTCTCTGCACCTCAGTTTTCTCATCTGTAAAATGGACATAATATCTATTCTCTGGCCTTTCTTTGAGGATGAAATGAAATAAGTTGCAGTGAACTGTGAAGCAATTATTGGCCAACAGTGAAAGTATTGAGATGCTAATGAGAGCTAGTATTCATTAAAAGCAGTAGTGCTTTCCATGTAAATGAAAAGAGAAGATAAACCCTTATGCTGGACATAACTCAGTTCATCCTCAGTCTCATGATGCAAAACTGCTATCAGGTAAATGTTTTGAAATAGTGTGGGTTTGTCCTAAATAGGGATTAAGAATCCTGTAAGATGTTGAATAGGGCCCTGGATAGTGGAAGGATACACAGCATATCATACTCATGAATGTTCGACTCTTGGGCAATAGTAGACTTCAATGATGAATTCTATGTTGACAAAGCTAAACCAAAGAGACATCTGCCTTGTTAAGAAGATGACAGTAGCTGATGAAAGACAGCATCCTATGCAGCTCTTCTGTATGGGAGTACTTTTGTGATGACTCAATGACAGCTTGAAATGGGAAAAGGAGAGTTTGCCAGGCCCTGGAGAAGGAAATGACAAGTCACTACAGTATTCTTGCCTGGGAAATCCCATGGACAAAGAAGCCTGGTGGGCTGTAGTTCATGGGATTGCACAGGGTCAGACACGACTGAAGCGACTGAGAATAGCACAATAAGAAACTAGATATTCCACCATCATAATTTCTATTGCATAAATTTACCCACTTTTTGTGAAATCAGCTGTTATGAAAAGCAGATTGTATACTGTAGACACACGGAAGCACGTTGTCAGAAGGAATTACAGCATGTGGCATTAAACTGCCATGTACTGTGTTATATGACAGGCCACCACGCTGAAATGTTCTCATTTAATAGCTACTATATGAAGTCAGGTTTCTTTTAAGTAAATGCAACTTCAAACATTTGCTCAAAACTTTCAATAAGGAAGGCCAGTATTTTAATATTTCGAATAACATAGTTTGCTCATTTAAGAATAAGACTTAGTTGATTTGTGAAAAGCATTTAATTAAAGTAGATAATCTGCCTGCTAAGATTTGAAAAATGAGATACTAGAAAAGTGAAAGTAAAGTGTTTCACTAATAAAGATGTTTTATTAGAAAAGGTTTGATTTGTAAATACCCTTGAAAATTACCTAAATGATATTAAATCCCCAAATAGCATCTACCAATAAGACTGTGCTTATATTTTGTGAAAGTGTTTGCATGTTTGAATGAACACCATCCTCTTGAATCCTTTCTAGACTAGTTGTATCATGGCCATTCCTGCTGCCAACATCACTGTTTTTGGGATATCTTATAAATGTCTCCTGTGTACCCAGTCTCGAGAGGGGTTCTTTACATCTCATCTATTTAATTTTCTCTATTTGTATTTTGGATAATGAATTCATTTGTATGATTTATTACCAGAGTTTTCTGAAAATTCTCCTTCTTGCTCTTTGCTCCTTTTCACCAGATTCCCATTGTTCCACCCTCCCACAGAAGTAGTCACTGTAAAAATCTCTGAGATTTTTTTTTAAAAATGTAATCAAATGCAAAAAGTACTTATTTCTACACAGCCTCACCAAATACAGCACCTTATTAAATGTGAATCAATTTACTCATTAGTATTTTTATTGCCATCTTATAGATGAAACTCACTCCATAAAGTTTCATAACTTATTCAACATTGCATAACATAAAATTGAAAGTGGTAGGATTTGAAATGAGTCCTGTTTGTCTAAAAGAGAAGTCCATATAGTTCCCCTATAAAATACTAGCATTTTACCATGGATGAAACTGAGATGGTCGAGTGACGTTTCCCAGGACATAGAGGAAGGTAGTACAGGTTGAGGCTTCAGACTGGATCTTCTGATGCTTTCTCTAATGTTATTTCTACTACACCTTCATTCTGTCTTTATTGATATTTAATTTTCTGTTGCTATGTGTTTAATTATTACTTGGTGCTTAGTTGCTTCCATTGTGTCTGATTCTTTGCAACCCTATAGACTATAGCCTGCCAGGTTCCTCTGTCTGTGGGATTCTCCAGGCAAGAATACTGGAGTGGGTTGCCATGCTCTCCTCCAGGGGATCTCCCCAACCCAGGGATCAAACCTGCTTCTCCTGTGTCTTCCGTATTGAAGTCAGTTTCTTTATTGCTGAGCCAGTGGGGAGGTCATACATCCTGTTTCTCCATTAGACTGAAAATTCAAAATAAAATCTTTTCTGCATTTTTCCACCCAGTGGTCCTTTAAAACATGCTTTATCTAATTTGATTCCAGTGTAGTTTAAAATTTAAAAAAATTTACATAAAAGTAGAACTCACGGTGTGTGGTGTTCCATTCCATAGATTTTTATAAATACTTTGAGATCTGTATTTATATCATAATCATGATACAGAACAGTTCCATCAACCCCTAAAATTTCTTCAGGCTTCTCCCTTGAAGTAAACACTTCCCTCTGCCCCAACCCCTGGCAACCACTGATATTTTCCATCCATTGTGTTCTACGTTTTCCAGAGCGTCATAAATAAGATTGTACACTCTGTGTTTTGGCTACGCTTTTTACAGTTAGTAAATTGCATTGAGATTCACCCATATTATTTCATGTATCAGTATTTCATTCCTTTTTAGCTGATGAGTAACATTCCATTATATCAATATTCCTCAGTTTGTTGATCCATTCACCAGTTGTTTTAGGTACTATGGATAAAGCTGCTATAAACATTTACATATGGTTTTTTTTTTGTGAGAGCATCATTTTTATTTCTCATGGATAAATCTATAGGAGTGAGACTGCTAGATCATAGAGTAGGTTTTTATCTTCCTTGGTAGATCTTTTATCTTCCTTTGTTTGCCAAAGCAGTTGTACTATTTTATATCCTTAATCGTTGTATATAAGATCTACAGTTACTCTGTATTCTCATCAGTGTGTGGTATTGTCTTTTTTTAAATTTAAAACTTTACCCATTCTAACAGTTGTGTAGTAGTATTTCATTGTGTTTTAAATTTACATTTCCCTAATTACAAATGAAGTTGAGCATTTTGTTCATGTGCTTTTCTAGCATCTATATAATGTCTTCATTGAAATGTCCAATTGTTTAACCATTTTTATATTGGAATGTTGTCTGATTGTTATGCTTTAGAGTTCTCCATATATAGATAGAGGTAGTTTTCTATATATAGATTCCTAGATACAAACATCTAGTCAGGCTTGTAATTTGTAAATATTTTTTACTAGTCTGTAGCTTTTTTTTTTAAATAGTGAAAGCCTTTCATTTTTATAAAGTTTAATTTTTTCTTCTATGAGTAATATTTTGATGAAATATCAAAATAAATTTTGCCTGGTCCACTGTCACAATGATTACTCTGTTATCTTTCCTTTCAGACATCTTATAGTTTCAGGCTTTACATTTAAATATATAATTTTAGTTAATTTTTGTATATAAAGTAAAGAAGAGGTCAAATTTTAAAAATATTTTGCATATAAATAGCAAATTGTTCAACATCATTTGTGGAAAAGACTGTCTTTATCCATTCAACTGCTTTCTGTACTTTTGACCCAGATCCATGCGTGCATGTGTGTTAAGTTGCTTCAGTCATGTCTGACTCTTAGCGACCCCATGGGCTATAGCCCACCAGGCTCCTCTGTGCATGGGATTCTCCAGGCAAGAATACTGGAGTGAGTTGCCATGACATCCTCCAGTGGATCTTCCCAACCCAGGGATCGACCTGCATCTCTTGCATCTCCTGTATGGGTTATTTGCCACTATATACGTTGCCATGTGGATATATTCTGTTTTGTTTCATTGATCCATTTGTTGATCTTTTTTTTTTTGCAATTCTAATTCAATAATTTTACTATTTTATTCCTTTTAAAAAATTATTAAAAATTTTATGGGATATAGGTGACTTGAATATTGTGTTAGTTTCCAGTGTACAACAAAGTGAATCAGTTATATGTATACAGATATTCACTCTTTTTTTGGATTCTTTTCCCTTGTGGGCCATTACAGATTGTTGAGTAGAATTCCCTGTGCTTTACAGTAGGTCCTTATTAGTTATTTATATTATATATAGTAGTGTATATGTATCAATGATGAAGACATTCTTTTAAACTTTCAAATTTATATTGGCCTACAATTAATTAACAATATTGTGTCAGTTTCAGATATACAACAAAATGATTCAGTTATGCATATACAGTTAATCTATTCTTTTTCAAAGTCCTTTCCCAATGAAGTTGTTACAGAATATTGAGCAGACTTTCCTATTATTTCCTTCCCCAGCTTTATTGTTATTGACATACAACATACAGAAGTTTAAGACATACAACCTGATGGTTAGATACATGCATATATTAAAAAATGATTAACACAATAAAGATAGTTAATACCACCATCCTTTTTTTGTAGTAATAACATTTAAGACCTACTCTCTTAAGAACTTTTCCCTATTTTCTTTCCCAGACAGAAAAGGTTTTCACCAGTATGCTAAGGGCAATGATATTAGTCCTCCCTTCCATCCCATGACTTTGGTTCCTTAGTGGTGATAAGGAAAGCCAGGAAGAAGGATCTGAGCAGGGCTTCATTCTCTTCCCATGGTGGCTGATATTCCCCTCTTCAAGGCTGTACCACAAGGGATGCCTCCTTTGGAACCACCCAGTTTTCTTCTTTTTTCCCCTTTTATTCTATGAGGTCCATGGGGAAGAGCTTACAAGTATATGTGGAATCTGTATCTCCAGTGTCCATAGATCCCACACTTTGCCCAACCCACAGCTGACTTCTACCAACATGTTAACAATTGTGACCAAATTATTCTCACAGTTTTCCAGCAAAATCTGCTCCTGGTAAAAAAGGGCTGGCGTTCTGTATTTTATCTCCTTAGATTTTGGACTAGATGGATTCAACTCTCTGATAGGTTCAAAAAAGGAAAAAATATGCAGTTTCTTTGGCTTTTGTGTTTGTTGCTGTTACTATAAGAGGAAGAGAGTGGCTTCTTTACAGTTCTCTACATTCCAAGCAGAAACATGCCTTAATTTTAGCTTATGTGTACATACCACAGAATTGTTGCACTTTCAATCAGATTTAATCTCAGAGTCTCCTTCTGGGATGGCCACCTAATAGGATAATTAATAGACTGTGTCCCAAAGCATCCAATCCAATAAAGATTTATCATTTACTCATTCAGTCATTACCTCTGAATCTTCTTCAAGAAACCAGCAGGAAGCTAGGGCTCTGAGATGATAGCAATTGTTATTACTGAGCACAAATGGAAACTTATAAAATAAGTTTGGAGAAAATGTTTTTGGTAATCTCTCTGTGAGCTGAATATGCTCTGGTTCAATGGCAGAAAATGGGAAACTTCCATTTTGAAGTCCAAACTATTTTTCTTACTCACTTCATGGCAGATCTACAAGCCATTTCTTTGTTGTGTAATATTTAGGGTATTATTATCTTCAATATAAAGAAACCAAGAGGTGATTTAATTGTTTCTCAGCAGAGCAACTGTCTCAAGGATTTTAGAGCTGCCTTTCTGCACTGTAGGTGATTTAAATGCTGAGCTAAGTGAGTACCAATTTCCCAATTTTATGCCCACTTTAGACTGTCTTGGTATTTTGACTCCAGTGAGATCACGTTTCCCACTCATTTTACAGTGTACAGTCTAGTATTTACTTTAGGTATGATTCAGTTGAAGACTGGGAAAAATATACAACCAGTTATTGCAATATGATCATTTCTAACTGAAACTTTTTAGCTGATGTAGAAAGCACTAGATAACAAATCTGTTTCAAACGATATCATTGATGTGGAAAAATTTCACCCTTTTCTTTTTGAAAGAGCTCTAAATTGAATGACTGCTTAATCTGAGAGGAAAAAAAAATACAGAATGACTCATTTCTTTTATACAGGAATAAATATATTTATTCTGGTATAATTGATAGGATTTACTCTAAAGTTTATGTGCCCTGAAATCTTGTCTCCATTATAACAAAAGCTTATTGTGAAAACTTGGGGAAGTCACTTGTCCTCTTTGATTTCCAGTTTTTGAACGAAAATAATACATGCTGTTTCTGCTTTTAAAGATCAAAAATCAAATTAGGAATTTTGTTGAGTATTAAGAAATCCTTAACCAAGTATTAAGGATAATTAATCCTTAAGGTTAGCACTTAGTAGGTGCTAAGTAAATGTTGGTTGGCTAGTTTATTAGGAAATGGCAACCCACTCCAGTGTTCTTGACTGGAGAGTCCCAGGGACAGCGGAGCCTGGTGGGCTGCCGTCTATGGGGTCACACAGAGTCGGACACGACTGAAGCGACTTAGCAGCAGCAGCAGCAGCAGTTTATTAGTAACTTTATTAGGAAATAGGATATAACACATCCCCAGTATACCTTTCCTTGCTCCCCCCAAGCCATTAGATGGCTTCCCAGGTGGCACCAGTGGTAAAGAACTCAGCCGCCAATGCAGGAGACAAAAGAATCATGGATTCAGTCCCTGTGTTGGGAAGATCCTCTGGAGAAGGGCACAGGAACCCACTCCAGTATTCTTGCCTGGAGAATCCCATAGACAGAGGAACTTGGTGGGCAGAGTTCCTATGGACAGAGGAACCCAGTCCATAGGGTTGCTAAGAGTTGGACATGACTGAAGAGACTCAGCATGCACGCATGCAACTAGAGCACCTTTTAGTAATTATTGTGATATATATTAATCATGTCTCTACGTCTAGAATTTCCTTCTGGGTAGTTAACTCCTTGAGGGCAGTTTAATTATTCTTATATTCCTCATATATAATATATAACCTAAGGCTGTAGTTACTATAACAGTAAAACCTGACTTTATTGAGTGTTATGTTTCAGTAGTTAAGTTCAGTGGTTTAGGTACATTATCTTATAAGACACTTTCAACTACTTTGGGAGACAGTTTAAACTCCTGGGGCACAGTTTTAGGGAAACTTCTCACACATTTCTGGGTTCTACCATCAGGAATTCATGGTGAAGGTCTAAGAATTATCCCTTCATGACTCTGTTAGGATAGCTAATGAGTAGATATGGTACCCATCTAGAGCATTCTCCATAACAAGATCTGCTCTCAATGAAAGAAGGCCAGTTTTAACCCAGCTTGAGGAAAGGAGTTTTTTCCAATGCCAGACCCTTCCAGCTTTCCTCTCTTATCTAAGGGAAGAAAATAGTCAACATGGGTTAGGTCTTCAAGGATGTAGATTGTGTTAACAAAACATTGTAAATCAACCACGGTGTGTTGTTATTTAGTTGCTAAGTCATATTTGATTATTTTGCAACCCCCTGGATTGTAGCCCTCTAGGCACCTCTGTCCATGTGATTTCCCAGGCAAGAATACTGGAGTGGGTTGCCATTTCCTTCTCCAGGGAATCTTTCTGACCCAGGGACTGAACCCATGACTCCTGCTCTGCAGGTAAATAGTTTACCATTGAGCTACCTGGGAAGCCCAAATCAACTGTACTTCAATATTTCAATAAATTTTTTTAAAAAAGGAAATGGATTGTGAACACCACTGCCAGGGAAGGGAGTAGGGTGCTGGCACTGGGGAAACTCATGTGAAATTCATAGCCCAGGGATACAGGGCTGAGTCAATACTGAAATTTAATACAAAGGTTATAGAATGCGGACTTCCCCCACACCTTACCGTTGTACCAATAAAACCCTAATATAGAAGGAGTGGATTACAGCTGGAAGAGTTATAAGATGCAAACTTCAGTGAGTTTGAAGATGTGGCAATAGGAACGTCCCAAACTTAAATGCAAAGAGAAAACAGAATAAAAACAAACAGAACATCTACAAATTTAGAGATAGTGTCTGACGCAGGATACAGCATGCTTGGGGCTGGTGCATGGGGATGACCCACAGAGATGTTATGGGGAGGGAGGTGGGAGGGGGGTTCATGTTTGGGAACACATGTAAGAATTAAAGATTTTAAAATTAAAAAAATAAAAAACTATAAAAAAAAATGAAATGGTTAACATTAAAACACACACACACACACACACACACACACAAAGTTGTAACATACGTGTAACTGGAAAACCAGAAATAGAAGAAGAAATATTTGAAGTAATAATAGATTAGAGGTTTCCAAAATTAATGACAGACAGAAAGCCATAGACTCAAGGAGATCAGAGAACTCCAAGCAGGACAAATACCAAACCAAATCAAATACACCTAGCTATCTCATGTTCAACCGTAGAAAACTAAAGACAAAAAAAACACCTTGAAAGAAGGCAGAGGGGAGAGGGGGAAATATATTTTATTTACAGAGGGGCAAGAATAAGAATTAAAGTAGACTTCTTTCTTTAATTTAAATTTATTTATTTTTAATTGGAGAATAATTGCTTTATAATACTGTCTTGGTTTCTGGCATATTTCAACATGATTCTGCCATAGGTACACATATGCCCCCTCCCAATTCAACCTCCCTCCCACCTCCCACCCCATATCCCACACCTCTGTGTTGTCACAGAGCTCCAGATTTGAGTTCCCTGTGTCATATAGCAAATTTCCACCTGCTATCTAATTTTACATATGGTAGTATGAATGTTTAAGTGCTGCTCTCTCAACTCATCCCACCCTCTCCTTCCCACCTTGTGTCCACAGTCTGTTCTCTGTGTCTGCATCTCCACTGCTGCTCTGGAAACAGATTCCTCAGTACCATCTTTCTAAATTCCATATATATACATTAATATACAATATTTGTTTTCTCTTTCTGATTTTCTTCACTTTATATAATAGGCTCTAGTTTCATCCACCTTATTAGAATTGAGTCAAATGTGTTCTTTTTATGGCTGAATAATACTCTATTATATATATGTACCACAACTACCTTATGCAATTCTCTGCCAGTGGACACCTAGGTCACTTCCACATCCTTGCTATGGTAGTTTTATTCTTAGTTGAATTTCCATACTATTCTCCCTTGAAGTTGTATCAATTTGCATTCCCATGAACAACGCAAGAGGTTTCCCTTTTCTCCATACCCTCTCCAGCATTTATTGTTTGTAGATTTTTTGATGATGGTCATTCTGACTGGTGAGCAGTGATATGTTATTGTAGTTTTGATTTGCATTCCTCTAATAATGAGTGATGTTAACTATCTTTTCATGTGTTTATTAGCCATCTGTATGTCTTCTTTGGAGAAAAGTCTGTTTAGGACTTCAGACCACTATTTGATTGGGTTGTTCATTTATCTGATATTGAGCTGAATTAGCTACTTTTATATTTGGAGATTAATCTTTTGTCAGTTACTTTGTTTGCTATTATTTCTCTCAATCTAAGAATTGTCTTTTAACCTTGTTATAGTTTTCTTTGCTGTACAAAAGCTTTTAAGTTTAATTAGGTCCCATTTGGTTTATTTTTAGTTTTTATTTTCATTACTCTAGGAGGTGTGTCATAGAGGATCTTGATGTGATTTATGTCAAAAAGTGTTCTGCCTATGTTTTCCTCTAAGAGTTTTATAGTTCCTTGTCTTACATTTAGGGCTTTAATCTATTTTGAGTTTATTTTGTGTATGGTGTTAAGAAGCGTTCTAATTCCATTATACATAGCTGTCCAGTTTTCCCAGCACCACTTGAAGAGACTGTCTTTCTCCATTGTATATTCTAGCCTCCTTTGTCAAAGATAAGGTTTTCCCATATGCGCTCAAGGTTATTTCTCAGCTTTCTATCTTGTTCCATTGGTCTATATTTCTGTTTTTGTACCAGCACCATACTATCTTGATGACTGTTGTTTTGTAGTATAGTCTGAATACAAGTAGGTTGACTCCTCTAGCTCCATTCCTCTTTCTCAAGATTGCTTTGGTTATTCAGGGCCTTTCGTGTTTCCATACAAATTATGAAAAATTTGTTCTGCTTTTGTGAAAAAGACTCTTGGTAATTTGATAGAGATTGCAATGAATCTGTAGATTGCTTTTGGTAGAATAGTCATTTTCACAATATTGATTCTTCTAGGCCAGGAACATGGTATATTTTTTCATCTGTATATGTCATCTTTGATTTCTTTCATCAGCATCGTATAGTTTTCTACATACAAGTCATTTGTCTCTTTAGATAAGCTTATTTGCTGGGAGCCAGCATGAGGAGTCCTGCCCGTGGCAAAGGTCATGAGGTTAAGTGGTTCGACAGGCAAAGGCGAGTCAGGCCTTAAGGGAGCCTCGCTAAATTTTCTCGAACATCTACCCCCCAAACCAGAGTCTGCCTGCCATACTGCATTATGCTTTTCGCCTACTTTTCTGACATTAACAGGGGGCTGTCCCCACACCACCTTTTTCTGGAAAAAGTTAACTTAGAGCTCCAGTTAATCAGTCTCCTGGGCGTAAAAAGAATGTCTTGGCTTAAACCCCTATGATAGCTTTTCTAACTTACCTGACCAGTCTGTCCGGATTTTTTACAACTGCACATGTGAATTGTTTACAGCCTCCCAACCTCGAGAGGCACTGAAAGCTTAAGAAATTCTAGGAAAAATCATTAGAATAAAACTGATTAAGGGTTTCATTGTTGAGCCAATACTTGCTGCCAAATTTTCATATCTTTTATTTGTTGATATAGTTGGTATATAGAAAAAAACAAGTAGCAGCATAGATCTTTGAGTTAAGTACCTTCTTTGTTATAACCCACTATGCCTTTGTTCTATAGGGATGTAATTTTATTTAGTACTTTAAAGGTGATGCAAATTAAAGAAAAACATTACAGGGAAAATGAGATTAACATTCTTTAAGGAAGAGAGCCATAAAATGTTAACAGGCCTTTTGGCCAGAAGATAATGTAAATCACCTGAGACCCTTTGTATACGGAAAGATTTGCAGAAAGCAAGCCTGGTCTTGATAAGGGTCAGGGCTGCTGACCCTGCATAACTTTGTATTATCCATTAATCTCTATGTACAACCAAAAGTATAAAAAGCTTTCCTGGAAAATAAAGGACAGACCAGTTTCTCAAACTAGTTTCTTGAAAATCTGGCTCCCCCCGTGTCAACTCTCTCTCTCTTTTTCCCTCTCCCTCCCTCTCCTTTTCAGGCTGATCCCCTGAAACACAGAGGCTCTCCATGTCTAATTATTTGCCCGGGCTTCTAAGACCCACGCGAGAGGGAGCCCAAAGCAGGGCACCCTCCACTATTCAAGTGGGCCTCTGTGGCCTAACGTAGACGGTGCAAGTTTCTTGTCTTGAGACTTTATTAGCTTTCTGTGTAAACCAAGGAATATCAGCCTCTTTTCTCCTCTATTTTTTCACTACATTATTCTTCCATAATCTCTCTTTAAATTTCTAATTAATCTCGTTTTAATCGCTGACTCCGTCCCTGCTTCGAATTACCCTGGATCCACCAGGGCTGGACCCTGGCACTTATTCCTAGGTATATTATTCTTTTTTTATTGCAGTGGTGAATGAGACTATTTTCTTAATTTCTCTTTCTGATTTTTTCATTATTAGTATATAAGAATTCAATGAATTTCTGTATATTGACTTTATATCCTTAAAGCAGACTTCTAATCAGAACTCATGGAAGTAAGAAGGCAGAGGAGTGAAATATATTAAGTGTTAAAAGAGAAAGATCACTACCCTAGCATTCAACATCCAGTGAAATTATTCTTCAGAAGCAAAGGAGAAATAAAGTCTTTCTCAGACAAACAAAAAATTGGGGAACTTGTTAACAGCAGATTTTTCCTATAAGAAATATTAAAAGAAATTCTTTGGGCATAAGGAAAATAATATGGGTCAGAAACATGAATCTACATATAAAAAAGTTCGCATCAGAGAAGTAATGAGTGACTATTAAATAAATTTTTTTTAAATTCTTAAGGTAAAAGATAACTATTTAAAGCAACAGTGATGGTAGTGTATTGGTGAGTTTACAACAGAATAAGAGAAAGCAATGTCAGTTATGTCATAAGAGATCAAAGGGAAAAATTGGGACTATCCTGTTATAAGGTACCTGAGCTACATGAGGCAGTATAACATTATATGACAATGAACCAGACTAGTTTAAAATTTATATTATTAACTCTAGGATAATGACTATAAGGTAATTTTAAAGAGACATGTACCTGATAGGTGTCTTCCCAGGTTGTCCTAGTGGTAAAGAACCTGCCTGTCAATGCAGGAGATGGAAGATATGCAGGTTCAGTCCCTGGATGGGGAAGATCCCCTGGAGAGCCTGGCAACCCACTCCAGTATTCTTGCATGGAGAATCCCATGGACAGAGGGGTCTGTCAAGATACAGGCCATGAGGTCACAAAGAGTCAGACCCTGAAGTGACTTAGCATGCATGCACACACACGTTCTTGATAGGCTAAGAGAAGAGATGAAATAGAGAAGGAAACAATTTAAAACATGAGGGAGGGAAAAAAGGATAAATGGAAAATATTAACAAACATTATAGATATTAATCCAACTATATCAATAATCACTATAAGTGAGTGGTCTAATTAAACCAATAAAAAGATGTCAATATGATTAAAAAAACAAGATGCAACTCTATGTTGTCTATAGAAAATTCACTTAAAATATAAAGACTCAAATATTTTAGAAGTATAGGGATAGGTAAAAATACACCATGACAATACTGATCAAAAGAAAGTTAGAGTATTCTATTAATTTTAGACAAAGTAGACTTCAGAACAGACTTCAAAGATAAATAGGTCATGACATAATATAAAGAGGTAAATTCTACAAGATAAAGCAATCATGTGAGCATTTAACACAGAAGCATTAAAATATGGGAGGTAAAAACTGATAAAACTGAAAGGAGAAACAGGCAAATCCACTGTTACAGCTAAAGACTTCAGTAGCTCTCTATCAGTAATTGATATGTATATGGTTGGAAAAGGCAATGGCACCCCATTCCAGTACTCTTGCCTGGAAGATCCCATGGATGGAGGAGCCTGGTAGGCTGCAGTCCATGGGGTTGCGAAGAGTCAGACATGACTGAGCG
Organism: Budorcas taxicolor; assembly: GCF_023091745.1. Classification (NCBI taxonomy): domain Eukaryota; kingdom Metazoa; phylum Chordata; class Mammalia; order Artiodactyla; family Bovidae; genus Budorcas; species Budorcas taxicolor. The sequence continues at coordinate 87,309,074 of NC_068911.1, read as the reverse complement.
GCTTCACTTTCACTTTTCACTTTCATGCATTGGAAAAGGAAATGGGAACCCACTACAGTGTTCTTGCCTGGAGAATCCCAGGGATGGGGGAGCCTGGTGGGCTGCCGTCTATGGGGTTGCACAGAGTCGGATACGACTAAAGCGACTTAGCAGCAGCAAGGATATGGAAGACCTGAACTTCACTATCAATCAACTTTACCTAATTGACAGTAAAGAATATTCAACCTAACAATAACAATACTAATTCTTTTCAGGTTCACACAGAATGTTCACCAGTATATAACACATTCTGAGCATAAATTATACCATATACACCATTAAAACATAAAAGAATAGAAATCATAGAAAACCTTAAGAGAATTAAACTAGAAATCAATAATATTAAGAAAGCTGGAAAATCCCCAGATCTCTGGAAATTAACCAAAATATTTCTAAGAACACATGGATCATAAAGCGTTCTCAAATAAAAATTATTTTCTTAAATGAAAAAAATCAGAAACTAAATTTAAATAAATATAAAACTTATTAAAATTTGTGACATACCATGAAAGCAGAGCTCAGAGTGAAATTTATAGTATTAAATAGGTATGCTGGAAGAAAGACTTAAAATTAATAAGCTAAGCTTTCACTTTAGGGAAATAGAGAAAAATGCAGGTAGACAGGAAATCTAAGTCAGGAGTAGAAGTCATAAGCATGTAAAGCACAGGAAAGTCATGAGCCTTTGGGGATAAAAGGCGCAATGAGAAAATAAGTGGAGAGATGACAGGCTCCAGGGGAGGAGCAACATATAAAGAAGAAACAGATTAAAAAGTGCCTATTATGGCACCCAGGACATGGAAGCAACCAAAATGTCCATTGACAGAGGAATGAATAAGGAAGATGCTGTACTTATATACAATGGAATAATTACTCAGCCACAAAAAAGAGTGAAATAATGTCATTTGCATGAATGGAGTGAAGTAAGTCAGACAGAGGAAAACAAATGCTATATGATATTGCTTATATGTGGAATATAAAAATGTGGTATAAACAAACTTATTTACAAAATAGAAATAGAGTCACAGATATAGAAACAAACTTACGGTTACCAGTGGGGAAAGCTATGGGGTCATGGAGGAGGGATAAATTGGGGGGTTGGGATTGACATATACACTACTATATATAAAATAGATAATCAACAAGGACCTACTGTGTAACACAGGGAGTCCACTGAATTCTCTGTAAAGGCCTATATGGGAAAAGAATCTAAAAAATAGTAGATATATGTATATGGATAACTTTTTCAGTTTGCTGTACACCTAAAACTAATAGAACACTATAAATTAACTATACTCCAATACAATTTTTTAAAAAAATTAGCAAAGGATTTGAATAGCTAATTCTCCAAAGAAGATCTACAAATGGTCAATCAATTCAGTTCAGTTCAGTTCATGTGCTCAGTCGTGTCCGACTCTTTGCGACCCCATGAATCTCAGCACGCCAGGCTTCCCTGTTCATCACCATCTCCCGGAGGTCACTCAGACTCACGTCCATTGAGTCGGTGATGCCATCTAGCCATCTCATCCTCGGTCGTCCCCTTCTCCTCCTGCCCTCAATCCCTCCCAGCATCAGAGTCTTTTCCAATGAGCCAACTCTTCGCATGAGGTGGCCAAAGTACTGGAGTTTCAGCTTTAGCATCATCCCTTCCAAAGACATCCCAGGGTTAATCTCGTTCAGAATGGACTGGTTGGATCTCCTTGCAGTCCAAGGGACTCTCAAGAGTCTTCTCCAACACCACAGTTCAAAACCATCGATTCTTCGATGGTCAGCTTTCTTCACAGTCCAACTCTCACATCCATACATGACCACAGGAAAAACCATAGCCTTGACTAGACGGACCTTAGTCCGCAAAGTAATGTCTCTGCTTTTGAATATACTGTCTAGGTTGGTCATAACTTTTCTTCCAAGGAGTAAGCGTCTTTTAATTTCATGGCTGCAGTCACCATCTGCAGTGACTTTGGAGCCCCCAAAAAGAAAGTCTGACACTGTTTCCACTGTTTCCCCATCTATTTCCCATGAAGTGATGGGACTGGATGCCATGATCTTCGTTTTCTGAATGTTGAGCTTTAAGCCAACTTTTTCGCTCTCCTCTTTCACTTTCATCAAGAGGCTTTTTAGTTCTTCTTCACTTTCTGCCATAAGGGTGGTGTCATCTGCATATCTGAGGTGATTTATATTTCTCCTGGCAATCTTGATTCCAGCTTGTGTTTCTTCCAGGCCAGCGTTTCTTATCATGTACTCTGCATATAAGTTAAATAAGCAGGGTGACAATATACAGCCTTGACATACTCCTGTTCCTATTTGGAACCAGTCTGTTGTTCCATTTCCTGTTCTAACTGGTGCTTCCTGACCTGCATACAGATTTCTCAAGAGGCAGGTCAGGTGGTCTGGTATCCCCATCTCTTTCAGAATTTTCCACAGTTTATTGTGATCCACACAGTCAAAGGCTTTGGCATAGTCAATAAAGCAGAAATAGATGTTTTTTCTGGAACTCTGTTGCTTTTTCCATGATCCAGCATATGTTGGCAATTTGATCTCTGGTTCTTCTGCCTTTTCTAAAACTATCTTGAACATCAGGGAGTTCATGGTTCACGTATTGCTGAAGCCTGGCTTGGAGAATTTTGAGCATTACTGTACTAGCATGTGAGATGACTGCAATTGTGTGGTAGTTTGAGCATTCTTTTGCACTGCCTTTCTTTGGAATTGGAATGAAAACTGACCTTTTCCAGTCCTGTGGCCCCTGCTGAGTTTTCCAAATTTGCTGGCATATTGAGTGCAGCACTTTCACAGCATCACCTTTCAGGATTTGAAACAGCTCCACTGGAATTCCATCACCTCCACTAGCTTTGTTCGTAGCGATGCTTTCTAAGGCCCACTTGACTTCACATTCCAAGATGTCTGGCTCTAGATTAGTGATCACATCATCATGATTATCTGGGTTGTGAAGATCTTTTTTGTACAGTTCTTCCATGTATTCTTGCTACCTCTTCTTAATATCTTCTGCTTCTGTTAAGTCCATACCATTTCTGTCCTTTATCGAGCCCATGTTTACATGAAATGTTCCCTTGGTATCTCTAATTTTCTTGACGAGATCTCTAGTCTCCCATTCTGTTCTTTTCCTCTATTTCTTTGCATTGATCCCTGAGGAAGGCTTTCTTATTTCTCCTTGCTATTCTTTGGAACTCTGCATTCAGATGCTTATATCTTTCCTTTTCTCCTTTGCTTTTCACCTCTCTTCTCTTCACAGCTATTTGTAAGGCCTCCCCAGAAAGCCATTTTGCTTTTTTGCATTTCTCTTTCTTGGGGATGGTCTTGATCCCTGTCTCCTGTACAATGTCACGAACCTCATTCCATAGTTCATCAGGCACTCTGTCTATCAGATCTAGGCCCTTAAATCTATTTCTCACTTCCACTGTATAATCATAAGGAATTTGATTGAGGTCATACCTGAATGGTCTAGCGGTTTTCCCTACTTTCTTCAATTTGAGTCTGAATTTGGTAATAAGGAGCTCATGATCTGAGCCACAGTCAGCTCCTGGTCTTGTTTTTGTTGACTGTATAGAGCTTCTCCATCTTTGGCTGCAAAGAATATAATCAATCTGATTTCGGTGTTGACCATCTGGTGATGTCCATGTGTAGAATCTTCTCTTGTGTTGTTGGAAGAGGGTGTTTGCTATGACCAGTGCATTTTCTTGACAAAACTCTCTTAGTCTTTGCCCTGCTTCATTCCGCATTCCAAGGCCAAATTTGCCTGTTACTCCAGGTGTTTCTTGACTTCCTACTTTTGCATTCCAGTCCCCTATAATGAAAAGGACATCTTGTTTGGGTGTGAGTTCTAAAAGGTCTTGTAGGTCTTCATAAAACCGTTCAACTTCAGTTTCTTCAGCGTTACTGGTTGGGGCATAGACTTGGATAACTGTGATATTGAATGGTTTGCCTTGGAGACGAACAGAGATCATTCTGTCATTTTTGAGATTGCATCCAAGTACTGCATTTTGGACTCTTTTGTTGACCATGATGGGTACTCCATTTCTTCTGAGGGATTCCTGCCTGCAGTAGTAGATATAATGGTCATCTGAGTTAAATTCACCCATTCCAATCCATTTTAGTTCGCTGATTCCTAGAATGTCTACATTCACCCTTGCCATCTCTTGTTTGACCACTTTCAATTTGCCTTGATTCATGGACCTGACATTCCAGGTTCCTATGCAATACTGCTCTTTACAGCATCGGATCTTACTTCTATCACCAGTCATATCCACAGCTGGGTGTTGTTTTTGCTTTGGCTCCATCCCTTCATTCTTTCTGGAGTTATTTCTCCACTGATCTCCAGTAGCACATTGGGCACCTAATGATCTGGGGAGTTCCTCTTTTGGTATCCTATCATTTTGTCTTTTCATACTGTTCATGGGGTTCTCAAGGCAAGAATACTGAAGTGGCTTGCCATTTCCTTCTCCAGTGGACCACATTCTGTCAGACTTCTCGACCATGACCTGCCCGTCTTGGGTTGCCCTGCAGGCATTGTTTGGTTTCATTGAGTTAGACAAGGCTGTGGTCCTAGTGTGATTAGATTGACTAGTTTTCTTTGAGTATGGTTTTAGTGTGTCTGCCCTCTGATGCCCTCTTGCAACACCTACTATCTTGCTTGGGTTTCTCTTACCTTGGGCGTGGGGTATCTCTTCACAGCTGCTCCAGCAAAGCACAGCCGCTGCTCCTTACCTTGGACAAGGGGTATCTCCTTACCACCGCCATTCCTGACCTTCAATGTGGGATAGCTCCTCTAGGCCCTCCTGCACCTGCGCAGGCACCGCTCCTCGGGTTGCTCCTTCTGGCTGCCGGCCCTGGCCTCAGGCATGGGTGGCTCCTCCCAGCTTCTGCACCTGGCCTTGGGCTCCAGGTGGTTCCTCAGGGTCACTGCCCCTGGCCTCGGGCACGAGGTGGCTTCTCCTGGCTGCCCCTGACCTCGGACGCGTGGTGTCTCCTCCCTGCCACCACTGGCCTCAGACGCGGGGTAGCTCCTCTTGGCCACGGCCCCTACCTCGGACGCGGGGGTGTCTCCTCCCTGCCGCTGCCCCTGACGTCAGACGCTGGGTAGCTCTTCTCTGCAGTTCCTGCACCATCACAGCCTGGCACTCTAGGCTGCTGTCCCTGACTTCGGAGGTGGGGTAGCTCCTTTCGGCCATGCTTAGTGCGCCGGCTCGCTGCGGCCACATGCAAAGATGCTCAATATCACTTCATTAGGGAAATGCAAGTCCAAATCATGACCTATCACCTCACACCCAATAGAATCACTGCTATCAAAAACAACAACAACAACAACAACAACAAAAACAACAACAAAACAAGTGTTGGCATGGATGAAGACAATCTGAAACCCTTATGCACCATTCATGGGAATGTAAAATGGTCAAGCTGCTGTGGAAAACAGTATGATGGCTTCTAAAAAAATAAAATATAGACTTATCATATGATCCAGAAATTCCACTGCTGACTATATATCCAAAAGAATTAAAAGCAAGGCCTTAAAGAGCTATTGATACACCCATGTTGTTAGCAGCATTATTCACAGTAGATAAATGAGGAAGCAACCCAAGTGCCTATTGACAGATGAATAAATAAGCAAAATATGGTATATAAATACAATGGAATATTATTCAGCCTTAAAAAGGAAGGGAATTATGGCATAAACTACAACATAGATAAACTTTGAGAACATTATGCTAAGTGAAATAAGCCAGTCACAAAAAGCCAGATAACTATATGATTGTATGGGTATCTAGAGTAATCAAAACCATAGAGAAAGAAAGTAGAATGGTGTTTGCCAAGAGTTGGTAAAAGGGAAGAAATGGAAAATATATAGTTTAATGGATACAGGCTTTTAGCCTTTTTAAGATGAGAAGAGTTCAGGGAGATGGTGGTGATGTTTACACAACAATATGAATGTACTCAATACCATTGACTGTATTTTTAAAATAATTGTTCTGTGTACTTTGTTGCTTAGTCATGTCCAACTCTTTGCAACCCCATGGACTATAGCCTGCCAGGCTCCTCTGTCCATGGGGATTCACCAGGCAAGAATACTGGAGTGTGTTGCCATACCCTCCTCCAGGGGATGCTCCCAACCTGGGGATCAAACCCAGGTCTTCTGCATTGCAGGCAGATTCTCTACCATCTGAGCCGCCAGGGAAGCCCTTAAAATGATTAAGATGGTAAATTTTATATTACATATATTTTATCACAATTAAAAAATTGAAAGAAGGAAAGACATTTAAATTGATAGGGTCTATTATGAAGACTAAGTAAATGGTCTAAGAGATTAAGGGAAAACAGATGGAGGTTATAGAAATCAAGAGAAGAGGGAATTTTGAGAACAAGCTGATTGTCAATAATAGAAGTTCAGAGTGGGGGAGGCTAATAAGATTAAGATTGAAAAATACCCATTGGATTTGGATATTATGTTTTTGGTAACCTCAAAAAGTGCAGTTTCAGGTGAGAGCATTAAAGAAGTGGTTTCTGACGTTTGCCTTCAAGCACAGAGGGAGCAGAATCAGAAGCTAGTCAAGAAAATGGGTATAAAGAGATGAAGGAAATGAAGACAATAAGTGAAGACAAGCTTAAGAAGTCTGTCCTTTATAGGAAGAAGAGACAAAAGAAGCTTAAATGACACAGAATCAAAGAATGGCTTTGTTTTTAAAAAGTACAAGAGAATTTAGGCAGTTTTATAAATTGAAGGAAAGGATCAGTTGCCTGGGAGTGACTGAAGACATAGGAGAGGAAGAGATAACTCATGTAGGAAGGCCCCAGAAGAGAATGAGGAAGGGGGAGAATAAAGAATCTTGGGACTGGGGCTGGTTTTGAGCAGGAATATGGTAACTTCATCCACTGAAACTGGAGGATCCTACCAGTACCGATAGAAGTCTGCTTTCTGTCTTAAGGAGGGGCATGGGAACAGTTCAAGCCTGATTACCCTCATTCATCTGTACTGTCCTTGTGAAGTAGGAGATCATATCATTTGATGAGAAAGATAATTGAATAAACTGGTAAAGTTTTAGAAAAGACACCAAAGGAATGAGAATGAAATTTGCCAGGTGGGGACAAAAGGGATTTGAGTGGGTCGCTAAAATTAAAATTTTCAAATCTGTCATAGCATTGACTCAAGTGATTGTATGGTATTTCCTAGGACACCCAGGTAGATGAATATGTGTACAGATCAGGAGAATAGGATGGACCTCTGACTGGGAATTCTTAGGGCCAATGCAGTAGGAGGAGAGAGAGTAAGGAGGGTGAGATTGCTTGTGACAGAATTTTTTGATGATCAATCATTGTAGTTGGAGTGGGAATGAAGACCATTAATTAGAGCTGATGAGGTAAAAGAACCATAGGGCTTGAATGACTCGATCACATGATTGATATCATTGCCTATGGTGATGTCAGGAGTTGACATAAAATTATGGTAATGTGGGTGAAAGTTGATGATTTTCCAAATGCCTCAGTGTAAAGAATCTGCTTGTCAGTGAAGGAGATGCAGGAGATGTGGGTTTGATCCCTGGGTCAGAAAGATTCCCTGGAGTAGGAAATGACAACCTACTCCAGTATTCTTACCTGGAAAATTCAATGGACAGAGGAGCCTGGTGGGCTATAGCCCATTCGATTGCGAAGGTTAGACACGACTGAGCAACTGAGCACACAGGCACAGGTGAAAGCTGATATGGTTTAATGCCATCACTATTTTTAAAAGTTTAAGTTTCTCCAACCCTACTTAAATACAGTAACTAAATCTGTACTTCAAAGCCTTCAACTTCTTCTTGTAACTTAATATATAGTTGGCTGCCTCATTAGATGGTGTACTCATATTCTAGTTTTTCTAGGAATCCAATAGGATTCAAAAGATTTTGACTATCTTCAAAAGATAGTCCTGTCTTCGTGGGGATTTTAGCTGAAACAAGATAATGAAAAATTGCTGGATGATCCATTTTCCTACAAACGATGCTTTGATGAAGTTACTAGTGAATCCTAGAGTAAATATGCACATTCTTTTGGCTTATGTAGAGTAAATTCAGAGTCTGAGAAATTTAAAATTCATTATTTCTATTCACAGTTTAAGCATAATTAAGGGCAGCTGTCAGAATGGCAAAGTTTTTGACAGACTCAAGTTGCTCTGTTTCTTACAAATTGGACCTGGATGTGGGTTGGTATAATACCTAACAAAGCTCTCAGTTAGTAATGAAACACAGAATACTGAATTTTAAGATACTGTACCTAGAGTTGTTGAAGGACACAAAGCAAAAAGAAAACCCAATTGAAACACATGTGTGGTAGATGGATATCTAGGATAAGGGTCATAAATTCTGAATTCTGTGCTCTGCTTATTAAAATCCTGCCTGGTCCTGAGTAAGTGACACTGTAAGACTATAGTTATATGATTTATAAAATGAGAGGATCAAAAAGATATCTTAGATCTTTACTAATTTTGAAATTCTATTACTCTCCTATGTCAGGGGCATAGATTAGTTTTTTTTTTTTTAATATTGAAAATGCCTGCATTTAATTATTTTCAGTACCTCCATGAATGGAGATAATACCAGGATATAGACAAAACACAATTACACTCATTTTTATTATCTTTCCATTCTAACATAAACTTACACTTATTTTATTCCATCTCTAAGTTCTCTGAGTTTAGGCAGAAACATTAAATTCTTTGATCAGTACAAGGAACTTCTCAGTAGGAGATGGTTGTTTTTATTGTTCAGTCGCTAAAGTTGTGTCCAACTCTTTGTGAAACCATGGACTGCAGCATGCTAGGCTCCTCTGTCCTCCACTATCTCCTGGAGTTTTCTCAAATTCATGTTCATTGAGTTGGTGATGCTATCTAACCATCTCATCCTCTGCCATCCCTTCTCCATTTGCCTTCAATCTTTCCCAGCATCAGAGTCTTTCCAGTGAGTTGGCTCTTTGCATCAGATGGCCAAAATATTGGAGCTTCAGCATGAGTCCTTCCAATGAATATTCAAGGTTGATTTCCTTTAGGATTGACTGGTTTGATCTCTTTGTTGTTCAAACTCTCAAGAGTCTTCTGCAGCACCACAATTCGAAAACATCAGTTCTTCAGGGCTAAGCTTTCTTTATGGTCCAACTCTCACATCCAAATGACTACCGGAAAAGCCATAGCTTTGACTATGTATATAGACCTTTGTCAGCAAGGTGATTGTCTCTACTTTTTAACACACTGTCTAGGTTTGTCATAGTTTTCCTTCCAAGGAGCAAATATCTTTTAATTTCATGACTGCAGTCACCATTCACAGTGATTTTGGAGACCAAGAAAATAAAATCTGTCACTGCTTCTACTTTTTCCCTTTCTATTTGCCATGAAGTGATGGGACCAGATACCATGATTTTAGTCCTTTGAATGTTGAGTTTTATGCCAGCTTTTTCACTCTTCTCTTTCACCCTCATCAAGAGGGTTTTTAGCTCCTCTTCACTTTCTGCCATTAGATTGGTATCATCTGCATATCTGAGGTTGTGATATTTCTCCTGGTAATCTTGATTCCAGCTGGTATTGTAAGGATGTAGAAATGACTTGTAATTAATTACCTTGTATACAAATCCAGTGGTCTGAGGCAGAAAACTACTTTGCCAACTTTGTTTTCACTAAAAAACAGGGAAGTGAAGTGAAGTTGCTCAGCTGAGTCTGAGTCTTTGCGACCCCATGGACTGTAACCTACCAGGCTCCATCCATGGGATTTTCCAGGCAAAAATACTGGAGTGGGTTGCCATTTCCTTTTCCAGGGGATCTTCCCGACCCAGGGATCACACCCGGGTCTCCCAAATTGTAGGCAGACGCTTTATCGTCTGAGCCATCAGGGAAGGAAGACAGGGAACTGGGCTCCAAAGACTCTCTGAGATGAGTGTGAACTGACGTTTTGTTTTGTTTATTTTTCATTCTACCCACTGCTTTCTCTGAGTACATTCTGCAAGGGTATGGTTCTTTCTGGTCTTGCTTTTTCTACCAGATCTAGTTCTCAGATATGAATGGTGCATGCACTTTAAAGCACAGCTTTTTCTTCCTTCTTCATCTTCTCCATGAAAGGAAGTTTGAGAGTTCTCCAGTTTTATATCAGAAATGTCATCGCTCCCTCACCTTTCTTCTTCAAGACTTTAATCTTTCAAGTAAATAAGCAAACTGGTTCTAATACTAAAGCTTGTGACATTTGGCTGGTCACTTATCTCTAGGCTAAACTTCTTCCTTACCCTCTGTATCTTAGCCAGGCTGCCTCCTATCATGCCAAAGGATCTTATTCTTGAGTCCATATTTATTAACCTTCTGGGTGAATTCTTTATGTAACGTTCAATCAGCAGCCTTTTGTAAAATGCAAGTAAATTGCAGACTAATCTGCAGAAATCATCTATCATTTTTCAGGCAAAACCAATTCTATTTCCTGAAAACGATCTTTGGTTGAATGGGTCCATACAGGATATGCTTAATTTCATCACTCATTTTTAGTTGTTCCTTTTATTACAAGTATGAATAGTATTTCTAGACTGGTAAATATGCTTTCTTCTGATGACCTGATAGCAGTCTACAAAGCATGCACTCAGTAAATAGTCAGTCAGGAAAGAATACATTCACATTTCTATCTGTCTAGAAAACACTTGGCAATTAAATTCCTTGGAAAGTCTTTAAATCTCTTTATTTCACAAGTTGCCATGATGTTTGATGGAGGAATGTACTATAGCAGTTTTATAGCATAGCAGAAGAGGAAGCCAGTCTTAAATGGTAAGGGAGCAGGGAACAGTGGCTAAATTCTTTCCTTAATGGAGTTTCACTGATACACACACACACACACACACACACACATACATATATATATATATATATATACTCAGTTCCTTGGTACCCAGATTCCTTGGTACCAGTTCCTTGGTACCCATTAAAGTGTATTCCAGGTGTCTGATGATATTAGAAAGCTGTGGACTCTCTACTCAAGAAATTTGATAGAGGAATTAAATATCTGATCAAATAAATTCATAAGTTCTTCTCTAGAAGCCTCTGAGTACATGCTGGGTGGTTATGGGGGTTGGGAGGGATAGACTTAAACAATAAATTGTCAGGCCTGTTAATTTAATTCTTTGTGCTAAAGAGCGACTGAACTGAAAGATTAATGTAATTTTGAGGCTAGAGATGAATCAAGGTCTTTAGAGGAATTTGAGGAAGGATGGCTCTTATTATGACTCTTAAAAATTTCCTTCTGAGTGAATAAAGAACATTGCATATGACTTTCTTTTTGAGTTAATCAATCTGACATGCTCAGCAATATAGAACGATTATGACTTAGAGAAAAATTTTACCTTTCCACACAACAATGGTGAATATCTTCCTGCACTCTATACCATTTTAAAGCAACTCCTCTTGTTATGAAGATATATCCTGCCGCCTTAAATCAGCCTCTGCCTGAAGCTGAAGTTGACTTAATAATGGCACAAAGCCACAATCTTATTAGCTGTGATACAGAGGAAGCCAAATTATTCATTGCAATGTCATAACTAACTTCTTTTCTGTTGCTCACAGTGGCTGGTAGAGGCCAGTCATATACTCAGGACTGCAGTAAAGAAACCTTCTCCTAGAATGATTACAGCTTATGATTTAGACAGATACAAACACATCTTGGAATATTTTCAAAATTAAGAATCCACATCCATCTTCCTGCTAGCAAGGTGGCAGGCCACGCCCACATCCTCTTCACTACCCTCTTCAATTTCCCTCTTTGATTCTAGACTTAGAAAGCAAGAACACAGGCATCCAGACTCCAGGAATTGGATTGGGAGAGCTTTCCCATATATACATTACCAAGAAATCTACAAGATAAACTAGAGACCTTATTAAATTATCTAAGGAAAGCCTTAGCTTGTAAAATCTTCTTGTCTGATTTCCTTTAGGCTCATTCAGATTTCTTTTAGAGCTGGGCATGGAAACTCTTGATGCTTATCTTGATCGTCCTAACCTGTGGCTGGCCGGAAAGATTGATGAATGTTCTTCCACTGCTTTGCATGTTAGGCATTTTCCTTCTTCTCCAATATCTGTCTTTGGTTTAAAGTGCACTTTAGTTTTTTCACCTCCAGCTAATGGAGACACTCCCAGGAATGGAGGCTGATGATACAGAGGCTGGAACAATGCCAGCAGACGCATTAGATTTCTTCTCCCACTCCAAACCAATCCTCTGAAGGTTTTAAATGTGAATTTTGAAATTTGAACTCGGTTAAAAAAATAGAGGCATATTAGCTCTAGGGCATAGAGAGTTCACATCTTCCTTGGTTTTTCACATCTCCTTTTCAGAGAAGAGTTTGCAGATGGCAAAGTGATGTGATAGTGGTGTTAGTATGGAATAGGGTTCTCATTTGGACTGGTGAAGTCCCGTCCTTTTTTTTAATTTATTTTCTAATTTTTTAATTGGAATATAACTGTTTTACAATGCTCTGTTAGTTTCTGGTGTACAGGATCATGAATCAACCATATGTATACATATATCCCCTCCCTCTTGAACCTCCCTCTCACCCTCCCATTCCACCCCTCTAGGTCATCACAGAGCACCAAACTGAGGTCCCTGTGTTTTAATGCAGCTTCCTGCTACCTATCTGTATGGATAAGTACAATATATATGTGGTAGTGTATATATTGCCAATGCTACTCTCTCAGTTCATCCATATCTCCTTCCCCCGCAGTGTTTACAACAGAATATTAACTCAGACATTAAGTCATGTTCTTTTAAGATTCTATATGGCATGTGCATCTTATTCATGAGAGGAAAACAGAACAGCTTAATAGTAGAATTTATACAAATTTTTAAAAAGAAACATCAGAGTACACTGCTAAGACTCTAGCCTAAACATCTACACTAAAAATAGGGTAGATATTTTTCAGTTGCCCAAATAAAGTTCCTTTATCCTATGAAATAAATGATACAAACACGTAAACTGTCAGCTATTACTTCTATTATTTTTTTTTCAGAATTTTTCTCTTATTGAAGGAATCACAAAAAAAAAGTTCATAAAGGATTATTTAGAAATAGAGACACAGCAAATTTTATTTCCAGTTTTTATTGTCCTGAACTTCAAAACAACACATATTTTCTAGATGAGGAAGACAAGACAATTTACCTCTCCTTTATGCAGAGGTCCCGCTAGCAAGGGAATGTTTAGTAAAGGGTTAAATTAGATTGGTTTCAGCATCTGTACTTGTGATCTTCGAGGACCTGACTCTTAGAAAAGATCTCCCCTGGTTGCATATGCCCAGCTATTGATGTTTTCCATTGTGCTGAGTGGTGGTTTTCAACTGCTGGAAAAAGAAATGCCAAAACATGCACTGACCCTTGTCAATATTCAGGAAGGATGTCAGAATAATATTAACCTTTCATTCCAACTTCAGCACCTGCTTTTTTTTAATCAATTTCAATACAACACAAATGCATGCTTTGATATTTTCAAGAATTAATAGATATTAGTAAAATAAGCTGTGGTAAAGACAGAGGAAGTGATACTTCATTCATAGCACAGAATGTGTGTTGCAAGGGCACAAACCTAAACCTTAAATTCAGATCTGAATAAAGCAAGTTATTTTAAAACCACAGATTCTCTGTTTAAAAACCTCAGAGGCTGCTTCGTTTTTAATTGTCATTGGTCACATTGTACCTCCTAAGTGAGAATGTTTCATTTCTATTACTACCTGGGTAGATATTCTAATAAAGTGAATTTGCTCATTTTATATATAACCCTCTTCTCTCGGGCCACATCAACCACAATGAAAGTCTATATCTCTTAAGGCTTCTCCATACTTCCACAGGACCTTATTCTACTTGTTTTCTCATTAAAAGAATTCTTTCATCTCTACAGTGAGTTGTATATTGGAAAAATGGCAAAGCTTACAGCCTTTTGCTATCAGTGGTACTCATCTGAGAAACTGGAGATAGTTTTCAGAATAGCACATGAGAGAGTTGTTGTAAGACTCTCAATACTTGAAATGTGGTCCCCCCACTTAACCCTCTTATCTGCTACTCCCAAGAGCAGATCTTCTTTCTTGGCAGCACCGACTAGCTATTCTTTGTCCAGGAGGCTCACTCTGAACCAACGGCTTCCAGAAACTCTTCTCCACGTTCTTAGCCATGTAATGCCATAGGTCCCAGTGGTCTCTCCTGCTGGCTAGCGTCAGTTATGTCTCTCTAAAGTAGCTGCATCTTAAAACCTTTCCTTTATGACTCCTACAAGGCCATGTTTGTCTTTTGACCTGCCAAACAGTTCTGCATAGTGTGCAAATATATGTGGATGGGTTTATAAAGATGTAAACTGTGTGACCACAACAACACAGAGGGGAGAGAGAACAAAGCTATACATAGTAATATAAAGTTGGTACTAATCCTAACTATCAATGTGTGTGCCCAGTTATCCAGTTGTGTCCAGCTGTTTATGACCCTTTGGACTGTAACCCACCAGGCTCCTCTGTCCATGGTATTCTCCAGGCAAGAATACTGGAGTGGGTTGCCATTTCCTCCTCTAAGGGAATCTTGCCAACCCAGAGATAAAACTCAAATCTCTTACATCTCCTGCATTGCAGGCAGTCTTTATTGCTGAGCCACTGGGGAAGCCCATTAACTGGATTAGAAACTGTGACTCTCAGGGAACATTTGGCCTACAAATATAAATGTGCTTTGCCCATAGAGTGTTTAACATTTTAAAATTACAAGACTTAGAAGTAGAAGTTTTCACATAAAAATCTTGATTTCCATTTCTCCTTAAAAATATTGAAATCCGTGCAAAATTAAAGATGGCATGGTGGTTCTTACATGACCACCATGTTCTGGTAGTGAGTGGAAATTTCTTCTTTAGGCAAGTCTTTGTCTCTGTAGTTTGTGATAGAGCACACATCCCTTAGGATGACCTCTAAGCTATTTATACTTGTGTTATATTTCTGATTTCTGTAAGTATTCAAGTCTATGTAGGACTCTTACCAAAACTCCGTCCCTAAAGGGGAGTTCACAGGGTCTCAAATGGGAGTCTGCAGACCCATTCAGTGTCCTTGGACTTTTTCTCAGTGGTATATGAACTGATGATGGGAACTGTTTTAGTCTCTTCTGGCAGAGCATATAGTATATCAGAATACTAAAAACTCAGTGACTCAAAAAAAACAAAACAAAAAAACCCAGCCTATTTCTCACAGTCCTAGAACAGCCTTGGGAAGTTCCAGTTCAAGGCACCAACAGATTCAATGTCTGGCTTGCATTTTCATTGCCAGCCATTGTCTCACTGTATCCTCAAAAGAGGCAAGGGATCTTTCTTGGATCACCAATCCCATTCGTGAGGCTTCTGCCCTCATGACCTAATCACCTCCCAAAGGCCCCACCTCTCAGTATCTTCACATTGGAAGTAAGGTTTCAACATATAAATTTTGGAGGATGCAAACATTCAACCCGTGGCAGGAGCTTAATTTGTTTTCTTTTAGTTCAATGATTATTTATCAGTTGAGCTATTGTTCTATCTGCAAGGAGATCCAACCAGTCCATCCTAAAGGAGATCAGTCCTGGGTATTCATTGGTAGGTCTGATGTTGAAGCTGAAACTCCAATATTTTGGCTACCAGATGCGAAGAGATGACTCATTTGAAAAGACCTTGATGCTGGGAAAGATTGAGGGCAGGAGGAGAAGGGGACGACAGAGGATGAGATGGTTGGATGGCATTACCGACTCAATAGACATGGGTTTGGGTGAACTCCGGGAGCTGGTGATGGAAAGGGAGGCATGGGGTGCTGTGGTTCATGGGGTCACAAAGAGTCAGAGATGACTGAGCAATTGAACTGAACTGAACTGATTGTTCTATCTGTGAAATTATTGATATGATGCCTTTAATACTAACCTATTATTCCCAAACTACTTTAAGTGCTATGGATTAACATAAAAAGAATATATGAAAACTTAAAGGTAAATGATACTTTTGTATGAAATAAAGGCCAAATGTCATATGGTGCTCTATGCACAAGGTTTCACAATAACTTAATCTGAAGAGGGGATGGTAGAAATGAATCATCACATGGCATTAGAATTGTGAAAGATCCCAAGTGAAACATCCTTGAAGCAGTACTATATTCACACCAAAAGCAACAATTTATTTTCAGTGAACAGTATTAATGGTCATATCAATTTTGTTAATCTGAATTGTATTTATTGTGTAGTTTCTACTTAATTTGGTTTTATAGATATTTAAGCATAGTTCATGATGATGTGATCACTCACCTAGAGCCAGACATCTTGGAAAGTGAAGTCAAGTGGGCCTTAGAAAGCATCACTACGAACAAAGCTAGTGGAGGTGATGGCATTCCAGTTGAGCTATTTAAAATCCTGAAAGGTGATGCTGTGAAAGTGTTGCACTCAACATGCCAGCAAATTTGGAAAACTCAGCAGTGGCCACAGGACTGGAAAAGGTCAGTTTTCATTCCAATCCCCAAAAAAGGCAGTGCCAAAGAATGCTCAAACTACTGCACAATTGCACTCATCTCACATGTTAGTAAAGTTATGCTCAAAATTCTCCAAGCCAGGCTTCAGCAATACGTGAACCGTGAACTTCCAGATGGTCAAGCTGGTTTTAGATAAGGCAGAGGAACCAGAGATCAAATTGCCAACATCGCTGGATCATGGAAAAAGCAAGAGAGTTCCAGAAAAACATCTATTTCTGCTTTATTGACTATGCCGAAGCCTTTGACTGTGTGGATCACAGTCAACTGTGGAAAATTCTGAAAGAGATGGGGATACCAGACCACTTGACCTGCCTCTTGAGAAATCTGTATGCAGGTCAGGAAGCAACAGTTAGAACTGGACATGGAACAGCAGAATGGTTCCAAATAGGAAAAGGAGTATGTCAAGGCTGTATATTGCCCCCCTGCTTATTTAACTTATATGCGGAGTACATGATAAGAAACGCTGGGCTGGAAGAAACACAAGCTGGAATCAAGATTGCCAGGAGAAATATATATCACCTCAGATATGCAGATGACACCACCCTTATGGCAGAAAGTGAAGAGGAACTAAAAAGCCTCTTGATGAAAGTGAAAGAGGAGAGTGAAAAAGTTGGCTTAAAGCTCAACATTCAGAAAACGAAGATCATGGCATCCGGCCCCATCACTTCATGGGAAATAGATGGGGAAACAGTGGAAACAGTGTCAGATTTTCTTTTTTGGGGCTCCAAAATCACTGCAGATGGTGACTGCAGCCATGAAATTAAAAGACGCTTACTCCTTGGAAGAAAAGTTATGACCAACCTAGATAGTATATTCAAAAGCAGACACATTACTTTGCTGACTAAGGCCTGTCTAGTCAAGGCTATGGTTTCTTTTGTGGTCATGTATGGATGTGAGAGTTGGACTGTGAAGAAGGCTGAGTGCCGAAGAATGATGCTTTTGAACTGTGGTGTTGTAGAAGACTCTTGAGAGTCCCTTGGACTGCAAGGAGATCCAACCAGTCCATTCTGAAGGAGATCAACCCTGGGATTTCTTTGGAAGGAATGATGCTGAAGCTGAAGCTCCAGTACTTTGGCCACCTCATGTGAAGAGTTGACTCATTGGAAAAGACTCTGATGCTGGGAAGTGTTGGGGGCAGGAGGAGAAGGGGACGACCGAGGATGAGATGGCTAGATGGCATCACTGACTCGATGGACGTGAGTCTGAGTGAACTCTGGGAGATGGTGATGAACAGGGAGGCCTGGCGTGCTGCGATTCATGGGGTCGCAAAGAGTCGGACACGACTGAGAGACTGAACTGAACTGAAGCATAGTTACAGTCACAGAGTCAGGCACAACTGAGCATGCACTCATGGGGAAGAAAAGTTACAAAAAAGTATAAAAAAAGCATATACTGAATTTCACATCTGTACATTTTAAAGCCACATTCTATCTAAAAACAATTTAGGTTACAATTCAAAAAAATGAATATTTTCCTTTAATAGGGTCCATTTAGTGTTCAAATTTGAAATATTCTGCTTTGAAAATTTTTCCTCTTTTTATGTAGGATCAGGTTTTGGCTTGTTTGCCTTGAGAGGAAGGGTTCTTTCCATGGATTTGGGTCTCTCCGTTAGAGCACAACCCAGGAGCAAGAGAATGGTTAGCTGCAGAGTGTGCTCCAGGTGCCTGAGGAGAGTGCTGATGAATGCCACATTGAGCAGGGAGGGGCAGAGGTGATGCCACGTCAGAGCTCAGCTCAGGATCCAGGTCAGGTGAAACTCAGCAAGGCTGGGGGCTCAGCATCCTGGCAACTGTTTAGGCCGCTAGCTGGCAATTGAGATTCTGCCTTTATGATTTACAAAAAGAGTGCTGCATGGCTGGAGTAGTCTAGCTAACAAATATCTGAGATGGGTGAACAACAACAGTGGTACTCACAAGTTGGTCAGAAGTAATTCTTCAAAGGGACTAATTTAAAACTTCAAGAATCACATTAGCAAGCATCCCAATGTAATACCATAGTGTCTTCTACTCAAGGGATTGTTGATTTGTCTTCAACCAGAATGTGGATGTACTGGGCCTTCTTTTTGAAACATGCTCTCATGCTTCCCAAGAAAGCCCACTTGGATTTTCAGAGTAGAGCATAGCACACTGTCCTGAGGTTGGACATTCCTCTTTACATCTAATTTTGAAAGTTCACTGGGATCCAGAATAATCCTGATTATCCCATAGTGGCCCAATCCGGACATACATTTTAATTACATGAAATGTTGAAATCTATGACTGGTACTATTTGCCTGATATCTGTTTGAGAACAAATGATAGCACTACTTTGATGAAATGTATGTGAGATTTTCAACTGGAATGTTGATTTGAGACATTTGATCAGGTTTGAAAAGGGTACTTCTCCAAGCCAAGTTTGTTCCCTTACTTAGACTTACAGCTCCAAAATGTAACTATGAATCAGAGAGACAGGGTTATTCAAGAGCCTTAGGCTAATTAAAATAGAGTGTGGGCGTCTAGGGATGGAAGACCTTGTTTATTCACATGATTGTTTCAAAAGACCCAGTTATTGAGATCTAGAATTTGGTTTTGAAAGCTGATTTTCCACTGCTGATGCAAGTAAACTGTAGTCCACATGTAGTAATCTGCACATGTGGCAAACTGGGTTTCCATAGAAACATTCCAACATGTGATATACTTTCTGAGTAACTGCTCTTGTAAGATATGTTAAATACTGAAAATATTGTGCTGAGCCAGACAGAACTTCTATTCCCATGGAGTAATAATCTAATGCCAGGCATTAAACTGAGTTTTCACTGCAAGTCAGCTCTCTTAATTCCAGAATTAACCCTGTATCCTAGATGCTGTTTAGAATTATAGTTACTTTTCTTAAGATTCTGCACTAGCAAGTGGTAAGCTGAGATCAAAAATAGGGAGTTTGACTAATAAGAACATGCTGTATAGCACAGGGAACTCTTTTCAATACTCTGTAATGGCCTATATGGGAAAAGAATCAAAAACAAAAAAGAGTGGAGAGAGAGATATATATATATACCCTGGAGAAGGGAATGGCAACCCACGCCAGTATCGTTGTCTGGAAAACCCCACAGATGGAGGGGTCTGGAGAGTCCCAATCCATTGGGTCGCAGTCAGATACGACTGAGCAACTGACACACACACGTATAAATATAACTGATTCACTTTTGCTGTACACCTGAAACTAATACCACATTGTAAATCAACTATACTCCAATAATTTTTTTTTTTAAAATAGGCAGTTTGATTTTAGTGCCCCAACTCTGACCTACTGTATGTAGTGTCTACCTCTTACACAGTTTTCTTTGCTTTGGTTCTAAATGCAATTTAAATTGTAGAGACACACAAAATGAATAAATTTTTAAAAAATGAAGGAAATTAGATTATATGAGGTAAAAATAACAGTAAATGGTACTAGGTAAAAATTAAGCACTGCTACTTTATCCTTTCCCTAGAGTTGTCTTTATGGTTTTAATTAAATTGTCTCCTATATAATGCTGTTTACCTTATTCCTCTTATTTGAGTGCTCAGTTGCTTCAGTCCTTTCTTACTCTTTGAGACCCTATGGATTGTAGCCCACCAGGCTCCTCTGTCCATGGGATTCTCCAGGCAAGAATACTAGAGTAGGTTACCATTTCCAGGGGATCTTCCCAACCCAGGGATCAAACCCAAGTCTCTTTAAGTCTCCTGCATTGCAGGTGGATTCTTTACCACCAAGCCACGGGGAAAGCCTGTATTTGTTACTTACTAAAGTCCAAAGAATAGCCTCCATGATAGCTTGGATTTCTCATCTGCTGATGTAATGCTGTGAACTGAAGGTGATGATGATGGTCATAGTGATGATAATTAACTATGATAATTAAGAAGTATCTGAGGAGTCATGGTTGGTGCAGAAATATATGTTGCTCAAGATCAAATTTGGAAATTAAAATGGCCTTGCTCATGAAGATATCACATGGAGGATTATATTAAGCTGTTGCTGGTTTTTGAAGATGGTCACAGGAGGGTGAATTTTTCATTTAGTCGTCTCAACTGGAAAACAATCAAATGTCATGGCTACTGGTCAAATATAGTGTGTATGCATGATTAAATAGTTTTTTTAGATTCTTGATTTATATAATATTTGAAATTAAATTTCATATTTTTTATATTTCTAATTAGTTCTTAAGTGTCAGAAATAGCTTGAAGAATAGACTGTTTTGCTTTTCAGCTCAGTTTATTATTTACTGTTTACCATAGCAAACATCTAAGACGTCTTCTTGGGATGTCACAGGGAATTCTCGTAAATGTTGTTAAAATAATTCATAGTTTTCAATTATGGCCAGCCTGCCATTATTTGAGACTTGGCTCACTGGATTTTTTGTTTTAAGAACATCACACTGGGAACAGAGACTATGAGATTGAAGCAGTGCTCAGCTAGAAATGTATGCCTCCTTTCTTCTGTTCTTGTTGTTTTGTACCAGTACATTCTCTAGCCAACTCATTTGCTGCTGCTGCTGCTAAGCTGGGTCAGTCGTGTCCGACTCTGTGCTACCCCACAGACGGCAGCCCACCAGGCTCCCCTGTCCCTGGGATTCTCCAGGCAAGAACACTGGAGTGGGTTGCCATTTCCTTCTCCAATGCATGAAAGTGAAAAGTGAAAGTGAAGCTGCTCAGTCGTGTCTGACTCTTAGCGACCCCATGAACTGCAGCCCACCAGGCTCCTCCATCCATGGAATTTTCCAGGCAAGAGTACTGGAGTGGGTTGCCATTGCCTTCTCCGAACTCATTTGCTACTAGTCGGCAAAGGTGTGCAAAGTGAAGGAGATGCTTACAGTTAGGGAGTTCTAACTGCAGGATAAAAGAGGCAGGGGAGAGGTGTGATGATAAAGTAAATCTGGGACTTTAGTACCTGAAGTCGGTTTGTAACTACTCCATAAATGGCTTCTCTATGGCTTGGGGCAGGGGATCCAAATTCCTTCATTTGGTAGACTATGCATGTGGAACCTCTCCTCCTCCCTTCAAAAGCTCCTGATTTTCTAGGTATAGATGCACTCTCTTTGCTCTTACCTTTCTTGGTCTTTCATTAGCTACAAGGGGTTTAAAAAAGACCTCATGTCCCCTACTTCCACTTACTCTCAGCCTCTTACTCACTTCTACCTCTTGTTCCCTTCTGATCAGCGTATTTTTAAGATATGCACAATGAAGACTGTCTCAAAAATGTTGCCTGTTCCATTTTTCAAAGACATAGATGTTACCAAAGCTGTGGTCAACCAGACTTGGCATGTTAGCATTCTTTTCTATTATTAATCATTGATGAATTACAATTTTCTAACTGTAAGTAGTTTTTAAAATTATAAATTAATATGTGAAATACCAGATAGATATAAAAAAGTCAAATAATAAATTTAAAATCGAGTTATTACTAACTTCCACTGCCTCTCTTAGCCTAGTTCCTCAAAAGCAATTACTGCTAATTGGTGTATATTTATCCAGTTATTTTTAATAGGGACACAAACATTTAAACTTAGGGATCTTTTTAAATATCATAAATGGCATCATAGTAAGCTATTCTTCTACAACTTGCTCTTTGATTTTAAAATTATGTCTTGGATATTACTTCACATCTCTCTCACATGTCTCAATAGATATTACTACATCATTCCCTTTGACAAAGTATTTCATGATAAGCTTATGTCCTGATTTATTAATAAGCGTTTAAATTTGCTCTAGCTTTTTACCATTACAAATGATATACTTTTATATATATGTGCCAGTGTTTTCGTAGGGTCAAATCCAGGAAATGAAACTTAATGCCAAAGTAAAAACAAAAACTTTTTATTGGTTCTTCCCATTGAGTTTGAAACACTAAAATTGCCGCTATGCCGATCATATTCCTACCAAGAATTTATGAGAGTACCTGTTTCCTTGCATCATCACCAATACAGGGTATTTGTTAAATTTTACTAAAACGGTAACAAATCATACTTCCCTTTTGTTCGAATTTGCATTTCTGAACTGTTAATGAAGTTGAGCATCTTTTCATATTTGCATTTCATTTCCTGTTGATTTATTATTTCTAGTGTTTGTCTTTTTCTAATATCAGATTGTATTTTTCTTAGAGGAAACTATATTGTTTTCTGTAATAGCTGCATGATTTAATTCCCACTAATAGTGCACAAGGATTCTCTTTTATTCACGTCTTCCCCAATACTCATCTCTTGTATTTTGTTTTTGGATAATAATCATTCAAACAGGTATGAGGTGATATCTCATTGTGGTTTTGATTTGCATTTCTCTGTGGATTAATAATTTTGAACATCTTTTAATGTACCTGTTGGGCATCTGTATCTCTTCTTTGGAAAACTGTCTGTTCAAGTTTTGCCCATTTATAAATCAGATTTTTGTTGTTGTTGTTGAATTGTATGAGTTCTTTATAGATGTTGAATATTAGATCCTTTTCAGATATATAATTTGCAAGCATTTTTCTCCCATTCAGTAGGCTGCTTTTTTATGCTTTCTTTTGCTATGTACAAGCTTTTACATTTTATGATAGCCCCAGCCCCATTTGTTTGTATTTGCTTTTGTTGCTCTGTGCACCTCTTTTCTCTTAAGTTCTTTGATTATCTTTACCATCATTGCCTTGAAATCTTTCTCAAGTAGATACCTATCTACTTGACATAGAGCAGATGCCTATCTCCTCTTCGCTTAATTCTTCTTCTGGAGTTTTATATTATTCCTTCATTTGGAATATGTTCTTCCATCACCTAATTTTGCCTGGTTTGTTGTTCTTATTTCTATGTATCTGGCACTTTGCTTATGTTTCATAACCATGAAGAAGTGGCTTTATATACCAAACATCTTAGCAGCACACTCCCTTCTCATCATTAGAGCTCTATGCTCTTGGGATGCCCCCTATGTGGGCTGTGTGGGTCCTTCTACTATGGTGGGACGACTACTGTGGGCAATTTGTTATTCTTTGCTAAGTCTGTCTGGTTGATTGCCAGACCTTATCTTGTGTGAAGGCTGCTGGCCACTGATTGGAGGGGTCAGGTCACAAGGTGGCTGACTGTAGAACCCTGGTGGGTCCTGGGTTTAGTGCTGGATCTGGGGGTGGAATCAGGGTCCAGGATATTCCAGGGCTGGGGTTTCCCCATCTGTTCCAAGCTTCTTTAAAGTTACAGCTTCTGCCCTGGGTCGCAGAGCATGTGAGATATGGGTGTGCTCTTTAAAAAAAAAGTCTGTATTTCCCACAGAACTCTGGGTCTCCTGAAAGTGACCCTCAGTGGCCTTTAAAGCCAAACATTTAAAGCCAAAGTTCATCTTCCCAGCACAGGGCTCCCCTGCCCCCTAGACTGGGGAATCAGATGTGAACTTTGGAACTCTTTCCTTGGGGAGAACTTCTGCAGTTGTACTAATTCGTCCATTTATGGGTCGCTCACCTGTGGTCTTCACTATACTGTAACTTTGCCCCTCCTACCTGTCTTGTGGTTTCTCACTTTTATCTTTGTTATAGAAGATCTTTTCTATTAGATTCGAGTCATTTTCACTCTTGGCTGCTCTATGAATTGTAATTTTCTCCTCTGACTAATTTTAAACAAAAATTTCTGGGTAAAAAATATGTTGATTTAATATTTTTTAATACTTATTACTAATTATAATGATGAGCATTCATAGTATATTTTGGAGTCATTAGAAAAAATATATAGATTTTAAAATTCGAACTTAATTGCATTTCCATGTTGCACAGATTAGTGACTCAGTTCAGTTCAGTCACTCAGTCTTGTCCGACTCAATCACATGGACTGCAGCACACCAGGCTTCCCTGTCCATCACCAACCCCCGGAGCATACTCAAACTGATGTCCATCAAGTCAGTGATACCATCCAAAAATCTCATCCTCTGTCATCCCCTTCTCCTCCTGCCTTCAATATTTCCCAGCATCAGGGTCTTTTCAAATGACCCAGTTCTTCACATCAGGTGGCCAAAGTACTGGAGCTTCAGCTTCAGCATCAGTCTTTCCAATGAATATTCAGGACCGATTTCCTTTAGGATGGACTGGTTGGATCTCCTTGCAGTCCAAGAGACTCTCAAGAGTCTTCTCCAACACCGCAGTTCAAAATAATCAATTCTTCAGCTCTCAGTTTCCTTTATAGTCCAACTCTCACATCCATACATGACTACTAGAAAAACCGTAACTTTGACTAGATGGACTTTTGCTGGCAAAGTAATGTCTCTGCTTTTTAATATGCTGTCTAGGTTGATCATGACTTTTCTTCCAAGGAGCAAGTGTCTTAATTTCATGGCTGCAGTCACCATCTGCAGTGATTTTGGAGCCCCTCAAAATAAAGTCTGTCACTGTTTCCCCATCTATTTGCCATGAAGTGATGGGACCAGATGTCATGATCTTAGTTTTCTGAATGTGGAGTTTTAAGCCAACTTTTTCACTCTCCTCTTTCACTTTTATCAAGAGACTCTTTAGTTCTTCTTCACTTTCTGCCAAAAGGGTGGTGTCATCTGCATATCTGTTGTTGTTGTTTTTGCTAAGTCGCTTCAGTCATGTCTGACTCTGTGCAACACCATGGACAGCAGCCCACCAGGCTCCTCTATCCAAGTGATTCTCCAGGCAAGAACTGGAGTGAGTAGCCATTTCCTTCTCCCCTGCATATCTTAGGTTATTGATATTTCTCATGGCAATCTAGATTAGTGACCAGATGTATTTAATAGAAGGATAGTCATGTATAAAATATATCCTCCTCCTTATCATACTCTTTGTCTCTCTTTTTCACTTTCTTTTTTATTTCTCTCACTAAAGAAGGTAGAATTGCATAAAAAGGAGTTACAAATGTTTAATATTTAAAAATCTGGCATATAGATCTGACAGATCATTGGAGGAGAAAATATTAAAATTTATACAACAATCTATGTAAACATACTTAATAAATTTTGGTGTTTATTTATAAGAAAAATTCATTAGTATATAATAGATATATGCTAAATATTATAAAATACATATTACAAATCCTATTGTGTTAAATGGTGAAATACTTATAAAAATTCCTATTGTGTTAAACGGTGCAATATTGGAAGCAATGCCGTTAAAGACAATCTCTATAGAAGGATTTCAGTTATCATACTTGCAATATAAAACTTATGAAAGTATAAAAGTTTCTGATACTTTCCTAAAAACCTAGCCAATGTAATTAGATTAGTCAGAATATAAATATGAGTACCAGAAAAGAGAAGGTGTCTTTAGTGATAACTGATATGCTTAAATTTTAGTCAAGTAATTGTAAGAAATACATAAGTATAAAAACTTTAAAAATAAGCTAATTGTTATTTTGTCAATAATTTATCATTACTTTTAATGACATAATTATGTCTAGGACACACAGAAGAATAAACCCAGGGATTGTTGCACATGGTAGGAAAATTTAAGTGGTGATCAATAAAATTAATATTTTAGAAAATATAATGTCTAATAGCAGAGAAAAACTTTCAAAATGAGCTGAACATAACCTTTGAGATCCTATTTAAATGAAAATTTTTTACTTTTAAAATAACAAAATTTTTAAAATTCTGTAATAAAAATCAAATGCTTATAAACATATTAGTATTATGACATAATTGTGGTCTTGAAATAGCTTTAAATTTGTCTGAGAGGGACAGAAAACTCAGTGATGGATTAAATAAGAAAGTAGTTTTGAATAAAAATTTAAATCCCTAGAAAATTATTTAAAAGAAGCCTGCTTTGAATTCATGGAAGGCTAAAATCCATTCAAGTGTAGAAAGCCTAATATTGTAGATATGCCAATTTCCCTAAACCATTCTATAAATTATAAACAATGATAGAATCACCAAAATTTATGATGTTTACCATATGCTAGGCATAATATTAAGTGTTTTACTTTTGTTTCCCCATGATCCTCATAAACATGTTATGAAAAATCTAAGCATTATGGCCATTGTATGATGAGGAAACTGCAGTACAGGGCATTTAAATAACTTTCTCATATTCACACAGCTAATAATAACCCAGGGAACCTAAATACGCCACACAGTCTCTCAAAATAATCAATCAGACTTTATTTTCATTCAACTAAATTCTTTTAGAATATGATAGAATACGAGATTGCTGCTGCTGCTGCTAAGTCGCTTCAGTCGTGTCCGACTCTGTGCGGCCCCAGAGACAGCAGCCCACCAGGCTCACCCTTCCCTGGGATTCTCCAGGCAAGAACACTGGACTGGCTTGCCATTTCCTTCTCCAGTGTGTGAAAGTGAAAAGTGGAAGTGAAGTTGCTCAGTCATGTCTGACTTTTAGCGACTCCATGGACTGCAGCCTACCAGGCTCCTCCATCCATGGGATTTTCCAGGCAAGAGTGCTGGAGTGGGGTGAAAAAATTTCATGAAAGAGAAGCAATATGAACAATTAAGCACATTTGATACGTTTAAAGCTAACATATATAATAAAGGTCCAAAAACAAAAAGGAAAATTAATGAACAGAATAGAGTTCAAAAATAAACACATTGTGTATAAGAGTTTAGAACATGGGCAATTGCAAATCAATGGGAAAATCTTCAATTTGTGCTGAGAGAACTGTATATCATGGAAAAAATTAAACAACTGCATTTCTATATCATTAGATTCTCCAAAATGAAATTGCAGATGGAGTTCATATATATATATGAATTGATTAAAAAATAATCTTGAGTGGGAAAGGTCTTTCTGCAAATGAACCAGTATCTCAAATCATGAGTAAGTTCAGTTCAGTTCAATTGCTCTGTCGTGTCTGACTCTTTGCAACCCCATAAACCGCAGCACGCCAGGCCTCCCTGTCCATCACCAACTTCTAGAGTTTACCCAAACTCATGTCCATCGAGTCAATGATGCCATCCAACCATCTCATCCTCTGTCATCCCCTTCTCCTCCCGCCTTCGATTTTTCCCAGCATCAGGGTCTTTTCAAATGAGTCTGTTCTCAGCATCAAGTGGCCAAAGTATTGGAGTTTCAGCTTCAGCATCAGTCTTTCCAATGAATGTTCAGAACTGATTTCCTTTAGGATTGACTAGTTTGATCTCCTGGCTGTCTAAGTTACTCTCAGTTTTCTCCAACATCACAGTTCAAAAGCATCAATTCTTCGGTGCTCAACTTTCTTTATGGTCCAAATTTCATATCCATACATGACTACTGGCAAAACCATAGATTTGACTAGATGGACTTTTGTCAGCAAAGTAATGTCTCTGCTTTTTAATATGCTCTCTAGGTTGGTTGTAGGTTTTCTTCCAAGGAGCAAGCGAATCATGAGTAAAACGACAAATAAAATTAGCTTAAAAGTACTTAGAAATTGTTAAGGAAACACAAAGGACAAAGAACAATATAAGAAAATATTGCAGTGCTTTAAAAGATTAATTTTATTAGCCATGCTTTAGAAAGGTTATTTTCTTTATTTGCAAAATTCCTCACAAATTAAGAAAATATATGAAAAAGAGTTAATCGTGGTTCACAGAAAAAGATTTACACAGGCCAAAAAAGTATTTTCAGCCTCATAAATTATTAAGGCAATTCAACACGATAATATTTTTTTTTCTTTCAAACTATGCAATATTAAACAATAATGAAGTGTTGTGAATGAGTAGGCACTCATACACTGTTGGGGGGCTAAGCCAATTTTTGAGTACAGTTGGCAAAACCTATCAAAGTTAAGAATGACATGTCTGAGACTTACCTTTAGAATATATTCTGCAGATTGAGCTTTAGACATATGCAAAGATTTGTGTTTATTGCAGTATTGTTTATAATAGTTCAAATGGTTTAAAGATGGCCAAATAATTCTGAATCATGGAGTAGTACACAGATGGTATAGTTACTTAATCTAACATAAAGCAATTCTCTAAATATGTATGTCTATATATATGTAAATATGTATATATTTTAATCTGTTTTCTGTAAATAGCTTCACATAAATGCTAGCATACATTATTGTTACTTTATAAAAATGCTTAGAAAGAACATGGAAAGTATAGGAGTACAAATGTTACCAGCAGTAACTATTTCTGGTGTGTTGTTGGAGATTTGAGTCAGATGACTTGTAGATTTATTCCTCTTAATCTTTGGATTTCACTTTGCCATAAGCATATATTCATTTTTATAATTAAAAATCTAGTTAAACATTGATTCTCTTTTCATTTAGTCCAAGAACATATTGATCTTACTCTTCCATTTTAATTAAGCTTCTAATCGGTATTCACAGTGGTGAGTAGGATCATACCCAGGAGAGAGAGCAGAAGGGAGCTTTATTATCTTATCTACTGACCTCATTTCTTTACACATTTTAACTTGGTCCTGAATCATTAACAACAGAAAAAAGTTTTTATTGAGAGTCTGTTACATGATAGACATTCTGTTGGAGGGTTTATCTTTGTAATCTCATTTAAGAATCACCACATGCTGTGAGAAAGGTAATACAGATTCCATTCTATAGGTGATGAACCTGAGGCACAGACCATTTCAGAAACCTTCCCAAAGTCGAATGAGGATCCATGTCAGAGCTGGTGCTCTTTCAACTATTTTACACGTGTTCCTTGGTGAGTTATTTAAATTTTCTGTGTATGGGCATAGCACTGCATCTCCTGTTAACCTTTTGGTTTATTCTGAGTAACAAGTACAATAGGAGAAATACTTCAAAAAATAATTTGAAATACAGACCACACTATTTCAGAGTATGCATGTGCACTCAGTCGTGTCCGACTCTTTGCAAACTTATAGACTGTAGCCCTCTAGGCTCCTCTGTCGGTGGGATTTTCCAGGAGAGAATACTGGAGTGGGTTGCCATTTCCTCCTCCAGGGAAACTTTCAGAACCAGAGATTAAATCCAGACTCCTATGTCTCCTGCATCGTAGGGGATTTCTTTACTACTGAGCCATCAAGGAAGGCCACACTATCTCAGAGGCTGCAACTCAAATATCTTCAGACCCAGGGATGAATGAAGTGGGAAAGGGGTAATTTGCCAGCCAAATAGAATATACCCTGGGCACAATTTGACATAATAAGCAGCCACCATGTGGGACCTCTCCACTGAACAAATGCAATGAAATGTCACAGAAGAGTTTTGTTTAAGGTTGTTTTCTTATACTTAGAACAATACAGCAAGGTGGTTAGGAACATGAAAAAGGAATCAAACAGACATGGGTCAAAATCCTGGTTAATCGCTTCCTAATAGTGTGATTAAAGTCAGGTTGCTAACCTCTGTGAAGCTCAGTCTTGACATGTGAACAATTTTATGAAATTGATTTATTTTTAAAAAATCTGTTTTTGTATTTTTATTATCCTCCTCTTAACTTCAGAATCTTGTTGTTATTATATATTAAAAATCCATAGGATTTTTTTTAGCATAATTACTAAATACATGCAATCAGACATAAACAGAGACCTGGTCTTTTAAAATTTAAATTGTTTTGTCCTCAAATTTTTAGCTACATTTTTTAATACTGTGGTTATTGTTTTTAGCTAAGAATTTCAGTACAAGGTAGGCTAACCTTGAACTTAATCTAAGCACGGATGTTTGAAGTGTCAAAGGGATTTGATAACATGGCTATTTCACATAGATAGCATTATTTAAAATTAAAATTTGAGAACCATTCCCTATTTGCTTCTTCATGGATATTACATTTTTGTAAAAGTGATTCACTTTCTAAAAAGTTATTAAAGGATTTTGGTGGCATTGGTACAAAAATACTGTCAGTGTTAAAACAGTTACCTTTGAGTACAATTAACTTTATTGTATACATCATTACCAAATCATTATTAGAAAGCATCTCCTGTGTTAACAGGACCCAATCTCCTCATTTTGTTTCTATTGCACTTCTGTAACTCTGTGTGATGAACATTCTTTTTTCATGCAGAATAACTGAGGGTAAGACAAAGGCATGACTTTTTGAATCCCTGCATATTATGCTCCTCTGCCCTTAAAGGCCTTATCTTGCACCTTGCATGGAGAAGTTTATTTACAGTTTCTTTCAAAAAACTGATGATATACTCTAGTGCTATAACTTTATATGAAAGGAAAAATGCAATAGTAGGTTTACTTCAGATCAGTTCAGTTCAGTTGCACAGTCGTGTCTGATTCTTTGTGACCCCATGGACTGCAGCACGCCAGGCCTCCCTGTCCATCATCAACTCCTGGAGTTTACACAAGCTCATCTCCATTGAGTTGGTGATACCATCCAACCATCTCATCTTCTGTGGTCCCCTTCTCCTCCTGCCCTCAATCTTTCCCAGCATCAGGGTCTTTTCAAATGAATCAGCTCTTTACATCACGTGGCCAAAGTATCAGAGTTTCAGCTTCAACATCAGTCCTTCCAATGAACACCCAGGACTGGTCTCCTTTAGGATGGACTGGTTGGATCTCCTTGCAGTGCAAGGGACTCTCAAGAGTCTTCTCCAACACCGCAGTTCAAAAGCATCAGTTCTTCAGCGCTCAGCTTTCTTTATAGTCCAACTCTCACATCCATGCATGACTACTGGAAAAACCATAGCTTTGACTAGATGGCCCTTTGTTGGCAAAGTAATGTCTCTGCTTTTTAATATGTTGTCTAGATTTACTTAGTGCTATCCATTTGTAAAAAATATAACCTGATGTTGCAACTAACGATCATATAGCTATAAATATAACAGAACAAATAGCATTTACTAAATTGTTTTCTATGAAATCCAAAAGATGTAAATCTAGATTTTTTTACATTTTCCTTGCCTTTTTTACTTGTTTATTATAAATTATTTAAATATATTAGCCAACAAATATTCTATTTTCTTAAAAAATAAGCAAAATTGATCCCTAGGGGTTGATTTGAGAGAGGTTCAAGAATCTATTAATGCTGACTATGGCCACCAGTTTCAGTCATGACTGGTAATTGGGCAGTATTGATAGAAATATCAAGATTAAGACAGATGATTCACCAGTTGGGTTGTAATTACAGAATGATATAGTGTCTGAATCTTCCCTGGTGGCTCAGTTGGTAAAGAATCTGCCTGTAATGCAGGAGATCCAGGTTCGATCCCTGGGTTGGGAAAATCCCCTGGAGAAGGAAATGTCAACCCACTCCAGTATTCCCTTGCCTGGAGAATTTCAAAAAAGAGGAGCTGGGCAGGCTACAGTCCATGGGATCACAAAGAGTCGGACATAACTGTGTGACTAACTAACTATAGTTTCTGAATCATTTCAGAAAATAACCCTGATTCTTTTTTTAAAAAATAGCTTTTTTTTTTTTAAATAGCACTTTAAAAAAATTATTGCAATACTTATGTAATATGCTACAACTTAAGTTTTAGACTGAAAAAGATATCGACATCTGTACTGTGAAGAGAGTACTCAAATAGTATCTGTCTTTCTCACTCACTCAAGTTG
This sequence comes from Budorcas taxicolor, assembly GCF_023091745.1. Classification (NCBI taxonomy): domain Eukaryota; kingdom Metazoa; phylum Chordata; class Mammalia; order Artiodactyla; family Bovidae; genus Budorcas; species Budorcas taxicolor. The sequence goes on along the minus strand of NC_068911.1, from coordinate 87,277,140 downwards.
GGGGTTGCAATTTATTTGTTTTATTCAAACCTAGGGTCATATGTCCTGTGCTGTGCTTAGTTACTTAGTCATGTCCGACTATTTGTGACCCCATGGACTGTAGCCCACCAGGCCTCTCTGTCCATGGGAATTATCTAGGCAGGAATACTGGAGTGGGTTGCCATGCCCTCCTCCAGGGGATTTTCCCAACCAAGGGATCGAACTCAGGTCTCCCACACTGCAGGCAGATTCTTTACTATCTGAGCTACCAGGGAAGCCCAAGAATACTGGAATGGGTAACCTATCCCTTCTCCAGCGATAGGAATTGAACCAGCATCGGCTGCATTCCAGGCAGATTCTTTGCCAGCTGAGCTACTAGGAAAGCCCTAGAGTCACATTGTAATGCACACACACACACACACACACACACCAGGAAATTTTTCAAAAGATTTCATAGGTCAACATTTTCCCTTAGTTTTACTCTGGTCAGTGCCTGGGCTCTGCCTCCCTAGACTACTATTCCTGCCACAGAATCACCCAAAACTTTAAGGTGACTTTCGCTTCTTGAGCTGAAACGTAATGCATGACACTTCCTCTTGCTCTAAAGTTTCTGGCAGATGGTCTCATTCACAGGATAAAAATCATGTCCATGGCATAGTTAATGGATTTATTGGATATTTGCTATTCAGTTCAGTTCAGTCATTCAGTCGTGTCCAACTCTTTGTGACCTCCCTGTCCATCACCAACTCCCGGAGTTCACTCAGACTCACGTCCATCGAGTCAGTGATGCCATCCAGCCATCTCATCCTCTGTTGTCCCCTTCTCCTCCTGCCCTCAATCCCTCCCAGCACCAGAGTCTTTTCCAATGAGTCAACTCTTCGCATGAGGTGGCCAAAGTACTGGAGTTTCAGCTTTAGCATCATTCCTTCCAAAGAAATCCCAGGGCTGATCTCCTTCAGAATGGACTGGTTGGATCTCCTTGCAGTCCAAGGGACTCTCAAGAGTCTTCTCCAACACCACAGTTTGATTAGGCTCTTTATTTTACATTTTTGTGGGCTAGCAAAGTATTAAATCTGTCAAATTTGTATAAAAATAACTAATTGTCTGGAGACATACAAGAAAACACCTATTTGATTGAGTTGAACTGTGTGTGTGTGTATGTGTGTGTGTGTGTGTGTGTGTGTGTGTGTGTTTAATGCTCTGTCTAGCTAGTTCACTTTAAATAATAGCAAGTAACGTTCTATGTGAGGAGATGCATGAACCAAATTAAAAAGCAATTTAAAAGACAGCTCACTACACATAATGCCACTAGAGTAGCAAAGCTATCTTAGATTTTCTATAGATGCTTCTGGTGCTTGCTTATATGTTTGTATCATATCACTGTCACCAGAGTTCATATATAATTAGTATTTTCTTTGCTGCTTAATGATTAGCCATCTGAGGTATATCATTATTGGCCAAAGGATATAGAGCAATGGCTATTGGGCTCTCATGGATAAAGTTCTCTCTTAGAAAGAGTAGTTGGCAAGATGTCAGCAAAGACATGCTCTGTGTTCTTGTCTAAGAGTCAAGGAAGGAGTACCTTATCTGTATTTTTATTTTAAAAGTGGTAATTAATTATTTATTAAGTGCATTTACTGAGAATTATTATATGCTGGGCATCATGTCAAATCCTGGGTGTAACAATCCCTGCTTTTAAAGAGATAGAAAATCTCCTTTGTGAAAAGTCAGGACAGCATGAAATAGTAGGAGAGGTATTCAGGGTTCTCTGGGAAAAGACAGCAGGTAGTTTGGTTTCAAGGGTCATCAAGAAGTTCAGTGTGGCTGAAGCAGAGAATGTGAGGCAAGCCAGCAAAACGCTGAGGCCAGAGAAGCAGTGGGGACTAGGGTGGCAGATATGTAGTCTAGAATTGTATTTTTGGGTGATGCTTGGAGAAGATATTACAGAAGCAAACATGAAAGTAAAGAGACAATTTTAGAGGCTACTGTAGTAATCGCAGGAAGAGGAGATATAATATGGACCATGGCAGTTTACAGCAGGAGCAGAGAATACTGGAAGGTTGAATCCAGAGAAATTATAGAAAAATAGAAGAAAAAATCACCCACATATCACCACCAATAAGCAACCAGTATAATTCCCATACAAAAAGTTTATACATATGTACATATATGTATATATGTTGTTTAGTTGCTAAATCATACCTGACCCTCTTGTGACTCCATGGACTATAGCCCATCAGACTCCTCTGTCCATGGGATTCTTCAGGCAAGAATACTAGAGTGGGTTGCCATTTTCTTCTCCAGGGGCAGGGGAGAAGGGTCATCTTCCTGACCCAGAGATCGAAATTGCATCTCCTACGTTGGCAGATTCTTTACCACTGAGCCACCTGGAAAGCCTGCCTGTATATGAAATCATAAGCATATTTGTGCTTTTGCCTATGTATTTGTTATTTTATAGCAGAGCTTAAGTAAGAATATGAGGTAAGTGAAGTTTGCTTTCATCACTAGTCACTTTTTTTTGTAGGGCTTTTCTCTCTATTTAATCTTCACTTTCCCAAGTGTGCAATATTTTTATTTTGGTGTCGACTCCTTCTTATCAGTTCCTGCCTCCTAAATCCTTTGCTCCCTGTGCTCTATTATCAAAGTCAACCCCTTTCTAGGGTAATTTTCTAGATATGGTGGTAGTCAGAATAATAGATTCCCAAAGAAGTTCACATTCATATCCCTGAAACCTGTGAATATGTTACTTTCTCCTGCAAAATGGATTTTGCATATGTAATTAAGGACCTTGAGATGACATTATCCTGGGTTATGTGTGGGTTGGCTCATTGTAATCACAAGGGCCCTTAAAAGATGGAAGAGGGAGACAGAAGAGTTAGAAAAGGAGCCAGGAAGGTGAAAAAATAGGTCAGAGAAAGAAAAAGATATTTGAAGATTTTATCCAATTGGCTAGGGAGATGTAATTTGGGGCCACCAGCCAAGAAATGTGGGTGCCCTCTACAAGCTACAAAGCAAGGGAATAAATTTTTCCCTCACGCTTCCAGGAGAAATGTAGCCTTGTTAACACCTTAATTTTAGCCCAGTGAAACCCAGTTTGATCTTCAGTCTTCCAGAACTGTAAGATAAGTAATTTGTGTTGTTTTAAGCCACTAAATCCATGGTAATTTGTTAAACAACAGGAAACAAATACCAAAATCTATTAGAAAGAAGCAGCTTGACTCACATGGAGTTATATTCAAATGACAAAGTTTAACGTGTGGTCTTTCCTTTTTAACCCCAAATAAAGTCCAAAGACTGTCAAATGTTACAATTTCAGAAATCAGTCTTCTAGGGAGATATGTGAGGTTGGGTGCAGGCAGAGGAGTGGTGAGCATTTATGATGGGAAAAACTTTCGAGGAGGTCTTCACAGTCCTCAGATTCCCAGGAGTCATCTTCCTTCCTGCAAGTCTCAGAGATATTCACCAACTCAACTGCACTCAATGCAAGCTTTCCATGTGAATTTCTTTTGAGTTATAAAGGCTTAAAAGTTCCTGTCCATATATATGTACATGTGTGTGTATCCATAGTTTGGCATGAATGAGGATTCAGATACTTTCCAATGCAGTTTTACACAAATTTCACTTTTACTTTTAAAATCAATAGTTTAGATTCTGTATTGGCTCAGATACTTATTTACAAGGGATCTTACATTCATATGTCTTTAAATTATTATCTCTCTAAAAAGGGGATTTCCTGCATCTTGAATAGACACCAGATGTCGAATGTGAGGGAGCTGAGGGTGGAAGGAGATGCACTGTGAAAGATGAGAGGATAATTCTGTTGGCTGATGGGACTATGAGATTGAATAGATGTTCAGTGAAATGGAAGAAACAGAAGAGCTGGAGTATCTCTTGTCACTTGCATTGTTTTCAATTTATCAAAAACACGGTCATCACTTTAGCTTCAGAGGCGTGTCTGATGCAAACATCAAAGGTGTTTTATCCTCTTTTATTCTCATCAGGGAGGAAAGTAAAAGTTTCATCACAGTACCATACAGGTCTCTGAACCAAACCTTAGGCTCCAAGAACAAAAGAATATCAAAGATATTATTGGAGCGTGAAAAGTGATCTCTTAGGAAATTGGGGCTTTATAGATTCAAATTTGCCTTTGCAATTGTTCCTGACCTGAATGATAGCCAACTCTAACAGACACAGCTGGAGCCTTCTCTCTGACTTACTGTCCTAAGTAAATGCTCTGCTGTGTTTTCCGGCATCTGAGGCTTACTGGTGAGGTTCCAGAACTCCCTCGGAGCATTTTACCGTGATCCTCTCTGAGTATTTCACAGCATGGAAAAGCGGGGGCTGGCACCACATGAGGAAGAAGGTGATGACATCTTGGTATCAAATGACTCTGGGAATGATTACAGAGGGTGGCCAGACGATTTATAGTTGTATAGCTCAAGAACATACTTCATGATCCCTTTGGAACTTCACAGCAGTGCAAGGATGCCAATGGAGCAGATGATATAAAAGCCATTTTAAAATCTTGGGAACTATGCCTAAAAGATGTTACTTGTATCTCAGATCACAGACTTAGTAAGTTGTAAAGCCAAGATTGGCACCTTGGTCTGATGCCTTGTCTGAAGTTGAATCCAGCTCATACTGAACTTATATTACTTAAAGAGTGTTCTGCTGATGCCCTGAATCCTAAGCATCAGAAATACTTTTCAAAAAATTAACGTCTGGGCTCCACCTGAGATCCTCTGGGCATGGAGTTTGCTGCTGCTGCTGCTAAGTCGCTTCAGTTGTGTCCGACTCTGTGCGACCCCATAGACGGGGGCCCACTGTCTCTGGGATTCTCCAGGCAAGAAAATTAGAGTGGGTTGCCATTTCCTTCTTCAATGCCCGAAAGTGAAAAGCGAAAGGGAAGTCACCCAGTCGTGTCCGACTCTTAGTGACCTCATGGACTGCAGCCTACTGGGCTCCTCCATCCATGGGATTTTCCAGGCAAGAGTTCTGGAGTGGAGTGCCATTGCCTTCTCCCTGGGCATGGAGTTTAGGAGTCTGCATTTTAAAAGAGTTCACAAGGAAATTCTTGTGCACACCCTAATCTGAGAACATCTAAGCTTCTGGAGTCTCATTTCTCAAAGTGTGATCAATGGATCAGCCTCACCTGGGAGGTTATTAGAACTAGAGAGCCCCATGCCAAATTTCAGACCTACTGGATCAAAATTTGTATCACAAGATTTGCAGAGCATCTGACTCATGAACATCTGAGAAACTCCAATTAAGCTTGGTGTTAAAGGTTAATTAATGTCTTGTCAAATTGAGGAAAGCACAGTTGGGATTTAATGTATATGACTTTTGGTTTTCCCTGAATGAAGTCCAAGTTAGCCAGTCCTCATTTCTAGGTCTGACATAGGAAGGATCAAGGTATACGTTAGAGGACTTACTCGGTGTTTGTATGTATCAGGCAAGCTTATGGAAAATGTTGCTCCACTATCTGGACTGCTGAAACAGTGAGGCCCATCAGATATGAAACCTCTAGCTATCTTGTTATCTCTGCATACAGTCTGTTACACCAAACTGAACCGTGAGATAGCACTAACAACTGAAACTTGAGGAAGGAGAATTTGAGCAAGTGGAAAATTCTGGAAAGGGGACTCCAGATAGAAATTGAAGTTAGTAACAATGCAAGTGCCTGTACCTCCTATCCCTGGAGAACTTCTGTTTTCAAAACTACCATAGTGGATAGAAGGCTCTCCACTGAGATTAAAATCTCTGAGGAAAGACTTCTGATCTTTGGCATGCACCTTGCAAAACAGACAACTTCTTATGTCACTTTGGGGAATTTAATATTTGTTCTAGAAAATCCAAACATTTTCCATCTCAGAAAATCCCAGATTGTAAAATCATTTAGTAATTAGGGTTGATGACGGAGACAGAGAACACAACAGACTTCTTGAACTACTTCCAGCACATAATTTGTATGATAGGTCACCTGTGAAAAGTTATATGAACTTGCCATTAGCCTCATCTGGCAGGATGTATTCTCTGCTGATGCAGGGTGAAGGGCACTTTTTAAAAGGCCAGGGAAACAAATTGTGGTCCTAGTAGTTCCTGGCACGGGCTGGGTAATTTTTTGATTTTAGCCTAAAATATTCTAATAGAAGAGAGAAATAAATGTACACAGAAAGAAAGCCGATAAAAAAAATACACAGTGGGAAGGGATTTTGAAAACATTTTTTATTAAGGACAAATATTGGTTTAAATACCTGTGTTAAGTTTTCAATTAAAAGTTTACCTTAATCGTTGAATCTCCCACAATCCTGAGGACCAAGTAAACATTCTTCTCAAAGGATGATATGCTTTATACTTAATCGCAAAGAACTTGGTGATTTGAGGTTGCTTTAAATTTAATCTTATAGGACAGATATATAAAATGGAATGCAAGCAGATGTGCTAAATCTATTCCGAGGAAAAGGAATTCCTAACAAAGCAGTCAGCCTCCAGAACAGCCTCCAGGACAGGACTTTTACCTTGAAAAGTAAAAGCAGACATTATTAAACTTTTAAAAGCTTACTTTGAAGGAATGCGGAATTGTTTAATATCATTTTAGTGAGGAGGAAAGGAAGAGACTGTGTTACATTATTTATTCCAGGATCTTTGAAGGCAGCATTTTTTTTTTTCCCTCAGCTGGTTCATTTTAGTGTTAATGAGCATTAAGCTCATATATCAGAGAGAGAATAATAAACCTTTAAATGTCAACCAAAAGGAGGTCTTTATTTTTCTACTTACAGCTGTGAAGCAGGCAAGATAATTTAAGAGATGAAAACCAGAAAACTTACATGAAAATGTATTAAGGGGAAACTGGAGGAGGCATGAAATTGCAGAATATTTGAACAGGAAAAGATTTTACTTGCACATTCAGCCCACAGTAGTGAAGGAAAAGAATACTCCTTTAAGGAATTGACAACCTGGAATTAGAAACTTGCAGTTAAAATATGGAAATATAGCCCCTTATATTTGTCTTTACAATGGCAAATGGGAACATTTAGACATTAACTTTATCATTATCTGTAAGGATGAGCTGATTGATGGCTTATAAAATAAGATTTCTGTCTTGTACATGATACTAAATCAGAAAAAAAGAAGTAAATAATGAAGAGCCATTCAGGGTGCTGCTAAAGGACATAAATCATTGTACTGCAATTGCTGAGCCAACAATTACAAATATGCTTAGAGTTTAGGGCAGAGCGAAGTATTCCTTTTGAAGACAGCAAGAGCAGTTCTCTCAGGGAGTGTCACCATGTAACAACCAAAATGATATTTGAGTTACAAAAATTGTTCAAACTGAGTGACTCAACAAATTCAACAGAGAAAGAAAAAAAATATGCCTCAAGAACTGAACACACACCTAGACATAAGGGAGTTCTCAGAGAGGCCAGCATGCAGCTAAACTAGGCTCTTTCTGAGCATACGATTTAGGAGAAAGTTGGAACATAGTCAAAAAAGTGAGCAGGTTATCTCAGAGAATCAAAGGATGTGCCTTCTTTCTCCCAGCACCAGGATTTTGTTACATCTGCTTCTGTTGCTTTTATTGTGGGTATTCTTAGCATATCTCTACCCTGCTCTCTAAATCTGATGACTTTCTACTTTCTTATTACTAGACGGTCTATGACTTTAAGCCACAGGATGTAGAGAAGTTGGAACTGTACCACTAGAGTGGAATTTTGCAGAGAAGCCAGGCAGATGAACACTGCTACCCAGATGAAGCCTGACTTACATGTTTGCAAGCTTTCTGATCATCTGTGTGAGGGGACTGAGAACCATCTGAGGCTTCCTGAAGAGCAAGCCATCTGTCACTGGACTAATGTTTCACTGTTGGAGATTGAGTCCTTGAAGACTTTTTTGGGGTCTTGCAGTTATCCATGTGCAGGCAAAAGCTTGTAAGAATAGTGTTCTATGTCGTTGTGACAGTCTTTCGTTGTTGTGATTGTGCTCAGTCATGTTCAAGTCTTCCCAATCCCATGGACTGTAGCCCATCAGGTTCCTCTGTCCATGGAATTTTCCAGGCAAGAAAACTGGAGTGGGTTTCTGTTTCCTACTCCAGGGCATCTTCCCAACTCAGGGATCAAACCTGGGCCTCATGTATCTTCCGGATTGGCAGGTGGATTCTTTACCACTGCACCACCTGGGAAGCCCAAGCTCAGTCTTTAGCAAGAGGTTAAAGGACAATTTGGTATATCATGAGTAGGGAATAGGGGGAGCCAGAAAATATTTCATAATTTAGTTTATGGCAATTAATTCATGGATTACTACATGTATTTAATGAGAAGTTTCAAAAATGCTATCTCTTTTTCTTTTCTTTTTCTCTCTTTGTTCTTCCATCTCTGTCTTCTTTTTCAGGGCCTTACTCGGCAACTTTTGCTGCCCACCTGCAGAAATGTGCATTGTAAATTACATCAATTACGATGCACCTAGAGCATCTCCATGCTGCACTTCCTTCTCTGTTTGCTAGTCCAATGTCTCATGGTTATAAAAGCTGTGTTCTCTTAGACAGCTTGAGGGCCTTACTCTTGCTAGCAAGAGAAGATCTGATAGAAAATTCACTCTAAGCTGTTAATGATTTATTATATAGTTCCTGCCAAAAATGTTTCTGCCAAAAAGAGGATAGATAGAGAGAGGATAGAAAGAAAAGTTTAACTAAACACTTGACCAAATCCGAAGAATAACTAATGGAAACCTTTTGAGCATTATGTCAACTGCAGGAGGGAGATACTTTGGGGTTACTGGAGGCTCCCCTAACATTTTTCAAATCATTGTTTTCTGTGTGAGGCTAACATGGCTTGCATTAAAGAGGAAGTTAACTTGTATGTTACTGGGAAGTAAGGTCAATACTTTATTAAAATTGCAGTCATATTTTTCATGTCACGATAGATTTTTTCCTACCAGTCAGCAGCTTTATCACTTTCAACCCTCAAAAGCAAACTGATTTGGGGACACAAACGAAAGAAATCTTTGAAGACAAATATATTCCCCATCTGACATCAAAAATTATAGTGCAAAACAAAGACAAATAATAGAATTTTTAATAAAATCTTTTCTTGTATTTTATGAGCTAATTTTTTCCCTTTAGCTTGAATATAAGAGGATATGTCACATTATAAAGAATATTGATGAGAGAGACTTTTCTGATGGTCCAGTAGTTAAGAATCTGCATTTCCAATGCAGCAGGTATGGAACTAAGATCCCACATGCTGCAGGGTATGGCCAAAAAAACAAAGAATCATGACAGGAGAAAATTGTTGGGGGTTCATGTAGGAACAAAGAATAAAAAATAATTTCATTGGGAAATTATTCACAATGTTTCAGAGCATGGCAATCTTTTGTTTGTTTGTTTGTTTGTTTGAAGAAATCGGAATTAGGTCACTGTAAGGAAATAGCACACTTAAACTCAATGACTGATGGGAATTTGGTAGAGGACTCTTTTGTAAAAGAGTTTACAAGGGATACTGCAGTACCAAAAGGTGTGCAAGGATGGGAAGGAGGAAACAAGACTGAGAAACTGCATGGGAAGGTCAGGGGAAGTGATAGGTTGGGAGTTTGGGATCAGCATGTACGCGCTGCTACATTTAAAATAGATAACCAACAAGAACCTACTGTGCACCACAGGGAACTCTGCTTAATACTCTGTAATAACCTAAATGGGAAGAGAACTTGAAAAATTATACATGGATATGTGTAACTGATCACTTTGCTGTATACCTGGAAGTAATACAACATTGCTAATCAATTCTATTCTAATGTAAAACAAAAATTAAAAAAAATTTAATATATGTAATGCTACCCCCTACAAAAAGAAAATGCATGGGAAGGGCTGATAGGCCTATGGCCTTCTGTAGTACAAATATGTAGTAGTGACTTGGTAGGAGAGAGCTAGAAAAATAAAACCCTTAGCCAGCCTCATTCTTTTCCTGTCAAACTAGTTCTGGTTACTGTTTGTGCATGATCAGTTGTGTCTGACTCTTTGTGACCCCATGGACTGTAGCCCGCCAGGCTCTTTGTCCATAGGACTTTACAGGCAAGAATACTGGAGTGGGTTGTCATTTCCTCCTCCAGGGGATCTTCCCACCTTAGTATCAAACCCATGTCTCCTGTGTCTCCTGCACTGGCATGTGGATTCTTTACTATTGAGCTATGTGGGAAGACCCTGGACTATAGAGATACCAAATTTATAAAAGTTATTCTTTTGAAGAATGTCAGTCAGAATTCTAGATCTTACATAGGCACATGACCATACTGCCCCAGAGCAGAGAGATTATTTATCACAATTGGCAAATTGTTGGAACCGTTGTGGAAAGATGAGGAAAGGGTATTGGCAGAAAGGGGATGCATATCTGAGCTGACAATTATTGGTATAATGTAAAGGAAACTATAAAGATCATACTGATACGGTTGAAACAATCAAATAAGAATTCCCTAAATTAAGATAGGCGTGGTTCAGGAATTGGCCATTTGGAGTTAGAGAATGGAAGAGACAGCCAGGTATAACTCTAAAATATTGCATGATCTCAAAGTTACAAAGAATGAGGTTTCTGGGGATACTGGCTCATTACCCAGAATAATTGTATGGTGAGATAGACTGTTATTCATAAATCAGGTGTCACAGCTATTAGTAAATATTTGTGAACAAGGGAATATTGGTCTGTTTTTATGTATATAAAATAAAGAATGCTATATAGAATGCTTTATATAGAATAAAGAACTGCTATAATATGCCATCTGCCAGGAAACAGTATGAAAAGTATATACTCAAAAGAACCTCAGTCTACTTCATAAGAGAGAAATTTACAGAAATTAGTAAGAATTAGATCTCTTGTCTGCCAAGTTTGCAAATCGCATCTACAGGTGAATTCAACTGAACTAACGCAGAAAAGGTATAAAATCTATTGATCATCAAGGAACAGGATGAAATTCAAGCCAGAGGTGCTAGAGCAAATGTGAGAAGGCAAAAATCACCCAAGTATTCCCTTATTCCTTGAAAGTTCAAGGAGACACTTGAACTGAAATCCCACTGAGTGGTGTAAGGAGGTCCAGCAGTCTTAATTATAGGATGCCCCACAGCCAGGCTTATGGGAACTAGACCTGCTAATATGCTACTAGTGAGGCATAAGCAGCATTACAGTGACTTGTGACACAGTGGGATGTCTCACGGCTAAATATTCATGTGCAATATGTCCTCCCTTGAGTGAAAGCAAAGCCTTGGAGAAGGAGGTTTTAAATGCCAATGTCTCATATTTGTTTCCTGGGAAATTACCCATTTCTCAGTTAAGCAAAAGTGTGACTGAACATAAATTATTAAAATGGGCATGGTCACAGATTTTACCTTTCCTCCATCCCATCAATAACAGTCCTACGTTTCTAAGTCAATTTCCCTCCCTCCTTTCTTCTTCTAAAATGGAAATATCCTCTCTTTGTGCAGCTGGTAATGAGAGGGATTTGCAGGAAGAAGTCTGGGGTAAAAGCCACATCAGGAGATTCGTAGAGAAAGTTTTAGGTGAAATAGCTGAAAGTCGAGAGAAATGAGTAGGCCAGAAACAAAAGATTTTACATTAGTGTTTCTGAAGATTATCTAATCTTATATACAGCTTTGGAAAAATACGATTTAATATTCTAGGTAACTTAATAATTTTACTTTGATTCAGTCATTCAAAAATATGTTGTTAGAAATCAACTGGGAACAGTGGGATAACAAAAGGGTAACCAAATGATGGCTCTCATGGATTCACCTTGCAGGTATGTTATATATTGTGGTTTCTTGTGGTTTGCTTCATGTCCATCCTCATCAGTATTAAGTGATGGACCCTACACATTCTGGGTTTCTAAAATTTACAGTAGGAACAAAAAACAAATACAAGCAAAATTTGCCTCACGTGAGCTCAGTCTCATTTTCCTACACATTCTTCCTAGGTTCTTGACTTCTTGCATCCCATCCCTTCCTATTTCTACATCTCATATTCTGTTCATTTTTTCTGATCTTAAAATCTGCATGCTGTACTTTTGGGGAGAAGTTTTCTTATTTCTTAGAACTTCAAAGTTTTTGATTTGTAAAGTAAGGGATACTAGTCTCTGAACTCTAATTCATTCTGCTGCTTTGCTGTTGTTCAGTCGCTCAGAGTCATGTCCGATATTTTGCCACCCCATGGACTGTTGCATGCCAGGCCTCCCTGTCCCTCACTATTTCCTGGTGTTTTCTCAAACTCATGCCCTTAAGTCAGTGATGCCATCCAACCATCTCTCATCCTCTATCGTCCCCTTCTCCTCCTGCCTTCTATCTTTCCCAGCATCAGGGTCTTTTCCAGTGAGTCAGCTCTGCACATCAGGTGGCCAAAGTATTGGAGCTTCAGCTTCAGTATCAGTCCTTCCAATGAATATTCAGGGTTGATTTCCTTTAGGATTTACTGGTTTGATCTCCTTGTAGTCCAAGGGACTCTCAATGGTCTTCACCAGGACCACAGTTCAAAGGCATCAATTCTTCAGCCCTCAGACTTCTTTATGGTCCAACTCTCACATCCATACATGACTACTGAAAAAACCATAGCTTTGACTAGATGGACCTTTGTTGGCAAAGTAATGTCTCTGCTTTTTAATACACTGTCTAGGTTTGTCACAGCTTTTCTTCCAAGGAATAGCATCTTTTAATTTCAAGGCTGCAGTCACCATCTGCAGTGATTTTACAGCTGCTAATGAAGATCAAATGAAATACTGAAAGAGAAAGTGCTGTAAAAAATATGAATAACTTGGAGCAGAATTGTTTACAGCCTGTGTGTGAAAGCTGGATAAACCTGTGTATGGAAAACTTTCAAAAGTGACATTTACCAGGCTCCTCCCCTAGATATTCTGATCTTGTTGAGTTGGTTTCCTGGCTTCAGAATATTTTAGTAACTTTCCAGTAATTCTATTGGGCCACCAGTGTTGACCACTGGTTTACTCCTGAGAGAATTCATTACTTCCCTCTGATAGATGAATCTCTTTTCTTTTCTTTAAATTTTAGATCTCATCATAAAATTTGAGAGTAGGAGCTTTTAAAGGGATATCGGCTTCCAGGAAGATATTTGCTAGAGTATCTTCATAGAACTTCTGAGGCCTCTCGTAGGATTTGCCTTCTTCTAACTATGAGGAACAACCTTGAAATAGTCATAGAAGTCATGATTCAAAAATGAAATGAGCATACTGCCAACTCAGGCACATACTAGAAGGTACTAATATGGAGTATTTTAAGCTTCAGAATCATAAACAGCAGTAGAATCTAAGATAAGGGCTGTCTTTGTGACCCACAACTTTTAGAATATTCTGATGGTGCATTTTCCTGCAGTGTCTCCTTTCCTATCTTGCCCACTCCCCAGCAGTCAGATCATTCCCTGCCTCCTCTGGTGTGTTAAGGCAAAATACTCTAGCCTTTGAAACAAGTTGGTTGGAATTTTATCATTACAATCATAAACAGTGCTGCATTGAAAAGAAGTTAATTAACTTTAGCTTATTTTTCTTCTGCCAGAATGTATTTAGTGTAAATTACTCATGAGTAATGCAATATTTGATAAATTCACATATAGCCATATGTGTGTGTGTTTAGAATTTAATTTTAGTCATGTGAAAACTGGCATCAAGTTTCCAGTTACTTTTGCTAAATATCTGCATACTTTATTTATTAGCTCATTTATATTTACCTTTTTCTTTGATAAGAGTGTATTTCCAACTTTTAAACTGAATTTTTAAATGATTAATGATCTGCTTGTCTACCTGATGCTGAAGACAAGTTTGAAAATTTCCAATGGAATTCAAAGCAGCTATTCTTATCATTGCTAGCCATCACCATTCCCGAAAATGTTCTGCTGCAATTTTTTGAAACATAATATAATGATTTTTTGAAGAATAAAAATAGGAACAATTAAGCCTCACAGGTCATGAATTACTTTCACAGAAAATAGTAGAAAGGCAATTTATTCTGTATGTCAGTGGGATTGATTATATACTGGAGAAATTTAGTTTCAGAGTATTCGTGTAGCCTTCACTTAAGACCATCTCAGGGACTTCCTTTGTGGTCCATTGCAAAAGGGCATGGGTTTGATCCATGGTTGGGGATCAAACATGCTGCATGCTGCATGTCATGGCCAGTAAATAAATAAATAAAATGAAATTTTAAAAAAGATACACTGTTGGTGGGAATGCAAACTAGTATAGCTACCATGGAGAACAGTGTGGAGATCCCTTAAAAAACTGGAACTAGAACTGCCTTATGACCCAGCAATCCCACTGCTGGGCATACACACCAAGGAAACCAGAATTGAAAGAGACATGTGTACCCCAATGTTCATAGCAGCACTGTTTATAATAGCCAGGACATGGAAGCAACCTAGATGTCCATCAGCAGATGAATGGATAAGAAAGTGGTGGTACATATACACAATGGAGTATTACTCAGCCGTTAAAAAGAATTCATTTGATTCAGTTCTGATGAGATGGATGAAACTGGAGCTGATTATACAGAGTGAAGTAAGCCAGAAAGAAAAACACCAATACAGTATACTAACGCATATATATGGAATTTAGAAAGATGGTAATGATAACCCTGTATGTGAGACAGCAAAAGAGACACAAACGTATAGAACAGTCTTTTGGACTCTGTGGGAGAGGGCGAGGGTGGGATGATTTGGGAGAATGGCATTGAAACATGTATAATATCATATAAGAAACAAATCACCAGTCCAGATTTGATGCAGGATACTGGATAACTGGGGCTGGTGCACTGGGACAACCCAGAGGGATGGTACGGGGAGGGAGGTGGGAGAGGGGTTCAGGATGGGGAACATGTGTACACCTGTGGCAGATTCATGTTGATATATGGCAAAACCAATACTGTAAAGTAATTAACCTCCAATTAAAATAAATAAATTTATATTAAAAAAGATCATCTGAAATATAAAATATGAACTAACATATCTGATCAGCCAGGAACAAGTGTTTGCATTTTGAAAATGTTTTGTCATAGAAGCCTTTGAAAGTTAATTATGAAACTGTTAAACTTATTTTCAAAACTCCGTTAACCTTTGCCCTGCTTCATTGTGTACTCCAAGGCCCCACTTGCATGTTACTCCAGGTATCTCTTGATTTCCTACTTTTGCATTCCAATCCCCTATGATGAAAACAACATCATTTTTTGGTCTTAGTTCTAGAAGCTCTTGGTTCTAGGTCTTCATAGAACCATTCAACTTCAGCTTCTCTGGCATTAGTGGTTGGGGCATAGACCTGGATTACTACCATTTTGAATATTTTGCCTTAGAGATGAATAGAGATCATCCTGTCATTTTTGAGACTGCACCTAAGTACTGCATTCTGGACTCTTTTGTTGACTATGAGGACTACTCCATTTCTTCAAGAAGCCCACAATAATAGATATGATGGTCATCTGAATTAAATTTGCCCTTTCTGGTCCATTTTAGCTCACTGATTCCTAACAATGTCAATGTTAACTCTTGCCATCTCCTGTTTGACCACTTCCAGTTTACCTTGATTCATGGACCTAACATTCCAGATCTCTATACAGTATTGTTCTTTACAGCATCAGGCTTTACTTTCATACATTGCTGCTGACATGGTGAATTAAAATAATCATTCATCTGTGGGGAATTAGCTTAAGGGAAAAAAACTTAAAACCTTCTAATTATGTACACAAATTTGTTTATCATTATATTACATAGGCTTTGGGGAAAAAAAGGAAATGACCTAAATATATAACAATTAGACAATAATAAGGTAAATGAGATTACCTTTACTGGATGAACAATTGTAAAGTTTTAAAATTGAATATTTAGAAATCTTACAAACTGTATACTTAAAATGATTGACAGTAAATTTTATATTATGTATTTTGCCACAAGAAAAAAAATCTTATAAAATATGGGAGCAGTGCTTATTAGCATATAGTACTGGATGAAAATCAGAATGAGTTATGAATATAGAATTAATAGGATCATGGTGAATATACACACAGATGAAAAAAGAATATATTTAAAAATAAAAATTGTTTTATTTAAAGTGGTAATATCATGGGGGATTTTTCTTCTACTACATATTCAATATTTTTAAACATTCCTTTACAGGAAAACAAGCATTAGCACTTTAAAAATATATTAGAATAGACTGAATCTATATACAGTTTCAAATTATTATTTGAAATTATTATCAAATTTCAAATTATTATCATTATTCTTATCATCTAATCAGATGTGTAAATGAGCTCAATAATTTACTTTTATTTTTGTAGTGCATGTTTCATGCAAAATGTTACTGCAAATAAACAGATTTTCAGATACAAACAAGGAAAAAACTAGATTTATTAGTATTTGTGTGGGTGAGAGACAGAGGTAGTTATTCATTATCTCATTTGAAAAACAAGATAAAAATAATCAGGAAAAGATGCTGCTGATGCAACTGATGGAAACATGGGGGCTATTTTTATTTCCTTTGGTACAGGAGTGCCTCATCATTCTAATACTGCTGAGTGCTGAGGAGTTCTTAATAAAACTTAAACCTGTCTTTTGAGCACTAAAACTAAAGAGCAAATAAACATGAACAAATATTTTGATGAGAATCTTTCTGGAATGTATTACACACTTCCCTGCCTTCCTAAATGGTTTCCACTGAATGTAACTGGCCATTTTTGGTTTAACTTACATTAATGGCTCTGTGCTGCCAAGCTTGTACAATTCTTGTTTTTGCAGTTGCTCTATATCTTCCCTCGCTATCAAATGATACTACTTTAACAAATGGAATGATGCTGTCTCAATAGAACCACCTAGTACTGCCATTTGAATTTCCTGTGTCCAATTTTCTCTAATCAGGTCACCTCTGTAATAAGCATTTTTTGAGCTTTGCATGTTATGTTGTTAATCATGTAAATCATTTGGCATTCTGAGGAATAAAGGTCTGAGTTCTTGCAAAATTCATTTGATGGACTGGAAGCTGTGCTCTTAATTCTGTGCTCTTAATTCCAAGTGTATAATTATATTTTGGTATAGTCAGGCTTCCAGGAGTCTGGCTCCCAGATAAGTGTAGAGCCACAGAATTACTATAAAACAGAAGCAGTAGAAAACAGGGAAAATGCTGATAAGCAAATCATGTTTTGTGGATGTCATGTTAATGGGTAGAATGGAAGAAGTAACCTAAAAGGAGCCAGGAACTGGAAATCTTCCAAGTAGGCAGATGTTGCCACATATAATAAATGCAGAAGAGAAAGGGAAGTCTTTTCTGTCACAAGACCTTTCAATATTCAGTATGTATAAAGTTTTCCCCCATAGCAGCCGAATGTAAGCTTTTCTGAATGCCCAGCAATTATTAATAATACCGAAGGAAAAATCTAGGAGACTACAACAGTTCCTCCCAAATGGAAGAGATAAAAATATTATAGTATCTTTAAATAAAAGAGGCATTTCTAACTGTTATATTCTGATGCCAGTATCAGAGATTTGGTAGAAAACCTGTATAAACTTATGAAATATTATAACACCACCCACTCTGGTCAGAACAAAATTTTTATGTCCTAAGACTGGGTAGAAAAAAAGAACTCAATTTTATTCCCAGATTTACTTTTCTATAGCATAGTACAAATTCTTTCCTATTTCTGGACCTTTTACTTTCCCTTTCTTTCCTTCCCTCCTCCCTCTTTCCCTGATTCACTCCCAACCTATTTGCCTCCCCTCTTCCCTCTTTTTCTTCCTTCCTTATTTTAAATCTCAGTTGTAAAATGAAGGCATGGAGTAGAATCCTGCAGAGGTTCCTTTTAAAGCTCAAATAGAAAAGCATCATCTTTCACAACTTTTGCATGGTATAGGAAGAAGGTAACTAATACCACCTTGAAACTGCTTCCATGACACATCATTCTCCTAGATTTCAAATTCCTCCTCTGATTGGTTTTTCTTTGCATTGTCAAAGAAATGTTATTCATTCTAAAAAATATTTCTGAATGAAGATTTTCAATATTTTGTTTAATAATTTTGGATTATAAATCAGTGATACCAGGATGTAGCAGCTCTGATCCACTTGACTTCTCATTCTAGAATCCAGGCAGAATGAGTATCCCCATCTAGGATACTACCTTGTGTGACAGAAAAGTGCTGGAGAAAACTTGTGATACCTCCCAAAGCTTTACAGTGAAGTAGTTGTGATGGTTATTAAAATCACCCACATATCCTGGCTAAAGCAATACCTTATATAAAAAGCAACATCATATTTTGGGGGAATAAAATATACAAAATAATTAAAAAAAAGCAATGTAACTTTTAGGAGCAAACATAGACAAGGATCATAAACAATGCCTGTAGACTTAGAAGTTCATATACTGTGAAACTTTTTATAATAATAGGAGGAATCTAAATACAAAGAAGTAAAAATCCTTGAAATTTTGGTGGTTTGGGTATCATCTAGATTTGGAGGACTGTGACTCAGACTAGAAATATGCAAAAGGAAGAACATACTTTAAATAAACAAATATCCCAATATGAAGAAAGGTAGAACCAAGGGTTTACAAGGTGCATTAGATTTCTATTGTTGCATTAAAAAAATTGCCCCAAAATAGAAACATAAAGCAACAAATGTTTATCGTCTCATAGTTTCTGGGTCAGGAATCTGAGAGTAGTTTAACTGGGTAGTTTAGTCTAGGGGTGTCCCATGGGATGCAATCAAGGTGTTGGGCAGGGTTGCAGCTGTCCTAAGCTTGACTAGGGGAAGAACCACTTCCAAGCTCACTCAGATGGCTTTGACAGGCCTTGGCAGATCTGCTTCAAAGCTCACTCACACATGCCTCTCCACAGGGCTGCCTCGTATCTTGGCAACTGGCTTCCCACAGAGCAACTCATCTAAGCAAGTCATCATTATGCCCAAGGAGGAAGCCACAATCTTTTTAACCTAATCTCAGAGGGGGATCATCAGGGACTATTTCAGAAGCTGCTTGACACAAAAGTGTCAATTTCCATACATTTCTATGGAGATCCATAACTCTGAAAACAAATAAGGTAAGAATCTGAAAGACACTGAGTGGATAAGGACAACTCTCACTTTTTGTTTTGTACACATCTGTATTTTTTTAATTTTTTATAATGATAGTCACTAGTCTAAAGAGCAAGAGTAAAAATGAATAAGAAATTATCAAGGTGATTTTTAAAGTCTGACCTCATAGTAGGTGAATACTCAGTATTGTCTCATAATTAAATAATTTATCACCGTAGGGATTGATAAGAATGTGAAAGAATTGGCATTGGCCCAGGATTATGACTTCCTGTGGGCCAGTCCTAATGGAGTTATCCCAGCAGAGGGTAAAGGATGACTTAGATAAAAATGTAGTTTGAGCTACAAGGTTAACTCTTTGGAGTTGAATTAAAGTTTCCATATCATGGAGATATAGCCATTAGGTAAAAATGCTTGCTAAAATCTTAACCTGGAGAGAAAGATCTTTTTGAACATAGGTGATAGCAAAGTGTGCAAGACTTGTACACTGGAAACTCTAAAATATTGTTGAAAGAAATTAAAGAAAACTTCACAATGAAAAAACATTTTGTATTCATAGATTAGAAATCTTTGAAGCTCAGAGAAGAGGAGGGAGACAATTGGTATGACAGAAATATTTGAAGAAACAGTGTCTAAATAGTTTGCAGATTCAGTAAAAAGTATAAGTCCACATCTCTTTGAAACTTTAAGAATCTCAAGCAGAGTAAACACAATTGCACCTAAAGAGTATTGCAGTTCGATTGCTGAAAAAGATTTTTAAAAACCTTTAAAAAACTAGAATAATGAAGAAAATTTCCACTTACTTCTTATCATAAATAACGTAAGGAAAAAAATTGCTGGCAGTCTGTGTCTATATACAGTGGAAATATCCTTTAGAAATGTAGGCAAAATTTTTAGGTTGGCAAACATGAGAGTGTATTTTCTGCAGACCTACACTATCCTGTTATTAAAGACAGTTCTTTAGTCTAAATGAAAGTGATACCAGAAAGAAGCTCAGGTACACATTAATAAAAAAAGAAAAGTAAATACGTGAATGAAAATAAATTTTTTTTCTTAATTTTAATTTTCTTTAAAAGATAGTGGACTGTTCCAACAAAAATAGTGAGAAAATGTTATCTCAGTGCATTTTAAAATGTGTAGAAGTAAAATTCATGGCAACAATAGCACAAAGAAAGGAAATAATATATAAATGCAGATATAGTAATAAGGGATTCTTATATCATATAGAAATTAGATGATGTTTAATTCAAAAATTAGGGATGTGTGTTACCCCAATAAAATTACTATGAGGTAAAATTAATGACAGTAGAGGATATACAATGGAATAGTTAGAAATTCTTAACCCATAAGAAGGAGTAATGGATGATAAGTTGGAACAAAAAACAGATGGGACATATAGAAAACAAGTAGTAAGACAGTAACTAAACATTAACATATAAATAATTACATTAAAATGGACTAAACACTTTAATGAAAATTAAGAGGTCAGATGAAAAATGTAAGTATGCTGAGCAAATGTATTAATTTAAGAAAATGGATTTCAAGAAAAAATTTATGAGAGAAAAGAGACATTTTATAATAATAAATGGTCAATTTATTCGGAAGAATTTTTGTTATTCAATCGCTAAGTCATATCCAGCTCTTCGCGACCCCGTGGACTGCAGCACACCAGGCTTCCCTGTCCTTCATCATTTTCCGGAGTTTGCTCAAGTTCATGTCCATTGAATTGGTGATGCCAGCCAACCATTTCATCCTCTGTCACCCTCTTCTCCTTCTGCCTTCAATCTTTCCCAGTATCCTGGTCTTTTCCAATGAGTCAGCTCTTTGCACCAGGTGGCCAGGGTATTGGAGCTTCAGCTTCAGCCATCCATCCTTTCAAAGAGTATTCAGGGTTGATTTCCTTTAAGACTGACTGGTTTGAACTCCTCAAGAGTCTTCTCCAGCACAACAATTTGGAAGCCTCAATTCTTCAGCACTCTGCCTTCTTTATGGTCCAGCTCTGACGTCCGTGTGTGACTACTGGAAAGACCATGGCTTTGACTATATGGACCGTTGTTGCAAAGTGATGTCTTTGCTTTTTAACACACTGTCTAGGTTCATCATAGCTTTCCTGCCAAGAAGGAATCGTCTTCAATTTTAAGGTTGTAGTCACAATCTGCTGTGATTTTAGAGCTCACACTGCTCCACATTTTCCCTCTTCTATTTGCCATGAAGTGATGGGACCAGATGCCATGATCTTAGTGTTTCTAATACTGAGTTTTATGCTGATTTTTTCACTCTCCTCCTTCAGCCTCATCAAGAGGCTCTTTAGTTCCTCTTTGCTTTCTGCCATTAGAGTGGTATCATCTGCATATCTGAGGTTGTTAATAATTCTCCCAGAAATCCTGATTTTAGCTTGTAACTCAACCAGCCCAGCATTTTGCATGATGTGCTCTGAGTATAAGTTAAATAAACAGGGTGACAATAAACAGCCTTGTCCTACAACCTTAAGTGAGTATGAACCAAATAAATATTTTAAATATGATAATCAACACTTATGAGGACTAAAGAGAGAAATAGAGAAGTCTATTAATACAAAGATTTTAAAAGCCTTCTTTCAGTCATTGATAGAATAAGTAGACAAAAAAGAACACTAAACCCAAACATAGCAAAATACACATTCTTTGTAAGTGTACATTAAACATTCACTGTGGTTGACCATAAATTAGGTATAAATAAGTTCAAATGATTAAAAATTGGACTGTATAAAAATTTAAAACTTATCAGAAAATGAATAGGCAAGCTGCATACTGGGAGGGAATACATGCATTATTTATATCTAAGAACCTATGTCTAGGTGATATAAAATACTCCTAAATTCAGTAATTAGGAAGAAAATCTCTGTAGTGGATAAAAAACAAAACACTTGGAGAGACACTTTCACATAATGATATACATATGGCCAATAGCACGTGAAGACATGTTCATCATTAATCACCAGGGTTATATGAATGAGAAAGCATGTAGAATGGTATACAGTTTAAAAGATTGATAATACCAAGTATTGATGAACATATGGAGCAATTGGAATGCTTATGTATTTCTAGTGGAATGTAAAATTGTCAAACCTCTTTGGAAAACTGTTTGGAAACGTAGAGTTAAATGCCCACCCGAACTGGAGTTCCTACTCCTATCATTTATTTATTCAATAGAAATAAAAACATATGTCCACAAAAACACTTGTACAAGAATGCTCACAGAATTTTTAGTTGTAAAGTCTCCAAACTTTGGAGGCAATCCAACTATCTATCAGTAGGAGAATGGAGAAACATAAGATTACTCAGCAACAAAAAAGAAACAAATGAATGACTCTGATAGGACTACAGAGGTGGCAGTGAGGGGTAGGTGGCATGGTAGGGACTGTCTCAGTAATTTTCCAGAGAAGAAGTTCTAGAGTGACATAAATATATCTTGCTAGGTATATGAATTCCACTGGTATATGTATTAACCAAAATAAATTGAACTGCTCTCTGATAATCTGTACATATCTTTATGAATAATAAAAAGAGAAATTCTTCTTGGGGCAAGATAGTTACAAATAAATGCAAACTTCTATTTTTTTTCCTATCTAAATATAGTTCTTTTTTTCCTCTCACTTCTAAGTTTACACTAGAGACAGAATGGTTGACATCAAAATCCAATAGATTATATTATTTGCAGCCAAGATGGAGAAGCTCTATACAGTAAGCAAAAACAAGACTGGGAGCTGACTGTGGCTCAGATCAAAAACTCCTTATTGCCAAATTCAGACTGAAATTGAAGAAAGGGGAAAAAACCACTAGACCATTCAGGTATGACCTAAATCAAATACCTTATGACTATACAGTGGAAGTGAGAAACAGATTTAAGAGACTAGATCTGATAGACAGAGCACCTGATGAACTATGGACGGAGGCTCATGATATTGTACTGGAGACAGGAATCAAAACCATCCCCAAGAAAAAGAAATGCAAAAAAGCAGAATGGTTGTCTGGGGAGGCCTTACAAATAGCTGTGAAAAGAAGGGAAGCTAAAAGCAAAAGAGAAAAGGAAAGATATACCCATTTGAATGCAGAGTTCCAAAGAATAGCAAGGAGAGATAAGAAAGTCTTCCTCAGCAATCAATGCAAAGAAATAGAGGAAAACAATAGAATGGGAAAGACTAGAGATCTCTTCAAGAAAATTAGAGACACCAAGGGAACATTTCATGCAAAGATGGGCTCAACAAAGGACAGAAATGGTATGGACCTAACAGAAGCAGAAGATATTAAGAAGAGGTGGCAAGAATACACAAAAGAATACACAAAAAAGATCTTCATGACCTGGATAATCATGATGGTGTGATCACTCACCTAGAGCCAGACATCTTGGAATGTGAAGTCAAGTGGGCCGTAGAGCATCACTACAAACAAAGCTAGTGGAGGTGATGGAATTCCAGTTGAGCTGTTTCAAATCCTGAAAGATGATGCTGTGAAAGTGCTGCACTCAATATGTCAGCAAATTTGGAAAACTCAGCAGTGGCCACAGGACTGGAAAAAGTCAGTTTTCATTCCAATTCCAAAGAAAGACAGTGCAAAAGAATGCTCAAACTACCACACAATTGCACTCATCTCACACGCTAGTAAAGTAATGCTTAAAATTCTCCAAGCCAGGCTTCAGCAATATATGAACCGTGAACTTCCAGATGTTCAAGCTGGTTTTAGAAAAGGCAGAGGAACCAGAGATCAAATTGCCAGCATCCGCTGGATCAACAAAAAAGCAAGAGCGTTCCAGAAAAACATCTATTTCTGCTTTATTGACTATGCCAAAGCCTTTGAATGTATGGATCACAATAAACTGTGAAAAATTCTGAAAGAGATAGGAATACCAGACTACCTGACTTGCCTCTTGAGAAACCTGTATGCAGGTCAGGAAGCAACAGTTAGAACTGGACATGGAACAGCAGAATGGTTCCAAATAGGAAAAGGAGTCCATCAGGCTGTATATTGTCACCCTGCTTATTTAACTTCTATGCAGAGTACATCATGAGAAACGCTGGGCTGGAAGAAGCACAAGCTGGAATCAAGATTGCCGGGAGTAATATCAATAACCTCACAAATGCAGATGACACCACCCTTATGGCAGAAAGTGAAGAACTAAAGAGCCTCTTGATGAAGATGAAAGAAGAAAGTGAAAAAGTAGGCTTAAAGCTCAACATTCAGAAAACTAAGATCATGGCATCCTGTCCCATCAGTTCATGGCAAATAGATGGGGAAACAGTGAAAACAGTGGCTGACTTTATTTTTCTGGGCTCTAAAAGCCCAGAGGGTGCAGATGGTGATTGCAGGCATGAAATTAAAAGATGCTTACTCCTTGGAATGAAAGTTACAACCAACCTAGACAGTATATTGAAAAGCAGAGACATTACTTTGTCAACAAAAGTATGCCTAATCAAGGTTATGGTTTTCCAGTGGTCGTGTATGGATGTGAGAGTTGGACTATGAAGAAAGCTGAGCACCAAAGAATTGATGCTTTTGAACTGTGGTGTTGGAGAAGACTCTTGAGAGTCCTTTGGACTTCAAGGAGATCCAATCAGTCCATCCTAAAAGAGATCAGTCCTGAATATTCATTGGAAGGATTGATGCTGAGGCTGAAACTCCAGTACTCTGGCCACCTGATGCAAAGAGCTAACTCATTTGAAAAGACCCACATGCTGGGAAAGATTGGAGGCAGGAAAAGAAGGGGACAACAAATGAGATTTTTGGATGGCATCACCGACTCAATGGACATGAGTCTGGGTGAACTCTGGGAGTTGGTGATGGACAGGGAGGCCTGGCGTGCTGTGATTCATGGGGTCGCAAAGAGTCGGACACGACTGAGCAACTGAACTGAATTGAACTGAACTGAGCAACTGAACTGAACTGAACTGAGAGACAGAATGAAAAATTAAAAACTCTTGGCTATGGAAATTTAGTAAGTCAGAAAAGTGAAAGTGAAATCCGCTCAGTCAGAGAACACCTTAGAAATTTACCATTAGTGTTGTGCTCCTTTTGAATTCCCATTGTTTTATGCCGCCAAGATGGAAGTTATGGTTCATTCAATATATTTCATGTTCCAAAAATACCTGGTTGTTGAAGAGATGCTTATCTTCATTCCCACAACACCTGCAGAGTGTTGTATCTTTAAAGTTCCTGGTAGGTAAACAGAAGCAAGAAATATTTAAAAGCTCTATGATTTTCCACCTGCTGATTTTGAGAGTAAGGAGAATCTTTAATCAAACAAACTATAATTCTTTGGGGAATATTTTCCTATATTATTTGCTAAGATTGAAGGTGTCTCCTTGGAATTATCCTACTTTTAAAAAAAATTTAATGCTAACATTTGAATTAATCTTCAATATTCTATGAGAAATTGATTATTGATGAAACATGTCTTATTAACACCAAGCCTAGAATCCCTTAGATTTTTGTCCTGCCAAGAGAATCTCTTGATAGGAATAGCCCACTGCCATTTTCACACTTATCCCACAGATCTATTTCTCCACCTTTTAAAGCTTTCAGTTGAGTGTGAATAAAACCACCTCCTCTTGATATTTTCAGTACAACTGAGATAGCCTATAATTTTCAAAACTATTTTGGTTAACCTAATAATTGAAAAAAGAGAAAAAAAATCAGAGAATACAGGAAATAAAAACAGCTGATAAAATACAGGTTTTGGAACCTATCCTTACTAGTTTATTCCTACATCATACCTTTTGGGAAAGAGATTATTTTTCCCCAAATGCATTGCTTTTTTTTTTTTTTTTTTCATCCTAGCTGGAGTATCTACTTCTCACCTCTTGATTGGCAAATTTGTGAGTGTCAGTGACATAGTGAAACCAGAAAAGAAAACCTGCTGCAAATAATGGCTGTACCAATTTAAAAAAATTTTTTGTTGAGATACAGTTGTCATATAACACTGTGTAAGTTTAAGTCTTGTAGCATGTTGATTTGATACATTTATATGTTGTAATATGACTCCTACTGTAGTGTTAGCTAATACCTTTATAACATCACTTAATTATCTCATTTCTTTTCTTGCTGAGAACATTTAAGATCTAGTCTCTCAGCAGCTTTGAAGTATATAATACATTAATGGTTTTGCCATATTATCATGGACCTAAAAATAAAAGCCAATAGTATGAGTGCTAAAGAAAATGTGTGCTAACAATATCTTTGCAGAATAGGATAGACAAAGATTTACTAGGACAAAGTTTCTTTGAAAAATAAAAACATGGTAGGCGTTAGCATCTATCCCTTATTCTGCATAAAAAGATTCAGTCTGATGCAAAGAATAGCCATTTTTTGTTTGGAAATTGAACTCCTCTCCACTCCTTACCCATGTCATCTGAGTAGAGTTTTAGTAACAAGGTCTGAGGGTGAATGTATAAAAGGGATTTAAGGTAACTGAGGTGCCCTATTCTGCATCAGTTTGTTCACAAATGGGCACGTAACCTAAGCCATGCTAATCAGAGAAAATCTTTACATGCAATTCCCAGAGGAAGCTCCCAGGTAAAGACTCTACTGTTTTCTTTTTTTAAGTTGGATTTGACTAGATTTGCCAGTTCCATAATCTCCAGCAGTTATTTTTCAGCCCTGAGGAAAGAGCCCTCTGGAATGAATGAAGCTATGTGTGGATGATATTGCTTTACCCTTTGCTTCTAGGAGGATCTGATGTCAGACGTACCCTTGAATGATTTAGTTAGTAGAGTCAATGTATTCCATTATTCACTTGAAACTAATTTAAACTGAGTTTTCTATGAAACTGAAAGAATTTGTACTGATACAGGAAATATTATGTATGACATAAGATTAATAAGATGAACTGATGTGAGAACATCTAGAACGTATTTTGTGATAAGGTTCTATAGTGAAAGAGAAGAAAGATAGGGTTTAAATTCTCCATCACTTATTATTTACATTATCTTTTATTTTAAATGGTTTCAAGCCTTTTTGTGGCTGGGTAGTATTCCACTGTAAATATATACCACATCTTCTTTACCAACTTATCTGTCAGTGGGCGTTTAGGTTATTCCATGTCTTGACTGTTATAGATAGTGCTGCTATAAACATAGTGGTTCATGTATCTTTTTGAACTACAGTTTTGTCTGGGGTATATGCCCAGGAGTGGGATTGCTGGATCATATAGCACTTCCATTTTTAGCTTTATGGGGTACTTCCATACTATTTTCTATTGTGGCTGCACCAACTTACATTCCCACCTACAGTGTAGAGGGGTTTCCTTTTCTCCACATATTCTCCAGAATTTGTTATTTGTAGACATTTAAATGATGGCCATTCTGACTCATATGAGATGGTACCTCATTACAGTTTTGATTTGCAATTCTCTAGTATTTAGTGATTTTGAGCATCTTTTCATGTTCCTTTTGAGCATTAGGTAGCATCACTATGAACAAAGCTAGTGGAGGTGATGGAATTCCAGTTGAGCTGTTTCAAATCCTGAAAGATGATGCTGTGAAAGTGCTGCACTCAATATGCCAGCAAATTTGGAAAACTCAACAATGGCCACAGGACTGGAAAAGGTCAGTTTTCATTCCAATTCCAAAGAAAGGCAATGCCAAAGAATGCTTAAACTACTGCACAATTGCACTCATCTCACACGCTAGTAAATTAATGCTCAAAATTCTCCAAGCCAGGCTTCAACTGTACATGAACCGTGAACTTCCAGATGTTCAAGCTGGATTCAGAAAACACAGAGGAACCCGAGATCAAATTGCCAGCATCCGCTGGATCATCGAAAAAGCAAGAGAGTTACAGAAAAATATCTACTTCAGCTTTATTGACTATGCCAAAGCCTTTGATTGTGTGGACCACAACAAACTGGAAAATTCTGAAAGAGATGGGAATGCCAGACCACCTGACCTGCCTCTTGAGAAATCTGTGTGCAGGTCAAGAATCAACAGTTAGAATTTGACATGGAACAGACCAGTTCCAAATAGGAAAAGGAGTACGTCAAGGCTGTATATTGTCACCCTGCTTATTTAACTTATATGCACAGTACATCATGAGAAATGCTGGGCTGGAAGAAGCACAAGCTGGAATCAAGATTGCTGGCAGAAATATCAATAACCTCAGATATGCAGATGACATCACCTTTATGGCACGAAGAGAACTAAAAAGCCTCTTGATGAAAATGAAAGAGGAAAGTGAAAAAGTTGATTAAAGCTCAACATTCAGAAAACTCAGATAATGGCATCTGGTCCCATCATTTCATGGCAAATAGATGGGGAAACAGTGAAAACAGTGACAGACTTTATTTTCTTGGGGTCCAAAATCACTGCAGATGTTGATTGCAGCCAAGAAATTAAAAGATGCTTGCTCCTTGGCAGAAAAGTTATGACCAACCTAGACAGCATATTAAAAAGCAGAGATGTTACTTTACTAACAAAAGTCCATGTAGTCAATGATATGGTTTTTCCAGTAGTCATATATGGATGTGAGAGTTGGACTATAAACAAAGCTGAGCACCAAAGAACTGATGCTTTGAACTGTGGTGTTGGAGAAGACTCTTGAGAGTCCCTTGACTGCAAGGGGTTCCATCCAGTTCATCCTAAAGGAAATCAGTCCTGAATATTCATTGGAAGGACTGATGCTGAAGCTGAAGCTCCAATACTTCGGCCACCTGATGTGAGAAACTGACTCATTTGAAAGGACTCTGGTGCTGGGAAAGCTTGAGGCAGGAGGAGAAGGGGATGACAGAGGATGAGATTTTTGGATGGCATCACCGACTCAATGGACGAGTTTGAGTAAACTCTGGGAGCTGTCAATGGACAAGGAGGCCTGGCATGCTGCAGTCCATGGGGTCGCGAAGAGTCGGACATGACTGAGCAACTGAACTGAACTAAACTGATTGAACATCTATACATCTTATTTGGAGAAATATCCATTTATGTCTTTAACCCATTTTTAAATAGCATTGTTTGTTTTTGTGCCGTTGAATTATATGAGCTGTTAGTATATTTTCGAAATTGAGCCCTTGTCAGTTGTATCATCTGGAGAAGGCAATGGCACCCCACTCCAGTACTCTTGCCTAGAAAATCCCATGGATGGAGGATCCTGGTAGGCTGCAGTCTATGGGGTTGCTAAGAGTCGGGCACGACTGAAGCGACTTAGCAGCAGCAGCCGCAGTCGTATCATCTGCAAATATTTTCTCCCATTCTATATGTTGTATTTTTGTTTTGTTGATAGTTTCCTTTGCTTTACAAAAAGCTTGTAAGCTCGATTAGGTACTATTTGCTTTTTAAAATTTCTATTGCCTTGGGAGACTGTGAAAGTCATTGTTTATATAGTTGTTAAATTTTTAACAGAATCTGCTATACCCACCTTTTATTTTTGACCCTCTGACTGAAGATTCTCACTCTGTTTACTTGAAATAAAGTGTGTAGGATCATAACTAATTTAGAAAATATATTAGCTTTTATAGTCCCAGTTTCTCAACCAAATGCTTAGGAATGAGGCAAAGTGAGAAGAGAATGTAAATTAGTACTTGCATATGAAAATGAAGGGGCTTTTTAGAGAAAGTGATGAAGCGTAAAAGATGGAGAAGTACAAAGGAGTTCTGTGATCCAAAGCATAGGCTAGCTACTGTCCTCAACTCTGGCTGCCCAATAGAATTATTGATGGATATTTTTTAAAATAATCATACTTGGAACTCACTCTGGATCAATGAAATTAGGTCTCATGATTGAAGCAACAGACATTTGACTTTAAAGCTCCACGGATGACTCCATTGTACAGGCAGGATGCAAGGCCATTGGGATAAAAGAAAAAGTGGTGCTATTCATTCAATTTATATGATTGTAGTTATTTTTATGTTTCCGTTTTAATCCCCCTATTAATTCATCAGCTCACTAATTCCTGCATCCATCCATCCATCCATCCATTCCTTTGTCCTTTCATTTCTTTAGTTACTCATCTGTGCACTCATTTGATCAGCTACCTATTTATTTGTTCTTTCATCTACTGACTTAGAGTCAGTCAATCATGTACTCAGGCCACTAACATTTATCAAGTACCCAAACTCTGCTTCCAGAGATAAATGAACACAATAAAATAGGTCAATGCCTTTCAAAACTACCAGTTAGTTGTGGCAGTGTTCCTCACAGTGTGTGCTAAATAACAGAAGTTATTTCTCTGCCTTATTAAAAGGGATTATGAGAAACACTGGTTGAAGTTATGAAAACTGCTCTTTTAATGTCATTTGCATGGATTGGTAATATCTCTGAATCTCTGACACACTTAAGATACTGGATGTTCTAGTTTTACATTTACCAAAGTGAGATGATGACTGAGGAAAATAAATAAATAATGAGCAATTGCCACTTCCCTTCCACCTCCCACCAAAGAAAAAGTTTGGTTTAATATCTTCAGCTGAAAAAAAAGGAGATAATCACTATAATTAACTTTGGTTCAGTTCTTAGTCCATTTTCTATTTCCAAATATTTCTAATTCCCATAAAAGGCTCATTTATATATCTTTTAATACATTCAATTAAAACTTCTCCAACCTCCCTCCTTATTGAACTGAGCCAAGTTTTGGGTTGATATGCTTTGTTTTAGTTGCTGCTTATTTATTTGTACTTATTCACTTAACCTTAATATAGATCATGTTACAGAGTCTATGGTTACTGTTTATTTTTGAGTGAGAACAGCATGTAAGTACTACATGTTCTTGAACATCAATACCAATTTTAACTTTCTCACTTGCTAAATTCAAGTATTCTTAAAGAACTTGTACTCCTATGAGTATAATGTACATTTTACAGTCACTTTTGTATTTAATGAGAGAGAAGGATTTGTCAGACTCCTTCAGAAGCCCATTGCTTCATACTACTGGTTTTATACATTCCTGAATTTTTATAGCTCCCTGTTTTCACATGCACTTTCTTTTAACAGGGCTTCTGAAATGAGTTGATAAAAATGCCTATCAGAGGTGACTTGGCCTTTGTTCTTTAGAATTCTTCTGTTTACCCTGTTTTTTAAAAAATCATTGTTTAAAATATAAGTATTTCCTAAATTATTTTTAGTGTGAGGATAATACAAACATGTCAATTTTTCCCAAAGATGCAAATTGTATGAAAAAGTGAAAATATACCATCTTTGTTTTCTCACTACCATCCTACTCCATAGAAGTTAACCAGTCCTAATTATTTCTTAAGTACCTCTTCCTGAAATTTTATATATCAATAACAATGTAGCCTTGGTTCCCCCAAAGAGAGAAGGGAAAAATTTACCTAACAGCCTCTATTTCCATTTTGTGAAAATTTTGTCCAACAACTGTCTTTCTCTGAAACTTCCATGTTGAGCATGCTAGTTGCAGGACAGTGCCTCTTGGGGAAGGCTCAGGGCAGGATGTAAGGGATGCTTTGTGTGAATAGGAGGTAAAATACTATCAAGTTAAGTCTCCTCCTTCATGAAAACTGGGCTTTTCCTCCTGACCAGCCATCACTGGAAAAAGACAGTTGAGGCTGAGAGAGTCTGAACTGGAACTGGTGCATGAGAGCTGCTTAATATTCTTTGTATATTTTAGTGTGTGTGCATGTGTTCTTAATTTTATGTACTGAAAAATTATCACTATTTTAATTCATGGCTTATCAAGTGTTAAATGAAATGAAGATTTCGTAACTGTTGGCAAATTAGTATTTTTCACTTTACAAAAACTCCCAACTATCATCTGCGTTAGTTGCCAGAAAAAGTAAAATCAAGCTTAAGAAATTTACACGTGGCCAAATAATTTCAAAAGCAAACATAAAATTCTTTGAAATATATTTACAGAAAAAAATCATATTTATTGTGACAAGTGAATATATTTTAATGTTTGTTCTACTTTGTGTGGTACCTTTGAAAGTAAGAAACTTAGGGTTAGTGAGGATCTTAAAGTGGCCTTGTGCTCAGAGGGTCATTTTCTAAATCCTAGCAGCAGCAGCAGAATCGATATAGATTTTCTCTGAATCTTATCTATGTTTGAAAATTCTCCTTTTAGAGCACTTAGACATACTCTTAGAAGAAGAGACCTCTTGGCTAGAAGCAGCCTCTTGGCTATCACACGTGTGCATGTGTTCTTTGTCATTTCAGTGTTATCTGACTTTGTGACCCTATGGACCCTAGCTTGCAGGCTCCTCTGTTCTTGGGATTCTCCAGGCAAGAGTACTGGAGTGGGTTGCCATGCCTTCCTCAAGCAGATCTTTCCTGACTCAGGGATTGAAATCACATCTCTTAACCTCTCCTGCACCGACAGGTGAGGTCTTTACCACTAGCGCCACTTTGGAAACCTCTGGCTAGAAGTCAAGGGTATAGCTAATATGATGCACATATACACACGTACAAGCATAGAGAATATGGCAGAAACTTGGAAGACCTGGTACACTCAAAACCTCAATGAAAGAAGAAATGAGAAAAACAGATTTTGGTGAACCCAGGTAAACATGGGTTGTGCAGTTAATAATCTTCACTGGATTGAATCGAAAGATGCGTTGGGGGAAACATGGAGATGTCGGCAGTCTCAAATTAGAAAAGCCATATTTGATTGGTGTAGGTCATTCTGTCAAAGACGAAGAGAACATTGTTCATCTAATGAGAATTTCTTTATTAGATGGATAATAAAAGTTGTGCTCCTAGTGTAGACTTTTATATACTACAGCAAGACTCACTGTACTTGAACCAGTATAGGTAGTTCCACAGAAACCTGCCTTAATTATCTCTGAAACTGATCATAGTTAATTAAAGTTAAAGACTTTTACTTATTAATTAATTGATTTTACTCCAGCATTCTTCCTTAACAGACAAAATTTCAGCTAAATCTTTTTTTTGGCAAAACAAGAGTGTCTGAACTGAAATGAAAATCTTAGATAAAGGCCAAAACTTTTGGTGTTTTATGACTTTATTTGCCTTCAGAATGTGAGTCCTTTTTTTATGTCCCAGTGCTTTGAACTACAGATGAAATAACTTGACATGTTATAAAAATGTAATAGTCTATCTGAAATATTTTGATTACATAGTTTTTGGAAGGCTTCCTCTGTTTCTTTTTTCTTTAAAGACAGAGTTCATTTTTCATTGCCTCCTACGCTTGAGGACTATGCTCTGAGTGATTAAGCTTGCTCTGTGCATGTCAAGTATAAGAAATATACGGATAGGACTACAAATCTGTGATTAACATGAGGTAGGTTTGTGTGAGATATAATTTGCCAACAGCCTGAGAAACAGAATTTCTTTGGGTTTACAGTTTACTTACAATCAGTGGAACCGTTAACCTTCACCACCTTCACCGATGTTCACTGGTAGTCACTCTTTTCAAGCTGCCTATTTTGCTATACTTAAAAAAAAATTGCTTTGAGAAAACTGAGGATCTTTTTCTTTTACTAATGACTATAATCAATGTTTATTTCAAAGAAGAATAATCAGAAACAGGAAAATCAAAGGGAAAACGTACAATCCATAGCACTCAGAAATTGTTAAATTCAGGATATCCAAGATTTGACAACAATCCTCTTTTCATGCTCTTATTTTTAAGCACTTCTAGTGGATGTCAGCATTGTTTCTCAAATTTAGGGAGGGCAGTAAGATTTGAAAATATTCATTTGACTCTGATTATAATTAAGACATATTGTGTGCTCAGTTATGTCCAACTCTTTGTGACTCCATGGACTGTAGCCCACCAGGCTCCTGTGTCCATGGGACTCTCCAGGCAAGAATACTGGAATGGGTTGCCATTTCCTTCTCCAGGGGATCTTCCTGACCTAGGGATCAAATCTGCATCTCCTGCACTGGCAGGTAGATTCTTTCAGCACCAAAAATTTTTACTTTTTAAAATTAAGGATGGTGAATAACTGATTGCATTAATTGTTTGCTATCTTAATATGTCTTCCCTCCCTGGTGGCTCATGAAGAATCCACCTACCAGTGCAGGAGCTGCAGGAGATACAGCTTCCATCCCTGTGTCGAGAAGATCCCCTGGAGGAGGAAATGGCAACCCACTCCAGTATTCTTGCCTGGAGAATTCCATGGACACAGGAGCTTAGTGGGCTACAGTCCCTGGGGTTGCAAAGAGTCAGACACTTCACTCACTTCACTGACACAGATTATCCAATACTGTAAAAACATCAGTGGGTGAGGTCATTTTACCAATGATTACACAACAAATAAATAGTGAAGCTGAGGTTAAAATCTAAGTGTATAAAAATTCAAGGTCTATAGTTTACTTCCCATTTGGAAAATTTTAAGTCTGTCGAAATGTTGAGAGCAGAGTATAGTGAATTCACTGTCAATCAAATTTACTAATTGTTAAATTTTTGCAATATTTGTTCTCTCTCTCTCTCTCTCTCTCTATATATATATATATATATATATAGATATCTATCTATCTATCTATCTATCTATCTATATATATATATCACCCTAAATATTTCTTTCAGCATGTATCACAAGGAATAAGAACATTCTTCTGCTTAAGGACTTGACATCTTTGCAGCTGGACTTCCCAGGAGGCTCAATGTTAAAGAATCCACCTGCCAGTGCAGGAGATGCAGGAGATGTGGGTTCAATCCCTGAGTTGGGAAGATCTCCTGGAGTAGGAAATGGCGACCAACTCCAGTTTTCTTGCCCAGAAAATTCCATGACAGTAGGGCCTAGTGCCTAGTGGCTATAGCTCCATGAGGTTGCAAAGAATGAGTGACTTAGCGCACAAACATCTTTGCAGTTAGAACATTTAGCATTAATTCAGAAATATCATCTAACATACCTTCTATGTTAATTGGTTCCCCTGGTGGCTCAGATGGTAAAGAATCCACCTGCAATGCAGGAGACCTGGGTTTCATCCCTGGGTTGGGAAGATCTGCTGGAGGAGGGCATGGCAAACCACTCCAGTATTCTTGCCAGGAGAATCCCCATGGACAGAGAAGCCCAGTGAGCTACAGTCCATGGGATCACAGAGTTGGACACGACTGAGTGACTTTCACTTCATTCTTGTTAATAGTGCCTGCTCCATTTTTTTAATTAAAAGATTTATACTTTCAATTTCTCTGCTATACTGATTTCTTTACTATAACATTGTGCTTTTTACAATAGCAAACAAAGGGAGGAGGATTAATAATATAAAAAGCTTAAAGAAATGATAGTGTAACCATTGATGCAATATTATACCTCAAAAAATGAATTTTTTTTTCTTTTGCTAAGTCTTTCCCTTGACATATGTGTATGTTAATGTGCATAGTTGTTAAAACACATAGTACGATTGACTCATGTTTAAAATATTTATAGTCTAAGATATGGAATGGTGATGTGCAAGTTTGAGATGATGGAGTAACCTGGGGTGATTGTGGAATCAAAAATCCAAAGGCAAATTTAGGCCTTGAGCATAAGCCAGGGTCAACACAAAGATGAGGCATCTGTATTGCTGTCAACTTAGCACATAAATCAGCTGATGCAGGGAGGAGGAGAAAGAAAATCAGAAACTTTAATTGATCTCCTCTCCAGTCATTTTTTTAACACCTGCAATGAGCCTGTTTCCTCCCCTGTATCATTGGAATGTGTTTATTTGGTAAAGTCAAATGGCTCCTTTAAAGATAATTTAATTCCTTTTAATTAAGGAAGCCTATTTTAATAGCTAGCATTTTGATACATGTGGTGCTTATGGCTCGCAACATATTGAACACCCTGCTCATTAGGAAAGTCTTTAAAAAGTCATTCAGTGCAGACAGTATCTTCCGCTTAGCAAATGTAAAACTATAATTTAAGTTCAACATAATTGCAATATTATTCACAGACTCAAAGATAAATATTATAAACATCCCCAAAGTAGAATTTATGTGTATAAAATTACTGGACACATGGACCAGAATATAGCTTTTAAATGGTAATAGGTAATACTTGTGGTTTGAATTTTTCTTGCTTTTATTAGGAATGAATGTACTAACAAAATCCTAGCATTATGGTAGAAACTAATAAGGTGATGTTCCATTGCTTTTGCCTCTGCAAATGCCTTTAAATTTAAACATTTATTTTATTGAGGCAAACGAAAGTCTCAACTCTAGAAGTCTAAATTGAGTTGAATGACGTATTCTCTTTGCTGAGCCTTTGTCTCATGCAGGCAGGCTAAAGTGCAAGGGGAATGATTTGATCTCATTACCTTGCTGCTGGTGGTGGTTATCACAGATGGTGAGGGTTTTCATCACAGAGCTGTGCAACCGGAGACACAGAACAAAGGGGCCGCCCAGCCTCCAGGTGGTCATTTCTGGTAATTAATGCCTTGGGGAAAGTTCAGCTCCGTAACAGTATAATAGCCTGGTGAGCCTGCCAAGGAAGTGGCCCTTTCCAAAACAATTCCTTTTTTTTTTTTTTTTAACCTTTTCTCCTGTCAGTCAACTGACATATAGCTGTGCACAAGAGATTTATTTTCTAACAGAGGAGCCAATTAGAAGGGGAGGATTTAGTGTAATTTTTCCTGTTGCTCTTGCTGACAAAGCCAAGGTATTCCTCATCCAGCGCATTCAGTTCTCCTTTTTGCTTACCACTGTCTGGATTTCTCTGGAAATGGTTTGTCCATTTTCAGTGCCTCATGTGTGCCTTATACAAAGTCTAGGGCTTATCTCTGATATGCTGTGAAAAGGAGTATTTGGTTAGTACTTAAACAGACTGACAGATTCTTTAGTTCCGAAAAGCTAATTGTATCAGGAACACTTTTTCCAAGTATGAAAGATGATTATGATCCTCAACTCAGAATGATATATTAGCTGCTGAAAAGTCATAGAATATATGAAGAAGTGGATTAGATGTTTGTGAAGGGCTGTAAGCTAGACCTTTCAGAATGAATCATCTTTTGGCAATGACTAACATTTATTGTAGCTCAGATGTCTGTCTGCAGTGCAGGAGACCCGGGTTCGATCCCTGGGTCAGGAAGATGCCTTGGAGAAAGAAATGGCAACCAACTCCAGTATTCTTGCCTAGAGAATCCCATGGACTGAGGAGCCTGGTGGGCTACAGTCCATGGGGTCACAAAGAGTCGGACACGACTGAGCGACTAACACACACACACACACACACACACACACACACACACACACACACACACACCATTTATTGAGTGCTTATTATGTGTCAGGTTCCTAGCAAATATTATCATATATAGTCTTTGTGGAAAGCCCATGGAAGAGAAATTATTATCCTTAATTTTGCAGAGAGGGAAATGGATACTTAAAGAGGCACAATAATTTGTACAAATTTATAAAACCAGGTATGGAGTGTGACTAAAACTCAAGTCACTTCACCATAATTTCTTATTCTACATGAGTCGTCCTTAAACTTTTGTGTTCATGAGGATTAC
This sequence comes from Budorcas taxicolor, assembly GCF_023091745.1. Taxonomy (NCBI): domain Eukaryota; kingdom Metazoa; phylum Chordata; class Mammalia; order Artiodactyla; family Bovidae; genus Budorcas; species Budorcas taxicolor. Next base: position 87,239,747 of record NC_068911.1, on the reverse strand, counting down.
ATGGAGGGCTTGTTAAGACATAGATTTCTGAACCTAAATCCATAGCTTGTGGTCTAGTAGGTCTGGGCTGGGATGCAGGAATTTCCATTCCTAACTAGTCATACCTGGTTGATGCTCATGCTTGCTCATATGAGGACCACACTTTGAGACTAAATGTTCTATACCATGCTGTCTCTTCTAAAAAAGTAAATTGAATTCAGGAAAATGGGCTAATGGATATTAAAGTTTGAATAAAATTAAACTGTAAGAAAACTCTAATTATAATAAATAACAAGGTGGGGGCTATTTTAATATTGTTAATAATGAAAGGTTTTTGCTTACGGATTATCAGTTCAAGTATTCGAGAATTGATCTACACTGTTCATGTATCAAATATCAAACTACAAGCAGATACAATGGGAGATACAATGATCAGTTAGAAATGATATTTGTCTTTCAATAGTTTAAAAATCTCAAGAGAAGACATATGCTTATAAATTAGTAGGCAGAACAAAAAAGTATAACAGAGGTTAAAAATAGAATGTTTGAAAACACTGAACTGGGAGACATTAAATTCCAACAGGATATTAATTTTACCTTGGGGAAAATGATTTCTGAATATTAGAGTCATTCTTCTGTTTTCCATATGTGTTTTATGGCATGCCTTTTCTGTTATATTTTTCTTGCCTTTATCACATTGTAGGTGAACAACAATCTTTTTTTAGGAGTTTTATGTAGAAAGTGGGCATTATTTAACAGGTGATTTCATCTTCCGTCTATTATATTCTAGCAATAGTAACCATAAATCTAAAAAGGAGTCCTAGCTTTCCTTCTCATGGGTTTGGTCACTGTAGTTGCCTATAGAGTGTCCTTAAAGGATCATTGGCCAAGAGGCAAGGAGGGCCCAGAGCTCCATGAACCAGAAAGTTGCCATGATTCTATTGCTGGATGACGCCCTGCCTAAGGGTCTGGTCCATACTGAATGTCTCTGAGGAGTTTAATGTGTTTCATGGAGAGGCAAGGGTTTTGTTGTTGTTGTTGTTGTTGTTGTTTGTTTCTTGATAAGAAATGACTCTCAGGATAAAATAGGGTACAAAGTGACTTCTGGAATTTTGTAGGGGGTATACTCACATGTAACGCATTAAAAGTTTGCCCCCAAATTTATACAAAGTGGACACTTTGCTTTCCAACATAGGAAATTAGCAAGTTATTCTTATTCATTTTCTTAACTCTTTTCTTCACTGTCTGTTTCCTCTATGCAAATTATTTTTAGAGATTAGGATGAAACATTTTCCTTGAGAGTACTCTAAAAGTGGAAAATGAGGTGCTCGTTGTCATTGAGGGCTGCACTGCCATCCTTTGAGGCTAGAAACCCTAATTCTCAGGCTTTGTATCATATGTTCTTTCCATGTGGTCCCAGCCACAGTAGAGTGATGTTCTAGTAATTGTTTCTTAATAGGTTCCTTTTCCTAATATTCTAATTTATAAATTGATTTCTTTTTTTAAATGAAAGAGATATTGTTCAAGGTATTCAGCAAGTGTGAAAAAAATCCATTTTTATTTTATATGTTTGAACTTTAAGAAATTGTGTGCCAAAACATTTTTAACATAGACGCTGTATTTTCTGAGATATCCTGAATTACAAGCTTGTCTTGAACTTACTATATTGTCCAAAAAATTATGTGAACTCAAAGCAAGTTTTTGTTGGTTTTTAACTTTTGAAACTAATACCTAATGTTATTAATCCCTAACAGTGCACCAGTTTCTATGTCAAGCCTTTTATATAAATTTAAAATATATTCAATCCTATTACATCTCTGTATTATAGGTGATGTTATCATTACATTTTCTTGATGGGGAAACAGGTTTATAAATATTACATGCTTTGCATGTGATCATTCTGATAGTCATGGCTAGCCATATAATTTCTGGGCCAAGTGAAAAATGAAAATGTAGGCCCCTTTTTCAAAAAGTAGGAAAAAATCTTTTCCTTTTCTTATATAGTTTCTGTCTCAAGTTGTCATTGTTTTTTATTCTCTGTTGGATGTATCCTTGCTTGGGTACTAGGATACACATGTGATACATATAAACTCTTTAACAGGTGCCTGGAGCCCCTCCCTGTAACTTGCTGCCCTGAGCTTGCATGCCTATCCTCACCCTCTCCTGCCCAGGCTCTGCCAGGGGCACAATACAGCACCATCATGGCAGAGATGGGAGGCTAAGTCTGGAGTATGGCTTGGGTACCAGGAGAGAGGCAGCAGGTAGCTGAAAGCCCGTCCCAGGAAGGCAGAACACTGAGAGAGGCAGGGTGCTATTGCTCCCCGGCCCCCAACTTTGCTTAACAAACCACAAATTCAGAATAAATTTATGAAGAACTTCAAGACAACCACTGCAACACATTAAAACCTGAACATGGGAGCCTCTTCTAACCCTTGCCTCCAGAGGAAGCATTCATAAAAAGAAGACTCAAGTTCATAAAACTTTATAACCTTACCCTCCCATGAAGCTGACACTGTTAGTACTAAGTTAGGAATCTAGCCCAGTTATGTAGGATTCCAAACCTTCATGTCCTGGAAATCGTGTCATTCCATAGAGGCAACAGGAGCTCACAAAAACCACCCATTAAAGGCTTTTACTAAGATAAGAGGAATTGTCATATAAGTCTGATGTTGAGGAGGAATAATCCTCACCTTTTAGGCAATTATGTCATTGAAGGCTCTGACTCTTGATTGTCATCATGCTTTCAATCAAATGATTTGACCTGTATATCTCTATGAAAGCATACAATATGAGTCGTGTTCATGCATCACTTCTGTTGCTTAAAAACAGTTTTGCTATTATAGTGACCTGAAGATTTTCCTCCTTAACCTGTTAATTCTCTTTTTTCTGATGCAATGCTTCATGTTGGCCATGTGCTTCTCAGCCTCAGACAGTAGCCATCCTTGGATGTGATGGACAAATTCCTTAAGAATTTAGGCTGGAGTCCTCTGTTTGGAGATGAGGCTGACACCCAGCCCCAGCTCACACTGCTGTTAGAATTTAATGACAAACTTCCCTTTTAAGTCTGTGTTCAAATTTCATCTCAGGAAAGAAAAGCAAATTCACTACCAGACCTGCACGTTTCCCATTACCCTTAATAAAATATATTCCATAGTGAGGAGTGACATTTTGAAAGAATAGACCTTTCAGCACACTGTCTCTATGCCATTGTGTATAACTGAAGCCTGGCAGGTCACAAAAGGAGATGCTGGGGAAGTGGATTAATATGTAAACCAACCTGGGCGACTTAAAATGATGAATTCTAGGGCATACTTTGTGAAATTTCCTTCATTTTGTGAGCAGTTGTGCTCAGAAATGAATTTGTATTCATTAGGCTCCCCGTTTTTCTCTTTTGAAAATGATAGGCTTTGTTTTTCTTGAAAAGTTTGTTTTTAACAATGCAACAAATTAATTCTATGGAATAAATGTTTGTAACTAAAGCATGATATAGAAAATTATGGATAGAAAATAAAACATACTTTCCAAAAGCGTAGGGTAGCCCAGTTTTCCTGTGGTGCCTGACGAGAAAGCAATGGATACACTCTGTTGTGTATTTTTGGATTTTTAAGAAACATATTAAAATTCATATATGTAGGCTTATTTTAATATAATAGACATTAAAGCACCCTTAATTGCTAAATGAATTAATGCAGCTAAAAGCACTGGGATTTAATTGTGACCCTGTTCTGAGCACACAGCAGTCTTCTCCATCAGATAGGAGTCGGAAGAGCCGAGCTTAGGGGATTTGAGCTGGCCTCCTGAGATCAAGGATTTCTGTATCTTACATCCTCCTCGAAGTGTCTATTGTGTATCACTACTATCAACACAGTTTCTTTCCAGAGAGTGACAAAACATCTTAAAGCTATAAATACTCAGGCCACACTTCCCAACAATGAAATAATTATAATTAAGTACATCCCCAACTCCTAGGCCTTAGATTGCACCTAATGGACTGTCAGAAAGAAATACGGAGCTTGATGGGTCATGCATTTATCAGCTGGCATTCTGTTACAGCATCTTCAGAATATTGTATTCAGAGAGGAGAGTTCATAAGAAAGACAAGCTCCATGAACCATGCATTTTCTTTTTTTAATGAGTAATAATGCCTCTGACTCATCAGGGAATGTAAAGGATGCACTGGATTATGTGATGGGCACACAAGCTTTGTTGGTGCAATGACTCAACTTTGTGATTTCTCTATTTGATAGTCCCCAGTATTATTAAGACAATATTTCTACATATTTCAATAGGATCCACAGACTACAAAAATTTGCATCACTATGGTTTCAACAAAGAAAGCATTCAAAACAGTGCTTGGAATTGCTGCCATTTATCCTGCCTACACATGAGAGGAAGAGTAGCCAGACGAAGAAAAGTCCTCAAGAGACGATTCTTAAAGAGTGCGGCAGAGCCCCAGGTATGATGTGAAGAGTCAAGGTGCATTTCTGAAAAGTGCTCAGAGCTCATTGCTCTTATGTACTGACAACGTAGAATCACTCCTAAATTTGTCGTAATCCATCTACTAGCTGAAGGAGATTTACTTGCCCCCATGCTCCTCACAAAGAAAATACTATATAAGCCAAATCACAGACATGTGCTGTGGATGCAAAATATGCTTCTCTTTGCCAACTTCTCTGGCTTGAATTCCACACAGGTCATCTCCCTTCAGCGTTGGAGGGGAGTGATCATAGTGTTCAGTTAAGCATAAAGAACTTTAAAACTCATGTGTATCTTTCCAAATAATAGGTGATTTGGACACAAGGTTTAACTGAAACTTAATGGTCTTCTCAAAAGTCTCAAAGCACCAATTATTTCACAGTGAAAAGTCACTTCACATACCTGCACCTCCCTTCCACACGACTCATACTGACTTTCTCTTCCTCATCTTGAATAGTGTACAGATGCTTCCCTAGGCATGGACCTTCTCCCTTCTCTGGTTTTTACCACAGGCAGTCTGGGAGTGGCTGAATTATATTGTAACCTTTACCCACTTCTGTGCTGTCTAACTTTCATGTTATAATCATGCATTTTTTTCATAGTCAAAAAAGTGTATTTTAAAATGAAATAATAAGCAAATTCAAGGGCTATATAAAGCAAACACTAAGTTTCCTTTGGGAGCTTTCTTTGCTTAGACCAGAACTGCCAACCTCACATGTCTTTTCAATAATAGTTTACTAAATAATTTTTGTAGCCTACATGTATTGTAGGATAATCAGTTGTTCATTTAAACATAATAGGATTTTAATCTATATTGTCTCAATTATCACTAAGCTAGTTGAAGGGAGGAAGCATATGTAATTTAGAGAGTGCAGCCGTCTTTTCCCCCAGAGAAATATTTGTCTCTTTCAAAAACTGAGGTATAGTTGATTTATAGTATATTAGTACAACACAGTGATTAAAAATTTTTATAGAGTACCCTCCAGTTATAGTTATTATAAAATACTGGCTATATCCCTGTGTTGTAGAATATACTTTTGTATCCTATTTATTTTATACATAGTAATTTTACCTCTTAATCTCCTATCTCTATTTTTTCCCTCTCCAGTTCCTTCTCCCCACTGATCACCACTAGTTTACTCTCTATATCTGTTTCTTACCTCTCTGAGTCTGTTTCTTTTTTGTAATATTCATTAGTTTGCTTTATTTTTTAGATTCTACAAGTAAGTTCTAATAGATAGTATTTGTCTTTCTCTTTCTGACTTATTCCACTAAGCATAATGGACCTCCAGGTCCATTCATATCATCGCAAATGGCAAATTTTCATTCCTCTTTATGAATAAATAGTATTTCACTGTACACACACACACACACACACACACACACACACACACATACATATGACAATATAACACATATACAGTATACTTGTATATTGTAAATAATGCTGCTATGGACACTGGGGTACATGGAGCTTTTTGAATTAGTGCTTTCATTTTATTTGGATATATGGCTAGAAGTGGAATTACTGGATAATATAGTAGTTCTATTTTTAGTTTTCTGAGGACCCTCCCTATTGTCTTCCACAGTGGCTGCACCAAGTTACACTCCCACCAACAGCGTTCAAGGGTTCCCTTTTCTCCACATCCATACTAAGATTTGTTATGTGTGTTCTTTTTGATGATAGCCATTGTGACAGGTGTGAGGTATTATCTCTTTGTGATTTTGACTTGCCTTTCTCATGGGGCTCCCCAGGTAGTCCAGGTAAAGAATCCACCTCCCACGTAGGCAACATGGGTTTGATGCCTGAGTTGGGAGGATCCCCTGGAGAAGGAAATGGCAACCCATTTTGGAGTGGATTGGAGTGGATTGGATTCTTCCAATTCACTCCAGTATTCTTGCCTGGGAAATCCTATGGACAGAGGAGCCTGGTGGGCTACAGTTCATGGGGTCAAAGAAGAGTCAGACACGACTGCAACTAAACCACTACCACCAATAATTAGTGCCTGTTGGCTTTCAATCATCAGTATGTCTTCTTTGGAAAAATGTTTATTCAGGTCTTCTGCCCATTTTTAAAATTAGGCCTTTTTCCTGATACTGAGTTGTAATATATATTCTTTTTGGATATTAGCTCCATTATTGCTCATATCATTTGCAGATAGTTTCCCCCATTCTGTAGGTTTGTCTTTTTGTTTTGTCAATTGCTTTCTTTGCTGTGCAAAAGCTTTTAAGTTTAATTAGGTCCTGTTTATTTTTGCTTTTGTTTCCTTTGCCTTGGGAGGCAGATCCCAAAGAATATTGCCATGATTTTTATCAAAGGATGTTTTGCCTGTGTTTTCCTCTAGGACTTTTATGGTTTCTGGTCTTACAATTAGGTCTTTAACCTGTTTTGAGTTTATTTTTGCATATGCTGTGAAAAATGTTGTAATTTCATTCCTTTACCTGTAGCTGTCCAGTTTCCCCAGCAGCACTTATTGAAGGGACAGTCTTTTCTCCACTGTATATTCTTGCCTCCTTTGTTGTTGATGAATTGCCCGTAAGTGAGTGGCTTTATTTCTGTGCTCTCTATTCTATTCCATTGATCTATGTGTCTGTATTTGTGCCAGTACCATGTTGCTTTGTTTACTGTAGCTTTGTAGTACCGTCTGACGCCAGGGAGCTAGAGAGCTCTGTTCCTCTTTTTCAAGGCTGTTTCAGGTGATTTGTGGGGTTTTGTGTTTCCATACAAATTTCAAAATAATTTGTTTTGGATCTGTGAAAAATTCCATAGGTATTTTGATAGAGTGTACATTGAATCTGTAGATTACCTTGGGTTCTATGGCAAATTTTTTAAATATAAATTTATTTATTTTAATTGGAGGTTAACTACTTTACAAAATTGTATTGGTTTTGCCATACATCAACATGAATCCACCACAGGTATACACATGCTCCCCATCCTGAACTGCCCTCCCTCTTCCCTTCCCGTTTAACAATAATGATTCTTCCAATCCATGAACACAGTATGTCTGTCCATTTAATTATTTGTGTCTACAGTTTTTCTTATCAATGTCTTACAGCTTTCCAAGTACAGCCTTTTTTACTTCCTTAGATAGATTTATTTCTAAGCATACTTTGGATGTGAATAATTGGGATTACTTCTATAATTTCACTCTCTGATAATTTGTTTTTAATGTATAGATTTCTGTACATTAATTTTGTATACTGCAACTTTACTGGATTCACTAATGAACTCTACTAGTTTCATGGTGACATCTTTAGAATTTTCTATACGTCAAAAACTTTCTATCTTGTCACCTGCAAACAGTGACAGTTTTACTTCTTCCTTTCCAATTTGTATTCCTCTTAATTCTTATGTGATTGTTGTGGTTAGGACTTCCAATATTATGTTGAATATAGATGGTGTCTCCAAGCTGTGTTTTCTAGGGATTGCCCCCTGTGTGGGCTGCATGTGTCCTTCTGTTGTGGTGGGCAGACTTCTGTGGGCAATCTGGTGGACTTGTCTGATTCCTAGTCATTTGGTTGCTAGGCCCTGCCTTGTATGGAGGTTGCTGGCCACTGTTTCTAGGGCAGTATCACAAGGTGCCTGGCTGTGGAAACCCTAGTGGGGCCTGGGCTATTGCTGGCTCACTGGTGGGTGGAGTCAGGATCCAGAAGATCCTCAGGCTGGGGCCAATGCACTGGTGGTGAAGAAAGTTCCTGAGGATATTTCTGGCCCACTGTGGGGCAGAACCAGGTCTGGCTGCAGGACCCAGGCATCCCAGAGTTTGTATCAGATCACTGGTGTACGAGACTGGTTTCTGACACAGATGACTGTGATGTCCTGGGTGTCCCAATGCTTGGGTTGGCCCAGTGAGTGAGTGGGGATAGATTTGGGGTGGTTGGATGAGGGGTCCAATGTATCTCAGAGCTGATGTTGCCCTGTTGGTGGGGGACAGTGTCAAATAATCCAAGTACTGGTGCTAGCCTACTGGTGGGTAGGGTTCTGCAGGCTGCGGGTCTGTGATTGTCCTAGGGCTCCTATCCACTCATTGGTAGATGAGGCTGGTCCAAAGGCTAGAGCAGCCTTTCTGCTGGGCAGGATTGGGGCCCAGGAATTCTGGAGCTGTTCCTTGCCCACTGGTAGATGGAACTGGGTCCCAGTGTCTCTGTCTGAAGGATGCTTGGGGTCTCAGGCCTGGTATATGGGGCCAGGTCCTATACCCTCTGGTGAGTGGAACCATGTCCAGGGGCAGCTGTGTTCCCAGGGTGAGCTCCAGTTTCTTCCTGTCAGTCTGGGAGACTCTCCAAGATCAACAAGTAGGTCTGATCTAGGCCCCTTTCAAATGACTACTTCTGCCTTGGGTGTGAGAGCTTTCCGTGTGCTCTCCGTAACAGTGGCATCCCTATTTTGTACAGTCCTCCATGTCTCCCAGAAATAAGCCCTGCTAACCTTCATAATCAAATGTTCTGCGTGTTCATCTTCAGGGAGCAGGGTGCTTGATGTAGGGCTCAAACCTTTCACTCTTTGAGGAGAACCTCTGTAATTGTGCTTATTTTGATTGGGGTTTATCCACCTGATGATGTAGGTCTTAACATACTGAGATTTCTTTCCTTCTCTCCATCTTGTTGTGGTTCCTTCTTTATATCTTCAGTTGTGGAAGATCTTTTATGGCAGGTTTTTATTTTTTCCATCAATACTTTTTCTGTAAATAGTTATGGTTTTGGTGAGCCCATGAGAGGAGGTGAGCTCAGGGTCTTCCTTTCCCGTCATCTTGAAAGCTAACTCCTAAGGAGTGCAGCCTTAATTTGAATACATAATAGAGTTGATGGTGATGTACTCCAGTTAGAATAAATGGCCTATTCATGCAGTCCCCTTTCTAAGTTCCAATTTAAACTCTGAAGTAGAAAGAAAAATATTTTCTTATTCAGGTTTTCTAGTACAAAGGAAAATCTGTATGCAGGTCAAGAACAACAATTAGAACTGTATATGGAACAATGGACTGGTTCCAAATTAGGAAAGGAGTATGTCAAAGCTGTATATTGTCACCCTGCTTATTTAACTTATATGCAGAGCACATCATGCGAAATGACCCACTGGATGAAGCACAAGCTAGAATCAAGATTGCTGGGAGAAATATCAATAACTTCAGATATGCAGATGACACCACCCTTATGGCAGAAAGCAGAAAGGAACTGAAGAGCCTCCTGATGAAGGTGAAAGAGGAGAGTGAAAAAGTTGGCTTAAAACTCAGCAGTCAAAAAACTAAGATCATGGCATCCGGTCCCATCACTTCAAATAGCAAATAGATGGGGAAACAATGGAAACAGTGACAGACTTTATTTTGGGGGACCCCAAAATCACTGCAGATGGTGACTGCAGCCATGAAATTAAAAGATGTTTGCTCCATGGAAGAAAAGCTACACCAACCTAGACAGCATATTAAAAAGCAGAGACATTACTTTGCCAACAAATGTCCATCTAGTCAAAGCTATAGTTTTTCCAGTAGTCGTGTTGGCATGTGAGAGTTGGACTATAAAGAAAGCTGAGCACTGAAGAATTGATGCTTTTGAAGTGTGGTGTTGGAGAAGACTCCTGAGAATTCCTTGGACAGCAAGGTGATCCAACCAGTCAATCCTAAAGGAAATCAGTCCTGAATATTCATTGGAAAGACTGATGCTGAAGCTGAAACTCTAATACTTTGGCCGCCTGGTGTGAAGAACTGACTTACTGGTAAAGACCCTGATCCTGGGAAAGATTGAAGGGAGGAGAAGGGGACGACAGAGGATGGGATGGTTGGATGGCACCACCGACTCGATGGACATGAGTTTGAGCAAGCTTTGGGAATTGGTGATGGACAGGGAGGTGTGGTGTGCTGCAGTCCACGGGGTTGCAAAGAGTCGGACAGGACTGAACGACTGAACTGAATTGAACTGAATTTGAAGGACAAACAAAGTACTATTGGTCAGGGTAAAAAGTATTGGTCAAATTTTGCAATCTTCTCAGTGCTAACAGGAAAATAAAACTTTCAAATGATTTGTAAATTTTGATGAGCTTCACCTTTTCCAAGAAAAATTCTCTAGAAAAACTAGATAAGGATCATCTAATGTTCATGCGTCTACAAGTTAGAATGAGAGAAAAGTAAAAGTACTAAACGTATTTAAAGTTAATAGCCGGTATGCATGACTTGATTAGAGTTGCTTGAACTAAGTTGCATATGTGTGTTCTTTTCTGTCATTCATGAGCTGATTTACCTAAAAAAAATTGATTATAAACTGGATAATGAACATCCTAAAGTTCCATGTGATTAATTTTTAAGGGGAACAAACACATTAAAAAGATCAGAGCTTTTTTAACATCTTATAATTGAAAGAGAATTTGACTGTTTCTCCTGAGGATCCTAAAGTGAAGCAAAAGGCAAAGGAGAAAGGGAAAGATATACCTAAATGAATGCAGGGTTTCAGAGAAGAGCAAGGAGAGAAAAGGAAGCCTTCTTTAGTGAAAAATGCAAAGAAATAGGAAAAAACAATAGAATGGGAGAGACTAGAGATCTCTTCAAGAAAACTGGAGGTACCAAGAGAACATTCCACGCAAAGATGGGCAGAATAAGGGACAGAAACAGTAATGATCTACAGAAGCAGAAGAGATTAAGAAGAGGTAGCAAGAATACACAGAACTATATAAAAAAGGTCTTCGTGACCAGGATATCCATGATGGTGTGGTCAGTCACCTAGAGCCAGACATCCTTGAGTGTGAAGTCAAGTGGGCCTTAAGAAGCATTATTATGAACATAGCTAGTGGGGGTGATGGAATTTCAGATGAACTGTTTAAAATCCTAAACAATGATGCTGTTAAAAGTGCTGCATTCAATACGGCAGCAAATTTGGAAAACTCAGCAGTGACCGCAAGACTGGAAAAGGTCAGTTTTCATTCCAACTCCAAGAAAGGCAATGCCAAAAATCGTTCAAACTACCATACAATTGCGCTCATTTCACAAGCTAGCGAGATAATGATCAAAATCGTTCAAGCTAGGCTTCAGCAATAAATGAACCAAGAACTTCCAGATGTACAAGCTGGGTTTAGAAAAGGTAGAGGAACCAAAGACCAAATTGCTAGCATTTATTGATCATGAAGAAAGCAAGGGAGTTCCAGAAAAACATCTACTTCTGCTTCATTGACTATGCTAAAGACTTTGACTGTATGAAAGTGAAGTGAAAGTTGCTCAGTTGTGTCTGACTGTTTGCGACCCCATGGACTATACAGATCACAACAAACTGTGGAAAATTCTAAAGAGATGGGAATACCAGGCCACCTTAACTGTCTCCTGAGAAAGTTATAGGCAAGTCAGGAAGTAACAATTAGAGCCACACATGGAAAAATGGACTGGTTCAGAATTGCGAAAAGAGTATATCAAGGCTGTGTACTATCACCCTGCTTATTTAATTTACATGCAGAGTACATCATGCAAAATGCCAGGCTGGATGAATCTTAAACTGGAATTAAGATTGCCAGGAGAAATATCAACAACCTCAGATATGCAGATGACACCACCCTAATGGCAGAAATTGGAGAGGAACTAAAGAGCCTCTTGACGAGGGTGAAAGTAAAGATTGAAAAAGCTGGCTTAAAACTGAACTTTCAAAAAACTAAGACCATGGCATCCAGTCTCATCACTTCATGGCAAATAGAAGAGGAAAAAGTGGAAGCAGTGACAGATTTTATTTTCTTTGACTCCAAAATCAGTGTGGACAGTGACTGCAGTCATGAAATTAAAAGATGCTTGCTTCTTGGAAGGAAAGCTATGACAAACCTAGACAGCACATTGAAAAGTAGAGACATCACTTTGTCGACAGATGTCCATATAGTCAAAGCTATGATTTTTCCAGTAGTCGTTTACAGATGTGAGAGATGGACCATAAAAAGGCTGAATGCCAAATACTTGATGCTTTTGAACTGTCATCTTGGAGAAGACTCCTGAGAGTCCCTTGGACAGCAAGGAGATCAAATTAGTCCAATCTAGAGGAAATCAACACTGAATATTCACTGGAAGGAGTGCTGCTGAAGCTGAAGCTCCAATATTTTTGTCAGCTTATACGAAGAGCTGATTCATTGGAAAAGACCATGATGTTGGGAAAGATTGAGGGCAGGAGGAGAAGGGAGTGACAGAGGATGAGATGGTTGGATGGCATTCTTTTAAATGGAAACGAGTTTGAGCAAACTTGGGGAGATAGTGAAGGACAGGGAAGCCTGGTGTGCTGCAGTCCATGGGGTCCCAAAGAATCAGACACAACTTAGCAACTGAACAACAACAGCAACCTGAAGTGCCAGAGTTTGAGTGAACACCACCAAAATGGTAAATTCTCGTAGAAGAGGAAACCACTTTCTCTTTATAGTCTTACAAAGTTCTCTCTTTAAGCCTTACCCATCTTACCAGTGTGGGAGAATGTTAAAGTGATTTATTGGTGGGCCAGCAACAAGTTGATATTTTAACTCATGGTGAAACATTATTCTGTGTCCCAATAACTATTTAACTGAAAGGTTGGATTTGATTTTTGGAGAGAAGAAGTTATATATGCAGCAAAATAAAAATGAGATGCAAATGGAATGATAACAAGTATGTAAAAAACGTTATAAAGGTTATTATATGATGATAGCAGATTTGAAAGCAGGTATAAGAGTTAGTGGGGTTCCCAGGTGGCTCAGTGGTAAAGAATCCACCTGCCAGTGAAGGAGACTCGGGTTCTATCCCTATGTCAGGAAGATCCCCTGGAGAAGAAAATGGCAACCCACTCCAGTATTCTTGGCCAGGAAATCCCATGGACAGAGGAACCTGGAGATCTACAGTCCACAGAGTCACAGAGAGTTGGATTCAACTTAGTAAACATGCACAGACATGAGAGTTAATAATTGTGGTTCACTCAGGTAAGACTGACAGGAATGGGGCTTGTTCACATTTTACCTGTCTCAGGTGAATCGGACTGACCCAGTGTGTTTTGGCCAGTCTTATTTATTGCCTTTCAGAAAGTTCTGCTAAACACTAAAGAAATTTATTCAAGATTTTAGCTAGCTCAGTTTAAATTTTATAACCAATGGACTATTTTCTACCCTATACCATTCTCCTCAAGGATTAAACTTGACATTTCAAGAAGTTTAAGATTGTTATGTCCTAATGTACATTGATAGAAAGTGCTTTTCAGTTTGACCCATCCTTATACCAAGACACCAGGGTCAGTGCTCAAATAAAGCCCAATGTTTCAATTACTGCAACAGTAGCACAGAGAACAGTTTAGCTAGGTACTCTGTGAACTGAAATGTCCAAATATATTGGAATTCTTAATTCCAAATATATCAAATCAAGAGTATCCTCTAGAGAAGAATGAACCTATAGCTTCTTCTCATCCAACATATTCTATGCCAAATATCCCATTGTTCAGAGGGGTTAAAAAAATTTTGTTGGTTTTTTAATGGGAGTATGAAATCAGGATAATAATTTAGTTAAGCTTGTCATTTAATTTGGACAGAAGTAATATTGCAGAAGAAATTTTCCTCTTAAAAATATTATTAAATCAGAGGAATTTGGAGCAAAGGTAATCAAGTATGATAAGTATATAAAATGCACTAATTTTATGAAGAGAAAATGCTATGAAAAAATATATATTTGTAAACAATACTCAGCTCATATTTCTCTATCCCTCATGGATTACATGCCCTTCTGTAATTAATCTCTGTATGTGTCTATCAGAGAACATTGTAATTGTATTTTGTTCTTCAATATCATATAAACTCTTTGAACATATTTTGGCTCTTTTTGTCAGCCCAACATATGGCATAGTGTCTTGTAAATATGTAATACATGAATAGGAAAACAGTGAATCAAAGGCAGGATCATTTTGTAATGTCATGCCTGATCTCAGTTTCATTTTGTAGCTAACAGTTTGGGTTCCTTACTCAAACAGCTTGTAAATCTGGAGCATTCCTTACTAATTCTGTGACCCTGGGCAATTTACTGGTCCTCTGTATTAGTTTTTGATATTTACTGTCATGGCAATTGTAGTGCCTACAAGGTCTTCACAAAGATCACATAAATCCAAAAGTTTTCTTCCAAAGTTTTCAGATGGCTACCTGACTCATAGTAAGTGGTCACTGGAAATTAATTATTAATTCCCTGGTGGGTCAGAGGTTAAAGCATCTGCCTGGAATGCGGGAGACCCACGTTCGATCCCTGGATCGGGAAGATCCCCTGGAGAAGGAAATGGCACCCCACTCCAGTACTCTTGCCTGGAGAATCCCATGGATGGAGGAGCCTGGTGGGATAAAGTCCATGGGGTCACAAAGAGTCGGACATGACTGAGCAACTTCGCTTTCACTTTCACTTTCATGTACATTTTTAAAAATTAAAGATAGCATCATTATTCTTATAAATTATAGCTTTAGTCTTTCAAAATAACAGGAAAGAATAAGAAAATGAATATTGAAGTTACGACATTTGTCTTTGAATTCTAGATCTGACACTTAGCAGCCACAAGAATGCTGAGACTTGCTTCTCTAAGTATTTTGTTAAAAGAGATATTAAAATTTAATTTACATGATTGTTGTGAAAATTAAATGGAATAATATTTGCAAAGTGCCTAAAGCAGTGTAATAGCATAATATTAATATATGTCACTTTCTATTTGACTAACTCAACGATTAGTTGAGTTACAAGGTTGCAGTAAAAAAAAAATTATGTACCAGTCACCCAAAAGAAGTTTTAGAAAAAGTAGATTTGAGGACCATGAGCAACGTAAAAAATATTATTGAACAGAAACCTCAATTAAATAGAGTTGGGGGAGCTCCTATATCCTGTGAAGATAGTAGAGTATAATAGGAAGAGGAAAGACTTAGCTTCTTTCCTGGCAACAGCTCAGCCAATAAAAAGCCAGGGACTCCATTTGCTGTAGTCCTCCCAGCTGCTTTTCCTCTCTATAAAAATATTCCCTTTCCTTCACACGGGACTTGTACATGGCTTACTATGGTTGCAGGCTTCCTCAGGTGGTGCTGGTGGTAAAGAACCCTCCTGCCAATGCAGGACACATAAGAGACTTGGGTTTGATCCCTGGGTCCAGAAGATCCCCTGGAGGAGGGCATGACAACCCACTCCAGTATTCTTGCCTGGAGAATCCCATGGACAGAAGAGCCTGGTGGACTGCAGTCCATGGGTATCAAACAGTCAGACATGACTGAAGCAACTTAGCACATACTGTGGTGGCAGACTCCAAATAGAAATTCTCTGCTGGGCCTGAATAACTACTCATCTTTGCTGGAGAAATATCTGGCAGTCTACTTATCAGGTCAACAGCAATAATAACGTTGCATAGATGCACACAGTGTTGCTGAGAGAAATAATTAAAACATGACTTTGTTGCATGTCAAATATATTCTCTCCACTTGTTCAGATGATTTTGTCTTTCTGGAAAGTCTTTGAATGAAATGGAAAATTCACTTTTGTGGCAATGTTGTTTTTAGAGCAGAGAGGCTGTCTGACGACTTTTCTTTATCTTCCTGTTTCCCTCAGTGAGAGATACATAACAGGAAGTCAATATAAAACTGTTCAC
The DNA here is from genome assembly GCF_023091745.1 of Budorcas taxicolor. Lineage (NCBI taxonomy): Eukaryota > Metazoa > Chordata > Mammalia > Artiodactyla > Bovidae > Budorcas > Budorcas taxicolor. Next base: position 87,223,718 of record NC_068911.1, on the reverse strand, counting down.
CAATAATTGATTAATTTCTGATTTATTACCCTGAGTTGCTGAAGTGAGACACCGCCCAATGATATGCCCAACCTTATAATGTTTAAAGTTGAGTCTAGTTTTCCTATCATAAAATACTTTAAAAATTAATATTTGAATCAATTTCCTAGATATAAATAGATTGCTTGCAAGCATGTTTTGGGAGTGCTTTATCACTCTGCAGTTTGGAAAGATGGAGGACAGAAAAGCTAGGTCTATAGAAAATAGAAACAGAGATCTGGTAATTTTCATTAATTTTATGATTCTAGATAATGGATATTTATCTCATTTTTCTTTGTAGGCATATTCCTGCTGTGCTGGAATGTGCTGCATACAATAGGTAATAGTTTAATTGAGTACTTTCCATCTTACAAATAAAGTCATCTTGATTCAGAATTGGGAATACATTTAACAGAAAAAATCATTCCGATTTAAGCACTATACCTCAGCAAGCAATTTGTGTGAAACCTGATTACTGAAAGTATTTATTTCAACTTGATAATTCTTTATTACATTGCATTACCAATTTATACAGATTAAAATGCTAATGCCCTATGCTATTAAAGGATTATAATTAAATTTTTTAATTTTCCATATTAGTAAGAATGAAACATTTGTGAGAAATTCATCTTGCCTGTGTACTAAATAATGGAATAAGAGATTGCAAAATAAGAAGAGCTGAAGCAATTTGGGGACATAAGCTGTTCTGATCATTTTTGTTTTCTTTGAGATAGGTATAAAGTTTGCTTGCCTGAGAACTAATAAGATACCACTTCTATAAATATTGAAGTATGAAAATGGAAGCAGAAACCTGGACTAGCTCAAGCCACTCCAAGCCTAATTCTCTATCTTTACTTGGCTTTGAGTCTGTTACATTAGCCCTTGCTTGTGATAATAGTATCAAAATACTTTGTATATTTGTAAACATACTTGTCAAATTGATGCATTTGAAAGTAGCGTAAATTGGTTCGAATTATCTTACTATTATTTGTAGTGATTTTAATGAGAGTTAAGTTTAGCTACAACACTAAATTTGTGTCATTTTTATATTGTCATGTTAAATTCCTGTAATATGAAATCAATACATATCCTACCAAGATGCATTTAGAGTTACAGCTTATTTAAGACTGAATTGAATATCTGTGTATGCACATAAAGCCAGAGATGCTTAAGGATTTAAACAAAACAAGAAGTAAGGTTTACAGATGCACAAGGAATGTATACAGCTGCTTGTTGTTCTGTAGCCTACTTAAAAATGCTATGCAAGAGGACTTCAAAAATAATTTTAGGCCCTGGTTCATTTTTACATTTTTGTCTTACCCTGAAATGTACTGCTGTCTAAGCCTAGTGTTAGGTACATGCACTATGATGAGGTGTTTGAAAAAGAAGATAATTTAAATATAAATCTGATAGAGATGTCTTTATCACTCTAAATCTCTCTGAATTGACCAGAGTGTAATAAAAACACAGCAGTTACAAATGCCTAAGGGCACTACTAGTAGAAAGTAATGTGGAACTAGAACTGTTCCCCCACGACTTAGAGAACAATTTCAGCCATTCACAGTGAACACATAGCAGTGAACTTCATAACATCCAAGGACTGTCGTTATCTCCTAGTTAATCTGTACTTGGCGAGAAGTGAAGTGAGAGTCACTCATTCATGTACAACTCTTTCCAAATCCATGGACTATGCAGTCCATGGAATTCTCCAGGTGAGAATACTGGAGTGGGTAGCCTTTCCCTTCTCCAGGGGGTCTTCCCAACCTAGGGATAGAACCCAGGTCTCCCGCATTGCAGGCAAATCCTTTACCAGCTGAGCCACAAAGGAAGCCCAAGAATACTGAAGTGGGTAGCCTATCCCTTCTTCAGGGGATCTTCCCAACCCAGGAATCTAATCGGGGTCTCCTGCATTGCAGGTGGATTCTTTTCCAACTGAGCTATCAGGGAAGCACCTGGTGAGAGGTACACACATTAATGATGATTGTTGTATACTAGTGAGATTTAAAATTTTTCTGTTTTAAATCATAAACTGTTTGAAAAACAGTTGATATGAGCAGCTTTTATCTATGGTAGGTCCAAGCAATTTGAAATAAATTATCCCTTATTCAGTTCAGTTCAGTCACTCAGTCGTGTCCTACTCTGCGACCCCATGAATCGCAGCACGCTAGGCCTCCCCGTCCATCACCAACTCCCGGAGTTCACTCAAACTCACGTCCATCAAGTCAGTGATGCCATCCAGCCATCTCATCCTCTGTGGTCCCCTTCTCCTCCTGCCCCCAATCCCTCCCAGCATCAGAGTCTTTTCCAAAGATTCAACTCTTTGCATGAGGTGGCCAAAGTACTGGAGTTTCAGCTTCAGCATCATTCCTTCCAAAGAAATCCCAGGGCTGATCTCCTTCAGAATGGACTGGTTGGATCTCCTTGTAGTCCAAGGGACTCTCAGGAGTCTTCGCCAATACCACAGTTCAAAAGCATCAATTCTTCGGTGCTCAGCTTTCTTCACAGTCCAACTCTCACATCGATACATGACCACCGGAAAAACCATAGCCTTGACTAGACGGACCTTTGTTGGCAAAGTAATGTCTCTGCTTTTGAATATGCTATCTAGGTTGGTCATAACTTTTCTTCCAAGGAGTAAGCGTCATTTAATTTTATGTCTGCAGTCACCATCTGCAGTGATTTTGGAGCCCAAGAAAATAAAGTCTGACACTGTTTCCCCATCTATTTCCCATGAAGTGATGGGGCCAGATGCCATGATCTTCGTTTTCTGAATGTTGAGCTTTAAGCCAACTTTTTCACTCTCCTCTTTCACTTTCATCAGGAGGCTTTTTAGTTCCTCTTCACTTTCTGCTGTAAGGGTGGTGTCATCTGCATTTTTGAGATTATTGATATTTCTCCCGGCAATCTTGATTCCAGCTTGTGCTTCTTCCAGCCCAACATTTCTCATGATGTACTCTGCATAGAAGTTAAATAAGTAAGGTGACACTATACAGCCTTTACATATTTCTTTTCCTATTTGGAACCAGTCTGTTGTTCCATGTCCAGTTCTAACTGTTGCCTCCTGACCTGCATACAGATTTCTCAGGAGGCAGGTCAGGTGGTCTGGTATTCCCATCTCTTTCAGAATTTTCCACAGTTTATTGTGATCCACACAGTCAAAGGCTTTGGCATAGTCAATAAAGCAGAAATAGATGTTTTTCTGGAACTCTCTTGCTTTTTCCATGATCCAGCGGATGTTGGCAATTTGATCTCTGGTTCCTCTGCCTTTTCTAAAACCAGCTGAACATCTGGAAGTTCACAGTTCACGTATTGCTGAAGCCTGGCTTAGAGAATTTGGAGCATTACTTTACTAGTGTGTGAGATGAGTACAATTGTGCGGTAGTTTGAGCATTCTTTGGCATTGCCTTTCTTTGGGATTGGAATGAAAACTGACATTTTCCAGTCCTGTGGCCACTGCTGAGTTGGAATGATTCACATGGGAGCAATATAAACTAAATTTCTTTAGAAAAGTTTAATTATGAAATATTTCAAAAGTGCAAAAAAAGTATAGCTGATGTCCACATGTTCATAACCCATATTTACCAGATGTTACCTGGTATCTGCTATGATGTGAATGTTTGTGTTGCCCCCAAATTCATATGTTGATGTCCTAAACCCCAAAGATGATGACATTAGAAGATGGGGCCTTTTAGTCATGAGAGGTGTGGAACCCTAATGAATGGGATTAATGTTCTTAAGATGGAGACTCTATAGAGTGTCTTTCCCTTTCTAACATGTAAGGATGCAGTGAAAATGTAGTGGCTCTGAACCAGGAAGTGCCTCTGCCAGTACACAACCACGTTGGAGGTTTGACTTTGGACTTCCAGCCTCCCCGGCTGTGAGACATAAGTTTCTATTTCTTATAAGCTATATGGTTGTGGTATTTTGTAACAGCAAACCATATGGACTAAGACAATATTCATTTACAAAAAAAAACCCACAAAAAACAAAAAAACACAGATGCATTTAAATCATCTCTCCTGTATTTCTCTCTTTCTTCATATTTTTCCACCAGAGATTATCTTTATTTTGTGGCTACTGTGACTCACACTCAAACATGCCTTTATTATTTTAAAACACAGTTGTAGGGGACTGCCCTGGTGGTCCAGTGGCTAAGACTCTGAGCTCCCAGTGGAGGGGACCCAGGTTCAATCCCAGGTCGGGGAACTAGATCCCACATGCCACAACTAAGACATGGTGCAGCCAAATAAATTTTAAAAAACACAGTTGTAAATGTGGAAATGATAAAAGGAATTGTTTTAGACATTTTCCCATTTTATATTAATAGTATACTATACATACTTTCTTTTGTAATCTGCTAATTTAACTGAACTTTATTTTTGAGATTTATCTGTTTCAGTGCTTGTAGACTAGTTCATTCATTTTGATATGTATAGTATTCTGTTGTATGCAAAACACACTTGATCTCTCTAGTTTCTTTCTTTTTTTTAGTTTCTTACTGAAGGACATTATTAATGATTTCCATTTTATAAAATGCTGTTGTGGTACATGTGTTCTGTGCACACATATAAGTAGTACTCTAGTATATTTATCTTAAGTTAGATTGCTGGATCAAAAGGTTTACAGTTTGAAATTTTAATAAATACTGCCAACTGCCCTCCAGAGTGATTTTCCATACCATACTCTCATTCACAGTGAAAAAAATTCCTGCTGCTTCACATCCTAAACAATACTTTTAAAATTTTTGTCAGTGTTATGAGTATGAAATAATTGTTTTATACTTCATGAAAACTAGTGCCCTTAAGGTTTTTAAAAATTTGTTAAATTAAAATGATATCAATATATAATTGAAGAGAGTCAAACAATATGTCCAGTTCTGTCCCAGGATATAGAAAGCAGGAAGAAGCAATAATCTCATCACTTCAAGGAAAAAGATCCAGATTAACTTTAATATTACAGCTTAAAAAAATTCATTGAATTCATGGCAAACAACTAGCCCAAGATATGAAGAGAGATAGTACCTGTAGAGAGAGGGGAGATATGAGCACTCACTCACCCTGCTGGACATTCAAATTTTAACCAAAAATTATGAGACATATAAGAAGGTAGGAAAAACACAGAAAGGACAAAGCAATAATTAGGTCAAACTCATACGTGACACAGGTGTTGGAACTCACTGACAAAGAATTTTACATAACTATGATTAATATATTTAAAATGCTAATGGAAAACATGCAAGGTTAAATGGATAATTTCAGTGTGGAGACAAAATTATAAAATAAAAGCTAACTGAAATGCAAGAAATGATAAACAGTAATAGAAGAATAAAAGAGTCATTGGTAAGTTTGGCACAGGGAAAGGATCAGTGAACTTGAAGATAGAGCAATAGAAATGATCCAAGCTGAAACACAAAGAGAAAAAACAAGAGAGAGAAAGAAACAGAACCAGAAATTTCAAAAGCTGTGGGATGATATTAAATATTCTAAAACAAGTATAATTGGGATCCCAGAATCCCAGAAGAAAGAAAATGTGCAGAAGTATTTGAAGAAGTAACAAGCAAAAATTTCAGAATTTAATGACAGACACTAAATCACAGATCCAGAAATTCAGAGACCATCACAGTGTCATTTTTCACTACTCCAATTTAGTGTTGTCCTAAATGGCAACCCACTCCAGTGTTCTTGCCTGGAGAATCCTATGGACAAAGGAGTCTGGCAGGCTATAGTCTATGGAGTCACAAAGAGTCAGACACAACTGAGCGACTTCACTTTTACTTTCATATATCTAGCCAATGCAATAAGCTGAAAAAAAAAACCAAATTAAAAACATAGAGATTAGAAAAGAAAAAATAAAACTGTTTTCAGTAACATGATTGTTTGGCAAATATAAAAGAATCTACAAAAAACTCCCAGATTTAATAAATCAGCTATCCAGTTTACTAATGGAGCTTATCTAGGTTGCAGGATGCAAAGTGAACACACAAAAATCAATGGTGTTTCTATACATTAAGTAAACAGTTATGATATGCAATTATAAAAACTGTATTGTGTTTGGTAGCACCAACCAATTTAACAGGTGGTATAACTTGGAAGGTGAAATGTTGTATCTATAAGGTGAAAACTATGAAATATTAGCAAAATATAGTAATTACAATAATTAAAAACATATAAATGGAAAAATATTCATACCCATGGATTAGAAGACTCATTATTGTTAAGATGTCAATTCTCCCTAACTTGATTGCTGAATCCAACTAAATCCCAGTCAAAATCCCAGAAGACTTTTCATAGGTATTGATAAGCTGATTCTGAAATTTATCCTTTCTCCAAACATCTGATGATTTTCAGATAAATTTTAAAATGTGAGGACTAAGTTCTAAAAAAAGTCTCTGAAACCTCAGTGTGTTTGGTTGAGGTTTGTCCATTAGTGGCTTTACCTCTGGATGACAGCTCAGTGCCTCTGCATTTTGTTGGGGACCTAAATGCTGGTATTTGTTGGATTTTTCTCTGGGATGTTCAATTTCTCTTGTAAAAAAAATAAAATTCTCTTCCTGATTTAGTATTTGGTGATAAAGTCCATGCTGGGCTGTCAGAATTCTATTCTGCTGGAAAATGAGATTGGTTAGGGTGGGGAATGTTACTTTTTAATGGGTAAAATTTTATTTAATCTCTTATTTTTATTCCATTGCCTCACTGCCATTTTCAACTGACTATTTTCTCTAAACTTGTTGTTTCTATAGTTTAATTATTCTAGGACAGTCTTCTGGTTTGCTCATAGAGAGGAAAATACACATGGTTGTAGGAAAGCAGAGGAGAACTTGGTTTTATCTCCATTTTATGCCTTTCATTTGTCCCTGTGCTTTTATCCCATCTTTCATATCCTTCAGAAATAAATGGTGCTTCTACCCTGAGCCTTATAATGGTTTTACTTGGTGAATTACTATGTTCTGTATAGGCATCTCTATACTAGTATTCAACTTAAACTCTCTTTATTCAAGTTAATAACCATGGCTTTGCCCAATTTCTATCTTGCAATTATTTATATACATCTCATTGATTATTAATTTCTTTTCTGTTGATACTGCAGGGTGTCATTTTAGTAAAATTTCATAGGACAGCAGACGTAAATGAATATTTTAACTCAAGGCATTTAATTTTATATCTGAGGTTGATGTGATTTTCTTATGATTATTTGTTTTTCTCTTGTGAACTGTCAGCTTCTGCCCATTTGTTACTAAGTTGTGTGAGTGTGTGCGTATGTGTATGTATTATCGTTTGTAGATAGTCTTTACTTCTTGGGAGATACAAATAATTAGAACAAGAAAGAAAGTTGGGTCAACAATATAGACAAACATGAGGTCCCTTTCACTAAGAAAATAAAAATATCAATTTACTAACCACAACACTTTTTAATCATAAAAAGAGGGAATTCCCTGGTATGCAGTGGTTAGGACTTGGTGTTTTCATTGCCATGAGCCCAGGTTCAATTCCTGGTCTGAGAACTAAGATCCTGTAAGCCACTCAGTATTTTAAAAAAAATTAAAAAATGTATAAGTCTTCTACTATGTATTATACACTTCTCAAGTGGAAATTGAAAAACTGTTTTTTTTTTTTTTCCCTCAAAATACAAGGTTTAATTTCTGTACTCCCTTAGGTGCACTCAGCCTCATCTGCCCATCTGACCTCAGTTTTTTGACTGCTTCTGACTTGAGCATCCCTATATACATATTTGATTGGGATTGCATTGACTCTATAGACCAGTTTGTGGGAATTTGCTTCTTTTTTAAACTGTATTTTTCATAAATTGAATATTTGCCCTTATAACCACTTTTAAGTGTACAGTTTAGTGGCATTAAACACATTCACATTTTCATGCAAGCATTCCTATCATCCATCTTCAGAACTCTTCATCTTCCCAATGGAAACTTTATATCTATTAAATACTAATTCTTCATTTCCCCTTATCCCCTGCCCCTGGCAGTCATAATTCAATTTCCTGTCTCTATGAATATGATTATATATATTTTGTATAAGTGAAATCCTACAGTACTAGCCCCTTTGTGACTGGCTTATTCCACTTAGGATAATGTCTTCAAGGTTAATATATTTGTGGCATAGATTATGTCAGAATTTCCTTCAAGGCTGAATAATATTGAGTTGTCTGTATTAATGTATACCATATTTTGTTTTTTCATTCATCTGTCAGTGGCTGCTTGGGTTACTTTCTCCTTTTAGCTATTGTGAATAATGTTGCTATGAATTTGAGTACAGAAATGTCTGTTTGAGGTTTTGCTTTCAATTGTTTTGGAAGTAGAATTGCTAGATCATATGGTAATTCTATTTTTAATTTTTTGGAAAACTACCATACTATTTTCCATAGCAGATTCACCAGTTTACATTCCCACTAGCAGTGCCCAGGGGTTCCAATATCTCCACATCCTCTCTAACAGTTGTTATTTTCTTTGTTTTTTATAATAGCCATCCTAAATATGAAGTGTTATTTCATTGTGGTTTATTAATGGCATATTCCTAATGATTAGCAATGTGGGGCACCTTTCCATGTGCTTTGTAACTATTTGTATATCTTCTTTGGAGAAACATCTATTCAAGTCTTTTGCCCATTTTTAAATTGAGTCATGGGGTATTTTTTGTTTGTTTGTTTTTGCTTTTGTTGAGTTGTAGTACTTTACTCTGGAAAATAACCTCTTATCACATATATGATTTTTAAGTCTTTATTCTCATTTTTTGAGTTAACTTTGCATTCCCTTGATAGTGTCTTTTGATGTATAAAAGGTTTAAAGTTCAATGTAGTCCAACTTATCTATTTTTCTTTTTGTTGCTTATGATTTTCATGTTATGGCCAGTAAATCATTGTCAAATCTAATGTTTTTCCCCTATCTTTGTAATGCTTTTCCTCTATGTTTGCTTATAAGGGTTTTATAGTTTGGGGTCTTACAGTTAGGTCTCTGATCCATTTTGAGTTAATTTTTGCCTATGATGCAAAGTTAGAGTTCACTGTCATTCTTCTGCATGAGAATATCATTCCCTAATATCACTTGTTAAAACTTTCATCAATTTTTGAAAATTTGTTCAAATATTGTTCAAGCATATGTTCAAATATTGCTTCTGTTACATACCTTCTTGCCTATTTTTCTTTTAGAACATTTAACAATATATACTACATCTCTTACTCTTTTATGATTTTTGTTCCCATTTTCTCTCCATGATTTAATCTGGTATTTTACACTGACTTAGGGTCTAGTTCCTAATTATCTGTGCTGGGTCCAATCTAACAAACCCAGCTATTAAACTCTTAATTTTTCTTACTGTATCTTTTAGTTTCTATGCCTTAAGAAAATGAACATTATGGCCTGACCGATGGATATCAGTTAAGTTTCACCAATCAGTGGTACTTAAACAAAAGATTAAAGAAAGAGGAGAGTGAGGACAGGTTATTTTTCACCTTGGTCACCTCCTTCCACCCCTGAAGGTTATTTGCTGTCCTGCAGGATCAGGTTCTACCAGGAAGCTCTGTAACATGGATTTTTCTAACTTCAAAACTGTTATTCCTTCCTTTCTTCAGCCTTAAAGGAGATAACGTGCCCTGCTAGTACCAGTTCCTAAACAGTGCTCTAACTCTAGTGCTTTCCTGATATTCTACACTTAGCTTTGCAAATAGTGCTCTCATTCAACACTTCTCAAATCATTCAATTGGGTGCGTCATCTTTTTCTTGCTGGGACATTGACTACAGTGGATTTTACATATAGAATGTCTTGGTTTATCAATGTTTTGTTGACAGGTTTCTGGATTTTGTCATACTTCAAAGGTCATTTTCATACATATATTGTCTGAATAAAGTATCCCATGGTTTGCTTTCACGGTTTCAAATTTTATATTCTAATCTATGATAAATTTTGGGTGTTTTATTATAATGCTAAAAATGAGATGACTCATTTTTTCTTACAATTTTTGTGACTATTCTTACTTGTTTATGTTTGACATTTAAAATCTGCTTATTAAATTAAAATATGTTTCTGGTATTTCTATTAAACAAGTATAAAATTTATAGATTACAGATAAATAAATCTTTTAGGGTCCAATTAGTCATGAGTGTGGATACCACTATTCTTTCTATTTGTTCAAGTCTTCATTTGTATTTTCACTGGTTTCAGAGTTTTCTTTGCAAAGATTGTTTACAATTCTTGTTACTCTAGCTGTTTTACCAAAGTTGTTATTGTAAATGTTGTCTTCTTTCATTATAACTTGTTGTAGGTTTTTGTTTGTGCATCCAGTACTCTTGCCTGGAAAATTCCATGGACTGAGGAGCATGGTAGGCTACAGTCTGTGGGGTCGCAAAGAGTCGAACACGACTGAGCAACTTCACTTTCACTTATAAAGCCTAGTGATTCTTGGTGTGACTATTTTAGTTTTGAACCCAGCCACTTTACTGAGTTATCTTCATGGACATAATGGTTATATATTTTCTGTATTTTTCTTTAACCAGTCTTGGATAATAGAAATATAGAAGAAGTACTCAGCTTTTGTGTGTTGTACAAAGGTTTCCAGCAGGAGGTAGGTGTTTCTTAGCTGAGTCCCCAGGTTCAAGTGGGAGTTTCATAGCTGTGAGTAAAGGTGAGAGGAATATATGAGGATGTTTATAGATTAAGGGAGGAACATACAATAACAGAAGAGACAAAGCATATCATTGACTTGAGGGCACTGTTCAGTTTCATGGAGCAACGGGCTATGAAGTAAAGAGATGTGGACATGAGGAGGATAAGAAGAGATGTGTTCATTTAGGACCCTACAAACATGGAGGCCAGGATTTATGCTGAGAACAAGAAACTGAAGTGTTTTTAACACAAATGGAACTAGGAAGACACTGCTGATGTAGGGAATGGCTGGTTGTTTTTGGCTTAAGATGGCTGGTACAAGTGTGTTTCAATAAAATTGGAGGTAAATTTTATGATATGAATAAAGAGGAATGTGTGAGTCAAAGTCATATTAATGAGATAAAGTCTCCAAGAGTTAATGACTGACTGGCAGGGATAGGAAAGGAAAGAGAAAGTTAAATGACTCTCACTGGAGCAGTAATTGGAGAGGAAAGGATTGTGAGAGAAAGGGGACGAGTGTGATTCTGGTGATCCTCTGCATCTGAGGAGCCAGTGGAACATTTACATATTCATTTACTAAATATATCTATGGGTTGCACGTGCATGCTCTGTCACGTCCGACTCTTTGCAACCCTGTGGACTGTAGCCTGCCAGGCTCCTCTATCCATGAGTTGGTCCAGGCAAGAATCCTGCTGCTCCCTGCTCCGCTGTAACAACTAATAGAGAATGAAAAGTATGAAAATGTAATTTTATATCCAAACAGTCTGTGTCTAAAAAGAAAGAAAAGCAGCTATCGTGGCTAAATTACACCCACCACCAAATTCATATGTTGAAGTCCCCATCCCCAGTACCTCAGAATGTATGGATATATGAAGATCTTTTGAAATGTGATTAAGTTAAAATGAGGCTGTTAGGGTAGATCTAATTGAGTGTATCTAGGGTCCTTGTGATGAAAGTGAAAGAGGAGAGTGAAAAAGTTGGCTTAAAGCTCAACATTCAGAAAACGAAGATCATGGCATCCAGTCCCATCATTTCATGGTAAATAGATGGGGAAACAGTGTCAGACTTTATTTTTTTGGGCTACAAAATCACTGCAGATGGTGACTGCAGCCATGAAATTAAAAGACACTTACTCTTTGGAAGAAAAGTTATGATCAACCTAGATAGCATATTCAAAAGCAGAGATATTACTTTGCCGATTAAGGTCCGTCTAGTCAAGGCTATGGTTTTTCCAGTAGTCATGTATGGATGTGAGAGTTGGAGAAGGCTGAGCAGTGAAGAATTGATGCTTTTGAAGTGTGGTGTTGGAGAAGACTCTTGAGAGTCCCTTGGACTGCAAGGAGATCCAACCAGTCCATTCTGAAGGAGATCAGCCCTGGGATTTCCTTGGAAGGAATGATGCTGAAGCTGAAACTCCAGTACTTTGGCCACCTCATGTGAAGAGTTGACTCATTGGAAAAGACTCTGATGCTGGGAGGGATTGGGGGCAGGGGGAGAAGGGGACGACAGAGGATGAGATGGCTGGATGGCATCACAGACTCAATGGACGCGAGTCTGAGTGAACTCCGGGAGTTGGTGATGGACAGGGAGGCCTGGTGTGCTGCAAATCATGGGGTCACAAAGAGTTGCACACGACTGAGCTATGGAACTGAACTGAACTTAGGGTCTTTGTAACAAGAGGAAGAGTCATCAGGAATGCTCATGAGCAGAGGGTCAGTATGTGGTGAGGCAATGAAAGGGCAGCCATCTGGAAGCCAAGGAGAGAGGCCTCAGAACCAACCCTGCTGGCACATTGAGCTTGAAGTCCAACCTCCTGTATGTGGGAGAAAGTAAATTTCTGTTATTTATGCCCTTCCATCTGTGTTATTTTGTTATGGTAGCCCTAGCAAAGAAACAGTGACTGATGATTACAATATATATTCACGTGCACACAAAACAAATAAATGACAGAGATCAAGAACCAGATAAAGAAGATGAATATGGATTGTTTTCTCTAATTTTATTTTTGACTATATATATTTAAAATGTGCAACATGATGATTAACATACATACACGTTTTGGAATGATTTTTAAAATCAAGACAATTAGCACATCCATCATCTCACATACTTAAATTCTGTGTGTGTGTGTGGGGGGGTAATAATACTTAAAATCTATTCTCAAGGACTTTCAAGAATGCTATATTTGAAATAATGCAATACTATTAACTATAGTGATTTATTTTTCTTAAATATTTTCAGAGTAACTCAGTATTTAAATTTAATATTCTTTCAGCAAAAATTATAATTTAGTAATAGAACTTAGATATGTTTAAATCACTTCTTTTATTATCTTTGCCATTTTCTTTGGTGACAAATAAAGTTCCTATTATTGTTTAAATCTCAGAATAATTCAATCCAAGGATAAAGTATGTAAGTAAAATGCTTCTTATTCTGTGACATGATTATTAGATGTTATGCTTCAGTATGCTGATCTTTCATTTATAAGATAATTTTTGAAGCATTACTCTTAGTGTATTATACAGAAGAGATGTTTCCAGAAAGGTAAATAAAATAACTTGCTGTAGTTTTATTTTTTTAGTAAATGCTAATTCTTCAGTCTTTAACAAATTATTAGTGGGAAATAAACTCATACTTTAGTGTTTCTGGAAATCAGTTTGTGATCTCAATACGAAAACAATAGCTGTGAAAATAAAATCCATCTTTTGTGAGCCTAATTTTCTCAGATTCTTTGGATTGAGAAAGCTAAATCAGTAGTAGTCAGCCAAGTAGTCAAAAAGGGTAGTTTTTGTCAGTTCAGTTCAGTCACTCAGTTGTGTCCGACTCTTTGCGACCCCATGAATTGCACCATGCCAGGCCTCCCTGTCCATCACCAACTCCCGGAGTTCACTCAGACTCACGTCCATCAAGTCCGTGATGCCATCCAGCCATCTCATCCTCTGTCGTCCCCTTCTCCTCCTGCCCCCAATCCCTCCTAGCATCAGAGTCTTTTCCAATGAGTCAACTCTTCACATGAGGTGGCCAAAGTACTGGAGTTTCAGCTTCAGCATCATTCCTTCCAAAGAAATCCCAGGGCTGATCTTCAGAATGGACTGGTTGGATCTCCTTGCAGTCCAAGGAACTCTCAAGAGTCTTCTCCAACACCACACTTCAAAAGCATCAATTCTTCAGTGCTCAGCCTTCTTCACAGTCCAACTCTCACATCCATACATGACCACAGGAAAAACCATAGCCTTGACTAGATGGACCTTAGCCGGCAAAGTAATGTGTCTGCTTTTGAATATGCTATCTAGGTTGGTCATAACTTTTCTTCCAAGGAGTAAGCGTCTTTTAATTTCATGGCTGCAGTCACCATCTGCAGTGATTTTGGAGCCCAGAAAAAATAAAGTCTGACACTGTTTCCACTGTTTCCCCATCTATTTCCCATGAAGTGATGGGATCGGATGCCATGATCTTCATTTGCTGAATGTTGAGCTTTAAGCCAACTTTTTCACTCTCCTCTTTCACTTTCATCAAGAGGCTTTTTAGCTCCTCTTCACTTCCTGCCATAAGGGTGGTATCATCTGCATATCTGAGGTGATCTATATTTCTCCTGGCAATCTTGATTCCAGCTTGTGTTTCTTCCAGTCCAGCGTTTCTCATGATGTACTCTGCCTAGAAGTTAAATAAGCAGAGTGACAATATACAGCCTTGACGTACTCGTTTTCCTATTTGGAACCAATCTGTTGTTCCATGTCCAGTTCGAACTGTTGCTTCCTGACCTGCATACAGATTTCTCAAGAGGCAGGTCAGGTGGTCTGGTATTCCCATCTCTTTCAGAATTTTCCACAGTTTATTGTGATCCATACAGTCAAAGGCTTTGGCATAGTCAATAAAGCAGAAATAGATGTTTTTCTGGAACTCTCTTGCTTTTTCCATGATCCAGCGGATGTTGGCAATTTGATCTCTGGTTCCTCTGCCTTTTCTAAAACCAGCTTGAACATCAGGGAGTTCATGGTTCACGTATGGCTGAAGTCTGGCTTGGAGAATTTTGAGCATTACTGTACTAGCATGTGAGATGAGTGCAATTGTGCGGTAGTTTGAGCATTCTTTTGCATTGCGTTTAGTCAGCCAAGTAGTCAAAAAGGGTAGTTTTTGTAGGCCACTTAAATTCAAGATACTTTATTTCCAATCATTGCCTCTCTGCTGGGGTTTACACAAGTTTTTCAACAGTGTCCACCTTCAAATGTTTCCAGATACCAAGATTTAAGCTATGTTTTTTGACACTTATGAATTTACTTTTTTAAGAAGTATCACTTAAATTATGTTTTAAAAGCATATGATTTCCCCTTTATAGTGCTTGAAAAATATGTAATTGAGATTACAGAGATGAACAGGTCTCTGTGACCCTGGGCCTCTGATTCAGGTAATTCATTAATTTGGAAGCCAAATCAGACTGGCTTAAACAATAGAATTTGCCAGTGCCCATGTTGAAAAGTCCAGAGTATTGGCAGACTACAGGTACAGATTAATCAAGCTTCCATTCCATTTTTCCGGAACTCTTTTGGCAATCCTTTCTTGGCTTGTTTGACCATATTCTCTCAGAGTCTCAGAAGAGTTATAGATTCTTGACGTTACTACATGAATTGTGGCTATATAGGACTCACCCCCAGAGCCTGGAGTGGTGATAATTCCTAGCAGTAGCCCAAAGAAAGAAGATACTTAAAAAGCCCCTCTATCCTTACATGCAATCATGCACCCACTTTTTTTTGAAAAAAATCTAGAAATTTATTTTATACATTTTAATTTAGTTTTTAATTGGAATATAATTGCTTTACAATGTTGTGTTTGTTACTGCTGTACAATGTGTTTCAGCTATATGTATTCATATACCCTCTTCTTCCTGCTCCCCTCATCCCACTCCTCTAGGAGAGAGCCCAGTTAAGCTCCCTGTGCTATTCAGCAGCTTCCCACTAGCTATCTATTTTACACACAGTACTGTATATACATCAATGCTACTGTCTTAATTTGTCCCACCATCTCCTTGCCCCACTGTGTCCACACGCCCATTCTCTATGTCGATATTCCTGCCCTGCAAATAAGTTCATCAGTACTATTTTTCTAGATTCCATATATATGAATTAAAATATGATATTTGTAAGATCCTTTTAAAGTAAAAATTAGAAGAATTTATTTTCAGTGAGTCACTAGTCCATGAATTTGGACTCATCGACAGTAAAAAATCTGCTTGCAATGCAGGAGACCCAGGTTCGATCCCTAGGTTGGGAAGATCCTCTGGAGAAGGAAATGGCAACCTACTCTATAGTATTCCTGCCTGGAAAATTCCATGGACAGAAGAGCCTAGCAGGCTACAGCCCATGAGGTCGCAAAGAGTCAGACATGACTGAGAGAGAGACTTCACAATTTTGCTTTTAAATTCATACAAGTACATTAGATATCTGCCTACAATAACCAACCAAATCTATGATGTATTTTTATTTCTTGACAGCACTACTACTATGCTTATTTTGAAAAGGGTAGGAGACTATCTAAATGAACCTAGGTTTTCTAAGAAGAAGCTGCTGGTTGATTTAATGTAGAGATAAGGAATTAAAAATCAGTGCTTACAAGGCTCCTTTAGGGAAATACTTTTTATTAGGTGTTAATCTAGCTGATTAGGCAGCAATCAGCCTTCTTTGTATTCTAAATAAAGCAGTTAAGAAGACAATATTGTTTCATTTACTCTGATTAGGATTCTCAATTAGGGCATGAAAGATATTTAAGATAAATGATGACAGGTGTAGAAAGAAGTTGGGCACATGATTTAGAGCTGATGTTCCACCTAAGAGCTAAAAGAGACATCATGTATATTCATATCTTAATCTTTATTGTGTGCATGCGTGCTAAGTCGCTTCAGTCGTATCTGACTCCTTGTGACCCTATGGACCATAGCCGTCCAGATTCTTCTGTCCATGGGATTCTCCAGGCAAGAATACAGGAATGGGTTCCATGCCCTCCTCCAGGGGATCTTCCCCTACCCAGGGATCAAACTTGCATCTCCTGCACTGGTAGGCAGGTTCTTTACCACTAGCACCACCTGGAAAGTCCAATATTTATTACATGAATACAATATTGTCTCTGCGGCACAGAGTTTCATAAAAATACTCATTGAAAATAATTTCCTGAATATCTATTATGTGTATGGAACTTAAAGGTACAAAATTAAGAAAGATATCCCTTACAATCAAAGATCATATGGTTTGATGGAGGAGATAAATACATACATGAATATAAGTCTAAGTACTGAAAAGGAATATAAATGAAACTCTGGTAGAAGAAGGAAGAAAGAACAGTGTGAATACTCTAGGGGTGTATGAAAAGTCTTCCCAAAGGAAGTGATTTTTCAACTGGTGATTGAAAGATGAGAGCAATAGTGATAAGCAATGGTGAGATAGGACTCTGTTTACCCCAGGAAGTAGAAAGAGTGATGCTATAAAGGAGGAATATATGTAAATGTACATCACATGGTGGGAAATGATGATATAAATGTATATTACAACCACATTTACAATGAAAGATGCTGACTCTCATGTTAAAAAAATTAAACTCCATTTTATTGTTAATGGGGAGATCATTGAAGAATGTATAATGACAGAGTTAAGGATTAGTAAAATAGTGATTATACAGAATAAGAATTCTTAAAGTTGCCTGAAGTATTATTCATGGAGAAATTTCAAAGGAAAGTAGGAAGAAGATGGAGGAAAAGCAATCATCAAATGATTGTAACAGTCCAAGTGAAAACCATTTCTATAATATCACTTGGGTGAATAACATCAGTCAGCATTGAGGGGCCTTTAGAAAGAAATTTTATGATGTGAAGAATGAGGTAAATGTTAAAGTCAAGCATAACTGTGGCTGAGACTTGTGATTACCTTTCAGTATTAATTCTCTCCTTTGTATTTAGTAACATCGCCCAGAATTTTAGCTGAGCACAAGGCCATTCAGCTAAAAGATTATATTTTAGGGATTTTATAGCTGAATGTGGCTGTGGGATTAAACTTGAACCTGAGGCATAAATGCAATTTATAGAAATTCTCATTAAAAGAGAAATGTTTCCTTCTCCCATTTCCTTTTTCCAGGTGCTGAGACATGGATGGGATTGTTACAGCACCACTAACCATCACATGCCCTGATACGGAAGCTATGTGCTGCAGAGGATGCCCCTGCTGAGGAACAGCCAGAAAGCAGGAGCCTGAGTCACTGCTGATTTCTGGGTAGCTCAAGAACGCTTGCTTGTGGACACTTTTCACCTGTCACGGAAACAAAGGTAATAGTATCAATCTGTCATTCACATTTTAGTTTTTTGTGTATATACACCTATGTTTATTCCTGATTAATGCAGTGACATGAGATTTCATATGTGAGAAACTCTATAGCAGTCAGTGGACTAGTTACATTTTAATAACACTCCCCATATTTCAATGGCTCAGAGCAACAAAGGCTTATTTTCTCACTATGTCACATGACCATGCCTAACTTTAAAAGACTGTAGAAGTGTCATCCTCTTGTAGGCTGAGAAGAGTAAAGAAACAGAAATATTGGTAAATGTCATTAATAGTTACTGCAGAAATTTTTGAAAATGATGACATTTATCAGAAAGAGAAAGCAAGAAAGAAAATGAGTATCGTGATGGATATCTTGTCTGTGGAATTCAGGTTTCTCTGTATGCAATATAAAACTTAAAATCTAAACCTGGGATTTGAATAACACTAGATGTAAGGCTGAAATTCATCTATATACCTATAGAATTTGAGTCAGTGGGGGACAGTGAAACCACTGTGGGCCAAGAGAAGATATGAAGCAAAACCTTGAATTGCTACATTTAAGTGTGCAAACTGAGGAAAAGGACCTAGTGAGAGACTGTGAAGACTGCTCAGAGATGTAGCCAGAAAGCCAGGGCAGAGTAGGGTCACAGAACCCAAAGAAGGATTTTGCAGAGAATCCATGTCAAATTTTTTTAAAAAGTGATTTGAAGTATTTGAGTAAATGAGTTTCAGAGCAGTGGTACCTGGGGAGGAAGCTTGCAATGAGTTATGATGCAATGGGGTGCGATAGAACCATTGATTTGAAAGTAGCAGTGAGGTATTTAGAGAATGACGGGAAGAAATTGATTAACTAGGACATAAAGGAGCTCCATAAGCCTTAAAAATGTCTAGGTAGATGTTAATTTTAGGAATTAACATTTTATTGAACCACCATCTAAATTTTATAAGCACCCACTGGAAACCAATATTGAATATTGATCCAGCCACTCATCTTGTATTTATACTGTTATCTGTGAGAATTCTTTCTTGACATAAACAACTGGTTCAAAAAGGACTTTCTACTATGGAGAACAGTATGGAAATTCCTTAAAAAACTGGAAATAGAACTGCCATTAGTTCAGTTCAGTCGCTCAGTTGTGTCTGACTCTTTGTGACCCCATGGATTGCAGCACGCCAGGTCTCCCTGTCCATCACCAACTCCTGGAGTTTACTCAAACTCATGTCCATCGAGTCGGTGATGCCATGCAGCCATCTCATCCTCTGTCATCCCCTTCTCCTCCTGCCCCTAATCCCTCCCAGCATCAGAGTCTTTGCCAATGAGTCAACTCTTTGCATGAGGTGGCCAAAGTACTGGAGTTTCAGCTTTAGCATCATTCCTTCCAATGAACACCCAGGACTGATCTCCTTTAGAATGGACTGGTTGGATCTCCTTGCAGTCCAAGGGACTCTCAAGAGTCTTCTCCAACACCACAGTTCAAAAGCATCAATTCTTTGGTGCTCAGCTTTCTTCACAGTCCAACTCTCACATCCATACATGACTACTGGAAAAACCATAGCCTCGACTAGATGGACCTTTGTTGGCAAAGTAATGTCTCTGCTTTTCAATATGCTATCTAGGTTGGTCATAACTTTCCTTCCAAGGAGTAAGTGTCTTTTAATTTCATGGCTGCAGTCACCATCTTCAGTGATTTTGGAGCCCCCTCAAATAAAGTCTGATACTGTTTCCACTGTTTCACCATCTATTTCCCATGAAGTGATGGGACCAGATGCCATGATCTTTGTTTTCTGAATGTTGAGCTTTAAGCCAACTTTTTCACTCTCCACTTTTAGTCACAGATAATTACCTGGAAGCATAAGATTGAATTAGATTGGGGATTGTTTTATGCCACGAGTTAAATTGTGACCTTAAAACAACTTAACAGTACATTGGTAGGAAAGCAGTTTATTCTGGGATTGAAGGAGGAAAAATATGGTGTGTTTCCAAGTTTCTCTTTGGCTTTCTGCATTGCCATCTTAAAGTTACTTATTTGGTCTGTTTTAAATTAATTCATATTAAGTGTCATGATAACACATATACCTAAGAATAAATTTGCTCCCTAATTGATTTTTCAGTAAAGTCTCCAGTTTACAATTAAGATGCACTACAGTATCAATGGGAAAAAAGCATTACCAAAATACCATGTCCAGAGCTAATTTGAACCACTGTTAAGTGGCAGATAGATCAAATGTATTGTAATGCTTCATAAGACAGAAGAATATTCAGCCTCACTGAGAAGATACAGAATATATTTTGATGAGCTTTGGTATTTGAAGTAGTATGATGAATAAAGGGGGTGGAAATGGGTGAATATTAAAAAAAAAATACCAATAGGATAAGATATGGAACTGGGGGCAGAAGTTTTGAATTCTCGCCAGTAGAAATTTGAAAAGTTCATTATGGGAAAATATAAATAACAAACACCCCTTTCCTATTCCTTCATTTGTAAAATACCAGGAACATTTTTGTGGATAAAAATATTCCAAATGTATGAGTTCTTTTCTTTTTTTTCTCCTCCCCACCCCAAAATGATGTTGATTTCCTGTGCTAATTCCCTATTTACAAGATCTTTGTTAGTTGTAGAACTGACTGTCTAGAAGAGGTAAATGATTAATTACTGTGACCAAATGAAATTTTAAGACATCTTATTTCTCTGCAAAGCTTCGTCCTTACAGGCCCATTTTGGAGAAATATTGAAAGCAGTAGAGTTATTCTTGAAAGCAGGGATTCTTAATCAGACAGGTAACATAAATGAGTGAATCAGGCTGGTTAGAGGACAAGTAGGGAGTATGGAGGCAGTGAATTAAAGAGGACATCCTATTTAAAACAGACATTTACCACTCACTGCAGTTTATTGTTGCCATATTAAAATTGATGTCCTATCTTGCCAGATCTTCCAGTTTTTAAAAGCAAGACAGAAACTCGGACCTTTATGTAAACATCTCTTAGTTTTTAAAAGACACTCTTGCAAAAATCTAAAGAATAATATCTCAACCAAATAAAACACATCTGTGTACGTTGTCCAGTTATCTGACTTACAACCTTTTGTTTCAAAAAAACCCCCAAAACTCTTTATTCTAAAATCAATCCAGAAACTAGTTATTAGTGTGTCAGGGGAGTGTAATCTCCTCTGTTCTGTCTCATCACAACAAAAATTTGAAGTGATGGACATTAAAGCCCTCGGTGTGTCACAGCTCTCAGACAGACCAGACAGTGTTATAGCTCTCAGACAGATCAGTGTTACAGTTCCGTGTTACAGCTCAGTTTTATTTAGAAAATAAAAGGAAAATACATCCTCGAGGTGAGAGGGCATGCCTACCCAAAAGACAAGAAAAGAGAGAGCCCCGGCCCTTTGGCTCCTCTTTTTATGTTTTTTTCCTCCCCCTGGGCCTGGCCTAAGTAAATTGGGCTAGCCAGGAATGCTGTTTGTTCTACATGAGGCCCTCACTCTGGTCCTCGGACCTTCCTTTGTTCTATTTTCACGGGCTTTTCCCTTCCTTGTCTTTTAGCCACCACCATTCTGGGCTCCTCTTTCTTATTCTAACTACCTAACAAGTGTAAATTTAAGCATGACAATATCCCAGGTATTGTGAGGGACACACACAAAAGATGAGTAAAACAGGACCACAGTCTGAAAAACTTGAGAAAATAAGAATACATCAAACTAGAAGCATAAAATGGATCGCCAGGGTTTACGTTGACCACTTTTCTATACACACACATAGACATACACACATACACACACACACACACACACACACACACACACACTTCAGTGGCAAATCAATCTATTTAAAATCTATTCTTGATGGGGAAAAATAAAGACAGAGTAGTAACTTGTATTTTTTCATATAAAAACAAGTAGCAGCTTCCATACCATGATAAAATTTCTTGTTTCTGGGAATTTTTGCATTCTAAGGAATCAATGTCAAACTCAAAATACCATGTGACCCCTTAAAGGAGAATTTATTATTATTTTTTTTGTACAGAGCTTGAAATTCAGTACTCAGTGGTCCACATATGTTAGATTTTTAGGAGATCTGAATAACTTCTAAGCATGAAGGGAAATTTTGTGCTGAACTGATGTGACAGCAAAGCAGTGAACCCTTATCTTAAATAAGCAGAAGAAAATTAATCTGAAAGTAGTTGGCTTGAACTAAGAGCAGTTTTAATTGGGTGATTCATTTGTAAGTCTTTCTCTTTATAGTTGAGCAGAAAACTGCATTAAATGGAATGAAAAATTTTTAGGGGACCTGAAAAGCATTGATATTTTATTTAATAGCTTTGAAATGAACATTTCTCCAATGTACTGTAAGAGACAGCACTTTCCTTTCCCTAAATTCTCTAGTAGATTTATTTTTTCTTTCTCCAACAAGGGTCATCTTTCCATCTTCTGTTCCAAGAGTGAACAAGGATGATCAGAGCTCAGAGTGCCTTATAACTTGATTTTGTAACACACTCTCTCCCAATACAGCTAATTATTTTTGCTCCCTCTTCTCTCTTTCCCTCTTGCCCACCAGCCAGGCAGGATTAACCTCCTGGAGCTCTGAACTAAGGAGCCTGTCAACTCTGGGTGTGTACCCCAGTCCTGCTTTGTGTGCTATGTCACTTCAGTCATGTCTGACTCTTTGTGATCCTCTGGACTGTAGCCCACCAGGGTCCTCTGTCCATGGGATTCTCCAGGCAAGAATACTGGAGTGAGTTGCCATGCCCCCCTCCAGGGGATCTTCCCGGCGCAGGGATCAAACATTTGATTAAAAACTCTCTGAGACTCTACCTGTGAAGTATAGATAAGAAATATATACATTGTAAGATTTTTTGTTAAGTGAAAGTGAAGTTGCTCAGTCGTGTCCGACTCTTTGCAGTCCCATGGTCTGTAGCTTACTAAGTTCCTCCATCCACGGGATTTTTCCAGGCAAGCATACTGGAGTGGGTTGCCATTTCCTTCTTCAGGAGATCTTCCCAACCCAGGGATTGAACCCAGGTCTCCTGCATTGTAGGCAGATGCTTTACTGTCTGAGCCACCAGTGAAGATTTTTTGTTAGAATGAAATTAAATAATGCCTAGTAGTTTGTGGGACTTGACTCTCTTCCCTTCTGTTCAACCCTACTGCTAACTTCAATTTTTCTTTTCTGTCTTGCTGTTTGGTTTCTTGGGAGTGTTCTGAGGCATCTGGAGGAAAAGCTTTATCCCCAGTGGTGGTATAAAGTGTTGAAGAAGTTTTATGGTGTGAGACCCAGAAAGCCATCTATAATCATTCATACCTCAGAATATAAAGTTTGAGGCATAATTAAGTTTTACTCGATCATTGTGATCTTTCTTAAAAAATTGATCAGATAGCAAGTTATAATTAATTGTTAAGTATTTAGTATGTGCTGAGTGTTGCTCAGAGTCTAGTTAAAGTATGATCTTTACTAGAGTCACCTACCCAGAGAAGCAAAATGAGCTTTAAGAAAAAACAAAAAGAGAGAGTGAGGGAGAGAGGGTGGGATGAATTGAGAATTCATCATTGACATTCATAGACTACCATGTGTAAAATATATAGCTAGTATAAGCTTATATGTAACCCAGGGAGCCCAACCTGGCACTCTGTGATGACCTTGAGGAGTTGGGTGGGGGAGAGGGAGGCCCAGGAGGGAGGGGATATATACATAGTTATGACTGATTCACGTTGTTGTACAGCAGAAACCAACACAACATTGTAAATTAATTATCCTCCAGTTAAAAAAATTAAGATAAAAAAGGAAAAGACAAAGCAACAGAGAGAAATAAAAGAAAACTATAAGCTGGTAAAGTGTTAATGTACTCTTCTGGACTCTGTGAGCTCTAGAAAAGAAGTATGAGTGGAATTGGACTAGACAAAGGTGGCTGGTGGTGATGTGGGACCTTCAGGCTTTGAAGGAAGAAAAAAGGGAGAATATTCCAGGCAGTGAGAGCAATCAGAGGGGAAGCAGGAAAGAGTACTCCTTAGCCCATGTGCTCAAGCTTCCACTCGCAGCTTAGAAACTGTTCGATTCATCAGTGCTAACAAGGCCCAGGGCCTAGGTCCACATGCCCCTCGACATGTATTTAGTATAATTGATCTTCTCTTTGGACACAACACTTTATCTCCACAAGTACTAGTGACCAGGTCTCCAGGGATGTATATTTAGATCCAGGCCTCCTAACACATGTGTATTTCCTTATCCCCTGAATGTGCTCCAGGCCACACTCTCCACCTGGGCTTGGAATGTGTTAGGTAAAAATAAAAATAATAATGTCAGCAACTATCTCAGGTTTATAATGTGGAGCAAACTTTAAAAAAATAAATTTCTCTCCTTCTCTCTTTAGAACATCTTATTGTTGACAATCCAGTCTCAGAAATTCTGATTTGAAGAATGAAAAAGAAAAATGATTGTATTCATCATTACCCCATAGTACTTGGCTCTGGCACTTTATTCCAGAGACAAAAAAAGTAAAGAGATGCATTTGAAAGAGAAGGAATGAATGATACTCCCTGAAAGGAAGTATTTTCCTTCTGAGACAATGAGAAGACAGAATGAAGTGTGACTCTATAAAAATCTCCAGCTACTTATTTTGGTTTCTGAGCAGATTTAAATGATGCTATGTTTTAAAAGTAAGAATAGGATTTTATAGCACATATAATGCACATAAACATACACACATGTAACTAGACTGTACAGGTGTGCTTTTTAAAATTTGCTACCAACAAGTACTTTCATTTAAAATCTACCCCATACTGCACTCAGTGTCCTGAAAGTTAGACTTCTGGTTATTGCTTTTCTGTTAGCTGCTTTGTTTGGATTTCATTGACTAAATTTGTTGTAAAGGAGTTTCATGTTCAGTGTTTAAGCTATTAGTGAATTTCCCTTCTCTTTACAAGAGTAGACATCAAACATTATGGAAAATTTATGCATTATTAGCAACCTATTGGATTTATGTGCTGTCTCTGAGATAGCTGTTTAAGATGGAGGAAAAAATGTTTATTTTTACTTATTATTAAATCTGTGTGAAGATCAAGAAGCAACAGTTAGAACTGGACATGAAACAGATTGGTTCCAAATTGGGAAAGGAGTACGTGAAGGCTGTGTATTGTCACTCTGCTTATTTAACTTGTATGCAGAGTACATCATGAGAAATGCTGGACTGGATGACACACAAGCTGTAATCAAGATTGCTGGGATATCAATAACCTCAGATATGCAGATGACACCATCCTTATGGCAGAAAGTGAAGAGGAACTAAAGAGCCTCTTGATGAAAGTGAAAGAGGAGAATGAAAAGTTGGCTTAAAGCTCAACATTCAGAAAACGAAGATCATGGCTTCTGGTGCCATCGTTTTCATGGCAAATAGATGGGGAAACGAAACAGTGTCAGACTTTATTTTTTGGGGCTCCAAAATCACTGCAGATGGTGACTGCAGCCATAAAATTAAAAGACACTTGCTTTCATGTTATGACCAACATGGGCAGCTTATTAAAAGCAGAGACATTACTTTGCCAACAAAGGTCTACCTAGTCAAAGCTATGGTTTTTCCAGTAGCCATGTATGGATGTGAGAGTTGGACTATAATGAAAGCTGAATGCCGAAGAACTGATGTGGTGTTGAAGAAGACTCTTGAGAGTTCCTTGGACAGCAAGGAGATGCAACAGTCCATCCTAAAGGAAATCAGTCCTGAGTATTCATTGGAAGGAATGATGCTGAAGCTGAAACTCCAATACCTTGGCCACCTGATATGAAGGACTAACTCATTGGAAAAGACCCTGATGCTGGGAAGGATCAAAGGTGGGAGGAGAAGGGGACGACAGAGGATGAGATGGTTGGACGGCATCACCAACTCGATGGACATGAGTTTGAGTAAACTCTGGGAGTTGGTGATAAACAGGGAGGCCTGGAATACTGAATTCCATGGGGTCGCAAATAGTTGGACATGACTGAGAGACTGAACTGATAAATAAAAATCACTCAGCATGATTTTTAAATAGTAGCTAAAACTAGTTTTTGTACCTTCAAAGCTATAGATTTCAATTATTCCCATTATCCATGTGTACCAAGAGGTGAATTTTTGAAAGTAAGATGGTGTAATTAAAATTAGCTAAGGTTAAAAATGCTTCTTATTCTTCTGGTTTGAATATTGAGGACTTGATAGTAGTATCTAAATCAGTAAAGAAAACGAGGGTATGCTATAGTAGAATTCAAAGAGTCCTCAGGTAGCCTCTCGGAGGAAAGGAATATTTATAGTATATAAACATTCCTTCTAATCTACATGTAATATCATACAGTTACTTTGGGAACTATGGAATGAATGAAAAGAAGGGTGGTAGAAGGAAGAAGAGAGGGAAGGAGGGAGACAGGAAGGAAAGGAAATATGGGTCATAGTCTTTGCTGTGTTACTTCTTAGTTTTTTAAACTTCTTCCCTTGATGCCATTTTCCACATCTGTAAAATTAGGGCTGAAAAGTGACATGAACTGAGCAGCCAGCAGACTAAGTCCATAGGATCGCAAAGACTGGACATGACTGAAGTGAGTTAGCACGCACACAAGGGTACCTTAGCTCCACATTCTATGATTTAGTAATTCATCTAAATAAATAATAAAAATATTTTTGCATGTGGTTCTTCAAAGCTCTAGTGGTCTTAAAAGCCAGTTGTGTATGAGAGGCTTTGCAGCGTGGGGCTTCCCTTGGTAGTTCAGATGGTAAAGAATCTGCCTGCAGTGTAGGAGACCTGGGTTTGATCCCTGAGTTGGGAAGATCCCCTGGAGAAGGGAATGGCAAACCACTCCATTTTTCTTGCCTGGAGAATTCCATGGATAGACCATGGGGTCACAAAGATTTGGATATGACTGAGTGACTAACAATTTCACTTTCTGGTATGGAAGGAATAAGGACAGACACCTGCCTTAAGAGTCAGACATCCCTTATGCAGATATCTCCTGGGCCTGAACTTCCTCAGCAATATAGCACAGGTGTGCTGGCCTCACTGGCTTGAGATGAGGACTGACAGCACAGCATTTAGCTTGGTGTCATGCATTTGGCTCATGGGCAGGATTTCAGGCATAGGGCACATTCTTGATACACAGGAAATCTTCATTAGAACTTTTAGGCATCTATCAAGGAAAGATTAATTATTAATTCATGTGCCAGAGCATAGAGTAATTAGATTTTGAATTTTGAAGGGGTCTTGCTATCTTTCAGTCCAGCTCTCTCATCATTACTAATTAAGGAACAGAAATTCTAAGTTTCAGTAACTTGCTAAGGCCATTCAGTGGTCTTGTTGCAAAGTCAGAAGTAAAATTCTGGCCTCCTAACTCCCAGTCCACAGTATATTTCTTGAAATAACACAAGCCTAGAAATGCCAGAGGACTGAGTGTCATAATACAGGTTTCTCTGCTTTGATATCCTGACACCTTTCTACTACTATTCCTTGGGGTTTTTTTTTTTTTTTTGAACCACAAAGGTACCTGAGGTCTACTTGGAGAGAATAAAAGTAGCCTCTCACATAGTGCTTCCGGGTATTTCCTCAGGGACCACAATGAAAAATCTTGGCCATAAGAAGGTGCATGAGGTCTGCAATAGAATTGACCCTTACTAACATGACCTCACATCAGTAGAGTTCATCATATGCTCTGAGGGGGTGCTGCTCTACTCACTGCCTACACGTATGGAGTGGTTAGTTTGCTAATACCTGCCTGAGAGTATCCATATAACACTGATTCAGACTATGCCTTTTCTGTTACGAATATGTACAGTGTTTATTTGCAGCATAGCCAGTTTGACAGCTACAGTCCTTTGCAAATACTCTCGTTAGTGATAGCTTGTTCCAGTTTATCTTTCTTCTGTTGTTGTTTAGTTGCTATGTCCTATTTGACTCTTTTGCGACCCCCGTGGACTGTAGCCCACCAGGCTCCTCTGTCCATGGGATTTCCCGGGCAAGAATACTGGAGTGGTTACCATTCCCTTCTCCAGGAGATCTTCCCGACCCACGGATTGAACTCATGTCTCCTGCATTGACAGGCAGATTCGTTATCACTGAGCCACCTGGGAAGCCCTGTCTTTCTTTACCCAGTTGGAGATTTACATACAAGTAGCACAGGTACCGACAAAGGTCCATCTAGTCAAGGCTATGGTTTTTCCAGTGGTCATGTATGGATGTCAGAGTTGAACTATGAAGAAAGCTGAGTGCCAAAGAATTGATGCTTTTGAACTGTGGTGTTGGAGAAGACTCTTGAGAGAGTCTTAAGATCTCCTTGGACTGCAAGGAGATCCAACCAGTCCACTCTAAAGGAGATCAGTCCTGGGTGTTCTTTGGAAGAACTGATGCTGAAGCTGAAAATCCAATACTTTGGCCACCTCATGAGTAGAGTTGACTCACTGGAAAAGACCCTGATGCTGGGAGGGATTGGGGGCAGGAGGAGAAGGGGACAACAGAGGATGAGATGGCTGGATGGCATCACTGACTCGATGGACGTGAGTTTGAGTGAACTCCGGGAGTTGGTGATGGACAGGGAGGCCTGGTGTGCTGCGATTTATGGGGTCACAAAGTCACACAACTGAGCAACTGAACTGAACTGAACTGAGCACAGGTACCAGCAAGGAGATATAGCTGGGGAATAAGTTGTCTGAACCAAAAAATCATAAGAGGAAAGACTCAGCTTGGCAGCCCCTAAAGCCTACACTCACATCAACTAACTCCAAACTAGGGGTTCAGCTCCAAAGAGTCATAGGGTCTAGAGCCAATCACATTATTTGCCAATCATGTTAAACCACCATTACACACATTTTCTATTGTGATTTCAACAGAATGAACTAAAAAAACAGCATCAGGAAGTCTTAAAAGATGAAAGAAGGCCCTGAAGTTTCATTTGTAGATTTTAAAATACAGATGTGAGAGAGTTCTACAATAATTGCCTTGATGGTGGTGAAATAACTATGAACCAGCTCACGTAAATAGGATTTTCCATGATACCACTAGGGAGAGAGTCTGTTGGAGAGGCCTCCAGACTGAGAGCAAAATACTGGGGTTTGTTTATCTTAGGTGACTTTCTTTAAAAAAGCTCAGTTTCTGAGATGCAGCTTCTAATCCATTAAATGAAATAATAATTTTTACTTATCTCACAAGTTAGAATAACAGTGTGTATAAAACACTTTAGAGATGATAAAGATCCAAACAAATATACTCTACATCATAATAACATCAGTCATAGAAGACTTTTTACATTTCATATATAGGCACTGGTTCCACTACAGTATAGATCAGAAAGCAGTGATTAATATTAGTATTATATTTCATAGATTAATATTCATGAAGTGAAGTGAAGTTGCTCAGTCGTGTCCAACTCTTTGTGACTCTATGGACTGTAGCCTACCAGGCTCCTCAGTCCATGGGATTCTCCAGGCAAGAATACTGGAGTGGGTTGCCATTATATTAATATTTCTCCCTACCATAACTCCATGAAGCTCTGCGCATTCACCAGTTACTGCAGTCACATTTTTCATCCAAAGTATATTTTCAGGTGTCTGTTCTGTATCAGGTACTATTCTTGGCTGCTGTAATAATTTAGAGGACAAACTGCCTTCACTGTGCTCACATTCTAGCAGAGAGCTGAAGGTAGAGGGAAGATGATAAACATAATAAAGAAGAAAATTGGGCTTCCCTTGTGAGTAGCTGGTAAAGAATCCATTTGCAATGTGGGAGACCTGAGTTTGATCCCTAGGTTGGGAAGATCCACCCCCCGCCTGCCCCCCGAGAAGAGAAAGGCTACCCACTCCAGTATTTTGGCCTGGAGAATTCCATGGACTGAAGATAGAGGGAAGATGATAAACTTAATAAAGAAGAAAATTATAAAGCATAATAAAGAAGAAAATTATAAAACATACTGAATGGTGATTAGTATTATATGTAAAAAAAATTAATACACAGAAATATCAGTTCAGTTCAGTCGCTCAGTCATGTCCAACTCTCTGTGACCCCATGGACTGCAGCATGACAGCCTTTCCTATCCATCACCAACTCCTGGAGCTTGCTCAAACTCATGTCCATCAAGTAGGTGATGCCATCCAACCATCTCATCCTCTGTTGTCCCCTTCTCCTCCCGCCTTCAATCTTTCCCAGCATCAGGGTCTTTTCAAATGAGTCAGTTTTTCACATCAAGTGGTCAAAATATTGGAGTTCCAGCTTCAGAGTCAGTCCTTCCAATGAAGAAGCAGGACTGATTTCCTTTAGGATTGACTGATTTTATCTTCTTGCAGTCCAAGGGAATCTCAAGGGTCTTCTCCAACACTACAGTTCAAAAGCATCAATTCTTTGGCACTCAGCTTTCTTTATGGTCCAACTCTGGCATCCATACATGACTACTGGAAAAACCATAGCTTTGACTAGATGGATCTTTGTTGGCAAAGTAATGTCTCTGGTTTTAAATATGCTTTCTAGGTTGGTCATAGCTTTTCTTCCAAGGAGCAAGCATCTTAATTTCATGCTGCAGTTACCATCTGCAGTGATTTTGGAACCCAAAAAAATAAAGTGTGTCACTGTTTCCATTGTTTCCCCATCTATTTGCATGAGGTGACGGGACTGAATGCCATGATCGTCGTTTGAATGTTGAATTTTAAGCTGGCTTTTTCACTCTCCTCTTTCACGTTCATCAAGTGGTTCTTTAGTTCTTCTTCACTTTCTGCCAAAAGGATGGTGTCATCTGCATATCTGAGATTATTGATGTTTCTCCTAGCAATCTTAATTCTAGCTTATGCTTCATCCAGCCCAGCATTTCGCATGATGGACTTTGTATATAAGTTAAATAAGCAGGGTGACCATATATAGTCTTGATATACTCCTTTCCCGATTTTGAACCAGTCTTTTGTTCCATGTCCAGTTCTAACTATTGATTCTTCCCCTGCAAACAGGTTTCTCAGGAGGCCAGTAAGGTGGTCTGGTATTCCGTTCTCTTGAGGAGTTTTCCACAGCTTGTTGTGATCTACACAGTCAAAGGCTTTGGCATAGTCAATAAAGCAGAAATAGATGTTTTCCTGGAACTCTCTTGCTTTTTCGATGGTCCAGTGGATGTTGGCAATTTGATCTCTGGTTCCTCTGCCTTTTCTAAATCCAGCTTGAACATCTAAAAGTTCACAGTTCACGTATTATTGAAGCCTGGCTTGGAGAATTTCAAGCATTACTTTGCTAGCATGTGAGATGAGTGCAGTTGTGCAGTAGTTTGAACATTCTTTGGCATTGCCTTTCTTTGGGATTGAAATGAACACTATAGAATTGAGAGATCAGAAAGAAGAGCTCTTGTGCAGTGTGATGATAGCAGAGCCAAGAAGAAGAAAAACAACTCTTCTTTCTTGGGAATAACTAAGGTAATGAAAGTCATAGACTCTTTGATTACTCTCAACTTGTTTTCCTCTCTATAAAAACTTTCTCTCTCCCTTGCTGTCGGGGGCCTTGCAGGTGACTCATCATGGTTGCAGACCTTAAATTGCAATTCTCAGCTAATCTTGACTGCCACTCTATCTTTCTCACCAACTGTAGAGTTTGAAGGCATGTCTTTCTCCTGGATCAGAGCTCATGCCACCATTGCATTTGAAGCTCTCCAGACTTTTTTCAGGATTCTATTTAAATGTGTTATCTTTCTGGATCAGGTTTTGTTCTATATTCGAGTACTTGCTTGGTATGTCTCAAGATCAGACTGTTTGGACCCAAGATAGCAGCTGAAAATGCCCTTGACGCAGATCCATCAGGAAGGGGCTGCTTCTTTGAATCTGTGCTGGTTATCAGCCTTTGTCACACTCCTTGGAAAGACTGTCCTCTAGAGTACGATTGAAAAAAATCTTTGGCTTGCCCCATTGGGACCAATCTGTTATATAGGGATGTCTAGGATTAGCTTACAAGCCATTTGAATTAAGCCATTCATTTTGTAAGCGGTTTAAGCTATTTGAAAGTGGTCCTTTACTCCAGGAGAAAAAAAACCTGAGAAATGAGATCCAAGTTATCTAAATATTTTGAAGGCATCTCCACCACAGAGATTTTAGCTAATTTTATGTCTAAAAACTGTAGTTCTTCCTAGTGTGCATTTTTAATTAAATGGACCAACCTGACTAAAGGTAATTTAGAATACCAATGGCCACTACTGGGAACTTTTGAAATCCTCAAACATAATTTCCTTAAAACCAAATTGGACATCATTTACAAATTTCCAGAACTGTATGGAATGGTTAAGCTTACTTAATGGGTAAGTAAGCTTACTTACTTCAATGGGTGTGTAATTCAGTGGGTAAGTAAGTAAGCTTACTTACTTACTTCAGTGGGTACAATGCTTACTTCAGTGGGTATTTTGAGGCTTTCCAATTTTATCAGGAGTCAAAAATTGCCTGTGTGCAAAATACATTTTTAAGATTAACTGAGGCAAATGAACAATTTTAAAAAGATGAAATGGTCCCCAAAGCCTCAGATTTCTCTTGACTTCTTTATCTCGGGCTTTGCCCCTGGAGTTATCTTCCTCTTTCCTTCCTATGCCACCGGCTCCTCCTCTATACCCTCAATTCCCCCATACTAATTACCTCACCAGATTTTCTGTTTCCTCTGAACTCTTTCCTTCTGAACTTGTCAGAACCTCTCCCTTTAAGCCTTCTGAGGATCCAGAGGCTAAACCCTTAATTTCTTAAACTCACAGGACTAAAGCTGAACTTCGAGTCACAGATATTTTCCCAAAGTAACTGAAGATCTCCACAGATTTGCTGATAAATTTAATATAGTCAATCAAACCTATCACCTGGTTTGTCTAACTTCTATCAGCTAGTCTATATGCTTGTCAGCAAAGGCCAGGCACAGCATTGGATGACAACCACCAATTGGAAAAGCCCTGAAAGGTCTCTAGAATTATAACTGGGAGACTAGCTTGCTAACTTATTATACTATCAGGCATCAGTAGTTGATAGGTGACTTTATTGAGCAATTCTTGGAGCTTTTTAGTAGTCTGTTGATTGGAACAAAATACAAGTTTGCACACAGAAATATGTTGAACCTGTTCATGATTTTTATAATTGATTTCAGATTGTTTCTAAAGAAAATTCTGGTCTTCCTTCAGATGTTGATTCCAACTGATAGCTTTTAATTCTATATTTATTAATGGACTGACCTAGGACATTTCCCTTCTAGTAAAAAGGACCAGGATGGAATGGCAAACAATGTCCACTCCAGATTTAGTTAACCTGGCAAAGCAGCTCTCTGTTCCTCTAGATGTGTGTGTGTGTGTGTGTGTGTGTGTTAGTCTGTCAATCATGTCCAACTCTTTCTGACCCCATGGACTACAGCCCAAACAGACTTCTCAGTCCATCAGGATTCTCCAGGCAAGAATACTGGAATAGGTTGCCATGTCCGCCTCCAGGGGATCTTCCCAACCCAGGAATCCAACTGGGGTCTTCTGCATCGCAGGCAGATTCTTTACCATCTGAGCCACCAGGGAAGCCCTTGTTCTCTAGATGAGCAATCTCCAAAGAAGACCACCGAAGTTCTTCATCTTCACCTCTAACAAATGAAGGTTCTGCTGGTAAAAAATCTGCCTGAAATGTGGAAGACCTGGGTTCAATTCCTGGATTGGGAAGATCCCCTGGAGAAGGGAAAGGCTACCCACTCCAGGATTCTGGCCTGGAGAATTACATGGATTGTATAGTCCATGGGGTTTGCAAAGAGTCAGACACAACTGAGTGACTTTCACTTCAAACAAAATCAAAACCCTCTTGCAAAGACCCAGAACACTGGAAAAGAGATTGTTGCAAAGTGCTCTGGGTGCCTTTCCTATGTCTTCCTAATTCTCTTTGAAAGGACTTTAAGGAACTACAGGATTCTTTCCAGTCCTCCCTCTTAATTGACTTAGTGAAGCATTTCTTCAGTTCTGAGGTGAATCTCCTCCAGTCCTAATTAACATTGGAGCTACATCCTAAGTGCTCAATCACAGTACTGTAAAGCAGCTCTTCCACAGAGTACTAAAATATTTCAAATACTAGGAATCTCTTATCAACCTCAAGAAGTTTGTTTCTGAACTTATAATTTCCTTTTATTTAGTCTCTTTCAAAGGTGCCCACTCTGAGTAATACTCCATTGTGTATATGTACCACAGCTTTCAGCCATTAAAAAGAATACATTTGAATCAGTTCTAATGAGATGGATGAAACTGGAGCCGATTATACAGAGTGAAGTAAGCCAGAAAGAAAAACACCAATACAGTATACTAACACATATATATGGAATTTAGAAAGATGGCAATGACGACCCTGTATGCAAGACAGGAAAAAAGACACAGATGAGTAGAGCGGACTTTTGGACTCTGAGGGAGAGGGAGAGGTGGGATGATTTGGGAGAATGGCATTGAAACATGTATACTATCATGTAAGAAACGAATTGCCGGTCTATGTTTGATGCAGGATACAGGATGCTTGGGGCTGGTGCACGGGGATGATCCAGAGAGATGATATGGGGTGGGAGGTGGGAGGGGGGTTCATGTTTGGGAACTCATGTATACCTGTGGTGGATTCATGTCAATGTATGGCAAAACCAATACAGTATTGTAAAGTAAAATAAAGTAAAAATAAAAATTTAATTTAAAAAATAAAATAAAGTAAAATTAAAAAAGAACAAAGGATTCTGGTACCAAGAAAAAAAATACAAATAAAAAATAAAAGGTGCCCACTCTTTTTTCGTTAGCTCCTCCACCCCTTTCCATTCACTAGGCTGCTACTTCTTAGTATTATGCTGGAATTTCTTTCTCCCAGAAAGGAGAAATAATTCTAGAAATTGACAGTAGTCATCAAAGCAACCCATCAGGTGAATTACATGACCCTCTGATGTCTTTTATTTATTCCTTCTCTAACTGTACTAGAGCAGATTCTGGAAACACAGATCATTTGTCCTTACTGAATCAGCTACCACCTTCCTTATGGGCAAAATCTCCAACTGAAGTTGGCAAAATTCACAGTACACCGTCCATCAAAATTCAAATAGACTCCTCAAAACTTCTCTCCAGAATTAATCAATACCCTATAGGAAAGAAATCCTTCAAGGCATAAAGCCCATAACAGAAGATTACAAATTTCATTATCCCTTGTGCTAACTTTTTAACACTCCATAGAGGTTTCTCCATGACCTCTAAACAAAAAACACTATTA
Organism: Budorcas taxicolor; assembly: GCF_023091745.1. Classification (NCBI taxonomy): domain Eukaryota; kingdom Metazoa; phylum Chordata; class Mammalia; order Artiodactyla; family Bovidae; genus Budorcas; species Budorcas taxicolor. The sequence continues at coordinate 87,188,589 of NC_068911.1, read as the reverse complement.
TTCCTCAACACCCTGTTTTTACTAGGCCTTATATGTTATGAACATCCATTGCCAGCAGAGGTAAATTCTTTATTGTAATTGATTTCAGAGCACATTCTTTTTCTTATTTATTTTTAATTGTAGGATAATTACAGTAATTATGTTGGTTTCTGACACACATCATTATGAATAAGCCACTGGTATACACATGTCCCCTCTATCTTGAACCTCTCTCCCACTTCCCAACTCTTCCCACCCCTCTAGGTTGTCACAGAGCCCAGGTCTGAATTCCCTGAATGATGCAGCAAATTTCCATTGGCTATCTATTTTACATATGGTAGCATATATGTTTCCATGCTAATTTTCCATTCATTCCACCCTCTCCTCCGCCTTCTATCTCCATTGCTGCCCTGCAAATATGTTCAACACTACCATTTTTCTAGATTCCATATATATACATTAACATACAACACTTATTTTTCTCTTTCTGGCTTACTTCACTCCATATGATATGCTCTAGGATCATCCACCTCATTAGCACTGACTCAAATGTGTTCCTTCCTATGCCTGAGTAATAGTCCATTGTACGTATGTACATCATTGTATGGACCACCACAGCTGCTTTATCCATTCGTCTGTTGATGGACATCTAGGTTGTTTCCATGTCCTCTACTGTAAACAGTGCTGCAGTGAACACTGGGGTATATGTGTCTTTTTCAATTATAGTTTTCTCAGGGTAGGGGGAAGGATGGGTCATATGGTAGTGTTATTCCTAGTTTTCTAAGTACTCTCCATACTGTCTTCCATAATGGCTGTATCAATTTACATTCACACCAGCAAGAAGGTTCCCTTTTCTCCACACCCTTTCCAGTATTTACTGTTTTTAGATATTTTGATGATGGCCATTTTGACCAGGGTGAGGTGATATCTCACTGTAAGTTTGATTTGCATTTCTCTGATGATGAGCAATATTAAGCATCTTTTTACATGTTTATTAGACATCTGTATGTCTTCTTTGGAGAAATATCTGTTTAGGTCTTCTGCCCACTTTTTGATTGGGTTGTTCATTTTTCTAATATTGAATTTCATGAGCTGCTTGTATATTTTGGGAATTAATCTTTTGTCAGCTGTTTCATTTGCTGTTAATTTCTCCCATTCTGAGGGTTGTCTTTTCACTTTGTTTATAGTTTCCTTTTCTGTGCAAAAGCTTTTAAATGTAATTAGGTCCTATTTATTTTTTGTTTTTACTTCCATTATTCTAGGAGGTGGGTCATAGGAGATCTTGCTGTGATTTATGTTATAGAGTTTTCTGCCTATGTTTTCCTTTAAGAGTATCATAGTTTCTGGTCTTACATTTAGGTCTTTAATCCATTTTCAGTTTATCTTTGTGTATGGTGTTAGGAAATATTCTAATTTCATTCTTTTACACCTGGCTATCCAGTTTTCCCAGTGCCACTTATTGAAAAGGCTGTCTTTTCCCCATTGAATATTCTTGCCTCCTTTGCTAAAGTTAAGGTGCCCATATGTGGGTGGATTTATCTCTGGGCTTTCTATCTTGTTCCATTAGTCATATTTCTGTTTTTGTGCTAGTACCATACTGTTTTGATGACTGTAGCTTTGTAGGATAGTCTGAGCAGACCAGCTCCTAACTGCTTATAATGATCTAAAGGAAATTCCACTGGGTGTCCTTAACTTCTCATGGTTCATTGATGGTTCTTATTTAAAAGGTAACAATGGCAAATATGTGCTGGATATGCTATTATAACTCCTATTGAGGTTATTGAGGCAGCACCTTTACCTATGACTACTTTGGCCCAATAGGCTCTTATATAGGCTGGTACTTAAGCCAAGAACAAAACTGGCAAAATTTATACTGATAGTAGATATACTTTTGGAGTAGGTCATAATTTTGGAAGGTTATGGAAGCAATGTGGCTTCCTTACTTCCAGAAGAAATAAAATTAGAAGTGGCTTATATGTTCAGGAATATTGAAAACAAAAATTTACCCCTTGCCTTAGCTATTATTAAGCCAATACATTCTAAACTTGACTCTCTAGAACCTAAGAGAAATCTCTTTGATGATAGTCCTTCAATGAATGCTGTCCTTAAAGGGACCAAGCCTCTGTCATGGTCCAAAGGGACATTTCCCCAAACAATAATTTAGAAAAACTGGCTAAAGAGACCCAGGAATTGGCCTCAGAAAAAGACTATAAATTCAGCAATTGTTGGTTTGATAAAGAGAAAGATTTGCTTTGGACCAAATGAGACTCTAAAATGTTCACTCTTCATCACTGTATGTGCATTAAACCATTTGTTTACTGACAAAATGATAGCTGTCATGAATCAATATTGAAGGGAAAGTACTAACAATGCACAAAAAGTGCCTACTTCACTTTCCCACTCATCCAAAGCATAGCCTAGAAAAGTCTGTTCCACCTGCTCTCAGACATTTTGAACTGTCTAGTGGGCAGTTCAAGCAAATGGATTTCATCAACTTCCTCCATCTAATTGGTATACATATGTTTTAGTCATGTTTTATATGTTTTCAACACTGGACTGAAACCTTCCCTTGTAGAGCAATTACTGCTGCTGTGGCTAAAGTTCTTTTGGAAAATGGAACAGATTATCCTCACTTGGAAGAACTCCTCTTGAACTCAGCAGTGATCCCACTCTAATGGTGAGATGGCTCCACAACTATGCTGTTTGATCTATTCTACAACAATCACACTCTGCTTACTACTCTCAATCTTCTGGTTTAGATGAATATTCTATCAACGTTAAGACTCAGTTGGCAAGCTCTCCTACCATCTTGGCCAAAAGCATTGTTGTTGGTTGTTCTAAATCAGATTGATCCTCTTTTGAAACTCAAAAGCTCTTACTATTTGATGTAGAGACAGGCCATCCAATGTACTTGGCTCCTTCTTTTTTTACCCACAACTGATTAAAAAAAAAAAAAAAACTACAGTATTGCAAAGCCTTACTTGCTTTTTATTTAAAAAATAACCATGACTTTGTATAGCAATCTTGACTACACTCCCAGGAGATCAAGACCTTAAGCATCACACTTTGCAACCTGGAGATTTTGTCTATTAGAAAAGATGCTTTTGAATGAACTCTTTCAACTTTGCTGGAGAATCCCCTATTAGGTACTACTAACCAAGTCTTCTGCCACTAACTCCAAGGAAGAGACTCTTGTATTCAAATAAAACACCTAAAGAAAATGTCAAACCCTGACTTGAACTAGACATCATCTGGTGGCCTGAAAGTGAAGATATCCCAGAACTGAAGCAGAGAACATCCAATGAGACAGCTCTCCCAAGGTTATACAAACCATGCCTGTTGGAAGATTTCGCCAAACTTTTAATGATGACATACACTTTAAATGATCTCACGTGTGGTCTTAATAACATATGCAGTTTAGATAAAAGTTCCTGAGAGTTCTCTCTCCTTCCGGTCATTATATGAATGTGACCTTGTTGTTAAGTTGCCAAGTTGTGTCTGACTCTGTAGTGTTCTAATCTGTGCACTTTTCCTCCAAACTAAGACAATCTACCCAGAAAATGTCCTTCTTGACATTGACAGAAAAAAAGTAGGTGAAGCTATAAAAACTGACTCTCAATCAGTTATGACTTCAGAGAAAGATTTTGATCAAAAGGGGAAAATGTTAAAAAAAAAAATCCCTAGAAGCCTCAATTAAACAGAGTTGCAAGACCAGAAGGGGAAATTCACACACTGCACCAATAGCAGAACCCAAGTGGAGAAGGCAATGGCACTTCACTCCGGTCCTCTTGCCTGGAAAATCCCATGGACAGAGGAGCCTGGTGGGCTGCAGTCCATGGGGTTGCTAAGAGTCAGGCATGACTGAGCAACTTCACTTTCACTTTTCACTTTCATGCATTGGAGAAGGAAATGGCAACTCATTCCAGTGTTCTTGCCTGGAGAATCCCAGGGACAGAAGAGCCTAGCGGGTTGCTGTCTATGGGGTCGCACAGAGTTGGACACGACTGAAGCGACTTAGCAGCAGCAGCAGCAAGAGGAAAAAAAAAAGACTCCTCTGCTTTCCTAGTAACAACTCAGTCAATAAAAAGTCATTGACCCTTTGTTTACTGTAGACCTTCCAACTTCCTTTCCCCTCTTTAAAATCCTTCTCTGTCACGTGCCATGAGGGGATTTGGTTGCAGACCCAGAATTGCAATTCTCTGCTGATCTTAAGAAAAAAACCTAGCTTTGCTAGAAATGTATCTGACAGTCTATTTGTTTCATATCACCATAGAGAAAAGAAAAAATGGAACATGGTAAGGAAAAATCAAAATGTCATAATTAGGGGAAATTTTAAATAGGGTAATCAGAGTTGGCTTTATGGAGAAGATGCAAAGAACTCAAGTTGGTGAAGGAATCTGCCATTCCTATAACTGAGGAAGAGCATTCCAGGAGGAATGATTGCTGAAGTTTTACAGTGTGAGATCGTGAAAGGTTTCAACAATGTGACCTTTTATTCTGAGGGAAATGAGGTCTTTGGGAAGGTGTGAACACAGGAGTGACATGGTCTACCTTATGTTTTGACATTATCACTCTGACTGCTCTCTTGAGAATTGGCTTCAGTGAGACAGAAGTGGCAGCAGTTATAGAAGTTAAGAGGTAACTCCAGGAGCAACATGATGGTAGTTCATTCCACATCACAGAAGTGGATACACTCAAAATAGAACTACGTTATAGCTTAGCTGACATACTGTTATTTTGGTGACAAGTGTATCGTATCAACTATTTAGGGTTCACTTATACCTAAGACTAGCAGCAGGGGAAGGGATTGTAGTGTATATCCTGAAATAAGAGAGACTGTAGGACATTTCTACTGGCATATTGTGGGTATGTCTTTTATTAAGAATAGGAAGAATGTATCTCTAATTTATCGTTTTAGACTTGAAACAAAAGATTTGTCATAGGGGTCTTGAAAACAAGTTATTTTTACCACCCCCCTGATCTCCTCCATGAAAAGAATGAATTCTTTAAATTTATGGTAGAGTATGAACTCACCAATAAGAAATTTGCAAGATTTTTCTTTCAGAGCTAAGATTTGCTTTTGTGCCTTTTCACTTGCAGATTTTGTTGCCTGAGTGTGCTAAGTCACAACCCTAAGCCAATAGCCCGCAGGGCTCCCCTGTCCATGGGATTTTCCAGGCAAGAAAACTAGAGTGGATTGCTATGTTCTCCTCCAAGGGATGGACTCAACCCAGGGATAGAACCCACATCTTTTACATCTCCTGCTTTGGCAGGTGGGTTCTTTACCACTTTGCTGAGGATATTTTTATTGGTTTTAGTACATCTGTATTGGTAATAATATAGATATTTACCTTAAAACAACTTTGCAATGGGAAGTCATAATTTCTCAGCCTTATGTCTTCCAACTAAATGATTCTGAACCTAACTTTAGCCTTTGGAATATATATATATATATGGCTGCAGTCCATGGGGTCGCAAAGAGTCAGACACGACTGAGCGACTTCCCTTTCACTTTTCACTTTCATGCATTGGAGAAGGAAATGGCAACCCACTCCAGTGTTCTTGCCTGGAGAATCCCAGGGATGGGGGAGCCTGGTGGGCTGCCGTCTATGGGGTCGCACAGAGTCAGACACGACTGAAGCGATTTAGCAGCAGTAGCAGCATAGTATTTAATAACATTACATAAGCAATATATTTTATGTATATGTATAATATAAAAATTATATTAACTATGTACCATATTTTATATTTTAATATGAAATAAACATTACAGTACTTTTGTAAATTCCACAAATAACCTAATTTATAAGCATCATACACATTTTTCTTTAAGTGTTTTAAGAACCATAAGATTTTTGAAGTGCTTTAATTTATTATCTTAAAAATTTTCACTATAAAAAAGAAATTAAACTATTAAAAAAAACTTTGCTATTTTAAGAGGTCATTTGTTTGCATCTCAAACAGACTAAGATCCTCCTTAGTTGAGGATCTTACATAGTTTCTTATGGAAAGATGTTAGCAGTCACTGAATTTATTTACAGAGTTTTACCAATTAGACTAGAGCTATTTAGGTTGGCAGATCCTTTGACTCTGAGCATTAGTATTCCATAATCATGTGAATCCCAATTCGCTTGCCCTTACTCTCCTCAATTCAATTATCTTCTTGAGATCTTCAAACCTCGTTCCACTTAATCATAAAGTTCAGAGCCACAGCTGTCCTTGTGGCTTGCTATATAACTGTAAGCTAGAAACTTTTCCAGCTTCTCATTAGACATTAAATCTTAATTTACTTTGTCATCTCAATAACCAGCTCAATAGTTGTTAATATTTTGTACTGCTTGGGGAAATAGATACATGGCAAACAGATCTCTAATTTCTTTGGCTGATTGCAGTTTGTTTTCATGGTGTTCACCAATGTTGCCAACCAAACCTATGGTAGTATTGCACTTCCTTAGAATTTAGGTATGAACACACAAGGAATAATTTTATGTGTCAACTTGTTGGCCACAGGAGTCAAATATTTGGCCAGACACTATTTTTCTAGTTGTTTCTGTGAAAGCATGTTTCAGATGAGATTAACGTTTAAATTAGCAGACAATAAATAGGGTAGATAACCCTCCATAATATGGTGTGTGTGTTAGTTGCCCAGTTATGTCTGACTTTTTGAGACCCCATGGATTGGGGCCTGCCAGACTCCTCCATCCATGGGATTTTCCATGCAAGAATACTAGAGTGAGTTGCCATTTCCTTCTCTAGGGGATCTTTTCAACCCAGGTTCCAGGTATCTCAGAGGTAATGAATCTGCTTGCCAATGCAGGGGATGTAAAAGATGTGGGTTTGATCGCTGGGTTGGGAAGACCTCCTGGAGTAGGAAATGGCAATCCACTCCAGTATTCTGTCGGGAAAATCCCAGGGACAGAGGAGCCTGGCAGGCTATAGTCAATGGGATCATAAAAAAGTCGAAACAACTGAGCATGCACGCACTTTGGGGCTCAAGTTGCAATAATGGCTCTTACCTGGGTCTCTAGCCTAGCAGCCTGCTTTACTGATTGTGACCTTGCAAACCTCCAGCATTACGTGAACCAATTTCTTAAAATAAAGACACACACACATTCTACTGGTTCTATTCTGTGGAGAACCCTGACTAATATAGGCCAACAAGACTTTTTTTAGACAATGAAATGTGAAAAGAAATAACGCGTGTCTGTTTCAAGCATAAGATTTAAGATTCCAAGCATGATTTGCCATATTCACATTTTCCTGCCTCAGAAAATGTGAAAGCATAGAAATGGCTTCATTAGAGCAAACCATGATGAACTTAGAGCTTGTACAAGAATTAAACTTTCGTTTTTGTAAGCCTCTATGATTTGGAGACTGTTACCATGACACCACCTATATTTTCATGAGAGATACAAAAATCTCTAAATTTACACTTCAGGGTCAGAACTTTCTTCTCCTTCTAGATTTTACTATTTCACACAATTCTATTTTTAGCTCTGGGACTTCAAGAATTTAACTTGGGTTCATGTAATATCTGAACCACTAGTCCAGTTGACTCTGAAGAAGACTTCTCTTCAGGAGTATGGAACCAACCAATCCAGGCTATGCAAATGATAATTTATCCTCCCTTCCCAGACTTATAAAACTATATGACTACTCTGCACCTGCAGAGCCTGATCATGGACCTCTCTCTTAGTATATCCTAATCATAAGCTTCTGATACTTGACAACCTGGGGACTGTATAGAAATGTTACAATTACAGGGATCAACATATATGTATTGTCATTTCAAATCAATATCTTTGTAACCCTAAGGAAAAATTTAAATAATCCTCTTTTTGTTTCCAGTAACAGGGTATCTTAGTTTTCTATTGCTGTATAACCAATTACCACAGACTTAGAGGCTTAGGACAACACAAATTTCTGATCTTACATGGAGCTGTGGTATTCCAGGCCATGCTAGGGGCTGTCCCACCTGGCAATACAGTGGCACAAATCTGCTTCTCAAAGTCACAGGCTCATGACAGAAGAAGCAGACATCACAGTGGGGCTGATGATCTTCCTGGGAAAGGCTGGTGAGCATGGTGTGGAGGGGTCAACCTCTTCTCCCGCCTCAGTGACACTGGGTTTAGGCCTGGCCATGATGGCACCCTTCAGCTTTGGTTGCCGTTGTCCTGATCCTCCCAGGGTCAGGATTCTGACATGTTTTAGCTGTGTCTTCTGTTGAGGCTCTCACAAGGCTAAACTGAACATGCTGGCCATCTACATCCTTACCTGGAGGCTCTAGGGAAAGACAGACTGCCAAGCTCCTTCAGTTTGTTGGCAGAATAAATTTGCCTGAAGTTGCACTATTGGGGTTCACGTTGTCAAATCTTAGAAGCCACTCCCAGGTCCTTGCCAAGAACCCTATCATACTTGCATCCCTCTGCAGTCTGTTATGAAGGATTCTTAAGGAGTTAAAGGTAATCACAAAAAAACTATCCTATCGTCATTTGCCATATAGCATAATTTAGTCAAGAGACTGTTATCCCATTATGTTCACAAGTTCCATCTACACTCAAGGTCTGGAAATTATACAAGACGTGGACACAAGGGAATAATTATTTTGGTCGTCTTAGAGACACAAGGTCACAGTTATACAGAATAGATAGGGGAAGGTGGGGTAACAGATCAGGTGACATTCCTAATTGAACAATTATGAGCCCTTTCACCACATGAATGCATAAGACCTTGATGCAGAGACCTCCATGGATATTGAGGGATATTCCTTTTGGATACCCTTCCCACTGTTTCTTGTTTCTTATTTTCAGAAGCTCTCTTGCAGCCTTTTCCTTTTTTAAATCCCTTCATTGTGATAGCAGTACCAGCTTAAGTCTTTCTATTTAGAAAAATTGTATAATTACAAGATGAGTGGAGATGTACGTTTATGGCATGTGCGAGAGTAGGCTTAGAGTTTCATTGTGAGAGGTTTTTTTGTTTTGTTTTTCCATGAAGATTGAGAAAATGTCACATATTCATAGAAGGGAATCAGTTGATGAATATCTCAGGGAAGAAGTCAGGAAATTGACAAGATCATATTTGTATATAAGAATGATTTCTTTGGGACCCGTGGAGAGGGCCTGGGATGGGAGAGTATGTGTAGGAAGGGATGGAGTGGGTAGAAGATGACGATTATAGACTACTGCAACCAGCTAGGGGTTGTCAAACATTTTCTATAAAAAGCCAGATAGTAAATTTTTCAGGTTTTGTGGTCCAGACAGGATCTTTGCCAGGGTGATTCAAGTCTGCTGTTGTAGCGTGAAAGCAGCCATAAATCGTATGTGAACAGATGGGTGTGGCTCTGTTTCAACACAACTATATTTACAAAACCAGGCAGCAGGCTGAATTTGGATCGCTGGTTGTGGTTTGCTGACGCATGGAATAGACTGTTGGGCTTCCCTGGTGGCTCAGAGGTTAAAGCGTTACAGACTGTTACTAAAGGTTATAGCCTATCACTGCTCTGAAGCAGTGGCAGTAGAGATGGACAGGAGATGGAACTGGTTGACTTAGTTTTGTATGTGTGGAGCACTTATTTGGGGCTGGGTGCCCTTCTAGATGGCTTCCCTGGTAGCTCAGCTGGTAAAGAATCCACCTACAATGCAGGAGATCCCAGTTCAATTCCTGGGTCAGGAAGATCGGCTGGAGAAAGAATAGGTTACCCATTCCAGTATTCTTGGGCTTCCCTGGTCGCTCAGCTGGTAACGAATTCACCTGCAGTGTGAGAGACCTGGGATTGATTCCTAGGTTGGGAAGATCCCCTGGAGAAAGGAAAGGCTACCCACTCCAGTATTGTGGCCTGGAGAATTCCATGGACTGTATAGTCCATGAGGTAGCAAAGAGTTGGACACAAATGAGAGATTTTCATTTGCACAAGGAGATATGCAGTGAACCAACCAGACAAAAATGCCTTCTTAAATAGTTTTCATTCTGGGAAATCTATAAATACAAACATTCTACCTTGTAGATTACCTATTAGTAAAGAAATGAAGATACATAAGTTTGGGCATGTGGAAAATACCTACTTCATTTCACAAAAATCCACTGTGGCTGCTCTGATATGGTACAAAAAAACATGGTTTTAATTAAAGAAAACTTCCTCAGTTACACACTATCTCATTTTTCAAAATCTATAAACATATATTACAATATGTTTCCTGCTCAATGTGATGTGTAAAACATAATCAGCATACATAAGAAAATATTTCCATGTGAATGAAATGGAGCCTCAGCTAGAAAATTAAATTTGCACAAGGATGAATAATGTGACCAAACAATGAATTGTACAAGAACCACACAGCAAAGAATAATAAAACAGATACTCCTATGTACAACACTAAGCATGCAGCCATTCCTAGAAATCTATTGGCAAATTTCATAGAAAGTCTGAATGATCTTCCCCTTTTAAGGAAAATGTGAAAAGAACTTTGGTTATTAGGAATATTGGATTTCCTGTTTCTTGTTGACCTTTGCCCACTCTTTGTGTTGTCTAGCTGCCCAGGTGAAAAAGGCTCCTCACAGCTAAAAATGCGAGAAAAACTTGTTTCTCACTATGGCGTATGTGCTGGGGCTTCCCCTCTGGCTCCATGGTAAAGAATCTACCTGCAGTGCAGGAGTTGCCGGCGAGGCAGATCCGTCCCTGGTCAGGAAGCTCCCCTGGAGGAGAGCATGGCAACCCACTTCAGTATTCTTGCCTGGAGAATGCTGTGGACAGAGGAGCCTGGTGGGCTACAGTCCATTGGGTCGCAAAGAATTGGACATGACTGAAGTGATTTCCAACCAGTCCATTCAAAAGGAGATCAATCCTGGGTGTTCTTTGGAAGGACTGATGCTAAAGCTGAAACTCCAATACTTTGGCCACCTCATGTGAAGAGTTGACTCACTGGAAAAGACCCTGATGCTGGGAGGGATTGAGGGCAGGAGGAGAAGGGGATGACAGAGGATGAGATGGCTGGATGGCATCATCGACTAGATGGACATGAGTTTGAGTGAACTCTGGGAGTTGGTGATGGACAGGGAGGCCTGGCCTGCTGCGATTAATGGGGTCGCAAAGATTCGGACACGACTGAGTGACTGAACTGAACTGAACTGAACTGAAGAGATTTAGTGCTCACATACACGCTCATGATGTATGTTAAGTGTGAGTATGGCAAAGAATAATGATGTGAAATAATGAGAAACTATTACGACATGGATAACAGGAGAGTAACTTGAGGTTAGTTTTGTCATATGCTTTCACCCTCTGAGTCATATTTAGAAAGTAACCACAGGCTTAATAAATCATTTCTTCTCTAAGCTTATAGTTGGTTATATATAAACCATCCAACCAGTGGCTCTATAATCAACATCTGTGCTAATAAAAACACCCTTAAAATTGTTAGTATTAGAAAGTAAAAGGATGCTGTTCATTTCTATTGTGGTATCTTTATTCTTCCTGTGTCTCCTGGATGAATCTTCAAATCAATGCATTTTACATGAGATATATGTTCAAACTCAGGAGACTTCATATATTTTATCAATATTTTATTAACGACAAGGTGCAGGACTCTATGAGTTAATGCAGAGCATGGGAAGAATCAATATAAATCTGTAAAAACCTCTCCATTACAGGGTTGTATGTCACCAGGAGAACTGTCCTTCTGTACAAGCCAAATAGGTCAGAACTTATGTGCTGATATTTTTAGGGTGTAGGAAGCCCAGAAAGAAAAAAAAAAAAAAACCACCTCACCCAGTGATAACTCATGGCTGCAGTATTTTCAATAGATGGTCCCAGCCTGGCACCCAGAATTGGAATTAGGTATATCTAATTCCATACCCTACAGTGGCGTGGGAAGGAGGGCCTGTGGAATCAGAGCGGGAAAGGCATCTCCACGGGGAGAAACTGACTACAGCACTATGAAGATAAAATCTGCTGATCTGTTTGTTACTTATGATTGATCTCCAGCATCTATTCCGTTTTCCTTCATCCTAGAAGAACTCCAATCTATTACAGAATCTATATGTCCCCTATATGACTCAGAGAGCTGACTTTGTCTAATTCTAGTCATGGATTCTAATCCATCTGCATGATAATACATTTCCCTGATGATAAGACTCACATGAGATCTTTGTTACATATATTGATTACCAGATTCTTCCATTTAAATTCCACTCTGTAGGTCTTACCTGGGCCTCCCTGGTGGCTCAGTAGTAAAGAATCCACCTGCCAATACAGGAGATATGGGTTCAATCAATCCCTGAGTCAGAAAGATTCCCTGGAGAAGGAATTGGAAACTCCAGTATTCTTAACCTGGGAAATCCCATAGACAGAGGAGCCTGGTGGGCTCCATGGGATCACAAGAGCCAGATATGACTTAGCAACTAAGCAACAATAAATCTCAGTTGGTGGGAGCGGGGTGGGGGGAGTCTCAGAAATCTGTTTTTTCTGAACATTGCAAGTATCTCCTGCCTTTAGAGAAGTTGTAATAAATGTTCATATAGGCCTATTGGTGCAAAACCCAGTGCAAAAACTGGCTGGAGATTCAAATTGGTCCAAGTTGACTGATAGGAAGGTTGTTAGTTTCAATGTTTTTGAGAGAATATTTTTTTCTCCTGTTTTATCCTGAACAAAGAGACATGTTGCCCCAGTTGCTGGTGACAGCCATCTCACAAAAGTGAGGGTAATTAGCCATAGGATGAAAGCAGTGTGTATTTGTTAGAGCAGAAAAAGAAAATGAACCAGAGATCTTAACAACAAAACGAGCCATCAATCAACTAATCCAGAAGGCTGCCCTGCCTCTGGACTTTTTGTTATGTGACAATCAATATCCTTATTTTTTAAGTTGTATTTTCTGATCCTTGCAGGTAAAAGCTTTTAAATTGATACACCTAACTGTGATTCTATTCAGTTATATGTTCTTGCCATTAGAAAAAGGAGAATCTGCGAGTTGTGTTTCTCATTTTACAGCTGCTGCTGCTAAGTCACTTCAGTCGTGTCCAACTCTGTGCGACGCCATAGACGGCAGCCCACTAGGCTCCTCTATCCCTGGGATTCTCCAGGCAAGAACACTGGAGTGGGCTGCCATTTCCTTCTCCAATGCATGAAGGTGAAAAGTGAAAGTGAAGTCGTTCAGTCGTGTCTGACTCTTAGCGACCCCATGGACTGCAGCCTACCAGGCTCCTCTGTCCATGGGATTTTCCAGGCAAGAGTACTGGAGTGGGTTGCCATTTTACTGCTATTACCATGTAAAACAATAATAAACTATTAGTTCTTATCATCTCTCTCTGATAATATGTTTAGGACCTAGGGAAGAATGATACATTTTTTTTTTTACAATTATGCAATGAACATCACTTCAGGATCAATTTCTACAATTTCTGTGTATTTGGTATTAGTGACTATGAAAAAATAACTTACTAGTTAATAAATACATGAATACGTATTTGAAAATAAATTAAGGAAACAAAACTGGTTAAATGCTAAAGTAGCAAACATTTCTAGTCTATAGTTTTAAAGATGAAATTTCATTTTCCCATAAAACAGTGAAATGAAAACTTTTATACAAATATTCACATGTGTGTGAAATGCTCATTTTAGCTGTGAGATAGGCTTTGGGTTCGATCTCTAGGTTGGGAAAATCCCTCAGAGAAGGGAAAGGCTGCCCATTCCAATATTCTTGCCTGAAGAATTCCATGGACTGTAGAGTCCATGGCATTGCAATGAGTCAGATACAACTCAGTGACTTTCACTTTCAGGCTTCCAGGGCACAGCCTCTGTTTGTTGACTCTGGATAAGGCAGGTGTCCCATTTCCTACAAGCATTTGCATTTGGTGATTGCATACTATAAGTGGGCAGAGTTTGTGTGTCCTTCCCCTCAAAAGCCTTTTATGTCCAATAAGTTACACATGAGACTGGTAAGTTTCTTTGCATGCACAAAAGGATTCGATCTCTGACCTCAGTCTCCTAAATTTTATATATTAATATAAACATTCATCTGCTGGATGGGTATACAGATTGCAAGAAGGACAATGGGATTTCTACGTAGGAATAAGAGGTCGGCGCCTGTGCGAAGGTGGAGAGACAGAGCTTAAGGGTTGGAAGGAACTCATGCTTCACAACTCCACAGAAAGCTGAGACCAGGATCCACTTCAGTCAGTCTGACTTCATGCAGGGTGGCCCAAGGGCAGGGCGGGTGTGCGCACATGCTCCTGTGTGAGTGCCTGCGCTTTTGTTGGTATACAGGACTGTGTACCTTGGCTAAAGGACCCTCCTTGTCTGACCACAGCACAGGGAAAGGAAGCATTCTTCCTCACTTTGAAAGGGACTGCAGAGCTGTTCTCAGCAGTTAGCTGCTGTTGATCAGGTTCCCACGTAATTGTCACTGAGGATACTGGAGCTCAGCTTTCAAGGATACCTACATTTCTGTTCTCCCAAGGAGCACTGAGGGTAATTTGGAATGATTAATGGCTATGTATTCTCAGAAATAGCTGATAATGGAAATGTTAAGAAAATATTGGAATTTTGGCAATCAAGCAGAGGATGGGGGAAACATGGGATTTTGAAGGACTAATATAAATATGATCTTATTGGTATTAAGCTGATGGAACCTGAGGAATACTAATTATGATTGCAGCACAAGATGGTGGTATGTAATATTAACTACCCTGCATAAGCCTTCCTTTGACATTTCAACTTTCACCTTGATTACACCTCAGACCTTATAATGCCCTGGGATCAAGTGCAAGGAAGCTAAGACTGACAGGTAACCCAAAGTAGCAGAACTAGTATTCCCTCTCTGATCCCTGAACTAGAGACGGGGGAAGTGCTAAAACAAAAATGTTAAGAGCAGCTATGAGCAGGCATTCTAACACACTTCCTTCCCCAATCTCATAAATAGTGTTGGAATAAAGGGGAGCATGAAATAATTCCCCATGCAGTTTGGGGGGTTTCAATGTATTTTTAACATTTTTGTTGGTGGTTTTTGTGTGCACAAACAAACTTATCCAGAGATGTCTTCTTTTTTTCAATTATTACTTGTGTCATTGATATTTCACATTAAATCTAGCTCTTCCTTATACTTTGAAGTCCAAATTAAGAATCTCATGATTTTATTTATTCATATGCTTATTACTGTAACAAAATTTAACATCACTTTTAAGGTAGATTTTACAACCTAATTAAATTCTCTTAAGTACATTAAACTATATTTACAAATTTAATATATTCAAATTTTTTAAGTGCTTTGTGTAACAAGCAATCCTTCCTAAATATCAAAGCATATATTGCAAATCTAATGAATGAAACATATACATAGCTTAGTACTTATAATAAATAAAAAAATCTCTTAAATATTCCAACACTGTTTTTATGCTTGGCCAAATACTATTTCACTTTCAACCTAAAACTTAAATCAGTAACTCAATTATGTACTTAAATTGGAAGCATAAGGGTGGTTTTAAGTTTTCTAATATTCTAAATTCTCTTAAAGATTAAAACAATTAAAACAATAAATGTACCATGGCTACTCCCAAATCTAGCACAAAATATTGTTATAATTTTTATGACCATTTCTAGTTTTAGTTCTCAAATGCAGTCCCAGTAAAAGAAGTATCAGCATCGTGTAGAAACTTGTTGTTTAGTCTCTGAGTTGTGTCCGACTCTTTTGCAACACCTATGGACTATAGCCCGCCAGACTGCTTTGTTCATGGGATTTTCCAGGCAAGAATATTGGAGTGGGTTGCCCTTTCCTTCTCCAGGGGATCTTTCTGACTCACGGATCAAACCCATGTCTCCTGCCTGTCAGGTGAATTCTTTACCCCTGAACCCCCTGGGAAGCCCAGGAACTTGTTAGAAATCCCAATTCTCAGCCTCTACTCTAGACCTTGGAGAAGGCAATGGCACCCCACTCCAGTACTCTGGAACCTGGTAGGCTACAGCCCATGGGGTCGCTAAGAGTCAGACTCAACTGAGCGACTTCACTTTCACTTTTCACTTTCGTGCATTGAAGAAGGAAATGGCAACCCACTGCGGTGTTCTTGCCTTGAGAATCCCAGGGACATGGGAGCCTGGTGGGCTGCCATCTATGGGGTTGCACAGAGTCGGACACGACTGAAGCGACTTAGCAGCAGCAGCAGCAGCACTCTAGACCTGGGTTTCCCAGGTGGCTGAGACTAAAAAAAAATCCACCTGCAATGAAAGAGACCAGGGTTCAATCCCTAATTCAGGAAGAACCCCTGGAGAAAGAAATGGCAACCCATTCCAGTGTTCTTGCCTGGAAAATCCCATGGACAGAAGAGCCTGGTGGGCTACAATCCAGGGGTTGCAAAAGACTTGACTTAGTGACTAAACAACTACTCCAGACTTCCTGAATCTGAAACTCAGTCACGAGGTCCAACAATTTGTGTTTTAATTCTAAAGTCTGCGCACTAAAGCCTGACAACTGCTATATTTAATTTGAAAGCTCCTCAAGGGTAAGGCATTCACCATAAAAATAATTAAACTATCCTAAACATTTGGAGTTACCTTCTCAGATAAATGTGGGGTCAAATTAGCTGGTGGAAGCTACATTTTAATGAGAGAATTTTGAGGGGCCAGACAGGAAGTTTATCACGGGTGAGTTTTCTAATGACAGTGGGTTACACATTGGAGCTTCATGTAAACTAGGTCAGTATCCTCATAGTTACTGCATAGTCCCCACCTGTTGTACTCAAATCATGCATTAATTGGCTATCATATCTGAGTTAGGGCTGCAGCTCCTATCTTTCTGCCACTTTATTAGATTTAAATAATTTTTGTCTTGCTTAGTCCTATGGATTCTTTTCATGTATACTCTTCACTGGTAGGACTACAAGAGGTAGTCCTGTTAGGTAGTCCTTATAGGTATCTGAGTGATATCCACTTTTATTTTTAAGTGCTATCCACTTTGATTCTGCCTGACTCTAACGTTTTTGTGTCTCTAGACTCAGCATTAAAATATTGCTAGTAACAGAAAGTTTCAAGAGGAAGGAGGTGATTTAGTGTTGCTCTCATCGGAAATTTTGTAAAGAGGGCTCTGTAGAGGTACCCCAAACCAAAAGCATGGAAGGAGAAGTGGAGCTGGTGTCATGTTTTCCAAAGGCCTTATTTATAGTAAAATAATAACTGAACTGAACTGAAAATAATAATAATAATAATATGGATATAGGAATTCCCTGGTTGGCCAATAGTTTAGGATTCAGTGCTTTCACTGCTGGGGACCAAGTAAGATTCTTAAGCTCCTGAAACCTGTGTGGCATGGCCAAGAAAAACTGTTAATGTTACCCTTCAGAATTGTGCAACAAACCAGCTCTGTGTCTGAACAGGAGTGCGGAGGAGACCCTAAACTTCCCCTGGCTTCTCCTGTATCTCCAGTGGATGATATGATTAGCTAAGAGTACCCACAGGCCTGCCAGGAAAAGCATCACCAGGACAGTTGACCATGTTACAGAGGTGGAGGGCTAGACTATGCACGGTTTTGTTAGGAAGAGAATGTGGCTCATCTCAGAAGGAATTCCAGTGCAGGGAACTGATGTCTGGTTGTCATTATCAGGAGAGGTGGTAAGGCAGGCACTGAATGACACCTGTACAAAAGAGCTAATAAGATGAGATACATCTAGAAAGAAAAATGATCAGCATATGACCAAGCTAGAAGAATACAATAATAAAAGAAGGTAGAAGAATAGAACAAGATAAAATGTGCAAAAACCATGAGGAAATGAGGAAGGCAGGAAGAAAGGAATGATGAAGGAAAGGAAGTAAGGCAGGAAAGAAGGAAAAAAATAGAGTGGTTAGGCCTTTAACCCTCTAACTTCAGTAAACACTTCCTTATTTGACAATCAAAATGTTCCTGGGTCACTGGCTTGTTTCTACCATGTATTCTAAAGAGAATCCATCTAACTGTGCTATCAGTTCAGTTCACTTCAGTCACTCAGTTGTGTCTGACTTTTGCGACCCCATGGACTTCACCATGCCAGGCCTCCCTGTCCATCACCGACTCCCGGAGTTCACTCAAACTCATGTCCATCGAGTTGGTGATGCCATCCAATCATCTCAACATCTGTTGTCCCCTTCTCCTCCTGCGCTCAACCTTTCCCAGCAACAGGATCTTTTCCAATGAGTTGGTTCTTCACATCAGGTGGCCAAAGTATTGGAGCTTCAGCTTCAGAATCAGTCCTTCCAATGAATATTCAGGGTTCATTTCCTTTAGGTTGGATCTCCTTGCTATCCAAGGGACTCTCAAGAGTCTTCACCAAAACCACAGTTCAAAAGCATAAGTTCTTCGCCACTCAGCCTTCTTTATGGTTCAACTCTCACATCCATACATGACTACTGGAAAATCCATAGCTTTAACTAGAAGGACCTTTGTCAGCAAAGTAATATCTCTGCTTTTTAATATGTTGTCTAGGGTTGTCATAGCTTTTGTTCCAAGGAGCAAGCGTCTTTTAATTTCATGGCTACAGTCACCATCTACAGTGATTTTGGAGCCCTAAAAAATAAAATCTGTCACAGTTTCCATTGTTTCCACATCTATTTTTCATGAAGTGATGGGACTGGATGCCATGATCTTAGTTTTTTGAATGCTGAGATGTAAGCCAACTTTTTCACTCTTCTCTTTCACTTTCATCAAGAGGCTCTTTAGTTCCTCTTCACTTTCTGCCATAAGGGTGGTGTCATCTGCATATCTGAGGTTATTGATATTTCTCCTAGCAATCTTGATTCAAGCTTGTGCTTCATCCAGCCCAGCATTTCGCATGATGTACTCTGTATGTAAGTTAAATAAGCAGGGTGACAATATGCCCACTGTATTTACCCACACAGTCCAGAGCCTACCACTGGCCCTCTCATGCTGGGGGCAGGCTTTTTGTGAAAATGTTATACACAAATGGTGAGGAAACTAATGCTACTGAGTTAAACCAGTCAGTTATTAATTGAGGCAGAAATACAAATAAACAACTACAGATTTTAAAATATTTAGAAAAAACTAATATTCTGGAAGATAATAAAACATAATAAACAAGTCATGTAGCCACAATAAAAACAAGAATACTCAAAAATAAAAGATAAAGTTTTCAAAAATTAGTCAATTAGAAGAAATACAAGAGGATATTTTATTCATAAACACAAAAACTGACTAGCATGAAGAACAAGTCACCAGAAACTACTAAGAAAGAATACAAAATAATAAAACACATATTAATTGCAAAAACAAATAAACACAATTACTAAAGTAAAACAGAAGAAATGCAAAACAATGTAACGGACAGAGCTAAAGATTACCAGTGATGAGAAAGAAAAAGTTATACCAGAGTATAGTATAAAAAAGAGCATGAAAAATGATTAAGAACAAAAAAAGAAGGAAATAAATAGTAAAACAAAAATTTTCTTAACTGAAAACACGCACACACACTTAGCGCACACACACACACACCCCTTCAGATGTGGGGTCATGCAGTGTGTCAAGCATGCATAAAGTAAAATGTTCCAAACCTGGATACAATTTAGTAAAAGTTGTGAACTTCAAGGGGAAAGAAAAACAAATTTCTAAAAATTTCTAGAGAGAAGCAATAGATTATTCACAAGAATGAGTATCAGAGTGGTTTTAGTCTCATATGCAACTTGGGATACTAGGAGACAACATAGGGCAAAGTCTTCAAAGTTCTGAATGGATGCTTTCAAACCTAGAATTTGCTACTCACATAAATAGTATTCAAAAGTGAGGGTACAGCAGAGACCTTTATACAAACAGGAAGAGCACTTTGGAAAAGTTCGGTTTGTATGATGATGTCAACCGATTGATCAAAAAACTCATTACAGAAAAAGGGAAAGAAGATATAGAAGATGGAAAGCAGTGATGATAAAACCTATAAAACTTATCAAGTTCAACACCTAGATTAAATACTATTTCGTGGGATGGTACTTTTGTTAACAAAGGATTTCCAAAAATGTGCTGACACAGCATAAAACCATTAATAATACAATTGACCCTTGAATAACACAGGACTGAATTGCACATGTCCACTTATAGGTGGATTTTCCCCCGATAAACAGTCAGCCCTCCATTTCCTTGGGATCTGCATCTGTGGATTCAGAGGGCTGACTGTGAGACCTGAGCCTCTGTGGCAAGTCTTGAAACCAATCTCCTTTGGATGCTGAGGGACAATTGCAATCTCAATTAAAATTCCAGATAGTTTGAATAAAACATGATTAAGAAATGGAGAAAAAGACATGCTAAAAATCTTGTATTGATAAGATAGTTTTAGCACTAAGATATTTTAAATTCTACAATTTGATTAAAACTATTTAAATGCATATATATTTAAGTGAAAGGGTAATACATTCAGGGATTAATGGGATTAATACAGTAAATTCATTCATTCATTCAATAAACATTAGCTGAATGCTTGTCCTTGCCAAGGACTGGATTCAGTACAGGGGATACAACAGGGATGTGTGGCCTTTCCCATAGGAGCCTGGGATACAGTGCAGTGAATGAGAGATCTGACCTGAAATATCAGGATGCTGTAAGAGCACACAGTGGGGTACCTGACCCAGTCTTGGTGAGGGGTGGGAGGGGCAACTCATTTCTTGATAAAATGAAATCCAATATGAGATTAGAAAAAGTTATCCAGGAAAGAAAGAAATGTCAGCCTGAGGGTGTGACAATTAGAAAGTTTTTGGTGCTTTTAAATAACTGGAACATTTTCAGTTTGGCTGGAATATAGAGTTCAGTGGGATGAAAATGCTTGAGATGAAGCTGGAAAGGCAATGGGCTGGATCATGTCAGTCTTTTAATAATAGCTATTGAGACATTTTAAGTAGAGGGGAGATTGACACAATAGATTTGCATATCAGTGAGTTAACTTCTGGTTAAACATAATACAAATATATTTCTTTTGAGCCTCTAAAACCAATACAATTTTGCTTATTTAATGTACCTTGAGTTTGTAATTTTGGGTATAATTCTTAGCTCTGTCACTTACTAGCTGTGTGATCTCAAATGTGTTACTTAACTTCTTTAAACCTCAATATTTGTCTTATGAAAGAAAATACTGATATCTTCTTTGCAGCTTTTAAATCAAGAACTGCAAATGAGAATTTAATATGAAAGCATTAAGCAGTGCTGGCTGTATGTGGGATCTTTTGTTCCAAGAAGCAGAAGCCCAATCTTAAATAGATGAAGTCAAAGGGAGGGAATTGTGAGAGTGCCTTGGAGAGTCTCCCAGAAGCCAAGGGTGAGAATGAGCTCACCTTTCCTAAAAACAAAAGATCCAGCATTTGTCGTCTACAGTTGCCTTTGTTCTCATTCCCTGGGATCTGACATCTAATTATATCCGCCAAGAACTTGCGGTTGATGTTTCTTCTGTGCAAGAGTAACAGTTTTACTTGCAATTTATTAATTTCATTTCCAACTTTCTTGGATGAAATTCTCTTTTGCTCATCTTTTTTAAAATTCATTTTTATTGGAATAGAGTTGCTTTACAATGTTGTGTTAGTTTCTGTTGTACAGTAAAGTGAATTAGCTATCTGTTTGCATATATCCCCTCTTTTTTGGATTTCCTTCCCAAAAAAGGAAGATCACCAGAGAGCACTGAGTAGAGTTCCCTGTACTACATAGGGAACTATAGAGTAGGTTCCCATTGGTTATCTGTTTTATATATAATAGTGTATGTATGTATATATATATATATATATATATATCAATCCCAATCTCCCAATTCATCCTACGAGGCCTCTTTCCCTCTTGGTATCCATACATTTATTCTCTATGCATGTGTCCCTGTTTCTGCTTTGCAAATAAGAACAACTATGCCACTTTTTTTTTTTTTTGGTTTTACATATATCTGCTGAAATACAATATCTTTTTCTCTTTCTAACTTACTTTAGTCTGTATGGCAGTCTCTATATTCATCCACATTTCTGCAAATTACATGGTTTCTTTCCTTTTTATGGATAAGTAATATTCCATTGTATATATGTTATTTGCTTATCATGATCTCATGTGTGTACCCAACAGACTGTGGCAGTGAATGAGTTCATGTACTAATATGAGTGTGCAGATAGGGCTATCTCCCAGGAGAGGGGTAATTTTTTATAAGGATATGTAATAGTCAGAATCTCATAAATTAGATAATTCAGAAAAGGTTTCTAAAAAAAATGATTTCAGTTAACCCTTGAAAAATGCAGATTTGAACTGGACAGGTCCAGTTATATGCAAGAGGACCTGCAGATATGGAGGGCTTACTAGACTTACAGCTTCAGTTCAGTCGCTCAGTCATTTCTGACTCCTTGGGACCCCATGGACTCCAGCACACCAGGCTTCCCTATGCATCGAAAACTCCCAGAGCTTGCTCAAACTCATGTCCTTCGAGTCAGTGATGTCATCCAACCATCTCATCCACTGTTGTCCACTTCTCCTCCTGTCTTCAACCTTTCCCAGCATCAGGGTCTTTTCCAATGAGTCAGTTCTTTGCATCAGGTGGCCAAAGTATTAGAGTTTCAGCTTCAGCATCAGTCCTTCCAATGAATATTCAGGGTTGATTTCATTTAGGATTTGCTGGTTGGATCTCCTTGTAGTGCAAGGCACTCTCAAGAGTCTTCTCCAACACCACAGTTCAAAAACATCAGTTCTTCAGAACTCAGTCTTCTTTAGGGTCCAGTTCTCGCATACATACATGACTATTGGAAAATCCATAGCTTCGACTAGACGGATCATTGTTGGCAAAGTAATGTCTCTGCTTTTCAGTATGCTGTCCAGGTTGATCATAGCTTTTCTTTCAAGGAACAAGTGTCTTTCAAATTCATTGCTTCAGTCACCATTTGCAGTGATTTTGGAACCCAAGAAAATAAAGTTTGTCAGAGTTTCCTTTTTCTCCTTGTCTATTTGCCATGAAGTGATGGGACTAGATGCCATGACTTAGTTTTCTGAATGTTGAATTTTAAGCCAGCTTTTTCACTCTCCTCTTTTACTTCACCAAGAGGCTCTTCTTCCTCTTCACTTTCTGCCATAAGTGTGGTATCATCTGTATATCTGAGATGGTTGATATTTCTCCATGCAATCTTGATTCAAACTTGTGCTTCATCCAGTCCAGCATTTCGCATGATGAACTCTGCATATAAGTTAAATGAACAGGGTGACCAGAGAAGGCAATGGTACCCCACTCCAGTACTCTTGTCTGGAAAGTGCCATGGATGGAGGAGCCTGGTAGGCTGCAGTCCATGGAGTCACTGAGGGTCGAACATGACTGAAGCGACTTAGCAGTAGCAGTAGCAGCAGTGGTAAACAGGGTGACAATATATTTAGAACCAGTCCATTATTCCATGACCACTTTTAACTATTGCTTCTTGTCATACACACAGATTTCTCAGGAGGCAGTTCAGGTGATCTGGTATACCCATCTCTCGAAGAATTTTCCACAGTTTATTGTGATCCATACAGTCAAAGGCTTGGACATAGTCAATAAAGCAGAAATAGATGTTTTTTTTGGAACTCTCTTCCTTTTTCTATGATCCAGCGGATATTGGCAATTTGATTTCTGGTTCCTCTGCCTTTTCTAAATACAGTTTGAACATCTGAAAGTTCTTGGTTCACATACTGTTGAAGACTAGCTTGAAGAATTTTGAGCATTACTTTGCTAGCGTGTGAGATGAGTGCAATTGTGTGATAGTTTGAACAGTCTATGGCACTGCCTTTCTTTGGGATTGGAATGAAAACTGACCTTTTCCAGTCCTGTGGCCACTGATGAGTTTTTCAAATTTGCTGGCATATTGAGTGCAGCACTTTAACAGGATCATCTTTTATGATTTGAAATAGTTCTGCTGAAATTTCATCACCTCCACTAGCTTTGTTCATAGAGATACTTCCTAAGGCCCACTTGACACACTCCAGGATGTCATGGTTACCTAGGTCATTTATATCTTTTTAAAATAGTTCTTCCATATATTGTTGCCACCTCTTATTAATATCTTCTGCTTCTGTTAGGTCCATACTGTTTCTGTCCTTTATTGTGTCCATCTTTGCATGAAATGTTCAACTGGTATCTCCAATTTTCCTGAAGAGATCTCTAGTCTTTCCCATTCTATTATTTTCCTCTATTTCTTTGCATTGATCAATTAGGAAGGCTTTCTTGTTTCTCCTTTCTATTCTTTGGAAATCTTCATTCAGATAGGTATATCTCTCCTTTTGTCCTTTGACTTTCACGTCTTTTCTTTTTTCAGCTATTTGTAAGGCCTTCTCAGACAACCAGTTTGTCTTTTTACATTTCTTTTTCTTGGGGATGGTCTTGATCACTGCCTCCTGGACGATGTCTTGAACCTCCATCCATAGTTCTTCAGGCACTCTGTCTATCAGATCTAATCCCTAATGGGTCCATTGTAGGGTTTATGGCAAACTCCCTCCAGTGCCCCTTTCTCTGTGGTGAGCCCCTGCTGACCCACGCCTCCAACACTAGCAGGTAGTTTTGATTCAGTCTGCTGTGGGGTCACTGCCCTCTGGGTCTTGTTGCCTGTAAAAGTTTGTGTGTGTCCTCCAAGGCTGAAGTCTAAGTCTGTTTCCCCCAGTCCTCTGGAAGTCCTGTAATCAAATTCCCCTGGCCCTCAAGGCCAGATTCCCTAGGGATTCCCAGTCCTTTTGTTGGAATCTCAGGCTGAGAAGCCCGACTTGGGGTTCAGAACCTTCACAACAGTGCAAGGACTTTGATATTGTTCTCCAGTCTGTGGGTCACCCACTTGGTGGGTATGGGATTTGATTTTTCTCCTAATTGCTTCCCCTCTTACTGTCTTCCTGTGGCTTCTTCTTCATTTTTGGACATGGGGTATCTTTTATTGTTGGGTTCCAGTGTCCTCCTGTCTATGGTTGTTCAAAAGTTAATTGCAACTTTGGAGCTCTTGGAGGAGGTGATGAGCACACGTGCCATCTTGAACCAAGCCCTTTTTAATGGATAAAAATAATAGGCATCTAAGTTAAGAATGCTAACAGGGTAGAAAGATTTTCTTTAAATGGTCTTTACATCAACCACAAAAATAAAAGGTGAAGTCATGATAAGAGCTACTAAGTGGGGAGGGGGGATGCTGCAAACAAATAGCAGCGTCTATGTCTGACGCAGGATACAGCATGCTTGGGGCTGGTGCATGGGGATGACCCACAGAGATGTTATGGGGAGGGAGGTGGGAGGGGGGTTCATGTTTGGGAACACATGTAAGAATTAAAGATTTTAAAATTAAAAAAAATAATAATAATAAAAAAAAAAAAAAAAAAAAAAAAAAAGAGCTACTAAGTGAATTACATTCAAGTAATTCAGAAAGAAAAATCTTATCGTTCTAATGACCCTTAGTTGGATTTGTATATAAACAAATGGAATTAGACATGAAACAATACTGGAATGAGATTTTAAGATTATGAAGCAAAAGATTCAAATTTAGTAATCTATTTATTCACTAGCTTTTACAGCTTAAAGAATAGTCTCTTTTTCCCTACTCTACCCTGAGGGTCCTTCTTAACGCTAAAAATAAATTCCCACCTTCAACATTTAAAGTTTATAAACTTTGAAAGATTAAAAATGTATGGCATTTTCCTTAGACCAACTGTTGATCTTTACAAATCAAACTGTATGTTTTAAAATATTTTAGGCCAACCAGGTTGCAGCGGAGAAGGCAATGGCACCCCACTCCAGTACT
This sequence comes from Budorcas taxicolor, assembly GCF_023091745.1. Lineage (NCBI taxonomy): Eukaryota > Metazoa > Chordata > Mammalia > Artiodactyla > Bovidae > Budorcas > Budorcas taxicolor. The sequence goes on along the minus strand of NC_068911.1, from coordinate 87,162,905 downwards.
CCTGCCTGGAAAATCCCATGGACGGAGGAGCTTGGTAGGCTGCAGTCCATGTGGTCGCTAAGAGTTGGACACGACTAAGCAACTTCACTTTCACGCATTGGAGAAGGAAATGGCAACCCACTGCAGTGTTCTTGCCTGGAGACTCCCAGGGACGGTGGAGCCTGGTGGGCTGCCGTCTATGTGGTCACACAGAGTTGGACACGACTGAAGTGACTTAGCAGCAGGTTGCAGAGCCCTGGTAAGGAGAGGGCAGTGTTTCCCTTGGGAAGAAGGAGAGAGTTTTAAAGACATGGCCAATTATAATTGCTTTACTGCCCCAAGTAGTAGGCGTTCCAGACTTTTCTGGAAAGCACTGACATAATATTATTTATGGTTTTGGTTTCTTAATATGTAAATGTGACTTTTCTATAAAATTAGCTACTTACTAATTAAAGAAAAACTTTAAAAAACAGAATACATTGGAAAGGATATTGGCTTTTTATTATCTTCCAAGTGTTAGAAAATTCACACATAATCTTGCCCATTTCAGATGAACCATCCAAAACTGTGTGATTCCATCATTAAAAGGATGCCAATTAGTTTAGTTACAATATCTCACTGTTGAGGAGCCTGACTAGTTCACAACCTTTGATAAGTAGTTTTTCAAGTCTGAATCGGAATTACCAAAGAGAGAAATGGGCTGATGTACTTTATGCAACCTGACTCTTTGTATTAAGGGCAAAACAATTTCATGAAAATTCTGATTACTTACAGACTATTATGTTAAACCTTAATCAGTTCCATTTTGGTTTGCATAAAAATAGGGGTACATGATCAGTTTTATCATATTAATAAATTACCATGCATCTATAAGATTAAAACAATGAGTTTTAAAATTTTGAACATTTGATCTGAGAAAATGTTCACAATATGAAATCGAGTCACAAAATTGAGAAGCAAAATAATATTTAGAGTCAGATCCTAGCTTTGCTAAAATATAGTTTAAAATTTATTGTAAACTAAATTTACAGAAATAGAAACTGTTTATGTGGGTGAGAGTAGGAAAAACTTTCCTCTTCATATATGTATCTATACATTGTAATTTTCTTTGCAATGAAGTAATAGAAATTATTTTTATAATCAGGAAAGAATTAACTAAATGTTTACAAAACAAAAAGAAAAGAAAAAAGTTCTGCAATAGCAATACATGCAGCCCATTTAAAAATGTTTAATCATTCTAGGTAATTGTTAAAAGAACATTTTCTATAAATAAAGGAGCCTAGCAACAATTCTACTGGAATTTAGGGCTTCCATTAGAAAACATATATTAATGTTGCTTATAACTAAAGACAACAGTACAAAAGCAGCTCCCTGGTTTTGTGGCTTGTGATTCATAACCAATCATTTTCTTATTCAACATTAAAATTACTCCTAAAATTACTATTGTATTAAGGATAAGAAAATGTACTTCTGTACTCTTTGAAAAAATGCAAAGACCACAGTAATGTGACTGCTTCTGTTTTGTGAGAGCAGTCAACAGTATCTTGGTCTGCTGCAGACATCCTGGAATATAGCCAACTTAAGAATATTGATAAAGAACAAGTACTGAGCAAAATAATTTAATTATTGCTTGTTGGTTTCTATCAAAATTACATGAATCTTTATTTCAAGGTCATAAAGACATCATTTCATTAAAGCTGGCAAATAATTACCGACATATTTTCCCACAGAATACTTAGATTTTGCCTTGTATATTGCATGAGTTTATTATTATTATTATTATTATGGTTTGTTTTTTGTTTGCTTTTTTAAAATTTGTTTTTACAGTGTGTATGTTTTGTTTTATGTCTTAACTTTTACCTTTTATCTATCAAAGTCATGGAAAATATTTTCCTATACTGCTGACTGCTATTTCATTATGCTTTAACCTTTTTTTTAAAATATAGAGTTGTATCTGTTGGTTATATCCACAAATTTCTTTGTGATTCCTACTGATTTTAATTGCTGGTTCAAGAAATATCTCTCATATACTGTATGCCACGTACTCCTCTATGTGTATTCTTCTATGGATGCAGCAGAATCCAAAATGACAAAAATCCCTGGCTTTATGGAGTTCACCCTCATAGAGGGAGACAGACAATAAACAAGTAAGGCAGATCCAAATTTTGCAGCATCTGCTGCTGCTGCTGCTAAGTCACTTCAGTCGTGTCCGACTCTGTGTGACCCCATAGACAGCAGCCCACCAGGCTCCCCCGTCCCTGGGATTCTCCAGGCAAGAACACTGGAGTGGGTTGCCATTTCCTTCTCCAATGCATGAAAGTGAAAAGTGAAAGTGAAGTCGCTCAGTTGTGTCTGACCCTCAGCGACCCCATGGACTGCAGCCTTCCAGGCTCCTCCATCCATGGGATTTTCCAGGCAGGAGTACTGGAGTGGGGTGCCATTGCCTTCTCCTCAAGTTTATGTAATTCGGAAGCTGCCTTTAAGAAGAAGAATACAAAACAAGATAGCAGGCCTTGGAAGGAACCCATGCAAATGAAGAGCATTAGAATGAGTTCTATGGAGATGAATAAACTGGGGAGAAGGTTAGGAAGTACTCAGGCAGATGGGAAGATACGAGTTTCCCATTGAATGGTCAGAGAAGGCCTCCTTTGGAAGACTATTAAACAAAGACCCCAAGGGAAGGGAGGGAACATACCAAGATGTGTCTGGGAGAAAGCATGTCAGGAGAATAGAGAAGTACAGAATCCCCACAGGAAGAGTGGACCCATAGTGTTTAAGGAATGGAGAGAGGTTTGGTGGGGCAGAAACAGAGAGAGCCAAGGAGAAAGAAACAGAAGGGGAGTCACAGAGGTAGCAAAAGACAGGCTGTGGGAGAGGATAGCAGATGATATAGGGCCTTGTAGGCCTCCATAAGCTTTCTTGACTTCTTTTCTCTGAGTGAGGAGAAGTCACTAGAAGTGTAATGATTGGATGACTGATTTCACTCTCATTGCTAATTTAAGAATAAATTGAGGGAGAAAGGAGACAAAAAGGGAGATGGGTATAGAGACTATTACAGCAATCCTGCCAGAGGTCCTGGTGGCTTGGACTAGCTACTAGTGGAAGTGAAGAAATGTCATTTTTTGTTTCAGAATGTGTCTTGAAGATAGAACTAACAAGATTTTCTGGAATATTGGCTATAAGTTGTAGAAAAAGGCAGACATCAAAAGAAGAACTACAGGTTTTGTCCTAAATAAGCAAATATGAAATTTTAAGTTAATAATGTGATGAACTCTTTCAGAGAATATGTTTTTGGGTACAAGATAAATGAGAATGTCCATGTGAAGTAGGTATATTGCGTTTGAGATACCCTTTGGAAATATAAGTGAAAATTGTCAAATATGCACTTGGAATTCAATAGAGAAGTTCAGACTGATGATGTACATTTGAACACCATCAGCATATATTTGGAATTTGTAAACCATATGATTATGAACTATATGAGCTACTAAATTTATAAACCATATGATATATGAAGTATATGAGCTACTATATCACTTAACCTAAGAAGTAAGGATAGACACAACAGAAAAAAAGATCTGAGGATTGAGCCCTTGGAGCATGCCAATGTTTAGTTTGCTGCTGCTGCTGCTAAGTCGTGTCCAACTTTGTGCGACCTCAGAGACGGCAGCCCACCACAGATGTAAAACAATTAGCAAGGAAAATGTTGTAGGCAGAATAATGGCCTACCACAGATATCTTGGTAGAGTGCGTGGTTAGTGTGCACAAGATTGAAGGTTCAATTCCCAGCACTTCAGGGCTTTAATCTCAGCCATAAACTAAGACTTACAGCTTACTGCTACCAAGTGACTTAGCAGGCTAAGTCAAAGATTTCATTTTGCTTCCCTGGTGGCTCATGTGGTAAAGAATCTGCCTGCAATGCAGGAGACCTGGGTTCAATCCCTGGGTTGGGAGGATCCCCCGGAGAAGAGAATGGCAACCCACTCCGGTATTCTTGCCTGGAAAATTCCATGGACAGAGGAGCCTGTCAGGCTACAGTCCATGGGATCGCAAAGAGTCAGACACTACTAAGAGACTATCACTTTTCAATGATACCGATCCTAATCCCTCCCCCCCCCCCCACACACACAAATTGTGACTATGTTTCATTACAGGACAGAAGGGATTTTTCAAATATAAACTAACAGTCTTGAGATGGGGAGACTTTTCCTGGATTGTCCAGATGAGCCCAAAGTAATTACAAGAGGGAGGCAAGAAGGTTATGATGAGAAAAAGAGGTGTGATTAAAGAAGCAGAGGTCTGGGTGTTATGATTGCTAGAAGGGGCCATGAGCAAAGGATTGAAAAACATCTTTAAAAGGAGGAAGGAAACAAGTGTCTCCAGAAGGCTTTGGACCTTGATATTAGGTCAGTGACATCCATCTAGGACTTTTTGTCTTCAGGAATTGCAGGATAGTAAATATGTGTTGCCGTAGACCACCATTTGCATGCTCAGACCACTAGTTCAGTTCAGTTCAGTCGCTCAGTTGTGTCTGACTCTTTGCGACCCCATGAATTGCAGCACGCCAGGTCTCCCTGTCCATCTCCAACTCCCAGAGTTCACTCAAACTCATGTCCATTGAATCGGTGATGCCATCCAGCCATCTCATCCTCTGTCGTCCCCTTTTCCTCCTGCCCCCAATCCCTCCCAGCATCAGAGTCTTTTCCAATGAGTCAACTCTTCACAGGAGGTGGCCAAAGTACTGGAGTTTCAGCTTTAGCATCATTCCTTCCAAAGTTAAGTTTGTGGTTTTTTGTTTTAGTAACAGTTGGAAACAAATACAGAGACTGATAAAGGAGCAGTTAGTTAAATAAGTAGAGAAATTAGAAAGTGTCATGTCTTACAGCCAAATGAGAAAAGTGTTTTAAGAAGGAAGGAATGATCAAGTATGTTTAATGCTGTTCATAAGTTGGGTAAGATAAAACCCTAGAAATGATCATGTAGCAACATGGAAGTCATTGATAACCTTAACAATGGGAGATTTTGTAGAGACACTATGAGGAAAGACAGTTAGAATTGGCTTCAAGAAAGAATGGAGGGAAAGAATTGAGGACAACTGCTAGGAAATGATTACTGCTATGTGCATACTGTTTTTTTTTTTTTCTCCTCTTTTCAAATGAGAGGATCTATGGTCCTCATGCCATGGAACAAAAAGGAACTACTGATACATGTAACAACTTATATGGTTCTTAAGACAAGGATTATATTGAGTGGAAAATGTCAATTGCAAAATTCTGTGTTCTCTATGATTCTGTTTATATAAATTCTTGAAATAGCAAAATGAGAGAGATGGAGAACAAATGAATGGTTTGCAGGAATTGAGAGAGACAGGGGATAGAAGAAGATGAATACGGGTGACAAGAGGAATCTTTGCAATGGGACTGTTCTCTATTTGAATATGGTTGTAGTTACACAAATCAGCACATGTAATAAAACTACATAAACCTAAACACACACACATTAACATACTGGTAAAAATTGAATAAGGCTAATGGTTTGTATCATTGTCAGTTTCCTGGCCGTGATACTGTATTATAGCTATGTTAGGTATTATCACTGGAAGAAACTGAGTGAAAGGTATATCTTATAACTTCACATCAGCCTACAATGATCTCAAAATAAAGGTTAACCAATGCCTTAAAAGGTTAAGAACATTTTTTTTGAAGTTGAAGAAATGGTACAAGTAAATCCAAAGTAATTGACTAAATTTTCAGGTTAAATGACAAGAATTCTGATAGTAAATCAAGAAATAATCCATCTGGCTGTGTTTCATTTATAACAGATCTGCTTAAAATGTAAAGACACAAAAATGTGAATGTAAAGGAATAGAAAATTATATTTGTGATAAATACTAAACAAAGAAAGCTGATGTCACTCTAATAACATCAAACAAAGTAACTTTACAGCCAAAAGCAATTTTAAGGAAAAAGAAGATTGTAGCAAAGTAGTAAGAGGAACAAATTCACAATACATACTCAATGATGTTGCCCCAAACACATGAAACAAAAATGGACTGATTTATAGAAAATAAAAATCTAATCGACAATCGTCATAGTAGATTTCAACATACTTTTTTGTGTAATGTTCAGATCTATTATATACATTACTTAGCAAAGGTCCATCTAGTCGGGGCTATGGTTTTCCTAGTGGTCATGTATGGATGTGAGACTTGGACTATAGAGAAAGTTGAGTGCAGAAGAATTGATGCTTTTGAACTGTGGTGTTGGAGAAGACTCTTGAGAGTCCCTTGGACTGCAAGGAGATCCAACCAGTCCATCCTAAAGGAGATCAGCCGTGGGTGTTCATTAGAAGGACTGATGTTGAATCTGAAACTCTAATACTTTGGCCACCTGATGAGAAGAGCTGACTCATTGGAAAAGACCCTGATGCCTGGAAAGATTGAGGACAGGAGGAGAAGGGGACGACAGAGGATGAGATGGTTAGATGGCATCACGGACTCAATGGACATGGGTCTGGGTGGATTCCAGGAGTTGGTGATGGACAGGGAAGCCTGGCGTGCTGTGGTTCATGGGGTCACAAAGAGTCGGACCCGACTGAGGGACTGGACTGAACTGACATATATGTATGCATATCACATATATGCATAATTAACCACCTGACCTGCCTCTTGAGAAATCTGTATGCGGGTCAGGAAGCAACAGTTAGAACTGGACATGGACCAACAGACTGGTTCCAAATAGGAAAAGGAGTATGTCAAGGCTGTATATTGTCACCCTGCTTATTTAACTTATATGCAGAGTACATCATGAGAAACGCTGGACTGGAAGAAACACAAGCTGGAATCAAGATCGCCAGGAGAAATATCAATAACCTCAGATATGCAGATGACACCACCCTTATGGCAGAATGTGAAGAGGAACTAAAAAGCCTCTTGATGAAAGTGAAAGTGGAGAGTGAAATAGTTGGCTTAAAGCTCAACATTCAGAAAATGAAGATCATGGCATCTGGTCCCATCACTTCATGGGAAATAGATGGAGGAACAATGGAAACAGTGTCAGACTTTATTTTGGGGGGCTCCAAAATCACTGCAGATGGTGATTGCAGCCATGAAATTAAAAGACACTTACTCCTCAGAAGAAAAGTTATGACCAACCTAGATAGCATATTCAAAAGCAGAGACATTACTTTACCAAATAAGGTCTGTCTAGTTAAAGCTATGGTTTTTCCTGTGATCATGTATGGATGTGAGAGTTGGACTGTGCAGAAGGCTGAGCGCTGAAGAACTGATGCTTTTGAACTGTGGTGTTGGAGAAGACTCTTGAGAGTCCCTTGGACTGCAAGGAGATCCAACCAGTCCATTCTGAAGGAGATCAGCCTTGGGATTTCTTTGGAAGGAATGATGCTGAAGCTGAAACTCCAGTACTTTGGCCACCTCATGAGAAGAGTTGACTCATTGGAAAAGACTCTGATGCTGGGAGGGATTGAGGGCAGGAGGAGAAGGGGACAACAGAGGATGAGATGGTTGGATGGCATCACTGACTCAATGCACGTGAGTCTGAATGAACTCCGGGAGTTGGTGATGGACAGGGAGGCCTGGCGTGCTGCGATTCATGGGGTCGCAAAGGGTCAGACACAACTGAGCGACTGAACTGAACTGAACTGAAGCACATGTTATGTACTTCCAGGCGGCGCTAGTGGTAAAGAACTTGCCCGCTGATGCACAAGATGTAAGAACAACAGGTTTGATCCCTGAGTCAGGAAGATCCCCTGGAGGAGGGCATGGCAACCCCCTCCAGTATTCTTGCCTGGAGAATCCTATGGACAGAGGAACCTGGAGGGCTACAGTTCATAGAGTAGCAGAGTTGGACACAACTGAAGCAACTAAGCATGTAGGCACATACTATATATGTACATTTGATATATAGAAGAGGTGGAAAAAAGATATAAGGTTGACATTAACAAAAACCAGTGCCCAAGAATTAAAGTATAAATTTTTTCAAATATATATGAAACCATTAACAAATGACAAAATATTTAGACATAAAATAAAGAACACAGTTCATGCATGTGCCTATAAAGAACAGAAAAGTAGCAAGAAATTCCCATATATTTGAGGATCTAAAATACATATAATTAACTCTAGACTTTTAATAATTCATGGAACACTTTAAGAAAAAAATAGTAATAAAAATTAGAAAACACATCAACACCATAAATCAAAATATGCAAGATTTAACTGAAACCACAAATAGAAAGCAGAACCTTAATTGCACATATTAGAAAAGAAAAAAGACTAGAAATAAATCAACACAATTTTCAATTTAAACAGATAGAAAAACAATAATGATATCATTCAAAAAAAGTAAAAGGAAGGGGAAAAGTAAGTATAAGAATAGAAAATTTTGAAAATAGAAAATAAAGAAGCAACAGAGAGGCAAATGATACTCAAAGTTGCTTTCTTTAGAGAAGCTAAACTAATGCTAATAGACAAATCTTTGGTAGGTTTAGCAAGAGAAAGAGAGAAACTATAATGAAAATTAGACCACAGTTACAAAAGAAGTTTGCCAATAATCTTGACAATGTAAATTACTTAGAAAAATAAAGTTCTCAGAATAGATTCAAGAAGAAATACAAATTTTGTTTAATCCTATTAAAATAGAATAATTTGAATCAGCAGTCAACAGTTTAACCACTGAGAGAAGCAGCAACAAAAACTGTGATAACAAAATGAAAACAAAAGTCACCAAACAAACAAAGGAATGTGATCCTGTAGTATATTCACCGGGTTAATTTGAAGGAGGAAACAGACAGAACAGGCTCCATCTTGACAGCAGGACTCCATCTTGGGCTGGACTGTGGACTTTGAGCTATATGCCCAGTATCTATGGAAACGACATATCAACTGGAAAACCAGGCCCCCAGAAGGAAGAGCCTCAAGGCTCGTACCTAGACTCCCCATGCCTAAAATAATACCCTAATTATCTGTGTAACCGAATAGAATTATACATTCTATTATGCTTATTGGTTAATGACCACAGGCCTATTTATAATTGTCCATTGTTAACTACCTAGACCTAAGGCATGTGAATCATGGGTTAACTTTGATTGTATCTTTCTTTTTCTTTGTTCAGACTAGTTTCAGGGAATTTGGGGAGGTGAGTTTGGGCATGTACACTTAGGGTATATAAGGTCTTCACAAAAACTGGTCAGGGTCCTTGGCTAAGAGGAGACTCTGACTTGGGCCCGCCGGGTGTGATGAACTGCACACCACTATCTGCATTGTCCTTCAGAGTTTGTTTCCCAGAACACATGGCTACAACAATTTCACCAAAAATCAGGGTTTAGATAATCTGTATTTTATTCACAAAGCTCAGAAGAAGAGAAAAAAATAATTTCCTCAACAATTTTGTTTTTATAAAGCAAATGGAACATTTTCTATAACTTTAATATAATTTGATAAGGACAATTACTAGAATAAAATTTCAGACTTTATAACACAGGTGTAAAAATCCTAAAGTATTACCAAAACAAAGAAATATTAATATATGTATATATAAATTATGACAAAGGAAAATTTTTTCTAAAGAATGTTGGTAAAACAATGTTAAAACATTTATTAGTACAATTTATCACAAAAATAGATTAAAAGTTTTTAAAACACGATTATCACAACAATTGAAGGAAAAATCATTGGATAAAGTCAGGGCCCATTTGTGACAAAAACGCTTAAAAAATAGAAATAGAGACCCTAATTTACTGTGTTTAAAAGCTAGCCAGCAAACATTACCTACATAAAATAAGAAACTTGATAATAAAATATTAAAACAATGTCTTTAAAGTCAGGAACAAGACTTCAGGTCTTCTATTATACATCATTGTAGTGGAGTCTCTGCTAAATCAATGAGGTATGCAAAATAAATTCATAAGGACTTAGAAAGAAAAAAGGCTGTCATCATTTGTAGATATTATGATTATGCAAAAGAAAGTTCAAGGTAGCTGCAAAGAATGATAAATATTTTTTAAAAAATCAAAGAAATTATTGTATACAAACTACAAACACTTTAAAAAAATAATTTGAAAGTACATTAATCACCACAATTTAAAAGAAGAATATGTAAAACACTGTGGCTTAAACATTCTGGTTCTATAGAATCACTGAGAACACCAGATGAAAATCATACTTTGGGTTTCAATGAATGTGGGCACCATTTTGATTTGGTGCCCATTGCTACATGAACTCAGGAAGGAATAAATTCAATGGGCGGGAAATTGCTAACAGTGGGCTTCCCTGGTGGCTCAGCTGGTAAAGAATCTGCCTGCAATGAGGGAGGTCTGTGTGTGATCCCCAGGTTGGGAAGATCCCCTGGAGAAGGGAAAGGCTACCCACTTCAGTATTCTGGCCTGGAGAATTCCATGGACTGTATAGTCCATCGGGTCGCAAAGAGTTGGATAAGACTGAGCAATTTTCACTTCACTTATGATTCTCATAGAAATAAATGGTAAAATCTTGGCTTGTGAAATCTTCTTTTCCATTCGCTTACCTGCCACACCAAAGGAGAAACATTGATCGGTTGCCATTTCCTTCTCCAGTGCAGAAAAGTGAAAAGTGCAAGTGAAGTCACTCAGTTGTGTCCGACTCTTAGCTACCCCATGGACCGCAGCCTACCAGGCTCCTCCGTCCATGGGATTTTCCAGGCAAGAGTACTGGAGTGGGGTGCCATTGCCTTCTCCGAATAGTGCCCTAAGCCATGGTCTAAAAATTTGTCATTTAAAATGTTAAAAAGCATGGTGAGTAATTATAATCAATATTTATCCCATTACCTTCTATTTGAGTTTAGTAATATAAGATTGGCTTTTTCCTCTTCTTAGTCATTTTACTTTACTACTGCATCTTCCCTCAGAAGTAATTATTCTAATCAGTTATGGTATTGAAAACAAACAAAAAGCCCTCTGAGCTCATCTGAAGCCTTACATTTCCTTAGATGTCACCAATTTTGTTTATTAGGTAACATAAGGCCGAATTCTAAGTCAAATTTATGTTTGAATATTAGTAGCAAGAGTAAAAATAAAATATGAATAATGACTTGACCATTACATTTTGCCTTTAAAATTGAAAGCTCTATACACACAGCCATCTCACACTAGCTTCATCTAGGCTATCTTTGTTGCCATTAATCAGCACAGAAGATTTAGGGTTTTTAGATCATTGTTTTTTAAATTAATACTTGCTCAGTTTCATTGCCTCCATTGTCTTGAAAACACATAAAGATGAAATATTTAAAGTGTAAGACCGCAGGACACTGCATTTCAATCAAGCACAGAGTACTGATTTCCATCTATTTTGCTACCAATGATTACTATGAACATAGACTCAGATTTTGTACTCTTAACATGGGATTCTTCACTAATGGCTCTCCCTGATCCTAGACCTATTTGTGTAAGAAATAGTGCTACAGATTAAAGCTAACATTGTAAGTCCTGGTTCTTCTTTACAGTCCTAAGAAAAGAACTACTGATAAAAACATCCTAAGTAGAAATCATTTTATTTACACCATGTTCACATATTCACGTAGATTTAATCTATACTGCAATCTTTACAGTTATGCTCATTACTAGACTTCTGGTAAACCCAATTCTGGTGTCAATTTTTCTTTCCATCTTGGATGTTTTTACCTGCTTTGTTAACACACACACCTTGAGGTAAATCTATGTCATCTTGAAAGTGAAACTCAGTCATGTCTGACATTTGTGACCCCATGGACTGTAGCCTGCCAGGCTCCTCTGTTCATAGGATTCTCCAGGCAGGACTATTGGAATGGGTTAACATTCCTTTCTCCAGGGGATTTTCCAGCCCAGGGATTGAACACCGGTCTCCCGCATTGCTGGCAGATTCTTTACCATCCGAGCCAACAGGGAAGCCATGCCATTTTAAGATATAGCTCTGTGTAAAGTTGCGTTGTTTAGAACAATTATTCCTCCTGTTGTCTGACTGAGTCAACTCAGAATGTTTAAGTATATTAATAGTGTCCTACATTGTGAAGGTATTTTTCTGTTTTAAGATAGTAAAAGTTAGCTAAGAAGACAAGATCAAGGAAAGATGAAGGAGAAAGGAAATTAACAGGTAACAGGTAAAGTCAGAGGTTATCCTTGCGGAAAAATGAGTTCTCTATTCAGAGCAAGGAGAGAAGGAGAAGAAGATGGGCAAATGTTTGGGATATTTGGAACTTAGAAAATGATTTCACCCTTTATACTGATTGAAACATATAAAATTGCAGATATTAAACTATTTTTTCACTTAGAAAACAGTAAATACATATGACTCAACCTATTCTTATTTTGTTTTTCTCCACAGTTTTCATCACCAACTTAAATATTATGTACTTGTTTATTGCCTCTCCCAGCTAGAAAATAATTTTACCAAAACAGGGATCTTTTCTAATTTGTTATTAATTGAAAAATACTTGCACATAAAACAATGACTGGCATTTAAAGGACAATAAATATTTGTAGAATAAATGACCCCAGAAGACTTTTTTCTCTCTTTCTCTTTTTTGTTTGTCTCATTCTTGTTTTCTAACTAAAGAGGGATTTGAGATTATATATATATTAAAAAAGATGGGCATTCATTGCAGAATCAAAGATGATCAAAAAGATTATTTCCTCCAAAGAAACTCACTGAAACTAGGCAGCATGTGTGTGCAGTGAACAAGATCTCTGTATTTTTTGGATAATCTAAAGAAACATTTTATTATTAAATACTCTTATAAAATTCCAATGGTGGGCAAAAATTGAATTAGAGATGATAAATATGAAAAGGAATTGAGTAGTGTAGGGAATGGGCAAAGAGCAGGTAAACTTTTCTAGTAGAGCAGAAGGTTATGAAAATGGTAGTCTGGGTAATCCATTGACAATTTAACCTAATAAAAAAAGATAAATGGTTCATCTTTGGTAAAAGAGTATGACAAGGCTGTATATTGTCACCCTGCTTATTTAACTTATATGCAGAGTACATTATACAAAATGCCAGGCTGGATGAATCACAAGCTGATATGAAGATTACAGGCAGAAATATAAACAACTTCAGATATGCGGAAGCTGCTGCTGCTGCTGCTGCTAAGTTGCATCAGTCGTGTCCGACTCTGTGCGACCCCATAGATGGCAGCCAATCAGGCTCCCCTGTCCCTGGGATTCTCCAGGCAAGAACACTGGAGTGGGTTGCCGTTTCCTTCTCCAATGCATGAAAGTGAAAAGTGAAAGAAGTCAATGCTGATTCTAATAGCAGAAAGTGAACAGAATCTAAAGAGTCTCTTGATGAGGATGAAAGAGGAGTGTGAAAAAACTGGCTTAAAACTCAACATTCAGAAAACTAAGACCATGGCATCTAGCCCCACCACTTCATGCAAATAGAAGGGGAAAAAGTGGAAATAGTGACAGATTTTTATTTTCTTGGGCTCCAAAATCACTGCAAATGATGACTGCAGCCATTAAATTAAATGACACATGCTCCTTGGAGGAAAAGTTATGACCAACTTAGACAGCATACTAAAAAGCAAAGGCATCACTTTGTCAACAAAGATCCATCTATTCAAAGCTATGGTTTTTCCAGGAGTCATGTACAGTTGTGAGACTTGGGCCATAAAAAAGGCTGAGCACCAAAGAATTGACACTTTCAAATTGTGGTGCTGGAGAAGACTATGAGGAGTTGCCTTGGACAGCAAGGAGATCAAACCAGTCAATCCTAAAGGAAATCAACCCCAAATATTCACTGAAAGGACTGATCCTGATGCTGAGGCTACAATACTTTGGCCACCTGATGTAAAGAGTCGTTGGAAAACACCCAGATGCTGGGACAGATTGAAGGCAAAAGCAGAAGAGAGTGGCAGAGGATGAGAGGATTCGATAGCATCATTGATTCAGTGGACATGAGTTTGAGCAAACTCTGGGAGGTAGTGAAGGACAGAGAAGCTCGGTGTGTTGCAGTTCATGGGGTCACAAAGAGTTGGTTACGAAATAGTGACTGAACAACAACAACAAAAATAAAATAAAATAAGAAGCTTCAGTGGATCTGGGGAAGTTGCAAATCATGTTTCAGAAAGGAAGAACTAAGTTTGATGAGGCATGGATCGTGATCAGATTGAGTTTGTAAGTTGACTCTAAAACAAGAAAGGTAACAGGCATCTCCTTTACTGTGAGAGAACATCACCTGTATTTTTTTTTTAATTTTTTTTAATTTAAATTTTTATTTTTACTTTATTTTACTTGACAATACTGTATTGGTTTTGGCATACATTGACATGAATCCGCCACGGGTGTACATGAGCTCCCAAACATGAACCCCCCTCCCACCTCCCACCCCACATCATCCCTCCGGATCATCCCCGTGCACCAGCCCCAAGCATCCTGGATCCTGCATCGAACAGACTGGCGATTTGTTTCTTACATGATAGTATACACGTTTCAATGCCATTCTCCCAAATCATCCCACCCTCTCCCTCTCCCTCAGAGTCCAAAAGTCCGCTCTACACATCTGTGTCATCGCCTGTATTTTAAAAAGCTAAGGAGATCAGCCCTGGGATTTCTTTGGAAGGAATGATGCTAACGCTGAAACCTCAGTACTTTGGCCACCTCATGCGAAGAGTTGACTCATTGGAAAAGACTGATGGTGGAAGGGATTGGGGGCAGGAGGAGAAGGGGACGACAGAGGGTGAGATGGCTGGATGGCATCACTGACTCGATGGACGTGAGTCTGAGTGAACTCTGGGAGTTGGTGTTGGACAGGGAGGCCTGGCATGCTGCGATTCATGGGGTCGCAAAGAGCCGGACACGACTGAACTGAACTGAACTGAACTGAAGCTCCGTGGAAGTAGATGATATTCTTTTCCAGTCATCAAACATTTTCTTCTTCCTTTCTTTTCCCTATAGCTACTGTGGTTTAGGTACCTTCTTTTTTAAATTGTAGTAATCGTTTTCCTGCTGCCCAACAGTGCCCAGATACATTATCTCATATGGTCAATATAATAATACTGTTTAAAAAACCCACAAAAACACAGTAGTCATCAAATACTTCCTGGAGTCCACACATCACCATTTAAAAGAGTAAATGGATAAATTGTTGCTTTTTTTTTTTTTAAATTTTGCAAGGACTTAAGCCTGAAAAATATTTAATTCATTACTCTTACTCTATTTTTTGTGTGTGAAAATATCAAACATATGCAAACAAAATTTTGCTGACATAAAGTTCATTTTAGGAGGTCAGAGATGTCTATTTCTTTTGAATGTCCTGATTCTCTCAGCTTATTTGTTGGTATGTTACTTCCCTGGTGGCCCAGATGGTAAAGAATCTGCCTGCAATGCAGAAGACCCAGGTTCAATCCCTGGGTCGGGAAGATCATCTGGAGTAGGAAATGCAACCCACTCCAGTATTCTTACCTGGAGAATCTTATGGACAGAGGAGCCTGGCAGGCTACCATTCATGGGGTCACAAAGAGTCGCACACGACTGCACAACTAACACTTTCACTTTCACACTTTCATAACAGACATAACAAACATAAGTCCAGGGACTTACTGTAGACCCCTAGTGAATCGGAAAGCTTTTAATGTGATTGATCTTTTACAAAGACAAATATAATAACTTTATAGAACTTTTATTTAATATAGGCTTTGAGTTAATTTGACAAAAATGATATGCATAAATAAATATGTTAAATAATCAGAAATGCAACTTTAAAAGAGAACATAGTGAATTTTATCCTAATTTAGTAGATGGTAGTTATATCATCTTGGCAATACCATTCTATAATATCACCTACCCTATCAAAACAGAGGCAGCAGCATGGAGTTAAAATCCTAGAGCAAGATTAATCTCAGTCTTTAAATATGGAAAAAAATTAGTTTTCTTTATTTACTTGCTACTGGTACTTAACTAAAGAAAATTAGAATTTTTTATGCCTTCTATTTCATGGAGCAACTTCATTTAATATGCTACCTATTTCTTTCTGAAACTCAGCAATCTTTTAACATCATAAAATATTTAATAAACTGAAGTTTAAAATTTCTCTGTCTCATATTATTGCTAATATATCTTGCATTTAAAAAATATATTTGCCTTCTTCATCCAAATGCTTTGATGTGTATTACCTCACTTTGCCTTCACAATTATATATTTTTTGAAAAGGTTTTACCCATATTTCAATATAAAAACATAGCAATCACTAAAATCATCACAGCAAATGTAAATTATGTCCTCAGGAAGAGAGTGAGATAGTAATAGATACAGGAATGTATTCTGTTTACAAGGAATTTTATAGGAGTTTCTTTGCATGCATTCATACTGCAAGTGGGAACTAGAGTCACTGGAATTGTGTGAGTCATTACCTTTTCACAGTATGAGAACCCTGGTCTCATCCTTGAGTGACAAGTTTTGGATTGGACCCATCCAATATATAGTGCTATAGACAGCCAGCAGTATAGATTATTGAAGTTTGAGGAAAAAATTATATACTTTAAATCCCAGAGCACATGACTTATAAGAAATAACTGGAGGCATGATTTTCAAAATGAGTAGCCAGTTTTAATCTGAATTAGTCTGTAGGGGAAAGTGATATTTAAATATTATAGTGAAAGCTTGCTTAACACTTATAGCTATTGCTTTAAGGAAATAGTCTTTTAGTGATAGTGTTTATGATACTGTCTGCTGTTGTAACATCATGATTAGAGACACTGAAATAAATAACATTAATAACCAACTCGGTGATTCACAAGATGTTGCGGTAATTGTATTCTCTTGAGCTTCTCATGAAAACTAGGGTCCTTTTCCCCCTAATAAATAGATGAAAGGCAGACAGTTTGGTAGGTAGATATCTAGATACGTAGATAGATACTATATCTAGTTTATATTTCCAGGGAGTCATAGACCACTTGAGTCTTTAAGTTTCCGCTGATCACATGTGACCTTGGCTTCATTATTATAATATGTCAATAAACTGCTTAGAGAATTCATCTGAAGATAGTTATATTATCTTGATATGAAATCCCTGATTGATTTACTCAGCACTATTTCACAAATAAAATACACTTATTTGAATCTAAATTCTTACCAGTTACTCATATTTTTATACAGAAAAACAATTTAGAATTATGAAGAGAAGCAGTATTTAAAAGTCTTAATATACTTCGGAGCATTCTATTTTACCAAGAGAGTTTTAAACTGATGTTATTAACTTAAACTAGGCAAACCTAGGATTTCCTAGTTGAAATTAATAACCTCCTTTCCCCTTTCTTGTCTTAGATCTCAGACATTATTCCAGATCTTCTCTGCTGAGTTCCCTGTTATTTTGGGTTTGAGATTTAACATGTCACAGACAAACATGAGGGATGTTGTGTATCAAAATCTTTCAAGTAATAAGTGGCAATCCTCAAACTGAGCCTGTATATGGTGGTTATTCAGATAAGGGCACTGATTCAAATCACAACTGCACAGAAAGGTAAAGGAGATGGTAGTTGTTTTGTCCCTTGTTTCCTGAGGTATGTTTGATCACATTAAAGAAGACACAGTATGTGTGAGTCGTCTTCCCTTCTCTCTTGAGGCTTCTAGTCCCTCAGATCTTTGTTTCAGGTAGAGCTCTGCTGAATAGACAAGTAGCCATGGGACTACAGCAGGTTGTTCTTGAGCTTTCTGCTTCTGCCAAAGTCATGGGAAAGAGTTACTTCTCAGTTCTTTTTTAAAAGAGTCACCCACTTCTTTAAAACATCATATATTCTATATGCAATGGCTATGGAAAACTAACCAGTTATATGGGCATAAAACTATTGCTTTTTCAACAATTGCTTAAGACAGTTGGAAAATCAGCTAGAAGACAATCACGTTATACTGAACGACACTTGCATACTTCATTTATTTCCCCCTCAAGCACTGCAGCTGGAATAGCTGCTAGGAAGCTTTAAAAATACGCAAGAACATTTTAAACCTCCAGGAACACTCAGACTTCAAACTGCTTTTTCTTCTTGCATAACATCTTTAAATAATTAAGTATTTCTTTTGTTTCTTTTTTAGTCTTCTGGTTTGGGAAATATTAAGGTAACTGGAAATGAAAGAAAAAAATCACAGGAAATTATTCGTGATTTTTCAATTTCCATAAAATCAACAACCTTGCTTTTGAGACTGCTGGAGTGGATTCTGACCAAGGTCAATAGTACACTTATGTGTCAGTGACATTTGCTAGCACTCCTGTCTAAAAGCCACAGGACAGCATTCTGCAACCCATACGGGCAACACCACAAGGGCTCCCCAGGATTCTCAGCTTCTGTTATCACCAGCGGTTTTTTTTTTCAGAAGCATTTTTGAGAAATGGACGTAAGCTAGCATCAAATGGTTTGGAACGAATCTGTTTTGTGGAAGAAGGGGTTTAATTAACTTTTGAGCCACAAAGATTCATCTGGACCTGAGTGAGGGCTGAAAATTGATTTAACTGTGAGCACCTATTCAGAAAGTATTTGACCAGGAAATAAATTCATTTATTCAAGGTCAATGACCCTACAAGTTGATGGGTAGCTGAGACTAATGCACACTGGGTTTCCAGTTTCAACCATTGCTTGCTGGAGCTCTCCCCTCCCCCACACTGCTTGTCATCTACCTGGTCTTCTGTCATTTTTATTCTCTGGACCAACATTTTCTCACAGAAACTCTTAGCAGCATTTTGCCCTGTCTTATGAGTGGGGAGAGACCTTGTGAATAAGGCATTGCAGTTGGTGCATTCTAAAGTTTTATTTTATCCAAAGTTATATCATAATATGCAATGATTAAAAATAAGATAGAGAATGGTCTTACCCAGACTAATTTTTTCTTCTGAAAAATATTAAGTGGACAGCAAATAGAATGTGTTTATCAGTTTCATAAAATCTCACTTGATTAAATGGTCTGCCTATTTTCCAGCAGTAACTAATTTTTTTTTCTTGAGTCTAAACATACAAAAAACACACACATACACACACATACAGACACATAAGCATTTAGAAACTGTATATTATCTGTATGTTATCTTGTAAGGCAAGCTGGGGAGTCAGGTGTTAACTGTAAGAGAATATTGAGATAATTAGGGAAATTTTGTCTAAGGAATGAGTTAAAATATACTCTGTTTATTCTAAGAGGAAAGGAAATAGCAAAAAAAAGCCCCATGGAGTTAAGAAGAGAATTTGAAACACAGTTCAACCTTGCTACCCCTCTTTTAAAAAATAATAAATTATGATCTTACAAAGTTCTCATTTACTACGTTCTTGGATAGTGTACATGAAGTGACAATGGGAAGATTTAAGGTGTTTCTGCTTCCATTTGATTTAAAGTCTAGTATAATTTAGTGGACAGTTATGTACAATACATTTGATAATTAATTTTCCACACCAAATTAGGTTTGGCAACTGTTACATTGTATAATTTTCCTTGTAGAATAATCTAAACTTTCTTTTTTTTCACTGTCTATATAAATGTTTTAATTATTTTGAAATAAATATTAACTTTTCCACATAATTTGTAAGAAAAATCTTCATATTTAAATAATAAATTTATCATAGAGTGAAACATATTCTTTGTAAAAATAGTTAGCAATACCTTAGAATTCAGTCAAAATTTAGGAAAACAGAGCTTTTCTTTTGTAAATTAGACAGGTTAAATTGAAAAACTCTATGTCCTTTAACAACTTTTTGCTCTAAGGGAGAAAAGAGTTTTAATATTTGAGAAAAGCAGGAATATAGTCTTATCAGATTTTGATATTTATGATTTTTAAACAATTTGAAACACTCTAAATTAATGGGAAAAAAATATAACTGCTTTTCAGAATAACTTCTGCTGTCAATAGTATCTCCAATACATGACCCAAAGTGTGTCAAATTAAATGTTGTTTTACTCCCTAATTTTTATTCCAAGGATATGACTTTTGTCCCCAATCAAATTGTAAGTTTAAATCGCAGACATGGCATACTTCTTTGAATTTCCTATTGCATTAATATGATGCTCAGTGGATGACAGATTCTAAATAGATGAATTTATTTGAAGATGCTGGAATAGCACTGAGAAGCAATAAGTAGCTAGCCACATGTGTTGCTAAGCACTCATAGCTCTGACCTTCTAAACTACTGTGTCAAGTTAAGGAGACTGGAGAGATACCAAATAAGATGAAAGGTGTGGGGTACTGGCAGTGATCAATTTTTATCACCTTCTTTCCTGCTGAGAGTATTAAATGATCAATGTGAAAAATATATACCACAGAGAAAAGCAGAAAGGGGGGAAAATAATCTATAATCCCCAAACTCAAAGAAAACCACAATTAACATTTGTAACATTATAACCTTAATATTAACATGTGCTGTATTCCACCCTGTTTTTTCATATAACATTGCTCTAGTAGTACTTGTGCAGCAGTATGTTATAAATTCCCCTTATAATTACAGTTTTTATCAATTATGTAACCATCCATTATTTCTCTGGATCATGGTTTATTTCAACATTCTCTTATTGTCAAGAATGTTAGACTATTTTGAGTCTGCAATATTATGAATAATGACTTAATGAACACTTTTATGTATAAAGCTTTTTCAGACTTTTAATGAAAGTCAGTGTGATAACTGGAAGTTAGGTTTGTGCATTTGGATTTGGATTTTCTGTGACTTATCAGATTTAGGGTACTGATTTGGCTAAAAGACCCCTTGTACAAACAATTATAATGGATTTTCTTGCTTTTTGATCCTATTTAAGTGAGAAATAAATACTTTATTTTGGGGGCTCAAAATCACTGCAGATGGTGACTGCAGCCATGAAATGTAAAGATGCTTGCTCCTGGGAAGAAAAGTTATGACCAACCTAAACAGCATATTAAAAAGCAGACACATTACATTGCCAACAAAGGTCCACCTAGTCAAAGCTATGGTTTTTCCAGTAGTCATGTATGGATGTGAGAGTTGGACTATAAAGAAAGCTGAGCAAGGAAGAACTGATGCTTTTGAACTGTGGTATTGGAGAAGACTCTTGAGAGTCCCTTGGACTGCAAGGAGATCCAACAGTCCATCCTAAAGGAAATCAGTCTTGAATATTCATTGGAAGGACTGATGCTAAAACTGAGACTCCCATACTTTGGCCACCTGATGCAAACAGCTGACTCATTTGAAAAGACCCTGATGCTTGGAAAGATTGAAGGCGGGAGGAGAAGGGAACAACAGAGGATAAGATGGTTGGATGGCATCACTGACTCAATGGACATGATTTTGAGTAAACTCCAGGAATTGGTGATGGACAGGGAGGCCTGGCGTGCTGCAGTCCATGGGGTCACAAAGAGTCGGGCACAACTGAGTGACTGAACTGAACTGAAGTGAGAAATACTGCTTTTCTATATTTGTTAACAACATCTCCAACCATATGAGTGGGTAGAGTGGGGAGATTAATAAGAAAATCTTGAAATTTATTTTTATGTGTTTTCTACCTTATTAGAGTAGAATCTTATTATTTTATTCCTGTAATAGTTTATCTTTTCCACAGATAGGCAAATTATCTTTGTTGTCTAGAAACAAAATTTCTACAATGCTTCAGTAATCATTAAGTTTCAGGTTTAGGGAAAATCATTTTTAGTTATAAATTAGCCATTTTCTATAGCCAAGATTTTGATCACAACTGTCAAATTTATGAGTATATACTGATCTTCCATTTATAGTAATTAAGGAACACATATTTCACCAAATTATATTACATCCATTCAGTGCTATTATTTGTTTTTCTCCAGGTTCCATTAAAACTCAGATTAAAATAATTCTGATGGCAATTTTACAGGTTAATATCCTCAGATCTATTATGCCTCTCCCCTATTTCTATATCTCACAACATTTCCTGATGTCCTTTGCCCTTTGAAATCTCAGAGTTTCAGCAAGAGGCAGCATTATGGACTGAGTGTCTCCCCCAAATTCATATTCTGAAGCCCTGACCTCTAATATAAGTTAACCATGGGCTTCCCTGGTGGCTCAGTGGTAAAGAATATGCCTGCAAATGAAGAAGACATAGGTTTGATCCCTGGGTCAGGAAGATCCCCTGGAGAAGGAAATGGCAACCCACTCCAGTATTCTTGCCTGAGAAATCCCATGTGGGCTACTGTCCATGGTGGGCTACAGTCTGTGGGGTCACAAAAGAGCTGGACATGATTTAGTGACTAAATACCAACAGCTGTATGTGGAGATGGAGTGTCTGAGGAAGTAACTGAGATTGTGAGGTCATAAGGGTGGGGCCCTGGTCTGATAGAATTAGTGTCCTTCTAGTCAGACAGCACTACAGAAGGCTTCTCTTTCTGTCTCCTTGCCTATGCCTGAAGAAAGGCCTTGTGAGGACACAGCAAGAAGGCAGTCTAATAAGCCAGGAAATGCAATCTCACACAGAAATTTTGATCTTGTACTTCTAGCTTTCAGAACTGTGAGAAAGTAAGTTTGTTTTTTAAGCCACCCAGTCTATGGTATTTTGTTAAGTCAGCCCAAGCCTACTTATACAGGAAGGCACTGGCCAAATATTAGAGGGCAGAAGGAGGAGAAAAGCCTAGCTGTTTCTGCCCCCATTCCTTCTGCTCCTGTGGTGTCTCTATGAGTTACTGCTTCTCCATAACTCCAGTTCCCCTCCAGGAAGCCCTTCACTTTGAGGCTACAGTTACAACCAAGACATTTCCATTGTGACTCTGGTTCCCAGGTGGGTTACACTGCCTGCCATGGTTCCTCCTGCTCTTGAGGTAGTAATGTCTTCCTGAGGTTGCCTTACTTGCTTCTGCTTGCTGCTCAACATTTCTATCATCTGTGAAGCAATTTTCTGTATAAACATTTCTGGATTAAAGACCTAGGGTGGCTTCCACTTTCTTGGATAGAGTTTGACTAATACAAGGGCATTTTACTTAACAAGAGTATCCTTTCAGGGGTTAGAATGAGACTTCTAGGTAATGCATCTCTCAGGCAATAATTGTTAGAAGTTCCTCACAATCCACTTTGACTGGATGAGTTGGTAATGTGAAATCTGCTTCTCATTTTCTGCTTAAGTATTTCTTTCTCATAAATCATATGCATTAAAAGAGCAAAACAGCAGCTTAAAAGCTTCCTCTAGCATATCATAAATTACGGTGTTCACTTTTTATTTTCTTTCATGCTCTTTCTCCTTCTTGCTTACTTATTTTTTTGTTATAAATCTGTCAGTCTGAATTAAAAAATGATAGAACCAAAACGATCCATGAAAAAATTTACTGCTAAGAGACTCAGAGAAATCATGAACTCAGATATACTCAGACATTGATTTTGTCATTGTGATTGCTTCTCTAAGCAGTGGTCCTTTAGGTGTTGTACTAGAAGATGAGTTCTCATTCACATAGATAGTTTACTTTTTTATTTTTATTTTTTGTCCACACTTTAAATTGTGCCTAGAAAATTCTCTGGATGGAATTTGTTTATAGATGCCTATTATATTCTGATGAACATATATCTGCTCAGTCATCCAAAGCATCTTCTATTAGAATGAAGATAACTTTGTAATATAGTAGCACATAGGCCATTGAAATGTCTCTCTTAGGTAATAGTAAACAGTTGCAATTGACTAGGATAAGCTTTGACGCAGCTCCACTGGAAACTTGTCTGAGTGTTTTTCAATTTGATTTCTCTCCTTAGGACCTCGATTTTCTTTAGCATATTTCAAGTGAGGACTGCAAGAAAATGAGATACAAGATTTTAATTAAGACTTAACTGTCCAGCATCCCACAGAAAGGATTTTCTCTAGATTTGACCATGAATACAAAGTGTTTATTGTATATAATTCATTATAATATTTCAATATTTATTAATGCCCCCAGGAGTTGTGATATGCTTTCTTCTCAATTGTTTTACTTCATTCAACTAAAAAAGTGTTTAATTATATTGTTAATATACCAATATTTTAATTGAAATTATGACAATAATATAAATAACCTCAAAAACATATTTTGATCTGTAATTATCTGTATTTATAACAAATTCTGTGCCCCTTTGTTCATCCAAATTTTCAACTAAACAAATAGGACAGTTTTCTCAACTAGTATTGGGACTGTCATTAGCTTGCCCTCAAAAATCTCTTCCAACCCATTTGTGACTCCAATCATTGTCACAAAAACTCACTTAACTAAACTACCAGAATTTTAACTTTATAGAATCCTTTTCTTCTCAAGCTTGGGAAGAGGGTACCAGTTTCTCAATATCTTCATTACCATTATCAAATACTACTTACTGGTCTCCCCCAAGTTCATGATGCTGGGCTGGAAACAACTAATTATGTTAACTGCCTCTGTCCCTTTTTTGTAAGAGAAATCTGCCCAAGAGTTATGCAGTATAAAAAGAGGAAGTGAGAATTAACTATCAGATTCAGATCATGTGTTTTGATGTGCTCCACTGCACAACCAGTATTTTACAGTAATTGAAGTATACTGTATGTTTTCTTCTGAGCTAAAACTGAGCTTGGGAGAAATTTCACTTTCTAAACTGTGAATTTGCTGTGCAAGAAATAGGAAGAAATATTCCCAGTAGTGTCAAAATGACTGCTGCTTTCTCTTCTCTTGGCAATTAGAGAGTTCTGGCCCTAGACGACTGGGTAGGTACAGACACAGGGTGTTCATTCTTGATTGACAGGCTCAGGAAGCCTGCTGGGGGATTCCTAGGAGTCAGTGGAGGATTCCTTTGCCTTCAGGGCTGGTTTGGAATAAGCCCTGGATTCCTGACTAAATGAATACTTGGATTCTTCTTCATATCAGTCAGAATTAGAGTTGGAAAGCTTGTAAGGGACAACTTCTGAAAAAGCATCTCTCATAAATCTACAGCAGATACTGGTCCTGTCTCTGATTGACATGGTTCTATGAGAATTTTAACACTTTGGGTTTACTGTTTCAGTACTTGATTCTTTTTGCCTGCTCAGTTTCCCTCCAACTGGCACAGTGGACCAAACAACAATACATATGGCATAAGAATATGCTAATTTTCCTGAAATTAACATGTGGGCTTGTGACCAAATTGAAGAATTTAATTATACTTTTTCCATAATTTAAATATAAAAGAATATAACTATCAAATGATATGAATTTAGCCTTAATAAATGAAATGCATGCTTACAATATAGCAGTATATTCTTTTCAAGTTGGAAGTAGTCTTTGTCTTATAGGCATTCCTATTCAAGTCATAATAGAATTACTTTCTTCCTTTCAGACTCATTTAGAGTCCCACTTGAATTCCTACATCAGGCTACTAATTTCTATCACTGTCCATTTTTACAGTCTGCTGCAAAAGAAACTTGGCAGCCAAGACCTGTTTCTTGAATTTCAGGCAGCTATATTTAATTACTTACTGGAAAGCTCAACTTGTATGCCCCATAGACTAACTGAAACTTAACCTGTAAAAAACTGAAGCCATGATTTCCGTCTATGAAAAAACTTTCTATGCTGGCATGCCTTAGTTCAGTGAGTGTCATCCCATATAATTATTTATCCAAGAAAGAAATCTGGAAATTGCCACTTCATATACTACCTTGCCATCTCCACTCTCAGCCACTAAGCTCATGTCTCTAGCATGTCTTGAATGAAAAATATACCAATATGCATGAATATATATACACACACACAGTAACATAATTTTAAAGTCCAACAACAGAGGATTTGTTACACAAATCATCTATGCATATCTCATTCAATAGAATACAGTGCATCCATTAAAATATCGATATGTATATATTTACATTTAAAGTTTTGTAGAAAGTATGGCATAATTCCATAATGCACACATACATAGTTGAGTAAACTTGATTTTTTTCTTTTTGTAAGAACATAACCTAAAACTGACAAAGTGGTTATGTTAAAGAAAGGAATAAAGGATTGGGTGAGGTAGGAAGATTTTCCATTTCTTTTCTTTGTTTTAGGTGGTATTTGAATTTTTAAATACAGCTCTTCCATAAAGAATAATTTTAAAACTTCCAATGAACTCATTCATATGATGATAATTTATAAGGATTAGAAAAGAAGGAACAAAGTTCAGTCTCAAGGAACCTAATGATAGGAGTAAAACACATTACAACAGGTGAATGAGATAGGAGGGTAGCTGGTAAGTATCAACATCTTCACAAAAACACTGAAATTGAATCAATGTGCTGACCCCTTTCTCTAGAGTCACTGAAATAGGTCCTGTCTGGGCTTTCAAGGAGCCCAGATTTGAGTCATCCTCTGGAAGAAAGAGGAGAAGGCAAGAGCAACCCACTCCAGTACTCTTGCCTTGAAAATCCCATGGACAGAGGAGCCTTGTGGGCTGCAGTCCATGGGGTTGCTAAGAGTCGGACACGACTCCACTTTCACTTTTCACTTTCATCCATTGGAGAAGGAAATGGCAACCCACTCCAGTGTTCTTGCCTGGAGAATCCCAGGGATGTGGGAGCCTGGTGGGCTGCCGTCTATGTGGTCGCACAGAGTCAGACACGATTGAAGCCACTTAGCAGCAGCAGTAGCAGCAGCTGGAAGAAAAAATGGAAAACATGAGTTGCAAGTGCTGAAATCTAGATGTGCTGATAAGGTTTAGATGAGAATTGATAAACCATGGTTCAGAGAATCTCCAGAACGTGAGTGGTATTACTTGGAGTGGCTTCCTGAGAACAGGTTAACCTCAAAAACATCCATTTGTACGTGCTTTCAGAACAGCTAAGAAAAACATCACTTACTTCCTCAGTACACAGCCATAAGCACTAATCTGTTGTCATGTACTCTTCTATAGCTGTTTTTAATCCACTTGAAAACTTTTAAATTAAGTATTAGTGTCCTTATGTTAGTTGCTCAGTTGTGTCTGACTCTCTGTGTCCCCATGGACTGTAGCCCACCAGGCTCTTCTGTCCATGGAATTCTGCAGACAAGAATACTGGAGTGGGTTGCCATTCCCTTCTCCAGGGTATCTTCCTGATGCAGGGATCAAACCCTGGTCTCCTGGACTGCAGGCAGATTCTTTACCACCTGAGCTATCAGGGAAGCCCTATGGTACAGATGAAAAAGACACAGTTTAGAGAGGTTAAATAACTTGCCTAAGGTCAGATAATAAGCACCAGAGTCAGAATTTAAACCAGGTATGAGGAAAAGAAAAGTTTCAGTGACGCAGGTGGATAAATGCAGAGCCCCAGGTAGATAGTACAAGTGAACATGAAGAATCAGATGTAAGATATCAAACAGGAAGTGGTAGGAACAATGTGAACTAGAGAGCCAAAAGCAGAAGCTGATTTTTTATACAAAGCCAGAACCCAGAATCATTTCTTTAGAGTCAGTAGGATCAAGGCTTAATTGCCTTATTTTGGATTAGTGCTTGCTTTCTTGTGTATTTTGACAGAGGAAAACCAGGCAACTGGCTGTTTCTTCAGCATAAACCAATTTGCCGCAGCCTGAAAAGTTTCATGCCTCCTGAGTGCCTTATATTTGGGTATATCATCAAAATGACAACTGTGTTTTGTGTGGAGACAATTTGGACAAGTTTCATAAAAAGGGGTCAATAATTTTTTAATCTCAGTCTCAAAATTTATGTTACTGTAGCATGTGCTCGGAAAATGCCTGCTTGCCTGCTGGTCTAGTAGTCAGAGAACAGACTTAACAAATAAAAGACTTTTGACTGGAGACAAATCATCTAATCTCCTTTCTTTATCCAAACATCTGAAATAGAGACTGTGATAAACAATGTATAAGGTTGGAGTTCAAATTGAAAATGGGACCTCATTTCTCTCTCCCTGTACTCTTAAAAAAAAGTTATTAAGCGCTATTGAACTAGAAGCTTCACCCATATTATTCCATTTAATTCTCACAAAGACCCTGTGAAAGGGTAGAATTTTATACTGTTAATATGAGAAAACCATGGATCTGAGAAGTAATTGTGTCTTAAAAAAATCACCAAGTAAGTGCTCATACACAATGTGGTTGTGCCTAATTCTAAATATTATTTCAGTTGCTTTTTTATACCTCCTCTCAACCCATTTAATTTTCATTTTTAATTGGACCAACCTCCATTAGGTGTTTTACGCTGCTGGCACATTGTATCATTGTCATCGCCTGCATCTTCATTCTATTCTCAATAACTGTGATCATGTCCTTAACAAACCTCATGATCTCTTCATACTCCTACCCTCCACATCCTGTTGAAGAGAACAGAAACTCTGGAGTTCTTCCTTGACTCATTCATCTTTTCTCTCCACATCCAATTCCATTTTAAAACCCTCCTAAATATTGTTCCCCTATAAATTGTTCATGAACTCCATATTGCCAAATTCAGACTTAAATTGAAGAAAGTAGGAAAAACCACTAGACCATTCAGGTATGACCTGAATCAAATCCCTTACGGATTATACAGAGAAAGTGACAAATAGATTCAAGGGATTAGATCTGATAGAGTGCCTGAAGAACGATGGATGGAGGTTCAAGACATTGTACAGGAGGCAGTGATCAAGATCATGCCCAAGAAAAAGAAATACAAAAAGGCAAAACGGTCGTCTGAGGAGGTCTTACAAATAGCTATGAAAATAAGAGAAATGAAAGGCAAAGGAGAAAGGAAAGATATACACATTTTAGGGTAGAGTTCCAAAGAATAGCAAGGAGAGACAAGAAAGCCTTCTTCAGTGATCAATACAAAGAAATAGAGGAAAACAATAGAATGGGAAAGACTCTTCAAGAATATTAGAGATGCCAAGGGAATTTTCATGCAAAGATGGGCACAATAAAGGACAGAAATTGTATGGACATAACAGAAGCAGAAGATATTAAGAAGAGGTGGCAAGAATACACAGGAGAACTATGCAAAAAAGATCTACACGACCCAGATAATCACGATGGTGTGATCACTCACCTAGAGCCAGACGTCCTGGAATGTGAAGTCAAATTGGCCTTAGGAAGCATCACTATGAACAAAGCTAGTGGAGGTGATGGAATCCCAGTTAAGCGATTTCAAATCCTGAAAGATGATGCTTTGAAAGTGCTGCAGTCAATGTGCCAGCAAATTTGGAAAACTCAGCAGTGGCCACAGGACTGGAAAAGAACAGTTTTCATTCCAATCTCAAAGAAAGCCAATGCCAAACAATGTTCAAACTACCAGACAATTGCACTCAGCTCACACACACTAGCAAAGTAATGCTCAAAATTCTTCAAACTAGGCTTCAACAGTACATGACCCATGAACTTCCAGATGTTCAAACTGGATTTAGAAAAGGCAGAGGAACAAGAGATCAAATTGTCAACATCCATTGGATCATTGAAAAAGAGTTCCAGAAAAACATCTACTTCTACTTTATTGACTATGCCAAAGCCTTTGACTGTGTAGATCACAACAGACTGTCAAAAATTCTTAAAGAGATGGGAATACCAGACCACGGACCTGCCTCCTGGGAAATTTGTATGTGGATCAAGAAGCAAGTTAGAACTGGACATGGAACAACAGACTGGTTCCAAATTGGGAAAGGAATACATCAAGGCTGTGTATTGTCACCCAGCTTATTTAACTTATATGCAGAGTACATCATGAGAAATGATGGACTGTATGAAGCACAAGCTGGAATCAAGATTGCTGGGATATCAATAACCTCAGATATGCAGATGACACCATCCTTATGGCAGAAAGTGAAGAGGAACTAAAGAGCCTCTTGATGAAAGTGAAGAGGAGAATGAAATGTTGGCTTAAAGCTCAACATTCAGAAAACGAAGATCATGGCTTCTGGTGCCATCGTTTTCATGGCAAATAGATAGGGAAACTGGAAACAGTGTCAGACTTTATTTTTTGGGGCTCCAAAATTACTGCAGATGGTGACTGCAGCCATGAAATTAAAAGAGGTTGCTTTTATGTTATGACTAACAGGGACAGCTTATTAAAAAGCAGAGACATTACTTTGCCAACAAAGGTCTACCTAGTCAAAGCTATGGTTTTTCCATTAGCCGTGTATAGATGTGAGTGTTGGACTATAAAGAAAGCTAAGCGCTGAAGAACAGATGCTTTTGAACTGTGTTGTTGGAGAAGACTCTTGAGAGTCCCTTGGGCAGCATGGAGATCCAACCAATCCATCCTAAAGGAAATCAGTCCTGAATATTCACTGGAGGGACTGATGTTGAATCTGAAACTCCAATAGTTTGGCCACCTTATGCAAAGAACTGACTCATTTGATAAGACCCTGACGCTGGGAAAGATTGAAGGTGGGAGGAGAAGGTGATGATAAAGGATGAGATGGTTTCATGAGATCACTGACTCAATGGACATGAGTTTGAGTAAAGTCTGGGAGTTGGTGATGGACAGGGAGGCCTGGCATGCTGCAATCCATGGGGTCACAAAGAGTTCAACATGACTGAGCAACTGAACTGAACTGAAAAATTGTTCTTTCCATTTCAATGCTAGCATGCTAGACAAAACTACTATGAGCTCTCAGTGGCACTTTTGCAGCAGCCCTTTCCCCTAAGACTTCTCTCTATGCCTCAAATCCACCTCCATAGAGGAAGAGCCAGGGAGATCCATCCAGCTACAGGGATCCTATTATGCAAATATTGATCAAGTCAATCATCCTTATTCTACCCTCAAATCCTTATTCTATTTAAATATTTCAGTGGTTTACTGACCTAAAGATCAAAATCTTTAACCTGACCTAAAATGCCTATCTTATTTGGCTCTAGTGTACTTCTCACTGCTTCCCAAGGCATCCAATTTCTTTCTCTTTTCAATCAAGCTTCAGGAGAAGTAGGAACTGCCAGATGCCACCTGCCTTGGAGTCTGAGCCTACAATATTCCTCTGCTTCCTAAGTTCCCTCCCACTCTTTCTTTTGACCTCAGTTTAATATTTGTACTTTGGGAAAGCCTTTCCCAGACTTCCTAACTAGATTTTCCCCCCTGCCAATGATCCAACACTTTGCTTCTTGGGTGAGTGAGTGATTGACAGTTGCTCAGTCATGTCTGACTCTGCAGCCCCATGGACTGGAGCCCACCAGGTTCCTGTCCATGGAATTCTCCAGGCAAGAATGCTGGAGAGGGTTGCCATTTCCTTCTCCAGCTTCTTGGTACAGAACTTAATTTTATAACAACTCAGATGATATAATCTCCTGATAGACTCTAAGCTTAATTTTATGGAGCCATTGTCGTACACTATTGAATTCCCAAGACCTATCTCAATTCTTGGAAAAAGTAGCTTCAGTCAGTGTCTGCTAAAAGCAAATTTTTATTTATGCTATTCCTCTATAAAAAATCAAATTGGTCTTATTTCCATTCACTAATTAAAAAGGTCCATAATGTTTGTTTTGACTGTCCCAATAAGCATTATCTTCTTTGACTATCACACAAATTATAAATTTCATACTATTGGCATTTACTTGTTTTTTCTGTTTCTCTAGGTGATATGCCCCTTAAAAGAAAGGGTCATACTGTACATTTTTGTTGATTACCTGCTCCACTGCATCCCTCCATATTATATTACATTTTTGCCACAAACACTGCTAGTTTAGATTTGGCATTGAATAAATAACAATAGATGTGAAGTTTCATAAAACTCATTAGGAAATGAAGGGAGGGAGTGTGAGAGAAATAACTCTGGCAAAGTAATATCACTCTCTTTTTGAAATTCAATGTGTACTTGACTTTGGAAGTTTAAAAAATAGTATTGCAGCATATGAAAATATAATGAGAAGAGAAAAATGAAAACCGAATAACAGACAATTGTCAACAAACAAAGAATAGAAATATGAAAGCTATACAGAATGAAACTTAAGGGAAATTTTATTTTTTAAATGAAAATAGTTTATATTGATTAGGAGCCAATCCATTAAGTACCTCTTTCATATAAACTCATATGCACTGAATATAAGATCATAAATGTAGGACAAACTG
Source organism: Budorcas taxicolor (assembly GCF_023091745.1). Taxonomy (NCBI): domain Eukaryota; kingdom Metazoa; phylum Chordata; class Mammalia; order Artiodactyla; family Bovidae; genus Budorcas; species Budorcas taxicolor. Next base: position 87,131,040 of record NC_068911.1, on the reverse strand, counting down.
ACAGAAATACAAGGATAAACTGAAATAACAATTATTCTGGAAAGCTTTAACCTTTCCTAGAAATGGTCATGCACACACACAGACCGATATGAACACACATACGTATGCATGTGAACACACACATATTTACATATGACATTGAACCCAGTAAGTAGGGACCTCACATCATTTGCTAACACCTTCATGGCACTTAAGGAAGCTTTTCATATGCAAGGGTCAAAGAAAATTCCCATAAATTGGTAAACCTAGATACTATTAAAGCTATGTTGTATAGAGATACTGTAAATAACTAAATAGTATAGTAAAAAGTTATCTAATTACTTGGAAAAAGCACAGATTAATTTTTTAAATCTTAAAGATGAAATCACAAAACAGAATGCATGGACTATATAAGCAAATTATACTGAATGCAAAAGTGTGGTATTTAGAGGAAAATGTATTGTAGCACAAGAAGACTTCAAAATTAAAACAAATATATTTAAATGCATAAGATAAAATACACAGATGGACTAATGTTGACACTTTATGACATTTTAGATATTTTTATTAAAAATAAACAACTTCAGATAAGGTTGATTGTTTCCCCAGTTTTCTCCAAGATCCATCAGTATCTATCACAAATTTGATGTACTAAAATACTTATTTTTATACTCTTAGTAATTATTTACAGAATAAAAAAACATAGTATAATTTTGCTTTTAATTACTTACATGGTAGGTAACAAAATTCAACTTGTTTTTATGTTTAACATTATGTTTTTAGGATCAACACACATTGATAAATGAATATAGAGATCATATTCACTCATTTTATCTGTTTTTCAATACACCATTTAGTTTATTTAATCCATTTTTCTACTCTTCGTCTTACAGGTAGTTTTTAATTTTTTTGATTAGAGACAACAGAGAAAATGATCATTGTACTGATTTGTTTATTTATGAGAGAATTTCACTATACCTAAAAGTAGGTTTATACTTAAGAATTGGCATTAATTAGCTATACGTTAAACTTAAAAAGTGAGTTACATCCTGTAATTACAGATGGTGGGTACACCTTCTTCCACTTTGCTAGATATTGTGAAATTGTTCTTTAAAATAGTTGCAATGTTTATACTATAATGTTCAGTTCCCATTTCATCAAATCCTTAAGTCAGTGTTTTTAATGCATTTTTATTTTTGCAAATTTGATAGGTACACAGCTATTTCCTTGTCTTTTTTTATTTATATTTTTTTTATTTCCTTGTCTTAATTTGCATTTTCCCTGTTTATTATGTTGAATTGATTCTCTCGTGCATTCAGTTCTTCACATTACTTCATATACATTCATCATTTTAAATCACGTGCTTTGCTTCATTGCTCAGCCATGTCTGACTGTTTGCGACCCCATGGACTATAGCCCGCCAGGCTCCTCTGTCCATGAGGATTCTCCAGGCGAGAATACTGGAGTGGGTTACCATGCCCTCCTCCAGGAGATCTTCCCAACCCAGGGACTGAACCCAAGTCTCCTGCATTGTAGGCAGAGTCTTTACCATCTGAGTCATCAGGGAAGCCCTTTTAAGTCATATAATTATTCATATTCTCATGAGGTCATTAGTTACTACGGACTCTCATTCTTTGTTGTTGTGCAGATTGAAAACATTTTCTCCTAGTTGGTCATTTCTCTTTCACTTTGTATATTTTATTACATATATTTTATGTATAACCAATTTAGTATAACCAATATGTTTACTACAAAAATAAAAAGCCTGAAAATACTAAGTGTTCAATTAGAGAAACTATTTTTCTAAGCTAAAAGGAAACTATAAGAATGATGATAGGAACAAAATAAGATTGTGAGTTAATCAGAAATTACAGGCTTCCCTGGTGGCTCAGTGGTAAAGAATCCATCTGCAAATGCAGGAGACGTGGGTTCAATACCTGGGTCAGGAAGATCCCCTGGAGAAGGAAATGGCAACCCACTCTATTATTGTTTACTGGAGAATCCCATGGACAGAGGAGCCTGGCGGGATACAGTCTATGGGGTCGCAAAGAGTCAACACAACTTAATGACTAAACAATGATAAAATTATACAGAGGACAAGAGCTGCCGCTTTGAGACACCAGTGAAATCAACAAACTGCTTGTCTGAGCAACGAAGAAGAGGGCAAATGCAAATGATGTTAGAAGTAAAATAAGATAATCATAAAAACAGAATTAACTGATAATGAAAGGAAAGCATATGCAATCTAGGCATTGTAGGCATATGCAGGAAAAGTCATATCTATTTATGATATGACAGAATTTTTTTTAAATATAAAAGATAAATTCAACTTAGATGAGTGAGAAGATTCAAATTGATGAATAATCACAGAGCAAACAAAACACAGCTATCCTCCATGTCCAAAGGCATCTGACACCACCGCTTGTATGCTGATATATCCCAGTCTTCAAGGGGCAGTTACTTATGTTACTTATGCTTCTCTCATTCCCAAAATTTATTCTATGACTTTAACCTGAAAAATTAATTCTACAGTTCAAATCTAAGCAGTTGACCCTTGAAAATGTGTTGAGTTAGAGGTACCCACCCCGGACATAGTCAAAAATCCATCTAATGTTTTCTCTGACTTAGAAACAAAGGAACAAAAAAACCTAAGGGGAAGAAGCTGAAGCAGTTGAATTAGGACTCAAACTTTTGTTCTTTTGATTCCACATATTTTGATCTCTAATCAAACACAAACTTTTCCCTAAACTTAGTAATTTAAAACATGTAAAATAAAAACACAAGTACTGTATTCATTGAAAAAAAAATTCACATGTAAAAAGAGGACCTGTGAAGTTTAAATCTTTGTTGTTCAAGGGTTAACTGTACTCCAGAATTGCCAAGTATATTTGGAAAAAGTAATGAATTTTGACTTGGGTGGCACTGGTAGTAAAGAAGCCCCTCCCAATGCAGGAGACATAAGAGATGTGGATTCCACCCCTGGCTTGGGAAGATCCCCTGGAATAAGAGATGGCAACCCACTCTGTATCCTTGGCTGGGAATCCCTTGAACAGAGGAGACTGACAGGCTGTAGTCCGTAGGGTTGCCAAGAGTCGGACACAACTGAAACGACTTAGCACACATGTATGCAATGAATTCTGACTTGCCCCAACACATAATCAGAGTATAAGCAATAGTTACAATAACGTAAGCAGTTTAGTGTTTTTCTTACACAAATATATTAATTTGGAAGAATATGCTAATTATTCAGTTCAGTTGTGAAAATAGTATAAGATTTGAAAAGCTATTGGGATAATTGGTGGAAAACATGTTAGCATTTACTTCACATCAAGTTAAATCATCTGTAAAAATTAAAAATCGAATTCAAGAACCAAATATTGTAAATAATTTTAAAATGAAAGAATTTTAACACAGGAAATATAATAGTTAAATAGGAAATGATAAATAGATATGACCTAAGTTTTATATTGGGAAAACATGTAATTGATAGACACAGGGACAATATTCCCACATATATAGGATTCCAAAAATCTGATATGACTAACAGAGAGCATCTATAAGTCAATAACAAAAGCCAAACAAATAGAATATAGAGGTAAATTTGAGAAAAAGTATAGAAAACACAGGCCCTGTCATACTTGAAATATAAGTAATAAAAATTAAAATAATAGCTAATACTCTTTACCTAAAAAATTGTGTACATTTTAAAAATTATAATATTTAGTGCTATCAAGTGTGTGGACAATGGAATATACCCATTCTTTTTGTGGGCGAGTACTTGATTAAAAAGTTGGATGATTTTAAATGTGCATACACCTCAGTCCAATTATTCCACAATCACATATAGTAGAGAAATACAATGGAATAGGAAAGGTTAGAGATCACCTCAAGAAATCGGAGATATCAGGGAATATTTCATGCAAGGATGGGCATGATAAAAGACAGAAATAGTAAGAACCTAACAGAAGCAGAAGATATTAAGAAGAGGTGGCAAGAATACACAGGAGAACTATGCAAAAAAGATCTTCATGACCCAGATAATCATGATGGTGTGATCACTCACCTAGAGCCAGACATCCTGGAATGCAAAGTCAAGTTGGCCTTAGGAAGCATCACTACGAACAAAGCTAGTGGAGGTGATGGGATTCCAGTTGAGCTATTTCAAATCCTAAAAGATGATGCTGTGAAAGTGCTGCGGTCAATGTGCAAGCAAATTTGGAAAACTCAGCAGTGGCCACAGGACTAGAAAAGAACAGTTTTCATTCCAATCCCAAAGAAAGGCAATGACAAAGAATTCTCAAACTATCTACAATTACACTCATTTCACATGCTAGCAAAATTATGCCAAAATCCTTCAAGTCAGACTTCAGCAGTATGTGAACTGAGAACTTCCCAGATTGCAAACTGGGTTTAGAGAAGGCAGAGGAAGCAGAAATCAAATTGTAAAAACCTGTTGGATCATAAAGAAAGCAAAGGAATACCAGAAAAACATCTACTTTTGCTTCATTGACTATGCTAAAATTTTTGACTGTGTGGATCACAACAAACCATGGAAAATTCTTAAAGAGATGGGAATACCTGATCACTTTACCTTCCTCCTGAGAAACCTGTATGCAGATCAAGAAGCAACAGTTAGAACTGAACATAGAAAAACAGACTGGTTCCAAGCTGGGAAAGGAGTACAAGGCTGTATGTTGTCACCCTGTTTATTCAACTTAAATGCAGAGTACATCATGTGACATGCCAGGCTGGATGAATCACAAGCTGGAATTAAGATTGTCAGGAGAAATACAACAACCTCATAATTACAGATTATATCACTCTTATGGCAGGAACTGAAAAGGAACTAAAGAGCCTCTTGATGAAAGTGAAAGAGGAGAGTGAAAAAGTTGGCTTAAAACTCAACATTCAGAAAACTAAGATCATGGCATTCAGTCCCATCACGTCATGGCAAACAGAAGGGGAAAAAGTGGAAGCAGTGACAGATTTTATTTTCTTTGCTCCAAAATTACTACGGACTGTAACTGCAGCCATGAAATTAAAAGATGCTTACTCCTTGGAAGGAAAACCATGACAAACCTAGGCAGTATATTAAAAAGCAGAGACATCACTTTGCCGAAAAAGGTCCATGTAGTCAAAGCTGTGGTTTTTCCAATAGTCCATGTACGGATGTGAGAGTTGGACCATCAGGAAGGCTGATTGCCACAGAATTGATGTTTTTGAATTGTGGTGCTGGAGAAGACTGTTGAAAGTCCCCTGGACTGCAAAGAGATCAAACTAATCAATCCCAAAGGAAATCAACCCTGAATATTCATTGGAAGGACTGATGCTTAAGCTCCAGTATTTAGGCCACCTGATGCAAAGAGCTGACTCACTGAAAAAGACTCTGATGCTAAGAAAGATTGAAGAGAAAAGGAGAAGGGAGGAGCAGAGGGTGAGATGGTTAGATAGTATTATCGACTCAACAGACATGAGTTTGAGCAAACTCCAGGAAACAGTGAAGGTTGGGAGAGCCTGGCTTTTCAGTCCATAGGGTAGCAAACAGTTGGACAAGACTTAAGAATTAAACAACAACAACAACAGAGAAATACTGTGTCTATAGTAGAGAAATACTATGAAGATGCATGTTCCCAGCAGTATCGTTTAATAGCACAAACCCAGGTGGTCCTAGTGGTAAAGAATCCACCTGCCACTGCAGAATAAGCAAGAGATGCTGGTTCCATCCCTGAGTTGGGAAGATCCTCTGGAGAAGGAAATGGCAACTCCTTCAAGAATTCTTTCCTGGGAAATTCCATGGACAGAGGAGCCTGGTGGGCTACAGTCCATCGGGCCATAGAGTCGGACACGACTGAGCGACTAAGCATGCAGAAACAACCTATCTCTATGGCTGAGTTAAGGTACTTCCGTGGGTGATAGTTAGAAGAGTAAACAGTAATAGAAATAAACAACAGTGTAACACTAGTGTTAAATAAATACAATGATTAATCAGAGTAGACATGGACTCTGAATAATTGGTGCAAGAATACAACTGTATACTGACTTGTTTTCAGTCACAGATGCATCATTTTAGATAGCTGCTTTTAAATTTAGGCCTGATTTGTGTGAATTACATTTGAAGATGTCCATAATATTAATATGCTGTTTAAGGGAAATAGAGTAATTTGTAGACTTCTATCTATACACTTTCAATGATTTCATTTTTTAGTAATAAATAAAAGAAAGAAACAAAAAATATACTCTTTGATTTCTATGGCAGAGTCTGGTAAATATATTTTGCAAAATATTTTCAAATATGTAATAATATTAATCCATAATTCATATTAATATTTTAATTTAAATCTCATCATATTTTCTTATATGTCTTAACACTTCCTCTAATCAGCTGGTCTCTTTTCCTTCCTGCCTCACAGAAGAAATGACCCAGCAGACAGAAGGGAAAATACTGAATTTTGAATTTCACAAGTTTAACATTCAGGAAGAAATGGAAATATTTCATAACTCAGGACATGGAGAAGAGATTTGGAAAAGACATGGTGAAGTCAGAAGGTACTACTCAGCTGACTTCTTTCATCAAAGAGAAAAGAGGAGAGATAGAAGGTAAACAGTAAGATCTTGATCCAATTAGGTCTATGAGACAGAAACTCAGAATCCCATTCTTCAGCCATCTTCAAGCAAAGTCAGATTAAGACCAGGGTAAGGGCAATGTCTGCAAATAGACTGGAAGATCTGAGAGGAGTGGTTGGGTCCCTCTCCAGAGAAGTGGCTGTGTGGAGTGCCTGGCCGCGTAGATCTGAGTCAATTTCCCAGTGGAGTGCCTGGCCGCGTAGATATGAGTCAGTTTCCCAGTGGCAGCATACCCAGGAAGGTGCAAGAGTAGGGGAAGTTCCCGGTACTCCTGAGAGATCACAGGGCTTCTTATCAGTCCAAGGAGAACAGGAACTTAAAACTAGGATCCGCCTGACTTTCAGAGGCTCTGCAGGGAGGGACCTATATGAATCCACCACCCACAACCATATTAAACAAGAATCATCTCAATAGTGGAGAAGGCAATGGCGCCCCACTCCGGTACTCTTGCCGGGAAAATCCCATGGACGGAGGAGCCTGGTAAGCTGCAGTGCTGGGACTCGGACATGACTGAGCGACTTCATTTTCACTTTTCACTTTCATGCATTGGAGAAGGAAATGGCAACGCACTCCAGTGCTCTTGCCTGAAGAAACCCAGAGACGGGCGATACTGGTGGGCTTCCGGTTATGGGGTCACACAGAGTCAGACACGACTGAAGCGACTTAGCAGCAGCAGCAGCATCTCAGTAGAAACCACACTGGAAAAAAAGGCTGAGAACTAGATGCCAACAGTGCTCTTCTCAAAGCCTTGGCATTTTGTAAGCCCACAACTGTGGGCCCAACTCTGAGGAAAGAGGTGGGGTGTGACTGAGGGGAAGAAATTATTCAGTAGTACAGAAGCTCCTACTCTAAGTGGTTGTAGAAAAAGAACATTACCATTTTCAGATCACGGAGTTTGTAGAGTGAGACCTGTATCTGCTGTCACCATGAGTCTCTCTTTCTTCCAATGCCAGTCTCTCACTGTAGTAGTATTCCCCCCACCCCCACCAAAATATTTTAGGGAGCAGATAGAGATTTTCACTTTTTACTTTATAAATTGTTTCATGTTGAAATTTTTTCAGCAGTACACACATCTCCTGTAATTGAAAATAATAAAGAAAACAATAATTGACATTCTCCCACTGCCCTCCAAGTAAAACATCAGGGTAAAATAAATCTCAAACGACTTGAAGTTTACATGTTTCCAAATTAAGCATCCTTTTAATTATTAGCTGTAGTAATCATTTGTATTTTCTGCATTTAAGTTTTAATTAATTGGCCAAATAAAATATATGAAGCTTTAAAAAAAAGAATACCGTGAAATGCTTTTGTTGGACCTGCTTCTTTTCATAGCCACAATTTTCACAGCAATCGAGGCCACTTTTAATTCTGTTTATGTCTGTTAATGACAGAATACAGTCTTTCAGAATTTTCTCTCTAAGACAGCAGGGCAGAATTAATGGCAGTTTCAGCTCTCTTAAAGATTTATGCAGCACTGCAGTGCTTAGCAAAACCATGTGATCTTTTAATCAATCACTGAAATAAATCTATGCAACTGGTGTCAGGAATGAAAGTCATTCTGCACTCACATTTCTGATTCCCTAAAGTCCAAGGAAATGGAATCCAAATGAGACTCACTGAGCCACACTACTGAGCCTCCACTCCCAAAGAGATTTCAGATTTGTCACCATTCAAAAGACTCGTCTTGTCATGAAAAAATGGAGGTTGGCATATTTTTCTATAAATATGAAAGTGATGGAGCATCCCTTATGGTCCTGGCTCATGAATAGGCTAAGTCAGAATATTACTGCATGAATCTCTAATTCCTAATGGCTGACATGTAAACTGTTGATGTATCTTTTCATAGGTTCTTAGAAACATTTTGTAGAAATCTTATGATTCATTCTTCTCACATAAGAGTTAATGAAATTTTTTTCTACACAGAAGATTATTTTTTACTCTTAAATATCTGGAGGAAAGAAGTTCTTCTAAAGATATAATTTATAGCCTCACTCTGCTTCCTTCTAGGAATTTCTTCCCCATAAAATCAACTCTTGACTTAATCCAGTTAATGGAAAAAATGAGTGAACCAGTGAGTACAGAATGATAAATAATTCAAAAAGTAATTTAACCTTGCCCTGCAGTGCAGTGGGACCATTACATAATGAAGAACAAAGTAATGGTATCTTAGTAATGTTTTTAAGAGCTTTTATTATTACACAAAATTCAGGTGTGTATTAAAGGAGTGGCCATATTTAATGCTCATCAAATTCAGGTCCAAAATAGCATCTTAAATTATCCTTTTGGCCTCTGTGTCTGAGCACATTGCTTTTCTCTGAACACTTTGTTACTTGCCTTGGATCTCACTGAATATGGAGGTAGAGAAAACAGTGTAAATGTACAGTTGACATGAGTAGATGTAGTTCTCAGCCTTATACCTCTTCTTTTTCTTTTGATTTATATCAGTCAGCATGCCATAGCATATGGACCCCAGGATGAAAAGCACACCAGCGTCTTCACAGCAGATCAGGGGCATGGGAAAGGAATAGGGAACGAGAGAGCAAAGCTGGGAAGCTAACTCAACTGAAATGTTGGCGCCAGATGGAGCATTCAGCAGGTGTCCAAGTCCCTGTGTCCGTAGAAATATGGTTAACTTGAGTTGATCCTGACAGTCATAAGTACCCCAGAGCATGTGCTGACACTGTGGAGACATAATAGACACAGTTTCAAAGGGACATTATGCTCTATGTAAAGAGTGTCACAATGCTAGACTGTCACAGCAACAGCTAGGATTACATCCAAAGTTCCAGTTTCCTGAGAGAGAAAAATTCTGGATGAATGTCAGGGCCAATGAAATTCTGCAGCAGAAGCCAGGACACTGGGAAGAAACCAGCTACATAGACCAGACAAACAAGTGGTCTTCAGGGAAAGAGCTGTGTTTCTCTGGACTAAAGATTGTCCAGGCATTACTTTGAGCACACCAGATATTACAATGTCCCATCACCTAGTGCCTTGGAAGCTACTATAATGTTCTCTAATTGGTCCAGAAACTGAGCAGAAATGAGTGTTTGGTGGAGGGCCTCTGGGCTGAGAAAGTCAAGAGCATCACTTATTAAAATGTTTCTATTAGCCAGATATTTGATATCTTCTCCCACCCAAACACTGTGCTTCCAGGTGCCTGAGAGATCTAGAACATGGATAAACCACGAGATTCCTTCTAGGAAGCATTTCTCACCCCAGCAGAGCTTAACATCAAATCATCTCATATTTTTAAGTCTTGGTTTGAGGATGATTTATTGTCATTTCAAAGCATATGCAACTGTGTGTTTTATAAATGGAAACTGGGTGCGATATATCCTTTGAAAGACATTCTTTAAGGCTATGTTTAATTAAACTGTAGCAGTCAGAATGATGTTCTTGGCAGAATTTCAAAATAAAGCCCACTCCAAGGACAGGATGTGAAATTATATCACAGCAAGGGGCATTTAAGCAAGATCCTAAGATGGTAATGCCAATTACAGTGACTTTGGAATACAGGACTGAGAGTGCACATGAGGCTGTAAAATTAGGTCAGGACATTTTCAATAACAAGGTATGTTTAAGTGCAATGTCACCTAGAGACAGACAATTCAGGTCTTAGGATTCAATGATCTTTCTCACTTTACTATAAAATGTAAAACATAACGCTGTTAAGAAGACATTTAACCAACGTTAAATGTATGACATTTTCTTCATTGAAATAAGTGATAAAAAGCAGATGACATATGGAGACTATTATAAATTTTGCCAAAACTAGATATTTGCATACTGGAAAACTCATAACTAAGGCTTTTATGCCAGGAATCAGACAAGCAGCACAGTGACACAATTTCAACACGACTGATTTTGATTCAGGATGAATGAGTAGTCTCCTGCTCAGTGAAACTTATTACCTCCTCCCTTTATAATGTGATGAACAGAATCAATCTGTATTCAGAAAGATGGTCTTCATGTCTCTACTGTGTCTGTATCAACTAAGAATGTCTCTGCGATCTGGAAAGAGCTCTATCCTAAAACATTACTCTTGTTGGAAAAGTTACCTTTTAAAAAAATTTTAGGAGGCATGACAAACTATAGTATTGTGGAAAGGTATTTTGGAATTTGACAGCACACTGGCAAAAACCACATATACATCCTTCAGAGGAGTAACTGTGTTCTATGCAGTGCTGTACAGATTCTGAAACACAGTGTTATAATTACAGGTTTGATTCTGTGTGTGTTCTCAAGTCTTGAGACATAAAAGTATTAAATTTTCTTCCTTAGAAACAATAAGTTTCTTATATCTGATTATTTAGTGTAGCAGAGACCACATCTTGTGCTGAATTAGAAAGAATGATTTACCCATTAACACCTTCACCCATATAGTAAGGAAACAAAATCCTGTTAAATTCCTGAGACTTTGTACCTCAGGTATCCTTTTGTTTTGGATAAATAGGTGTCCCCAAGCCAGCTTAGTTTATCTTTAGAGGCAGGGAGCTTAATGTAAGAACTAGCCTTTGAACTTGAAGAAAGCTGAGAGGTATGTCAGCACCTGCCTCAGTAAAATGATATCAAAGTCATTTTGAGTGTAACTTCTAGATGAACCAATTAGGAGTGATCCATTTAGAGCTGAGACCAGAAACTTATTTATATATGTGTGTGTGTGTGTGTGTGTGTGTGTGTGTGTGTGTGTGGCCAAGACATACTGAAAGATGGTTTTAGCACAATGGGGGAGTTATGGGAAAATGCAGTCATGTGAGTGAGAAAGGAGGATTCAGCCTTTTTATCTGTACCTTAGGTCTGGCTACTTCTGCTAAAATCCTGTAACTCTGGCAGGCTTTCTTCAAAGTTCCTAAAGCTGCTGCTTGTTCAAACCAGTCAGCAGAGTCACCTGCCAGGTGCCCCTGTCCCCCAAGAAGAGTTGAGAATAATGAAGTCATAAGGTTGGAAGGTGTCACACGGGTCTAGTCCAAGGAACTCATTCTGGAATATCCAGACATACAGAAATAAAACATTTATTCTTCCAAAGGCAGTTCACTTCATATTTGTATAGCTCCAGCTCTTAGAGAAATCTTGCTTGTTAAGAATTGAATTCTCTTTGTCCGTAGCTTCCTCTCCTCCTCATTGTTGCCAGTATTACTACTTGAATCCATACTAAACAAAAGGAATCCTTCTTGTCTGTGGCAGTTTCTCAAATGTTGAAGCCCAGCTCTCTTGTTATCCCTGAAACTATTTATTTTTCTTCAGTGGAAAACACTGCTCTCTCTTTTGACCATTTTTCAAATCTAACATGATTTCAGAACCATTACCAGTATAATGGTTTTCTTTTAATACACTGAATCCATTTATAACCTAAAAAAAAAAAAAATGGCGTTAAGACCAGAATCACTCTAAAACTGGAGAAATCTAGAAACAGGAAAGTTGGCCTCTTGCCTCCCCTTGCTTCCATTAATGCAGACTAAGTTCACACTATTCTTTTTTTATTTTAGCAATGTCAATATTTCATTGTCTAGAAATCCTTCTTGAACAAAACTCTGTTAAAACATTTTCTATATTTATGTTCTGATGGTAAATCACATTTTCCTCATTCTATACTTGCACAGTTGTTTTAGGCCCAAGCACAGGACCTTGTGTTTTTCTAGATTAAATTTTATCTTGCTAATATCAGACTATTACTGAAGCTTCTCAGAATCTTTTGGTACCTGGATTTACTCAATCAATAGATTCTCCTTCTACTCATCAGTTTCCTCATAAATGAAGACAAACTGCTTCATTAAATGATTGTGAAGACTGTGTGATCCAACATAAGGAGAGTGCTTAGCATGGAGACAAACACTTAGTAAGTGCTCAATAAATTGTATTACTATCATTTTGTAAGCAAGCTTAGTCTAAAAAGAGTCTTTTAACCTTAAAGTACATTTGTTGACATCATATAAATAAATCCCAACATTTTAGAATAAAGTATTTTAGTCAAAACTATATTGTCGCCAGAGGTTGAGTAAAAAATTACTGGAGCAACATGAAATAAGTGAATCCTAGAGGCCTTTATAATTACAGAATTCAAAGAGAAAAAAAATTAAATCTCTATGCATTTCCAAGTCAGAAGTCTACCTAATTGGACGAGTTGCGACTCATTTGAAATTGCCTCCTAGAGTCATCTGCTACTAGCAAACTCTGAATCTACCAAAATGATAAACTGCTTTGCATTTCCTCTATGTGAAATCATTACTCAAAGCTGTAGGGGTGAGTTGTTAATGACAAATCACCACGTGTGTGAGAAAGTTGAAATTTTCCTTACTGTCAATTCATTACCAGAAGAATTAGCAGGATGACATATTGAAAATGCTCTTGGCTTGTGACAGTTTCAGATCTGGGTTCACATCATAGCACAAGATCATTTTAACTATGTGACCTCAGGAAAGTTATTAATCCTCAGTCCCCTCATTTCTCACTTTTGGGAGTAGGGCAACAGTACCATCTAGATTTGCAAAGAATTTGAGGTAACATGTGCAAAGTAGCAACTATGATTAATACTAGAGGTTATTATCAATCATTCATATGAATGGATGATGATGACAGTAATCAAGAATTTATGTGATGCTTTCCTAGTTTCCATGAGCAGAATTGGAAGCCATGCTAATAATACAGTCCAATGGAAAACCATAGCAAGAGAATATAGAAAATAGGGATATATTGTATTGTGTTCCCTGATAGCTCAGTTGATAAAGAATCCTCCTGCAATGCAGGAGACCCCGGTTCAATTCCTGGGTTGGGAAGATCTGCTGGAGAAGGGATAGGCTACCCACTCCAGTATTCTTGGACTTCCCTTGTGGCTCAGCTGGTAAAGAATCTGCCTGCAACACAGGAGACCTGGGTTCAATCCCTGGGTTGGGAAGATCCCCTGAAGAGGGGATAGGCTGGCTACCCACTCTAGTATTCTGGCCTGGAGAATTCCTTGGGTCAGACATGACTGAGCAACTTTCATTTTCTTTAACTGTTTTGGAATCAGTGTGAAAGTAAGATTCCCAAAGAATAACTTTTCTTAAGTGAAAGCATAGGATAGAAGAAAATCAGATGAGCTTATATAGAAGGACCTAATATTCTGGTATGTAATTTCATTAAAACATGAAACTGCTTTGGGTGGGCCAAAAAGTTTAATCAGGGTTTTCTGTAAGATCTTATAGAGAAACCCGAAAGAATGTTTTGGCCAGCCCAATAAAATCTTGTGACTTTACTCAACCTTTCTTAAGTGACTGTTACATGCCAGGTAACCCACACTCTAAGAGGAAAATGCCCTTGGTGGTCATAAAACCTTTCTCATAGCACTCTTCCAAAGTCTAAAGCACTCTTTAGGAATCCATAGAATTGTAAATTAAAAATATTTTTATCTCAAAAATCACTGAATCATGGAACACTGCTAGCATTTTCTTTCTTTCAATACATAGAACATTAAATGTGAATTGAAACTCAGTACCAATAGCAAAGGTTCATTCTTTGGATAGCTTTTATCTTAGTAGTCAGTGAAGTCTTTGTTTACTTTGTAGAATGGAAATATGATACTGGGAAATTAGAATACATTTAACAAATGCAAAGAATTCACTAAAATTTTATTTAATCTCATACAAAAGGTGAATATGGATTTACTGCAATTTTTAAGTAGATGTTTGTCCAAAAGCTAAAGGAATATTTCAATAAATCCTCCTTTAAAATAGAAAAATTTCTGTTCAAGTCCTCTGCCTATTTTTTAATTGAGTTTTTTGTTTTTTTCACATTGAGTTGCATGTTTTTTTTGTGTGTATTTTGGATATTAACCCCTTTTCAGATATCATTTTCAAATAACTTCTCCCATTCAGTAAGCTGTCTTTTCATTTTGTTGATAGTTTCCTCAAGACATTTTCCTAAAGAAGACAAATATATGGTTAATAGCCACATGAAAAGATGCTCAACGTCAGCAATCATCAGAAAAATACAAAGCCACAAAGAAATACCACCTCACACCTGTCAGAACTGCTATCATAAAAAGAGAGCAAATAACAAATGTTGACAAAAATGTGGTCGAAAGAAAGCCCTTGTGCACTGTTGATGGGATTGTAAATTGGTGCAGCCACTATGGAAAAAAGTATGGTGGTTCTTCAGAAAATTAAAAAAGAACTACCCATATAATCCAGAAATTTCACTCTAGGTCTTTATAAGAAGAAATAAAAACACTAGTTTGAAAAGATATATGCACTCCAATGTTCATTGCAGCGTTATTTACAACAGCCAAGATATGAAAGCAACCTAGGCGTCCACTGGTAGACAAATAGATAAGAAGATGTGAGATATATATATATATATATATACACACACACACATACATACATATACACACACTTTGGAATGGAATATTACACACACACAATGGAATATTATTGAACCATAAGAAACAGAATCTTGCATTTGTGACAACATGATAGATCTAAAGAGTATTATGCTAAGTGAAATAAGCCAGAGAAAGACAAATACCACACTTCCATGTGGAATATAAAAAACAAACCAATCAAAATGAAAACAGACTCTCAGAAAACTATTCCTGAGAATAGTGGGTTGTTACCAGAGTGAAATATTGGTTGGGCAAAATAGGGGAAGGGGATTCAGAGGTTCAAACCTCCAGTTATAAAATAGATAAGCAATTGGGATGTAACATGCATCAAAAGGAATATGGTTAATGATATGGTAATGACTTTGGGGACAGATGGTTACTAGACTCATCACGTGACCACTTCATAGTGTATGCAAATGTCAAATCACTATGTAATACAAATGAAATAAGCATAATATTATACATGAACTATCATTTAAAGAAACATTTATTATTTATTGAGAAAATATACAAACTTAGATATTTATTTTTTAAGAGAAATTCAAATAGACCTAGATCCAGATCTCTCTTCAAATAAACCAGGATAGTATGTTATTTCCTATGTCCTAGTAAGAACAAGATTTTGTGAATCACTGTGACCCTCCGGAGGAGGAAATGGCAACCCACTGCAATACTCTTGCCTGAAAAATCCCATGGACAGAGGAGCCTGCAGGGCTATAGTCCCTGGGGTCTCAGAGCTGGACACGACTGAGTGCCTGAGCACACACACACACACACACACACACACACACACACACACGTGTAATGTATTATGCTAAATTGGTACAAAAAGACTAGACACCAAAAACCAACTCAGGAAATTAGAAATAAAAAATGGTTTAGAAAAAATACCACTGAGCAAAAACTGGGTAATCAAACTATTGTATATATAGCAATCAATCAAAGTTTAACCTCAAATGGAATCATATTTGTAGAATAGCAACTTATATTATTAATTATAGAAATTTGCTTTTATTTTTAAAGTTACCATTTCCTGAAAAAAAAGTCAAAAGATAGGGAGGCCATCATGCTAAGGAAAAGGGGATACATTGCCAAAAACAAGGAGTGCTTTTATATTTGAACAAATGTGACTTTGAGGCCATTATGTATGTTGCAAATGCAGAGACCCTCTACTGTGAACATTGTGTTTCCTTGTGTTCAGATTCAGGCCTTCACAGTTGGAAGCCTGAAGATAAGATGAGCTTACCTGTTGTGATGAGCCATATGAGAAAACACTCCTAAACACCAGTCTGTATGGTTGATAGATTTCCTTTCTGAGCCACACCATCTTCTCCTCTTTCCGCAAGTGAAGAAGAATGAAAAGGCCCACTTCTACAAGCCTCATGGTGGGGGGAAGATACTTGCAAAGCAGCTAGTTACAGTTAGCAAGGTAATTTCTCCAAGTTAGAAGTATGGATCAGGCAAAGCAGCTCAAACCGCGGCCCCCCCACCCACTCTACCCCCACCCAGCCCCTATCCCACCGCCAAACGAACACTGATGGTTCAATGTCTATACAGACAAGAAAGTTAAGCCAACTCTCTGGATTAGGATGAATTTGGATGCGGGATAGTTTAGGTATAGAATAAGGATGGATTCAAAGAATGGTGATAAAAACATCACATGTTCCTATAGGGTGTTCCCAGTTCCAAGGAAGATGGATCACGAGAGAAGTTCCAGGAAAGTGTTTGTTAGATCAATATGAAAGTGAAAGTAAAACTCTGTCAGTTGTGTCCAACTCTTTGCAACCCCATGGGCTATACAGTCTATGTAATTCTCCAGGCCAGAACACTGGAGTGGGTAGCTATTCCCTTCTCCAGGGGATCTTCCCAACATAGGGATCGAACCAAGGTCTCCCACATTACAGGCAGATTCTTTACCAGCTGAGCCACAAGGGAAGCCAAGATCAATGTGGGAAATGCTAAATATTTTGTTTATCCCATCGAGAGTCATGGAGTCTAGAAGAGCTATCGTATAGCAAATGAATCTTCTTAATTTTGTCTAGTACTTCATTATATTAAAACTTTTTTAACATAAAATTTGCTACCTCATCTTGAAGATGTTTTTATGCCTTGCCAGGTCCAGGGAGGACAGATGATTTTATTCTCATAAACAGAGATGTCAAAAAATTGGTAGAAATTCATATCACCAGGTACAAGGTGGTGGCAATGCCTGGCCCCAAAATCCAGGCTGTTGTCCAGGCTCTTGGAATTACACCAGTTCAGACACAGAGACTCTTTAAAAAAAAAAAAAAAAACTTTTTATTTTGTATTGGGGCATAGCTGATTAACAATGTTGTGATAGTTTCAGGTGAACAGCAAAGGGACTCAGCCATACATACACATGTATCCATTCTCACCCAAACTCTCCACAAGGCTGCCACACAACATAGAGCAGAGTTCCATATGTTATACAGACACAGAGACTTTTGAAAGAAATTATAAAAGGCTTCTGAGCCTTGCTGAAAGATAGTTGATAGAATTAACAGAGTAAATAATTCTAACAAGAACGTAAGAGTCAGGAGATGCAGATCCCATTACTGACTTCACCACTGGTTAACTGTAGAACCCTGTGGAAAAGACTTACCTTCTCCAGTCTTCGGTTTCCTTGAACAAAATGACAATCGTTTTAGGCAGTCCAGCAGCATCCCTACTGCTTCTTCTAATAATAGAGTCGCTTTCTCTTGAAAGGACTCCAGGCCTTGGGGTTTGACTCTATGCGGAAGCTGAACTGACTCTACTTCCCCTTGCTTTTCCGCTATCAGCACACAGGTGATATTCACTGAGCCACCCTTCTGGCACCCGCCTCAGTCACAGACTTTTGTTCCGGGATGGATACATGACCCAAACAGACCAGAGTTTACCCAGGAAAAGACAATTTCTTTCTTCTGTGGTTGTTAAGCTGGTATCTATGGTAAGATGTGAGTGTGAGCCTAAGAGAATCACTTTTTTTCTTTTTCCTGACATGTTTGGAAACAGCTTTACTGAAAGATGGAGAGAGCGGAAGAAGCTGATAATATCATATATCAGCTTTTCAGACAGCTGAAGCAACCTGTATCCTTGGATGTGGGAGTCACACAGGTCAGTAAATTTAGTTTGTTTGTTTTTAATTAGTTTGAATTGCATTCATGTTTGTTTTACCCAAAGAGTCTTGATTAATCCAGCTCATTCTTGCTTGAACATTTCATGAATTTAGAGGATATTTAAGTTGCTTAAAACAAGGAGAAAACATTTTCTTTAAAAGTTAATCTGTGGAAGTTGGGGAGGGAAATTCACACGTGATCCTTTTGTTTATCCCTCGTTGAGCATTCCTGGTAGGGGCAGGGAATAAAACACTCACTCGTTCCTGATCTGAATTTGTAGAAAAATACAAGTAGACTCCAGAAATCCATTTGGAGTGTTTTCTTCAGTCCTTGCACATTCATGCTCATCTCGAGCTTGAGTATATAATGTACAGTGAACCCTGTGTGAGCTGCCTAAAGAAAGGGAAAAGTCAAATTGCATAGGTCACATCCTCCAAATCAATATAGAGAAGAATGGAGGGTACTTCATCAGTAAGAGGAAAAGTCACAAGTGTGGGTGGTTCATACAGCTGGGTCTCCAAGGACATATGAGCACAAATCAAGCAGAAGACAGGATGGAAACAGGCCCCTTTAAATTCCACGACACTTTGTACTCAACTTTCAAGATCTAAGTTAGTACCTAGTGCAAAGTCAAGCCATAATGGATACTAAATAATACATATTTATTGATGATAAAGATAAGAAGATCTGGCAAGGCCTCTTTGACCTCTGGGTATAAGAAAATTGAGCTGGCTAACAGGATGCTTGCAATTAGTCCAAGACTTAGCAGAGAGAAATGGAGAAGGAATTAGCAGTCTTCCACATTCTTGTCGCATTGCTGAGCTCAACAGTCTTTGATCCTTTTATTAAGTCCTTTAAATGTAAAATTTTCTAATCACTGTTTTGAGAATTCACAAACTTCCTGTCAATTTCTAGAGACTTGATAGGTTCTTTTCGTTTTCATTGATCTTCTTCAAATTTAGGGTCTCGTCTCATTTCTCTTAGCTTAGCTTTTAAAGATTTTCAAGCTTTCACAATATATAATCTTTGACTTTTCTGTCTCTTGAGGATTTAGCCTCTTTTTCTTTCCATTTCTTAGATGAAGATTGAACCATACATCTCAAGATATAGATGTATTGTAAGACTCCAGGAACCTCCTATAAATCTTATTTACTGGACATTTTGGATGAATTTCTTTGCAACTTTATCTGTGCATTGGTTTATAAATAGTGTTAAACAAAGAAGTGGAGAATATGTGATATTTCAATTTAGCCTGTAGTGAAATGGATGTGTTTTCATTGGTATACAATACAAGAAACACAGAGTATGTGTGTGAGTGTGCGCATGCATGCCTGCCTAATCAATACTATTTAGAATATGAACTACTTGATCCCGCTCAATTTATAGGAAAATAAAGCCAAAGAGACATTCTGGATCCCAGAGGGATTCTTTTCCCAAAGCAATCAGACATCTGGAGTCTTGGGCTGATAAAAATCAATGGCTTTCAAGGCAGTATATCTTTAGATGTGGGGGAGGGAAGAAGTACATAATGAGAGAGGAATTTGTGACAGTAGGAGGCAACAGAAAAAAAAAAAAGAGTAAGAAAAACTGTAACACTGTCTCCCTGTAATCAACCATATCAGGGCACAGGCTATAGCATAATTAGGTATGTATATTTATATCACTATGACCTCAGAAATAGTAAACAGAAACAGTTTCTTTATTATTTGACTCTTTGGGCAGATCATATGCCTTCCTTTATGTGTGTTTATCTGTGCCTGTGCTTCATGGGTTGAATAAGCAGAATTCAGTTCATTTTTCAGTAAGAAGTTGTAATGTACCACATACACATGGGTGCTTGACAAATACTATCTAATTGTTTGAATTATAAGCTCAGAAAATATTACTATGTGATGGAAATCAGTTTTAAAATGGGGGCAGGGCAGAGTTTTGTTCCAACATGATCACAGATGGTTTGACCTTCTATATATTGATCGCTCTGCCTACATCTACCCACTCAGAAATATTTCAGCAACTGAGCACTTACATGTATTCAGAAAAGGAAACTATTTACCCATAACCCCTTCAAAATATATATAGTCAAATAAATGAAAATGTAACTTATTTACTCTCATTTACTATGTGTTGTTATTTGAGTTGGGTGTAAGCCACTTGTCTGCAATCTGAGGTGTATTTTTATTTGTTTTTGTTTTTTTAGGTGTATTTTTAAATGCATTTACTTATCCTTACAATAATAGTTCTTGTAGAAACTCTCCTCTGATATATTCTGAATTTCTCAAATACAAATAATAATTTTAGACTATTCTGTTGTGATCACCAAATATGTTACATGACTTGCTGATAATATTAAATACTTTGACTTTTTCAAGTCAAAGTAATCTGAATTACTGAAAATTATCTGAAAAATTATCTGAAAATCTGAATTTTAAAATCTAAGCTAATGCTATAAAATTAATCCTGGACTCTTAACCAGTTTAAGCATTTAAACAATACTAAAATATCTGGAAAGAAGGACAGAGTGATGTTGGCCAAGGAAGCAGTTAACCATTGAGCCTTTAAGTTCAGACATTAGGAAACAACTACTAACTACTGCTTGAGGGGACTTGAAAACATATCCTATTCGAGCTATTGCGCACATATCTAAATGGGATGTGGCAGGTGGGTGAAAGATTTATTGATTCCTGTTTGGGGTATTACTGTAGACTTACTGCTTCAGTGGGCTTTCAAACGAGGTTTGAGTCTTACAGAACAAACTGAACCCTGGAATCCTTTCCTGGCATTGAAACCCCCAAAGTGACAAGTCTAATAAGCCAGGGCTGAGGAAGGCTTTAAACTGCATGCGGAACAGCTGTTGCGTGCTCTTGCAGAAGCTCAAAGGGAAAAATGCTTTGAGGAGAAAAAGTGGCTGTTAATTAGTCTTTGAACACCCGAAAGTTTCTGCAAACAAAAATGCACATTAGTCTAAATGTATACAGAATTAAAGGAACCACTTGCTAATCATATGCTCCCCAATTCACTGGACTTTCCTTTCATTGCTTCCTCCAGTGAGAACACAGAGATCTGTGATATTTAAGGCACTAGTTAGATTATGTGTAACCTGTCAGCATAGAAACTGCTCTCTACCTAGGCCTGGATAGGTGTCTGAAATTTTGCTTTGGCTGTTGTAAATAACATCCCGTGTTGAGGAGCACTGGACTTTAGGGGGAGGGTGTCTCCTACCTAAAAGAACAAGATTGGAAAGACAAAATAGATTTTTAAGATACCTATTGAAGTGAGCTGAGAAACACATTAAGAGACATGGGAATAGTAAACAAATTAATTCAATAGAATCATAGAATAGGAATGTCCTTTTAGAACACATCTTCGTCATTTTAGGGCGGATGGCTCTCAGTTACTTAGATACCAGAAGCAAACTTTCTTACATCATCGTCCAGTGCGCCTTTTCCTCCCTTACTCAGAATTAGTGTAAGAAGACGTAACAGGGCTGACTCAGGATCCCTTGAGAAGCCAGAGTGGCTTGAAAATCAGAAAACAGGCGTGGGGATCATCCATCACCAGCCAGCATGTCTCAGGCTTAACACAATAATGTGATGTTATGCTTAGACTTCCCTCAAGCAGGCCTAAAGTGGTTCAAGACTCAAGTCCTTATACATTTTCAGAGAAAGTGGAAAGAGTCATAACAACAATCTTAAGAAAAATAACATTTATTAACAATTGGCTAAGCTACTTAGGTAGTGGCCACCCAATTAGGCTCGGAGGCATCTGCGGCTGTCTGCACAGCCTGAGAGGGGTTACAACCCTGTTAATCCACTTGCTGTGTCTCACAAAATCCTCTCCCTGTTTCTGCTTTATTTCCAGAAGGGTTTCAGAAAGTATCAGATGCCTCCCCATGGACCATCTGCCAGAGCCAGCGAGTTTTTACAGGAAGCCATCTTTCTCCCTCTCTCTGTCTCTCAGGACTTCCCACTAATTACTGACCACATGGTGGACTCAAGTGTGTGGGATGATAAAATCTGCCTGTGTGCATCCATCCCTCCCAATTCCCAGTCTCTTAAGTCTGACATCGTTTTCTTCTATGAAACTCAGAAAGTGACTTTTAAAATTCACTTTCCTTGTAGCACACCTGTAAGAAAGGATCAACGCCCCATAAACTCTAGGCAAGATTTAAAAGTTTCATTTAACGCATTTGTTAGGATCAAGATAAAAGACAGTCAAAGGCAGAGTAAGATAGGGAGTGGTGTGGGGCCTGAGAAAGTGGTTGAGTGTGGCCATCGGGGAATAGGGAGTGTAAAAAGCTTCTTGCACACATTGCCTCATCTATAAAAACCAGAATTACTTGGCATCTAAGTAACAAATGGATCTAAAGGCTGTAGAGAGGAGCTGTTGGCAGGAAATGGTCCCAAGGGCTATGATATTTTCAGATCATGTGCATTTGCCTATAATGCATAGATCATGGATTACAGAACTCTGTTCACCTAACTTTCCTATTTAAGGGATAAATTTTGCAGGTTCTGATTTGTCGACTATAACAGTTTCTGGTGGTTAAGAGAATAAATCTGGATAGTTAAGGAAAAATGATAAATTTTGCCTTTGAGATGCAAGGAAGAGAAAAGTGCTGTGAAGAAGTATTAAGAGGAAAAAGGATGGAGAAGGATCATAGTGATAACAGATTTAAGAGCATTGGTAGAGGAGAGAATAGTAAGGGGCCTGGCAGCTCCCCCCACCTCCCCAATTTTCAGGAATTGGGCTTTAAATAGAAAGCACTCTTCAATACAAAGGCAAATTGACCTGCAGGTTGAGACCTTTCTGTGCCTGAAACTCACTATTAAGCAGATAACTTGTACACAGCAGAGCACAGTGGAAGATTCCTACACACTCTTGATAGGAATCTTGGTAGGTTGGTTTTTGATCCCAAATCAGTTTCCACACTGAGTCTAATTTTAAATGTCTGGTTTGTGCCTGAGTGAACTGGTTCTGCTTTCTTTGAAACATGGAGACAGCAGATTAACTTGGTGCCACAGAAACTAGCTACAGAATAGAAAATCTCCATTTCCTATCTCACTCATTAACAAAGTGCTCTCCATGACTCACTCGTGACTACATGTTGCCCCTGCTCCCCTGCCCAGACAGAAGAAAACAAGCAAATGCTTACCTGCCGAACATACAGAAACAATAGGCAAAACTTCAAAATCCTTTCTTTTGCAAGCCTAATATATACATGCATTCCAAAAAAAAAAAAAAATTCTATGTCATATCCCCACATAGACAAAGATTTACTCTGGGAGTGAAACAGATACCTGAGTGGGCAGGATGTTAAGGGACACAAACATTTGATCACAACCCTTCAGACACTTACACTGTTTATGCCAGTTGTGTCTCTTCTCAATTAAATAGGACACTTCATTGTTGTTGTTGTTGTTGTTAATTTTAGTCCACCTTGTATCTGCTACAGTGAAGCTTTTAATTGCTATACCATAGCAGAGGATTCTTTATATTTTTGAAAATATTTAGGATCCTACCCTAGGTATAAAAACAAACTGCTCAAAATCTGTTGTCAAGTTACAGCTCAAAGCTATTGTATCCTTTGGGTTATTTTCACATTCACAGTTTTCCAGGCTTTTCTTTCCAAATCCCCTTCAATTTCTGAGCCCAAAGACCATCTGTAGCTCCTCTCTGGACAACTTCCAAGTTTGGGTTACACACATCTATGACATTCAGAACCTCGGTTAACTCCTCTGAACCTTCTGGCTGGTCCTGGGACTGATTACCCAGGTCGCGTTTATCTTCTACTTTCGCCCTTCAGATATAAAATGTAATATGACAAAGACAATACACGCTTGTTTTTAGTAACAATGGTGTACCCCGGGGAGAATCAGCGTCACTCTGTCACTCTGTACTTTAGGAACTACTTTTCCTCGTCTTTTTTTTTTTTTTTGATCAGAATCCTGACGCTTGCTGGCTGACGTTGGTCAGGAGAAGATGCCCTCCCTGAAGGCTAGCCAAGCCGTCTCTTCCTTTCATTAGCGGTGTAACCCTGTGTTCCCACCGGAGCCCTGCACGGAAGTGTAATCTTCCCGCGGGGGCCTCCCGTTTTCTCGCCTGGCTCAGAGCGCTGAGCCTAAATGAAATATAAAATATTAACTGAAAGGGAAAACAAAGGATGCTGCCTCCAGGACGGCTCCAGGGCCTGAGACTTGGCCAGGGCACTCGTCCCTGGGCCTCTCTGTCTCGCTCCCCCCCGCCCCTCCCCTGTGCCTGCGTAGGATCCACGAGTTGAATCGCAGCTCGCCAAAGCGAATTCCACTTCGGACTGGTAACCTGACCCCTCAGCGTCGCCCGTTCCCTTCTGCCCGGAGCGTAGAATGATCACCAGGAGGCCAGGAAAAAAACACTTAAACGTTGCATTTATTAAGGAAATTTTAAATAAGAAAAAAAGAAAAGTCAAAACGGTGTCACCAATGTCAAGAGCACTTTTGTGGTGTAAACCGTGCAGTCACGAGCTAGGAGTTCTATCCCGGATCTTTGCCCCGGGGCCAGCTAGAGTGCCAGTCCCCGTCCCCCCCCCACCCCCAAGACCCAGTTGGAAATGCAATAAAAGAATTGTCACCCCATTCACATTCACAGGCTCCCCTTCCCCCACCCCTTCCCCTAACACAAAACTCTAACCCCCAGGCAGGGAAACAGGCCACTAGGGCGGAAAAAGACTTATCAAATACTTGTATTCAAGCAAACAAACACAAAACCCTTTAAAACGTCACGTTACAATCAATCAAAGGTATTTATCGCCTGTCCTGCCGGGGCTACAAGGAGCTGGAGGGAATGCGCGCGAACCCGGAGACGTGTCCCCGATAGTTCGGTTAAGTGGCATATATGCGGGTCACTTTTCCGGTCACCAAGCAATAGGTGCCGTTGGTCTCCGCCTGCCCACCCTCTCCACCTGCACCCCCGAGCTTGGCCCACCTGCGGGTGGAAAAGGGCCTTGGCCTGGGTCGGTGTCCCCGCATTCTGCGCTAGCGGCAGCTTCCAAAGTTCTGCGCCCCAATCGCCTTCTCTTGCCACTTGCTGCTGAGTCCAGAGTCAAGGCTCTCTTTTCCTACTGCCAGGCCTGGGGACTTTCAGAGGGCGAGCGATAAACGGGTTCGCTTCATCCCGAAAGGCAAAAGTCGAGAGAAAAAACTGACTCCGACAGGTTTGCTTCGCCCAGTTGCGCATGGTGAGAGGGCGCGGCCGGGCTGGCGAAGTGGGGAGGCGAGGGGCGGCTGCCGCGGGGGCCGGGGGCCGGTCAGTAGGGCCCCACGACCACCGCCTCCACCTCCTTAGACGGTCTCCGGTCCTTCACCAGGAAATTGATCATGCCCTCGGACTTGATGAGAAGGTTGCAGCCCAGGAAGAAAATGCCGAAGACCACGGTGAGCGAGAGCACGCACATGACGGCGATCTGAACCACGCGCATGATGTACAGGCTGCGCTCGTCCGGGCCGCCCTCCGCGAAGCCGTCGTCGGTCACCACGGACGCCTGGGTGCAGCAGCGCACGGCGCGCTCCAGCGCCTCGCTGCTGTTGGCCAGGAACAGGCCGGCCACGTCGGTCTGGTTGCCCAGGGCCGGATTCATCGCGGGAGCGGGCGGGCGGCTCGGGAGGCGAGGGTCCGAGGGGTGGGAAGGCGGTAGCGCGGCAGAAACAGGTGAGCTGAGCGCTCACTTGTGGACTCGCGCGCGCGGGGACCGCTCGCTCGCTTCTTTCCAAAGTCCCCGGCTGGTGAGAGTTTCGCCGGAGCCTTCTCGCCGCGCGCCTCAGTCTGGCTGGTCTGCGCCGTGTGCTTCTGCCCGGGCGGTGCTCGTTCCCGGCGCTCGCTCGACTAGGGGCTGTTGGAACTTGGCGGGGCTGGGCCAGCCGGGCCGTGGGAGGTGCGGACGGCGGCGGTAGGACAACTGCTCTGAGCGCAGAGCGGCCCCTTCTGGCCGCACCGCTGCTCTGCGCCCGCCGCTGCTGGGCGGTGGGGGAAAGGAAGGGGGCGAACCTCTTATTTTTCCTTGCTTCGCCACTTTTCCAGCTCCAAGGATAGGCAGAGATCGCTTTTCTGGCTTGATGGATGATTGAAGAGTTTCGGGTGGGGGAAGGGTTGCGACCAACGGAAAGTTTCTTAAAAACTGGGTCACACAAGCTCTGCGTGTCCTTGGCCTCCCGCCTCCCTCACCTCCGGGAGGTGGAAAGTGGCGATGAATCGCAGGTGGCAGATGGTGTCAGCGAATACATGGGCCCGCCGCCTGTTCCTGACTTTGTCTCGCTTGCGACGAGCCGGGAGGAAAGGAAGGAGAGAAAGAAAGAAAAGAGGGAGAGAGGAAATGATTGGAAAACAGAGTAAGGCAGATTTTATAGAGACTCTTGGGCAAAAGAAAAGGGTTTAGGGAAGGAAGGGTTCTTCTGTGGCCTTTGTGGTTGCCAAGAACAGGGTCACCTCCTTGGTAAGGGAGGGGAAGGTAGACAGAATGGCTACCCTTGTAATCTCAATTGCAAATGAGTTTTTGGATGTGCTTCCAATGTTTTTCTCTGCTGGCAGTAAATCAGTTGTTTAAGGGAATTGCTCATCAGCACCCATCACCTAGAACACTGGCCAACTCCTGGAAGATCTCCCCATTTTCCGTAAGCTGATATATTTCTCCCTAGTCATTTTAAACGAAGCTACAAATGTTTTAAGGGCCTGATTGAGACTTCAGTCCGTTATGATTCTGCTTCTGGTTTCAGTGAAATGTTACAAACCTGTCAGATTGTTTCTTGAGCCCTAGAAGAATACTTCAGTTGTTTTTTTTTAAATCTTGTCTACTCTTTTTCTTCCCCTTCACTTCTTCCTCTCTCCCTTCCTTTTTTCTTTCTTTCAACTGTAACAGCTGGAAACCAGTAACTTGAAGCCCAGTTCAAACTTTCCATAGAATACATTTATTAAATTTCTATTAAAACGCAGTAGCTATCCTGCCATTTTCAGCTCTATTCTCAACTCCATTATATTTGCTTGTTAAACCCTCTGATTTTTGTCTCCCCAAACATTATTTATTCCATGTTCAAAGCTTTCCTTAAATGTTTTGTACTACTTTGTGACCACAATAAAATAGAGTGAACTGTATTTTAGTGAAGAGTTTCCAACTTTGGGATGTTGATTGTATACCAGCTTCAATAAGTTTAGATGCTTCTAAGTAGCTAATTTTATTTTGGAGGTGAAGACCTAGGCTTCTGGGCCTCATCCATAATTCATCTGGTTTATTGCTCTAATTTCCCATGGTTATAATTGCCCTGAAGAATGCTCCAGTCCCAATAATTTCTTCTTTGGACAAATTTATTATTTATTGATCGGAAAAAAATTATTTAAATCTCACTATACATTCAGCCTGTCTTAGTTAATATGGGTGATACTTAACAGCAAAACGTAATGCATATGTGAAAAATTAGAGAAGAATTTAAGATAATATAAAGCAAATACCACAATGAATGGTGGAGGCAAGTAGTTAGAATTTAGAAAAGCAAAAGGTGGAGAATAGAGGTCATTGACAGGGATATTGAGACTTCCCAAGTAGCACTAGTGGTAAAGAACCCGCCAGCCAATGCAGGAGCCATAGACATGTGGATTTGATCCCTGGGTTGGGAAGATCCCCTGGAGGAGGGCATGGCAACTCACTCCAGTATTCTTGCCTGGAGAATCCCATGGACAGAGGAGTCTGGCAGGCCACTGTCCAGTGGGTCGCAAAGAGTCAGACACAACTGAAGCAATTTCACACACACACACACACACACACACACACACACACACACACACACAGGAGGATATTAACTTGCACAGGATTGTGTGTTTAGTAGAAGCTGGGTACAACCGATTATAGACCGTAGCCATCTCTTTATGGGACAAAACAAAGAGATGATACATTTGTAAGGTCTGGTTACAAAAAGTTCCTAAAAGTGTTAACTGAATCATTTCAGAATTTGAGTATATTTGTTGATATTAACAATATTACTACTTTAGTAAGAAGTTATTATAAAAAATGATCAAATTTTGCCATCCAGTAGAGGTTTTGTATCATTAAACTTCTAGATTTGAGGGCTTCCCTAATGGCTCAGATGGTAAAGAATCTGTCTGCAAAATGCAAGAGACCTGGGTTTGCTCCCTCGGTCAGGGAGTATCTTCTGGAGAAGGGAATGCCTACCCACTCCAGTATTCTTGCCTGGAGAATTCCATGGACAGAGAAGCCTGGTAGACTATAGTCCATGGGGTTGCAAAGAATTGGACACTACTGAGTGACTAACATTTCACTTTTAAAAAGGTTTTGTATCTTTAAACTTGTAGATTTAAGGAATACATTTTTAAAAGAAATAATGGAACACTCTGACATTATTTTGTTTCAGTTTTAATTACTTATAGCCACAAAATTGTGGATAAAATAATTGCTATTCCCATCAACTAGTTCAGAACTCTGGGGATGTAGTTTTGTTTCCTTTATATCCCACCTTGCACTGCCACCAGTCTGATTTTGTTGGATAAAATTGGTCAAAGTATTTACAGGGAAATTAGCTATAAACCAAGTAGTACAAAACTAACATTTATCACACACTTATTACTGGACTTAAAGGGATATGAATAGGTAGAAGTTTTCTATAGAAATTGTTTATCTTTCCCTTGGGTATTTTGAGTGAAAAATGTTTATATAGAGAAACTTTGATTTCTGGAAAAGCAGATATTGATGTGAAATGGGGTAATGTGTTAGTACTGGTAATTCAGTTCAAATAAAAGGATTTTGATACATATGACTCACTGTTATATTTTTTTAACTAGTGACTTCTCCTACTTTATTGGACAGGATATTTGATTTCAAAAAGTTATATGCTCATTATTTCACAATATAAATATTACACAAGGAAAGAAACATGTATCTATTCTTTCCTGAAAATATATCTATAGCATATAAAAAAATTCTGTAAAGATATTCCAGGCTGATGTTGATGGACATCTATCATCAGTGGTCATTAGATCTATAGTTTGAATAGTTTTGATGTAGGACAAGACAGTTGCAATATCAAAAATCTTTTCCTTGAGTCTCTCTCTGTGTATATGATGAAAATAGTAAGTAGAGATTTTTTTAAAAGAGAATATCATACACATAAAGGATATTTATTACTTTGGGGCAAACTTTAAAAAAATAATTTATACCAGATTACACAATTTAAGATTTTTTTGGGCTCCAAAATCACTGCAGATGGTGACTGCAGCCATGAAATTAAAAGATGCTTACTCCTTGGAAGAAAAGTTATGACCAACCTAGATAGCATATTCAAAAGCAGAGACATTACTTTGCCAACTAAGGTCCGTCTAGTCAAGGCTATGGTTTTTTCCTGTGGTCATGTATGGATGTGAGAGTTGGACTGTGAAGAAGGCTGAGCGCTGAAGAATTGATGCTTTTGAACTGTGGTGTTGGAGAAGACTCTTGAGAGTCCCTTGGACTGCAAGGAGATCCAACCAGTCCATTCTGAAGGAGATCAACCCTGGGATTTCTTTGGAAGGAAAGAGGCTGAAGCTGAAACTCCAGTACTTTGGCCACCTCATGCGAAGAGTTGACTCATTGGAAAAGACTCTGATGCTGGGAGGGATTGGGGGCAGGAGGAGAAGGGGACGACAGAGGATGAGATGCCTGGATGGCATCACTGACTCGGTGGACATGAGTCAGAGTGAACCCAGGAGATGGTGATGGACAGGGAGGCCTGGCGTGCTGCGATTCATGGGGTCGCAAAGAGTTGGACATGACTGAGAAGCTGAACTGAACTGAACTGAACTGAACTGAAGAGCAGGGATTCATATTCATTCATATAGCACCTGGAACACAAGAGGAAAGCCAGATATAAGGCAAACAGACCATCAATCTACCAAAATAGTTACCATGAAAGCCAAACACCTAAACTCATTCCTTTTTCTCCTGAGGTTGATCCCTCAGATTCTCACAAATCTGTGCATTTTGACTTCTCATGCAGTTGTAGCTCTCTCTTCTATCTCTTTTTCTTGATTACAGGATATCAGTATCAACACGTGGGTTGCAGAGGAGAAAATGGCTGAAGGTAGGTGCTTTTACAACTATAAGGAATAACAGTAACAAGCAGAAGGAAAAACCGAATAAAACATTAAACAACATGCGCAAATTTTCTAAGAGTGTACAGTATTGATTTGGGGACATTAAATACAGAGACAAACATTCTTAGATGGTTAAGAATCTAGCAAAAGGTGTAAAGACATGGACTTTGAATCCTGCTGTCTTCAACTAGCTGTGTGATCTTGAAAAATTCCTTTACTTCTTCATACTTTATTTACTTTTCTGTGAAACGGAGATGATATTTCACAGGAGGTTGAAAGGATTGATCTAATCCATGGAAATAGCTGAGAATAATTATTGAATAAAATAGTTATCAAACAAAATAGTTACCAGATAAAAATATACTGCAATATATTGCAGCGATTGTATAGTTCATTTTAAAAAAGGCTAAATTTTGTTCAGTAATTTTTTCAAGAAAGCTTGAAAGTGAGTGATACATTTTAGAAAAATTGCCATATGAAGCAATTAAGCTTGTTAAGGAAAAAATTGAAAGGATGTGGAGAAATTAGAACCCTTGTGAGTTGCTGATGGGAATGTAAAATGGTATAGCCTCTGTGGAAAAGAGTATGGTGGTTCCTCAAAAAATTAAACATAGAATTGCCATATGGTCCAGAAATTTGATTTTTAGATATACTCACCTAAAAGTTGAAAGCAAGGGCTGAAATAGAAATTTGTACATACTCATAGCACCATTTTTCACAGTAGCCAAAATGTAGAAACAATTCAAATGTCCATTAGCGAATGAGAGGATAAAGATGTGGTATATACAGAAAATGGACTCTTATGCAGCCTTAAGAAGCAATACAATTTTGTTACATGCCATAACATGGATAATACTTGCAGGCATTGTGCTAAGTGAAATAAACCAGACACCAAAGGACAAATACTGTATGATTTCATTTACATCAAGATAGTTAAATTCATAGAGACAGAAAGTAGAATAGTGGCTATCAGAGGCTAGGGTGAGGAGGTAATGGTGAAAAATTGCTTAACTGAGAAGAATGAAGTTTCATTTGGAGAAGATGAAGAAGTTCTGTAGATAAACGATAGTGATGCTTGCACAACAATATGAATGTACTTAATGGCACTCAGTTGTGCACTTAAAAATTGCTAAAATGGTAAATTTTATGTTATTTTAATTAGATCTAACATAGATACTATACAAATTTCTTCAATTCATAGAAGTTGGAAAATAACCCCCAGACCTCACTATTCATCTCCCCATGGCTCAAAGATTGGTGCCCTTAGAAATTTAGAGTATTATTCTTCCTGTCTTTTTGTTATGCTTTTTTAACTTAAATACAGTTTATATCTTGCTTTTTTCCTTAACCCTGTATTTTCTCATAACATTAAAAAATTATTATATGGACATTATTAATGAGTGTGTAGTACTTCATTGTTGAAGATACTATTGTTTATAAATCATTACTCTTCACTTATGCTCCTCTCATATATTATTATTGAATCAATTACAGAGAATATTTCTGCTCATTAATGTTTATAAACCATTACTCTGCAGTTATGTTCCTTTCATATATTGTTATTGAATCAATTACAGAATAGTTTTGCTCATTTATATTTGATAGGATGCTGCTGCTACTGCTAAGTCACTTTAGTCGTGTCCGACTCTGTGTGACCCCATAGACGGTGGCCCACCAGGCTCCCCCGTCCCTGGGATTCTCATTTGATAGGATAAATTTGCACAATTGCAATTTTCAGTGATAACAGTATTTTTAAGAAAAAGCAGCACATAGTCAAACTGTTTCTTTAAAAAAAAAAAGTATTACCAATCTTCACTACCATTTGAAAAACATACAAATTTTAGATTTTTATCATGCCCTCTAGAGTAGGTATTCTCAACTTCAGCTACTGTTAGAAACACCTAAAGAGCTTTTAAAGTTTTTGATATCCAAATCTAACCCACAAGGATTAAATCAAAATTTCTGAGTGTAGGGCCTAAGTGTCTGTATTTCTTAAAATTTTCCAGGTGATTCAATACATGAGCTATGACTGACAACCACTGGTCAGAGCAGTGTTCTCAAACTTGTCCTGTCTTAAGATCGCCTGGACTGGGCTGGGAGATGACTGATTCCCAGGTACTATTGCAAGCCAATTGAATTAGAATTTCCCTGACTTGCTTTCTGGGTTCATCCATTGGGATTCTGCTTTGATGGGCCTGGGATGGATCCCTTAGGAAATGCTGTTCTTGAACACCACATATGATTTTAAAAATTATTACTGCATGTTTGATAGGGAAAAAAAATGGTACCTTGTTGAAGCTGTGTATTATCAATTGTAGCAGCCAATGTTTTTATATACATATTTTAGAGCTGTATATCCTACTTTGTAATCTTTATATGAAGATTCAGGTCCTTTGTCTATTTCTCATTTGATATTTTATTATTCATATTGATTTATTGAGTTGTAACAAACCTATAGGGTTTCCCAGGTAGCTCAGTGGTACAGCAGCCACCTGTAGGAGACATGGGTTCAATTCCTGGGTCAGGAAGATCCCATGGAGAAGGAAATGACTACTCACTCCAGTATTCTTGCCTGGAAAATTCCATGAACAGAGGAGCCTGGTGGGCTATAGTCCATGGGGTCACAAAGAGTCAGACACTACTGAATGAATGAGCACACACGTACACAACAAGTCTATTAGATATATTAACTATATAGTTAATATATATATTAATATAATATATATTATATGTAATTATGAAATTTATAATTTATTTTCAGTTCCCTTTCCTTTTAAATTAGGCTACATACTTTTTGGGTACGTGGAACTTTCTTATACATGTAAATACATTGACATTTCCATTTGTGATTTCTTTCACTGCTTTTTCTGTTAAAAGGGAAAGTGCATATTCAAGTTTTTCCATGTAAAACCCATCTTTGGGACACAAGTTCAGACAAGTCTCTACCACAGAAGCTTTTTTCAGCTGGCTCATTGGGGACATACCCTTTGACCTGGCTCACCTTTAATGGCCTTGCAGAATGCTCTAACATCTGCTAAGACATCAAGCCAGGATGTGAAAGTGTTGCAAAGTCATGTGTGGGTTTTCATCTTAAGAACAGTCTAGCATTGCTACCATAAAATAAACAGTTTCTCTAGTAGACATATCTACATTTTATATATAATGTCAGCCCATGCATATCCAGCACTTTGAGTTTGCCTCCTCACTAGGTACAAGAAAGCTATTCTGAATCTTAGATTATTTAGATTATCCACAGCCTTCCACCGGAAGACATCTAGCAATAAGACACCCCAGGAGACCTTTCACATCCATCTTGTAAATTGCTTGGGTGATCTAGGAGAAGAATGGTGAGCAGTGAATGGTGTGGGCAGATGGTCCATTCACACCAGCAAACACATCTATGCTCTCATTCTCATGGTTAGCCATAAAACGTTAGCAAGAAGATGAAAATAAAATGATGTACAAAGTTAAGCTAACCCTAGTAATACATAAAGCCCACCTCAACAAAGGGAAATAAGCCTATCACAGAAAAGGAAATACTTTATGATTCCATTTATATGGGGTGTCTAAAATAATAAAACTCATAGAAGCAGAGAAAACAGTAGTTGCCAGACACTGAGGAGTTAGCCAATGAGTATGAAGTTTTAGTTATGCCAAATGAGTAAGTTATACATATCTACTCTACAGCTATAGCCTATTGTCAGCAATAAGGTAATATGCACTTCAAAATTCATTGAGAGTAGACTCACGTTAAGGGTCCTCACTACAAAACAAACAAAACAAAAAACTAAGGGATACATAAAAACTCAGAGGTGTTAGATATGTCTATTACCCTAATTGTGATGATGGTGTTACGGGTTTTTGCATATTTCCAAACTCATCAAATTGTACATATCAAATATATGCAGTTCTTTATATATGTTATACTATTCTTTTTTTTTTTTTAAAGAATGAATTAGTTGTCTATGAAATAGAAAGAAGTGTGTTTCCTAGAATTCACTGAAAACAGACTGAGATAGGCGCCTGAACCCATGCAAACATATTGTCTGGTGAATTGCTACCATCATCAAAGCGTGTTACATATTCTGGTAGTTATGGGCTGATGGGGGATGCTTTTTATTGTTTCTAAACTTAAAAAGTTTACCCTCACTCATAATTTATTATTTATGTATTATTATTGTTATTTTGGGGGCTTCCCTGGTGGCTCAGACAGTAAAGAATCTGCCTCCAATGCAGGAGACCCAGGTATGATCCCTGGATTGGGAAGATCTCCTGGAGAAGGGAATGGCAACACACTTCAGTATTCTTGCCTGGAGAATTCCATGGACAGAGAGGGGCCTGGTAGGCTATAGTCCATAGGGCCGCAGAGTCGGACACAACTGAGAAATTAACACTTCAGTTCAGTTCAGTTGCTCAGTCATGTCCGACTCTTTGCAACCCCATGAATCACAGCACACCAGGCCTCCCTGTCCATCACCAACTCCCAGAGTTCACTCAGACTATTTGGAAGTTGTCTTGGCATCAGTTTGCTTTTACCCTAAATGGCCATAAAAGGTAAATAATAACACAAAATTTTAAAGTTTAGAATTTAAGGGATTTCAGGTATCGATTTCTTTACAATAGAATGTGTAAATTACACTTCTAAAGTATAGAGACTGCATCTGTCTGATTTATCTTTTGATTTTTGCATCTACTTTGTTAAAGTTAATTCCGGGAAAAAAACAGTCAGCAAGTGAGGAAAACAGTAAGTGTCTTTCCCTTCCTCTTGGATCTCTGACCTGCGGTCTCTGACCTGAGGTCATCTGGTGACGACTGATTTCCTTCTCTGGGAGAAGAGTGAAGATTGTCCTTGTGTTCCACAGGTGACCTCTTTGAGTCAAAGTGTTCTTTCAGGGCACAGGCACATGGAGTAATAAGGTAAGTAGCAGCCACGATGTTCTCATCAGTTAATACCTTTTTACTGCTGTTGAAATAAAGGGCCAAGAAAAGCATGCAATAACTCACGCCCAAGCTTGATTAAAAATCCCTGACCACTGAACATGCAGAGAAGTTCTCGGAATGATACATTGTAGGCCTGCGACATCCTATTTTTAGATTTGCAGAATAGGCAGTTTTTGTCTCCACAGATTTTTTTTGTCATTATTTCATCCTGATTTTCTGCCCAGTGTTTAAAATCTGCATGATTTAGACTTTAAAGTGAAAAAGCTGCTCAGAGCCTCCAGTGTCACTGGTGCATCCCCTTTCCACATTAGAGAAATAGGGCCTGTACCAGCCTCCAAACAGGGAGAAGCAGGTGGCTGCAAAAAGCCTTGAAAGATGCAATCTTTCCAATTTCTCAGCTTCAGCTCAATTAATCTGAGGCAGGATTATATCTTTCATTTCCATAGGACAAGTATGTACTGTCTTCCTTGAACATATAAAAATATGAAGGAGAAATCAGACTGGAAGCGAAGGAAAACAAAATCTTTCCCATAGCATGTTAAATTTAAACTTTTGTATTTGAACTTACAAGATTTATGTCTTCTGCAAACGTGTATGCACAGTGGAGGGAGACAATAAAAGTCACCTATTTTCAGATAACAAGCAGGAATGGTGTTATTTCTGTATTCACACACTGATAATAGTGGCAACAGAAGTCGTCCAACCTTTACTGAACACACATCTGTGATTCTGCAGTGGAAAAACATATATCTTTAAAGACATTTTTAAAAGTCAGTGTGATAGATGTCACTGAACAAGTCACTTACCAATATCACTGCTCAATTTCCTTATCTGTCATCCATTTCTCTTTACCCCCCCCCCCAAGATTTTTATGACAAATAATTAGTATATTACTATGGACTATTTAAGGGTAACAGAAGAGCCTGGTGGGCTGCAGTCCATGGGGTCGCTAAGAGTCAGACACGACTGAGCGACTTCACTTTCACTTTTTACTTTCATGCATTGGAGAAGGAAATGGCAACCCACTCCGGTGTTCTTGCCTGGAGAATCCCAGGGAAGGGGAGCCTGGTGGGCTGCCATCTATGGGGTCGCACAGAGTCGGACACGACTGAAGCGACTTAGCAGCAGCAGCAGCTACTATGGACTGAATGTGTCCCCCCAAAATTCATATGTTGAAATCCATCATATGATGGTTTTAGGAGGTAGGGCCTTTGGGAGGTGATTAGGTCATGAGGGGTCCATCCTCATGAATGATGTTCAGTTCAGTTCAGTTCAGTCACTCAGTTGTGTCCGACTCTTTGCAACCGCATGAATCGCAGCACACCAGGTCTCCCTGTCCATCACCAACTCCCGGAGTTCACTCAGACTCACGTCCATCATGTCGGTGATGCCATCCAGCCATCTCATCCTCTGTCATTCCCTTCTCCTCCTGCCCCCAATCCCTCCCAGCATCAGGTCTTTTCCAATGAGTCAACCCTTCATTTTAGCATCAATCCTTCCAATGAACACCGAGGACCGATCTCCTTTAGAATGGACTGGTTGGATCTCCTTGCAGTCCAACAAATTCTCA
This sequence comes from Budorcas taxicolor, assembly GCF_023091745.1. Classification (NCBI taxonomy): domain Eukaryota; kingdom Metazoa; phylum Chordata; class Mammalia; order Artiodactyla; family Bovidae; genus Budorcas; species Budorcas taxicolor. The sequence goes on along the minus strand of NC_068911.1, from coordinate 87,094,343 downwards.
AGAGTCTTCTCCAACACCACAGTTCAAAAGCATCAGTACTTTGGTGCTCAGCCTTCTTCACAGTCCAACTATAAGGTTAGTGCCCTTATTAAAAAAAAAAAAAAAAGACTGTTGTTTAGTCGCTGAGTTGTTTTTCTGGTTCATTGTGTAGTGGCTACGTTGACCCAATCCTTCTATGTGAGAAAAGGCCCTTCCTTATATCAGTAAAAGTATGGGTGCTATCCATTACTTGTAGCCGAATATAATCCCTCTTTGTTTTCAGTCTTGTTTGATTGTACAGAATTAAAAGTATGTGCATTTTTCTGTGGAAAAAAGACCCCTTTCCACCATGTGAGGTTGTATGGAGAATACATCAATCTCTGTCCCAGGCAGAGGGCTTTTGTCAGACACTAAACCTGTCACCAATTTGACCTTGGACTCCCCAGCCTCCAGAACCATGAGAAATACATGTTTGCTGTTTTAAGTCACAGAGTCCATGATACTGTTGTTATAACATCCTGAAAGGACTCAGACAAGAACTAAGAGATGCAGTCTCTGAACCTCCAGGAACTGGGAAGCCAGACCAGTTCAGTTCAGTTCAGTCACTCAGTTGTGTCAGACTCTTTGCAACCCTATGGACTGCAGCATACCAGGCCTCCCTGTCCATCACCAGCTCCCGGAGTTTACTCAAACTCATGTCCATTAGTCAGTGATGCCATCCAACCATCTCATACTCTGTTGTCCCCTTCTCCTCCTGCCTTCAATCTTTCCCAGCATCTTTCCCAGGGTCTTTTCCAGTGAGTCAGTTCTTTGCATCAGGTGGCCAAAATATTGGAGTTTCAGCTTCAACATCAGTCCTTCAAATGAACATTCATGACTGATTTCCATTAGGATGGACTGGATGGATCTCCTTGCAGTCCAAGGGATTCTCAAGAGTCTTCTCCAACACCCCAGTTCAAAAGCATCAATTATTTGGCACTCAGCTTTCTTTATAGTCCAACTCTCACATCCATACATGACTACTGGAAAAACCATAGCTTTGACTAGGTAGACCTTTGTTGGCAAAGCAATGTCTCTGCTTTTTAACATACTGTCTAGGTTGATCATAACTATTCTTCCAAGAAGTAAGTGACTCTTAATTTCATGGCTGCAGTCACCATCTGCAGTGATTTTGGAGCACAAGAAAATAAAAGTCTGACACTGTTTCCACTGTTTCTCCATCTATTTGCCATGAAGTGATGGGACCGGATGCCATGATGTTAGTTTTCTGAATGTTGAGTTTTAAGCCAACATTTTTACTCTCCTCTTTCACTTTCATTAAGTGGCTCTTTAGTTCTTCTTCACTTTCTGCCATAAGGGTGGTATCATCTGCATATCTGAGGTTATTGATATTTCTCCCGGCAATCTTGATTCCAGCTTGTGCTACTTCCAGCCCAGCATTTCTCATGCTGTACTCTGCATAGAAGTTAAATAAGCAGGGTGACAATATACAGCCTTGACGTACTCGTTTTCCTATTTGGAACCAGTCTGTTGTTCCATGTCCAGTTCGAACTGTTGCTTCCTGACCTGCATACAGGTTTCTCAAGAGGCAGGTCAGGTGGTCTGGTATTCCCATTTCTTTCAGAATTTTCCACAGTTTATTGTGATCCACACAGTCAAAGGCTTTGGCATAGTCAATAAAGCAGAAATAGATGTTTTTCTGGAACTCTCTTGCTTTTTCCACGATCCAGCAGATGTTGGCAATTGATCTCTGGTTCCTCTGCCTTTTCTAAAACCAGCTTGAACATCTGGAACTTCGCGGTTCATGTATCGTTGAAGCCTGGCTTGGTGAATTTTGAGTATTACTTTGCTAGCGTGTGAGATGAGTGCAATTGTGCAGTAGTTTGAGCATTCTTTGGCATTGCCTTTCTTAGGGACTGGAATCCAAGCTGACCTTTCCCAGTCCTGTGGCCACTGCTGAGTTTTCCAAATTTGCTGACCAACAAAGAGATAAATACTATAGACCATAGTTCTGTAGGAGAGATAGGAAGAACATCTAATTCTTACTGGACTTTGGAAGAGTGGTGGAGAAGGATCGGTATGAGAGGGGTTAGCCAAGTGAAGAGTGCTGAAGGCATCAAGGTGTGAGGAGGTGCATTATACTATTGTGTATCTGCAGACAACTCTATATTTTTGGAGTGCTGACCACTACAAGATGGAGAATGATTAAAGAGTGCAGAGAAGCCAGACCATGGAGGGCTTTTATGTTATCTTATGGAATTTGGATTTCCACTTGTAAGCCAGAGGGGTACACCAAAGGGTTTTAAGCAGCAGAGAGAAAAAGTCATATTTTAGAAAGAATCTCTTTAGGCAGTGCTAAAGATTATTAAGGTAATGAGCCTCCATGAAGAGTATGCAGTCCTGTGATATTAAATAAACCACACCAGAGATGCCTTGTAGCCCAGTGACAGAGGTGGCTCCTCATTTCCAGAACTTCATTATGTAACTCACAGAAGACAGCATCCAGAGGATAAACATGCACTTTTGGTTTTAGTTTCTTCTATGGTGCTAGACACTTTGTGAAAGATGACATTGTCTCTACAGTGAACCTGACTGAAATGGCCGGAGACGGCATTTGCACCCTTTAAACATCAGCTCTTCCTCTGTCATGACTGCTCCTCTTGCAGTCTGTCTGCATCCAGCATGTCACGCACACGCACAGTGCGCAGTAACTCTGAGTCCTTCCTGCTGGGGTGTTCTTTTAGGCACTACGTGTCTCTCAGCAATCCAGAGCCATAATGCTCTGCTTAAAGTGGAGCATTTGTGATGCTTTCCAAATTTCTCTCTTTCTTTCTCTCTCTCTTTTTTCTTTTTGCATGCTGCTGTAGGACCCACTTTCATTTTGACAGTTATCAACCAGTTCCTTGTCCTTCTCAGCTAATGATGCCTTTGGTGGTTCATGAATCCATCTAGTAGTCTGACTGCATTCTGCAAAGCCTTTGCTGGAGAGCCTACCTTGTGTTTAACCTCTATGGAGCTCATGGAGTGGCATTACTGAACTTCATCCAAATTCTGGATGATATATCTATGATATATCCAAAGCTATTTTCAATATTGGAAGACTTAGACAATTGAGACTCCCAAGGGGGGAAAAAAATAATGGAGCCTTATCCCATCCCTCTTTTAAAATCGTTAATCCCTAAATGTTGAATATCTCTTCTTGCCTCATATTATTATGTTCAAGGATTTTTTTTTTTTGATAGCACTTTGGCATTTAGAGAAAAATTGATGGGGTATGCTTGCTTTTTCGTAAAGCAAGCTTATATTGCTAGCTTATATTTTATTGTTTCAGTGTAGACTGTCAATAGTAATTACCACATACAAGTGAAATTGCCTCTGAACATATTTTTCCTCAGCTTTGTTGAAGTATAAATGACAAATAAAAATGATATTATTTTTAAAGTATACAACTGACATGATGTTTGGATATATGTATACATTGTGTACTGATTATCACAAGCTAATCAATAGGTCCAACTCCTCATATCATTACTGCGTTTTGGGGGAGGGTAGTGAGAATACTTGTGATCTACTCTTTTAGTAAGTTGCAAGTATTCAATATATTATTATTATTAGCTGGTGGTGGCTGAGACGAGCTACCCAATGCCTGAGTTCAGGTGCAGCGGCCAAGAGGAGCAACCCCATGTCCAAGGAGCAGTGGCTGTGCGAGCACAGGAGTGCTGAGAGGTGCTACTCCACGTTCAAGGTCAGGAGGGGTGGCCGTGAGGCGATACCCCTCATCCAAGGTAAGGAGAAGCGGCTGTGCTTTGCTGGAGCATCCATGAAGAGATACCCACATCCAGGGTAAGAGAAAGCCAACTAAGATGGTAGGTGTTGTGAGAGGGCATCAGAGGGCAGACACACTAAACCATAATCACAGAAAACTAGCCAGTCTGATCACAAGGACAACAAACCCTGTCTAACTCAATGAAACTATGCCATGCCATGTGGGGCCAGCCAAGATGGGTGGTCATGGTGGAGAGGTCTGACAGAATGTGGTCCACTGCAGAAAGGAATGGCAAACAACTTCAGTATTCTTGCCTTGAGAACCCCATAAACAGTATGAAAAGGCAAAATGATAGGATACTGAAAAAGGAATTCCCCAGGTCGGTAGGTGCCCAATATGCTACTAGAGATCAGTGGAGAAATAACTCCAGAAAGAATGAAGGGATGGAGTCAAAGCAAAAACACCACCCAGTTGTGGATGGGACTGGTGATAGAAGCAAGGTCCAATGCTATAAAGAGCAATATTACATAGGAACCTGGAATGTTAGGTACATGAATCAAGGCAAATTGGAAGTGGTCAAACAAGAGATGGCAAGAGTGAACGTCCACATTCTGGGAATCAGCGAACTAAAATGGACTGGAATGGGTGAATTTAACTCAGATGACCATTATATCTACTACTGTGGGCAGGAATCCCTCAGAAGAAATGGAGTAGCTATCATGGTCAACAAAAGAGTCTGAAATGCAGTACTTGGATGCAGTCTTAAAAATGACAGGATGATCTCTGTTTGTCTCCAAGGCAAACCATTCAATATCACAGTTATCCAAGTCTATGCCCCAACGAGTAATGCTGAAGAAGCTGAAGTTGAATGGTGCTAGGAGACCTACAAGACCTTTTAGAACTAACACCCCCCAAAACATGTCCTTTACATTATAGGGGACTGGAATGCAAAAGTAGGAAGTCAAGAAACACCTGGAATAACAGGCAAATTTTGCCTTGGAATGTGGAATGAAGCAACGCAAAGGCAAATAGAGTTTTGCCAAGAGAATGCACTGGTCATAGCAAACACAGTCTTCCAATAACACAAGAGAAGACTCTACACATGGACATCACCAGATGGTCAACACCGAAATCAGATTGATTATATTCACTGCAGCCAAAGATGAAGAAGCTCTATACAGTCAGCAAAAACAAGACTGGGAGCTGACTGTGGCTCAGATCATGAACTCCTTATTGCCAAATTCAGACTGAAATTAAAGAAAGTAGGGAAAACTGCTAGACCATTCAGGTATGACCTAAATCAAATCCCTTATGATTATACAGTGGAAGTAAGAAGTAGATTTAAGGGCCTAGATCTGATAGATAGAGTGCCTGATGAACTATGGAATGAGGTTCGTGACATTGTACAGGAGGCAGGGATCAAGACCATCCCCATGGAAAAGAAATGCAGGAAACAAAATGGCTGTCTGGGGAGTCCTTACAAATAGCTGTGAAAAGAAGAGAAGTGAAAAGCAAAGGAGAAAAGGAAAGATATAAGCATTTGAATGCAGAGTTCCAAAGAATAGCAAGAAGAGATAAGAAAGACTTCCTCAGCGATCAATGTGAAGAAGTAGAGGAAAAAAACAGAATGGGAAAGACTAGAGACGTTTTCATGAAAATTAGAGATACCAAGGGAACATTTCATGCAAAGATGGGTTCAAAAAAGGACAGAAATGGTATACACTTAATAGAAGCAGAAGATATTAAGAAGAGGTGGCAAGAATACACAGAAGAACTGTACAAAAAAGATCTTCACGACCCAGATAATCATGATGGTGTGATCACTCACCTAGAGCCAGACATCCTGGAATGTGAAGTCAAGTGGGCCTTAGAGAGCATCACTACGAACAAAGCTAGTGGAGGTGATGGAATTCCAATGGAGCTATTTCAAATTCTGAAAGATGATGCTGTGAAAGTGCTGCACTCAATATGCCAGGAAATTTGGAAAACTCAGCAGTGGCCACAGACTGGAAAAGGTCAGTTTTCATTCCAATCCTAAAGAAAGGGAATGCCAAAGAATGCTCAAACTACTGCACAATTGCACTCATCTCACATGCTAGTAAAGTAATGCTCACAATTCTCCAAGCCAGGCTTCAGCAATATATGAACCTTGAACTTCCAGATGTTCAAGCTGGTTTTAGAAAAGGCAGAGGAACCAGAGATCAAATTGCCAACATTCGCTGGATCATCAAAAAAGCAAGAGAGTTCCAGAAAAACATCTACTTCTGTTTTATTCACTATGCCAAAGCCTTTGACTGCGAGGATCACAATAAATGGTGGAAAATTCTTCAAGAGATGGGAATGCCAGATCACCTGACCTGCCTCTTGAGAAATCTATATGCAGGTCAGGAAGCAACAGTTAGAACTGGACATGGAACAACAGACTGGTTCCAAATAGGAAAAGGAGTATGCCAAGGCTGTGTATTGTCACCCTGCTTATTTAACTTCTATGTGGAGTACAGCATGAGAAATCCTGGGCTGGAAGAAGCACAAGCTGGAATCAAGATTGCCAGGAGAAATACCAATAACCTCAGATATGCAGATGACACCACCCTAATGACAGAAAGTGAAGAGGAACTAAAAAGCCTCTTGATGAAAGTGAAAGTGGAGAGTGAAAAAGTTCATTTAAAGCTCAGCATTCAGAAAACTAACATCATGGCCTCCATCCCATCACTTCATGGGAAATAGATGGAGAAACAGTGGAAACAATGGCTGACTTTATTTTTCTGGGCTCCAAAATTACTGCAGATGGTGATTGCAGCCATGAAATTAAAAGATGCTTACTCCTTGAAAGAAAAGTTATGACCAACCTAGATAGCTTATTAAAAAGCAGAGATATTACTTTGCCAACAAATATGTATCTAGTGAAGGCTATGGTTTTTCCAGGGGTCATATATGGATGCGAGAGTTGGACTGTGAAGAAAGCTGAGTGCTGAAGAATTGATACTTTAGAACTGTGGTGTTGGAGAAGACTCCTGAGAGTCCCTTGGACTGCAAGGAGATCCAATCAGTCCTTTGTAAATGAGATAAGTCCTGGGTGTTCTTTGGAAGGACTGATACTAAAACTGAAACTCCAATACTTTGGCCACCTCATGTGAAGAGTTGACTCATTGGAAAAGACTCTGATGCTGGGAGGGATTGGGGGCAGGAGGAGAAGGGGACGACAGAGGATGAGATGGCTGGATGGCATCAGCAACTCGACGGACATGAGTCTGAGTAAACTCCAGGAGTTTGTGATTGACAGGGAGGCCTGGCGTGCTGCAATTTATGGGGTCACAAAGAGTCGGACACGACTGAGTGAGTGAAGTGAACTGAACTGAATAGTCATCATGCTATACATTGGGCCTCTAGAATTTAATAATATGTATCTCATAACTGAGAAGGAAATGGCAACCCACTCTAGTATTCTTGCCTTGAGAATCCTGTGGACAGTGGAGCCTTGTGGGCTGCTGTCTATGGGGTCACACAGAGTCGGACACAACTGAAGATACTTAGCTACAGCAGCAGCAGCATCTTATAACTGAAAGTTTGTACCTTGGATGGTTTTTTTTTTCCATTTTTCCTATCCCACTAGCCCATGATAACCACAATTCTAATCTGTGTCACTGTGATTTTTGACCTTTAGATTGCATTACAAATGAGATCATGTAGTATTTATGTTTTTCTGCCTGGCTTATTTTTGTTAACATAATATCTGTCAGGGTCATTCATTTTGCTGCAGATTGCAGAATTTCCTTCTTTTCTTAGGATTAATAATATTCCAATGTATGTATGTATATATTTGTGTATATTTAACAATTTACTTATTTATCCATGGATGGGCACTTACGTTGCTTTTGTATCTTGGCTGTAGTGAATAATGTTGCAACGAACATGAAAATGCAGATATCTCTTCAAGATAGTGATTTTATTTCCTTTCTTTTGTGTATATACCCAGAAGTGGGATGGCTGAATCCCACTTTTTTTGAGGTACTTTCTTTTTTTGAGAAACTTTCATACTTTTTCCATGGTAGCTGTGCCAACTTATATTTCCACTAACAGTGCACAAGGGTTCCCTTTATGTTCTTGTCAATACTTGTTATCTTTTAGCTTTCTGATAATAATCATCATAACAGGTGTGAGGTGATATCTCACTATGGTTCTGATTTGCATTTCCTTGATGGTTCTTCTCCAAGCCAGGCTTCAGCAATACATGAACCGTGAACTTCCAGATGTTCAAGTTGGTTTTAGAAAAGGCAGAGGAACCAGAGATCAAATTGCCAACATCCGCTGGATCATGGAAAAAGCAAGAGAGTTCCAGAAAAACATCTATTTCTGCTTTATTGACTATGCCAAAGCCTTTGACTGTGTGGATCACAATAAACTGTGGAAAATTCTGAAAGAGATAGGAATGCCAGACCACCTGACCTGCCTCTTGAGAAACCTATATGCAGGTCGGGAGGCAAAAGTTAGAACTGGACATGGAACAACAGACTGGTTCCAAATAGGACAAAGAATACATCAAGGCTGTGTATTGTCACCCTGTTTATTTAACTTCTATGCAGAGTACATAATGAGAAATGCTGGGATGGAAGAAGCACAAGCTGGAATCAAGATTGCCGGGAGAAATATCAATAACCTCAGATATGCAGATGACACCACCCTTATGGCAGGAAGTGAAGAGGAACTAAAAAGCCTCTTGATGAAAGTGAAAGAAGAGAGTGAAAAAGTTGGCCTAAAGCTCAACATTCAGAAAACGAAGATCATGGCATCTGGTCCCATCACTTCATGGCAAATAGATGGTGAAACAGTGGAAACAGTGTCAGACTTTATTTCTTGGGCTCCAAAATCACTGCAGATGGTGACCGCAGCCATGAAATTAAAACATGCTTACTCCTTGAAAGAAAAGTTATGACCAACCTAGATAGCATATTGAAAAGCAGAGACATTACTTTGCCAACAAGGGTCCATCTAGTCAAGGCTATAGTTTTTCCAGTGGTCATGTATGGATGTGAGAGTTGGACTATGAAGAAAGCTGAGTGCCAAAGAATTGATGCGTTTGAACTGGGGTGTTGGAGAAGACTCTTGGGAGTCCCTTGGACTGCAAGGAGATCCAACCAGTCCATTCTGAAGGAGATCAGCCCTGGGATTTCTTTGGAAGAACTGATGCTAAAGCTGAAACTCCAGTACTTTGGTCACCTCATGCGAAGAGTTGACTCACTGGAAAAGACTCTGATGCTGGGAGGGACTGGGGGCAGGAGGAGAAAGGGACGACAAAGGATGAGATGGCTGGATGGCATCACTGACTCGGTGGACGTGAGTCAGAGTGAACCCAGGAGATGGTGATGGACAGGGAGGGCTGGCGTGCTGCGATTCATTGGGTCGCAAAGAGTCGGACACGACTAAACAGCTGAACTGAACTGAACTGATGGTTAGTGATGTTGAGCAACTTTTCACATGTCTGTCATCATTCATGTTTTTTGAAAAGTGTCTATTCAGGTCCTTTGTGCATTTTCTAAAAGATTATTTATTTATTTGCTCTTGAGTTGTATGTGTTGTGCTAAGTCACTTCAATCATGTCCGAGTCTTTGTAACCCTATGGACTGTAGCCTGCCAAACATCAGTTCATGGGATTCTCCAAGCAAGAATATTGCAATGAGTTGCCAGGATCCCTCCAGGGGATTGTCCAGACCCAGGTTTGAACCCACATCCTTAGGTCTCCTGCATTGGCAGGCAGGTCCTTTACTACTAGTATCACCTTGAAGCTCATTGAGTTATATGCATTCCTTGTATATTTGAACATTAAAACCTAATCAGATATATGATTTGCAAACATTTTCTGCCATGCCACATTCTGCCTTTTCATTTTGCTGCATTTATTGTGCAGAAACTTTTTAGTTTGATGTAGTTCCACTTGTTTTTCATTTTGTTGCCTTTGCTTTTGGTATCAAATACAAGAAAAATCATTATTCAGACTAATGTCAAGGATCTTAACATTTAAGTTTTCCTCTAAGAATTTAACAGTTTCAAGTCTTTGTTTAAGTCTTTAATACAGTTTGAGTTGATTTTTGTGTACAGTGTAAGGACATTCTCATTCAGTATAGACCACGTGTCTTCTGGTGTGCTTAACAATTTAAGTTAGAAAATAGAACTATTACAAATAAATTGGAGAGAAGGTGAGTTATAGAATAAATGGTGCTGTAATTTGTCTGGATTAAATTAAACCCAATTAGATTCCTATCCCATGTCATATATCAAAATGAAACCCACTCCATAAATGAAACATAATATCTAGACTCAAATACATACTTAAATCCCCTACATTCAAATGAGTTCTATTCCGAGGGCATATTCACAAATCCAGTTTGTTTGTAAGTCCAGCCAAGTTAGCCTTGGTACCCAACTAACACAATAAGCTATATATTGTATTATACATATAGCTGTATTATAATAGGTTTGCAATACTTTTCACACAAATAATATATAAAAAACAAACAAAAATAAAACAGTTTTAATGTTGTAGTGCAGTGCTTGAAAATTACAGAAGTACAGTACAAGAGCTGGCATCCAGGGGCTGACTTCAAATGAACAGGAAAGAGTTACTGACTGGAGGAGGAAGAGGAGGTGGGAGACTGTAGAGACCATCAGCAAGAGGAAAGAGAGGGCAAGCTGCATTTTCACTCTTCCCTGACAGTGATGGAATGCACATTCATATCTCTGGAAGTTCACAATTTGAAGGTTTGCCTATAAGGGACTTACTCTAAAGGGATTTCTAATAATAAAAGTAACAGAAAGTGAACAAATAGCATTTGACTACATTGAAACTACATACAAACAAATCCTCAGCACATCTTTTTGGCTACAATTCAATGTAATTATTCTAAAAGTTAGTTTAAAAGAATAATTTTACAATCACCGTGTGGAAATTGTAATGCCTCTCTAAATTAATTTGTGTCCTCATCCCCAGAACCTTTGAACATGTTACCTTACATGGCAAAGGGGATGGTTGCAGATGCAAGTAAGGTTGCTTAGCCAGCTGCCCATAAAATAGAGAGATTATCCTGGATTATCTGGGTAGGATTAATGTAAATACAAGGGTCCTTAAATGGGGAAGAGAGAGGCAGAAGAGGTCAGAGTGATATGAAATGAGAACTTTTATCACTATTGCTGGTTTTGAAGATGGAGGAAGAGGGCCATGAGCCTTTAGAAGCTGAAAAGGACAAGGAAATGGTCTCTCCCCTTCAGCTTCTAGAAAGTAAAACAAGCCTGCCAACACCTTGATCTTAGGCCTGTGAAACCCATTTTGTACTCCAAGGCCACATGATAACAAATTTATATTGTTTTAAACCATTAAGTTTGTCATTATTTGTTGCTTTGGTCATAGAAAATTATGAATTAGAGGTAGTTTTCAAATTTATAAGAATATTGTCTACAGCTCTATGCAAATACAGCTTAAAGGCTTGTTGATTTGTTATACAAATGTGAATTATCAAAATTGGTCCAAGAATTTAAAAAATCCTAGCAGGTTTAAATTCAGGTACTATACTTGAAAGGTAATCAAAATTTTGCATTCAGAAAAGATATATGATCATTTTTATACACTAACAATGGAAGAGCTGAAAGACAAAATAAAGAAACAATCCCTTTTACCATCACATCAAAAAGAATAAAATACTTTAGGAATAAACCTACCTTAGGAGGCCAAAGGTCTATACTCTGAAGACTATAAGATGCTGATGAAGGAAACTGAAGATGATGCAAACAGTTGGGAAGAAATGCCATAATCTTGGATTGGAAGATCATTAATCAAAATGGCCATAATACCTAAGGCAATCTATAGACTCAATGCAATTCCTATCAAATAACTGATGGAATATTTGACAGAACTAAAACTAAAATTTAAAAATTTATATGGAAACACAGAAGACCTCAAATAGCCAAAGAATCTTGAGAAAGAAGAATGGAGCTGGAGGAATCAGATTCCCTGACTTCAGACTATACTACAAAGCTACAGTCATCTGAACAGTGTGGCACTGACACAAAAACAGACAATATATCAATGGGACAGTATAGAAAGCCCAGAAATAAATCCACACATCCATGATAAATTAATCTATAACACAGAAAGCAAGGGTATACAATGGAGAAAAGGCAGTCTCTTCAATAAGTGATGCTGGGAAAACTAGACAGCTCCATTAAAAAAAATGAGATTAGAATATGCTCTAACATCATATTCAGAAATAAACTCAAAATGGATTAAAGACCTAAATGTAAGAACAGATAATATAAAACTAGAGGAAAATATAGGTATGACACTCTTTGACATAAATTGCAGCAGTATCTTTTTTGATCCATCTCCTATAGTGGTGGAACAAAAACCAAAAATCAAACACTAGGATGTAATTAAAGATAAAAGCCTTTGCACAGAAATGGAAGCCATAAAAAAAAGACAACCTACAGAATGGGATAAAATATTTACAAATGATATGACTGTTAAGGAATTGATTTCCATAATATACAAACAACTCATACAGCTCAATCATAAAAAAGAAACAGCCCAATCAAAAAGTGGCAGAAAAATTATCAAAATTGTCGTCTTATCAAAGAAGACATCCAGATGGCCAACAGATATATGAAAATATGCTCAACATTGCTTATTATTAAAGAATGCAAATCAAAACAATGATGAATACAACTTCACTTCAGTCAGAATGGCCATCATCAAAAAGGCTATAAATAATAGATGCTGGAGAGGGTGTGGAGAAAAAGGTTCTTCCTACAGTGTTGGTGGGAATGTAAATTGGTGCAACCACTATGGAGACCAGTAAGAAACAAAGTGTGATCCAGGAATTCTACTCCTGGGCTATATCCAGAAAAAAACTAATAGATCAAAAAGATACATGCAGTGTTCATGGCAGCACTATTTAGAATAGCTAAGACATGGAAGCAAACCAGTGTCCACTGGCAGATGAATGGGAAAAAATGATGTGGTAGATATACAGTGAAATATTACTCAGCCATAAAAAAGAATGAAATAATGCCATTTGCAGCAATGTGAATGGACCTAGAGATTGTCATACTGAGTGAAGTAAGTTAAAGACAAATAAATGATATTGATTATATGTGGAATCTAAAAAACTAAACTAATGGTTACCAAAAGGGAAAGGGAGGATACATTAGGATTTTGGCATTAAAATATCCACACCACTATGTATGAAATAGATAAGCAACAAGGACCTACTGTATAGACACCTACTGTATAGACACGTATCTTGTAATAACCTTTAATGGAAAAGAATCTGAAAAAATATATGTAACTGAATCATTTTCCTATATACATGAAACTAATACAACATCATAAATCAACTAAATTTCAATAAAAAATTTAAAAGCAACAGCAACAAATTTGAGAAATACTTGGAAGATGGCAAGAAAAGAAAGATACTAGCCTTCAACCATCTTACTCATGAATTAAATCAGGCTTCCAAGAAGCAAATGCTCTCATGCGCTATAAACTGTAAAGTCTCCTTATAGATTTTGTAACTATGGCTTCACCTTGATACTCTAAGCTTGGAAGAATAATATACCAAAAGTAAACCACATACTAACCTTACTTAAGAATAAATACAAAATTATAAAGAAAATATCTGTTAATTCGGAGGCGGTCCTAAGATGGTGGAGGAATAGGACGGGAAGACCACTTTCTCCCTCACAAATTCCTCAAAAGAACACTTCAACACTGAGCAAACTCCACAAAACAACTTCTGTAGGCTGGCAGAGGACATCAGGCAACCAGAAAAGCAGACCATCGTCTTCAAAAACAGGTAGGAAAAAAATATAAAAGATGAAAAAGGAGACAAAGGAGGTGGGGAGGGAGCTCCGTCCCAGGAAGGGAAGCCCGTCCCAGGAAGGGAAGCCCGTCCCGGGAAGGGAATTTTAAGAAGAGAGGTTTCCAAACACCAGGAAACACTCTCCCTGCCGAATCTGTGGCGAGCCTTGGAAACACAGAGGGCAACATAACAGGAAGGGAAAAATAAAGAAATAATTAAACCAACAGATTACAAGCCCAACAGTAACTCCCCCAGCAGAAAAGCAGCACAGATGCCTGCATCTGCCACTGGGAAGTGGGGGCAGGGCAGGGAAGCACGGGAGGCGCGGGCTGCAGTGCTTTGTACGAATCGGGCAGGAATGCCCCACGCGCAACCAGAACATCTAACTTGGGCTAGCAAACCAGACTGTGGGATAGCTACCACGCGAAAAGCTCGAACATAAGACACCTCCAGGACCGAGCACAGAACAAAGGACGGAGCAGAAAAAGCCGGCTGCAGACCATCCCCCGCCAGGGACAGGCAGCCAGAGCCGTAAGGGCTGGAAAGGGGCAATTGCAGACCCGGAGAGACTTCACTTACCAAACTGCAAGCAGGCTTCTTTGCTAAGACTTCTGGGGGTGCTGGACAGTCATCATCTGCCTCACAAGGGGCGCCAGCGGTCCACCCAGAAAACTGAGCAGCAGAGGCAGAACAGGCGACAAGTCGCAGCTATCGCGCTCGCCAAACTCCTGAGCTACTCGGACGCGGGAAGGGCACAAAACACAGTCCCAACCGAATCTGTGCCTCTGAGGGCTGCCTGAGCGCCGAACCTGAGCAGCTTAGACCGGGGAAGTGCACGCAGCCTAGGGCCGGCCTCAGACGGTTCCCAGCTGAGCATCGTAGAGCCGGAGTGGTTTGTATGCCGCGAGAAGGGACAGGTCCAGCAGGGCTGAGACACTGTGTGCACACGACATCGCTATTTGTTTGCAGCATCCCCCCTCCCCACAGTGCGACTGAACTAGTGAGCCTAAAAAACCAGCATAAAGAAGAAGTTAAACAGAGAGAACTGCCTTGGAAGTGACCCCACACTGCCCACAACATCAGAGAAGGGTTAGATATATTTTTACTATTTTTAAAATCATTCCTTTTTTTCTTTTTTCTGACTTTTTTTTTTTAATAGTTAAGTCTTCTATTTCTCCTCTAATTTTTATTTCTATAACCTATTATTAATATTAAAAAAAAAAAGACTTTTTTTTTTTTTTTTTTTTTAAGGAAAACACCATATATAGTCTTTGGGTGGTTATTGGTGTTTTTTTTTTTTTAATAATTCTTGTGGCTTTTTTTTTTCTTTTTTGCTTTTTCCTTCTGCTTCTTTTCTTTAATACTGTATTTTTGAAAATCCAACCTCTTCTCTAGATTTTTAATCTTTGCTCTTCGGTTTTTGTTGTCAATTTTGTACATTTAAAAACCCAAACTTCATTACCCAATCTTACCTGAGAGCGAGATTACAGGCTTGACCACTCTCTCCTCCTTTGGACTCTCCTTTTCCTCCACCAGGGGGCCTCTGTCTCTTTTCTCCCCCATCTCTTCTCTATCCAACTCTGTGAATCTCTGTGTGTTCCAGACGGTGGAGAACACCTAAGGAACTGGTTACTGGCAGGATTTGTCTCTCTCCTTCTCATTCCTCTCTCTTATCCTCCTGGCCACCTCTGTCTACTTCCTCCCTCTCCTCTTCCCTGTATAACTCCGTAAATACCTCTGAGCGGTCCAGACTATGGAGCGCACATAAGGAAGTGACTACTGGCTAGCTTGCTCTCTCCTCTTTTGATCTCACCGCATCTCATTCCAGTCACCTCTAACTACCCCCTCCCTCTTCTCTTCTCTTTGTAACTCAGTGAACCTCTCTGGGTGTCCCTCAATGTGGAGAAACTTTTTGTCTTTAACCTAGATGTTTTATCATCGGTGCTATATAGATGGAGAAGTCTAGAGGCTACTGTAAAAATAAAACTGAAAACCAGAAGCAGGCGGCTTAAGTCCAAAGCCTGAAAACATCAGAGAACTCCTGAATTCAGGGAACATTAAGCAACAGGAGCTCATCAAATGCCTCCATACCTACACTGAAACCAAGCTCCACCCAAGGACCAACAAGTTCCAGAACAAGACATACCACACAAATTCTCCAGCAACACAGGAACACACTCCTGAGCTTCAATATACAGGCAGCTCAAAGTTACTCCAAAACCTTTGACGTCTCATAACCCATTACTGATCACTCCACTGCACTCCAGAGAGAAGAAACCCAGCTCCACCCACTGGAACTCCAACACAAGCCTCCCTAACCAGGAAACCTAGACAAGCCACTGATACAACCCCACTCACAGTGAGGAAGCTCCATAATAAAGAGAACTCCACAAATTACCAGAATATAGAAAGGCCACCCCAAACGCAGCAATATAATCAAGATGAAGAGACAGAGGAATACTCAGCAGGTAAAGGAACAGGAGCGTTGCCCACCAAACCAAACAAAAGAGGAAGAGGTAGAGAATCTACCTGAGAAAGAATTCCGAATATTGATAGTGAAAATGATCCAAAATCTTGAAATCAAAATGGAGTCACAGATAAATAGCCTAGAGACAAGGATTGAGAAGATGCAAGAAAGGTTTAACAAGGACCTAGAAGAAATAAAAAAGAGTCAATATATAATGAATAACACAATAAATGAGATCAGAAACACTCTGGAAGCAACAAATAGCAGAATAATGGAGGCAGAAGATAGGATTAGTGAAATAGAAGATAGAATGGTAGAAATAAATGAATGAGAGAGGAAACAAGAAAAACGAATTAAAAGAAATGAGGACAATCTCAGAAACCTCCAGGACGATATGAAACGCTCCAACATTCGAATTATAGGAGTCCCAGAAGAAGAAGACAAAAAGAAAGACCATGAGAAAATCCTTGAGATAATAGTTGAAAACTTCCCTAAAATGGGGAAGGAAAGAGCCACCCAAGTCCAAGAAACACGGAGAGTTCCAAACAGGATAAACCCAAGGGGAAACACCCCAAGACACATATTAATCAAATTAACAAAGATCAAACACAAAGAACAAATATTAAAAGCAGCAAGGGAAAAACAACAAATAACACACAAGGCGATTCCCATAAGGATAACAGCTGATCTTTCAATAGAAACTCTTCAGGCCAGGAGGGAATGGCAAGACATACTTAAAGTGATGAAAGAAAATAACCTACAGCCCGGATTACTGTACCCAGCAAGGATCTCATTCAAATATGAAGGAAAAATCAAAAGCTTTACACACAAGCAAAAGCTGAGAGAATTCAGCACCACCAAACCAGCTCTCCAACAAATTCTAAAGGATGTTCTCTAGACAGGAAACACAAAAAGGGTGTATAAACCTGAACCCAAAACAATAAAGTAAATGGTAACAGGATCATACTTATCAATAATTACCTTAAACGTAAAAGGGTTGAATGCCCCAACCAAAAGATAAAGACTGGCCGAATGGATACAAAAACAAGACCCCTCTATATGCTGCTTACAAGAGACCTACCTCAAAACAAGGGACACATACAGACTGAAAGTGAAGGGCTGGAAAAAGATATACCATGCAAATAGAAACCAAAAGAAAGCAGGAGTGGCAATACTCATTTCCGATAAAATAGACTTTAAAACAAAGGCTGTGGAAAGAGACAAAGAAGGCCACTACATAATGATCAAAGGATCAATCCAAGAAAAAGATATAACAATTATAAATATATATGCACCCAATATAGGAGCACTGCAATATGTAAGACATGCTAACAAGTATGAAAGGGGAAATCAACAATAACACAATAATAGTGGGAGACTTTAATACCCCACTCACACCTATGGACAGATCAACTAAACAGAAAATCAACAAAGAAATGCAAACTTTGAATGATACATTAGACCAGTTAGACCTAATTGATATCTATAGGACGTTTCACCCCAAAACAATGAATTTCACCTTTTTCTCAAGTGCTCATGGAACATTCTCCAGGATAGATCACATCCTGGGCCATAAATCTAAACTTGATAAATTCAAAAACATCGAAATCATTCCAAGCATCTTTTCTGACCATAATTCATTAAGATTAGATCTCAATTACAGGAGAAAAACTATTAAAAATTCCAACATATGGAGGTTGAACAACACACTTCTGAATAACCAACAAATCACAGAAGAAATCAAAAAAGAAATCAAAATATGCATAGAAACTAATGAAAATGAAAACACAACAACCCAAGACCTGTGGGACACTATAAAAGCAGTGCTAAGAGGAAAGTTCATAGCAATACAGGCATACCTCAAGAAACAAGAAAAAAGTCAAATAAATAACCTAACTCTACACCTGAAGCAACTAGAAAAGGAAGAATTGGAGAACCCCAGAGTTAGTAGAAGGAAAGAAATCTTAAAAATTAGGGCAGAAATAAATTCAAAAGAAACAAAAGAGACCATAGCAAAAATCAACAAAGCCAAAAGCTGGTTCTTTGAAAGGATAAATAAAATTGACAAACCATTAGCCAGACTCATCAAGAAACAAAGAGAGAAAAATCAAATCAATAAAATTAGAAACAAAAATGAAGAGATCACAACAGACAGCACAGAAATACAAAGGATCATAAGAGACTACTATCAGCAGTTATATGCCAATAAAATGGACAATGTGAAAGAAATGGACAAATTCTTAGAAAACTACAACTTACCAAAACTGAACCAGGAAGAAATAGAAAATCTTAACAGACCCATCACAAGCATGGAAATTGAAACTGAAATCAGAAATCTTCCAGCAAACAAAAGCCCAGGTCCAGACGGCTTCACAGCTGAATTCTACCAAAAATTTCGAGAAGAGCTAACACCTATCTTCCTCAAACTCTTCCAGAGAATTGCAGAGGAAGGTAAACTTCCACTCATTCTATGAGGCCACCATCACCCGAATACCAAAACCTGACAAAGATACTACAAAAAAAGAAAACTATACACCAATATCACTGATGAACATAGATGCAAAAATCCTCAACAAAATTCTAGCAATCAGAATCCAACAACACATTAAAAAGATCATATACCATGACCAAGTGGGCTTTATCCCAGGGATGCAAGGATTCTTCAATATCTGCAAATCAATCAATGTAATTCACCACATTAACAAATTGAAAAACAAAAACCATATGATTATCTCAATAGATGCAGAGAAGGCCTTTGACAAAATTCAACATCCATTTATGATAAAAACTCTCCAGAAAGCAGGAATAGAAGGAACATACCTCAACATAATAAAAGCTATATATGACAAACCCTCAGCAAACATTATCATCAATGGTGAAAAATTGAAAGCATTTCCCCTAAAGTCAGGAACAAGACAAGGGTGCCCACTTTCACCGCTACTATTCAACATAGTTTTGGAAGTTTTGGCCACAGCAATCAGAGCAGAAAGAGAAATAAAAGGAATCCAAATTGGAAAAGAAGAAGTAAAACTTTCACTGTTTGCAGATGACATGATCCTCTACATAGAAAACCCTAAAGACTCCATCAGAAAATTACTAGAGCTAATCAATGAATATAGTAAAGTTGCAGGATATAAAATCAACACACAGAAATCCCTTGCATTCCTATACACTAATAATGAGAAAGTAGAAAAAGAAATTAAGGAAACAATTCCATTCACCATTCCAACGAAAAGAATAAAATACTTAGAAATATATCTACCTAAAGAAACTAAAGACCTATACATAGAAAACTATAAAACACTGGTGAAAGAAATCAAAGAGGACACTAATAGATGGAGAAGTATACCATGTTCATGGATCAGAAGAATCAATATAGTGAAAATGAGTATACTACCCAAAGCAATCTACAGATTCAATGCAATCCCTATCAAGCTAACAGCAGTATTTTTCACAGAGCTAGAACAAATAATTTCAAGATTTGTATGGAAATAAAAAAACCTCGAATAGCCAAAGCAATCTTGAGAAAGAAGAATGGAACTGGAGGAATCAACCTTCCTGACTTCAGGCTCTACTACAAAGCCACAGTCATCAAGACAGTATGGTACTGGCACAAAGACAGAAATATAGAACAATGGAACAAAATAGAAAGCCCAGAGATAAATCCACACACCTATGGACACCTTATCTTCGACAAAGGAGGCAAGAATATACAATGGAGTAAAGACAATCTCTTTAACAAGTGGTGCTGGGAAAACTGGTCAACCACTTGTAAAAGAATGAAACTAGATCACTTTCTAACACCATACACAAAAATAAACTCAAAATGGATTAAAGATCTAAATGTAAGACCAGAAACTATAAAACTCCTAGAGGAGAATATAGGCAAAACACTCTCCGACATAAATCACAGCAGGATCCTCTATGATCCACTTCCCAGAATACTGGAAATAAAAGCAAAAATAAACAAATGGGATCTAATTAAAATTAAAAGCTTCTGCACAACAAAGGAAACTATAAGCAAAGTGAAAAGACAGCCTTCTGAAAGGGAGAAAATAATAGCAAATGAAGCAACTGACAAACATCTAATCTCAAAAATATACAAGCAACTTATGCAGCTCAATTCCAGAAAAATAAACGACCCAATCAAAAAATGGGCCAAAGAACGAAAGAGACATTTCTCCAAAGAAGACATACGGATGGCTAACAAACACATGAAAAGATGCTCAACATCACTCATTATTAGAGAAATGCAAATCAAAACCACAATGAGGTACCACTTCACACCAGTCAGAATGTCTGCAATCCAAAAATCTGCAAGCAATAAATGCTGGAGAGGGTGTGGAGGAAAGGGAACCCTCCTACACTGTTGGTGGGAATGCAAACTAGTACAGCCACTTTGGAGAACAGTGTGGAGATTCCTTAAAAAATTGCAAATAGAACTTCCTTATGACCCAGCAATCCCACTGCTGGGCATACACACCGAGGAAACCAGGATTGAAAGAGACACATGTACCCCAATGTTCATCGCAGCACTGTTTATAATAGCCAGGACATGGAAGCAACCTAGATGTCCATCAGCAGATGAATGGATAAGAAAGCTGTGGTACATATACACAATGGAGTATTACTCAGCCGTTAAAAAGAATACATTTGAATCAGTTCTGATGAGGTGGATGAAACTGGAGTCGATTATACAGAGTGAAGTAAACCAGAAAGAAAAACACCAATACAGTATACTAACACATATATATGGAATTTAGAAAGATGACAATGACGACCCTGTATGCAAGACAGCAAAAAAGACACCGATGTGTATAACGGACTTTTGGACTCAGAGGGAGAGGGAGAGGATGGGATGATGTGGGAGAATGGCATTGTAACATGTATACTATCATGTAAGAATCGAATCGCCAGTCTATGTCCGATGCAGGATACAGCATGCTTGGGGCTGGTGCACGGTGATGACCCAGAGAGATGTTATGGGGAGGGAGGTGGGAGGGGGGTTCATGTTTGGGAACGCATGTACACCCGTGGTGGATTCATGTCAATGTATGGCAAAACCAATACAGTATTGTAAATTAAAATAGAGTAACAAAAAAAATAAAAAAAATTTTAAAAATTAAAAAAAAAAACAGTCAAAAAAAGAAAATATCTGTTAATTCAACCTTATAGTATAATTTTATTCTCCAACAAGTTATTATTTTAGAAACAAGTGAATTAATACTATAAAACACATTAATATATTATATATTAATTTGTTATATAATATATGAATATGGTTTTTCTTGTTAGGAGGTTACATGAAAAATGTCAAATGATCAATGTGCAATAATAATTTTTCTTTAACCCAGTGATAATTGATTATAATACATGGGAAATGAGTAACTTCATGACAGCAACGAAACATGTAGCATGCATAAAATAAACTTAATGTGAAGCTTTACAAAGAAGAACTTTAAAACTTTACAGGAAAACTTAAAATTTGCATAAACAAATAATGTCCCACATTCTTAGATCAGGTAGTTAATATGGTTAAAGACCTTAATTCTATCTAAATTCATTTATAAGGTACAGGGTTATTTCAGTCAAAATCCCAAAGGGACTTACTTTAATACTTACGAAAATATTTGAAATCATTCTGATAAGTATACTAATGAGCATAGACTTTCCCTGTAAGAACTGAACCAGTACAGTAGTAATAAAAAAAAAGGCCAGAAGAGCATATGAAGAAACTCAGAAACAGATCCAAACCATACTATGTTTATTTCTATATTAAGAATTTCACATCAAAAAATGTATTTTATTATATATGGACCCAGGGAAACTAATTGTTTGGGGAAACATAAAATTCCAATTCTTATTTAAAAATAAATTATAAAAAGTAACTAAAATGATAAATTACACATAAAGGAAGAAATATAAGTAAAATGTTCAGAGGATTCTGGGAGGATGATGCTGATGTTAGTATAGTTTATTTATCTTTGCAAACCCCTCAATTAAAAGACACAGAACAACTTAGTGTATGAAAATCAAACCCTAGAGCTGTATTTACAACAAAATGAGGTGACAAAAATATCTCTATTAACCCTAAAATATAAGGCAAATCACTGACAGCTATAAGATGCTATACATTAACAGCATCTGTGTTGGAAGAAATTGAGAAAAGCAACAGAATATCTGAAGGACATGAGAACACCAAATTAACTCACAGGTACTCATCCAAAAGATCAGTGAAGCTGAGTGAAGCAACTGGAGAACATCAGCTAGTGCTTTACTTGGTTGGCTTGCAAAATCCAATAATGAATGAGTACAAATGGTCCACAGAAAAGATTTAAGGGGCTAACAGGAGAGTCAGAGATCATGACCTCTCAGATGAATCCGCCAAGTCTCCCATCCATGTCAAAGCCCTATCCTATAGGGAATAGAAAGCAAACTGAGCAGAACAGGAGCAGCAAAGAAAAAAGGAAACAACGTTCATGTAAAAATGGAGATAGTTGTAGAGCTCAGTTCAGTTCAGTCACTCAGTCATGTCTGACCCTTTCGACCCCATGAATCGTAGCACGCCAGGCCTTCCTGTCAATCACAAACTCCCGGAATTCACCCAAACTCATATGCATCAAGTCAGTGATGCCATCCAGCCATCTCATCCTCTGTCGTCCCCTTCTCCTCCTGCCCCCAATCCCTCCCAGCATCAGAGTCTTTTCCAATGAGTCAACTCTTCACATGAGGTGGCCAAAGTATTGGAATTTCGGCTTTAGCATCAGCCCTTCCAATGAACACCCAAGACTGGTCTCCTTTAGGATGGACTGTTTGGATCTCCTTGCAGTCCAAGGGACTCGCAAGAGTCTTCTCCAGCACCATAGCTCAAAAACATCAATTCTTCGGTGCTCAGCTAGGAGAACTCAAAAAAATAAGCTGGAACTATTTTGACCAAACTGATGTTTATAGTGGCTCAGATGGTAAAGAATCTTCCTGCAATGAGTGACACCCACGTTTGATCTCTGAGTTGGGAAGATTCCCTGGAGCAGGGCATGGCAACCCATACCAATGTTCTTGCCTGGAGAATTCCATGAACAGAGAAGCCTGGAGGGTTACAGTCCACGGACTTGCAGAGTTGGACATAACTGAGTGACCAACACTTTCACTTCACTTCACTTTCCTTAATAACTATAGAATAGACTTTTCTTTAGTATATGTGATACATTCACAGCCTAGACTATATGTTAGGCCTTAAACTAATCTCACTAAATTTAAATATATTAAAATATTATAGACCATAGTTTCTGATGGTAAAACAAATTAGAATTTAGTAATAATGAAGCATGCATGAAAACCCCAAATATTTGGAAAATTCAGCAACCCACTTTTAAACAATCCATGAATAAAAGGAAAAATACAAAGAATGTAAAAATTTCAAACTTAATGATAACAAGAAAGTAATGTATCAAAATATGTGAGATATAGCAAAAGCAGCATTTAGGGGGACACATAACTTTAAATATTGTTAGATAAGAAGGGCCCAAAATGAATAACCTGAAGTTCTACCAGAAGAAGCTAGAAAAATAAGAGCAAAATAATCCCCAAATAACTAGAAGGCAGAAAATAATAAAGCTAAGAGAAGAAATCAATGAAATAGAAAAGCAAGTGAACAGTAGGGAAAATTAACACAAAAACTTAGTTCTTTGAGGATATGAACAAAACTGATAAACTTCAAGCAAAAAATGATCATTGTTTTAGTGAGAGAGAAATAAAATCATAATATTAGAAATGAAAGATCCTAAAAATAGTAAGAGGAAAATGAGAAAATGTTGTCAACAACTTTTATTCCAAAAAATTTACAATTTAAGTGAAATGGACAAACTCATTGACAAATGCAACTTATTAAAATTGACATAATATGAAATAGAAAATCCTCCTAGGCCTGTAATTATTAAAGTGAATTTTTAAAATCAAAAGACCTTCTTATTTCAGGCAATTTCACTATGGAATTCTGTCACAATTTAAAGAGGGGAGGAAAAAACAGTCCTAAACAAAATCTTTCAGAAAATACAAAAGTAGAGAAAGAACACTTCCCAACTCATTTTTTAAGGCAAGCATGATCCTAATACCAAAAGTTGACAAGACATTACAAAAATAAAAACATTACAGACATACTCCTTATGAACATAGATTCAAAAATCCTTAATAAAATATTAATAATTCAAAGATAACAATATATGAACAGGAAAATATATTGGGTCAAGTAGAGTTTACTTACAGGAATGTAAGCTTGGTTTTGATATATTAAAACCATCAATCAATATAGTTCACCATGTTAATAGAATAAGACAAAACAACATATTTTTGAGAGATGTGTATAAAGTATTTGATATCATAGTGTTCAATTACCAATTTCTAATAAAAACTCTCAGAAACTAGGAATAAGAGGATACTTTCTCAATCTAATACAAAGTATTTACAGAAAACTCACAAATACCATTCTGAACATTTTCTCTTTGACTGGGAACAAGACGAACATGTGCTCTTATTAACTTCTGTTCAAGATTTCACTGGCATTTTAACTCTTTGAAAGTTAACTTTAGCAAAACAGAGGTAAGCAATATAATAGGAGAAAATATGCATACCCAAAATATATACAGTACTGTTACAAGTCAACAGTGAGACTGGAAACCTAATGTAGATGGACAGAAGATTTAAATAGACAATCCTCAAGAAAATGTATCAGTGACGAATAGGTACAACGGAAGAAGACATAAGTACAATGGAAGATTTTCAATATCTCAGCTGGGAAAATGCAAATTAAAACCATAATAAGATGTAACTATACAATGTAATCAACCAGGTGAAAAAATAGACACAACTTAACTTCATTTTTGTGATTATTTGGCTTTTCTTCTTCCTTTATTGTTATGGTTAAAATTAAAAGGTGAAAATACTAAATGTCGATGAAGATATGAATGCTCTTATATCATAAGAAGGACTGTACAATGGTACAGCTATTTTATAAATCTATAAAATGTTAGATATTCACCTACCATAGGATTAATCCAGTCAGTTCCTTGGAATTTACCCAAGAGAATACAACGTTTGTCCATGAAAAGACTTATCCAAGAGTAATAATAGTAGCTTAAGTCATGGTAGCCCAAACCTGGAAACAACCCTACTTTCCATCAAGATATAAAATGGTTAAATAATTCTTTTCTATATTTACAACAGAATGTCTCAGAAAAACAAAACAAATAGCACGAAGAAACCTATTGATGCAAACAGCAAATTGGACAAATCTCAAAATGCTAAGTGAAAAAAACAATATGTTTACAAAAGAATGCACAATGTTTGGTGTTGTTTATTTAACATTCTGGAGAATGAAAACTAATTCATAGTATCAAAAAACAGAACAGTGATTTCCTGAGGCCAGGAAGGAGTGATGGAAAGCAAAGGGGGCATCAGGAATTTTTTGTCTTGATTTTGTTTATGATGGCGGTTTTCTGTGTTTATACATGTGTCCAAACTCACTGAAGGCTGACTTGATAGGAAGAATAACTTTCCACTGAGTGAAAAGTTTGCCTGAAGCAACCTTGCACTGAAGGAGCCAGGAAAATAAATATCCTGACCTCACTCTTCTTCCTTTTGTCTCTTGTCAGACAAGGCTCCCATTGACTAATAGCTGACAGGAAACCAGAGGTTGTGGCAGCCCTGTTGATGTTGTCCATACAGATCAGTCTTCAGCAGCAGAAAGCAAGGTGGTGAAGGGAGGGGAGTAGAAATGAATGAGGCAAGTGGAAAACACCCAGCACTGATGGTTTACCAATGTTCAGACAGGATTTTAGGGTTTAACTCTCCCCAAGCCTCATTAACAGACTGTTGCAATCTATTTTTCATAACACTTCCCCATTCTCTTTAGCTCAACAAGTCCAGGTAAGCCATGGTTTCTCCTTAGATAATACTTTTAGAAACTTTTCTTTTCAAGGAGCCCTAATGGCAAGAGAATCAATACTTACCTCCGGGAAATCTGTGCATATAGCTTAAAGAGTACAGTGCACATAAAATGTATTCTGCTTCTTTTTGTTTCTTTCAGCTAAATATTTTATGTGAATTTTGAATTGTACTGCATAAAACATGCATTTGTTTTTACATCAAAACTACTTACAAAAAGGAAAAAAATCAAAATTAAACATACCATAGATTTCTTATATAGTCTTTTCAGATCTGTTAATTTCCGATATTAAAACTTAAGATCATGTTTTTTTTATATCTCTATAAAATATTAAAAGCTGTAAATATTAAACTTTCACATCCCAAGCATCCACTGCCATTTCTTCTACTGCTTTTCAATAGAACTCTGTTCAGTGCAAGACCTGTGTTCCTTAAGAGGGTATCGTTTGTTAAATAAGACATGAGAAGCATTGCACTCCCCTTTTAGAGATTTACAGCCCAAAATCACACGTTGAAAACTGAGAAATTCTAAAACTATGCTTCAACAAAAGCAACTTTTTAAACACTCAAAAATTTATCAGTCTTATTCAACTATGTGATTCTTTTCTGCTAAATACCTATTAACATCTCATAGAGCGCTAACTGTGCTTGATAAATTTTGCTGTAAGCTACGGAAGGACAAGTGATAAACCACCTCAAACATAAAAGGAACATACCTCAACATAATAAAAACCATATATGATAAACTCACAGCAAATATTATCCTCAATGGTGAAAAATTGAAAGCATTTCCCCTAAAATCAGGAACAAAACAAGGGTGCCCACTCTCACCACTACTATTCAACATAGTTTTGGAAGTTTTAGCCACAGCAATCAAAGAAAAAAAGGAATAAAAGGAATCCAGATTGGAAAAGAAGAAGCAAAACTCACTGTTTGCAGATGACATGATCCTCTACATAGAAAACCCTAAACAGCACCAGAAAATTACTAGAACTAATCAATGAATATAGTAAAGTTGCAGGAAATTATCACACGGAAATCCCTTGCATTCCTATACACTAACAATGAGAAAACAGAAAGAGAAATTAAGGAATCAATTCCATTCACCATTGCAACAAAAAGAATAAAATACTTAGGAATAAATCTACCTAAAGAAACAAAAGACCTATATATAGAAAACTATAAAACACTAATGAAAGAAATCAAAGAGGACACAAATAGATGGAAAAACATACCATGTTCATGGATCAGAAGAATCAATAGAGTGGCAATGTATAGATTCAATGCAATCCCTATCAAGCTATCAGCGATATTTTTCACAGAACTAGAAAAAATTATTTTATAATTTATATGGAAATAGGAAAAACCTCAAATAGCCAAAGCAGTCTTGAGAAAGAAGAATGAAACTGGAGGAATCAACCTGCCTGACTTCAGACTATACTACAAAGCTACAGTCATCAAGACAGTATGGTATTGGCACAAAGACAAAAACATAGATCAATGGAGCAAAATAGAAAGCCCAGAGATAAATCCATGCACCTCTGGACAACTTATCTTTGACAAAGGAGGCCAGAATATACAATGAAGAAAAGACAATCTCTTTAACAAGCAGTGCTGGAAAAACTGGTCAACCACAAGTAAAAGATTGAGACTAGAACACTTTCTGCTGCTGCTGCTGCTAAGTCGCCTCAGTCGTGTCCGACTCTGTGCGACCCCATAAGACGGCAGCTCACCAGGCTCCCCCGTCCCTGGGATTCTCCAGGCAAGAACACTGGAGTGGGTTGCCATTTCCTTCTCCAATGCATGAAAGAGAAAAGTGAAACTGAGGTAGCTCAGTCATGTCTGACTCTGAAAAGGGAACCCCATGGACTGTAGCCTACCAGGCTCCTCCACTCATGGGATTTTCCAGGCAAGAGTACTGGAGTGGGCTGCCATTGCCTTCTCCAGAACACTTTCTAATACCATACAAAAAATAAACTCAAAATGGATTAATCATCTAAATGTAAGGCCAGAAACTATAAAACTCCTAGAGGAAAACATAGGCAAAACACTCTCTGACATAAATCACAGCAGGATCCTGTATGGCCCACCTCCCAGAGTGATGGAAATAAAAGCAAAAATAAACAAATAGGACCTAATTAAACTTAAAAGGTTTTGCACAACGAAGGAAACTATAAGCAAGGTGAGAAGACAGCCTTCAGCATGGGAGAAAATAATAGCAAACGAAGCAACTGACAAAGAATTAATCTCAAAAATATACAAAGAGTTCATTCAGCTCAATACCAGAAAAATAAAGAACCCAATCAAAAGATGGGTCAAAGAACTAAACAGACAGTTCTCCAAAGAAGACATACAGATGGCTAACAAACACATGAAAAAATGCTCAACGTCACTCATTATCAGAGACATGCAAATCAAAACCGCAATAAGGTACCATCTCACGCCAGTCAGAATGGCTGCTGTCAAAAAGTCTACAAACAATAAATGAGGAGAGGGTGCAGAGAAAAGGGAACCCTCTTACACTGTTGGTGGGAATGTAAACTAGTATAGCCACTATGGAGAAGAGTGTGGAGATTCCTTAAAAAACTGGAAACAGAACTGTCATATGACCCAGCAACCCCACTGCTGGGCATACACACCAAGGAAACCAGAATTGAGAGAGACACGTGTACCCCAATGTTCATCACAGCACTGTTTACAATAGTCAGGACATGGAAGCACCCTAGATGTCCATCAGCAGACGAATGGATAAGAAAGCTGTGGTATATATATGTAATTGAATATTACTCAACTATTAAACAGAATGCATTTGAACCAGTTCTAATGAGGTGGATGAAACTGGAGCCTATTATACAGAGTGAAGCAAGTCAGAAAGAAAAACATAAATACAGCATATTAACACATATATATGGAATTTAGAAAGATGGTAATGATTACCCTATATACAAGACAGCAAAAGAGACACAGAAGTAAAGAACAGACTTTTGGATTCTGTGGGAGAAGGCAAGGGTGGGATGATGTGAGAGAACAGCATTGAAACCTGTGTATTCTTATATGTGAAACAGATCTGCAGTCCAGGTTCGATGCATGAGGCAGGGTGCTCAGGGCTGGTGCACTGGGACAACCCTGAGGGATGGGATGGGGAGGGAGGTGGGAGGGGGTTCAGGATGGGGAACACATGTACACCCATGGCTGATTCATGTCAATGTATGGCAAAAACCACTACAATATTGTAATTAGCCTCCAATTAAAATAAATATATTAATTTACAGAAAAAAATAGATGAGTTTTTAAATGAAGATGAGCTATATTTCTTTGGTGCCTGATGTCCAGGGTTTAAATCCCTTCTGAGCCTCTTCCTCTATGCTCCCACAGGTTTTGTGTATAACTGCGTGTTTCAATCTCCTGCTGCCTATGATGTTTGCTATACAGAAGGCACTCAATAACTATACGTTAAGTTAGCTAATTTTTAAATTTCTTTAATTCTCTTCCATTCCCAGCTTTTTGTAGAACTGGGACCGTGTTTGGTCATCAAATCCAAACATTTCCATTTGATGTTAGAATTTGGGAAGGAGGGAGCTAATGATAAAAAGAAAAACTATAATGTTTCATAGTTTAGTGCATAAAATTGCTGAGGAAGATGAAAAACTATTTTTATGGATGCAGCTGAAAAAAATACCAGAAACAATGTCTGCTGTTTGGGAAAAGCATCTTGAGATTATTTTGTACCTGTGCTAATGTTGCCTGTACGAACAGTGGGGAAAAAAAAAATCAAATTACAGCCAATATTTCAGGTCGTACAGTGACACCTAGTGTGTGTATGAGATAATATGCTAGATTCACATATCCACCTGACTCCCAAAAGAGAGAACTTTTAATTTTTTAACCTTTAAAGATTTTGTCCTAAAGTTGTAAAGGTAATGATAAGTTCTGCTAATATTCAAGAGCTTGAAACTTTCTGTGTAATTAGAAAATTTTAATGTACAGGCAGTAAATAAAAAGCCTGGATAAAATATTTAAAGTTTAGCAAATAAGTTGAGTAGACGGAATTCATTAAATGTATTGTTGTAGATGGTCATTTAGTTGCTACCACTTAAATAGGAGGTGTCACATTTCAGTATTCAACCTTTAACTCTGTGTGTGAGTGATCTTAGTTTAGCCAAGGGAGAAGCTGAATCTGAAGGTTACTAATTACAATTAGTTCCTTCCTCTCTCAGGATTACTATATGCAAAGCTTTGGCCTCTAAGAGACTCACAGAACTGACTTTGGCCAAAGGCCTTTTCTTTTTTGGCTCAGAGGATTATAAAGTTTTTCAGGAAGAAGTCCAACTTCATTTTATTAATTGCAGGGGATGGGCGAGCTGGAGTTCTTCTTGTAATTTAAAATTTTTAGTGCAGATAGAGGACTGAATTTGGGTTTTAGTGAGATATTTTTGCTATCCAATATAATTTCATTTTTATCTTGTACTATGTTATTTGGTTTTACTTATATGATGAATGTTTTGGTATCAGTATCAAGACTTATCTCTTAGAAGCTATGATTCTTTAGGGTTTTAAAGAATTTAAAGAAAAAGAGAGGATTTAAATGCAAGCAGATAATGTTCCAGCTCAAGCATGACTCAGAGAATACAAATCTCACAGTGATTTATTTTAAGCCACAGTAATATTTTTTTTTTAGTCTTGTCCCAGTTTCCCCACCCAAATCAAAGGAATAATCCTAATGAAAGGGGCAAGGGCAAAGATTTCTGAGGTGTATTGTTTCCAAAAGTCACGTGTGGTCTTCTGGTGTTCCATGACCTACAATAGCACCATATAGATCATGGCTAGAATCCTTAGCTTGCCAGCTGGACTCATTTGTTCAAAGCGTGATCATTGAGTGTCTACGATATGCCAAGAATCATTCCAGGCTTAGATAAAATATCCTGCCCTTGAGGAGCTTGTATTTTATTTGGAAAGAGTGAAACACACATACAATACAAAGATGGATAATTGGAAGTGTAGGTTGAAGGGATTCTTTGTCATGGCTCAGTGGTAAAGAATCTGGCTTCAAGGCAGGAGACACAGGAGAAGCTGGTTTGATCCCTGGGTCAGAAAGATCCTCTGGAGAAGGAAATGGCAACCCACTCCAATAATCTTGCCTGGATAATCTCATGGACAGAGGAGCCCAGTGGGCTACAGTCTATGTGGTTGCAATGAGAAATGACTGAGCAATTAAGCAACAAGGGAAAACCTTGGTGATAAAATAGCATTCGAGTAAGTTGAGGAGATATTTGAGAGAAGGAGGTTCCAAGGGAGGTGGACGACCAAGGACAAAAGTAGGGGTGTACTGCCATGCTTTAGGAATATTACAATATTTAATGTGCTTGGAGTGGAAGGTATGAGTGTAAGGAGATGAGTTTGGAGTAGAAGCAGGGGCACACATTATAAAGGACTTTAGGTGATTGATGCCATTAGTCTTCCTAAGGGATGACAGGACATGATCTAAATAACATTGTAAAAAGACATAAATGTTGTCTTTGTGCAAGGATAGGATCAAGAAGACCAGCTATAAATTATGACAACAGTGCAGTAAAAGAAGGTAAGGGCTAACATCAGAGTTTAACATGGAGAGTGGTGAGAACAGTAATCATATCTAGATTTATTTTGAAACAGAATTGGCTGACAATTTGGAGATAGAAGCGAGAGAGGCATAAATGATGACTTGGAGATAATAACATTTACCTCTGTGTGGGTCCATGTAATTGGACAGATAAAATTGCTAGTTACTTAGACAGGGATGAGTGCAGGACATGTCGCTTTGGGAAAAATATTTTATATCCACACGTAGATGGCAACAGGGGGTCATATACAGAATTCCAAGTTTCAGAGAAAAGGTTTGAGCTGCAGATATAAATTTAGAAGCCACCAGGTATTGATGGTATTTGAAGTCAGGAGGTTGGATGAGATCACCTAGGGAAGTATAGATGGAAAACAGTCAAGGTCTGAGAGGGAGCCCTGGGGCACACCAGTGTTTACAGCTGTAGTTCTCAGCCTGGGTACACATTGGAATCACCTGGGAAACCTTTTACAAAATTGCCTAAGCCGGTTATCTTGCCCTTTGAGATTCTGATTTAATTAGTCGAGATGAAGCTCAGGCATCAGCATATTTTAAAAACTTACCAGGTGCTTCTTATGTGCATTGAGAACTGAGAGGCACTGGTTTAGAAGCGAAAGAAGGTAGAGTGTATCAGCAAAGGAAACAAAGATAATGTGGTCAGTGAAGTAGCAAACGGGAGAGAGAGGCTGCATTACAGGTTTCAGCTGAAGAAAATGTTTCAAGTAGGAGAGGTAACTAGTCAGATACTGCCCAGCACAGAGCATTGGCTGGTGTAGGTTATCTAGCAACGTGGAGGTCACTGCTGGACACACAGACTTGTTGGAGAGGTAACAATGAAAAATCTCTCTTCCTTTCCCCTTCCTTGCTTTCTCTCTCTTTTGATAGGAGATATTCAAGTATGTTTGTGGGAATGATCCCCAGAAAGGAAGAAACTACTGAGAAAGAACAAAGGAGAAATTTCAAAAAGAATGTCTTTGCATATGGAAGAAGTGCTGGGATCTGGTACAAAAACAAAGGGAGTGACTGTAGCTTGGCACCGAAGCAGGTCATCCATAGGTCCTAGGAGAGAAGACAGAATGTATGAGTACAGCTTCAGGGGGGTTTCAAGAAACAGTGGAACTTCTCTTCAGATTATTTTTGTTTTGTCTTAATGAAATATTAATAGAAAGCCAGGGAGTGGAATGTGTCAGATGTCTGAGGCAAAAGAATAACATAACTCTAAGAGACAGGGAATGAGAATGGACCAGGACTAGATGATATTAATGGTTATGAATTAAGTTTATGCTAGCTCATGTGGTTGTATATTTTTCATTAGTCACTGTCGTCTGTATCAGTACAGGTGCAGAGTAAATGAAGTAAGTGAATTCGTAAATGCAGTAAGTTGATTTTTACCAGGGTTGAGGGCTTGCCAAACACATACAACAAAACGAGGTGGGAGCCTGTTTCCTGGGTGAATAGAAGGCGTTGATAATGATGAACCATTTAATCTTATATCTGTAAGAGAGAAGCTAAAACAGGAAGGAGATGCAGGAGCAAGAATAGGTGGTCAGTCATATAAATCAGGTCCCAGTGAAGTTGAAGAGCAATTGGACTCTGGGTACTAAAATTAGTGTGCTGGAAAGCTAAGAGGCTGTGGTCAGAGAGCAGGTTGCTTGAATACGAGATAATGGAGGAGGTACCGTTATGGTTAATTTATGCACGACCTACTGCGTTAGCTAGGATGCGAGGGGCTGAGGTATTGTGGGGACTGGGTGGTCGGAGAAATCAGGGGTAGCTGAACTGAGAGGCCAGGGAATTGGAGGGTTATCTGTGTAGACATTGAGAATGCTAAAACCCATGGCCAGGGTAGCAGTCGTGAGAATGGCGTGATCCAGGTGCTCAGTGTTCAAGGAAGGGAGGACGACCGAGTATGGGGTTGATTGCCACAAAGCAAAGTAGCTTATGGTAAAGACTGATGTTTTGAACTTAAAAGTGGGTTTTTCAGGAAGAAGAAGTGTCAGTTGTTTGGAAGCAACAATGAGGGGTGTGAAGAATACCTATGCCTCTTTGAGGCATAATGAGCTAAGTCAGGGGAAGGATAAACAGTTGCCATTTGAGAGGGCTACCGATGAGAATAAGAGCAACCTTTGTGAATTCACTGACAGCAGGGATGTGTGATGATGGTTAAGAGCATGAGCTCTGGAGACGAATTGTTTATATTCCAGTCACAGCTGCTTTCCTTATTAGCTTTGTGATATTAATGCCTTAGTGCGCTGACTCCTTCATCTATAAACCTGGGAGAATAGCAGTATCTGTCTCGCAGGGTTACTGCGCAGAGTAAATGAGTTAATACACATTAGCAGACTTAGGGTAACACCTGGCCCATGTTAAGAGCATGTGGTCGATAAACAGACGTGATGATTACTCATTTTTAATTCGCCTTTGAGGAGGAAAAGAAATTATTATTGCTGTTATTATTATTACTCATTCTTAATTTGCCTTTGGGGAGAGAAAAACAGATGCCGGGCAAAGGAGAAGTGAAATAGTTTTCTGTCCAGCTGAGTTTACTCCAGTGTTGTTTGAACATTTGGTCTCCATATGATATATATTAGGCATCTGAAGCATCAGGCTCTGTAATATTAATTAATAAACCTCAACATATGTCCTTTGTTAATTAAAAAAAAAAATCTAAAATTTTCCAAGGAAAGAAATCCCAAAGAAGTAGGCGATCTATTGGAAGCCTGAACTTCGGACATAGTATTGAATTTTTTAAATAGCCACTGAATGCATACTGATAAAGATAAACGATTGAACAAATATACCATTCCCCCTTTTCTATTTTCAGTCTCTGTATTCTTTTGGGTTTGATATATTTGCTAAAGACAGTGCACTTCTGGTCCTTTCCTCCTAATTTGAGAGTTTCTAATCTCATTTACTTTTATAGATTTATATTTATTGAAATTCCTGCTTTCCTAGACCTTAGTTTTTCCATCCTATTGAGCGGATTTTATTTTCCATATTTTCTTTCTTTGAACAAGTCAGATTCCTTTGCTTCTTATTAAAATTTTTGGTCTAAGTTACTCAGATCAAAATTGTTGCTTGTTTTCCTTATTAATCTCTAAAGCTTATCCATATCTATGTCTAGTGAATAAGAAAGTAATCTGAACAAATTTTCACTTCCCTAAGAAAATTTCTACCCTTAAAAAAAACAACACTTTACTGAGGCATAACCAACACATTAAAAAGCTGTCCATATTTAGTGTATATAATTCAATGAGTTTGGGAATAAGTATACACCTGTGAAACCCTCACCACCATCAAGACCATAAATATATCACCACCCAATGTTTCCTCTTTCATTATCTGCACACTTCTTTTGTCAGTTGGGTACCTGAGTTTTGGATGTGTTTATTTTTCCTTTGACCAACACTCATCTAGAAAATAAAACTTTATTAATTCAGTTACTCCTGTACTTTCCAATGGAGAAGGAAATGGCAACCCACTGCAGTATTTTTGCCTCGAGAATTCTATGGACAGAGGAGCCTGGTGGGCTACAGTCCATAGGGTTGCAGAGTCGGATGCAACTGAGCGACTATCACTTTTTTCCTTAAGCGACCTTTATCTCTCAGAGCTTTTAGATTTTGTCTTTGTGTGTATGTGTGTGTGTTTAGATTTTATAGTTGGAGCAATTTTAGATTCACAGCAAAATTTAGTGGAAGGTACAGAAAGTTCCCATATATTCTCTGATCACAAACATGCATAGCCTCCCCCATTGTCATCATGCTCCATCAGAGTGATATGTTGGTTACAGCTGATTAAGCTACGTTAAGAAAGACAGTGAAGTCGCTTAGTTGTGACTCTTTGTGACCCCATGGGCTGTAGCCTACCAGCCTCCTCTGTCCATGGGATTTTCCAGGCAGAAGTACTGGAGGGGGTTGCCATTTCCTTCTCTAGGGGATCTTTCCAACCCAGGGATTGAACTCGAGTCACCCTAAGTCCATAGTTTACATTAGGGTTCACTCTGAGTGCTATAGATATAGTTGAAATCATATAATAGTAGCCATTTTAGGTTGGCTTTCACTTAGTAAGATGTATTTAACTATCCTCCATTTATTTTGATGGGTTGAAAACTCATTTCTTTTTGCCATTGAATAATTTTTCATTGTCTGGAAGGACCACAGTTTAGTTATTCACTCACCTACTGAAGAACATCTTGCTTGCTCACAAGTTCTGGCAATTATTATGGATAAAGCTGCTATATACATCCATGTGGAGGCTTTTATGTATACATAAGTTTTCAGCTTCTCGGGTAAATACCAAAGAATGCATTTTTGGCTGTTTTAAAAATAACTGTACTATTTTATTTGTTGGTGTTAGTGTGGAGGAGAGTATGTCTTCTATCCATTTCTACTGGATCCAGTTTATGGATCTTCCCACATTTGCTTGGCCCCTCCTGTTCACAGCTTTTGGCTACTTACCTAAGGAACATCCTGGACTCCACTAAGGCTGATGGCTGTCTCAACCTTCCTGAATGAAGGCCAGAACTTCCATACAGCCTTGATTATGCCCACTGCTGTGGCTTTCTTGATCAGGGTTGACCTGATGGGACTCAGGGAGGCTATGAGTTTTCCCACTACTTATAATCTCAGAGGAAGTACAGAAATGTAGGCAGCCTGGTTGGAGGGTAGGAGGGGTACATGACACAAGTCAGAAGTTCAGGGAAGTTTATGCCTTGTGAGGCAATGAAGTCAGAAAGCCGGAGGAGTTGGCAGATAAATCCTGTTCTCTGAGATGCTCACTTGTCTGGAATACAATATATATAACTGAGCACCAAGCTGTGATTTATTTTTGCAAAGCTGTGGAGAACTTGGAAAAACACCACCTTGTATCTGCTTTCCCTCTTTCTTCATTTCCCTTTTTCACTCATTCTTGCCACCCTTGAATTGCAGTTTCCAAAAACTCTTTAGCCTGTGAGTGTTGCTTTAAGTTCTGTTTTCTAAAGGATATTTATAACATTGCATTATTTTCAATCTAAATTTTTTTATTTTTCTCTAATTCTAGAGAATTTTTTTTTATTATCTTCAAACAATTCTGTTTATTCTTACTCTGGAATTCTTTTAATGTTGACATTTTTCACTTAGTCCTCATCCATTTTATCGCCATACTTTCTCCCTCTGTCTTTTGCTCATTTCTTTTTCAAGAGTTCCTTGTCCTAATCTTCCGTCTTAGGAAATCATCTTTAGGTCTATTAAATTATTAAATCTTTTTAAACACGTCCATTGATTTCCTTACTTCAGTGACAGTATTTCCCAAGCTCACCATCACCAACTGTTTGTCTTCTTGCTTCATGTTCCTTCTTTATCCTGCCCATATCTTTCCCAGCTCTCTGAAAACAAATGGTTTTCCTATGTTTACTTTTCTCTGTTCCATAGTTCTGCCACCTCTGTTTCAGACTTTTGTAATGACTGGACATCTTTTCAGCTACTTCTTGCTAATAAAGGTAACTTCAGGGGAAGAAAGAAAAGCCTGGGCTTGGACTCTTTTCCTCCAGAAGAGTTGCAGGATTTGGGGATGAGGGCCTTATAATGGATGAGCATTTCTAGAGTTAGAATTTAGTTTCAAACCATCCCATCTCTTCTCCCCATTCCTCACCTCCACTCACTCCCAGGGAACTTCTGCTCCAGTCCTTGGTGTGTTATCCAGGGACTATCACATCTGTGTAGTTTTCCATGATTTGTAAAAAGTCAGGGTCCAGGATGGTCAGATGCTTCTTTGTGCTATTAACTTCTTCATTCATGCTGTTAGAGGACTGTGATTCTGCTGCCTCTAGCAGGTGCTATGCTCAGAATGTTAATTTCCTACCCAATAATCCTGGTCAATAATCAGTCTGGGGCAATGTTGGAAAAGAAATGTTCAGTTGACTCTTCATCAGTTTTGGAGTTAGCTGACCCTCCCCTCAGTGAAAAATCCATCATATCTGCAGTTCTTCCAAATTCTCTGTTCCTGTGCATCAGCAGATCCCACCCACCATGGATCATGAAGTGCTGTAGCATCTGCTATGGAACAAGACACATGTATATGTGGACCTGCCCAGGTCAAACTTGTGATGTTCAGGGGTCAGTTATACACATATAGTGCTTTTTGCATGGCTGTCCACTCCTTGACCCACATCTTCCTAGTCTCATGTCTCCTGGCCTTCTCTTAAAAGTACAGATCTTTTATCACCCCACCCCAAGACCTAGGGGTTTCTAAATGTTATGGTTAAATGCCAAGTATCACCCTAAGATACACTGAGCTTTCAATCTTTCTGATCCATTTCCAGTTGGATTTTGGGGAAGGGATTTTAGCCCCAGTTTGTACACTATCTTTTCTTCATAAAGAAAATCAGAGGGGTTTAAACCCTTCATGACTTCCTGTAAGATTCACTCTAAAGTGTAAGCTGCTCAGTAGATCATTTTTTTCTTGGTCTATCTTCTTTACAGCTGAATGTCCCCACTTCTCTGGCCCAGCCCCTTCTGCTCCATTAGCAGGGAATCCTTTGCAGTTCCTTGAACATGAGTTGCTATTTCAGGCTTTGATGCTTTGTACTTGCTAGTCCCTTATCTCTGGAAGTCTTCCTCCTTTATCCACATAATTCTTAGAAAATATTTACCCAACCATTCACAGCCAGCACAAAATGAACAACACTGATCATCCATTTAGTTAGCAATATATACCAAAAACTAGGATATAAGACAACAATGGTGAGAAAGATGTTTCTTAGAATCTCATCTGGTGAAAAAAAGTGGCTTTTCATCAATATAAAGTAACAGATATAAAGTTGTAATGCCATGTGTTGTGTACTACGATCAATATGTGATTCTATGGGATCACTTAGTACTGGTGCCCAGTGTAGTATAACTATAATGAATTAAGGAACCTTTGCTGCTCCAAGTAACCTAAATATCAATTAGGAGTTAGCTGGACAAAAGGGATCCAGATGATCCAGAGACAAAAAGAATATTCATTTATGTTCAAGGAATGAATGGTAAGAGGAAAAATGTGTCTGAAAAATTAAAAGAGCTCCTTTTTGTGTGAGAATGTATGCTGGAAGAGTGGTAAGCGACTAAATAGACGTTCAAGTGCCAAGCCACTGTGAACCCTGGTAGGCACATTGAGGATCTCTGCCTGCATCCTACAAAAGGCCCATGACAATTGCATGATTAAGTTTATTTCTGAGGAATCACTCTGGTTGCTACATACAGAAAGAACTGTGGTGTTGGTATGCCTAGAAGAAAAAGACTAATCATGAATCCATTGTATTCTAGTCCAAATAAATGATATGACTTGAATTAGGGTAGGAAGAGCAATATTCTCATTCCTTGATGATGCTTCTGACTAGAAATGTCCCATTACTATCATATTTAGAGCTTGGTATCTTAATTATC
Organism: Budorcas taxicolor; assembly: GCF_023091745.1. NCBI lineage: Eukaryota > Metazoa > Chordata > Mammalia > Artiodactyla > Bovidae > Budorcas > Budorcas taxicolor. Next base: position 87,055,342 of record NC_068911.1, on the reverse strand, counting down.
TGTTTACATATATGTCTTCAAAATTTATACTTGACCTGTTTAATGTAGCTCTTATGCTTTTCTGGACCATGACTTCTCAGTACCTAAAATATAGTAAATCCTCAGGAACTCTCTCTAGAATGAGAGTGAATTACTTTACTGGATAATTAATTTGGTTGAGTGAATTAGGGGGTGAAGGGTCTGAAGGCAGAGACCTAACCAGTTAGGAGATAGAGAATTTGCAGTAGTTGAGAGATGGAAAAGGATGAGTGTTAGCCTTTCATAGAAATAGAGACGCTTTACTCATAGTAATAAGGTGAAAAGAGAAGTGTGAATATAGCTTTGGGTAGATGGCAAGTTAGGTGTTGGGCAGAGGATGGATTTCCTTTCTAGTGGCTTCAATTTTCTCAATGGAATATAAAGAGGGAGCATCAGATGGATATGGGTGAACATATGATATTTGGGATAAGAGGAGAGATGTGAAATAGCCATTTTAGGAAGTGAGAACATACTAGAAAAATATGATAGAATTGCTACTCATTGAGTCCTTTTTATGTTTGAGAAATTGTTAAATAACCTAAATATTTAGACATGAATTCCATTCTTTATTCATGTCCAAAGAAGAACATTAAAAGGGTCAAATTCAGGGCCCATAAAAATACTAATGGATTCCCTTGACTCTTCCAGTTCTCTTGTGCACAGTATTTAGGTGGGAATCTTTTATTTTCTTCCCACAAATAAACAACTTGTCTTCTTATAAGGTTGAAGTGTATCTTCTACCATTTTCTTAATTCTTTATTTTTTAAAAATTTAGTAATTATTCTCCTAGATTCTTGGCATTTTTCTCTATGACTAGTCTTCTCTGCCAAGGTTTTAATTCTAGGTAAAGGAGGGTGATAGCTGATGTGGATAAGAGACTGGGAGGGTCTGGGAAATGAGATAACTGGTTTGTTTTAGAGGATTGTCTGGCAGTGGGCTAGTGGTAGTAGATGGATGTCTATAAAGGTTTTCACCTTCATTTTTATCATGTTATAAAAATTGCAGCCATTTCCCATGCCATTCAGGATCATGACTCTCAACCAGGAAAATGCACGTGCTTACCTATGTAGCTTTTTAAAAATTCAGGTATCTAGGCTGCATCTTCAGAAATTCAGATTTGATAGACCTTCACTGGTTTCAAAGGCCCACAGGTGAATTTAATATGCATTCTGAGTTATGTATTACTTTTATTGTTCAATAAAAGGAACCAGAGATTCTAAGCGAAGTGGTTTCAGGGCTAGACTAGTAAACATATAAGCCTTGAAACCTTTGTGGATCCAGACAACAAGGAAGGGCTCAAAAAGATAGAGATTTGTCAAAACAACACAAGGAGGCAAAACTGGGAGGTCTAGTGGCCAAAGATGGAACAGCTTGATCAACAAAAAACTGATGACAGTATTGAATTTTAACTCATAAAATAAATTTCCATGAATCCTTATTAATATAGATGATTGAGTAAATGGTAGTTAAGAGCATTTCCTCAGAATAGAATTTCAATTAGTGAATGTAGGAAAAAAAAAATAGAAAATAACCATTAGGCAAGTACCAGAGTAATAGATATTGCAGACAGGATCTGCCAATGGATGTTGAAATTAGTCGGCAAGGGTTGAAGACAAATGGGATTTGTATCATCTCCAAGTATCTCCATCAAGATCACTATCAACTACAGAGGGAAAGTAGTAAAGAAGTCACCCAGGACACAGCAACTTAATGATGTGATCAAGGTAAACATCACTAGTAATGAAACATACAGATAATCTGAAATATTTGATATGATATACTGAAAAGGACACATCATTTTAAAATAATTTTTGAAGAAAATGAGAATCTATAGTCATGAGAAAACATAACTCTGCAGTCATATATGTTTTGTTGCTGTTGAATGGATTTTCTCTGTTTTCGGATACCTTCCCAACACACATACTTTGTACTCTTGCTAAGATCGGTTCTCATTTTTCATTTCTGTTCTTCCACAATTTAGACATATTCTTTTACTAACCAATATAAATATTTCCCTATTTTTTTTTTTTATCGTAGTTCTTTCCTTGTAGTTCTTACAAGGCTCACACTGTCTGTTTACTTACTTAGTGTCTGCCCTCTGTGCTCCTTGACGGAAAGGACCCCTTTAGTTTTGTTCATTAAGGTATCTAGAATATATTTTTCTGTGAAAAATGCCTTTGGAATTTTTATAGAGATTGTTGTTCAATCACTAAGTTGTGTCTTACTCCTCGTGACTCCACAGACTGCAACACACCAGGCTCCACTGTCCTCTACTATCTTTCGGAGTTTGCTCAAATTCATGTCCACTGAGTCAGTGATGCTATCTAACCATCTCATTCCCTGCTGCCCCTTCTCCTTTTGCCTTCAGTCTTTCCTGGCATCAGGGTTGTTTCCAGTGAGTTGGCTCTTCACATCAGGTGCCCTAATAACTGAAGCTTCAGTTTCAGTATCAGTCCTTCTAATGAATATTGAGGGTTGATTTCCTTTAGGATTAACTGGCTGGATCTCCCTGCAGTCCAAGGGGCTCTCAAAAGTCTTCTCCAACACCACAGTTTGAGAGCATCAATTCTTTGGTGCTCAGCCTTCTTTATCATCCAACTCTCCTATCCATATATGACCAATGGAAAAACCATCACTTTGACTATATGGACCTTTGTTGGCAAAGTGATGTCTCTGCTTTTTAATATGCTGTCTAGATTTGCCATAGCTTTTCTTCCAAGGAGCAAGTGTCTTTTAATTTCAAGGCTGTAGTCACTGTCTACAGTGATCTTGGAGCCCAAGAAAATAAAATCTGTCATTGAGTCCACTTTTTCCTTCTGTTTGCCTCAAAGTGATGGGACTACATGCCATGATCTTAGTATTTTAGTGTTGAGTTTCAAATCAGATTTTTCACTCTTGTTTCACCCTCATCAACAGACTCTTTAGTTCATCTTCACTCTCTACCATTAGAGTTGTATCATCTGTAGTTGTTGATATTTCTCCTGGAGCCTACAAGAGACTAACTTCAGCTTTTAAGGACACATGTGTACTTGAAGTGAAGTCATCTAAAAAGATATTCCATGCAAGTAGAAACCAAAAGAGAGCTGGGATAACTAGACTTATATCAGACAAAATAGACTTCAAGCTGAAAACAGAAACAAGAGACAAAGTCAGTATATAGTGATAAAGTGGTCTATTCATTAAGCAGATATAATAATGAAAACATATATGCATCCAACATTGGAGCACCTGGATATATTCAGCAAATGCTAACATCTCTGAGGGAAGAAATACACAATATAATAAAAGTAATGAACTTCAATCTCCTACTTTCATCAATGGAAAGATCATCCAGTCAGAAAACCAACAAGAAAATATTAGAATTGAACTATATTTTAGACCAATAAACCTAATAGACGTATACAGAACATTTTATCCAATAGCTGTACCTACATATAGTAAATGCCTTATATGACAAAGTGAAAGTAGCTCAGAGTGTCCAACTCTTTGTGAATCCATGGACTACACAGTCCATGGAATTCTCCAGGCCAGAAAACTGGAGTGGGTAGCCGTTCCCTTCTCCAGGGGATCTTCCTAAAACAGGGATCAAACCCAGATTCCCTGCATTGCAGGCATATTCTTTACCAACTGAGCCATCAGGGAAGCCCCTGATATATGACAAACCCTTGCTAAAATCATAACTAATGGTGAAAGGCTGAAAGCTTACCCTCTCTGATAAGAGAGACAAATAAGAGTACTATCACTTCTATACAACATAGTCATGTCAGTGCAAGTCAAGGCAGTTAGGAAGAAAAAGAAATAAAAGGCATTCAAATTGGAAAGAAAGACTTAAAATTGCTTTGGTTTGCAAATGATATGATCTTGTATCAAGAAAATCCTAAAAACTCCAAAAAAGCTGTTAGAACTAATAAACAAATTCAGTGAAGTTGAAGGATACAAAGTAAACATACAGAAATCAATTATGTTTCTATTCACTAACAATGAAACATCTGAAAAATGAAATAATTCCATTCATAGTAGCATCAAAAATAATGAAAAATACTTAGGACTAACTTTAATCAAGGAGGTTAAAGATCTGCACACTGAAAATTACCAGACTTCGATGAAAGAAATTAAAGAAGACACATTTAAATGGAAAGGTATTCCATATTCATGAACTGGAAGAACTAACATTATTAAAATGTGCTACATATAGTCCATTTGATTGCAAAGAATCAGACATGACTTAGTAACTGAACAACAACAATAACAAGGGTACATATAGTTGGGGCATGTTTTTTAATCCACTTGTTGACTATCTATGCCTTTTGATTGAAGAATTCAATCTATTTACATTTTCAGTAATTATTGATAGTTAGAGACTTACATCGGAGAAGGTAATGACACCCCACTCCAGTACTCTTGCCTGGAAAATCCCACGGATGGAGGAGCCTGGTAGGCTGCAGTCCATGGGGTCGCTGAGAGTTGGACATGACTCAGTGACTTCACTTTCACTTTTCACTTTCATGCGTTGGAGAAGGAAATGGCAACCAACTCCAGTGTTCTTGCCTGGAGACTTCCAGGGACGATGGAGCCTGGTGGGCTGCTGTCTCTGAGGTCGCACAGAGTCAGACACGACTGAAGTGACTTAGCAGCAGCAGCAGCTGCAGCAACTTACATGGGGCTTCCTAGGTGGCACAGTGGTAAAGAATCTGCCTGCCAATGCAGGAGATGCAGGAGATGTGAGTTCAATCCCTGGGTCAAGAAGATCCTGGAGTAGGAAATGGTAACCCACTCCAGTCTTCTTGCCTCAAAATTCCATGGAGAGAGGAGCCTGGTGGGGCTGGAGCCCATGGTGTCATGGAGTTGAACACTACTGAGTGACTGAGCATGAGGGACTTAAGCAATCTTTTAAATTGTTTTTTAGCTCTTTTGTAGTTTTCTTTTTATAGTTTCTTCCTCTGGGGCATTCTTTTGTGAATTTATCTATTTCTATCATGGTATACTTTGATTTCCTTCTTTCAATCATTTTTGAAAATACTGTTTGTCTTTGATTTGTGGTTATAATGGTCTTACATAAAACATCTTAGAGATAGAAGAGTCTATTTTACACTAACAGTTTAACTTAAGTGTAATATAAAAATCTATCCTTATACACCCTCCTTTTACATTTTTGATATCACAATTTATATCTTTTCTTTTTTATAGTCACAAATTATTGTAGCTATAGCTATTTTAATACCTTTGTCCTTTAACCTATAGATTTAAGTGGTGAACACACTACCATATTACAGTGTTAGACTTCTGAATCTGACTCTATTCTTAGCTTTACCAGTGTGTTGTATATTTTCATGTTTTCAAGTTAGTATCCTTTCGTTTTTGCTTGAAGAACTTCTTTTAGGATTTCTTATAAGTCAGTTCTAGTGGTAATAAACCCCTTCAGCTTTTGTTTGTTTGGAAATGTCTTTATCTCACTTTCATTTCTGAAGGACAACTTTCCTGGGTAAAGTATACTTAGTTGGCAGTTTCTTTTAGCACCTTGAATATATCCTATTACTTTCTCCTGGCCTGCCAAGTTCTCTGCTGAGAAATCTGCTGATTGCTTTATGAGGGCTCTCTTGTATTAAAAAAACAAACAAACAAAAAAATTTTTTTTCTCTTGCTGCATTTAAAATTCTCTCTTTGTTTTTGATTTTAGACTGTTTTATATTAATGTCTCAGAGAAGGCCATTTTGAATTGAAAATTTGGGATAACCTTTTGACTTTGTGTACTTGGATATCCAAGTCTTTTTTTAGGTTTGGTAAGCCGTCAGCCATTATTTCTTTTTTTTTTTTAATTTTTATTTTTACTATATTTTACTTTACAATACTGTATTGGTTTTGCCATACATTGACATGAATCCACCACAGGTGTACATGAGTTCCCAATCCTGAACCCCACCTCCCACCTCCCACTCCATATCATCTCTCTGGATCATCCCCGTGCACCAGCCCCAAGCATCCCATATCCTGTATTGAACATAGACTGGCGATTCATTTCTTATATGATAGTATACATGTTTCAATGCCATTCTCCCTAATCATCCCACCCTCTCTCTCTTCCTCAGAGTCCAAAAGTCCGTTTTATACATCTGTGTCTCTTTTGCTGTCTTGCATACAGGGTCATCATTACCATCTTTCTAAATTCCATATATATGTGTTAGTATACTGTATTGGTGTTTTTCTTTCTGGCTTACTTCACTCTGTACAATTGGCTCCAGTTTCATCCATCTCATTAGAACTGATTCAAATGTATTCTTTTTAATGGCTGAGTAATACTCCATTGTGTATATGTAGCACAGCTTTCTTATCCATTCATCTGCTGATGGACATCTAGGTTGTTTCCATGTCCTGGCTATTATAAACAGTGCTACTAAATAGATATTTCTCCAAAGAAGACATGCGGATGGCTAACAAACACATGAAAAGATGCTCAACATCACTCATTGTCAGAGAAATGCAAATCAAGACCACAGTGAGGTACCATTTCACACCAGTCAGAATGACTGCAATCCAAAAGTTTGCAAGCAATAAATGCTGGATAGGGTGTGGAGAAAAGGGAACCCTCCTACACTGTTGGTGGGAATGCAAACTAGTACAGCCACTATGGAGAACAGTGTGGAGATTCCTTAAAAAATTGCAAATAGAACTGCCTTATGACCCAGCAATCCCACTGCTGGGCATACACACTGAGGAAACCAGAATTGAAAGAGACACATGCACCCCAATGTTCATTATTTCTTCAAATATGTGTTCTGTTGTTTTCTTCTGAGGCTAAGACAGTGGTGTGCACATACCGAGCTGTGGGGTCCTCTGGCAGGTACTTGTGTATGTGAAGGACAGACACACATGTAGTGGTGGGTGCCAGGGCAGATGGCATGGGCCGGGGCCAACCATGGACTCACTAGCACCTGCAGAGGCCCTGGCTGTTGGCTTGCAGTCATGTGGCTTCTAGGATTCATTGAGGATGCATAGTATTGGAGGCTGGTGATTGGATTCAGGCTGAAGGCATGCAGATACATAGCTGGAGGGTTACTTGCAGGTGAACACAGTGATGCAAGCCAGTGACAGAAGACAGAGACTGATCTGGGCCCACAGGCAGCTGCACTGGTTCTGGCTGTTGGTGTGATCTCCCATGGCCGCCAGGTCTCTCCTTGGGCAATTGCATGCAGTGGAGGCCAGGGATGGGTGTCAGGACTGACACATACAAGTTCATTCAAGGGCTAGCCCCACGTACACACACGGTGATGAGGGCAGCCAGAGAGGTCTAGGCTGGCATCTTGCAATCACATAGCCACAGAAGTCTGGACTAGCTGTCAGTTCAGCTCCTGGGCGCCAGAGGTAGTGGTGGGGGTGGGGAAGGACTCAGGTGGCTGTTCTTAGTTAATGTGAATACCTGTGGGTCAAAGCTAGTGCAGTCTGCAGGGGGTCCATGCAGGCTGCTGGTCATTGGTTTCTTCAGTGTTGAAAGCTGCTGGGTTTACCTGTAGAGCAGGTCACTGTGGACCATGATTGTTTCTGCTGTGTGGCTGCTACTGGAAGCCCCTGCTTCTCTTCCTTGTTCATGTTTGTCTCTTTATCTCTAGCTTTGACAGTCCAGGTGGAAGCAGGATGTTTTGGGCAGCGCCGTAAAAGGCTATGGAAGCTCATGTCTCCCCTTGCTCTTCTTTTTCTGGTGAGAGGAACACTTCCTAGGTGGGAAGTTCGCTGATTGCACTGAGCAGTGCCAGATTAGATGATGCAGGCAAAATTAAGCTGATTTTCTTCCTTACCTGTGCAGTTATTCTCTGGCTTTTTCTTCCACCATGTTGCTAAAGTCTCTTACCTGGACTCCAGAGCTCTCCCAGAGCTGTTTTTGTTCTTGGCTAGCTGTTTCATCACTGATCTTTGTCGGGAGATGAAGACTGGGGTTTCTTACATTGCCATTTTGGTGATAGCACTCTGGGGCTTGTTCTTCATATCATTTCTAGAGATGACAAATTGATTTCATCTGAAGGAAGAGCTGTATTGAAAAAAAAAAAAAACAAGGTTTGATTTGGCTCAGAACAATTCAGTGCTATAATTGGTTAGTGATTTCTGCCTTAGACACATAAGGGTGTATAATACTCATATGTTAACCAGATCATTTAGAGCCTTGGACTAAATGACTTATTTTGTTCCTTAATTTTATTAATTTTTTCATTCTATACATGTTAATGGAAAAGGAACTGGCATCCCACTCCAGTGTTCTTGCCTGGAGAATCCCACGGACCAAGGAGCCTGGAGGGCTAGAGACCATGGGGGGCGCAGAGTCGGACACAACTGAGTGACTCGCACTCACACACACACACATACATGTTAAATTACTTATGTCTATAAGTGTCCCTTCGACATATACTTAGGAGTTAATAAGTGAGTCTATTGTGTCCAAGGCTCCTGTGATTGTTCGCTACCCATTTAGCCTAACGTTACATTAAAGTGCTGCCAGTTCGTGCATTTTAACATCTAAATAGGACTCTTTTCATGAACTGTAAAATTGATATTTTCTAAGGTTTAAATGGCTTTGCCTAATAATCCACAGGGCTGATAATATGTTTATTATAAAATATTGAGAGTTGATATTGTAAGCAGAGTTAATCGATCAGTTCTGGAGGTTTTACAGTTTCCTTTGAGTCCTTTGCTTATTAGGAAAAAAAATTGGGTACAGCATGACTTAATGAACCACGATAAAAAGAGGAAAATTTCAAATAGAAAATTAGGGGTAAAGAGGTGAGTCAACAAGACAGCAAAAGAAGTTAATAAATTTCCAATGACTAACACTGGTGGATTCCAGCGCCACCTGCTGGTGAGAAGAAATGTCTCATTACTGTTTCATGAGTTTGTTGCCCCTTGGGTTGTTCCATGTACCTCATCTAGGTGTGTAGAATTTATTCTCATAAAATTTATTTTTCAATTACTTGAGAAATCAAGCTGTTCTAGTGCCAGCTCATTCTTGTTATAAATTATACAGAAATAGGCTTGAATGGGAAATATTTCTGTAACAAAAATTCTAAAACACAATTTTCCCCCATGTTACATCACAAATATAATGCTACTGTCAGAAGCTAAAGTTGTGGGAGTTAGAAAATGAAATGACAAGGCACTGGCAGGATATATTACATTTGACTGCTCTGAGTTTGGCTTAGCACTTTTGTATTATTTCTTGGATAAATCTAGAATACCTAGAGTGTTCAGGATCTGTCATAAATGATGCTTAGCCTCCCAGCATCACATAACATGCCTAAAGATCTTTGCTTTTTAGAGAATGACTGCTTTAATGGCTATTAATGATGGCAGATGTCCATCTTTAACCTTTTTCCATGTTGGGATGGCTGCAGATGCCAAATTAAGTAAGTAAACATAGGATGATGTAAATATGAGCTGAACACCTGCTTGTATTTCCAGAAAAAAGAAAACCCATTTAAAAAATGATATGTAACAACGTATTTGAGCTATTCTTTAGATTAATTATTTTTATAGGTATAGTGGCTTAGGTTTCAGGCAGGAAGACAACTAAGAACTGGATAATTGTAGCATCTTTATCTCCAGGGATCATAAATAAGATGCACAGTAAGACTGTGTGGATCACAACAAACTAGAAAATTCTTAAAGAGATGGGACTATCTGACCACCTGACCTGCCTCCTGAGAAATCTGTGTGCAGGTTAAGAAGCAACAGAACTGGACACGAAACAACGGACTGGTTCCAAATCGGAAAAGGGGTACGTCAAGGCTGTATATTGTCATCCTGCTTATTTAACTTATATATGCAGAGTACATCATGCAAAATGCCAGGCTGGATGAAGCACAAGGTAGAATCAAGATTGCCAGGAGAAATATCAATAACCTCAGATATGCAGATGACACCACCCTTATGGCAGGAAGTGAAGAAGAACTAGGGAGCCTCTTGATGAAAGTGAAGTTGGAGAATGAAAAAGTTGGCTTAAAACTCAACATTCAGAAAACTAACATCATGGCATCCAGTCCAATCACTTCATGGCAAATAGATGGTGAAGCAATGGAAACAGTGTCAGACTTTATTTTCGGGGGCTCCAAAATCACTGCAGATGGTGACTGTAGCCATGAAATTAAAAGGTGTATGCTACTTGGAAGGAAAGCTATGACCAACCCAGATAGCATATTAAAAAGCAGAGACATTACTTAGTCAGCAAAGGTCTATCTAGTCAAGGCTATAGTTTTTCCAGTAGTCATGTAAGGATGTGAGAGTTGGACTATAAACAAAGCTGACCACTGAAGAACTGATGCTTTTGAACTGTGGTGTTGGAGAAGACTCTTGAGAGTCCCTTGGACTGCAAGGAGATTCAACCAGTTCATCCTAAAGGAAATGAGTCCTGAATATTCATTGGAAGGACTGATGCTGAAGCTGAAGCTCCACCTTTGCGAAAGGTGGCCAGTTAATACAAAAAGCTGACTCATTTGAAAAGATCCTGATGATGGGAAAGATTGAAGGCAGGAGGAGAAGTGGACGACAGAGGATGAGATGGTTGGATGGCATCACTGGCTCGATGGACATGAGTTTGAGTGAACTCTGGGAGTTGGTGATAGACAGGGAAGTCTGGAGTGCGGCAGTCCATGGGGTCTCAAAGACTCAGACACAACTGAGCGGCTGAACTGAACTAAAGCAATTCAGGCAGGTTGAGTTGCTGATTTCTTAGGAAGATTAGTGGCTAAATTTAGTGACCTCAGGAGAGTCATTTGAAGTTTATAATTCTCCAAAATTTTCTGGTGACTTAAGAATTAAGATCTTTCTTTCAAGCTTAATTTGGGTTCTCAAAAGCTTAGGGATTGTTAGCTTCATTGAGGATCTAAGTATTTATACAAAAATGCAATCAAAAGGAATCTGAACTCAGTCTGTCCTCAGTAATGCTGCTGCTTCTTTTTTTTTTTTTCTTCTCTAAGAGGAGAACGCATTAGTTGTTCCAGGGATGGGGTTTCATCTTGATGCTTGAGAAACTAAAGCAAATACAAAAGGGCTGGCATAGTGGCTCTTCCCATTTCTTGACACTGCTACCCTACTGCTTTTCACTTTTCTTATTAAAAACTCATTTTAAAGACATTTTCTCTTCTATTTTGATAGTTTCTAAAACCAGTTTAAGAACCCTTTTAGTGGCACATTATTAGCTTGATGGGAATCATTAGAATATAATTATCAGATTAATTCCCTGGCCATCGACAAAAGAATATGGATAGAAGACACCATGAGATGTTATATAAGTCACAAATGGGTTATTTTATTGATAAATAAGAGTTCATTGAGATAATTGAATGGAAATTGCTTCTAAACTGCACATTTTTATCAGTGGATTTTTATGTCATCCATTATAGCTTCAAAAATTTCCTTTTGATGCACAACAGATTTAATTATAATCCTGTTTTATACTCTTAAATGTGCTGATTTTCTCTTAAAGGAAGACATATACATTTAGGAAGTATATCTATAATTCAAAACCACCATATAGAGGATATTTATAAAGATTATTTGGTATAGATAGGTATCTCAGTGTATAATGCTTCTTCTGATAGAACTCCAAGCATTTTTAAAAAGTCTAATTAATTTATGCAGGAACACTATGCAAAGTGGATACTAAATACTATTAGATCATTTTTCTAATAGAAAAGTTACAACATAAAATTTACGTTCTCTGCCTAAGTTTATATAGTCCAAGGGCATAAAGTATATCAATTTTTAAGTTAAACCACATATTTGCTTCTTATTTTTGTTTTTCATGATGATAATCCTTCCCACTTTAGTTTGTCACTTGTTTATTCAATGATACACTGAGCATCTAATAGTATAGAATACTTCATTATGAAACAAGTAATAATTTCTACTGTTAAAGTATTTACATTTTGGTGGGAAGACAGACATTTTAACATAAGAATTTTAACAGTGAGATAAAGGTTTTATTCCAAAGATAATTAATTATAAAGTTGTGAAAGTAAGACAATTGTAAAAAATGTAAAGTAAAAAAATAAAAGATAATTAATATAATAACCTATGAATAAACACATACTTATGAAACAGTGTAATTAAGGCTCTGACAATGTTTTGCCTCTAGTGGTATGTTCATTTGGTTGAAAACTAACTGCATCTGACTGGGGAATCACTGCACAAACTTTTTTCCAGCTTTGAGAGAGAATTGGTCTAACATCGGAGGTGCATAGGGAGCTGCATTTTGAAGGAGAGGAGGATTTAGTGGGCACAGCAGGGGAAGAGCCAATCCAGTAAGAGAAACCAGTGTGTGTCAGTGCCCAGAGGTGTGTACTGTCTCCTGTGTTCAACGAAGCACATCTATTTCTTTCTGGGTACATGGGAGGAAGACAGGAGGCTGCAGGGGCTGATAGGACACGAAGATGAACACTAATCTGGACCTTGGGGGAATCATTGAAATATTTTTAGATTGTTCATCGTTGGGTTTTCCAAAGAGCACTCTGGACCCTGTTAAACACTGTCCCGACTGCAAGGTATAATAAGACTGTCAGAATGGGCAGCTGGCAGATCTGTTCACAGGACAAAAGCACTCACCTCTGCTTGTAGGACAGATTCACTGGTAAGTGGGTGAATGTGGAGGAGGAGCGCTTCCTTCATCCTGAGTGGCTGTTGAGTACCAGTGTCATCTGCGAGACTGAGAGGAATAGATCTGATGAGAGAGATCGTGATTTGTGCCCATTGTTTGGAGAGGCAGCCAAGACATTTTTCATTTTGCATATTTTTTACCTCACCAATAAAAATACATATCCAATACAATCCTGAGCTTGCATCCAACATTATATGTATTTATCATGACTCAAATACCTATAAATTTTGTGTGTAATGTGCATTACATATAGAAATTGTAAAAGATTGAGATTGAAAAATACCATTGATAGAAATTCTCATATTTTCTTCCAACATTCTACTGATGGCCTTGCAGTTTGCAATTTGGAAACTGCTGCTTTAAAACAAGTCTATAGAAGAGGCCCCCAAGAATAATTATTGAATGAAAAATATAGGGAGGGGAAGGTGGCTGCTCAGCAGTGCCCACACCTAAGAATTTAGTTAAGCATTGAACAGAAGGAAAGGAGACTGACTACAAAGGAGACGGAGATGGTGTGGTCAGAGGCTAAGCAGTCTCACAGAAGCTGAAGAAAGACAATGATTACTGTTTATTGCACCAATCCACACTTTATTAATGAGTGTGAGTTCCGTGGCAGAAACATTCAGAGGGTGAAGGGCTGGAGACTCAGTGTAAAATGAGACGTTGTCCTTGCTTGAGAGTGGCAAGAAGTAAATCAATGATAATATTACAGGGTAATGAGTACTTTAATTAAAAAAACACATATTCTGCATTCTTAAGATGTATGTTAGGGAGGTGAGATGCTTAAGAAAGTTTCTTAGAAAAGGTAGTAGCTGAGGGGAGTTTTGTTGTTGTTGTTGCAGTTGTTGGGCAGGAGTTAGGCAGAGAAAGCTTCAAACATCTGTGACTTTGATCTCGGAGAACACAATTTTCAGTACCATACAAGGAACCATCTTCCTTGCTGTCTGTCATCATCAGGAATACATGCAAGTACTGGCTCATTTATATTCCTAAAGAGTATTCCATTCTTGCAAATTGTTACAGATAACAGTACTCACATTTAAATGAGAAGTTTTAAATACCTTTCTCTATTTATAGCAGAAGGGAAAGAAGTTTCCCCCTCTTCTGCTCCCTGGAGGCGTTCATTAGGGGAAGTTTAATGAAGCAGGCAAACAGGTGCTTTTTATGTGATTCTTATAAAGGGTTGCAACAGTGTCTTTCCCATCCCTCAGCTTCCAACTGGGAGCACACGTCATCCGCTGAGCTAATAGCTCACAGCAGGGCTCTTTCCTGTGTTCCACATAAATATTCAGAGTTTTATTAGCCTCTGCCTGGTGATTGATCATAAGCACAATAGAGAAAAATGAAAAAAAAAAAAAAAACAGAAATGTATGATTTCTGTGTCTTAAATCTAAAGACATTAGTTTTAGCACAGTATGATTTAAGAAATAGACATTGAATTTGGGGTTCATGCTTGAGTTAATAAAAATGCTGCTGATTAATATTAGAGTTTCCTAAATCCCCAATATCCAGGGAGAAATAATTTGTTTGTGGCCCTCTCTCTCTTCCATTGCTTTTAGATCTCTTCCTCTTGCTAACAATTCATAAGTCTGTGGGCATTTATAACCTTTACAACTATTCTTAACAGATCGGACGTTATTTTAACAGTGCATAAACTCTATTGGTATCACTTAAATCAGGAAGTTGACATCTTAATCACTGGGATACTTGCATATGTGTAGAAGGACTGCTTCTTTCTAACATCCAGGGTGGGGCATCACTTTCATCTGTTTCCCGGATTCACTGAAGAAATAACTAGAATGAGGGAAATTAACAAAAATTATTGTCCAATTTAGACAGCAACCTATGATTCAAGTGAGATATTTTTTAGTTACTTGGAATTGACTTGGAAAATTTTCCTAAACAAATTCTACTGGATTACAAAAATGAAGTGGTGTGTAGCTGAGAATTCAGTTTCTCAATAATAGGGGAGCCTGGGATATAGTTACTTTTAGATGTCAGCTATTGCTACCTCATTTCTGGAAAGGAATAGAATCTTCAGTTCAGTTCAGTTCAGTTCAGTTGCTCAGTCGTGTCCGACTCTTTGCGACCCCATGAATCGCAGCACGCCAGGCCTCCCTGTCCATCATCAACTCCCGGAGTTCACTCAGACTCACGTCCGTCGAGTCCATGATGCCATCAAGCCATCTCATCCTCTATCGTCCCCTTCTCCTCCTGCCCCCAATCCCTCCCAGTGTCAGAGTCTTCTAACTCTTCGCATGAGGTGGCCAGAGTACTGGAGTTTCAGCTTTAGCATCATTCCTTCCAAAGAAATCCCAGGGCTAATCTCCTTCAGAATGGACTGGTTGGATCTCCTTGCAGTCCAAGGGACTCTCAAGAGTGTTCTCCAACACCACAGTTCAAAAGCATCAATTCTTCGGCACTCAGCCTTCTTCACAGTCCAACTCTCACATCCATACATGACCACTGGGAAAACCATAGCCTTGACTAGAATCTTTGTAAGAGCAATTACAATCCTGTTGAGTTATGTAAGGGAAGATGAAGCTATGTTGTTGTTGCTTAGTTGCTAAGTCGTGTCCAACTCTTTGCTACACTATGGACTGTAGTCCACCAGGCTCCTCTTTCCATGAATTTCTCCAGGCAAGAATACTGGAGGGGGTTTCCATTTCCTCCTCCAGGGGATTTTCCAGAGCCAGGCATCAAATCTGCGTCTCCTGCATTGCAGGTGGATTCTTTACCACTGAGCCACCAGGGAAGTCCAAGATAAAGCGATGACAAGGTGCAAACACTGAAGAATATCCTTCTCAAATAGTTTAAAGACAAACGTTGTTGAGGCAGGGATATTGAAGGAAGATAATGGATGTTAATCCTCCTAACAAGGGTCAGTGGTGAGCACACAGCATAAATATCAGGCTGTACTTTTTATGCTGTGCTTAGGAATACAGTTTGGCTGTGAAAAAGAGATCCAGAAAAGAAAGGATTAAGTGTTTAAGTTGGACACCTGTTTCTCTGTTTCCTTAAAATGAGGTAGGCAGTCTACTGGTGAGGTGACTCTGTGACATGAAATCCCAAGAAACTCCATTCCTTTGAGCTTACTGCTCAGTCATCCCTGAAATATGGCCCTTGCTCTTGAGGTTAAGAATGACATCTGCAGATGCAGATATCTGATCCGTGTTCCACACAGAAGAAGAAAAGATGAAGGATGGACACACGTACTGATTCCATTCACACATCATTAGCCGTGACTTAGTCGCACTGTGTAATTGGTTGCAAGGCTGACTGAAAAATGTGTGCTACATCCCGGGTGTCATTCTGTCCAGCTGAAAGTCCAGGGTTCTGTTCCTGTAGAAGAAGAGGAAAATGGCCACTGGAAGACAAACAGCAGTCCCTATGCAGCTGCCTCTATGGAGAGGATGTGTTAGTAAACAGAGCTGTGTCTTGCTGTGGACCAGTGCAGTGCATAATCCCCTGGGGATGAGTGCCAGGTTCCAAATTCTCCACCCTCTAGAACCCAGGAGCTCATCCAGCCTCCTCTTTACCCCCACCCAGCCACTGCTGCCAGAGAGAGGGCCTGAGTGTGCGTGTGGGTGTGGCAAGGGTTGGGGTAATGACCTTGCGTCTGCATCACGGGAGCAGCCATCCCTACCCTGGTGTGGCAGTATCGCAGCCACCTCTCACCCTCCGATCCAGGACTCAGGTGCTCAACACGGATGTTGTGATGGGCTTGGCTGTGATGGGTTGGACCGGCAGAGGGATATCCGGGGGAGAGGATGTGCCTGGTTCAACTTGTCTGCCCAGCCAAGGAGAAGCCTGTCAGTCTGGTTGCTGGCAGGAAGCAGACACCGGTTGTGGTCAGGTTCTAATATGTTAGCCCTGGGGTGTGACCTGAGCCTCTGGCAGCGGTGAGGGTCTGCGCTCGCCCTATGAGTGTTCACATTGACCTTGGGGAACACTATTTTCCTGACTCTGTCTTGAGTTTGTCTCTTCTAGTCAGCTCCAGACACTCTCAAGGGATGAGCCACAAAATTAATTTCAGTATTCCTAATATGATTTAAATGCTCTGTTAATGGCATTTAAAACTGGCATTTCATCAAACTATTACATTTAGAATGGATAAACAACAATAGCACAGGGAACTATATCATCTCCTGGGATAAACTATAACAGAAAAAATATTTTAAAAATGTATATATGTGTATGGTCTTCCCAGGTGGCGCTAGTGATAAAGAACCCACCTGCCAATGCAGGAGATATAAGAGATGTGGGTTCCATCCCTGGGTCAGGAAGATTCCCTGGAGAAAGGCATGTCAATCCACTCCAGTATTCTTGCCTGGAGAATCCCATAGACAGAGAAACCTGGTGGGCTACAGTCTATAGGTTCACAGAGTCAGACACTACTGAAGCAACTTAACACACACACATGTATATAAGTGAGTCACTTTGCTGTATAGCAGAAATTAGCACAGCACTATAAATCAAATATACTTCAACAAAAAATAATAGAAAAATAAAAATCTTTCACACAGAGATGAAAAAATGTTAATGTTGTTTACTTAGAATGAAATTAAGTAGAAAGTATAACATCATGACAAATTGGAAGAGGGACTGCAGGATAAGAAAAAAGACTTACATTTTAATGCCTTTACTGGCATTCTCTCCCCTACCTTGACCTCTGCTTTTTTAAATAGGAAACTCCTCATTTTAAATTTTCACTTGGCCCTACATATCATGTAGGTGAGTTACCCTACTGAAATATAAGAAAATTTTGCTTTTGAAAATTTGAAGGCAAGTTTGTAAAATTTCATGAAGAGATTAATTAGAACAGCTACCCTTTGGCTGTGCCCGTCTTAACAGGTGTCAAACGAGATTATATGTTCACCTTCATTTCATTACCTATTTAGCCATTCACCATCCATAGCCAGTTGAGACAGTCTCATTAATGCCAATAAGACTTATGTGCAGATCAATTTGATATTAGTATTAGATGCAAAATAGCCTCGTCAATAAATCAGTGTATACTGCCTCAATAACCACAATGAAATTTTCAGTATTTCTGATATAGATTTATCTCTTTTTATTATATTAAAGAAATACTGAAGATCTTCTGTTTTCCTAAGTGGTTTTGAGTAATTGCACCATTTCCTACCTCTTTCTAATTCTGACAGTTCCCGTACATATAAAAGGAAAAGACAATTTCTGCTCTAAAAGATGAGATTATATAAATGAATTTATTCTCTGGTTTTCCTTGGGCTATGGCCCACCTACTCAGGGTTCTATTTATAAAGCTAGCTTTGCATGTAATTTGGTTGCCTAATGAAATGGCAGTGAGTAACAAGTGATCCCACTGTAGAATAATCATGTATAAGATGGATGAAATAGAATGATTGGTTACAAGACTCTCCTGCCCTATTGTCCCGCTGGGTAATACATCTTAACTTCTCCCGAAGCATGCTGTACCACTGGTATGCTGCACATTTTCAGTTCTTGCAAAATACACCCATGTGGCCGTCCTAGGCTGAGGATGTTTCCTAAGGAAAGAACAACTGACAAGATACATTTTTAGCCACAATACAGCTCCTTGAAGGTTGCAATATGTCAAAACACCCTGTGATATGATGGCATGGTGAGGCGCCACTGCCGATGTTTGACATCGTATTACTTCTATTTCCATTGAGGAGAAACATTTTAGTGCCATAACAAACCAGCCGTCCACATTCACACCACAGGTAAAGTCGGAGGCTGAGCAGTTGGAAGAGATAAGTAAAGATTAAGTTTTGCTCATTTTAATAAGCTAGAGGTAAAGTTTTGGTGCATAAATTAGTTTCCTTATTCAGAAAATCTGGCAAGGGCTTAATACATATTAGGTTCTATTCTAGAGAGTGGCAGTGACAAGGACAAAAATCCTACCCTCATGGAGCTTTAGTTCTCATGAATATGTAAAAGCATACGTAACTAGTTAAGGAAGGTTAGAAATTGTACAGAATAGAACTTATTTCTTTTTCTACCTTTTTTATGAATCAGACTCTGGGAATACTTGAGCTCTAGGACAAAATGAGCTGAAGTTTGACTCCTGGCTCTTTCTCTTAAAAGCTGTGGTTTCTGGTAAGGAGCTTGAAGCCTCTGAGCCTCGATTCAGATATCTGTAGGACAGGGCAAAAGTAGTTGACTGCAATAGGACTCAATAACAAAAAGCTTGGAAAGCATGTGGCTAGTGCCTGAAGCATAGTTGATACCCAGTCATTATAATATGTATATTGATTATACATATATGATAGCATATTATTTAATTATTTCCCTGATGCTGGGAAAGATTGGGGGCAGGAGGAGAAGGAGGCAACTGAGGACAAGATGACTGGATGGTATCACTGACACAATGGACATGAGTTTGAGCAAACTCTGGGAGATAGTGAAGATCAGAGAAGCCTGGCATGCTTCAGTTTATGGGGTCACAAAGAGTCAGACACGACTGAGCAACTGAACGACAAACTCACAGAAGACTTTGATCAGGAAGCTGGGCCTCTAGCTTTGTTCTGTAGAAGGTCAGTGAATTAAGATTGCTATATGGCATTGCTTCTCAAACTTTAATATACATGAAATTTCATGGGGATATTGTTCTAATGCAGGTTCCTATAAAGTAGATCTAGAGAGCCTGGCATTTCTAAGAAGCTCAGAGGTAATGCATGTGCTGTGGCTACTGCTCTGTGGATCATTCTTAGGTAGCAACATTGTAAAGCACCTTGATTTGACAATGATAAGAGAAATAGTAAGACCTGGCACTATCGGTTGATGTGAAGCACAGTGCGTGCCTCCAAACAATAGGGGATATCAGCGACCTCAGTTGTGAGGTATTAATAACACCAAAGGACAGTAAGCGAGATGCCTCATTTATTGTAATAAGTGTGTCTATGTGAGTGGTGGAGTATGTAGAAGATTCACGGTCATGGGAACAGATATCGCTGCCCTCTGGCTTCTGCCTCTGAAGCATTGTCCTGTGCTTGGAGCACAGTAGTGAATTTGAACTTACTGGGATAAGGGCTTCCAAGCTTTTCCATTTGGTTTGCCCTACTAGAAGCAAATATAAAACTGAAATTTTATTATCATCTCAGTATCTATAAGATATAAAAATGGAATTTTATTTTCATCTCAGTATCTATAAGAATGTATAAAACACATCGGTATATCTCAGTCAAGCATCCATATAGTAAAAAATACTGAATATAAATGTGTAGCAAGACCCAACTATCCCAATTCCCATGTATACCACAGAGAATTGAAAGCATATGTTCATACAAAAATTTGCAGACAAATGTCTATAACAGCATAATCATATTAGTCCCAGAGTGGAAGCAATCCAGATGTCCATCAACTGGTGAAGGGATAAACAAAATTTGGTATATTCATACAATAGAATATTATTCAGCCAAAGAAAGGAATTAAATACTGTATGGCTGAACTCTGAAAACACTGTGGTAAGCTAGACACAAAAGGCCATGTATTATGTGATTTAATTTATATAAATTCTGAAAAAGGCAAATCCATAGAGACAGAAAAAAGATTAATGGTTGGGAGGGGCTGTGAGAGGGGAGAAAGTAGAATGACTGCTAATGGGCAGGAGTTTCTTTTTTGAGGTGATAAAAATCTGGAATTAGATCATGATGATGGTTATGGAACTCTTTGAATATACTAATAATCACTGAATTTCATACCTTAAATGGTGAATTTTATGAAATGTGAATTATATATCAATAAAAAATGCCCAAAGTAAAAGAATATCAAATGCCAAATGCCTCAACAACTGGAGACCCACAGATAAAATACTTGGACTTAACTCATATTCTCTAATTCTGATTTGAAGGACCCAGTTTAATTATATATGTTAATGGTAGGTTGAAAACACAAATAAATACATTGTGATTCCTCAACTAAAGCAGTGTGAGGTCTGTTTTCCCACTTCTTGATGCTGGAAATGTCTCTTGGCTTGGCATGCCCTGTGCAATAGAATGTGGTAGAGATTGATATGTGAGAGTTCCAAGCCAGGGCCTCAGGAGAAACTGTGCTTCCGCTCTTGTTTTCTTGGATAACTACTGGCATGTGACCAAGCATGAGAAAGAGCATTAGGAGAAGAGTCTTAGTTTTCCCAACCATCCCAGCTGTCTTACCAAAATGGGATCAGCAGAGACAAACTTTCCATGCGAAACCCAGTTCAAACTGCCTGTCCATGGAATCTTGAGCAAATAAATGGTTGCTATGGTTGCTGTTTGAAAACACTCAGTTCTGGGTCATTAGTAACATAGCAAATTCCTATTTGATGGGATGACTATCATTTCTTAATAGGAGTTTGCTGTTGACCATACTGAAAAATAAGACAGACTAAGATATCTGGTAGCATCTGATCAGACTTTTCTTTATATCTTCTTTATATCCTCCTTTTTCTCTCCAACCTTGGTTTTGTAAGAGGTTTCTAGCTCCATCTTCTTCTGATTGAATAAAGGCCTGACCTCTAAAAGAGCACAGTGTTTTTAAGAGATTTCATGGGATAGTTCCAAATGGGCACCTGGCCTAATGCCAGAGAGAAGGATCTTGACTGAAAGACCTGGAGGTCATTCCTTTTCTGCTCCCTGTTTACTAGAATTTCATTTGAGAGCCTGGCTCTATAAGATGCCAACTAGCTAGTAACAAAGTGATTTCTAAGTTTATTTTAGGCAGTTATTTCCATACATACTAATATTTGCAGGCTGACAATGTATAAAAGCAGTCTCAGTAACTTATAGGTCTCAACTTTTGGTTTAGCCATTAAGGTCTGCAGAGCAGTATTCCCTAGTTCTTGGAGCATTCAGTAGGTACTACTATAATGCCCATCACTGTTGCCATTGCTAAAAGTAGGTATTTTGTGAGTGCTTGGTACTATAATGAACCTTATCTACATCCAAGCTAGTCTCCAAATACATCTATCATTGGTAATATTCAACTTTATGCAATGTATATAATTCCTTATCTTCAATGACAAATATATGAAATAATGATTCATATATAATTATGTAAGTTATATAATTACTCAATCTTAAAAATATTTATTGACTGACTACCAAGTTTGGCAATTTTCTAAATTTTCTAGACACAGGGGATACAGTAATGAATAAAAAGTTACTGATTTTCTGAGGAATATACTCTAGTTGTGAGTGGAAGGGGATTACATATTAAATCTGTAGGTTAGAAGATATGCCAGATAATAAATATTATGGAGAAAAATAAAACTGAGGTCTAGAGAGGACTGTTGGTATGATATTATAGTTTTAAATGAAGAAAAAAATTATGATGCAGGCTTACAAAAACCTTGACCAACCTAGTTGGAGTCTCTGGAGCAAATACAGTCTGTCAGAGTTGTCCCACTTCAGGCCAAAGTGACCCTGCTTTGCTTAGTCATTGAATGCAGGTGAAGTTGAAGTAGATCCTAAGGGAGTGACAACTTCAAGCTGCCCACCAACCACACTATCTACATTTGGGCCACACTTTCCTCATTAAATGGGATCCTGATTGTGCATCTTCGTGTTTACCCCATGAATCAGTAGAGCATTTGGGCAAAAGAGTAATGAAACATGACTGGTATCATAAAACAACACAATGGCTTTAGTGCTGTGAATAACTGTAAGAAGGAGGCAAAGAAGCCGAGAGAGGGAGACAGGGTAGAACTGTTTCATATGGGCAAGATGTGATTAGGGCTTGTATCAAGGGAGTAGCAACAGTGGTGGTCCAAGGTGTAAAGTTATCAGTTCAGTTCAGTTCAGTCACTCAGTCATGTCCGACTCTTTGCAACCCCATGAACTGCAGCATGCCAAGCCTCCCTGTCCATTACCAACTCCAAGTCAACCCAAACCCACGTCCATTGAGTCAGTGATGCCATCCAACCTTCTGTCATCCCCTTCTCCTCCCACCCACAATCCCTCCCAGCATCAGGGTCTTTTCAAGTGAGTCAGCTCTTTGCATCAGGTGGCCAAAGTATTGGAGTTTCAGCTTCAACATCAGTCCTTCCAGTGAACACCCAGGACTGATCTCCTTTAGGATGGGCTGGTTGGATCTCCTTGCAGTCCAAGGGACTCTCAATAGTCTTCTCCAGCACCACAGTTCAAAAGCATCAATTCTTTGGCATTCATCTTTCTTTACAGTCCAACTCTCACATCCATACCTGACCACTGAAAAAACCATAGCCTTGACTAGATGGACCTTTGTTGACAGTAATGTCTCACTTTTTAATATGCTGTCTAGGTTGGTCATAACTTTCCTTCCAAGGAGTAAGCGTCTTTTAATTTCATGTCTGCAATCACCATCTGCTGTGATTTTGGAGCCCCCCAAAATAGTCAGCCACTGTTTGCACTGTTTCCCCATCTATTTGCCATGAAGTGAAGGGCCCAGATGCCATGATCTTCGTTTTCTGAATGTTGAGCTTTAAACCAACCTTTTCACTCTCCTCCTTCACTTTTATCAAGAGGCTCTTTAGTTCTTCTTCACTTTCTACCTTAAGGGTGGTGTCATCTGCATATCTGAGGTTATTGATATTTCTCCTGGCAATCTTGATTCCAGCTTGTGCTTCCTCCAGCCCAGCGTTTCTCATGATGTATTCTGCATATAAGTTAAATAAGCAGGGTGGCAATATACAGTCTTGACATATTCCTTTTCCTATTAGGAACCAGTCTGTTGTTCCGTGTCCAGTTCTAACTGTTGCTTCCTTACCTGCATATAGGTTTCTCAAGAGGCAGGTCAGGTGGTCTGGTATTCCCATCTCTTTCAGAATTTTCCACAGTGTATTGTGATCCACACAGTCAAAGGCTTTGGCATAGTCAATAAAGCAGAAATAGATGTTTTTCTGGAGCTCTCTTGCTTTTTCGATGATCCAGTGGATGTAATGGATGCTAAAGTTTGTGCTGACAGCATTCACTGACAAATGTCAGATATGCGAAAAGAAAGCAATCAAAAATAACTTAAACTTTGAAGTGCTGAACAAGTGGAAAATGCAGTTTCCTTTACTGAGATTAGCAAGTTTATGAGAGGGATATTGGAAATTCTGTTTGGGACACATTAAATTTGTGACTTCCATACTATGTCAGAGTACAAATGTTGAGTAAGTAGTTGGATATACAAATCTGCAGATCAGGGCATAACTGTACGCTGCAGATGTCAGTTTTGGAGTCATTAGCATATAGATGATAATTAAAGGATGATTGACTGAATCAAGTTAGTGAGTGCAGATAGAAAAGAGAAGTACGAGGCTGGAGCCTGGGGTGAAGCACTACATAATGGTTTATGGAGATGAGGAAGAATTAGCAATGGAGCCTCAAAAGGAGAGTCCACGTTAGTAGTAAAATATCTAGGTCAGAGGAAGATCCTGAGAATCAAACAAAATGGTTTCAAAGAGGAATTGTCAGCTTTGTCAAATGTTACTCATAGGTCAAATTCCAAAGTCATTTTCTATGTAAATAAAACTACTAAAATCTGTATGAAAGAAGAACAAAGCTGGAGACTTTATTTCCTGATTACAAAGCTATAGTAATCAAAACAGCATTGTACTTTCATTAAAACAGACACACAGGATAATAGAACAGACTTGAGAGCCCAAAATAAACCCATGTGTAAATTGTTAACTAATATTTGACAAGAGAGCCAAGTACACTCAATGAGGAAACGATGATCTCTTCATTAAATGGTGCTGGGAAAACTGGGTATTTACATACAAAAGAATTAAACTGGCTCCCTGTATTATACCACTCACAAAAATAACTCAAAATGGATGAAAGGCATAAATGTAAAACCTGAAACTATAAACTTCTAGAAGAAATCATAGGGGAAATCCCCTTGAAATTAGTCTAGTAATCTAGTGCTTTTGGTGTATGACAAATACAGAAATAGACAAAAATAAACACCAAAATAAACATACAGGATTGCATCAAGCTAAGGGCTTCTGCATAGCAAAATAATCAATCAACAAAATGAATAGGCACCCTTCCAAATGGGAGAAATATCTGCAAATCATTTATCTGATAATGGGTTAATATTCAAAATATATGAGGAACACATACAACTCATAGAAAAAAAATATCCTGATTAAAAAATGGGCAGAGAAATGGAACACATATTACAAATGGCCAACAGTTATATGACAAGGTGTTTAAGAATTGATGCTTTTGAACTGTGGTGTTGGAGAAGACTCTTGAGAGTCCCTTGGACTGCAAGGAGATCAGTCCTGGGTATTCTTTGGAAGGACTGATGCTAAAGCTGAAACTCCTATACTTTGGCCACCTTATGTGAAGAGTTGACTCATTGGAAAAGACCCTGATGCTGGGAGGGATTGAGGGAAGGAGAAGGGGATGACAGAGGATGAGATGGCTGGATGGCATCACCGACTCGATGGACATGAGTTTGAGTGAACTCCGGGAGTTGATGATAGACAGGGAGGCCTGACGTGCTGCAGTTCATGGGATTGCAAAGAGTTGGACATGACTGAGCGACTGAAATGAACTGAATCGAATCCTTGGGGAAATGCAAATCAAAACCACAAGGAGATATCACTTCATGTATAGTAGGATGGCTGTTGTCAAAAAGGTAAGAGACAAGTGATGGGGGATATGAGAGAAATAGGAATTCTTAGGGGCTATTAGTGGGAATGTAAATTGGTACAGCCTCTATGAAAAACTGTAAGGGTCTTCAAATAATTAAAAATTGAATTACTATATGATCCAGCAATCTAGGTATATATCCAAAAGAAATAAAATCCCTACCTTGAAGAGATTTCTGCACCCGCATGTTTATTGCAGCATATTTACCATGGCCAAGATATGGAAACAACTTAACTGTCTATGAATGAATAGGTAAAGAAAGTGTGGCATATATATATAATGGAATATAGTCTGTCTCTTTTAGTTGCTCAGTTGTGCCCGACTCCTTGTGACCCCATGGACTGCAGCCCACCAGGCTCCTCAGCCCATGGGACTTTCCAGGCAAGGATACTGGAGTGGTTTGCCATTTCCTTCTCCATAATGGAATATAATCCTGCCATTAAAAAGGAAATCCTGCCATTTGCAACAACATGGATAAACTTTGAGAGAACAATGCTAAGTGAAATAAATCAGAAAAAGACATAATGCATGATCTCCTAGAGATGAATTCTTAAAAAATGAACTAAAAAAAAAAACAAAAAAAACAAATTGGTGAGTGCCAGAGGTGAGGAGAGGGTGGTAAGGGAAATGGGTGAAGGTTGTTAAAGGATACAAACTTCCACTTATAAGGTGAATAAATTCTGGAGATCTACTCTATAACATGGTAACTATACAGCAGTTAAAAATACTGTATTATTTGAGTTGCTAGGAGGGATGGCAGAGTGGTGAAGAATCTGCCTGCTAAGCAAGAGACTCGGGTTGGATCCCCGGTTTAGGAAGAAATCCTGGAGAAGTAAATGGCAATCCACTCTGATATTTTTGCCTGGGAAATCCCATGGACAGAGGAGCCTGGTGGCGTACAATCCACAGGGTTTCAAAGAGTCAGGCATGACTTGACAACTAAACAACAAGAGGGCTTAAAATTTCTCAGCACACAAAAGGAGTAACTATGTGAGGTTATGAATTAATGGATATGGTAATTAATTTTACTGTTGTAATCTTTTTGCGATATATACGTAAATCAAATCCTCATGTGGTACACTGAGAATTTACAAAATGCAGTGTGTCAATTATATCTCAAAAAAGCTGGAAAAAGTATTTCTTGCTAGGTCAGATGTAATGATCAAAAAATTTACCACTGGATTGAACAACATGGGTGTTATTTGGAGACTGAAAAAAGTTTCAGTGGAGTGGTGGGACATAAACATCTGTTTAAATGGGTTCAAGAAAGAATGTAAGCAGAAGGCATTAACAGCATAACAGAATTCTCTGGGGGAGATTTACTATAAAGGATAGAAGAAAAAGAAGGCAACAGGTAAGGAAAATGTGGGTCAGAAACCATTTTTTTTTTTTTTTTTGCAGTGAGAGATATTTCAACACATTTATACGTCATGGAATGACCAGGTAGAGAGGAACAAATTGAAGATGCAGAAGGGACAAAGAACAATTGCAAGAGTGGTATAGTTGATTTGGGGGGAAGGGGTGGAGCTAGGACTGAACACACAGGGGAAGAATCCTGAAGTGAGCACTGCCAGTTCCCCTGTAATGTCAAGAAGGTACTCGAGGTTTATAAACACAGACGTGGATTGGTTAGCAATGATGCTAATGGGACTTTGTGAAGGTTTGCTAATTGATTTCCCTCTTTTTCCTCCATGAAATTGGGAACTGTGTCACCAGTGAGGATGAGGATTATGGGAAGGAGGTTTGGGAAGTTGAGAGAAGGAATGGTATAAAATTGTTTTCTAGGAAGTAGACAAACTGTGGTTAAATAATTGTTGAATTAGGTGTTTTAAAATGACTGACTAGAAAAACAAGGATATAGTGGCCAGTGAGTAAGATGCTGGAAACTAAGACATAGAGGTTATGTTTACTGGTAATAACAAAGTTTAGATTGCATCAAGTGTGTGAAACTGGATGTAAAGCCCTTTGGAAGGGCACAAGTCAATTTATGACTAGGTGGTTTGCAGGATATTAAAATAACATCAAGAAATATGAGAATATTCTTGCATGTGTGTGCAAGCTCTGTCATGTCTGACTCTTTGCAACCCTATGAACTGTAGCCCACCAGGCTCCTCGGTCCATGGATTCTCCAGCAAGAGTACTGGAGTGGGATGCCATTTTCTCTTCCTGGGGATCTCCCCAAACCCAGGGATCAAACCATGTCTCCTGCATTGGCAGTCAAGTTCTTTATCGCTTAGCCACCAGGAAAGCACAAGAATATTTTTGGAAGGTATGAAAGTGATTGTGGAGCTTGTCAAGGAATAAGGACAGGTCACCTTAATGGTAGAGTTTGAAAGGATAAAATTAAAACCATGGGTTTTAGGGAAGAGAAAGTGCAAAGGTTTGAAAATGGATACAAGGAAATCAGGATGACAACTACCCACTTCCTGGGGTGTGAAAGGAAGACACTTCATTTGAGAGGGCTCAGGTGAAGCAATGTCTTTGGGAGAGAGTCAGGTTTCAGACAAGGCAAGCAGGTAAGGGGTTTTCCAAAGATGCTGCAGGTACAGGAGGCTTTGTCAAGAATGGACCTAATCTACTGAAGTTTCCCAAGTTGGAGAGTAGATGGTAGTCCTGGGAATGAGGGATGTCCTGAGCATTGCGGTTTCTTTTGAAGCCTGGCATAAACGGAGGTACAGGGAATAATGAGGGAGAGCTGCTGGGTCTTCTGAGAACAAGCTTGAATATCAAAGTTTTTTGACACCCTCAAATTAAGAGGAAACAAAACTTGGTCTGCTGCCTCTAATGTGGTACTTACTTTGTGCTACACAAATGAGAGAGCCAACTGTGACAGAACCCATTTATGTATGTTCTTTCTCTCCTCAACTCAGTGTGTTTTTTGTAATTTTTCTGTGTTTTTCCAAAATATATTTGAAAGAAATGCTTGTAGAACTTAAACTAGTCCTTACATTATAAATCAAGCGCTGTGTTAAACCAAATATCATTAATGTCTAATAAAAAGGGCTTTTACCAAAACCAGAGGCCTTGGGTGCTGTACACATGTACACATACACTTGTTTGTCTTCACACACACACATACTGGGTAAACTGTGGACTGTCTTTTTGCCTAACTTATTCAGAATTGAAGTGATATTTTCATCCTGTGTTAATGCCCAACAGGAATCATGTCCTCCTAGTATACTCACATGATGCCCTATGTTTTCCTTTAATAATTTTCTTTCAAAATGTGAAATTATTGCTTGTGTGTGAATCTGAGACAAAGAGACTCTGTGTGAGGTGAGAGGCAGGTAGAAGGGGGATTCATTTAATGTCTGTCTCATCAGAATATGAACTGTGCTAGGGCAAGTGGAGATTGATCAGTATGCCTAGGCATAGCATATTGCCTAGCACATAGTAGATACTCAACAATATTTGGTTGACTAAGTGAAAAATGTTATTAAATTCTGTTGTGCCTTTCACAAAATGTCATTTTATAGTGTTTCTGTAGCTTTTATGAGTGGAATGAATGGCATTGTTCTGTCTTGATCTTTTGGAGTTACTATAACAAAATATCACAGATTAGGCAGCTTATAAGCAACAGAAATGAATTTTTCACAGTCTGGAAGCTGGGAAGTCCTCCAAGATAAGGCTCAGGGAGATTCAGTGCCAGATGAGGACCTGCTTTCTGCTGCATTTCTGCTGTGTCCTCATTTTGTGAAAGAGGAGAGGTGTTATCTCCCGTCCTTTTGTAAAGACTCTAATGCAGCTTATGAACTTGATCCTCATGACCCAGTTCAGTTCAGTTCAGTACGTCGCTCAGTCATGTCTGACTATTTGCGACCCCATGAATCGCAGCACGCCAGGCCTCCCTGTCCATCACCAACTCCCAGAGTTCACTCAGACTCACGTCCATCGAGTCGGTGATACCATCCAGCCATCTCATCCTCTGTCATCCCTTTCTCCTCCTGCCCCCAATCCCTCCCAGCATCAGAGTCTTTTCCAATGAGTCAACTCTTCACATGAGGTGGCCAGAGTACTGGAGTTTCAGCTTCAGCATCATTCCTTCCAAAGAAATCCCAGGGCTGATCTCCTTCAGAAGGGACTGGATGGATCTCCTTGCAGTCCAAGGGACTCTCAAGACCCAGTCACCTCCCAAAGATCCCACCTCAGAGAACCATCAGCCAGAAATTAGATTTTCAACAAGTGAGTTTTCAGAGGTCATAAATATTCAATCAATAGCATCGCCCAAGTATATTTTGGTATCATCTTGCTTATAATTGTATTAATGGGAAACAGAAGCTTTGATTTTAATTAACAAGAGAAGTAATCATAAAAGATAACAGGTGTTTATTATATCTAGACATTATTCTGAGCATTTGTAGTGATTAATTTGATTCTTTGACAGCCCCAAGAGGTAGTTACTGTTATTATCCCTTTTTACATATGAGAAAACTGACACCTAAATATTAAGATTTAAGCTGTTGTAAAATGACTGGACATTGAAACCCAGACAGATCTGGACCTTTATTGCACCTGCTCTTATCTGCTTTGTTACAGTGCTTCTGAATGATAATTTTTAACATATTTAATTTTCTTCTAATTTATATTTCAACCACTATTAAAAATAATGGAGAAAGATGACTATTACATAAGAAGATTATTATTAGCATAGAACTAATTTGAATACTCATTAATTCATTGCATTAAACATAGCATAATGTCTTTGCCCAAAGCTAAGGAAAATAGATTTGTTGTGAAAGGACAAATGCCACTGTAAATTTTTATTATAAAGTTTGCAGATGGATGATGATTCTTTGTCATTCTAATAATTCTTTCTGTAATTACAGTAAAATAACTTTTTTCAGACAAGTGCTTCCACACATTTTCAATTTTTTTCATCTCTTATCTTTTCATAGATGGTGATGCTTGAAATTCTATAATGACTTTCTATTTTTTCATAATTAGACCATGAAAGAATGAAGAATTATATATGATATCCTAATGAAACAATTTCTATTATATTTAAAGTTTAGATTATTCTAATTAGAGAAAATGACAGTAAGATGCAGTTTAAATTAAAAAATATATGCATCATTTAAACATCTGGTCCCCATTAGCCTATACATTTTATATTCTTTGTTACATCAGAAAAAATCATATAAATTTAAAATGAATGTTTATAATACATAAATAATCATAATTCAGATACCATCATATACATCTTTGAATAAAAATATTTTCATAGTATAATTTTATAAATTTTTTCATGAAGATATTAATACTTCTAAAAAAAGATTTCTTGGCTAACTCTTCCTACTTCAGCCATTTTCTCATTCTCCTTTGCAGGCTTCATATGTCTCTACTCAAATGTTCTATATAAATGAAATTCCTGAAGACTATCCTACATCTTCTTTATCAAGCCATATTGTGAAAACTCAAATGCCTTCAAAATCAGCAGATACTGCAAATGTGTTAAAATGGCTTAAGTGAGGGAAAATTATTGAATTGGAAAATTCATGCAATATCTAAATATTGATACTTTAAGTTCAGAAAAATTTAAAACATTTGGCTGGTAAAATTGAAAAATTTTTAAAAAAGGAATCCTCACTGTTGGCTTGATTCAGCTCATTGAGGGCCCTGTTCTCTACTCCATCCCTTTAGTACATCTCATTTATGCCTCTGGCCTTATTTACCATCTGACTGTTGACTCTCAAATTTCTAGACCTTTTCCTATATTTTAATATCCATTTGCCTGTTTGACATTTCAAAGAAGGTATCCTGTGTTCAACGTATCTCAGACCTATTTACAAATCTAGTTTTCTCCACATGTTCCACAAATTGGCTCCCATTTACTAAGTTGCACAAATAAGACATCATTAAAAAGTCTGCAAATAATTGGTGAAGATGTGGCAGTTTCTCAAAAAAATAAAAACAGAGTTACCATATGACCCCGAAATTCAACTCCTAGGTGTATATCTAGCTGCTACTGCTACTCCTAAGTCATATCAGTCGTGTCCAACTCTGTGCGACCCCATGGATGGCAGCCCACCAGGCTCCCCCGTCCCTGGGATTCTCCAGGCAAGAATACTGGAGTGGGTTGCCATTTCCATCTCCAGTGCATGAAAGTGAAAAGTGAAAGTGAAGTCGCTCAAGTCGTGCCCGACTCTTAGCGACCCCATGGACTGCAGCCTACCAGGCTCCTCTGTCCATGGGGTTTTCCAGGCAAGAGTACTGGAGTGGGTTGCCATTGCCTTCTCCAAGACGGGCCTAATTCCGTGGCCCCAGCCCTTGCCTTTGGCAATGGTTCACACCCTGAAGAGTGGCTTCCCTCTGGATCCTAACAAATCCACCTCTTATCGCTTTGTCTCTCAATGAATTTTTTTTTTTTATTTTTATTTTTTATTTTTTTATTTTTTTTTAATTATTATTATTTTTATTTTTTTTAATTTTAAAATCTTTAATTCTTACATGTGTTCCCAAACATGAACCCCCCTCCCACCTCCCTCCCCATAACATCTCTGTGGGTCATCCCCATGCACCAGCCCCAAGCATGCTGTATCCTGCGTCAGACATAGACTAGCGATTCAATTCTTACATGATAGTATACATGATAGAATGCCATTCTCCCATATCATCCCACCCTCTCCCTCTCCCTCTGAGTCCAAAAGTCCGTTATAGACAGCTGCGTCTTTTTCCTGTCTTGCATACAGGGTCGTCATTGCCATCTTTCTAAATTCCGTATATATGTGTTAGTATACTGTATTGGTGTTTTTCTTTCTGGCTTACTTCACTCTGTATAATCGGCTCCAGTTTCGTCCATCTCATCAGAACTGATTCAAATGAATTCTTTTTAACGGCTGAGTAATACTCCATTGTGTATATGTACCACAGCTTTCTTATCCATTCATCTGCTGATGGACATCTAGGTTGTTTCCATGTCCTGGCTATTATAAACAGTGCTGCGATGAACATTGGGGTACATGTGTCTCTTTCAATTCCGGTTCCCTCGGTGTGTATGCCCAGCAGTGGGATTGCTGGGTCATAAGGGAGTTCTATTTGCAATTTTGTAAGGAATCTCCACACTGTTCTCCATAGTGGCTGTACTAGTTTGCATTCCCACCAACAGTGTAGGAGGGTTTTCAATGAGACATCAGGGCCTGAGTTTCATTAGTTTTGGCTGAGCTTGAGTCCCGGGAGAGAGCTGAAGGACAGGAGGAAAAAGCAGTGGGAAAAACGTGCCAAGGAATCCCCTTCATAGCCCGCCGGAAAATTTGCTAAATATCTGACCAGTGCTCACAATTTCATTGGTCTGATCCTTGGCACAGAGAAGAGAAAGGACAGAAGAACCCCCACTGGGTTGTGTAACAGCTAATGGGGCTCAGCAGATAGCACCTTTGGGACATGCTGGGGAGTAGCCTCTCCAGAGTCCCTCAATTGTGCCCCCTGCTGCCCGCCTGTTTGCAGGAAGTTCGAGGGAACAAGAAACGAGAGATTGTAAAGGAATTAAGATTTTGTTAGGCATGTCCCTCCAGCGAAGACCTCTTACCTTCACTGGAGGTCTTCTGGGATCTGAGACTGGGCCACATGAGCTTTCTGCTGAGTTTGTTTTTCGCTGTCCTGGTTTCCAGCAAAATGGGCCTTCCCCTGTGCTGGATTTTCTTCACGTTCCGCCTCTACCACGGGAGCTTCGCTGAGTTGGGCTCCTGCTGTGCCTGGCCTCTTCCACGTGGAGGTTGTTTCAGCCAGGTTATATTCGAGTCACAGCACCATAGATGTCATGCGAGTGTATGTTCCTTGGTTCTTTGTCTTGTCACAACAAAGATTTGGAGCAATGGACATTAAAGCCCTTGGCGCGTCACAGCAGTGTATCTAGACAAACATATAATTTAAAAATATATATGCATCCCTATGTTCAGTTCAGTTCAGTCACTCAGTCGTGTCTGACTCTTTGTGACCCCATGAATTGCAGCATGCCAGGCCTCCCTGTCCATCACCAACTCCTGGCACTCAAACTCATGTCCATCGAGTCAGTGATGCCATCCAGCCATCTCATCCTCTGTCGTCCCCTTCTCCTCCTGCCCCCAATCCCTCCCAGCATCAGAGTCTTTTCCAATGAGTCAACACTTCACATGAGGTGGCCAAAGTACTGGAGTTTCAGCTTTAGCATCATTCCTTCCAAAGAAATCCCAGGGCTGATCTCCTTTAGAATGGACTGGTTGGTTCTCCTTGCAGTCCAAGGGACTCTCTGGAGTCTTCTCCAACACCACAGTTCAAAAGCATCAATTCTTTGGTGCTCAGCTTTCCTCACAGTCTAACTTTCACATCCATACATGACCACTGAAAAAACCATAGCCTTGATAAGACGGACCTTTGTTGGCAAAGTAATGTCTCTGCTTTTTAATATGCTATCTAGGTTGGTCATAACTTTCCCTCCACGGAGTAAGGGTCTTTTAATGTCATGGCTGCAGTCACCATCTGCAGTGGTTTTGGAGATCCCAAAATAAAGTCTGACACTGTTTCCACTGTCTCCCCATCTATACCCCATGAAGTGATGGGACCAGATGCCATGATCTTCATTTTCTGAATGTTGAGCTTTAAGCCAACTTTTTCACTCTCCTCTTTCACTTTCATCAAGAGGCTTTTTAGTTTCTCTTCACTTTCTGCCATTAGGGTGGTGTTATCTGCATATCTGAGGTTATTGATATTTCTCCCAGCAGTCTTGATTCCAGCCTGTGCTTCTTCCATCCCAGCATTTCTCATGATGTACTCTGCGTATAAGTTAAATAAGCAGGGTGACAATATACAGCCTTGATATGCTCCTTTTCCTATTTGGAACCAGTCTATTGTTCCATGTCCAGTTCTAACTGTTGCTTCCTGACCTGCATATTAAGTCAAGTAAATCAGACAGAGAAAAATAAATACCATAGGATATCACTTATATATGGGCTCTAAAAAAAAATGATACAAATGAACTTGTCTACAAAACAGAAACTGACTCATAGGCAGAGAGAACAGACTTGTGGTTGCCACGGGTGAAAAGGGGTGGGGGAGGAATAGATTGGGAGTTTGAGTTTAGTAGATGCAAACTATTATATAAATGGATAAACAACAAATTCCTTTTTTATAGCACTAGAAACTATAATCAATATCATGTGATAAACCATAATGGAAAAGAAAAGAGAAATCTAGGGGCTTCCTTGATGAGTCCCTCTTCACTTCCCTTCACTTCTTTCATCTTTCCCAATCTAATCCCTTACCAAGATCTGTCAGTTACATCTTCTTAACATGTCTTTTCAGCCTTTTCTTCACCCCCACTGCCACCAATTTTGCTTTATTTTCTATAATCTCTTGCTTGGACATTGGCAACACCCATTTACAACCTTTTCATCTCCAAGTTTTTCTACATTTCATTCTCCACACTGAAACTAATCTTTTTAAAATATAAATCTGATCTTATTACCCCACTGCTTAATATTATGAGATGACTTTCCATTGCTCTTAGAATTCAAACTCCTTAAGGTGGCTACAGTGTTCTGTAGAGTTCTGCTTACCTCGTTCTCAAACTTCATCATTCTCTTCTTAGTTCTTTGCACCGTAGCCCATCTGGCCTCCTAGGGGCAGCAACTTTACTCCATCAGTCCCTTCTACCTGGAAAGTTTCTGCTATGCTAACCCTGCCCAGAGCACACTTTTCTTTCAAGCCTCTGTTAAGTGTCATTCCCTAGGAAAACCTTTCCTGAAACTGTCCAGCTAAAAAAGGATTCCCTTGATCCAGTCTCATGAAGAAATGTCTTTCCTTATCACAGTTTGTGACTATGTGCTCATCAGTGTGATAATTTGGTGAAAGCATGTCTCTCACTTAGCTGGAAGCTCCAGAGAGCAGAATTCTCCTGCTTTTGCTCAGAGATTACATGCATCATAAGTATTTTGAGTGAACAGATGTTTAAATAAAGTATAAGCGCTCAGTGTAACCAGTACTTAGAAAGACATTCAACCTAGAAAGACTGTAGGAACACCTAATAAGCTGGCAAGCTCCTCAGGCACTTACGGTTTGGGGATGTGTTAGGGGATTCTGTTATTTTCCACTGCTCTGCTTGAGCTTAAGGCAATTGCATCTATCCTCAGTGGGTAGCGTTTGCAGTTGGACCTAACTGGGGCTCTCTGAGAACAGAGCCAGCAGTGGCAAAGGATAGGTTGTTCTGTTTGCAATAGCTCCTCCAGCTATTGCAGCCCACGTATCTTAGAGATAGCATTGTAACCATCCACTGCTGACCTCCTTACTGTGATTTCCAACAATGGTTTGTACCTTAAGCAGCAAATTGAGCTTTACTGTCTTCCCCTTCCCAAGTTCTATTGTAGGTTGACATTTGTAAGTCCTCACCCACTTCTATTGTTTTTAAAGAATAATCCTAAAAGAGATGTAGGAGAAATCAACTGCCTTCAGGCAACGGTACCCCCAAAATGGGAAATAATTCTACAGAATTCCTGTACATGGATACCTTCTGTTAAATATATTTTAGTCATATATTTCTCAAAATATTGTGTTCTAGCCCCACTGAAAAATTGTAAACTCTTGTAGGTCAACTGGTCATCAATTTCACTTTCATTTCTTTTCCAATAGAAAAATGCAGTGTTTGAAACACAAACATACACAATGTTTGGAACACAGTGGAATTTTCATAAATATTGATAACTAGAACATCAGGAACAATTATAGCAATAAGATATGATAGTCTGCCTGGGAAGCTGGATATTGTGGCATATAGGAATTTCATATATTTTGATGGTGATAAAAATTAATATTAGCAACTCTGAAAACAAGGATTACTATGTTTTCAGGTCTATATTAGGGCAAATCCCAAGCATTATATTAACTCACCCTTTAATATATGAGTATACATCTCTAGTGAGAAAAAGGCACTTATTTTTGTAATATAACCAGCATTATTACAGCTAACAAAATTAACAATAATTTCCTAATGCTATTTACTACCTATTTTTTGTTGAAATTTTCCTAATTGTCTTTAAAATGTCTTTTTACAGTTGGTTTGAATATGGATCCAAGCAAGATACCATATTGCTTTTGATTTTTTATATCTCTTAAGTGTTTTCTGCTCCAAGAACGTTTTTCCCCCATGCCACAGTTTAGTTGGAGAAATAGAGTCTTTTATCTTATAGAATGTCCTACACCCTGACTTTGGCTGATTGTTTCCTTGAGATATCATTTACCTTGTCCTGGCATCCCCTGTATTTCTTATAAAATTATAGTAATACATGGAGAAATAAATGAATTCAGATTCAGTTATGACATGATGTACATGTGCTCTGTACATCTTAATTCATCACTTTAGAAGGCTTCACTTTCGGCGATGTTTACAGTTAAGTATTAAAAGCCTGACTCCTCTGATAAAACATTCACACCAACTTTTTTCCTAGTAATTAAAATCCTCAATTATTACTCATATCCATTATTTAATTAGTTTCCAAAATGGTGATTTTTCTAACTTTATCATTTATCTGCATTTATTAACTATAGCTCTTCTCTAAAGAACTCATTTTATTTGGCTAGGATATTTTTAAATTTTTCTCTTAAAAGGTCAATTTTCAAGCTAATATAAATAAGTTGTATTATAGCAAGTTTTATTATATTTAATCAGTTAAAATATTATTTCTGACTCATAGGTTTTACTCTATCGAGCGTTTCAATACATTGCAGCTTTTACATGTCTGATGTTCAATCTCAGGTGACTTATATCAGTGCAATACCACCAAGTTGGCTCCTGCAACCTTTAGATCTGGTGCCCTGGGTTCATTTTCTGTATTTCCCACCTGAGACCTGTCATCAGCCATTTCTCCTAAGAGCACTTTTTCCTTTTAGTGAGAAACAATATTTAGAGACTACAGTCTGGGCCCTGAAGGTATCCTTTGCTCGTGAGTTGATATTGCTAGACAATGTAAATATATTAAGGGATTTTTTTTTTTTTTTTTTTTGAGTGCATGTGAGGTTTTAGCATCAGGTATAAAATTCTCTCACTGAGTACTTTTTCATGATTTTCTTTCCTGACTTTGATCATTTATTCTCTTTATGAGCTTTATAATCAACTTGCCTTTTTTCCAAAGAACAATATCATGGTATTTGATGGGGCTTTGATTGTATTTACAAAACTAGAATTGACACCTTTATAAAGTTGAATTTTCATATTTATGAATATGGTATTCATTTCCATTTGGCCATATATCTTTCATTTCTTTGATGAGCATTTATTTTTTTCTTCATGTCTTTTAATGCACTTTTGAAAGTTTCTGCTTAAATACATCATCATCATCATCATCATTTTAATGTAAATAGAGCCTTCCTTTCAATTGTGTATTGACAGTGGTTATTGCTATAGTTTGGGAATGTTAATTTTATATCTTGACACTTTATAAACTCTCTTGTGGTTTGTAATAGGTTTTAATTGACTCTTTGGGAGTTTTAGTTGTAATATGATAACTTCTGCATGTAGTCCTCCAAATTCTTATGAGATAAACATACACAGCCCAGCTGGGTTAAATAATATCTCCAATTTAATGTGAAACACAACTGAAGATGCTAGGTATTGCAGCATAACTTGTATTGTTGCAGACTTCATTGGTAATACTGCTAGAGTATTCCCATTAATTGTTAACTTCTGAATTGAAATAATAGAGATTTTATTATATTTAGGAAATTTTTTTAATTATGAATTTAATGAATTATGTTTTTCTTAGGTATACTTATATGTGTTATGTTAAATTTTCAAATTTTGATTCAAACATACATAATAATAAAATTTTGGTTATTCATATTTATTGACATGGGTTTTCTGTTCTTTAGAGGGATATTCCTGTGATGGTGTATGGATCAGGGTAACTTTATTTCTTGATAGCCCTCTTCCATCATAAAGCATTAAAAATATGTCTTCTTTGTGTGACCATATCCACAGTTTTAAGAACTCCCTCCTGGGGTTCTTCTCCCATCTGCTACTCAGAATCTGAAACTTCTTGCTCCTTTATTCCTAAGAGTTTTTCCTCAGTCAGTTTTCCATCTATTCACAGAATTTTTGTTTGTTTGTTTTTTACCCCTTTAGATCTCTGTTCTTCCATAAGAGAGTTTTTGTTCAATAATTTCAAGCTCCTTCATGGGCAAACTTAACTAGTGCCTCCTGATATTTTCCTTTTTTTGGAACTCAGTTTCAAATTGGAGCCAGTATATCTTTATTCGACTTTCAGGAGTATCCCTAATTTTGGATGGCTAAGGATTCCAGAAAGAGAGTTCTTTCTTTTTGCATGCAATTTTTTTTTGAGGAGTAACTTATTGTTTCTGAGCTCTTACTACCACTGGAGTCCCTTTCTCTATACTATTAAATATCTTCGTCCTGCACAGATCATGCTACCAGTGATGGTTTGACACCACCAACTTGTATTCTCAGAAGTTGAATACAAGGGATAGGAATATTTTGTTACTAGATTCTTTTCAGATGTTTACAGATTTTTTTTTTCTTTTCCCTATTTTGGTTGTTTGTTTTATGGAAAGATTGGGGAAATTTGAAAACTATACTACTAATAAATCTCATTTTTACACTCTGCACTCTTCAATTCTTTATCCTCTCCACTTTCACACATTTCTGCATATACTAATGCCGTAGTAAAATAATTTCATCTTGGATTTTTAAAGAAATGGAAAAGTAGAAGTG
The DNA here is from genome assembly GCF_023091745.1 of Budorcas taxicolor. Lineage (NCBI taxonomy): Eukaryota > Metazoa > Chordata > Mammalia > Artiodactyla > Bovidae > Budorcas > Budorcas taxicolor. The sequence continues at coordinate 87,016,389 of NC_068911.1, read as the reverse complement.
TATCTTCATTGTCATTACAGAGAATGACTTTTTGGTATAATTTTTAAGCAAAAAAGTGATATTCTCATGAGATCCATGCTGTTTTTTGACAGCATCAATATTTTATAAAGTGCTTGTCAATCAAACTTGTGAAAACAGTAGATGTAAGTATTTAAATGACCCTGTGGAGATAAAGTTCAAGTGGGGTCAACATATTAGCATTAGTTTCTTTTTTGAAGTTAAAAACATTGCTTATGATTTAAATAAAAATCTCAGTGGACTCTGTTTTATGGCTGAAGCTCAGCAATGTGGGTTACTAGTGATCTTTGGAAAAGAGTTCTTAGCAAATTGCTATCATACAGTGTAGTGGATACACCCTAAGTTGGTTCCCAATGAATCAAATCCTTGTGTCAAAAGTCGTCCCCTTCATTAGATTATATTACATTGCCAGGTATGGGAATGTTCCTCCTATGGTTTTGTTTATGTTGTGTAAGATGCTGTGTTAACAGAGTGGAGCCAGAGATTCTTCTGCTGGATTTGAAGAAATAAACAGATAAATTGTGAACTGTCTATGGAGAGGGCCACACAGCTAGGAGCTGTGGGAACCACTGGGCATGAGGGTGTCTCCCAACAGCCACAGTGAAATGCATTCTTCTAAGAGCTAATGGCTAGATGCACATTCTTACCTAATTGATCTCTCAGATGAGGACCTGTGGAAGGCTGAGCAGAGGACCTTCCCAAAGTTGTTATGCCTTAACTTCTGACCTATGGAAGTGGTGAGATAAAAGATGTGTGTTGTTTTAAAATACTAAGGTTTTGGTTGCTTCTTGTCCATCAGTAGAAAACAAATACATACAGCATTACAAAGAGAAAAAGTGAAGGGAGGGGGGAAAGGAAGAGTGAGAGAATAAAGAAAATATACATTGATATGAGTGCTTTGACTATGTGATCTCAGTAAGTGCTGAAACCTCTGAAATCCAATGGCTATTCTCCAAATACAGTAGAAAGTGATAGTGAACTTTCAGAATTAAAATTAATATGAAGTGGATGTATTTTCTTAGTGGTTTTGTGCAATATCTCTTTCCTTACAGATTATTTTTTTGAAAGTCTTAGAGCCTATGACTGAGCGACTTCACTTTCACTTTTCACTTTCATGCATTGGAGAAGGAAATGGCAACCCACTCCAGTTTTCTTGCCTGGAGAATCCCGGGGATGGGGGAGCCTTGTGGGCTGCTGTCTATGAGGTCGCACAGAGTTGGACACGACTGAAGCGACCTAGCAGCAGCAGCAGCAGAGCCTAAAAATTGTGTGTTTGTGTGTGTGTGTGTGTGTAGATAAGATCACCTGTTTATATCTCTATTGTTGTTGTTGTTCAGTCACTAAGTTGTGTCTGACTCTTTGGACCCTATGAACTATATATAGCACGTCAGGCTTTCATGTCCTTCACCATCTCCCAGAGTTTGCTCAAACTCATATCCTTTGAGTCAGTGATGACATCCAATCATCTCATTCTCTGTCACCCTCTTCTCCTTTTACCCTCAATCTTTCCTACCATCAGGGTCTTTTCCAATGAGTTGGTTCTTCATATCAGGTGGCCAAATTGGAGCTTCAGCTTCAGTTTTTCCAATGAATTTTCAGAGTTGATTTCTTTAAGAATTGACTGCTTTGATCTCTTTGCTGCCCAAGGGACTCTCAAGAGTCTTCTCCAACACCACAGTTGGAAGGCATCAGTTCTTTGATGCTCAGCCTTAAGGTCCAACTCTCACATCCATATATGAGTACTGAAAAAAAAAAAAAATGTTTGACCATGTGGACCATATGGACCTTTGTTGGCAAAGTGATGTGTGTTCTTTTTAATATGCTGTCTAGGTTTTTCACTGGAGAAGGCAATGACACCCCACTCCAGCACTCTTGCCTGGAAAATCCCATGGATGGAGGAGCCTGATAGGCTGCTGTCCATGGGTTCGCTAAGTGTCTGACATCCATGGTGACTTTGGAGCCCAAGAAAATAAACTCTGTCATTGTGTTGACTTTTCTCCCTTCTATTTGCCATGAAGTGATGGGACCAGATGCTATGATCTTCGTTTTTTGAATGTTGAGTTTTAAGGCAGCTTTTTCACTTTCCTCTTTTCAGTTCAGTTCAGTTCAGTTGCTCAGTCGTGTCCGACTCTTTGCGACCCCATGAATCGCAGTACACCAGGCCTCCCTGTCCATCACCATCTCCCGGAGTTCACTCAGACTCACGTCCATCGAGTCCGTGATGCCATCAAGCCATCTCATCCTCGGTCATCCCCTTCTCCTCCTGCCCCCAATCCCTCCCAGCATCAGAGTCTTTTCCAATGAGTCAACTCTTCGCATGAGGTGGCCAAAGTACTGGAGCTTCAGCTTTAGCATCATTCCTTCTAAAGAAATCCCAGGGTTGATGTCCTTCAGAATGGACTGGTTAGATCTTGCAGTCCAAGGGACTCTCAAGAGTCTTCTCCAACAACACAGTTTGAAAGCATCAATTCTTCGATGCTCAGCCTTCTTCACAGTCCAACTCTCACATCCATACTTGACCACAGGGAAAACTGTAGCCTTGACTAGACGGACCTTAGTCATCAAAAGTCATTTTGGTCCCTCTTCCCTTTCTGTCATTAAAGTGATATCATCTGCATATCTGAGGTTGTTGATGTTTTTCACAACAATCTTGATTCCAGCTTGTGAGTTGTCTAGCCCAGCATTTCACATGATGTACTCTGCATATAAATTAAGTAAGCAGGATTACAATATATAGCCTTGACATACTCCTTTCCCAATTTTGAGCCAGTCTTCTCTGGTTCTAACTGTTGCTTCTTATTCTGCATATAGGCTTCTCAGGAAACAGGTAAGATGGTCTGATATTCTCATCTCTTTAAGGATTTTCCAGTTTGTTGTGATCCACACAGTCAAAGGCTTTAGCATAGTCAATGGAACAGAAATAGATATTTTAATAGAATTCCTTTGCTTTTTCTATGACTCAGTGGATGTTGACAAGCTGATCTCATTTTCATCTGCCTTTTCTAAATTCTGCTTATACATCTGGAAGTTCTCAGTTCATGTACTATTGAAGCCTAGCTTGAAGAATGTTGAGCATAATCTTGCTAGCATATGAAATAAGCACAATTGTGCAGTAGTTTGAACACTGTTTGGCATTGCCCTTCTTTGGGATTAGAGTGAAAACTGACCTTTTCCTGTCCTGTGGCCACTGCTGAGTTTTCTAAATTTGCTGGCATATTGAGTGCAACAAAACATCATTTTTTAGGATTTGAACTAGCTTAGCTCAAATTCCATCACCTCCACTAGCTTTGTTTGTAGAGATGCTTCCAGAGGCCCACTTGACTTCACACTCCAGGATGTCTGGCTCTAGATGAGTGACCACACTATTGAAGTTATTCCAGTCATTAAGACCTTTTTTGTATAGTTCTTCTGTGTGTTCTTGCTACCTCTTCCTAATCTCTTCTGTTTCTGTTTGGTCCTTGCCATTTTTGTCCTTTATTGTGTCCATCTTTGCATGAAATGTTCCCTTGGTATCTCCAATTTTCTTGAAGAGATCTCTGGCCTTTCCCATTCTATTGTTTTCCTCTATTTCTTTGCATTGTTCACTTAGGAAGGCTTTTTTAAATCTCTCCTTGCTCTTCTCTGGAACTCTACATTCAATTAGGAATATCTTTCCTTATCTCTATAAAAGATAATATGTCTCTAATATATCTTGTGCACACCCAAGTATGTACCTACACATACAAAATGAAAATTTCTGCTCTACATGGTTTATTAATTATTTCATGCAAAAATGAATGAGAAGAAAGTACAAATTCAAAATAAAGATGGGAAGGTAAAAAATGTATAGTGAAATACATGCCACTTTATTGTACTGATGCTTTTAGTATAGTTTTATCTGCCTTTTTATACCTGATGGACAGGGAGGCCTGGAGTGCTGCAATTCATGGAGTTGCAAAGCGTCAGACACGACTGGGTGACTGAACTGAACTGATTACATGATTTCAAAGTTTATTCAGTACACACTTAATAGTAAAATACTTCTTTTGCTATTTTAAACAAAATTACTTAGTAAACTTGACAGAAAAAGATGATAATTACAAACTTTAAAATAGCATGGTAAATAACATTTTTAAACAGAATTCTTTATTTGTAATATATGTTTATCATAACATAGGATCCTGGAGCTCTTATGATAAGTCTTGGTGCTGAACTACCTATGGTAAGATTCAGCCACTACTGAGCCCCACAAGTATTTAAAGACTTTTCCCAACATAACAGGTAAGGTAAATGTAGTATCTAGAATTGGAAGATACCTTAGACATTTCTATTTTAATCACATTTCCTAGAAAAGAAAGTGTCAGGTTAAGTCACTCATCCAAGGTGCCACAGTAACCAAGAAGCCAAAGTAGGATCTGAAACTGTGTCTTGATTTACTTTTGCATCACAGTTCTTTACATTATTCTGGGACTTTTCTAGTTAGACCAGAAGATCTCAAAGTAAATATTTGTGGTGGTAAATATTTATTGTGGGCCTTTTATGGTCTGAGTAATATCCTAATGGATTCAACCCTAATGTTATCTGCATTTCATAGGTTAGGAAACTGAGGCTGCTTGAATCTGTGTCTGATACCACATGATGAGTAGATGGGAAAGTAAGAAAAGTTATGAGCAACCTAGATAGTATATTCAAAAGCAGAGACATTACTTTGCCGACTAAGGTCCGTCTAGTCAAGGCTATGGATTTTCCTGTGGTCATGTATGGATGTGAGAGTTGGACTGTGAAGAAAGCTAAGCGCTGAAGACTTGATGCTTTCGAACTGTGTTGTTGGAGAAGACTCTTGAGAGTCCCTTGGACTGCAAGGAGATCCAACCAGTCCATTCTGAAGGATATCAGCCCTGGGATTTCTTTGGAAGGAATGATGCTAAAGCTGAAGCTCCAGTACTTTGGCCACTTCATGCGAAGAGTTGACTCATTGGAAAAGACTCTGATGCTGGGAGGGATTGGGGGCAGGAGGAGAAGGGGACGACAGAGGATGAGATGGCTGGATGGCATCACTGACTCAATGGACGTGAGTCTGAGTGAACTCCGGGAGTTGGTGATGGACAGGGAGGCCTGGCGTGCTGCGATTCATGGGGTCACAAAGAGTCAGACATGACTGAGCAACTGAACTGAACTGAACTGAACTGAAGAATTCAAATATCTATCAAACTCTGGAATCCAGAGTCTTCATCATGGTTCTACCAGTCAATTGTTTGTCCCTCATTTCCTTCTGACTAAGTCATGGACATACCCTAATTTTTCTCTTGAACCTTATGGCTTTAGTAAATAAATGAAATTTTAGTCCCCTAAGTATAGAGAACTCCTGATCTAATTCAAGTAAACCATTCTTAAATAAGGAAACCAACACAGTTTAGTGATAATTTCCAAAGTCATATGGTAAGGTTTGAGAATAAGTCAATGTCTAGGACAGCGCTTACTCCTTGGAAGGAAAGTTATGACCAACCTAGATAGCATATTGAAAAGCAGAAACATTACTTTGCCAACAAAGGTCCATCTAGTCAAGGCTATGGTTTTTCCAGTGGTCATGTATGGATGTGAGAGTTGGACTGTGAAGAAAGCTGAGCGCCGAAGAATTGATGCTTTTGAACATCAGTTCTGGAGAAGATGGTGTTGTGGTCTTGGAGAAGACTCTTGAGAGTCCCTTGGACTGCAAGGAGATCCAACCAGCCCATTCTAAAGGAGATCAGTCCTGGGTGTTCTTTGGAAGAAATGATGCTAAAGCTGAAACTCCAATACTTTGGCAACTTCACGTGAAGAGTTGACTCATTGGAAAAGACGCTGATGCTGGGAGGGATTGGGAGCAGGAGGAGAAGGGGACGACAGAAGATGAGATGGCTGGATGGCATCACTGACTCGATGGACGTGAGTCTGAGTGAACTCCGGGAGTTGGTGATGGACAGGGAGGCCTGGCATGCTGCAATTCATGGGGTCGCAAAGAGTCAGACATGACTGAGCGACTGAACTGAACTGAACTGAACTGAGAACAGCCAAAACGTGGCTCTTCATTTTTTTTTTTAAAGCAAAGATAAATGGGTACACAGTGACTGATTAATCAGGGCAAAGCCAGAATAAGAAAATAGTGGAGAGAGTGGTTATAGCAGTAATGTCTTCTACAAAGGTGACTTCAAAGTAACAGCTGAATGAGAAGCAGCAGTGAAAAACTGCTCTGACATGTTCTTCCTTTTATCTCATACTCCTCTTTCTGTTTCTCACATTTTCTTTTGCTTTTGTCAGCTTTTCCTCTCTTTTATTTCCATCTCAATGCCTTGATGCAAGCCCAGATGGGTCGTGATTTGGAAAATAATGTCGAGGATGGAGAATTCCAGGGTGTTTCTTGTCCTGTTGCATCCTCAGTGTGGCTGAGTCAAAAATAAATGTACTGTGTTCTTCATTTCTGTCACCTTCTTGCTGGAGTTTTCAGAAAGGTCTGGTTGAGATGGTTGTAACCCAGAGTTTAAAAGGATTCAAGGGCTTGTCATTTCTCTCAAAAGTCAGCAGTATGAGGGATTCTAGAAGACCAATGTATAATGCTTATCAGACTTTTGGCTGCCTTAGGATACCTTCTCAGGTGAGGTGAGACAGTTGACAAAGTTGGAAACTAGCATTGGTAGAAGTCCATGCAGGAACATAGAGGTCTGGTGAGGAGGAACAGGTGAATGTCATGGCTTGCGGGCAAATCAGAGTTTCAGTCAAGTTTGGGAATAGGCAATAGTTCATTATCCAGGGACACACTGGTTATCAGCACTAAGCAAATCCAGTGAGAACTACACAGACTGTGGGCCTCTGGAAAATGGAAAGAAGGAGAGTGGATCATCTGTTCAGAAAATGCTGAGATGGGAGGCAGCACATCAAGCAGGATGCTCCTGGACAGATCACACCAAGCACAGCCAGCGAGAGGGACCTGGGTTACCAGGGGAGAATTGTTTTACAAGGAGAAGGTAAGAGCTGCTTATAAAAACAGGTTGTATATTACTATAAAGAAAAACAAGCTGTAAAAAACAAATAATGCTGGCCTAGAGAAATATCAAGAACTACAGGACTGATATTCTCAAACTGCTGAATTCCTGGATAGGGCTCTTTAAAGATCTCCCTACATTTCGACTCTAAAGATCTTCCTACATTTGATTCCAGAATCTGTGGCAGGCCAAGCATGTAGATCACAGAGCTTAATTATCATTTGGTTTGGGCATCTGAGGGATGCAGAACAGAAAAGTGCTTCAGCCTCCCTAAGTCTTCTGCTGAATTGTTGTCTCTAGTTCTAGCCAGGTGGTTTCTGTTATTTCTAACTGCACTGAAAGTAATTTTCAAATGGTAAATTGGGCCTGAAATTCAAACTTTGGATTTAGTCTCATGAAGGGAAGGTTTAACTTTAAACTTCAAATCCTAAGCATAGATTATGTCAGGAGGCTAAAGTATTATTATTTGTTTCTTTGAATATGCTATTTTGCATATTAACATTTAAACATTTTATCAAGGCTTTTATTTACAAGATATGTCTCACAACAAAAAGCTAGCCCTTGATCTAATGTAATATTAATCTAACATTGTCTATTTCCTTACTAATAAATATATTTTTCAAGTCTAAATTTTTCTCAGTATCATTTGAATTTCATCCATAATATTGAAAGAAGCTTATAGTTCATTTATTCACATTGTTGTGTAGTATTTCATTTGACAAATATGCCATTCATTCATTTATTTGGGTGAACATTTGAATAATTTCTGACTTAGGGCTATTGTGAATAGTGCGGCTTTGAACGTTTCAGTGTATGTTTTTTGGAAAACCTGTATATGTATTTCTGTAGAGTGGAATTCTGGGTCATATGTTATGATCTTGTTGAGTTTTAGAGGAAGCTGCCAAATAAGCATTGCTTGAGAGTGTGAGTTTTTCTATATCTTTGTCAATACTTATTTTCTGTTTTTATCATTTTGGCCATTCTGGAACCTGTTTACTGATGTTTGAGGTTTTGACTTTTATTTTTTTGATAACTGGTGAACTGAGCAGCTTTTTATATGTTTGCTGCTAAGTCACTTCAGTCGTGTCCGACTCTGTGTGACCCCATAGACGGCAGCCCACCAGGCTCCCCCATCCCCGGGATTCTCCAGGCAAGAACACTGGAGTGGGTTGCTATTTCCCTCTCCAACGCATGAAAGTGAAAAGTGAAAGGGAAGTCGCTCAGACGTGTCCGACCCTTCGCGACCCCATGGACCGCACCCTACCAGGCTCCTCTGTCCGTGGGATTTTCCAGGCAAGAGTACTGGCGTGGGGTGCATCGCTTTCTCCGTTTATTAAATAGTTGAATCTACTCCTTTTTTTTTTTTTTAACTTAGTTTTTTTTTTAATTTTTATTTTTACTTTATTTTAATTTATGATATTGTATTGGTTTTGCCATACATTGACATGAATCCACCACGGGAGTACATGCGTTCCCAAACATGAACCCCCCTCCCACCTACCTGCCTATAACATCTCTCTGGGTCATCCCCGTTCACCAGCCCCAAGCATGCTATATCCTGCATCGGACATAGACTGGCGATTCATTTCTTACATGATAGTATACATGTTTCAATGCCATTCTCCCAAATCGTCCCACCCTTTCCCTCTCCCTCAGAGTTCAAAAGTCTGCTCTACACATCTGTGTCTCTTTTGCTGTCTCACATACAGGGTCATCATTACCATCTTTCTAAATTCCATAGATATGTGTTAGTATACTGTATTGGTGTTTTTCTTTCTGGCTTATTTTACTCCGTATAATAGGCTCCATTTTCATCCACCTCATTAGAACTGATTCAAATGTATTCTTTTATACTCCATTGTGTATATGTACAACAGTTTTCTTATCCATTCATCTGCTGATGGACATCTAGGTTGCTTCCATGTCCTGGCTATTATAAACAGTGCAGCGATGAACATTGGGGTACACGTGTCTCTTTCAGTTCTGGTTTCCTCGGTGTGTATGCCCAGCAGTGGGATTGCTGGGTCATAAGGCAGTTCTATTTGCAATTTTTTAAGGAATCTCCACACTGTTCTCCATAGTGGCTGTCCTAGTTTGCATTCCCACCAACAGTGTAGGAGGGTTCCCTTTTCTCCACACCCTCTCCAGCATTTACTGCTTGAAGACTTTTGGATCACAGACATTCTGACTGCTGTGAAGTGGTACCTCATTGTGGTTTTGATTTGCATTTCTCTAATAATGAGTGATGTTGAGCATCTTTTCATGTGTTTGTTAGCCATCCATATGTCTTCTTTGGAGAAATGTCTATTTAGTTCTTTGGCCCATTTTTTGATTGGGTCATTTATTTTTCTGGAATTGAGCTGCATAAGTTGCTTGTATATTTTTGAGATTAGTTGTTTGTCAGTTGCTTCATTTGCTATTATTTTCTCCCATTCAGAAGGCTGTGTTTTCACCTTGCTTATATTTTCCTTTGTTGTGCAGAAGCTTTTAATTTTAATTAGATCCCATTTGTTTATTTCTGCTTTCATTTCCAGTATTCTGGGAGGTGGATCATAGAGGATCCTGCTATGATTTATGTTGGAGAGTGTTTTGTCTATGTTCTCCTCTAGGAGTATTATAGTTTCCGGTCTTACGTTTAGATCTTTAATCCATTTTGAGTTTATTTTTGTGTGCGGTGTTAGAAAGTGATCTAGTTTCATTCTTTTACAAGTGGTTGACCAGTTTTCCCAGCACCACTTGTTAAAGAGATTGTCTTTACTCCATTGTATATTCTTGCCTCCTTTGTCAAAGATAAGGTGTCCATATGTGTGTGGATTTCTCTCTGGGCTCTCTATTTTGTTCCATTGATCTATATTTCTGTCTTTGTGCCAGTACCATACTGTCTTGATAACTGTGGCTTTGTAGTAGAGCCTGAAGTCAGGCAGGTTGATTCCTCCAGTTCCATTCTTCTTTCTCAAGATTGCTTTGGCTATTCGAGGTTTTTTGTACTTCCATACAAATCGTGAAATTATTCTAGTTCTGTGAAAAATACCACTGGTAGCTTGATAGGGATTGCATTGAATGTGTAGATTGCTTTGGGTAGTATACTCACTTCTGAATAACCAACAAATCACAGAAGAAATCAAAAAAGAAATCAAAATATGCATAGAAACTAATGAAAATGAAAACACAACAACCCAAAACCTGTGGGACACTATAAAAGCAGTGCTAAGAGGAAAGTTCATAGCAATACAGGCATACCTCAAGAAACAAGAAAAAAGTCAAATAGATAACCTAACTCTACATCTAAAGCAACTAGAAAAGGAAGAAATGGAGAACCCCAGAGTTAGTAGAAGGAAAGAAATCTTAAAAATTAGGGCAGAAATAAATGCAAAAGAAACAAAAGAGACCATAGCAAAAATCAACAAAGCCAAAAGCTGGTTCTTTGAAAGGATAAATAAAATTGACAAACCATTAGCCAGACTCATCAAGAAACAAAGAGAGAAAAATCAAATCAATAAAATTAGAAATGAAAATGGAGAGATCACAACAGACAACACAGGAATACAAAAGATCATAAGAGACTACTATCAGCAGTTATATGCCAATAAAATGGACAACGTGGAAGAAATGGACAAATTCTTAGAAAAGTACAACTTTTCAAAACTGAACCAGGAAGAAATAGAAAATCTTAACAGACCCATCACAAGCATGGAAATTGAAACTGTAATCAGAAATCTTCCAGCAAACAAAAGCCCAGGTCCAGATGGCTTCACAGCTGAATTCTACCAAAAATTTCGAGACGAGCTAATACCTGTCCTACTCAAACTCTTCCAGAAAATTGCAGAGGAAGATAAACTTCCAAACTCATTCTATGAGGCCACCATCACCCTAATACCAAAACCTGACAAAGATACTACAAAAAAAGAAAACTACAGGCCAATATCACTGATGAACATAGATGCAAAAATCCTTAACAAAATTCTAGCAATCAGAATCCAACGACACATTAAAAAGATCATACACCATGACCAAGTGGGCTTTATCCCAGGGATGCAAGGATTCTTCAATATCCGCAAATCAATCAATGTAATTCACCACATTAACAAATTGAAAAATAAAAGCCATATGATTATCTCAATAGATGCAGAGAAGGCCTTTGACAAAATTCAACATCCATTTATGATAAAAACTCTCCAGAAAGCAGGAATAGAAGGAACATACCTCAACATAATAAAAGCTATATATGACAAACCCACAGCAAACATCCTCAATGGTGAAAAATTGAAAACATTTCCCCTAAAGTCAGGAACAAGACAAGGGTGCCCACTTTCACTGCTACTATTCAACATAGTTCTGGAATCTACTCCTTTTTAAGTCTGTCTGTTTTAAGTTTCTTTTGCATTTTTGTTTAGCTGCTTTTTATGATTTTGAGTTTTTTTGCAAAATTTATATGCATCTTTGTTGAATATACATGGTATAAATGTCTTCTGACACTGTCTGAGGTTGCCTTTTCATACTTAGTGGTCTTTTTTGATAAGCAGAAGTAATTTTAACAGTTAAATTGATCTATTTTTGGTCATTGTTGGTGTGTTTATATCCTATATAAGATATCTCTGTTTACTGTTAAGGTTTTTTGTTTACTGTAAGGTTCAAAAGATGTTCCCTGTTTTTCTCTAAATATTTCATTGATTTGCTTTCTACATTTATGCATGAAAATCATTTTGTAGTTACTTTTCATAAATGGTATGAGGTAGTGTGTCAAGATATTTTCACACAGCTCATATGAATATTGATTGCCTCTGAACTATTTATTAAAGACACCATCCTTTCCCCAGTGTATTGTATTGATATATTTTCTCATCTCATTTCTAGAGAAATGTTTAAAAGAAAGACATGTTCAAGGCACATGCCATTACCTTTCCCACTGATACTTAAAGTTTTCTTTGACTTATCCTAAGTTTTATATTGCAACAGAAAAATAGTCTTGGCTAGTAATGTGGCTTAAAATTTTAAGGCCATGGTGTCAATGAGTTGCTGGATTATTTAACTTTTAGAAGCCAAACATCCTTTCTTTCTTAGTCTCTGTCCTTATCACTATTCTCCCAATTAATTAATTAATTTTAGTTAATTTGCTTTTATAACTCACAGAATAGCTACTTCATTTATCTGAAGCAGAAAAAATTAAGAAATATATAAATATCCATATTAAGCCCTTAAAACAATTTTAAAAAAGAAAACATGTTCTTTTTTTGTATTCCTTTCCTCAATTTTCCTTGGGTATTACAATCTCCCTCTCTCTCTCTGTAAACATACATATATTTACAAAGATGTTCTTGTTTTAATCACCAGGGAATCTCTGTTTTAATCACAGTCTTGGACAAAATTGGGCTGGTAGATTCAGGGCACTGTTTCAAACACAACATTTCTTTCATAAAACACTGCATCCTTGTAATGAATGAAATATTTTTCAAAAAATCAAAATGTCTTAAAGATAAATATAAGATATTGTGTAGCAATGTCTGAAAAATTTTACTTAAATGTATTAAGTAAAGGCATATTGACTGAAATTTATTCTTTACTTCAAAGATAGTGAAAATCCATCTCTATATATCTTTCTAATCATACATATGTTTACACATAAGTACATATAAAAGATTCTTTATTCAACAAAATTGTAACCAAAATGTATTTCTGTGCATAAATTTACATACAATTTTATACCTATGTATATTATTTTCTAAGTATTTATATGTCCTTAGAGTCTTTTTAAAATGTTTTAAACTCTAAATTCCTAAGGAAATCTGGCTTTAAAATAGTTCTCTTTGCACATTTATCACAACACCAATATATGTAATAAGTGATTTTATGTCAATTCTTGAGGGTAAGCCTCAAGGTTAGGTCTATAACTGAGTCAATAAAACATTTTTACTTTCATACTAGATTGTTATAGTTTAATTTTATCTCAAGGAAAATAGTATATACAAAACCAACTTTAATCTTGAGCCTTATTCCAGTATGTAACCTAAAGTTGAAATTCATAAGCTGTAATATCAACACTATGAAAACACATTTGGCATAGAGTGATTGTAATAGCAGCCAAGGAGATTTGATAGCATTAGACCATGAGGAAGTCAAATTACTCAGAGTAGAAAATGATGCATCACTTGTTAAGTCAAACCTCTTCTCCAGCTGAAAATTTACAAAGGGAGAATGAAGTGTATGAGGAAGACTGATTCACAACAAGATTGAGTGTAGACCTGTCAGAGTAGAAATAAAGACCTTATGATTCTGAAGGCACAAAGCTTTAGCTGTTTGAACCTAACCAGAAGACCCAAGATAAGGACTAAATTTGACAGTTATTTAATCTTAAGAGATGAGAACGTTTTTGTTTGTGGCATTGCAGAGATCCAGGCTTCCCTGGTGGCTCAGATGGTAAAGAATTGACCGAAAATCCATGAGACTGATTCGATCCCTTGGTGGAGAAGATATTCTTGCCTGGAGAATCCCATGAACAGGGGAGTCTGGCAGGCTACAGTTCAAGGGTCACAAAGAGTCAGACACGACTGAGCAACTGACACACACATGTACACACACACAGGATTATAAGTCAGCAGAGCATGATGAATGTTGTATGGTTTATGGTAGTGGTCAGTAAGTGATATTTTATAAACACACAATTGCTAACACTGGCCAGTTGTGTGAAACACATGGACATCACTCCTGGGATTATTAGCAGATACTCACAATTTAAAATGGATTAAAGACCCAAATGTAAGACCAGGAACTATAGAACTCTTAGAGGAAAACATAGGTCAAACACTTGATTACATAAATCAAAGCAAGATTCTCTATGACCCACTTCCTAGAATAATGGAAGTAAAATCAAAAATAAACAAGTGGAACCTAATTAAACTTAAAAGCTTTTGCACAGCAAAGGAAATTACAAACAAAGTGAAAAGACAACCCTCAAAATGGGAGAAAATGATAGCAAAGGAAACAACGGACAAAGGATTAAATTCCAAAATATATAAGCAGCTTATACAACTCAATACCAGAAAAACAAACAACCCAATCAAAAAGTGGGAAAAAGACCTAAACAGACCTTTATCTAAAGAAGACATAAAGATGGCTAGCAAACACATGCAAAGATGCTCAACATCGCTCATTATTATTAGAGAAATGCAGATCAAAACTACAATGAAATTTCACCTCATACCAGTCAGAATGACCATCATCAAAAGGTCTACAATCAGTCAGTGATGGAGAGAGTGTGGAGAAAAGGGAACCATCTTGCCCTGTTGGTGTGAATGTAACTTGTTACAGCCACTATGGAAGACAGTATGGAGATTCCTTAAAAAACTAGGAATAAAACCACCATATGACCCAGAAATCCCAATCCTAGGCATATTGGTTTTGGTTTCCCTGCGGAAACCAAAATTGAAAAATACACATGTACACCAATGTGCATTGCAGCACTATGTACAATAGCTAGAACATGGAAGCAACCTAGATGTCCATTGACAGATGAATGGATAAAGAAGTTGTGGTACATATATGCAATGGAATATTACTCAACCATAAAAAGGTATGCATTTGAGTCAGTTCCAATGAGGTAAATGAACCTAGAGCCTATTATACAGAGTGAAGTAAGTCACAAGGAGAAAGATAAATATTGTATACTAACATATCTATATCTATATCTTTATGGAATCTAGAAAGATGGTGTTGATGAAGTTATTTGCAGGGCAGCAATGGAGAAACAGACACAGAGAACAGACTTATGGACATGGGTAGGGGGAGGGAGAGGAGAGAGAGAGATGTATGGCAAGAGTCACATGGAAACTTACATTACCATATGTAAAATAGATAGCCAATGGGAATTTGCTGTATGACCCAGGGAACTCAAACAGGGACTCTGTAACAACCTAAAGGGGTGGGATGGGGATGGAGGTCCAACAGGGAGGGGAAATATGTATACCTATGGCTGACTCATGCTGATGTTTGACAGAAAACAACAAAATTCTGTAAAGCAATTATCCTTCAATTAAAAAATAGAGTTATACGAGGAACCATAACACAGATGTAAATGCTATGAGCATTACGTAATACAGTTTTCATTGGTAACATGTCAACTAAATCAGATAATTAACAAAAAATTTCTTGGCTGTGCTAGTTATCTGTTTTGTTTTGGTTTTTTCCTAGTGCAGGATTTCAAGTTCTTATTTGCCAATATAGGCTTCCAAGTCTTATGACTTTCTGTTTTAAATGAAGATGTTTATGAAACATATTGTTAAGCCATCAATAGAAGTGATGTTAATGAAATATAAAAAGTCATATGTCTTCCGAGGAACAACTTGGGGAGGGAATATGCTACCATTCTGATTACAATGTTATTTTGAATAATTTTAATTTATAAAATAAACAGATGATCTGTAAGGCATAATGCAAGATGATGGAGTATAATTTGAGACAAGAAGTAGGATGGCACAAATGTTTTCCTGTTTATTCTTTACAGGATTTTTCATAATTTGTTGACCTAAATCTAGTGAATTATAACCTACTTCCATCTTTGTGATTTCTTGAGACAGGGAAAGCATGCTATCTCGAGCACCCAAGGAAAATTCCCATGAATTTTATCTTAGCTCAGACACTCTTGGCTGTTCTAGTTATCTGTCTAACAAATCCTAGCGAGTCTCAAGTAACAACTTTAACCTTAAGGTTCTACTGATTTCCAGGGTCTCTCAGGCAAATTGATTTGTACTGAGTGGGAAGTAGTGC
The DNA here is from genome assembly GCF_023091745.1 of Budorcas taxicolor. Taxonomy (NCBI): domain Eukaryota; kingdom Metazoa; phylum Chordata; class Mammalia; order Artiodactyla; family Bovidae; genus Budorcas; species Budorcas taxicolor. The sequence goes on along the minus strand of NC_068911.1, from coordinate 87,000,613 downwards.
AATGGTAAATTTGATGTTTGGTCTTTTCTCATCTCTTCAGGGAAACAAAGTGTCATAGTCACATGAAACACAAAATGGAAGGTAGAATGAACCATTTAAGTGGATCCTAAGTTTTCTGCCAAGTAAGGTATCTTACAGAAGACCTGAGTCCTCTGTAAGTTATTTCATTTTGTAGAAAATTTCATGGTTGCAGAGAAATCTCTGAAATAGCCAACTTGAAAATGCTAACAAGACATAAATTTATTTGACCAAAAAACGTGCTGCTAGAGATAAGCCACACCATCTTGTTTCCAGTTCTCATTGGGGACCTGAGTGAATAATCCATAGGCCCACCTGGAAACTCAACTCTAGCTGAGGGACTCCAAAACATCTGCTTATATACTTGGTAACAGAACCAAGATAATACAATATGGGCAATCAACTTTCTGCTAGAAAAGTCTAAACTTAAGTGGAAAATTGATGCAGGAAGAATGAGAGGGGACAGAAGGGACCATAAGTTTCAAAAGATAATACAGAGAAGAAGGAAATGAAAATTATTTTTTTCTGGTTTTATTGAGATATAATTGACATATTTGTTTAAGTTTTATAATGTAATAATTATACATACATACATACATACATACATACATATGACTAAATGATTATTATATAAATTTAATATCTTTCACCTTGGAGGCAAGTTTTTTTTGTAATTAGAACTTTTAAGATCTAAACTTAGAAAAATTCAAATATACAATATACTATTGTTAACTATAGTCAACATGCTATATGTTACACCCTAGAACTTAATTGTCTTATAACTGGATTTTGTACTTCTTGAGTACCTTCACCCATTTCCCCCACCCACTGCCTGCTTCTGGTAACCATCAATTTGTTCACTTTTTATGAATTTAGTTTTCAATATTCCATAGGGAAGCCTGGCATGCTGCAGTCCATGGGGTCCCAGAGAGTCGGACATGACTGAATGACTGAACTGAACTGAACTGAACTAAGTGAGATCATACAATATTTGTTTATCTCTTATTTCATTTAGCAAAAATCTATAACTGTCCATCCAGGTTGCAAATGGCAGAATTCTTTCCTTCTTACGGCTGAAGAATATTCCATTGTGTGTGTGTGTGTGTGTGTGTGTGTGTGTTTGTATCACAACATTTTAATCTATTCATGCATCAGTAGATAGTAGTTTCCATGTTGTGACTATTGTAAATAATACTGCAATGAGCATGGGGGAACATAAATCTCTTTGAGAGAGTAGTTTTGTTTCCTTTGGCTATATATCCAGAAGTGAAATTGCTAGATCCTGTGGTATTTCTATTTTAAATATTTTGTGTAGCCTCAATACTGTTTTTCATACTGGCTGTGTTATTTTACATCTCCAACAATGGTGCACAGGGTTTCCAATCCTCTATATCCTAACCACCACTTGTTGTCTCCTATTTTTTGATAATAGCTATTTTTGTAAGTACAAGGTAATATATCATGGTTTTGATTTGCATTCCAGAATAATTAGTGATGCTGAGCTCTTTCCAAATACCTGTTGGCCATTTGTATGTCTTACTTGGAAAAATATTTATTCAAATCCTCTCCCTATGTTTTAAATAAGATTTTTTTTTTTTTTGGTATTGAGTTGTCTGAGTTTCTTGTATATGAATCATTGTCAGATGTGAAATTTGCAGGTATTTCTCCCATTTTGTATGTTGCCTTTGCGTTTTGTTGATGGTTTCCTTTGTTGAGTAGAAGTGTTTTAGTTTGCCATCACCCTGCATGTTTATTTTTGCTTTTGTTGGCTCCACTTTTGTGTCTAATTCAAAAAAAGTCATTGCTAGGACTGAAAACACAAAATTTACCTCTGTTTTCTTTTTGTAGTTCTATGGTTTCAGTTCTTATATTCAAGTCTTTAATCCATTGTAAGTTGATTTTGTGTATGGTATAAGATTAGAATCCACATATAAGTGAAAACACATGGTATTTGGCTTTCTCTGTATGACTTAGTTCACTAAGCATAACCCTCTAGGTCTGTTTATGTTGTTACAAATGGCAAAAATTTATTCTTTTTTATTGCTGAGTACTATTCCTTTGTATGTAGGTATATATATGTGTTTATATATAATCTTTATAATCTTTTTGTATTTTGTATTGTTTTTATTTTTTATTGGCATATAGTTGGTTTTCAAACCTTTCTCTCTTCAAGAAGAAGTTAGAGTTGGAAGTTCCCTCCTGACTGCATGTTGCTGTGCTGGGGATAGGCTTATGGCAAGGGTGTGTCTCAGCCTCTCCAACCATTTTGATGTGGCTGTTTTCTTTTTGATATGATGCATATGAATCTTTCAGCCAGTTTCTAGATTTCTTGCAGAGGGAGTTGCTCCATGTGCACTTGTAGATATGGTGAGCCAATAGGAGGAAGCAAGTACAGGAGCCTCCTGTGTCCCTATCTTGGACTGGAACTCAGAAAATTTATAAAAATCAAGGAAAGGGGTTTTAATGGATCTTATTAGGGAAATAAAAGTGGACATATAACCTTTAAGTAAGTATGGTTTTAAAATTATAGGCCTCTTTTTTTTGACAAATTCTCAAAAACAAACAACTTTTGGCACAGAATTTCTAATACCAGAAGTACCAACAGTAAAATGAAAGCTTCCTGGGTGACTCAGCAGTAAAGAACCTGCCGATGCAGGAGATGTGGGTTCCATCCCTGGTGGAGAAGATCCCCTGGAAAAGAAAATGTCAACCCACTCCAGTATTCTTTCCTGAGAAATCCCATGAACAGAGGAGTTTGGCAGGCTACAGTCCATCGGTCACAAAGAGTTGGACATGACTTAGCAACTGAAAATGCATGGTTATTGTTTAGTTACTCAGTCATGTCCGACTCTTTGTGACCCCATGGACTGCAGCATGCCAGGCTTCCCTGCCCATCACCATCTCTTGGAGCTTGCTCAAACTCATGTCCATTGATTCATTGATTCCATCCAACCATCTCATCCTCTGTCACCCCCTTCTCCTCCTGCCTTCAATCTTTCCCAGCATCAGGGTCTTTTCCAATGTCAGCTCTTCACATTAGGTGGCCAAAGTATTGGAGCTTTAGTTTCAGCATCAGTCCTTCCAATGAATATTCAGGATTGATTCTTTTAGGAATGACAGGCTTGATCTCCTTGCAGTCCAAGGGACTCTCAAGAGTGTTCAACACCACAGTTCAAAAGCATCAATTCTTTGGCACTCAGCTTTATTTTATTTATGGTCCAACTCTCACATCCATACATGACTAATGGAAAAACCATAGCTCTGACTATGCAAATTTTTGTTGGCAAAGTAATGTTTCTGCTTCATAAGATGCTGTTTATGTTTGTTGTAGCTTTTCTTCTAAAGGAGCAAGTGTCTGTTAATTTCATGGCTGCCATCACCATCTGCAGTGCTTTTGGAGCCCAAGAAAATAAAGTCTGTCACAGTTTCCGTTGTTTTCCCATCTATTTGCCATGAAGTGATGGGACTGGATGCCATGATCTTCGTTTTTTGAATGTTGAGTTTTAAGCCAGCTTTTTCATTCTCCTCTTTCAGTGTTATCAACATGCATAGACAACAGTAAAATGTATATTGTAGTAGTAATAGCAGTTCCAGCAGTAGAATATTCTCCAGTCTCTTCTGATTAGGTACATATTTGGTTGCATATAAAGGAATTATTTTGGTTAACTTTTTTCTGAATTATTAAATATTATCCAAATGAAACATTCCTACAATCATTCAAGGCTTAATTTCAAATGACATCTCTGCTCCTGACTTCACTGATCTAATCCAGATCCTTCCCACTTAGGAATCCTTATGCATCCTCTATTTTAGTGTTCAGGCATTCTTGTGTTTTAAGTCATTGTTACATGTCTTTGTCTTCCTCATATTTTATATCATGTTTATGACCTTTCTTAATGTCTTGCTTGTATTTTCAGTATTTGGGCAGTGTTTGGGACATTGAGTTGCCTAATAAATATTCATTAGGTTATTAAACCTGTTGACAAAGGACTCTTCTCTAGACTGGCACCTAACTTTTCAATAATTCTCTTTTTGACTCAGAGTCATTTATTAGTGAATACATATTGATGCAGTTCAGTTCAGTCAGTTGTGTCTGACTCTTTGTGACCCCACTGACTGCAGCACGACAAGCTTCCCTGTCTGTCACCAACATCTGGAGCTTACTCAAACTCATGCCCATCAAGTCGGTGATGCCATCCAACCATCTCACCCTCTGTCATCCCCTTCTCCTCCCGTCTTCAATCTTTCCCAGTGTCAGGGTCTTTTTCAATGAGTCAGTTCTTCGCATCAGGTGGCCAAAGTATTGGAGTTTCAGCTTCAGCATCAGTCCTTCCAATGAATATTCAGGACTGATTTCATTTAGGCTTGATTGGTTGGGTCTCCTTGCAGTCCAAGGGACTCTCAAGAGTCTTCTCCAATGCCACAGTTCAAAAGCATCATTCTTTGGTGCTCAGCTTTTTTATACTCCAAATCTCACATCCATACATGACTATTGCAAAAACCATAGCTTTGACTAGATGAACCTTTGTTGGCAAAGGTAGTGCCTCAGCTTTTTAAGATGCTGTCTAAGTTGGTCATAGCTTTTCTTGCAAAAAGCATATGTCTTTTAATTTCATGGCTGCAGTCACCATCTGCAGTGATATAGGAGCCCCCAAAAGTAAAGTCCCTCACTCTTTCCACTGTTTCACCATCTATTTGCCCCTCAGCAGTAGCCACAGATTGGAAAAGGTCAGTTTTAATTCCAATCCCAAAGAAAGGCAATGCCAAAGAATGCTCAAACTACCACACAATTACACTCATCTCACACACTAACAAAGTAATGCTCAAAATTCTCCAAGCCAGGCTTCAAAAGTATATGAATGGTGAACTTCCAGATGTTCAAGCTGGATTTAGAAAAGACAGAGGAGCCAGAGATCAAATTGCTGACATCCGTTGGATCATGGAAAAAGCAATAGAGTTCCAGAAAAACATCTTCTTCTGTTTTATTGACTACGCCGAAGCCTTTGACTATGAGGATCACAATAAACTGGAAAATTCTCAGAGAGATGGAAATACCAGACTACCTGACCTGCCTCCTGTAAAATCTGTATGCAGGTCAAAAAGCAACAGTTAGAACGGGACATGGAACAACAGACTGGTTCCAAACAGGGAAAGGAGTAGGTCAAGGCTATATATTGTCACCCTTTATTTAATTTCTATGCAGAGTACATCATGAGAAATGCTGGACTGGATGTAGCCCAAGCTGGAATCAAGATCGCTGGAAGACATATCGATAACCTCAGATATGCAGATGACACCATACTTATGGCAGAAAGCGAAGAAGAACTAAATAGCCTCTTGATGAAAGTGAAAGAGCAGAGTGAAAAGTTGGCTTAAAACTCAATATTCAGAAAACTACAATCATGGCATCCGGTCCCATCGTTTCATGGCAAATAGATGGGGAAACAATGGAAACACTGACAGGCTTTATTTTGGGGGCTCCAAAATCACAGCAGATGGTGATGGCAGCCATGAAATTAAGAGACACTTGCTCCTTTGGAAGAAAAGCTACAATAAACATAAACAGCATATCAAAAAGCAGAAACATTACTTTGCCAACTAAAATTTGCATAGTCAGAGCTATGGCTTTTCCATTAGTTATGTATAGATGTGAGAGTTGGACTATAAAGGAAGTTGAGTGCCGAAGAATTGATGCTTTTGAACTGTGGTGTTGGAGAAGACTCTTGAGAGTCCCTTGGACATCAAGGAGATCCAACCAGTCTGTCCTAAAGGAAATCAGTCCTGAATATTCATTGGAAGGACTGATGGTGAAGTTGAAGCTCCAATACTTTGGCCACCTGATGTGAAGAACTGACTCATTTGAAAAGACCCTGAAGTTGGGAAAGATTGAAGGCAGGAGGAGAAGGGGATGACAGAGGATGAGATGGTTAGATGGCATCACAGACTCAATGGACGTGAGTTTGAGTAAACTCCAGGAGTTGGTGATGGACAGGGAATCCTGGCGTGCTACAGTCCATGGGGTTGCAAAGAGTCAGACAGAACTGAATAACTGAACTGAACTGAACTGATGTGACTGGATTCCATGATCTTCGTTTTCTGAATGTTGAACTTTAAGCCAACTTTTTCACTCTCCTCTTTCACTTTCATCAAGAGGCTCTTCTTTGCTTTCTGCCATAAGTATGGTGTCATCTGCATATCTGATGTCACTGATGTTTCTTCCAGCAATCTTGATCCCATCTTGGGCTTCATCCAGCCCAGGATTTCTCATGATGTACTCTGCATAGAAGTTAAATAAGCAGGGTGACAATATACAGCCTTGATGTACTCCTTTCTTGATTTGGAACATTCTGTTGTTCCATGTCCAGTTCTAACTGTTGCTTCTTGACCTGCATACAGATTTCACAGGAGGCAAATCTGGTGGTCTGGTATTCTCATCCCTTTAAGAATTTTCCAGTTTGTTGTGATCCTCACAGTCAAAGGCTTTGGTGCAGTCAATAAAGCAGGAGTAGATGATTTTGTGCAACTCTCTTCCTTTTTCCTTGATCGAACAGATGGTGTCAATTTGATCTCTGGTTCCTCTGCCTTTTATAAATCCAGTTTGAACATCTGGAAGTTCATGGTTCACATACTGTTGAAGCCTGACTTGGAGGATTTTGAGCATTACTTTGCTAGTGTGTGAGATGAATGCAATTGTGTGGTAGTTTGGGCATTCTTTGGCATTGGCTTTCTTTAGGATTGGAATGAGATCTTACGTTTCCAGTCATGTGGCCACTGCTGAGTTTTCCAAATTTAGTGGCATATTGAGTGCAACACTTTCACAGCATCATCTTTTAGGATTTGAAATAGCTCAACTGGAATTCCATCACCTCCACTAGCATTATTCATAGTGATACTTCATAAGGCCCACTTGACTTTTCATTCCAGGATGTCTGGCTCAAGGTGAGTGATCATACCATTGTGGTTATCTGGGCCATGAAGGTCTTTTTTATATAGTACTTCTGTGTATGTTGCTACCTCTTCTTAATATCTTCTGCTTCTGTTAGGTCCATACAATTTCTGTCCTTTACTGTACCCATCTTTGCATGAAATATTCCCTTGCCATAACTAATTTTTTTGAAGAGATCTCTAGTCTTTCCCATTCTAATGTTTTTCTCTATTTCTTTTCATTGATCCCTGGAGAAGGCCTTTCTATCTCTCCTTGCTATTCTTAGAACTGTGCATTCAAATGGGTATATCTTTCCTTTTCTCCTTTGCCTTTCCCTTCTCTTATTTTCATAGCTATTTGTAAGGCCTCCTCAGACAACCAGTTTTCCCTTTTGCATTTCTTTTTCTTGGGAATGGTCTTGACCACTGCCTCCTGTATAATGTCACAAAGCCCCGTCCATAATTCTTCAGGCACTCTATCTATCAGATCTAATCCCTTGAATATATATGTCACTTTCACTGTATAATCATAAGGGATTTGATTTAGGTCATACCTAAATATTGACTAAGTGTCTAGAATTTCAGGCACACTGCTACTCCAGTGTGTTCACAGTGAGTATCTTTGATGTTTTTCTTATCTATTCTATTTATTTATTTTTATTCCACAGTTCTTTTACTGGCAAATACTAAGCTGTTTATTTGTACTTTGTCTTTATTCATATTCTCTTTGTGGTGATGGTTTAATCACTAAATCATTTCTGATTCTTTTACGACCACATGGACTGTAGCCCACCATGCTCCTCTGTCCATGGGATTTCCCAGGCAAGACTACTGGAGTGGGCTGCCATTTCTTTCTCCATGGATCTTCCTGACCCAGGGATTGATCTTGGGTTCCCTGCATTGCAGGTGGATTCTTTACTGACTGAATCACCAGGGAAGCCTGTATTTTCCTGTTAATCCTTTTGTTATTAGTAATGCTGTATCCTCTTTACAAGTTGGCATAAAATAAATGCCCTAAAAGGAAACTAAAAGCTAATACTTTTCAAAAATAAGTATTAGAACCTAAAACTTTCATCTTCTGTGTGTGTCTCTGTGTATCTCTGTGTGTTTTACTGTTTTTTCTGTTTTTTGGGTTTTTTTTTTGTAGTATCAATAAAGACTGAATCTGTTAAAATAGAAGTAAGATTCTGAATATTCGTTAGATAAAAGTAAAAGCTTGGTATATAAGAAAAAAGATGGACTGCTTTCACTTCATTCATTTAACAAAGATGGTAGCATGCAAATAGCCTAGGTTTTTTTAAAAAAAAAATTTTATTTTTACTTTATTTTGCTTTACAATACTGTATTGGTTTTGCCATACATTGACATGAATCAGCCACGGGTATACATGAGTTCCCAATCCTGAACCCCCCTCCCCCATCCCACCCCATATCATCTCTCTGGATCATCCCTGTGCACCAGGCCCAAGCATCCGGTATCCTGTATCGAACACAGACTGGCGATTCGTTTCTTACATGATAGTATACATGTTTCAATGCCATTCTCCCAAATCATCCCACTCTCTCTCTCTCCCACAGAGTCCAAAAGACTGTTCTATACATCTGTGTCTCTTTTGCTGTCTCGCATAGAGGGTTATCATTACCATCTTTCTAAATTCCATATATATGTGTTAGTATACTGTATTGGTGTTTTTCTTTCTGGCTTACTTCACTCTCTATAATAGGCTCCATTTTTATCCACCTCATTAGAACTGATTCAAATGTATTCTTTTTAATGGCTGAGTAATACTCCATTGTGTATATGTACAACAGTTTTCTTATCCATTCATCTGCTGATGGACATCTAGGTTGTTTCCATGTCCTGGCTATTATAAACAGTGCTGCGATGAACATTGGGGTACATGTGTCTCTTTCAATTCTGGTTTCCTCAGTGTGTATGCCCAGCAGTGGGATTGCTGGGTCATAAGGCAGTTCTATTTGTAGTTTTTTAAGGAATCACAACACTTTCTCCATAGTGGCTGTACTAGTTTGCATTCCCACCAACAGTGTAAGAGGGTTCCCTTTTCTCCACACCCTCTCCAGCATTTATTGCTTGTAGACTTTTGGATCACTGCCATTCATTTTATTGTAGTTTGTGACTTTAATAGCTAAAAATTTTTAAGTGCAGAGTACATTTATTGACTATAAAAAGAGTATTTTATTTTTAAGATTATTCATTTCACACATCTCACAATTATTTGACACATACTACAGGCCAGACATAGTGCTGAAGATACAATAATAAAAAAAAAACATATATTGTGGTTTTGATTTGCATTTCTCTAATAATGAGTGATGTTGAGCATCTTTTCATGTGTTTGTTAGCCATCCGTATGTCTTCTTTGGGGAAATGTCTGTTTAGTTCTTTGGCCCATTTTTTGATTGGGTCATTTATTTTTATGGAATTGAGCTGCATAAGTTGCTTGTATATTTTTGAGATTAGTTGTTTGTCAGTTGCTTCATTTGCTATTATTTTCTCCCATTCATAAGGCTGTCTTTTCACCTTGCATATATTTTCCTTTGTTGTGCAGAAGCTTTTAATTTTAATTAGATCCCATTTGTTTATTTCTGCTTTCATTTCCAGTATTCTGGGAGGTGGATCATAGAGGATCCTGCTGTGATTTATGTAGGAGAGTGTTTTGCCTATGTTCTCCTCTAGGAGTTTTATAGTTTCTGGTCTTATATTTAGATCTTTAATCCATTTTGAGTTTATTTTTGTGTGTGGTGTTAGAAAGTGATCTAGTTTCATTCTTTTACAAGTGGTTGACCAGTTTTCCCAGCACCACTTGTTAAAGAGATTGTCTTTACTCCATTGTATATTCTTGCCTCCTTTGTCGAAGATAAGGTGTCCATAGGTGTGTGGATTTATCTCTGGGCTTTCTATTTTGTTCCATTTTTCTATATTTCTGTCTTTGTGCCAGTACCATACTGTCTTGATGACTGTGGCTTTGTAGTAGAGCCTGAAGTCAGGAAGGTTGATTCCTCCAGTTCCATTCTTCTTTCTCAAGATTGCTTTGGCTATTCGAGGTTTTTTGTATTTCCATACAAATTGTGAAATTATTTGTTTTAGCTCGGTGAAAAATACCGCTGGTAGCTTGATAGGGATTGCATTGAATCTGTAGATTGCTTTTGGTAATATTCTCATTTTCACTATATCGATTCTTCTGATCCATGAACATGGTATACTTCTCCATCTATTAGTGTCCTCTTTGATTTCTTTCATCAGTGTTTTATAATTTTCTATATATAGGTCTTAAGTTTCTTTAGGTAGATATATTCCTAAGTATTTTATTCTTTTCGTTTCAATGGTGAATGGAATTGTTTCCTAAATTTCTTTTTCTACTTTCTCATTATTAGTGTATAGGAATGCAAGGGATTTCTGTGTGTTGATTTTATATCCTGCAACTTTACTATATTCATTTATTAGCTCTGGTAATTTTCTGGTGGAGTCTTTAGGGTTTTCTATGTAGAGGATCATGTCATCTGCAAACAGTGAGAGTTTTACTACTTCTTTTCCAACTTGGATTCCTTTTATTTCTTTTTCTGCTCTGATTTCTGTGGCCAAAACTTCCAGCACTATGTTGAATAGTAGCAGTGAAAGTGGGCACCCTTGTCTTGTTCCTGACTTTAGGGGAAATGCTTTCAATTTTTCACCATTGAGGATAATGTTTGCTGTGGGTTTGTCATATATAGCTTTTATTATGTTGAGGTACATTCCTTCTATTCCTGCTTTCTGGAGAGTTTTTATCATAAACGGATGTTGAATTTTATCAAAGGCCTTCTCTGCATCTATTGAGATGATCATATGGCTTTTATTTTTCAATTTGTTAATGTGGTGAATTACATTGATTGATTTGCGGATATTGAAGAATCCTTGCATCCCTGGGATAAAGCCCACTTGGTCATGGTGTATGATCTTTTTAATGTGTCGTTGGATTCTGGTTGCTAGAATTTTGTTAAGGATTTTTGCATCTATGTTCATCAGTGATATTGGCCTGTAGTTTTCTGTTTTTGTGGCATCTTTGTCAGGTTTTGGTATTAGGGTGATGGTGGCCTCATAGAATGAGTTTGGAAGTTTACCTTCCTCTGCAATTTTCTGGAAGAGTTTGAGTAGGATAGGTGTTAGCTCTCCTAGGTTTTGTTCTCAGAGATCATTTGGTTCCCTTCCTATCTCTTCTGCAATAATGGGATATAGAATAATTTTAGTTCCACTTATCTATTTACTCACTGCTTTGGCCTTCACACATCTCTTCATAAATGGAGATATTTAGAATGTATTGTTTATAAAACTAAGTACTGGAAGAATGTTGAGTCTTCTCTTCAGCTGTCACTTATAAGGTAAAGCAGAGCCTCCAGTTCCTATAAGGTGAGGGAAGTTTATTCTATGCACCTTTTAGTATCAGTATGTTTATTCAGCAGGAACCTCTAGAATATCTGGGAAAGTGCTCAAAGATTTCTGAATATTTGCCAAAGTATTTCCAATTTCATTGCATGCTTACCATACAATGCAGAATCAGTCAGCCATTTTTCAGCTTACTCAAGATAATATTTATAGTTCCTAAGCCATTAATTTGCATTCAATTTTCACATGGCTTGTTTAATATTCTACATTGATGACTATCTCAGGAGTAAATACACACTTGTCTTGTCTGGCACATAGTGATTTCTAAGGGATTTTATTTATACGTGTAAATAATTATTCCATTATATGCTATTGAATTTTGAATGATTCAAATGCCTGAGCAGAGTGTTCTTAAATTAGTCTATTAGAATTGATTATAACTGAGTAATAAGGAAAACTCAGGTAATACAGTAATTCAATAACTTCAGTTTCCAAAATCCATTTAAAGTTTTGACCAGAAGAAATATACTTATCACGTTTAAAATAGATCAGAAACTTATTTTAAGAAGTATTCTATTAGAAAAATTTTAGCAACCACTTGCTACCATCTTAAACATATTTATAAGAATAGGGTTTAAAATTATTCATATGTCTCAAAATTGGAAAATTCAATGGACTGAAGAGACTGGCGGGCTACAGTCCATAGGATCACAAAGAGTTGGACATGACTTAAGTGACTTAGCATGCAAAAATTATTTATGCCTTCAGAATTGCTATCTTTGATAGCAGGATCTATAAATAACACTCTTTTAAATTTAAGTAACTATATCTCCTGGAAATAAAAAAAGAAAAAACAGAAAAAAAAATCCATTTTCCCGTTACTAAGAAACTTGAATGTACATGGTTCAGTTCAGTTCAGTTCACTCGCTCAGTCGAGTCTGACTCTTTGCGACCCCATGATTCGCAGCACTCCAGGCCTCCCTGTCCATCACCAACTCCCGGAGTTCACTCAGATTCATGTCCATTGAATCAGTGATGCCATGCAGCCATCTCATCCTCTGTCCTCCCCTTCTCCTCCTGCCCCCAATCCCTCCCAGCATCAAAGTCTTTTCCAATGAGTCAACTCTTCGCATGAGGTGTCCAAAGTACTGGAGTTTCAGCTTCAGCATCATTCCTTCCAAAGAAATCCCAGGGTTGATCTCCTTCAGATGTACATGGTACTTTAAGCTTTTTCTTCATTTTATTGTAGTTTGTGACTTAAATAGCTAAAACTTTTTAAGTGCAGAGTACATTTATTGACTATAAAAAGAGTATTTTATTTTTAAGATTATTCATTTCATGCATGTCACAATTATTTGACACATACTACAGGCCAGATGTAGTGCTGAAGATAAAATAATAAACCAAACATGGTTTCTGCTTTCATGTTTCTTTAAGTTTAATGGGCAAGTCAGGCATTAATTAAATAATCACAAACATAATTTTAAAATTATAGCTGTGATACCTGCTAAAGGAATGTGTCTGAGTATCCATAGTAGAGAGATTTAATTTACGGAAGTTGCTGTGGTCTGAGTTTTTGTGTTTCCTCAAAATTCATATGTTGAAACCTAATCTCTAACATGAAGATATTTTGAAGTGAGGACTTTAGGAACTTTTTAGGTCATAACATTGGAGCCCTCATAAATGGGATTAGTGCCCTTATAAATGAGGGTCCAGAGAGATCCCTGCCCTTCTGCCACATGAGGACACAGAGAGAAGTCAAGAGTTAATGATGAAACAAGCTCTCACCAGACACTGAATCTGTCAGTCTCATGAATTTAGACTTCCCAGCTTACCAAACTGTGAGAAGTAAATGTCTGTTGTTTCTAAAGTACCCCAGTTATGATATTTTTGTGATAGCAGTACAAGTGGATTAAGATAGAGGTCAAGGAAGGCTTCTAAGAGGAGGTATCATCTACACTGCAATCCAAGAATTACCAGACTCCATGGGAGCTAATAGCTCCATCTTTATATTCTTTCAATCTTATACTCCCTAATAAGGGAGACTTTCTCAATTAGAATTTAAATATGAGACCTTTAAATTCTGCTGCCTTAACAAATTCATTGTTTTAAGACAATGGATGTATCATACATAAAAAATTAACTTTCTTATGCAGCCTTTTAGATAGTAATAGTGAGGTACTATTTGGGAGAGAACTGAAAAAGTAGATATTGAAATAATTATCTGTGATATGGTTCAGGGAGGAATTCCAGCTGAGAAGGAGGGAATTCTGAAAGTATCCAGATCTAACTTAATTGTTTGAATTATTCCAGATAATCCTCCATGATTCGATCATTATAGCCAGAAACATGAAACATATAGACAAACTGACCAGACTTCATGCATCTGAATGTCATAGACAGGGTGGCTTAAATTACAGAAATGTGTTCCTCACAGTTTGTGAGGCTTAAGGTTCAAGATCTGGGTGCTAGCATGGTTGGGATCTTGGCTTGCAAATGGCTACCTTATCTCTCTGTCATCACATGGAACAGAGAGAGAGATGGTTCTCTCCCTTCCTCTTCTTATAAAGATGATAATACCCCATGGGGGAACTCCACTCTCATGACATCACCTAAACTAATTAGCTCCTTAATGTCACCCTGCTTATTTAACTTATATGCAGAGTACATCATGAGAAACGCTGGGCTGGAAGAAGCACAGCTGGAATCAAGATTGCCGGGAGAAATATCAATAACCTCAGAAATGCAGATGACACCACCCTTATGGCAGGAAGTGAAGAGGAACTAAAAATCCTCTTGATGAAAGTAAAACAGGAGAGTGAAAAAGTTGGCTTAAAGCTCAACACTCAGAAAACGAAGATCATGGCATCTGGTCCCATCACTTCATGGGAAATAGATGGTGAAACAGTGGAAACAGTGTCCGACTTTATTTTTTTGGGCTCCAAAATCACTGCAGATGGTGACTGCAGCCATGAAATTAAAAGACGCTTACTCCTTGGAAGAAAAGTTATGACCAACCTAGATAGCATATTCAAAAGCAGAGACATTACTTTGCCAACAAAGGTCCATCTAGTCAAGGCTATGGTTTTTCCAGTGGTCATGTATGGATGTGAGAGTTGGACTGTGAAGAAAGCTGAGCACCAAAGAATTGATGCTTTTGAACTGTGGTGTTGAAGAAGACTGTTGAGAGTCCCTTGGAGTGCAAGGAGATCCAACCAGTCCATTCGGAAGGAGATCAGCCCTGGGATTTCTTTGGAGGGAATGATGCTGAAACTGAAACTCCAGTACTTTGGCCACCTCATGTGAAGAGTTGACTCATTGGAAAAGACTCTGATGCTGGGAGGGATTGAGGGCAGGAGGAGAAGGGGACGATAGAGGATGAGATGGCTGGATGGCATCACTGACTCGGTGGACGTGAGTCTGAGTGAACTCCGGGAGTTGGTGATGGACAAGGAGGCCTGGCGTTTTGCGGTTCATGGGGTCGCAAAGAGTCGGACACGACTGAGCACTGAACTGAACTGACCTGAACTGAATGTTGCACTCCCAAATACCATCAAACTGGTGGTTAGGGTGTCAACATACAGATTTTGAGACACCAACATTCAGTCTGTAACAATCAGAAAAGGAGTCAAAACTAGCCAATCATATACAGATTGTGAAAGGAGAAATAATGGCTTTGGGAAAGAAATACAAGACATTGCTAATTAGAGAACAGAAAAAGATGTTGAATGTTAACTAGAACAATAAATCTTTACCACACCATATTTAGATGTACTCAGTGTCTTCAAATTTACTTCTTTCTTAGGCTTTTTTATTCTGCCAATTTATAGTGCAGTGTTAGAAATTTATCTCTAAATCAAGAACTATTTTAAATGCTTTGCCCAGTGGAGTGTTTATGCCATAATTTCAATATTACATATTTCTGAAACAGAGCTTATATTAGTGATTATGGCAACATATTGTCTTTAGTGATTTGAGACTATACCATATGAAAAATATACATTATACTTAAGTAAAATATAATAAAAATAGGTTGCAAAAGATGCTTTAATTAGTAAGAAATGATTTTTAATTAGTGAGAAACGATATATATGCTTTTTCCTTGAGGAGAGAGCAAAAAAATGGCATTTTTTTCCTTTGACAAAATTTCACTGTTTTTCTTTTCTTTAACTTTTCCTTTGGTTTCCACACTCCCACATATTTCCTTTCACTTCATGTCAGATGCAATTTCTCAAGCTGAACAGGAGGAAACTCTGTTCATTTCCACATTGTCACTCCTGTTCAGTTTGGTTATAAATGAAATGAAAGCATATTGTACAATAGACCCTTACATCTGCTGTAATGCCAGAAAATGATTTCAATGCACAGAAACAACTGTTAGATATACTTAGGCCTTATATTACTTTTTAGTATCACATGGGCATACACAAGATGTTCCTTACTCTAAAGAAAAATACAAAATGCCCCCACCAAATAATAGAAGACAGAATGTAGATTGAAAGAGAATATATGTCAAATAATCTTAAGTATTTAGGCAAGGAAGAGCTGTAGAATGCTGCATTATTTCCATGTAATCAAGGGACTTAACCATGGTGAATCACTTGATTCATTCAGCCATGTGTAATAGGTCAATTAAAATGCATAGGGATTCCTAGGTAGCACAGTGGTAAAGAACCCACCTGCCCAAGCAGGAGACTCCAGAGACACAAGTTTGATCCCTGAGTCAAGAAGATCTGCTGGAGTAGGAAATGGCAATCCAGTCCAGTATTCTTGCCTGAAAAATTTCATGGACGGAGGAGCCTGGCAGGCAACTGTCCACGGAGTTGCAAAACACCCACTAAAATGCACACATTGGTAAATTCTCTAAAGAGCAAATATTTAGTCTGATATGGATCCATATCCAACTGATATGTTATTAACGCATATATAAAACAAAATTAGGGAAAGGCAAAGAGCAAACTGAGGCAAATTATAAATTAGTAAGTCTCCATTATCATGGATCTGACTTAGCAAACAGAAGGGTAGATATGAAGAGTTCACACAGGTCATGTTTTATGCTTTTTAAGCTAAGATATAAAACATGTTTTTAATAATATTATGCATCATGTTATAAGTACTACTTTAGGCACTAAAGATGAGTAAAATCTTCACCCCCTGAATATCCTGCTTTCCTGGTACTTATTTCTAGTTTGAGGAAACAGAGAATAAACCAAATACATCTTATCAGTGGTAGCTGGTGAAATGGGCTTGCAAGAAAAACAAAGCAAGAAAGGGGGATATAAATTATATGATGGGTGAAGGGCTAATTTTTAATAAGGTGATCAGTTAACACCCTACCAGAAGGTGACACTGAAGAAAGACATGAACAGGGTAAGGGAGTTAACCATGTGAATATACGGGGCAAGAAGTTTTGAGGAAAGGGAACAGCAAATGCAAAATCACTGAGGTAAGGATGTTCTTTCTGTGTATAAGATATCAAAGTAAACAACTGTGGCTGACAGGAGTGAGCAAAACCAGAGAGAACTAGGGCATGAGAGGAAGCGATAATGGGCAATCTGATTTGATAAGTTTTGGAGATCATAGTAGAGACTAATTTGCTGAGTAAAAGAAGATGTTGAAAAGATTCCCTCATAGGGCTGATATGATCTGATTATTAAAGATTGTTCTGGCTTCTGTGTGGAGATAGACCGAAGAATCCAAATAATTTGCTATTGGATTGGATCTGGAAGTGATAAGAAAAGAAAAGAGGAGTGAAGGATTACTTTTAAGATTTATTGGCTTGAGATGCTGAAAGATGGAGCTATCATTCATATAAACTAAAAAGATGATGGAGAAGTCGTTTGGAATGAGGAGAGCCAAAGTCTTCAGTTGGGCATGATAAGTGTGAGATGCCCATTTGACATCCAATAAAAATATTGAGAAGGCAGTTGGATACACATGTCTGGAATTTAGAGGTAGATCTATGTTGTGGATATACATTTTGAAGTCACTAGTAGATTGTCTGTAAAGTCACAAAACCAGACATTATCACCAAGCAAATGAATACAGATAAAGATAAGCAAAGATCCAAGACATGAACTCTGGACATTTCCAGTTTTTTGTGGTCATGGAGACAATGTATAACTAGCAAAGGAAAACCAAAACAAAAAAGTAAGAGACCAGTGAAGAAAAAGAATGACCAGGAGAGTATGGAGTCATGGAAAATAAGTGAAAAATATTTTTAGAGGGAAAAATAATCAAATTTATTGAGCACTGCTGATAATATGCTGTGATAGAATTTGACACATAATACCCTTTTGAATATAATGGACTTCCTGATTCTCTGTTAGGAGAATATTAATTGTCTAAAATGGTTAATTTTGCGGTTGTACTAAATTTGAAATTCTGACTTGCTTTCCTTTGTGATTAAGGGGATGCATTTATGGGATAAATTTGGGTGAATGGTTGCTTTTAAAAATAGAGCCAAAGAAACTCTATTATATTATATCTGAGCCATTAATATCTGAGCATCAGTTTTATTCCGTTCAATTCAGTCTCTCAGTCCTGTCCAACACTTTGTGACACCATGGACTAAAGCACGCCAGGCCTCCCTGTCCATCAACAGCTCCCAGAGTTTACCCAAACTCATGTCCATTGATTCAGTGATGCCATCCAACCATCTCATCCCCTGTTGTCCCCTTCTCCTCCTGCCTTCAATCTTTCCCAGCATCAGGGTCTTTTCAAGAGTCAGCTCTTCTCATCAGGTGGCCAAAGTATTGGAGTTTCAGCTTTAGCATCAGTCCTGAAGGACTGATCTCCCTTAGGATGAACTGGTTGGATCTCCTTGCAGTCCAAGGGACTCTCAAGAGTCTTCTTCAACACCACAGTCCAACAGCATCCATTCTTCAGTGCTCAGCTTTCTTTATACTTCAACTCTCACATCCATACATGACTACTGGAAAAACCATAGCCTGAACTAGATGGACCTTTGTTGACAAAGTAATGTCTCTGCTTTTTAATATGCTGTCTAGGGTGGTCATAACTCTTTCAAGGAGTAAGTGTCTTTTAATTTCATGGCCGAAGTCACCATCTGCAGTGATTTTGGAGCCCCCAAAATAAACTCAGCCAGTTTCCACTGTTTCCCCATCTATTTCTTATGAAGTGATGGGACAGGATGCCATGATCTTTGTTTTCTGAGTGTTGAGCTTTAAGCCTACTTTTTCACTCTCCTCTTTCACTTTCATCAAGAGGCTTTTTAGTTCCTCTTCACTTCCTGCTGTAAGGGTGATGTCATCTGCATATCTGAGGTTATTGATATTTCTCCCAGCAATCTTGATTCCAGCTTGTGCTTCATCCAGCCCAGCATTATTAATGTCATCCTTTAATCAAGGACCTAAAAAATGGGTTCATATGTTAACAATTAAAAAAAAGGTCTATATTTAATATGTCTTTATTGTCTTAGCTATGCAGTTATTATATCTTGGGTAGTTTAATAACATATTTATGATTCATCTCAAATATAAGGGTTGTGTTATATAGTCTTCTAGCCTTCTCCCTTATTTCACATATTTACAGGGTCATTGACCACTTACAGTAAAGACCATGATTCATAGCTATGCTTATTGTCAGGTGTAATCTTACAATTAAGTTCTGATCAATAGAACATAAGAAGTACCATATGCATTTTCAAGGAAATATCTTCTAGGGAGGGAATATATCCTTTTCTTCCTTTCCATAAAGACATTATGACTTGAGAAAAAGAAGCTATTTTTTTTTTAGCATCAGCATTCATCTCACATGCTAGTAAAGTAATGCTCAAAATTCTCCAAGCCAGGCTTCAGCAGTACCTGAACTGTGACCTTCCAGATGTTCAAGCTGGTTTTAGAGAAGGCAGAGGAACCAGAGAGCAAATTGCCAACATCCAGTTAGTTGATCATTGAAAAAGCAAGAGAGTTCCAGAAAAACATCTATTTCTGTTTTATTGACTATTCCAAAGCCTTTGACTATGTGGATCACAATAAACTGTGGAAAATTCTGAAAGAGATGGGAATGCCAGACCACCTGACCTGCCTCTTGAGAAACCTATATGCAGGTCAGGAAGCAACAGTTAGAACTGGACATGGACCAACAGACTGGTTCCAAATAGGAAAAGGAGTATGTCAAGGCTGTACATTGTCACCCTGCTTATTTAACTTATATGCAGAGTACATCATGAGAAACACTGGGCTGGAGGAAGCACAAGCTGGAATCAAGATTGCTGGGAGAAATATCAATAACCTCAGATATGCAGATGACACCACCCTTATGGCAGGAAGTGAAGAGGAACTAAAAAGCCTCTTGATGAAAGTGAAAGAGGAGAGTGAAAAAGTAGGCTTAAAGCTCAACACTCAGAAAACGAAGATCATGGCATCTGGTCCCATCACTTCATGGGAAATAGATGGGGAAACAGTGGAAACAGTGTCAGACTTTATTTTTTGGGCTACAAAATCACTGCAGATGGTGACTGCAGCCATGAAATTAAAAGATGCTTACTCCTTGGAAGGAAATTTATGACCAATCTAGACAGCATATTAAAAAGCAGAAACATTGCTTTGCCAACAAAGGTCCATCTAGTCCAGGCTATGGTTTTTCCAGTAGTCATGTATGGATGTGAGAGTTGGACTGTGAAGGCTGAGTGCCGAAGAATTGATGCTTTTGAACTGTGATGTTGGAGAAGACTCTTCAGAGTCCCCTTGGACTGCAAGGAGATCCAACCAGTCCATCCTAAGGGAGATCAGTCCTGGGTGTTCATTGGAAGGACTGATGCTAAAGCTGAAACTCCAATACTTTGGCCACCTCATGTGAAGAGTTGACTCATTGGAAAAGACTCTGATGCTGGGAGGGATTGGGGGCAGGAGGAGAAGGGGACCACAGAGGATGAGATGGCTGGATGGCATCACCAACTCAATGAACGTGAGTTTGAGTGAACTCTGGTAGTTGGTGATGGACAGGGAGGCCTGGCGTGCTGCGATTCATGGGGTCGCAAAGAGTTGGACACGACTGAACGACTGAACTGAACTGAACAGCACAGAAATGAAGAAAATAGCTGGAATCCTGATGAATTTATGAATCAAAGCTAACATATATATGCATCAAGATTAATTCTAAATTTGATTAATTTTGGAATAGGTATCCAGATGTTACTATATGTTTGTGTGTGTAATCGGTTTAGAAAATAGTGATATGTCTCAAGATAATAATAACCCTCATCTTTTAATTTTTGTATAGCTGTGACCACAGTATTGTCTACAGACTAAAAATTTTCAAGATTTCATTTATTTTCAATTTTTGCTACCATAGACTTTGCTATAAAAGTAATTACCTCTCAACTTTTCTTGTTAGCCAAGAGAAAAGAAGGTTTTCTGTTGTGTTGTGTTAAATCTTGACAACCCAAATTCTCCTTTAGGCTATTTTAATATTTTAAATTCAAAAAGCTTGAGGTGAGATGATACTTGATGTAGAAACAGTAAAGGAGCTTCAAGCTGAGGTCTCAATAAAATCAGCAGGTGTTTGAGGGTCTTGTTTCAACTTTTAGTCCCACATTTAAAATACTGGATAGAAGAACATTCAAAGGAAGTCCTCGAGTCTTCTGTGTATTCATCATTATCTATTGTATCTTTGTTAGGAGAATTTTCTTTTCAACACAAATGACTTTTATATTTGTCTTTAATATCATTTCATTGGTAAAATGGTTGAATCACCTTCACTCTCTACCATCAAATGAGTTATTTGTAATATAAGGGTAGCCAGAAGTCAAGATATCATTGACCAAGAAGATGTAGCATTTGCTGAGATTTTCCTCTTTCCTTCTTCAGTTGTCTCCTCTTGCTAACTTACATTCTGACTGTCTCTGGGGCCATCACCCTATATCCATAGCACTTTGGTTGTATTAAGTGTCACAAATGACTTAGCAACATACTCCATCTCTTTGAAAGGGGAATTAGTATAAACTGAAAATTTGTGAAAAATAAATAGCATGTCTATTATAGGCATGTGAAACTTTTAAGAAAATATCATTTTTACTACTCCCCACCCCCATATCTGGATGGGACATACAGGAGAAAAAAAAATACTATTAGACTTCAGTGCAACAGATGATTTGGTCTTATCTTTTATTTTGCTTTTGACCATTTTTAATGTTAAAGTTTCAGCTGAAATAAATTTCACTTCCTGAGTAAGATGCCTACTTAAATTATATCCAGACAAATCTAGAAAACTATTCATCACACTTACTAGTTAGAGTCTATATCAAAGCACTATTTCAATTAAACTTAATATCTCAACTTATGTGTGGCTACTTCAGTTATGTAAATCTCAGCTGTCCAACTCTTTATGACCCCATAGACTGTAACCCCCAGCTCTATCCATGGAATTCCCCAGGCCAGAATACTGGAGTGGGTGGCCGTTCCTGTCTCCAGGGGATCTTCCCAACCTAGGAATTGAACCAGGGTCTCCCGCATTACATACGGATTGTTTGCTAGTTGAGCCACAAGAGAAGCCCAAGAATACTGGAGTGGGTGGACTATCCCTTCTCCAGCAGATCTTCCCAATCCAGGAGTCAAACCGGGGTCTCCTACATCAGGTGCATTCTTTACCAACTGAACTATCAGGGAAGCCTGAATTCAGTGTATCCTCTCAATTTAACAACTATCTTAATCTTTAGAATATATATGAATAAGCATGATGCTTTTCTCTTAGGAGAAATGTAACAAATAGTTTTCTATTCACATAAGAAGTATTTATTGGATGCCTATTGTTGCAGGACCCCTTGCTAGTTACAGAAGCTAAAGAAGGAACCTTGTCCTTGTTTTCCTGAGGCTCATAGACTAGAGCTTAGAGACTATCTAATTCAATTTTTTTCATTTTTATGGTTGAGGAGTACAAGGCTGAGGTAAGTTAAATGACATTCTTGAGATCATATAATTAGCCAGGACCAAAAGACAGGTCTTCAAACCACCTGTTTGCCCAGTACAATTCTACTTCTACAGTATTTTGGCTCCCTCTGTCCAATCTGGGCGCTTTAAAGCAGGTATCCCCAACCTCTGGTATCTAATACCTGCTGATCTGAGCTGGAGTTGATGTAATAATAAGAGAAGTAAAGTGCACAATAAATGTCATACGCTTGAATCATCCAGAAACCAGCCCCACCTCCCACCCATCCTTGGAAAAATTTTCTTACACAAAACTTTTCACTGGTGCCAAAATGGTTGGGGACCACTGCTTTAAAGCACAGGAAAGAAAAACTCGATATGCTCGGTCCATTTCCCTCCATTCCTGAAATTCCAAATAGCTTTTTGGCAGTGGTCTATCCTGCTCAGTGTAAATCCTTTCCTTTTTGCTATCAAGTAGCAAGTAATGGATAGGCTCTTTACACAGAACTGGTAATCACTTCTTGATTGACTCCAGACCAAAATTAAACTCTCTTGCTAAGCAAGCTCATCTGGATTTATGGACAGAGACTTTTCAATTATCCAAGACCATCATACCTGCTGCTAAAATTTTCTTGTTTTCTCTATTGTTAAGAATTGCTTCGGCATGCAGCAGTGAATTGTTAGCAATAAAAAAAAAGAAAAACTTTTAACTTCTTATATGTAAGGATCCTCTTTGAAAGACTAGGGCATATTTGGTGAAAGTTTTTTAGTAGATTTTTTTTCCCTTGACTGGTTCAGATTCAAATAGTCTAAAACCAGTTCCTCTGGAGCCACTTGTCATTTCTTGTCTTCATTTTAGCAATGCGAGTGAGCATGTGTCAGACTTTACTTTTACCAGGGTTAAAAAAAAAAATCTGTTATCAGTTCTTGGCCTTTCTTCCACTGCTGTATAAAAATAAATTGCTCTTTCCACACATTTAAGGAAAACTATCTCCAAGAGACATTTGGTCAGAGTTTTGAGGATACGGTAAGTAAATATATTTCTGTGTTTAGACAATTCAGGATATTTAAGCTGTTCTGAGTTAAACCAAAATCCCTTTGAAAGAAGCTCAGAGAAGAGGGAGCCAAATGTGCATTCATGCTGAGATTTCATGAAGCATCCTTATAGATTATGTAGTTGATGAATTCTGACAGTAGAGGGTCTGTGAGATGTTGTTGAGGTCCTCATCATTAGAACAAAAGTGAGGATGAGGAAGAGGAAAAATATGAGGGAAAGAAGGCAACCAGAGGCCAGTAAATCAGGCAATATTCAGTTTCTCATATTCATACTGTTACATCCATCTGTTGAGGGCAATAATAGTGAGTTTTATGCAAGAGCAATCAGTACCCATTAGATCCAAAGCAGGACATGCTCATTGTATGTAGAAGCCATCAATAAATACTACCCAATGATGAAGGAGTAAAGGAAAGGAGGCACCCTTAAATTTACTCTAGGGAGGTTGCCTAACCTCTGATGTCACTCACCAGAGAGAATATATATTACACATAATATAAATTACATAATATGTACTACACATAATATATATTTATTTTTATATATATTTATATTATATATATGTATCAAATATGTGTATATATATTACATATATATGTATATTATATATACTACTCTGCATGTAGTCAAAGCCTTGGGAGTCTATTGAAGATATTGTTTCTATAGACTATTCCTGGTTAGGAAACAGGCTTTTAAGAGAAGCCTGCTGCCTCAGTCAGTACACCCTACTATAAGATGATATTTTGGAGACCAAGAAGATATGCCTTTAAATTCTCAGGCCAAACTGAATATGCCTAATGGATTTCCCATTGTGAACCCTAACCTAAGCAACCCTCAAATTGATGTGACTGAATAGTGACATGGTCCAGACTTGAGTCCTCTCTTCTGTAAGTTGGAGATCTGGCTCCAGGTCACCTGTGTAGTCTCCCCTTTCACTTCTCTCCTCTTCACAGTCTGTTCTCCAGACTTATTGAGCTACTTAAAGTACTCTAAACATTCTGAGTTATCTTTCTGCAAGTATTTTTCATATACCAGTGGGTTCTGTCTCAATGCCCTGCATCAACCACTTCTGTTGTCTTTCTCATTTCACCTGAATAATACCTATGTGTGTTGCTAGCGGTGAAGAGGAAAAGGCAATGGCAACTCTCTCCAGTACTTTTGCCTGGCAAATCCCACGGACGGAGAAGCCTGGTGTGCTGCAGTCCATGGGGTTGCTAGGAGTTGGACACGACTGAGCGACTTCACTTTCACATTTCACTTTTATGCACTGGAGAAGGAAATGGCAACCCACTCCAGTGTTCTTGCCTGGAGAATCCCAGGGATGGGGGAGCCTGGTGGGCTGCCATCTATGGGGTCGCACAGAGTCGGACACGACTGAAGTGAGTTAGCAATGGTGAGGAACCTGCCTGACAATGCAGGAGATGTAAGAGATGCAGTTTTGATCCCTGGGCCAGGAATATCCCTTGGAGAAGAGCATGGCAACCCACTCCAGTATTCTTACCTGGAAAATCCCATGGACAGAGGAGTCTGGTGGGCTATGGTCCATTGTGTAGCAGAGTTGGACTAAAGAATCTAACACACACATGATTCAAATTTCAATGTTTGTATCCAATTCCTCTGGCCTAGTGTGTGAGGCATCTCTCAGCATTCTCCCATAATGCTTAGTGAAATCTCTGTATGTGCAGTTACTGAAGTTGCTTGTTAGATTTCTATCCACTAGGACCCTATGTTCCATGAAGGGACCATGGCTTCTTTGGCATTAAAGTCTCAGAATTAACAAATTGTAGTCATCAGTACTCACTTGCTGAGTGACACTACAAGTTAGGCAAGTCCTTAGTGGCTCAATTCCTTCATCATTGATACTTATTGGTGTCTTATATACACAAAGAATTATTCTAGGCACTGCATAAATGATGGTGAATAAAAGATAGTGTCAGACGGACAGTAAAGCAGACTGCCTTCATGATATGTATCACCTTGTTTCCTAAATACAGAAAGTCATCAGATAAAATCACATTGAATGAATTATTCTGTGGTTTAAGGAATTTTTGCCTTGAATAATACACAGCAAAGGTTCAAGTATGACCAAAGCCAGAAAATATTCAATTAAGTAATTCTTATAATCACAACAGCACCACCAAAAGAAGACTAAGAAAACTATTGTTATTTTTCAACTGAAGTATTATAGTATTATCTAAAAGTTTTAAAAAAATCCCTAGAAAGTACAAAATTGGGCACAAAGCCTAAGTTGAATATAAGTATATATTTGCTTTGAAGTGAACAAAAACTCTGTTCTATTTCTTTTAATTTAATGAGCTCAGCTATCAGGTATTTTTAGCAGGAAAAGGTAGTGGTGTTTGATATTAATAAAAATATCAAATGATTATTTGTAACTTTTGTAGTTATGATCTCTATAGCTCTTAGACATACCCCAATTTGGGGGGAAATCTTCATGATATTTCCATCAAAATTTAAAAGAAAACTGTATTATGGTATTTGGAACCAGGCATATGAAACAAATGCCCCATGAGGGGATTCCAGAAAAAGAGTTATGAACACTTATTGGAAAGGGAAATACGTAGAATTTGAAGTCATTATCTCATTTTGATCAGGCTAAAAAGATTTTTTTTTTCAGCTCATACATATATGAGCTCTTGTTTAAATTTAAGGTACTAAGAAGTAACATTTTATTTTCTTGGCTCCACAATCATTGTAGACAGTGACTACAGCCATGAAATTAAAAGACACTTTCTCCTTGGAAGAAAAGCTATGACAAGCCTAGAAAGTGTATTAAAAAGCAGAGACATAGCTTTGCCAACAAAGGTCCGTCTACTCAAAGCTATGGTTTTTCCAGTAGTCAGGTATGGATGTGTGAGTTGGACTATAAAGAAGGCTGAGCCTCGAAGAACTGATGATTTCAAATTTTGGTGATGGAGAAGACTCTTGAGAGTCGTTTGGGCTTCAAGGAGGTCAAACTAGTTACCCTAAAGGGAATCAATCCTGAATATTCATTGGCAGGATTGCTGCTGAGGCTGAAGCTCCAATCCTTTGGCCATCCGATGCAAAGGGCTGACTTACTGGAAAAGACTCTGATGCTGGGATAGATTGAAGGCAAAAGGAGAAGAGGATAGCAGAGGATGAGATGGTTAGATAGCATCATCAACTCAATAGACATGAATTGGAGCAAACTCCATGAGATAGTGGAGGACAGAGGGCCCTGGTGTGCTGCAGTCCATGGGGTTGCAAAGAGTTGGACACAACTTCATGACTGACCAACAACAAGGAGCTTAACTAGAGTAAACAGCTAGATATACTTTATAATATAGCTGTTATTTAAAGAAAAAGCCACACATATTTAACTAGACTCACTAAAGTTTTATTTTGTTTGTATCCAATACATAGTTTTCTTCTTTAAAAATGTTTTCCCTTAGTAGACTACCATCAACCCTCTTTCTGTTCTTAAAATGGAAATGTGGCTACTGGGAGGAACAAGGACTGTTCTGAAGAAGCACCAGGGTCTTTAATCTGAAATGTTTATGGCAGATAGTCAGATTCTTAAAGCCTTCTAGATTGTTCTTTGTTCAGTGACAATATGCTGCAGAAGAGGTTAAGAGATTAATAGCAGATGAATCACATTTTAAATATCTTCTTACAAACTGTATTTAAGCTTGTGTCTCCTTCTATAACATATATAAAGGTGTTTCATTTCTCTGAGGGATTAATAAAAATAACAGTGACAAGTGTTAATTTTAAAGTCCCACAACTTTTATTTCCTACATCCCAACATGTACTGAATATAGACTGAGAAAAAATAAGATTATGTGGTGATTTCAAAACAGGTCGAAAATTAAAAGGAAAATAATTTTTTTTTTTTTTTTTTAAAACATTCACACTCAGTGTTTGGTCTAGCTGCTTCTGAAATTCTAAAATGATACCTGAGTACCCATCATGATGACCGTTCTTCTGATTTAGCAGCATTTGTGTAAATGGTTTGAAGATAATTATTTTAGTGCTACCTTATTCATATACATGTGTGTATATATGCATATGTGTACATGTATATATATATGTATATATGTGTGTATATAACTATATATATCTGAGAATACATATTCATATTAATGTATTATTCATATATAGATACATGAATTTGAAAATCCCAGAAGTACATACATCTTCCTTCATGGCTCAGCTGGTAAAGAATCTGCCTGCAATGAGGGAGACCTGGGTTTGATCCCTAGGTTGGAAAGATCTCCTGGAGAAGGAAATGTCAACCCACTCCAGTATTCTGACATGGAGAAGTCCATAGACTGTATAGTCCAGGGGGTTGCAAAGAGTCAGACATGACTGAGTGACTTAAAAAATATATATATTATTCATATGTAGATATATGTATCTGAAATCCCAGAGGTGGTTACAAGCACAACAAAATATTCTTTAAGCCATACTAAGTTCTGGTTCTTGGATTACTTTCCTTTACTGAGGAAAGAGTGTTAGGGTAAATGGAGTGATGATTTTACTCATAACCAGATATACTACCTCCTCTTCCAAAGCTTTCCTGTGCTACAGTGTAGGAGTATAACCAAATTTTTGATCTGATGTCTATTGTTGACTGATGGGAGTGAGGGGAAAGTCCCCAGGAAGGTGCTCGTATCTTATCATTCATAATGAGGATTAGTTAATAAATACTATCAATGTTAATGAAAAATAAAAAAGATTTTAAACCTACTATATGAAGCTAGCACTATAGCTAGTAGAATTAAAGCCAGATGAGAAAGTATCTAAAATATCATATTATCTAAACACATACATACAAATACACACAGGAAACAAAACAAAATAAAAAACCCCTTCATTTATTAAAGGAAAGAGAACAAAGGATTAGAAACAGAAAACTTGACATTAAAGAAAATACTTCAATATGTATAAATAAACAGATGGGGTAAAAAATCAAAGCCCAACTATAAGCTTCATATAATAAATGTAGCTAAATAAAATGTTTGAGACACATATAAAGTAAAATATTAAAGTGAGAATAAAAACAAACTAGGAAAATGTCAACAATAATGTGAATTGTATTGTTAATATTAGAAAATGTCAGTGCCAAGATTAACTTTTTCAATGACAGAAAGAGGAAAAGAAATTGTGTAAGAAATTACCATCCACGTTGGGCCTCAATAAATTTTCTTGGACAAAAATGCATAGTATGAAAATAAATGAAAAACTATAGGAAATACAAGGAAATGAGACAAACAGAAAGCCCAGAAACACATAATTCAGATAAGGAATGCATTTATGATAAAGATCACATTTTAAATCAGCAGGAAAAGAATTATTATTTGACTTAAGTGGTTTGGGGACAATTGACTGACCATTTTAAAATAGAGTTATCCTAAGTTGTATTCTGTACCAAATTAAATCCAAATGAATTGAAACTTTACCTGTAAAATATGTGATAAAAATACTAGAAGAATAGTCAAGTATTGTGAGTTATAAGTAACTTGATATTAAGTCAAAATGAATATAACTGTTCTAAGTGACACATGTAATATGTAGCTGACTGGGATTTGAACCTAGGCAAACTGGCTCCAGGGTCAATGCTTTTAAAGTATGTTTTGGGTAAAAAACATAGACCAAGAAACCATATGTAATCCTAAGATAGAAAGTGCATTTTAAGAGTTACATGGAAGATTGATTCTATAGGAAAACTTGATGGATTTAACTACATGAAAACTGAAATCCTTCTTATGTGAAAAAATATGGAACACAATTGAAATTCAACTGAGAAAATAGTTGCAATATGCATGAAGAAATGTTAATATCCTTAGCACATTAGAGGTCTTTTGTTAATAGGAAACCTGAAGAAAAATAGGCAAAGTACATGCAAGAAAATATACAAATGGTTTAATAATTTTTGTAGTCACAAAATTGACAGTCAGTAAGAACGACCTTGTGAGACTTCATTTCATGGAAAGATGAGCAACCTACTGTTAAAAGAAAAATGGCAGGCTATGGAAATAATAGGATAAAATTTATGCATTAGTATTATCCACACTATATATACATATATGGCCTAGAAAAATTAGTGTATAATTTTTTAAACTTTATCTCTCCTTGTCTCCTTATAAAGGTTTTCATTTGCTTGTAGGATCTTTTGTAGGACCCCAAGTAGGAGTGGTGAATAGTGAGGTATTTCAAGAATGAGAGAGAAGCTAGGTAGACAGGGAAGGTAATAGCTGCTAATGGTTTCCTACTTGAGTATATTTCTTCTTCTTTCTGAACAAATCAACATTTTGTCAGGTACTACATGGGCTTTTCGCCAACCTCGTGACTTGTCCAGCTAATAATAGCTATTCCATTCCTCTTGTTGTTTCGTTGCTAAGTCGTGTCCAGTTCTTTTGTGACTCCATGGACTGTAGCCTCTGTCCATGGCATTTTCCTGGCAAGAATGCAGGAGTGTGTTGCCATGCCCTCCTCCAGGGGATCTTCCCAACCCAGGGATCAAACCCACATCTCCTGTGTCTCCTGCATTGGCAGGTGAATTATTTACCACTGAACCACCTGGGAAGCCCTCCATTCCTCCTCCTTTGGTTAATTTATTCACGTGTACATATCAAAATTCTAACTAATGAGACATTAAAATATTAGTGGATATTTCTAAGAAAATGTACTTTATTCTTAAAAAGGGTCGTAACTAAGGGGCTTAGTCCTAGTCCTACCTTTAGATGTTTTAATATAAGAAGGTAATATTTGGAGTTGTTGAAACCATCTTATTGCCATTAAAAAAAAAATTGCAGACCAACCAAACTGAAAGCTTCACATTAATGAGCTGTTAAATAACCACTGTGCCCTCACCTTGCCTCTACTCTTCTTATGTATAAAGGTAAATTCCTCATTATTTAAGTGATTCTTGTCTAAAATTATATTTATTTACTTGCAGCTGAAAGTATCCTAATACAGAAAGGAAGATACTCATGCAAAAAATTAATTTGCAAGTTGACAGGAAGGAGAAATTGAAGAAGAGGGAACTAGAATTAGCACAGATTTGAGATTTTTCTAGAGCATTTTGAAGGCAAGAAAGCAAACAGATTTTTTAACAGATAGCATGGGAATTTGACAGAGTACACCAACAGTATATGGAAGTTTTAAATCAACTTTGTTGTATGTAAATTTAATATAATTATCCCTCTGCTATCAATTTTAGAGATTTAGCAAAGCCATGCATTACTTGCTGAATATTAAGTTTGGATTTATCTTTCTATTGGGTGTAACACTGCATAACAGAGTGGCACTCAATAATTCAGCCTTATTAGGGTTATTATCTCTTATGTGAGATGAGAAGGCATTTTCCTTTTAATAATAAACCTAAGACATTTTCTAGGAAGAAAGATTTCATAACCAAATTAGTTCAGGAAAATATATATACTATTAACATCTTAGAACTTTAAAATGTTCATCTTTAAGAAAAAAAATAAGAAATCCTGACATAAGAAAAGCATAACCAAGAATCTGACAAGTTTAAAAATGGTTATTACTGAAGAAATTCCAGGAACCATTATCTGAATAATTCCTAAATGGGGATGAAGAATGAATGAAGGGGTGATTATTCTTTTACAGTGATTTGCAAATACTCATTGTCTAGGACCTCTCTACAGATGACCAGTGCCAAATAATAGCATTAGAGTGAAGTCCCATCTCAGCTGTGAAGATATTATGCATAAAATGAAATTCAAACAATCCTTACTTTATAGGATTGTTGTGAGAGTTAAATTGAATTATTATGAAGATTACAGGAAGTATTTCATTTAGGAAGTACTTAGCCCATTATAAATATAAATTGAAATTATTATTAATGATTACTACTATTATTATAATTATCATTTGTGAAGAAACTAGTAGAAGAATGTGGATTTCTCCAGAGTGTTGGGGAAAGTGATTTAGCATCCACTAGAAGATTGGAGTTGATGCCTTAAGTCAGAGATCAGGGTCCTACCTTGAACTTGAGCATAGGCACAAGGACTTGTGTTTCAAGGACTTTTGGGAACTTTGTTTCTAATTTAATTTTATGCTAATTATATTGTTATTTTCTCAAAATGTTTTTGAATTTCTGTTTTGGAAATGCTATCAGTCCTTGAGTACATTGGTCTTGGATGGTAATACAGAGTGAAACCTTAATTTTTGGAAACAACTTAATTTTAATTAGAAGTTAGTCTGGTAAAATGTGAGTGATAGATTGGACATACCATTTTTTTAAAGTATGACTATAAAGCAGTTCTTCCCTGATGGCTCAGTGGTAAATAATTTGCCTGCAATGCAGAAGACCCAGGAGATGCAGGTTCAATCCCTGGGTCAGGGAGATTCCCTGGAGAAGGAAATGGCAAGCCACTTCAATATTCTTGTTTGGGAAATCCCACGGACAGAGGAGCCTGGCAGCTACAGTCCATGAAGTTACAGAGTCGGATATGACTGAGCAACTAAACACACACATGAGTATAAAGGGAAACCCAAAATTAATGAGTATTTACCCTTATATTGCTACTGTTTTGAAAAAGGTAACATCATCAGAATTCACTTAAAGTGTTTAAGGTGGCAACTTTCAAGAATAGCATGGATATGTAAGTTCTAGCATATTAATTATAAATAAATATTACTACTTTTTAAGACTCCCACACACACTAAGATTTTATTGTGATATTAGAAAAAAAATGACTTAAATTTCAGAGATCAAAAGTCTTATTTACAAAGATTTTAAATGATTTTGACAGGTAAGTGAGTTATATTAATTTGTAACTAAGAGGTAAGAGTAAGGTCATATTTTAAGATATTCCTGAGACCTGCTAAAGTAGTTTCTCAAATCATGAAGCATTAAAATAGTCATGAAAGCAGATTTTATGGCATTTCTTTAGAAATTGAGTGAGCATGCCCTCTCAAGGTTGAGGTGAGGCAAAGATGATTTGTGTATTTAATTTATGGTCTAGCCAGAGGGCCAAGGCACTATGATTGTTGGTGCCACAGACATACATAATAGATATGAAAATGGACATTCCATAAATTTTCCTAGAAAGAGTCCAAATATCTCAGGAAAATCCATGCACAATGTCCTTTATCACCCTTCTGGTGATCATATTCATATCTATTATGCATGCCCAGAATTGTACACAAAATGTAAAAGTTCTTATTAATAAAAGTTATATCTTTAATAGATAACATTCAGCAGTCTGATCCTTCATAAGTTTCTACAATGAGCTTATCGCTAAACTAAATTTTGCTTTTATCTTTACCCCCAATGATAAAGTTGCATTATGTGGCAGATAAATAATAACAATTTTTAACCTTATATGTGAAATTAACAGATGTAATTTGCCCTCGGAATGACTTCTTGGTAAATAAATGAATGATGTGGCCATTTCTGTTGCAATTAGAAGAGCTTAGGGAAATCGTGAGTTCTATGATAATATAAATTTTCTAGTTTTTATGTTTCATATGTGCATTGAAATGATGTGGGTACTGTGACTGTTCTCTTTTAATTTTGATGCTAAGCTACTTAAATTTGTATTCCCCACTGAAATAGTTTCTTGTGACAGGGGCTATTTATTTCTGCAATAGAAACACTATAATATGAGTGAGTGGTTTATAATTTCTATTCTCTTTTTCTCTATAATCTATTAGGGCTCTGTTCCAAGATCTACTTCGGACTTCTCTGACATTGGGCAAATTACTTTTTACTGCTCCTCACCCTGCTATCCCTCATCTGTAGAATGAAAATACTTAGCTCTACTTATCTCAACAGGAACTGTGTTTTATTAAAGGCCTATTAACTTTCTGAAGTATAAAATTGTAGTTTGGGTGGAGTTTGCTTTACTATGGCACTTGGCATCAAATCTTCTTTTGAAATCTTTCTAAATGGTTCTCTCTGTACATGTACTTTCCAAGGACAAATGGAAAGTAGTTTTTTTCTGCTACCAACGTAGAAACTGCCTTTCTTCTAACAATATCTGAACCGAAGCCAGTCCCTTCCAAATGATGCCAAACACCTTTCTAGGCCTTTAAATTAAAATAAAAGTGGAAAACCTTATATGTAGAGAATAGGGTTAAATATAGCTGTTATAGAAACACATAACCTGTATGATAAAGAGTGATATGCTTTGGTTTATAAAAAATGTTGTTTAACTTGGAGATTTCATGTAAATAAGAAACGTTTGAATTTCTAGGGAGAGGTATACACAAGGGATGATTTAAAGATCAGAGACAATTTTATAATATCATATAAGAAATGAATTTCCAGTCCAGGTTCGATGCAGGATACAGGATGCTTGGGGCTGGTGCACTGGGATGACCCAGAAGGATGGTATAGGGAGGGAGGTGGGAGGGGGGTTCAGGATGGGGAACATGTGTACACCTGTGGCAGATTCATGTTGATGTATGGCAAAACCAATACAATATTGTAAAGTAATTAGCCTCCAATTAAAATTAATAAATTTAAAATTTTTAAAAAGCCTTAATGAATTTCCTACTTGTTTTTTGCATCTTTACTAATATTATTTAGGATCTAGTGAGGCAGGTAATTGTTTCATAGATGAGCAATTGTAGAAATTTCTTTAGGGATGGTACACTCCACAGAGTTCATATACATATGGGCCTAATTATAACACCTTCTGCATATGTTATGTGGATGTCGTTTAAGAAAGACCACTACAGGTTTTCAACTTTCTGTTTTAATCATAAAAATGCCTTTATCTCCTCTAATGAAAATAGTGTAGAGAAGTCAGGTGAAGGAGATGATTTGGATAGCAGAAGAAGAAAATGAGCTATTTAACTTTAGAAGCTTGATAATTTGAGCACTTTATTCCTAAAGATTACAAAGGTAAATGAAAAATGGAAAGGCTTATTGTGATTCTTTGTATCCTATTTGAGAGCTTTTCTTATGATCCAGGGAGTAACTCATTCATGAAACGTATTTCTTACAAGGAGCTTCCTGCTACAAAGCATTTTTCTGAAACAATATTATGTTGTATGGGGCTTCCCAGGTGGCTCAATGGGAAAGAATCCACCTGCCAAGCAGGAGATGTGGGTGCCATCCCACATCAGGAAGGGCCCCTGGAGGAGGAAATGGCAACCCACTCCACTATTCTTGCTAGGGTAATCTCATGGACAGAGCAGCCTGGCAGGCTACAGTCCATGTAGTCACACAGAGTTGGACACGACTTAGTGACTAAACAGCAACAACAGTATTAAAACGTAGGGATTTCCCTGGCAGATTAGTGGTTAAGACGTCACCTTCTAAAGCAAGAGGTGCAGGTTTGATCCTTGGTTGGGGAGATAAAATACCAGATGTCCCATGGCCAAAAAGCCAAAACCTAAAACAGAAGCAATATTGTAACAAATTCAATATAGTCCACATCAAAAAAATAAAAAAGGTGTATTCACTCCCTCTCTTTACCTCTCCACCACCTATTGCCCTGTGACCTGGTGCCTCCCTCCGGTGGGACATACTTCCTGTCCTCTTCAGGTGATGGATATGAACAAATATGACATAGGTTTTGAAAAAGCTTTCACAGTTCATTTTAACCTCTTGCTTTGGCCTGCTCCCATAAAAACATGTCCCAGACAGGGAAGATTCGAGCAGAATTAAACACTGACAGAGCCCAATCATCAGTTCAGTTCAGTCGCTCAGTCGTGTCCAACTCTGCGACCCCATGAATCACAGCACGCCAGGCCTCCCTGTCTATCATCAACTCCCGGAGTTCACTCAGACTCACGTCCATCAATTCAGTGATGCCATCCAGCCATCTCATCCTCTGTCGTCCCCTTCTCCTCCTGCCCCCAGTCCCTCCCAGCATCAGAGTCTTTTCCAAAGAGTCAACTCTT
Source organism: Budorcas taxicolor (assembly GCF_023091745.1). Taxonomy (NCBI): domain Eukaryota; kingdom Metazoa; phylum Chordata; class Mammalia; order Artiodactyla; family Bovidae; genus Budorcas; species Budorcas taxicolor. Next base: position 86,965,480 of record NC_068911.1, on the reverse strand, counting down.
CGCATGAGGTAGCCAAAGTACTGGAGTTTCAGCTTTAGCATCATTCCTTCCAAAGCCCAACCACAGTTTGCATGCAATGTGAGAAAAACAAAATGCTTCTGAGGTAATCCACTGAGCTAGGGGGGTTATCTGCTATAGCAGCAGAAATGTCCAGTTGAGAAATAGCTGTTAAACCTTGTGAGCTGCTGTAACAAAAATGCCTAGTATATGTGACAAAGCTTATTTCTGGATGCTGGAGGAAGAGAAACTATTGTTGGAAACTGGAAGATTGTTATACAGTGCCAAAATGTTTTGTAACATTTTTGTTTGAGATTGTTTGGAAGGCAGTTGATATACAGTAAAGGGCTGTGACTTTGGGGAAAAAGGTTTCAAAATAGTACATTACTAGCATGAATTGGTTGTTATTAGGTGCTTTTAAGAAAGTACTGCAAGAAAGCTGAGTTTGGAAAAGAATTGATGTTTGAAGTACGGATGAAAGGAGATACAGATCCCAGCATTTCTGGAACTTGCAGAATTGTAAAATGGAACGGTTCTTCAATTCCCGACAGGGTAGCCTGGTGGGCTGCTGTCTATGGGGTCGCACAGAGTTGGACACGACTGAAGTGACTTAGCAGCAGCAGCAGGAAATCTCTTGAACTACAGTCTAAATACCAATCATGGCCTTGTTATGTACCATGTTACAATTTTTGAGTAGATTAAGGTGGTCTTTCTGTTGGACTCTGAAAATTGCTCTGCTAAAAAGGACATAATTCCACCAAAATCTGATAGTCTCAAAGTATGGAAATTAAGTTAGGAGAAAGAACTATATTCAAAAGAAATTGTGGAGGCAGTGATTGCTTATGGAGCTGACTGTAATAAAATAGAAATTTTTCTTTTTTTTTTTTTTTAGAGAGACCTTGTTTTTGAAAACCTTGTATTGTCAAAAGAAAAGAAAAAGCCTGGAACAAAGACCCTGTGACTGTTCAAGATATTAGTAAACCTTTGATCCTCTAACTTTTATCTTTATTATATCATCATCATCCTTGGCTCCATCTAAAGAGCATAACAGAAAATCTCTAAGTATGATTTCTTGCTTCATCTTGGTATTCTCTTTTGTCCTCTGCCATAAAACCAAAATGTCTCAGATAAGGGCTTTTGCTTCAGTCTGTATTCCAGAATGAAATGATAGTGGATAGCTGATCAGTCCCAAGACAGGCATAGCCTGCCTGCACCATACATGTCACATAGGTGGAAAAAATGATCATGTAAACAACCCCTGAAATCCTGGGGTTGCTTCTTGTCCAAAACTGATTAAGGTGTGACATCTCTTTTGGACCTCCCTGGTGGTTCAGAAGGTAATGTGACTGCCTGCAATGCGGGAGACTAGGGTTCGATCCCTGGGTCAGGAAGATCCTCTGAAGAAGGAAATTGCAATCCACTCCAATATTGTTGCCTGGAAAATCCCATGAATGGAGGAGCATGGTAGGCTATAGTCCGTGAGGTCACTAAGAGTCAGACACGATTGAGCTAATTCACTCACTCATCTCTTTTGGTCATAAACTAACTTTATATATATATATATATATATATATAAATTTGCAAATTGCAAATTTGCAAATTGGAAACTTGTTCTAAAGTGAAACTACAATCTTTCAAGGGTATGATATATGCACCCTCATGAGAGATGTGGACCATAGAGATGCCACCCTAACTGTTTCACCAAGATCACAAGCTCTATAACTCCACATAAGGAATTGGTTCCTGACTGCATATACAAAGATTGTTCCAACTTGCTCAAAGCAGAAATATAAACTTACTCATGGAGCACATTGAAGGTAAACAGTCAAAAGAAGAAGAACCCAACAGAAAGAAAAAGTGTTATCATAATAGAAATGCATAATCCTTCACACAGGCTTGGACACGAAGATAATCAAGGAATGCATGCTATTTGAAAAGAAGAGCTAAATAAGGAACATTCTTCTGAATATGAGCTTTAAAACAAGATTTTTGGGTGCTACTTCTCTTTTGTAAGGGAGCTCTGAAATCTAATGATTCACTATACTCAGTGATTTCCTGTCATTGTATAATTACTTTCTCAGTGCAGTACTTCTTAGAATAAGAACTTGGCTCACTTATGCATAATTGCAGTCTCCGTGCCTGGCATATAGGAAATACTCAATGATTATTTGTTGAATTGACTATATTTATGATTAAAAACATAGTATAGTTTATCATTATTTTTGAAAGCCAGTTTTTGTTCAACCTTAAAGCTTAGAATATTTTTTACATTTTTAAGGAGTTGTAAAGAAAAACAAAACACAAGAATATGCAATAGAGACTGTATATGACCTGCAAAGCCTAATATGATTGCCCTCTTCCCCTCTACAGAAAATGTTTGCTGACTTTTGGTCTAAATTCAAAGAATATTTGCTGGACCTAGTCCCAGACATAGGGAACCTATGCAATGACACATATAGTTTTATTTCAGATTATGAAACAATGTTGCAAATACAAGAAGATGCATAAAGAGGAATATGCTGAAAAGTTACTCTCAGGCTTAAGATGGGACAAAGTGCAGTCTTTCTCTTTTATTATTGTTTGGGGATATAATCTTTGAGGGTATTTGTAGCAATCTTGAGACCATGAGGAGACAAGCCTATTGATAAAAGCCAACACATTGAGGATTGTAGAAGGAAGAAAATGAAGAAAACCTGGGTCCTTAATAGTGTCATTAAACCTCAGAATTCACCAAACCTAGAAGAATCATAGGTATGTGTCTTGCTATGACTAATAATTTCTCCCTATTGTTTGTCAGTCCATTCATATTTTATGTTCCTTGCATCTCAAAGTATTCTGAATAATAACTATGATTGAAATTTGGTTGTAAAGTAGAAGTCAGACATTCTTGAAATAGCCATTTGAGGTTTGTGAGCTACTTAGATAATATCAGATGGCTAATCAGGAAAGCACTTCAGGTATTTTACCTTATCAAGGAAGGCTTGGTGTGATTTATTTAATTGTTGTCATGTTCTTATAATGAGCAAGTGAAAAACAGGCTCAGTAATGTCTAAGCCATGATAATCCCAATTAAAATGAATGATCAGAAAATATAGACCATTCTTGGCAAGGCCACTCTATAGCCATGTTTTGGAAGACAGAAACGAAACTTTTCCATGACCACAAAAATGACTTGAACATCCCCTCTTTTGACTAATATAAGTGACTACTGCTTCTTTGCCAATGATATCTACAGACTAGCTTTAATCTTCCAGCTTTTGGAGTAAAAATTATTCATATGCTTATTGTTCCTACCTCTGACAGCATTCAAGCCCAAACTGACCATGGCTTCTCTTGTTCCTCTTTAAAATTAACAAGCTCAGTCTTATAACAAGCTATTCCCAAGACCCTAAAGTTTCTCTGGTTTATGTTTTCTTGCTAAAGTGAATTCTAAAGTTTTGTTTGTTTGTTTTTTTGTTTGTTTGTACTACAAATATTTTCCTGGTGGCCTTTTCTTTATTTTTTAATTAATAGACTCTATTTTTAGAGCATTTTTAGGTTTGCAGGAAAATAAAGTAGAAAATACAAAGAATTTTTATATACTCTTCCTCACCTGTCTTAGGTTCCCTCCATTGCTAGCATCTTGCATTGGTGTGATATGTATGCTACAAATGATGAACCAATACTGACATATTATTGTTAACTAAAGTCCATAGTTACATGAGGGTTAACCTTTGTTGCACGGTTTGATAGATTTTGACAAAGTCATAAGGTCATGTGGTCACAATTACATTATCCTACAGAATAGGTTCACTGCCCTAAAAGTCCCTGTGTTTTACCTATTCATCCCCCACCACTACCACGTGCCCTGGAAACCACTGATATTTTTTAGTTTCTATAGTTTTGCCTTTTCAAAAGGTCACACAATTGGAATTATATGGCATGTAGCCTTTTCAGAATGGCTTGTTTCACTTAGCAATATGCAAGTAAGGTTCATCGGCCTTCTCATGACTTGGTAACTCATTTCTTTTTATCACTGAATAACATTCAATTTTCTGAATGTACCCCCATTTATCCATTTATCTACCAAAAGACATCCTGGTTGCTTCATGTTTTGGCAATCATGAAAAAAGTGACTGTTGTAAATATTCTCATGTAGGTTTTTATGTGAATATAAGTTTTTAAACTAGTTGGATATACACCAAGGTGTATGTTGCTGAATCATGATGAGACTGTGTTTAGCTTTGTGAAACCTGTCAAAATGTTTTCCAAGGGGAAGCTCAATATTCAGAAAATGAAGATCATGGCATCCAGTCCCATCACTTCATGGGAAATAGATGGAGAAACAGTGGAAACAGTGTCAGACTTTATTTTGGGGGGCTCCAAAATCACTGCAGATGGTGATTGCAGCCATGAAATTAAATGGTGCTTACTCCTTGGAAGAAAAGTTATGATCAACCTAGGTAGCATATTCAAAAGCAGAGACATTACTTTGCTGACTAAGGTCCGTCTAGTCAAGGCTATGGTTTTTCCTGTGGTCATGTATGGATGTGAGAGTTGGACTGTGAAGAAGGCTGAGCCCCGAAGAATTGATGCTTTTGAACTGTGGTGTTGGAGAAGACTCTTGAGAGTCCCTTGGACTGCAGGAGACCCAATCAGTCCATTCTGAAGGAGATCAGCCCTGGGATTTCTTTGGAAGGAATGATGCTGAAGCTGAAATTCCAGTACTTTGGCCACCTCATGCAAAGAGTTGACTCATTGGAAAAGACTCTGATGCTGGGAGGGATTGAGGGCAGGAGGAGAAGGGGACGACAGAGGATGAGATGGCTGGATGGCATCACAGACTCGATGGATGTGAGTCTGAGTGAGTTGGTGATGGACAGGGAGGCCTGGCGTGCTGCGATTCATGGGGTCGCAAAGAGTCGGACACGACTGAGCGACTGAACTGAAAGTGTAGCATTTTGCATTCTGTTTTGTGGTCCCTGTAGCAATGAGTAAGAATTTTTGTTGTTTCATACCCTCACCAACATTTGGTGTTGTGTTTTCTGGAATTTAGTCATTCTAGAAAATATGAAGTAGTTTATTGCTGTTTTAATTCACAATTCCCTAATACCATATGATACTAAGTATCTTTTCATATGCTTATTTGCTATCATTACATCATTTTGTTGAGGTATTGTTTAGAAATTTTGTTCACTTTTTAATTGGGCTGTTTGTTTTCTTGAAAAGTGAAAGTCGCTCAGTCATGTCTGACTCTTTGAGACCCAGTGGGACTATATAGTCCATGGAATTCTCCAGCCCAGAATACTGGAATGGGTAGTCTTTCCCTTCTCCAGGGGAATCTTCCCAACCCAAGGATCAAAACCAGGTCTTCTGCATTGCAGATTCTTTACCAGCTGAGCCACCAGGGAAGCCCAAGAATACTGGAGTGGGTAGTCTATCCCTTCTCCAGTGGATCTTCCCAACCCAGGAATCAAACCAGGGTCTCCTGGATTGCAGGCAGATTCTTGTTTTCTTACTGTTGAGTTTTAAAAGTTCTTTTTATATTTTGGATGCAAGTCCTTTATCAAATATGTGCTTTGCACCTGGTGGTCTTTTCGAGTTGGGCTTTTAACAGCAGAGAGACTTATTTTCTGAACAAGCAGATGCAGCCAAAATGGAGAAATTGTAAAAAAAAAAAAAAAAAAAGGACTAGAATTAGAGGTGAAGAACAAAGGGTGTTTTCAAACATTAAATCATCACAGAAACAATTCTAAAAATATCTCTCATCATTATTCCTATATTTCTAATGGAGATCTGCTTGAGTTCTTCCTGGGTGATAGTTTCTTGCTTAATGAAATTTCTTATGAGGTTTTTGATTCTATTATTAATAACACTCTCCCTTTCTGTCTGTTCTAGAATTGTAAGAAAATCAGCAGAGTACAAAATAACTGTGTTGATTTGAAAGAGTGGTCATGCATTTTGCTTCTCATCAAGCCATTCAACTGAAATTCAAGGAAATTGCTAAGTATAGTTTTAATTTCCAACATATATAAAATAGGAAATATAAGCTTTGTCATCCCCCACAAGGTTGAAATTGTGTACAGTTGAATTCATATTTGTAAATTGCACAGCTGAGAACATAAAATATTTTGGAAGAAATAAATGTGTTTAAGCTAGAGGAAAAAAGACATTGTCTCACCAAGTGGTCTTTTTTTCCCTTCTTCAATTTACTTCCTTTCATCATTGCAGATGATAATAAACGAGTAAATATTAGTCTTTTTCCCGTGAAGCTTTTAAGACTATTCCAATTACAGAGAGACTAGAAATACATTTGGACTTTCTTTTATTTTTAGCTTCCAAAACCATAGCTTCCAAAAAACATCTTCTTTTTGTTTGCCTATTACAGTATCACCCCCACCCACAATCCTAACAGGAAACATTCATCACTTGGTGGTGAGTAACCTACTGCAGTTTCTTAAGAAATTGGTCCTCTTTGCCATGTTTTTGAAGAGTGATTAAGTAATGGGTCCAGTGGGTAATCTGTTTGTAAGTATAGTGCTCATTGCTTATTTGTAGAATATACCAATTTTTTGAATTCTGTTACTGGAAATTTATGAAAGGCTTTAACATTTCCTTGGCATCCTACATAAAAGCCCCTGAAGTCTTCATAGCAAAATATTTAGAGTACTTTTTTTCCCTACTCTGTGGGCTTATAAATATCTTGTTGTAATCAATAAAGTCTATAGACAGAACTGTCAGTCTCTTTTCTTTTAATAATTCCCAGTGTCTGACTTTTAAATTCTATAGAGCCTAAAGATTTAAAAATCTAATTAGCTATCTTTTGTGTGCTGTTGACATAAAGATCATGATTTTCCATCATTTCACTGAAAGATGTCACATGCAATGTAGAATAATTTCTATAACTTTGTGTGGTATATTGACAAATTGTCAGAAAAACAAACAGAAGTTATATAGGGACTCAGTAGTCCAGAACCACTGGGGAAATTCTTAAGTAAAAATCATATTTAATTGTAAGTTTTATGATTTTCCCCAGGAGAAACACATGTTGAGCACAATTAAGTAATTAAGTATAAATAATTAACCACACTAGAATTTTTACCTTGTATGCTACCTACAATTATATATCCAGAAGGGCATTTTTGTTGAAAGTAGCATGAGTGTTCAAAGCAATAGAACGTTGTAGCTGTCCATTCAACTCTAACTGTTCTCTGATAATAAATATACTGTTGGCACATTTTCATTAGTGTTCTTTATGGTATCCACTCCAAGATGTAAATACATAAAATCTCTATAAGACTCTCTTCTTCATCCATATATCCTTGAGAAAAATCCCACATTATGTCACTAACTTGTGAACATGATTTAAGGATTAGAAAGCAAAAATAAAGATCTTTACTGAGCATAGATTATACACTAAGCACTGTGATAAATTTCTCACATATATTGTCTTGTCTTGGTGTTATCTTACCTCTGGGAGGCAGGCATCTTTAGCTCCCATTTGGAAGTGTGAACATTGAAGTTGAGAAATATTAGGTGCTAAAATAGTGTGATTTTTGAAAATCAGATTTTGTAGGAAGCATGAGACGCACAGTTACTTTGGAGGAAAGCAGATATTGAAAGGAAAGAAAAAATAATTTCTGAGAAAGGGAATGGAGGTGAAACTCTTGAAACAAAACATATGCTTTATTATTTTCCTTTGTCTAGTCCTTTGAGACACCCAGGTCTGGGTGTCTACCCAGCTGAAAATCATTTTTTCTGAGAACTTTCAACACTCCTCAAGTGGTGGTCATTGAGCACAATATTGTTCACAATATATTTCTTTTGCTTCGAGTAGTTTGAAGTGAGTTCCTGGTATTTGTAACCAAAGAACTTTATACAGATTTTTTTTTTTTCTATAACCTTCTACCTATAGCATTGCCAAAAAAATTTTTATTTTCATTTTACTTTTTCAGCCTTCAAAAGTCAACAAAACTATTATTTTGGATGACTAAGCTAGGGTAAGAAGTTGGAAATGGAGATGTTTAAAATTTTATTCCAAGATATTTAGGCTAAGGATGAAGTTTGAAGAGATAAAGATGTACCTCTCACTCTCTTAGGAGTCATTCATAATCTTTGCCATGGAAAGATCTGATGGTTCTGTTGCAGGAAGGGGGACCCCTTCCAGGGCCTGAAAGTGGGCTCTTGTCTAACACTCAGAAGTGAATTGTCCAAGGAGACATATGTGCTGACAAAGCAAGAGATTCTATTGGGAAAGGGCACCTGGGTGAAGAGCAGTAGGGTAAGGGAACCCAGGAGAACAGCTCTGCCACAGTCTCAGGTTTTTTGGTGATGGGATTAGTTTCTGGGTTGTCTTTAGCCAATCATTCTGACTCGGAGTCTTTCCTGGTGATGTATGCCTTGTTCAGCAAAGATGGATGCCAGAGAGAAGGATTCTGGGAGGTAGTCAGACATGTTGTATCTCCTTTTGACCTTTCCTGAACTCTTCCAGTTGGTGGTGACTTATTAGTTCCCTGTTCCTTACCATGACCTCTTGTTGTAAAACAACTCATGCAAATGGTTACTATGGTGCCTGGCCAGGGTGGGCGGATTCAGTCAGTGTACTTCCCCTAACAGTTCTGTTCCTTGCCTGCTCTGCCCAAGGCTCTACTAATTTTATGCTACTGACTAGAGATCTGTGAATTATGTGCTTCTACAGTTTCCATATCGTGTAGGTCAATGAACTTCAGTGGACTCAAAGGACTCATAGATTATTTACGGGTGTGGGGGTGGGGCGGGGGCTGTCTAATTTGTTTCTAGTATTTATATCATGCATGTTTTAGAAAATGAGTTTTTTAAATATCAAATGCCTTGAGACAGGGAGAAAAAGAAACAAGAGGAATACTTCATTTGAATAACATATTAAACAGAAGCTAAGTGTGTAAACATGTGAGGGGTGTGTATGTGATGGGAGGTTTGTAAAGAGGACTCTGTGCATTTACTTCAATGTAAAAGGACTCTGTGCATTTCTATATCATATTTGGTGATTACATTTTTAGCATGCTGGGGAGAAAATCATCCACAAAACACCCATTACATAAGGAGAGTTTTTTTCTTTCTAATTCCCCTGCACCCTGCTGAATACATACCCATTTATGTTTAATTCCACACAATTGAAATGTAGTCACATCTTGAATGGGAAAACAGTTTAAACAAAGACAAGCAGTTAACTAGTTATCTTTTTATATTGTTCTCTCCTCCCTATTACGGTCTTTAATGAAGAAATGAAGAGCATAATACACATTTTAAAAAATTAAATATGTTTTAGTAAATAAGCTCAAAGACTTACATTTTATATGATAATTTGCAACTCTCCCCAAAACAGAAAATTAGTATTCAGATATTAGTGTGTATAAAATCCTCCTGTGGCTTTTATTTAATTGGCACAATTTCCCTTTAGTCTATGTTTAGCAGGAAATACAAAAATACATAGTTACAAAATGCTTCATATTTCAAGAAGCATTTTCCTACTCCAAAGTCTCCATTAGATAAAATGGGATGTTTCTCTTGTTTTTGAAACTTGTAAAAATTAAGACTCAGGGTAGTAAGTGCTTTGCCCAAGGCAACTCTAATGAATAATTGAAATTGTACTACAATCCAGGCCTTTCATCTGTTAGGTCAGGGCTCTTACTACTTCTCATTGTGCATGATTTAGACCCTCTGAAATGATGTGTCCAGTTATGTGTTCCTAACTATCTAGAAATTTAAGAAAGAAAAAACAGAATTTCAGGAAATTATTATGAAAGAAAATAAAATCTGTGAAGGAAAGATGGAGCAGTTGAGATCATTTAGCCTGGAGAAGAGAAGGTTGAAAGGTGACTTGATATGTGTGTGTCTTTAAGTAAAATGCTCCTGTGGAGAAGTGGTTTATATCTCTGTCAAGGAGATGGAATAAGTTACAGTGATGAACTACTGGGTCACATGTAAGATAACATCTATGGACAAGGGGTGCATTAAATTCAAGAATAGGTGAGAAAAGGAGTGAAATGTCCTTTTACATTGAAGTAAAGAAAATATACTCTTAGGATCCTTTTTACCTGATTATATTACAACAGTGCGGTTATTCAAGCTTGCCATATTATTTCTCTGGTCATATGGCAAATTACTGAATTTCTAAAATGCTTAAATCTTATGTACACAGATATCTATATGGTGTGTTAATTCACTTTGAAGCCCATGTGGCCTCATCCCAGTTGAATGAATATTCTAACTAGAAGGAAGCTCAAGATACTGGAATCTATTGCATGATGTTTAATTAACCAACAGTACCTCAGAGTAAGTTCAAAAGATCTGCACATGCAGTAGGAATTCCAATTCTGATTTCCCTTCTTCTGCCTTTTTTCTCTTTTTGCTTCAGTTGTTCTTCTTACACATTTCATCACTGATAAGCTCCTCTCTGGATGATAGGATAGAATACAGTAGAATTGAGAATTCAGGATTTCTTAATGAGATTACTTCTTAACTGACTTTGCTTTAAAAAAAATAGCAGGAAAAAGAGAGGGAAATAAATATCACACACAATTTGTTGCATTTTCTTGGTGCTTTTAGATCCATGCTATCAATTAGTATTTTAACCTATATGCAAGATTTTATGAGCTTCTATCAGTAACTGAGCAGTAATTAAAGTACTGTGGCAAATATAAATCTAAAATATGGTCTCCATACATGAGAAGTTCTTAGTAGTAACTACTGATAAAAAATTACTTTATAATTAAATGCTGACATGATACATACATGATACAGGCTTTGTTATAGATGCTTGTAAGAGAACAGGATTGATTGCATCATGCAATAACATTTGAGCACACACTGTACCTATTCATTCATTCACACATTCAATAAACTTTTATAGAGTGCCTACCAAGTGTCATGTATAAAGGACGAAGCTATGACTTCTTATCAGGAAGCTATAGTTTTAATAAAAGTTGAAGTGATAAAACATAAGGGCTTCCCTCAGAGGTATTAGTAAAGAATCCTCCTGCAATGCAGAAGACCCTGGGTTGATTCCTGGGTCGGGAAGATCTGCTGGAGAAGGAATAGGCTTACCCACTCAAGTATCTGGGCTTCCCTGGTGGCTCAGCTGGTAAAGAATCTACCTGCAATGTGGGAGACCTGGGTTTGATCCCTGGTTGGGAAGACCCCCTGGAGAAGGGAAAGGCTACCCATTCCAGTATTCTGGCCTGGAGAATTCCATGGACTTCTTATCAGGAAGCTATAGTTTTAATAAAAATTGAAGTGATAAAACATATATTAAGCATGCAAATAAATAATTGGATATTAGTTAGTGTTATAAAGGAAAATAAGGTAAATTAAGAAAGCTGGGGAGTATTATGCGATATGAAAGAAGGGTGCAATTTTGTGTAGATGACAAAGGATGCCCCACTTAAAGAAGCTAAAGGAACAAGTCTTTTAGATAGCTTGACAGGGTCATTCCAGAAAGAAGGAATTTAAAGGCTTAGAGACATTGGAGGTGATTGGAATAGAGTGCATTTGGGCCAGAGTAGTAGAAGAGGAGATGTGAGAGATACTGATGGGCAGCTCATCTGAGTCCTTGTAGATCACTGTAAAGACATTGGCTTGACTTCTGTGTTAGGATATCATTGGAGGAATTTAAGTGAATGAGTAAGATCATCTGACTTATTTGTAATACAGTCATTCTGGGTGTTCCATTGAGAATGGGCTTTGGGAATGTGAGAGCGGAAAGGAAGCAAGGAGACACATAAGAAGTTACTGCAATAACCAGGCTGAACAAACTGGTTACCTGGACATTAACAGTAGCATTGGCAATGGTTAAAAATGGTTACATTATTGCTATATTTTTAAGTTGAGCCTTCCCTGGTGGCTCCAGATGGTAAGGAGTCTGCCTGCAATGCAGGAGATGTGGGTTTGATATAGATTGTGAAGTAGGAAAGCATTTATGTGTAATTTTTGTGTGTGTGAATCAGTAAGAGCATACATTCTCTTGAAGTTTGAAAGAGAATAAGGATAGAGGAATTTGAAACATTAAAACCCAAACAAACATTTTTGGCCAACCCAATATAAATGCTTGAAATAAAAAATAAACCTCAAAATTTTTCATGTAGTTAAATAAAAATATAACATTTCAATTTTTTGTGTTTGGGATAGTGGTATGAGGATCAGATTGTGGCTGGTGGAAAATCAGAAATTTGATTTTTTGAAATGTTTAGATTATGATACCTACTAGTCATCCAAGGAAAGATATTGAAAAAATATTTGTACATACAAGTCTTGAGTGAAGAGGGATATATAGGCTGGAAACATAACTTTGAAAGCCATCAGCTTAAAAACAGCTTGTCAAACATAAAATTAAATAAATAAAACTACATGATTTTATTAATATAAAAGGTTTGAGTGTTGAAAGAGAAGAGGTATATAGACTGATAAGTGCAGACAGAGAAGACCCCACTGCAGTAGGATGAAAACCAAGAGTGTGGCACAGAAGGGGAGAAAATATTTTGGTGAAGATAATTTATTAAGTCCAATGTTGCTGTTAAGTATATAAGATGAAGACTGATCATTGAATTTATCACTATTAAGTTAATTGTTTACCTTGAAAATATGTGTATTTTTTTTGTATGTGAATCACTAAGAGCATACATTTTCTTGACGTTTGAAAGAGAATAAGGATAGAGGAATTTGAAACATTAAAACCCAAACAAACATTTTTGGCCAACCCAATATAAATGCTTGAGAAAGTCTGACGAAAGCAGTGAACGGAGAAATAAAGTGGTACCCAGAGAAGAGTTTAGATTATATTTTTGGTCAATGGGAATAATCGCTAAAGAGTGAACCAGAAAGAATTTCTGAAAGAGTAGATCTTTGCATAGGTGAGAGAAGATGAAATCTAGTCAAGCTGGGGGTTGGTTATGAGTAGGGAAATGAGCAGTTCCTCCATACTAAGAACACAGGTAAGAGTACAGTTTGTAACCCTAATTTTAACCTTAAACCTCATTTATGTGACTACAGTGATCGAGAGGTGGCTAGGTATACTGATGGGACCTGTAGATCTCCTCTTCTATTGTCTCTGCCTTCTCAATGGAGTAGGAATAAATGTAATTGCCTAAGGTAAAGTCTGGCTAAAGATCCTAGTGATTTGAAGAAAATGCAAAATGTGCATTTTTTCCTTAAAGAGAATGGGAGAGCAAATGTACTAGTACAGTGAGGCAGGATTGTTGAGCAACATTAAGAGTAACTTGAAATTTTGGTCATGACATGAATGTAAACTAGAGAATACATTTATGTTTTTCTCCAGTCATATTTAATTGCATATGTCTAGATAAAGAGTATTTAGAGAATTAGATTTAATGACAATTGTATTTATGTCAGGGACTATTGTAAAGACAGGAATGCTGAAAGAAGCAATAAATTAAAAGTGGGTGATTGTAATTATGGTACATGATTTTTAATGAGTGAAAAGGAAGGACATGAGGGTGACTAGGGCCAATGAAAAGGAGCTTAGGATCAATAGGTCTGTATCTGGGTCTAATTAAACACTTACTGGAATTGAACAACAAAATTGAGTTAGCTTGAAGGCAATGAAGTGACAGGTAGATGAATCAAAATGCAATAAATTATCATTTTGGAGGGAATATAGTAATATAGATAATGCCAGGATTTGTAAGAATAGGATTTTGAATGTCTGATGCAGGCTGAACAACTAAATTTTTGGAAGAGAAAAAGTCAGGGACCTGGATGGCCAAGAATTTAAATGACCACTTGCATGAACACTGAAATCTCCCAGAATAAAACAGGGGTGTTGTTGGAAAGAGTGACAGCAATATACAAGGGACTTAAATTATCAAGAAGTGAGAGGAAGTGACCACGACTGCTCTGCCAGGAGATTCAAAGCTAAGATGGTATAGAGTTGAGGAAGAATGCTCTGGAAGTGGCAGTGAGAAAGAATCCATTCCACCAGAAACTCTGGAGACAGGAAAGATGAGGGTAAATTTTCCCTTCTTGTAAGGATGATAGGCTTAAACTGACTTTGGTTAAATAAGAAATGGAAGGAAACCTTCAGAAGGGTTGGAGGATGTGGGAGATTCTGCTGATGACTGGCCACCAGTTCAGAGGATCCAGTTGTGAAAGTGTTTCAGGAGGTGGATGGGTTTAGAGGATGGAGGCAGAAGAGTTGATGGCAGTACAAGGCAATCTGAGGATTAGTTTTGATGATGAGGGATGACCTGGGAATTCTTAGTTTCTGGTGATGAGGATACATTCAGGGATAAGGAGCAAAATGGGATTGTGCTCATGATATCAAGGAAGGCACTGATGGAGAGGCTTGAGAGCTGACAGAAGGGCAGCTGAGGCAGTTTCAAATTATACTGTGTTCCAGGGGCCTGACTTCGTCTAGTAATGGTGACATGGAGATTGAGAGAATGGATCTTAAATGGTGCATCAAAAACTATGTAGTTCCCTCTCGTCTCTAGCTCTGGAAGATAAGGAAGCTGGAGAAAGGCAGTCTGTAGCAAAGCTCAAAGGGCACCAGTATTCCTTCTTGGTGCCTTCCAATGGAGACCAGTTGGCCACAGTAGGGTTACCACGTCTTTAGCCCATGGACCACTCCAAAGTACAAGCAGGGATAAAAGGTGGTATGGCAAATAGCCAAGAAAGATTAGTGCTCCACCCTGATTTTGAGAAAGTGTTCTTCAGAAATTATTCAACTAAAAGAAAAAAAAAAAAGAAAAATTCATTCAACTGAGCTTATATATATATATTGACTATTTGGGGATATAAAAAGTCAGTATAATTCAATGTTAAGTCGCTCAGTCGTGTCCGACTCTTTGCGACTCCATGGACTGTAGCCCACCAGGCTCCTCCGTCCATGGGATTCTCCAGGCAAGAGTACTGGAGTGGGTTGCCATTTCCTTCTCCAGGGGATCTTCCCGACCCAGGGATCAAACCCAGGTCTCCCGTATTAGAGGCAGATGCTTTAACCTCTGAGCCACCAGGGAAGAGGAGATGGTAATTAAAGGTATTGTGGGAATATGAGAAGTTGTCAGATGCAAGGTGGTCTTTGCTTCAGTGGAAGACATTTATTGCCAAGTTGTGGAGAATGATGTTAGCTTAAGAACTTTCTGGACTTCTCTGGTGGTCCAGTGGCTAAGACTCCAAGTTCCCAATGCAGCGGGCCTGGTTCAATCCCTGATCAGGGTTAGATCCCACATGTCACAACTAAGACCTGCACAGCCAAATAAATAAATATTTAAGGAGAAAAAGAAGTGGCAGTGTTCATATTAATCTTGAAAGATTACAATATGTAGAGCGAAAAAAACAGCTTAATTTCTTTCCAGCTCTTTTTTGTCATGACAGGAGACAAAAGACTGTAGGAACTCCCTCTGGTGTAGTCTGAGTTGTATACCTTTGTGTATATCTAGTACAAGAAGAAAAGTGAAGTGTGTGAGATGGCAGTGCTTCAGACATTCTCTCTCAAATAATCTCTTCTTGTATCTAACCTTGTATTTGAGTAATCATTCCTTACAAACTTAATAATAATAATCACTTCAAATATTATCTACTTTAAATCTTAATGCTATGAGTTATTGTACAGTTTGGAAAAGTAAGGGTCTACCTTAATATAAATGTCATAAGAGCTGAAACTCTTATTTATACTATATCTTGTGTCTCATAGTGTCTCACAACTGGTAAGTTCCTTATAGATATTTGTTAAATGAGTAAAGTTTATTCAAATTTATCCAAATTGACATACAGATAGAAAATAAAAGAGCATATAATTTTCCATGGATCATTATTGATATTTTTATGATCTATTAAAAATATCACTATCCTGATAACTTTGTCTATTTCATCTCTTCCTAATTCTCACTCATTCTCTCCACCCTACTTGTAATTGCCCCAAATTGGAAGGAAGAGTTACAATTTTTGTTAGTTGAATGTAATGTCAATACTTGCTCTGTACTTACTTGTGATAGGGGCTATTGTATGTTAAAAGATTACCCTTATGGGTATAGCTCTCAGGGAGATGGTGAAGGACAGGGAAACCTGGTTTGCTGCGGTCCTTGGGGTCACAAAGAGTTAGACACAGTAAGTAACTGAAAACATTAGCTCTCAGAGCAACTCTGATAATTTATAGTTTCCTTTTTATACATGTCATCTTCTAGTTACATCATTTTCTTAATGGTTACCTAGATACTCTTCATAAATCTAAAATCTATTTGGGAATATAGAGTGAGAAAAAGTACAAATAAAATTGTATATTTCTTTTTAATTCATTAAATAGCTATTCCTGTTATATATTCCAACTATCATTTATACTATTCTTTTTATAAAATTTATATCACAGTTATTCTACTTAATAACATTTCTGAAGGACTAATATTTTCTTCAATCATATATCAAATTCTTATACATATTTATGGGTTATAGGATAGAGTTTTTGTTTTCTTCAATTGGCTAGGTTGTTTATTCTGGTGGGAGTATTAAGGTATTTAAATTATTTTGTCTTCATACTGCACTTTAAAGTCTGTGTTTTCAAACCCTCAATTATTATTATTTTCTCAAAATTTCTTAGCTATTCTAGCTGACTAATTCCTGGGCTTTTAATAATTTTTAACAAATCTTTAATGTTTTTCAAGTTTATTCTTATTAAATTGAGGTGGCCTTATTTTGTGTTTTTATGTGTATATTCCCTGATGGCTCAGTAAGTAAAGAATCTACCTGCAATATAGGAGCCATAGGAGACACAGTTTTGATCCCTGGGTAAGAAAGAGCCCTTGGAGAAAGAAGTGGCAACCTTCTCTGTAATTTGCCTGGGAAATACCATGGACAGAGGAACCTGGAGTGCAGGGGGTTGCAAAAAGTCAGGCACGACTGAGCACATGACCACATGTTAATTGTGATGAAACTCATTTTACTTTAATTCTATATGTTGTTTATAAGAGACATTGACTATACAAGAATGTGGAAACATTTAAATAAAACAGTGAAAATATATATTGCAGGAAAATACTATCCAAATAGCAAGTACCAGTTTTAACCAGATTAAATGCTGACAAAGTCATTCCTAAAAAACAGAAATCAATTCACTACAAAATGATGAAAGTTTTTAATTCTCTATAAAGATACAGCAATTCTAAAATTGTATATTCCAAATAGTGTATCTTCAAAAGCATATACAGCAGAATTTTATAAGACTACAGGGAAGAAAACATAAAAACACCATATAGGAAGAGATTTCCCCAATATTATGTCACAAGCATTCAATAATTATTGAGCAACACAGTAACAATTTTGCCTTAATTAAAGCTAAAATTAAAACGTATATGATATTATTATATAACAGAAACCTTTACAAAAGTTTCTCATAAACTAGGTAATAAAGATTTTCAACAAAATTCAAATATAGATATAATCACACTTGTTCTCCAATCAAAAGCATTTGTATTAGAACTTGATAAAACATATATAAAACCATATATATTTGTTAAGAAACACATCTAAATAATAGACCAAGAAATGTAATATAAAATTTTTGAAGTATTAGAATTTATTAGTAATTTAAATACTGCCCATTGTAACTTGCAGAGTAAAGCAGTCCTAAAATTACAATGAAGTTAGAAAAATGTAATGATGTAAGCCCAAAGAAATTAGAAGTAAAGATATGTAAAATTTAATAGCAGAAAGAGTAAAATAGAAAATAAAGATAAGATCAAGTAGATCTACCAAAAAAAAAAATCTGTAAAGACTGGTACAATAGACAAATCTCAAGTAGGACTGATTTGGGAAAAGATGGAAGAGGCATAAATTAAAAATTCATTATGATTTTTAAAGGGACCATATCTATAAATATATCAGCAACTAAAGAGTCAATAAAAGAATATAAATAGCTATATATCAATGATATTAAAACAGAATAACTGGAAAAATTCTTTAAAGCTATAATTTAGCAGGAGTGACTCGGTGAAAAAGAATGTGTATATAATTTTATAAAAACTAAATAAAATGAATTTGCATTTAAAATCTTAGCCCAAAGAAACTACCAGACCCATATTCTATCAAATTTTCAAAGAACAAATAACTCTGATCTTATACAAAATTTCTATATTATAGAAGAGTAAAGTTCTTAAAATTAAGATATTAACATTTCTTAATAATGGTTAGAAAAATAAAAAAGGATGGAAATTTTAGTCTAATTTCACTCAGAAATATAATTAAAACACTTAGAAATATTAGCAAACTGTGTCTGCTGCTGCTGCTGCCGCTAAGTTGCTTCAGTCGTGTCCGACTCTGTGTGACCCCATAGACGGCAACCCACCAGGCTCTGCCGTCCCTGGGATTCTCCGGGTAAGAACACTGGAGTGGATTGCCATTTCCTTCTCCAATGCATGAAAGTGAAAAGTGAAAAGTGAAAGTGAATTCACTGAGTCGTGTCCAACTCTCAGCAACCCCATGGACTGCCGCCCACCAGGCTCCTCCATCCATGGGATTTTCCATGCAAGAGTACTGGAGTGGGGTGTCATTGCCTTCTCTGAAACTGTGTCTAGGGTATTTCAAAAGATAAATGCATCAGAATCAATTTTGGTTTATCCTATCACTGAAATGGTAGTTTGATATTACACTGAATTTATTGTATTAGCATATCATCTCAGTAAATGCAAAAAATGTTTGATAAAATTCAGTGGTCACTCACTATAAAATATTTTGGCTAATTGAGAGTAGAAGAAAATAGTTTTAAACTTCATAAAAATATCTAACAAAAACCTAGAACAATTATTCTTCATAGTTTTCTGTATCATTCTTTTCAATATCAGGAAGAAGGCAGGAACGTCTATTGGCAACATTTCTGTTCAATGTTTTGGAGATCTTAGCAAGGTAAGTCCTTAAAAGAAATGAAAACTATGAGGGTTGGAAATGAGGGAGAGACACTGTCAGTATTTGTAGATGATGTGATTGTTTAACTAGAAAGCTAACGTAGCAACAAAAAATTATTAAAATCAATGAAAAACTTCAGTAAGCTGCTGGATATAAGAAAAATATATAAGGTATATTTCATTTTTCCTACGTAATTAATACAAATACTATGTTAAAGCAGAGAGAATCCTATCTAATATATGCAAAATATAGGAAATAAACATATTCTAAATAACGGTTCTTTAACTTTTCCCTCCTGAACGATGAGAATGCATTTTTCTTTGGCCCTTTCACTGTTTAATTAGATTTCATTAAAATCTTTTCCTCTTCTCTGAAGCTTAAAGCCTGGTTAATTTTAAGGCCAGTTCAGTTATCTGACTGAGGTAAGTGGAGAGAAAACTGGAAATGTGAGCTGTACTAGTAGGATTTCCAGAATTTTGGGGTCCATCTGCCTCTCCCAACCCTCTCTACGACTGTTACCTAGGCTCCAAGGCCATTATATATGAATATATTAGTCCAGGGCTTCCTTGATAGCTCAGTTGGTAAAGAATCCACCTGCAGTGTGGGAGACATGGCTTTGATCCCTGGGTTGGGAAGATCCCCTGGGGAATGGAAAGGCTACCCACTACAGGATTCTAGCCTGGAGAATTCCATGGACTGTAGAGTTCATGGGGTTGCAGAGTCAGAGATGACTGAGTTTCACTTTCTCTTTCTACTCTAGAGTTCAGGTCAGTTCAGTCGCTCAGTCGGTCCGATTATTTGCGACCCCATGAATCGCAGCATGCCAGGCCTCCCTGTCCATCACCATCTCCTGGAGTTCACCCAGACTTACGTCCATTGAGTCCGTGATGCCATCCAGCCATCTCATCCTCGGTCGTCCCCTTCTCCTCCTGCCCCCAAAACCTCCCAGCATCAGAGTCTTATCCAATGAGTCAACTCTTCTCATGAGGTGGCCAAAGTACTGGAGTTTCAGCTTTAGCATCATTCCTTCCAAAGAAATCCCAGGGCTGATATCCTTCAGAATGGACTGGTTGGATCTCCTTGCAGTCCAAGGGACTCTCAAGAGTCTTCTCCAACACCACAGTTCAAAAGCACTCAGCACTCAGCCTCCTTCACAGTCCAACTCTCACATCCATACATGACCACAGGAAAAACCATAGCCCTGTAGACGGACCTTAGTCAGCAAAGTAATGTCTCTGCTTTTGAATATACTATCTAGGTTGGTCATAACTTTTCTTCCAAGGAGTAAGCGTCTTTTAATTTCATGGCTGCAAGCACCATCTGCAGTGATTTTGGAGCCAAAAAAATAAAGTCTGACACTGTTTCCACTGTTTCCCCATGTATTTCCCATGGAGTGATGGGACCAGATGCCATGATCTTCATTTTCTGAATGTTGAGCTTTAAGCCAACTTTTTCACTCTCCTCTTTCACTTTCATCAAGAGGCTTTTTAGCTCCTCTCCACTTTCTGCCATAAGGGTGGTGTCATCTGCATATCTGAGGTTATTGATATTTCTCCCAGCAATCTTGATTCCAGCTTGTGTTTCTTCCAGCCCAGCGTTTCTCATGATGTACTCTGCATATAAGTTAAATAAGCAAGGTGACAATATACAGCCTTGATGTACTCCTTTTCCTATTTGGAACCAGTCTGTTGTTCCATGTCCAGTTCTAACTGTTGCTTCCTGACCTGCATACAGATTTCTCAAGAGGCAGGTTAGGTGGTCTGGTATTCGCATCTCTTTCAGAATTTTCCACAGTTTGTTGTGACCCACACAGTCAAAGTCTTTGGCATAGTCAATAAAGCAGAAATAGATATTTTTCTGGAACTCTCTTGCTTTTTCAATGATCAACTGGATGTTGGCAATTTGACCTCTGGTTCCTCTGCCTTTTCTAAAACCAGCTTGAACATCAGGAAGTTCACGGTTCACGTATTGCTGAAGCATGGCTTGGAGAATTTTGAGCATTACTTTACTAGCATGTGAGATGAGTCCAATTTTGCAGTAGTTTGAGCATTCTTTGGCATTGCCTTTCTTTGGAATTGGAATGAAAACGGACCTTTTCCAGTCCTGTGGCCACTGCTGAGTTTTCCAAACTTGCTGGCATATTGAGTGCAGCACTTTCACAGCATCATCTTTCGGGATTTGAAATAGCTCAACTGGAATTCCATCACCTCCACTAGCTTTGTTCATAGTGATGCTCTCTGAGGCCCACTTGATTTCACTTTCCAAGATGTCTGGCTCTAGATTAATGATCACATCATCATGATTATTTGGGTCGTGAAGGTCTTTTTTGTACAGTTCTTCCATGTATTCTTGCCACCTCTTCTTAATATCTTCTGCTTCTGTTAGGTCCATACCATTTCTATCCTTTATTGAGCCCGTCCTTGCATGAAATGTTCCCTTAGTATCTCTAATTTTCTTGAAGAGATCTCTAGTCTTTCCCATTCTGTTGTTTTCCTCTATTTCTTTGCACTGATCGCTGAAGAAGGCTTTCTTATCTCTTCTTGCTATTCTTTGGAACTCTGCATTCAGATGCTTATATCTTTCCTTTTCTCCTTTGCTTTTTGCCTCTCTTCTTTTCACAGCTATTTGTAAGGCCTCCCCAGAAAGCCATTTTGCTTTTTTGCATTTCTTTTCCATGGGGATGGTCTTGATCCCTGTCTCCTGTACAATGTCATGAACCTCATTCCATAGTTCATCAGGCACTCTATCTATCAGATCTAGGCCCTTAAATCTATTTCTCACTTCCACTGTATAATCATAAGGGATTTGATTTAGGTCATACCTGAATGGTCTAGCGGTTTTCCCTACTTTCTTCAATTTGAGTCTGAATTTGGTAATAAGGAATTCAGTATCTGAGCCACAGTCAGCTTCTGGCTTTGTTTTTGTTGACTGTACAGAGCTTCTCCATCTTTGGCTGCATAGAATATAATCAACCTGATTTCGGTGTTGACCATCTGGTGATGTCCATGTGTAGAGTCTTCTCTTGTGTTGTTGGAAGAGGGTGTTTGCTATGACCAGTGTATTTTCTTGGCAAAACTATTAGTCTTTGCCCTGCTTCATTCCGCATTCCAAGGCCAAATTTGCCTGTTCCTCCAGGTGTTTCTTGACTTCCTACTTTTGCATTCCAGTCCCCTATAATGAAAAGGACATCTTGTTTGGGTGTTAGTTCTAAAAGGTCTTGTAGGTCTTCATAAAACCGTTCAGTTTCAGCTTCTTCAGTGTTACTGGTTGGGGCATAGACTTGGATAACTGTGATACTGAATGGTTTGCCTTGGAGATGAACAGAGATCATTCTGTCATTTTTGAGATTGCATCCAAGTACTGCATTTCGGACTCTTTTGTTGACCATGATGGCTACTCCATTTCTTCTGAGGGATTCCTGCCCACAGTAGTAGATATAACGGTCACCCGAGTTAAATTCACCCATTTCAGTCCATTTTAGTTCGCTGATTCCTAAAATGTCGACATTCACCCTTGACATCTCTTGTTTGACCACTTCCAATTTGCCTTGATTCGTGGACCTGACATTCCAGGTTCCTATGCAATATTGCTCTTTACAGCATTGGATCTTGCTTCTCTCACCAGTCACATCCACAGCTGGGTGTTGTTTTTGCTTTGGCTCCATCCCTTCATTCTTTCTAGAGTTATTTCTCCACTGATCTCCAGTAACATATTGGGCACCTAATGACCTGGGGAGTTCCTTTTTTGGTATCCTATCATTTTCCCTTTTCCTACTGTTCATGGGGTTCTCAAGTCAAGAATACTGAAGTGGCTTGCCATTCCCTTCTCCAGTGGACCATGCTCTGTCAGACCTCTCCACCATGACCTGCCTGTCTTGGGTTGCCCGCAGGCATGGCTTGGTTTCATTGAGTTAAGACAACTCTTTGGTCCTAGTGTGATTAGATTGACTAGTTTTCTGTGAGTATGGCTTCTGTGTGTCTGCCCTCTGATGCCCTCTTGCAACACCTACCATGTTGCTTGGGTTTCTCTTACCTTGGGCGTGGGGTATCTCTTCATGGCTGCTCCAGCAAAGCACAGCCATTGCTCCTTACCTTGGATGAGGGGTATCTCCATACCGACGCTGTTCCTTACCTTCAACGTGGGATAGCTCCCCCTAGGCCCTCCTGCGCCTGTGCAGCCACTGCTCCGTGGGATGCTCCTCCGGGCTGCTGCCCTGGCCTCGGGCGTGGGTGGCCCCTCCTAGCTGCTGCCCCTGGCCTTGGGCTCTGGGTGGCTCCTCAGGGTCACCGCCCCTGGCCTCGGGCACAAGGTGGCTTCTCCCGGCCGCCCCTGACCTCGGATGTGGGGTGTCTCCTCCTGGCCACCCCTGACCTCGGACGCAGGATAGCTCCTCCTGGTCGCTGCCCCTGACCTCGGATGCGGAGTAGCTCCTCCCGGCTGCTGGTGCACTAAGCGCAGGCGGCGGCAGCGGCGAGCCGGCGCACTAAGTGCGGCCAAGAGGAGTTACCCCACATCCGAGGTCAGGGGCAGTGGCCTAGAGTGCCAGGCTGCGATGGCGCAGGAACAGCTGAGAGGAGCTACCCTATGTCCGAGGTCAGGGGCGGCAGGTGAGAGGAACTACTCCACTCTAGAAGTGAGGTGTAAACCTATCTGACTTCCCTTCTTCCCATCTTGGCAAACCTGAGCCTACCACTTGACTCGCTGATTGTATTTTCAGCCTTTCTGGTCCTGTAGAGTTTTCCAACGTTAGATTCCAATATTGTATTTAACTATATTTTCAAGATCAGGCAAAGTGTATGAAAATTATACATTCAGATTGGGAGCAAGCCAATCATAGCACCAATCTGTCACTATGAAGATTTACTTCTTGGGCTTTTAAAACTCTTTCTGTCCACTTTGCTTCATGAGCAAATGTATACATGTGGCAAAATCTGTTGGCATGATATTCTATATGTCCCTTTGCTGTGCTTACATTCCCATTTTTACTATTTCATCACTACTGTGAAGTGTTTGACAGTGTGCTTCTTTTAAAATTCATGTCAGAGAAAAAACTCAATCTGCATGTGGCAAGTGCCCAGATCCTTACTCTTGTGAAACATTTTCCCTAATTAAAAACATTCATAAAAATTAACTCTAAAGAGTTAGAGGCAAGGTTACTTCAGATTATATCCTATAAAAATATGAAGAAAAATTGTGCTTCATGGTATAATGCTCTCTGCTGAGCAAGAGGCTAGATGTGGCTTTGCTCAAAGCTTGAGTTATATACTTAATTTTGTACATTAAAATTTAATGATATTTTAAATGTAATAAGCCTTTCCCAAACAGAATTTCTTTCTTTTCCAATAGCCTAATTTCACAGTATTGTAGGAATAATATTTTGGAGCATAGTTGAAAGTTTTTTCCCTAGTATAATATTAATATTTTCATTGATTTTAAAAAAGCCTTTTCTTTAATAGCATTGCAATTTTTTCCGGTTCTGACAAAACTCTGAAACAAAATGGTTTAAAGCAGAATATTATGTCTCTTTTGGCTAGGAAAAATTTTTAAATTATGCAAGTACACTACTTTTCATTGACTCATTAAATCTATCATATGTACATACAGAACTATTTTCATTCATCAAAATTTATGGGTTTTGTAAATTAAGATAGCTTTGTATTACTGAAAGCTTATTTGAAAAAAGTTCCTCCAGAGAATTTCAGGGACAACTATCAATAGATAAGGAAATGTATTTTAATAGGGGGAAGGAGGAAAGCTTGTTTCACAATAGCAAACTTATGTCCAAATGTTCCTAGCAAGACTTTCATGGGCTCTTAATTTTACATTCCTTTCTCCTATGCACTTTTTTATTTCCCACTCAACAAATGAGGTAGTGGAAAAAGGTTATAGCGCAACTAGGTATCTAGGCAATGAACACCCATCTAGTGTTTCACACAATGTGCTACTAAAATCTTGAACTTGTGAACGGTGCTTTACACTTCACAATGTGGGTTCACATAGGCATGATCTCACTTGACCCCTGCCTTATATGAGGTATGAAGGAAAAATAGTATCTTGTTTCTATTTAGTAGTTAATAATGCAAATATGGAGTAGATTGAGGTTGTTTCAGATATCATAATGGAGATAAGATTTGTCCCAGGAATCCTGATTCCATATTTGTTCTTCCTCTCCCTCACTGCACACAGTCAACTTTCAAATAGTTGTTGGCTGATTGATTGAATAAAAATAGACTACTTTCTCACAGCTTAAAATCATACACATTTTAAGAAAATTTTCATGGCCACTGAAAAATTTTATTCATTACAAGATTATAATCTAAAGATTTTGGGAGCACTTGCATTTCCAATGAAGTATTATTTACTTTAATAATGAAGAAAAATGTTCAGCAACTAAAAGAAAAAAAAATCTACAAAATGAGATAAGGTAGAACTCTGGATGAATATTAAGGTCACAAGGTTTCTTAACTGAGGAATCATGTTTAAACTATTTTAAACAAAGTGCTTATCCCACTCAAGTTTAAGTATTATAAGATTAAATCTTGGGTGTGGTGTGCATTCATATTTCCCATGGTCAAATTTGTACTATTGAGACTGGCTTGACCAATATCCAGAGTGAAAGTATTAATCTGACTTAAGTGAGATAACAAAGTGTTCATGTGAATAAAGAAAGAGAGAGAAGAAATGCTGAGGTATAAAAGAGGAGTCTGGAGAACTGCTAGGAACTGGAGGAGAAAATCATATTTATAGGAAAGTGTCTGTTTCTAGTTTAAGAAAAAAGATTTAATTAATGTAAGGACAAATTGGAAGAAAGAAACCAGGGATAATGCTTGATTATGTGTAGTAACTTTTGGCCCTTGAAACAGGGCTATTGTACTGAATGAAAACGTCCTTCAATGCTCAGGGCAGAATAGACAACACTTTATCTGGCATTCCCCCAATATCCTAGATGGCATTCTCTTTCCATGGTAAAGGTTATCTTGACTCCACCTGCACACAACTCAAATATTTTTTTTTTAATTTTTCTTAAATCAGCAATTCTCTTGAAATGAAAAGTATCTATTAGGTGGGAAGGATAATCTTGACCATTGGAGTGAGCATTGGAGCCAACTGTGGTACTCGTGAAATAGACTGTTCCTAATACTGCATTCTTTTTCCTTGTAACAGATTTTAGCAAGGGTTGAAAACTGGGGTATGTGAGGAAAGTAGGCTTCTCTGATGAGCAGAATAGACAAATGCCACTAGGTTGATAGTATCCATTACTGAAAATATATTAGGTGGTGGTCTTACACTTTTATCAAGGGAGAAGATGTAATATCAGTATATCTTTTATTTGTATATTCGCTTCTGGTTACCAACACCAATATAACTTTTCCATAACTTTTTTCAGGATTAGTTAGTGTCTTTCTGAGCAAATGACCCATAAGCTTTCCAGTATTATCTAGATGATGGGGTTTCAAGTTGTGAAAAAAAGTGACTATTATAACCAAAGACAGAGGCAGCAAAAGTCATCATTTCAAAATTTTTTTCTACCTCTTTTCAGTCTAGTCTATAATAAATGACATTTTTGTTCTATGTGTCACATAGGTCATGTACAAATCTTGACATGCTAAGCTTTTCATTTTGGTGATATCTTGAGACTCTAAGCAAATACACTTCGTAATAAATCTATACATTCAAATAACTAAACTCATTGTCAAAATTTGCAAAAGTATTTTACAATGAAGTTGACTTTGATAATTTACAAAACAGACACACAAATTTATAGGCAAAACCCATTGACTATGATTGATATGCGTTCCTTTGTACTCTTGCCATTAGTTTAAACATAAAATGCAAAATGATACCAGTTCTTCTAAATATAATTAGTCCATTATGCATTTAGAAATTACTTCAAGTTTCTTTACCACCTGAAGCTGAAATTCTGATATTCTAAAATAGTAAAAACGTATATTCTGATTAATATTATGTTATCAAGGAATTCATGATGAGGCAGTAGAAAATTCATAGAAAGGATAAAAATGTTCACTTCATTTTTCTTTTTAAAAAAATCTTAGGTGTAGCTATTGGTAATAGAAACAAGGTAGTCTAAGCTTTACATACATTTATATGAATTTATAGACTAGCAGTGCATCAACAACAATGCATACAGTAGGTAGAACATAATTTTGAGAGATTATTCTTGCAATTGGTTCAGATAGTCAAGCAGTTTGAGGTTCAAATGCATGGAGTATTTGTGCCCATAGTTTGGTTCCCTGAAAGCAGATACTGAAATACCAACTGGGGTGAAATATGTTTATTAAGGATCAATACATGTGAAAGGAAGGAGAAGCCTAACTGGACAGAGGAAAAAATTAATTGATTCATGTTCAACAAACTCTCCATTAACCCAAAGGGAGACTGTGAAGGCAAAATTGCCCTTGAGAGAATCCCACAATGAGACAAAGTGGCTGGACCTTTATAAACTTTTCTCATTTCTGTCATCAGATGTGAGGAATTATTATGAAATTATTTGGTTCTAAATATTGTGCTTATGTTTGAAAAAGAGTCCTTATTTTTAAGAACTACTAAAATATTTATGAATATAATAGCATGTGGTGTGACATTAAAATAAAGTTGAGAAATCTAGAGAAAGATCAACTTCAAGTGTTTTGCAATGACCAAAGAGGAGACTATTTGAGGATGCCACTCTATGCCCAAAAGACCACAAAGTATCAAAATACCTACCTATATATTTTTTTCATAATAACATTTTAAAAACACATCATATTGAGAGGATGCTTGGTTGCACCTACTCATTATTTTGAAAATAAATAAAGGAAACAACCTAGCACTTTTTCTGCCTCTCTTGTACAGATATATCTCAGAGTAACCAAACATTTGAGAAAAAAAAATAAGGTATTTTCAGGTAATTTCTTAAGGAGGAATGGTCAAATAGGAAAAAAAATTATCATTTAGCAATACAGTAAAATAGTGGATTTAGGAAATGCTCACCAAGGAATGCTCAAACGTTTGGAGAAACATTGATGGAGAAGCTAATTGATGAAACAACTGAACCAAGGACTCAGTCTTACCCAGATGGATAAATATATTCTTCCTGACAAAATGCATTGAGACATACATGGCACCTCCTGTGGAGTTCAGTTCAGTTCAGTTCAGTTGCTCAGTCGTGTCCAACTCTTTGCGACCCGATGAATCGCAGCATGCCAGGCCTCCCTGTCCATCACCAACTCCTGGAGTTCACTCAGACTCACTCAGAGTCCATCGAGTCAGTGATGCCATCCAGCCATTTCATCCTCTGTTGTCCCCTTTCCCTCCTGCCCCCAATCCCCCCCAGCATCAGGGTCTTTTCCAATGAGTCAACTCTTCCCATGAGGTGGCCAAAGTACTGGAGTTTCAGCTTCAGCATCATTCCCTCAAAAGAAATCCCAGGGCTGAAATCTTTCAGAATGGACTGGTTGGGTCTCCTTGCAGTCCAAGGGACTCTCAAGAGTCTTCTCCAACACCACAGTTCAAAAGCATCAATTCTTTGGCGCTCAGCTTTCTTCACAGTCCAACTCTCACATCCATACATGACCACGGGAAAAACCATAGCCTTGACTCATTTCAGTTCAGTTCAGTCGCTCAGTCTTGTCTGACTCTTTGCGACCCCATGAATCGCAGCACACCAGGCCTCCCTGTCCATCACCATCTCCCGGAGTTCACTCAGACTCACGTCCATCGAGTCCATGATGCCATCCAGCCATCTCATCCTCAGTCGTCCCCTTCTCCTCCTGCCCCCAATCCCTCCCAGCATCAGAGTGTTTTCCAGTGAGTCAACTCTTCGCATGAGGTGGCCAAAGTACAGGAGTTTCAGCTTTAACATCATTCCTCCAAAGAAATCCCAGGGTTGATCTCCTTCAGAATGGACTGGTTGGATCTCCTTGCAGTCCAAGGGACTCTCAAGAGTCTTCTCCAACACCACAGTGCAAAAGCATCAATTCTTCAGTGCTCAGCCTTCTTCACAGTCCAACTCTCACATCCATACATGACCACAGGAAAAACCATAGCCTCGACTAGACGGACCTTAGTCAGCAAAGTAATGTCTCTGCTTTTGAATATACTATCTAGGTTGGTCATAACTTTTCTTCCAAGGAGCAAGTGTCTTTTAATTTCATGGCTGCAGTCACCATCTGCAGTGATTTTGGAGCCCCAAAATATAAAGTCTGACACTGTTTCCACTGTTTCCCCATCTATTTCCTATGAAGTGATGGGACCAGATGCCATGATCTTAGTTTTCTGAATGTTGAGCTTTAAGTCATGGAGTAGCCCCACCAATAATTAATCCTGTATCTGATTAAGTCTCTAACTTTAATTGTGTTTATAGGAAATATGGGAGATAGAGAAGCCATATAGATAACAGCCAAATCCTAAAGCAAGAAGGTAGAAAATATTATGACAGTTTTTTTTCAATAAGTAATTGATATGAAAAAATGGAAAGAACTGTTATAAATTTAAAAGGCTTTTAAAACATATAAACCAGATGCAATTTTGCAAATCTTGTTTGGATCCTGACTTGAACAAATCAACTATATAGACATTTTATCATAGAATAAGTATTAGGTGGTATTAACAAAATACTGTGAATTTCAGAAATATGATAATGTTAATGTGTCCTTGTTAAAAGTCTTGCTTATTATAAATGTACATTGAGTTATTTTTTCCAGCTTTATTGCAATATTATACAGTAAATTATTTAGGTGCAAAGATATAAATTGGTAGTGAGGAGGGGAATAAATAAAATGACATTGGGAAAAGTTGAGATTTGCTGGAATTGAGTTACAGATGACAAGCATATGAGAATTATTGTAACATTCACTTTTCTACATGGTGGAGAATTTATTTAACTGTTCAACTATTAAACTATTTGCATTAACATATAGCAGACATTTTTTAATGAAAATAATACACCAAAAAATGTCATAAAGGACAGAAACTAGGTTGAATGACAAATCTGGTCCAAAGAAATCTTGGCAATAATCATTTTAAGCTAAATCCCACAAAATAAAATTTAACATGAATAAATTGTGTTGCAAATTTTCAGAATGAAGGTAAGTAACTTAACTGCAATTTGTGAAAAAGAGCAAGCCCACATTATTTGAAATGGATTACATCATGTCTCAGATTGAAGATTTTTTAAGTCAATGTGAAGAAGTAATTTTTATTTTGTTCTTATGTTGTAATGAGATTGCTTAGTTCTGCAATTTTAGTTGGTATAATTAACAAGCTTGAAAATTCTTATATTTGCTTTCTTATCTCTTAAATAGCCTTTATTGGGCAAAGTTTACATACTGTCTTGATGTCTAATATCATCATGGCTCGTTAATATACTTACTGAACATGTGACAATCCCTTTGGACACTGAGTTGGGTAGAAACATTTGCTTTACTGTAGCTAGTTCTGTTACTCTTACTGCCTCCTTGGCTCATATCTAAGTTCTTATATATAAAGTTAGTAGTTCAGCTCCTTGGGTTCAGGTCATACTCCCTCCCCAAATGCCCAGATATTTGATAATGGAGTAATCCAGCTCTATTTTTCCAATTCAAAGTTTAGTTTGAGTATAATTCTCTTTCACACAAGTAAGTAAACTAGGTATTCTTTGGGAAGGTTCTATTTTTTTCAGTCTCTCTTTTTCCCCTGAAAAAAATTTTATCCAGCTAGCCGGAGTCGAGAAAAGCAAATACCTCACTTGAACACGAAAAAACAAGGGGTTGTGACTAAATATGGGCTTCCCAGGAGGCTCATTGGTAAAGAATCCACCAGCAATGCAAGAGACCCGATTCAATCCCTGCGTTGGGAAGATTCCCTGGAGAAGGAAATGGCTATCCACTCCAGTATTCTTTCCTGGAGAATCCCTTGGACAGAGGAGCCTAGTGGGCTATAGTCCATGGGGTCACAAAGAGTCAGAGATGACTTAGCAACTGAACAATGACATTATTGAACATAATAATTATTTGCACTGTAATACATTTTTCCCCCTATTGGTTTAAGTCTCTGGAAGTTCAGTCCTTGGCTTAGAAAATCTAAGGGTTGAGAGCAATATTTAATACTTGCCAGTCAAGATTTCCCAAACTTGAGTCATTAGTATAAAATTCTTCCCAATTTTTTGCTAAATAGATACAATTATATATAAAATATGCTTTATTAAATTAAATCCACTTGTAACATAAATTTATTTAAATAGAGAAATTATTATCAACACCATGATTTTCACCTTTTTTTTTTCTTGCATTAACAAAGTGTTTTGAGATATTTACAGTGAGAAAAAAATTCAACTGTGTGCTACCTAAAATTATCTTGTTACTGCAGCTGGGAAAACTAGTAGACTCATGTGATGCTTGGATTTTTGCCACTACCACATTACATATAAATATTTTACTCTAGTTCTCAATAACCTTAGCCTGTTATTTAGATTACATTAAGACTCAGTAAGTGCTTATTAAATATGTTTATTGAATGAAGAAATGTACATAATTGAGGATATCATAATTTGAAAATCCATGTTATTACAAACTTTGATAAACTTTCAGTTTGAGGAGTGGCATTATTGAAACAATTGCCTTCTACGTCCTTCCTCATTACTCTACTGGCAAACATTCTCTTGTTTGTTTGTTCCTTTGAAAAATAACACAGATTTAGACAGTAAAGTTAACATCTTTATCGCATGTAATTCATCTACCCCCAAACACTTGACACAGTAAACATTGTTGTATGTGTTAGTAGAGAGAACATAACAGTTGCAGAAAGCAGATAATTTCCTCACTACTGAAAGTATTCAGTAGACTTTATAATCCCACAAGTATATTTTTTCCTGTAAAGGTTATGTTTTTAAATTTTGGTTTTCTCTAACAGCAAATTTTGACCCTTTGATTTAAGAGATCTATAGTTTTTTGCCATTAAATAATGTTGAAATGCTCGTAAAAAGGAGATTTTTATGACTACCAATACGTAGATCTGCCAGGAGCCAGCACAAGGAGTCCCACCCATGGCAAAGGTCATGAGGTTAAGGGGCCCGACAGGCAAAGCCGAGTCAGGCCTTAAGCGAGCCTCACTGGATCTGCTTGAGCATCTGCCCCCCAAACCAGAGTCTGCCTGCCTTACTGCATTATGCTTTTCGCTTACGCTTCTGACATTAACAGGGGCTGTCCCCCACCACCTTCCTCTAAAAGGAATTAACTTAGAGCTCCAGTTAATCAGTCTCCTGGGCGTAAAAAGAATGTCTCAGCTTAAACCCCTCTGATAGCTTTCTATCTTACCTGACCGGTCTGTCTGGATTTTTACAACTGCGCATGTGAATTATTTACAGCCTCCCAACCATGAGAGGCACTGAAAGCTTAAGAAATTCTAGGAAAAGTCATTAGAATAAAACTGATTAAGGGTTTCATTGTTGAGCCAATATTTGCTGCCAAATTCTCATATCTTTTATTTGTTGATATAGTTGGTATATAGAAAAAAACAAGTAGCAGCATAGATCTTTGAGTTAAGTACCTTCTTTGTTATAACCCACTGTGCCTTTGTTCTACAGGGATGTAACTTTATTTAGTACTCTGAAGGTGATGCAGATTAAAGAAAAACACTACAGGGAAAATGAGATTAACATTCATCAAAGAAGAGAGCCATAAAATGTTAACAGGCCAAAAGGCCAGAAAATAATGTAAATCACCTGAGACCCTTTGTATACGGAAAGATTTGCAGAAAGTAAAGCCTGGTCTTGATAAGGGTCAGGGCTGCTGACCCTGCATAACTTTGTGTTACCCATTGATCTCTATGTACAACCAAAAGTATAAAAAGCTTTCCTGGAAAATAAAGGATGGACCAGTTTCTCAGACCAGTTTCTCGAACTAGTTTCTTGGCAATCTGGCTCCCCCCGTGTCAACTCTCTCTCTCTTTCTCCCTCCCTCTCCTTTTCAGGCTGATCCCTTGGAACACAGAGGCTCTCCGTGTCTACTTATTTGCCCGGGCTCCTAAGACCCACGCAAGAGGGAGCCCAAGGCGGGGCACCCTCCACTATTCAAGCGGGCGCCTGTGGCCTAACATAGATGGTGCAAGTTTCTTGTCTTGAGACTTTATTAGCTTTCTGTGTAAACCAAGGTATATCAGCCTCTTTTCTCCACTAATTTTCCTACTACACTATTCTTTCCTAATCTCTCTTTATATTTCTAATTAAATAAGTCTCTCCTCGCCAACTCTGTCCCTGCTTCAAATTCCCTGGATCCACCGGGGCTGGACCCTGGCATAGATCCAAATTATGAATTCATATTAATAATAATTATAGATAGCTATGGATTTGAAAACTACCACCCTAAATATCAGGAAATATGGCCCAAATAAAGGAAGAACAGGGCATGTAAAGTCATTTAAAATTGTTGGTGCTTTGAAGATCTGGGAATAGAATATTTGTGTATTTATGTCCAAGAGGAAATTGAAAAATCAGACATTTTATAGAAGCTGAGATATTGAGAAGCTGACAGCTTTTATATCCTATTTTATATAAGAAAAAATCTCACTCTTATTAATAGAATATTTGATAAGTATTCATTTTCTTGTAGTATTAAGTCTGTGATTGATGGATGAGGAAGGGTGACTGAAAATCAGGAGGTGAGTTTAAGGTAGATGCTGCAAATTTGAGCAAAATTATATCTAAAGAGTATGTAATATAATTTGAGATATTTTAAAGTAAATCTTTAATAGGTACAGTGATTTCATGTATAAAATTTTTCTATCAGTATTTCATTTAATCTTTATCATTGGAATAACTTGCTTACTATATTGAACAAAATATAAATAGTAAGTTTTATCAATTAAATATTTTAATTAGATTATGAATTCAATTTAAACGTCTTAATAGTAAAGAGCTAATTTTTAAATTCTGCCAACATATTTATTAATTCTGCATGTATTTAGCAGCTAATTTACAGACGATGCTGTGCCAGATGATATAGAAAATAAGATGTAAAAGACAGCTAGACAATGTGTATACATGTTGACCACAGTGACTGTCACAGTGCATTGTGATTGTTTTTTTGCATGTTTGTCTGACCACCTTTGCTTCTTCCATTATGTGTGTGCATGTTTGTATGTGGTTATAATGTAAGAAAGTATTCTACCTTGACAGTAATAAAAATTATGTCTGAAAAATATTGAACTTAACTGAGCTGCCTCAGAACAGAGAACTGTGGGCTGTGAGAACAGAAACTTTCCTCTGTTTCTCCCACAACCCACAATAAAGCTGGAGCTTTGTAGACCCTCAGTGTTTGCTGAATCGTAGGCAAGAGGGAAAAGGGCACACCGCTTTTGGTACAATGATAAACTTCCTTTAACCATCAAACCTGAAGACAAATTATGCCATAAAAATAAATTCAGATTATTTTTGACATAAATACCATCTAGGTAATTTTAAGGCTTCTATATAGGGGAGAGAAATGTCAGGGGGAAAATTCCATCATGATTGTTGTTGTTCAGTCACTCAGTCGTGTCTGATTCTTTGCAACCTTATAGACTGCAGCACGCCAGCCTTCCCTTTCCTTTACTGTCTCCCAGAGTTTGCTCAAATTCGTGTTTATTGAGTTGATAATGCCATCCAACCAGCTCATCCTCTGTTGTCCCCTTCTCCTCCTGCCCTTGATCATTCCCAGCATGAGGGTCTTTTCCAGTGAGTCAGTTCTTCACATCAGGTAGCCAAAGTATTGGAGTTTCAGCTTCAAAATCAGTCCTTCCAGTGAATATTCAGGACTGATTTCCTTTAGGATTGATTGGTTTGATCTCCTTGCTGTCCAAGGGACTCTCAAGTCTTCTCCAACATCACAGTTGGAAAGCATCAGTTCTTCGGTGCTCAGCCTTCTTTATGGTTCAACTCTCACATCCATATATGACTACTGGAAAAACCGTAGCTTTCACTAGACAAACATATGTTGGCAAAATGATGCCTCTTCTTTTGAGTATGCTGTCTAGGTTGATCATAGCTTTTCTTCCAAGGAGCAAGTGTCTTTTAATTTCATGGCTGCAGTCACCTTCCACAGTGATTTTGGAGCACTATAAAATAAATTCTACACTGTTTCCATTGTTTCCTCATCTATTTGCCATGAAGTGACTGGATGCCATAATCATCGTTTTTTGAATGTTGAATTTTAAGCCAGCTTTTTCACTCTCCTCTTTCATCTTCATCAAGAGGCTCCTTACTTCCTCTTCACTTTCTGCCATTAGGGTGGTATTATCTGCATATCTGAGGTTATTGATATGATGGAGAATTTTTTTTTGAATGGATTGAAATTTATTGAGGAAGTGGGCAACAGTTGGACCTTGGGATGAAGTTTAAGTGAGATTAGAACTCTGGGATACAGGTGGACCAGGATGTGCAGCTCCTGGGCTCAGTGACCAGATGATGAGATTTTTAAAAAAATTTGAAAAAAAGTGGAAAGGGTGTGAATGAATTTTGTCGTGGGGTTGCAGATAGTAGTGATCCTTCAGATGAATCTCCATGAAGTTATTGGCTTTGAATAGCTAACACAGAGCCTATTGAGAAAAATTTAAGATGTGTCAAGTTAGGTTCTAGAAAAATGTGCAGCAAAGGCAGGTCTCAGGAAGTCTAGGGTAAAGAATGGAGGATGTTATTACTAGATATTGAGGGAGTTATTAATTTTTTTGAAAAAAAATTTAGATCAGAAGTGTACATTATGACAGTGTCTAGATTGAACAGAAGAGAGAAGAGAATTAAGATTGGAGTGGAAGAAACTATTGCAGTAGTAGAAATTATAATCTTTGCTATGTGACAGGCAGAGTACTAAGCACTTTATTACTCTTATTTGCTCTCACAATAATCTTATGAGGTAGATAATAATTTTAGCCTTCATATTATAGTTGAGAAATCTGAAGCACAGAGTCTATGGGATACACGAAGCCGAGAAGCCAATCACTCCTGTTGATACAGAGTCCTAGAAGATGAGAGAGTACAGTTACGAAGTAGTGTCTCTTTGAGTATTAAGACTGAGCTCTTAATTACAAGCCATATTACCTCCATGGAGAGCATTCTACCTCCAGAGTTATATTCATTATGCATTTTAGAACTAAATAGCTCTGTGAATCAAGTTTTTCACAGTTTATTTTTTAATCTCTAATTAGGCCCTTATAGCATAAACCCATTAGGCATATGTTTGAGACCAATTTGGCAGATTTCATGATAGTGTAACAAGCCTGGGCTCTTATTATCCCTTCCATGTCCTTTAGAGCCTTAGATACAGCCTCTGGCTGACTTTGGATATTGATTCCATTATGCTGCCAACATCCTTCAACTGATGTAGAAGATCCAGGCTGATCTATTAATACACCCAAGTCTACCTTCTGCAGCACAGGCTTGAAGTTAATTTTTAAAGAATGTGCTTGCAGGCAGCTGTATTCCAGACCTTTCAAACATATGATCACCCGCAACTTACTGTCCAAAACTACAGCACCAGTCTTATTCAAGAACCCTCCAGAATTTTATCTTATAAAACTCCTCTAGCTACATCTACTGTTATTTAATATCATTTTTTCATTCTATCATCTGACCTAACCACCCTCTATTCTTTAAAATGCTTGAATACTATGTATCCCTTTTACTATATTAATTGTATATCTGAATCCCACTCATTCCTTCAA
The DNA here is from genome assembly GCF_023091745.1 of Budorcas taxicolor. Classification (NCBI taxonomy): domain Eukaryota; kingdom Metazoa; phylum Chordata; class Mammalia; order Artiodactyla; family Bovidae; genus Budorcas; species Budorcas taxicolor. The sequence goes on along the minus strand of NC_068911.1, from coordinate 86,928,946 downwards.
AATCACGGTCACATCCCACCTCTGTTGGTGACCAACTACCTAGGCTCTGGTGTTACCTCTCTATACTCACAGCACTGATTAGAAGTAGCATTTATCAGTAATTTCATCTTTGATTCCCTTATATCTGTTTTAGTTCAGTAGATTATAGGCAACTAGAACAGAGTCTTGCCTTTAACATGTATTTATATTTTTGAATACTCTACAACACAGTTTTGTTGACATCTTTAAAAGCCATCGATTTAAAAAAATTTATTATTATTACATAGCAGCATAAATTGTATACATGTTGTTGAAATCCTAGACTCAAAGACAAGATAGATAAAAGTTTAGCAAGTTATTTGGAAATTACATGCCTTACCTAAGATGGAAAACAGTACTTTATAGGGCAGACTATTCTAACATAGGAGTACATATTCAGTGTTATAAGATGTTTATTTTTCAAAACAATCCAGAAATCCACAATTTTATGATAAATTTTTTCAATGAATATTTGCTGAAATAAGTTTTAAATATCATGCAAGGCAAAATAAACACATCTTTTGATCTATCTATTAGCCCACATGTTTGTGCCTTCTAATGTATGTGTATCTGAAATTTCAATATCATATTTATAACACTTTACTCACAAGCATGGTCATTATAATTTAATGCATTAATATATACTATTTATTCCTATAAACTAGAATGTAATCTAAAATAAAGCAGCAGTATTAAAAAATTCCATCCCAAGCTTATATTTCAACAAGATTTGAGGAATAATTTCCTATTGCATTGAAACTCAGCAGTGATGGGAAATGCAACCATCAATAGCATGAATTACTATACCATTTACAGAAGAAGTATTAATACAGATATTTGTCAGGCCCTAATAGTAGTTGCCAGATTCTGTGTCTACAACAATTAAACATCTTTTTGTGAAAACCTAAGAAAGTATATTTATTGCTCTCTTTTATTTTTTTCTGAGTTTAGATTTCAGTTCAATTCAACTAATATATATTGAATGTCACCTTTGAGTGAGACCTCATAGCAGGTGCTGTGGAGAACACAAAAATGAGTGAAACAATTTGCTTTCTGTGCACCTTTGTTCTCATCTTTTGGCCTATCTAAGTTCTGCCTACTTCCTCAAAACCCAGATCTAATCCGATATCTCTTGGGTCTAGTTAAGGGGCAAGACCAATACTCAAATAAGTATGCAAAAGACACTATGGCAAGTTCTTTAAAGGAGATAACAAAAGTTATCTGTGTCTCTAAACATTTTAGTATATGAAAACAAGATAATGTGCTAAAAAGTAACTAGCATGAACTGAAAGCAACATTATTTAGCTTGGTCATACAAACTCTCTTTGGGGAGAAGGTATTTGGGCAGAATTCTAGTAATAAGGGGTCAACCAGATCTGTTATCAGGAAACCAGGCATAGGATACAAACTTCACATATTCTATGAACAGAAAGAAGACAAGTGGGACAAGAATCAGAGTCAGCAAGAAGGAGACTGGTAGGAAATAAAGGTAAATCAGATGTGACCTTGTTGATGAGCAGAAAGACTTTGGAAGTCCTTTGAAGTATAATGGGAAGCCATTGATGGGTTTTAGGCAAGAAACCAATATGACATAATTTGCATATTTAAAAGTCTCCTTGGCTTAAGTGGGCTGAATAGATGACATTCATTTATTGAGACAGACAATGTTGGTGGGAGCAACAGTTATAGAGTGTGTTAACTTTTCTGTGATAACAAACCCCAAAATGTCTGTGGTTTACCAAACCATTTCTCAACCAAGTTGTCTGTCAGTTGCTGCTGTTCTGCTGTTCTGGATCTGCTCATGGTGCCTGTTTATCACTTGGTCAATCTGAAGGAGCAAACTATTTGGGACATGTTAGTCTCAAAACAGAGAACAGAGAACAAGAGGTGGAGCCTAATTTTGAAATTTCCCTTAAAGTTTCTGCCCAGAGGTAATATAAACATATTCACTTACATTGGTCAAAGCAAGTTACATGGCCAAGCATGACCATAGGCTCACTATCTTCCTCTCTAGGGAGGCAGGTGCTGCTGGTCAAACAGCAAAACATGAATTTATATAACAAGAGGAGGGAATGCTGCTGCTGCTGCTGCTGCTGCTGCTGCTGCTGCTAGGTCGCTTCAGTCATGTTCGACTCTGTGTGACCCCGTAGACTGCAGCCCATCAGGCTCCCCCGTCCCTGGGATTCTCTAGGCAAGAATAATGGAGTGGGTTGCCATTTCCTTCTCCAATGCATGAAAGTGAAAAGTCAAAGTGAAGTCACTTAGTCGTGTCCGACTGAGTGACCCCATGGACTGCAGCCTACCAGGCTCCTCCGTCCATGGGATTTTGCAGGCAAGAGTACTGGAGTGGGGTATAAATAGTTGGATATATATGGTAGTAACATAATCCTTCACAACAGGTAAAAGGGATAGGTTTAAGTGGGAAAATAAAAAGGTGTTCATGGAAATACAGATGAGTACAAATGTCCATGTACAGGAGGAAGAGTTACCGGGGATCTAACCTTGCTAATAAACTTGTGACCTTGAGCAAGTCATTTAACCTACTTGCTCACTTTAACCTTGCTCACTAACAAACTTGTGACCTTGAACAATTCATTTAACCTACTTGGGCCTTATTTTCTTCATATGTAAAATAATAAAGTTATATTAGATTTAGGGAAGAATAACTTGACTTTTGAGAGGCTCATCACCCCTAATATTGTGGTGTATATATAGTTATCTTTTTATGATACTATCTGACTATTTACATGTCCTGTGAAAAGGATGTTCAGGTAATCAAAACACTGGAACCTGAAGAAGGGTATAAATAACCAGGGAAAAATGACTTTTAATATTTACAGTCAACTTTTAAAATATTACTTGCATACCTGATGAGACACATAGGATCCCCAGGGTTAATGAATCTTTTTTTTTTCCATTTCCATCTTTTTTTTTCAATTAAAGCATGTTGATATAACAAGAAAACCAATACAAAGGAACAATTAATAGTTTCTTAACAACCCAGTAAGTAATTGATATTTACTCTCTGATATGAATCTTTCTGGGCTTCCCTGGTGGTTCAGACAGTAAAGAATCTGCCTGCAATGCAGGAGACCCAAGTTCAGGTGGATTTTTTTACTATCTGAACCACCAGGGAAGCCCAGAAAGATTCATATCAGAGAGTAAATATCAATTATTTACTAAATAGACATTTCTCCAAAGAAGACATACAGATGGCTAACAAACACATGAAAAGATGCTCAACATCACTCATTTTCAGAGAAATGCAAATCAAACCACAATGAGGTACCATTTCATACCAATCAGAATGGCTGCGATCCAAAAGTCTACAAGCAATAAATGCTGGAGAGGGTGTGGAGAAAAGGGAACCCTCTTACACTGTTGGTGGGAATGCAAACTAGTACAGCCACTTTGGAGAACAGTGTGGAGATTCCTTAAAAAGCTACAAATAGAACTGCCTTATGACCCAGCAATCCCACTGCTGGGCATACACACTGAGGAAACGAGAACTGAAAGAGACACATGTACCCCAATGTTAACTGCAGCACTGTTTATAATAGCCAGGACAAGGAAGCAACCTAGATGTCCATCAGCAAACAAATGGATAAGAAAGCTGTGGTACATATATACAATGGAGTATTACTCAGCCATTAAAAAGAATACATTTGAATCAGTCCTAATGAGGTGGATGAAATTGGAGCCTATTATACAGAGTGAAGTAAGCCAGAAAGAAAAACATCAATACAGTATACTAACACATATATATGGAATTTAGAAAGATGGTAACAATAACCCTGTATGCGAGACAGCAAAAGAGACACAGATGTATAGAACAGTCTTTTGGACTCTGTGGGAGAGAGAGAGAGTGAGATGATTTGGGAGAATGGCATTGAAACATGTATAATATATATGAAACAAATCACCAGTCCAGACTCGATGCATGACACTGGATGCTTGGGGCTGGTGCACTGAGATGACCCAGAGAGATGGTACGGGGAGGGAGGAGAGAGAGAGTTTCAGGATGGGGAACACGTATATACTTGTGGTAGATTCATGTTGATGTATGGCAAAACCAGTACAATATTGTAAAGTAATTAACCTCCAATTAAAATAAATAAATTTATATTTAAAAAATAAATTGTGCTTCTTACAAAACAGTTAATGCAAATAAATTTAAACCAAACATTTTCCACAACTTTTTTCCTACTATGTAACATATTGTGAAGATCCTTTTAGAATAAAATATAGTATATACTAATTTATCTTCACTAGCTTTATAATTATTCATGGTGTGAATGCATTGTAATGCATTGGATTATTCACCTATTTAAGCACATTAAGATTTTCTTCATAAAATTTTTATTAGGAAAGCATTAATATAAATATCTCTGCATATAGTTCTTTGCATGTTACTGCCTCTATGTTTTTATGATAGATCTTCCCAAGGATTGCTATGCCAGCGGTGTGTGTACTCTCACTTTTGTTGCAGTAGTGAATGCCATGATTCATTGCACAGGTCACCCCTCTAGGACTATGGCATTCATTTCCCAGCAACTGGGAATGTTGGTGGCTAACTTCTCTCAGCTGAGTTCCTCTCTGGATGCAGAGAGTTGAATAACCCCATAATTATTGGACTACGACCCCAAAGTTATTCGGTTTTGACAGATCATGCCCCTATCAAGAGTGCATTTCACATCTAATGACTGGTTGATGCAGAGATATAAATGTCTAGTCTTCTTGCCCCAAACTGGAATAAGTTTAAAGGGAAGTCCCAGCTCTAGATCTCCCAATATGATTAACTGGGTCTTTGCTGCAATTGCAACAAAGTTCAACTACTCCTTGTACCTAATTTGGCTTCCTTCATTCCTTCCCAGGTACCTATACTGAGAGTATTCTTCAATAGATTGCTGCATGTTAATCCCACTAATCTGTATCTCTGCTCCCCAGGGAACCCAGCCTGTGACAGTGGCAGACTGCTCTGAACAATGACAATTATGTCTTACAATCAGGAAGTCAAGACTGTAACATTGCTCTGTAGACTTACTAACAAAGTACAATTACCATAGGATGGCACATCCTGTCACTCAGACTTCCTCAGCAGCAATTTGTCTACTGATTTTACTGTCTTCTCTAATGAAAACTCACTGCCACAAATGATTTGTTCACTTTGTTCAAATAATAATCATCTTCTGTAATCAAAGTGCCTAGTTATAGGATATTTATGTAAATCATTTATTTTATATCAGTTGTCAGAGAAATAAGGGTTTACTGCTTGCAATAAATGAAGCAAATGTTTACAAAATATTTCCAAAGCCAGAATTTATATTTATTAAGTATACAGATCCAAAATACAAAGTTTTTATATTTACTTTCATTTTTCTGTGCACAGCTAGATTTCAATCATTTTGTTTCTAACCTCGATAGTATTTCCCAGAGCCAGACTAAGTAGGAACTTGCAAGCCACCCATTCCCATAGCAACCATTTCGAGGTGTCCTCAGCTCTCCTTTCAGTGATACGTACAGACCTGCACAGGGAAACTTGTGGAAGGAAGACGGAAGTAAAACAGCAGGGTAGGAACTCTTAAAAGCAACAATAAACTCTGGGATTGCTTTCTCTGTGAGACTGAATATCTAGCAGTAATTTTTTTCAAAATATTTGACATTTCAATAGATATGATTTGAGAAGTTTCTATAACTATTAAATTTTACCTTTCAAGGTGTAAAGATAATATTTAAAAAATACATCCAGAAGCATATGAAATGTGCCCAGTAAAATCAGCAGAAGAATATGGTAAAAATAATAACTAAAATGTTATAAAGCTAGGCATTTCAAGATTTCCTTTAAGTGGTTAAGAGAGGGCTGATATGGAAAGACTATACTTTAAGTTTATAAGCTTCCTTGCAATGTGTTGACAATAAATCACTATTTAATTTTGGCCATGTCAGAAAAAAAGTGGAAAGAAAATGTTTACTGAGCTTTAAGCTATTCCATGTACTGCACAGAAATACAGTAGATCGATTTCATTACCTGAAAGTAAATGATTGACATTTTGAGGGTCAGTTTGAAATATGACTGCAACAAATCTCATTCAATTAAAGAATCCCCCCCCCCCCAAGAAAAATCTTCTGTAGCTCTATACTGAAGGACAGCATTGTGCTTATGATAATAAACTAAATGGCAGCAGCTGACAGTAGAGTGTTCCACCCTTACTGTTGACATCCTGCCCTGCTAATGAGCTCAGCTTCACCCTGGGAGAGCTGTCTGTTTGGGGCAGGGAAGTTACTCTTTCTCATTGCCAGCTTGCTTCCAATTTCTTCCTGAAAAGAAGTGTCAGTCATGCTTAATTGCATTAAATTAGGTGTGATAGTTTAAAACAGCACCAGGTCTTTTCAAGACTCGACTAAATCACTCAAGTTCTCACTTCTTTCTGAAGTCCCAGTTGGTATTTTAAGTCACGTCTCAGAAGTATCCCTGGGAATTAAACAGCATATGCGTCCAAGGTCACCTAATGTATTTTCTGACCACATGTCATAAGCATTGTCACAAGGAATTAGATATCACCATGTGTACGGAGCTCTCCTAGGAGTGAGCAGAGCAACAGAGGCCTTGACACGGCTCCTTCATAGAATTCTAAACCAGACAATATGGTTGATCACACACAAGTGCAGTGATGAATAAAATGTCTTTATCAATTTAAATTTGGTTCATTTGGAATCACTAATCATTCATACCACAAATTTTATCTCATCTTTAAAGAAAGAATTGCTAAGGAAAGTAACAACACAAAGATTTCTCAGAGCAAGCTTACCTGCATAAAGAAACATGCCTGTATTTATTTTTGCATTCATTTATGTGTGAATTCATTCATACAAACTTAGTTCTAAGTATTTATAGAATGCCTTCAGTGGTCATATAGGGATGGTAAAGGATTGGAAATGATACACACTAGGGTAAGGTGAAACAACTATAGCTTTTGAAAAGCTGGTCATTTAGTTAGAATTTACAGATATTTGTTGCTAATAAAACTGACTTGAACTAATAGAACATATCCTTTCAAAATTTTTCATATGTTTACATTTGAGTTTAAAGTTTAGTTTTGCAGAATAAAGCTTTGTTTTTTTTTAACCTGAGATCCTTCATTCCAGCTGATATTCACAATTAATTCCAAGAGAAGTATTATTATAATGTAATCTAAATTTGACAGACACAGTTAACAGATTCTGAGATAAACAACATTCACAAAAAATAAATATGCATTATATACCCATCCAAATATAGGTATGCATAGATTCTAAGAGCATTTATCATAGTACCAGGCACAAAATATGCATTCAATATGTCAAGTTACCCAATAAAATTTTGAAAGAAAAAATTATTTCAGTATTGCAGTCAACTAGCTCAGCTTGACTTATAGAATTCTTCTAGACTTTGAACTTTCTCAGAATTCTCATTTCATTTTATAGCCTAGGTTCTCTGTACCATCTGGTATACACCTGAAAGAGACGTGAGTGTTAGGAAGGGGGTCATTGCAGCATGTAACTTCTATAATGTTGGTAAAGATATTCTATGTAAGTGAGGCTTTATACTATAATAGACATTATATTCCTCTATTACTTCATCCAGCTATCAGCTACCTATTTGTCCACCTGTCCTGCCAGACAGCCATCCAATCATCTAGCTGTCTATGCCACTAATAACTTCTGTTCAGTAAAATGTCATAAACTTAGGGGTATAAATACAAGATATATTCACTGCATTTTAAAAATATATAATAAGTATAAGAAAAATAACATAAATCAGACTTGCTATAATTTAAGACAATAGATAGAGAGGACAATTTAAGGTTAATGAATAGCTTGATGACTCAAGAAAGGGAAAAATTCACCTTAGGAAAAGGTATTTGAATATGCTTTTTGAAATCTGAAGCACCTTAATATTTGTTGAATGAATGAAAAAATAAAGAAATGAATTAGAATTAAAGCAAAATCTAAAAATAGCAAAATCTTGGTAGGAAAAGACACAGGCTTCAGATGTTATTGGAGGACAAAGCACAATAAGTACTACTGCTCATACTTGAAAAAAACACACAGTTATTGCAAAATTGTGAGTAGCCTAAGCGAACAGGAGTCTACAGAATGTGAAAGGAATCAAAATTCATTATGATAATTTTTTAAAAAATATGATCCCAGGTTCTTCAACATTCTTCCATCAGAAGTTAGGGTCAACACACCCTTTTCTTGAAACAAGTCAAGACTGTGTCTGCTTTGACCAATAGTGTAAAGTGGAATTAATGATATTTAACTTCTGAAGCAAAGCTGAAAAAGACCATGTAGCTTCTTCCTAGTTTTATTAGGATATTCACTCTGGTGGATGCTAGCCACCATGTAAAAAAATATGATCACCTAAGACTGCTGAGCCAGAGAAGGCACTGGCAACCCACTCCAGAACTCTTGCCTGGAAAAATCCCATGGACGGAGGAGCCTGGTAGGCTGCAGTCCATGGGGTCGTGAAGAGTCGGACACGACTGAGCGACTTCACTTTCAGTTTTCGCTTTCATGCCTTAGAGAAGGAAATGGCAACCCACTCCAGTGATCTTGCCTGGAGAATCCCAGGGATGGGGGAGCCTGGTGGGCTGCAGTCTCTGGGGTTGGACACGACTGAACTGACTTAGCAGCAGCAGCAGCAAGACCGCTGAGCAGAGGGTGGATAGGCACTGGAGTTAGCCCATCTGAATTCCAGTGTCAACTGCCAGTCGTGTAAGTAAGCCATTCTTTATAATCATTGCTCCAGGCAGCCCATTGCCACCTGTGCCAACAGCTGACTGCAACCTAATGAGAATTTCCCAAGTGGGCCCTTTCCAACTTATGGTGAGCAAAATAAAATAAATAGTTACTATTTTATACTACAAGGCTGTGCACTTTTATAGGCAGCAATAGTAACTACAATAAGATTTTGGTACCTACAATTGGATTCAGACTCACACAAGTATTGACTACCTGGCCAGTTTGAGCTTCTCATGCCAGTCCACCAATAGGCAAGGAAGAGGGATGTTGGATGGATTGAATAATCCTGACATTTAAGGGAAAACCAGGATGCCTCACATACTGGAATTAGGGAGGAGAATATTTAGAATAAATATCCTCTGAAGTCTCTGCCCTTGGTTGTTCTTGTTGTTCACTCACTCAGTTGTGTCTAACTCTTTGTGACCCTGCAGATTGCAGCACGCCCAGCTTCCCTGTCCTTCACCATCTCCTGGCGTTTGTTCAAACTCATGTACATTGATTCGGTGGTGCTATGCAACCATCTCATCCTCTGTTGCCCTCCATCTCATCCTCTGTTGCCCTCCATCTCCTCCAGCCCTCAGTATTTCCCAGCATCAGAGTCTTTTCCAATGAGTCAGCTCTTCACATCAAGTGGCTAAAGTATTGGAGCATCCACTTCAGCATCAGTCCTTCCAATGAATTCAGGACTGATTTCCTTTAGGACTGACCAGTTTGATCTCCTTGCTGTCCAAGGGACTCTCAAGAGTCCTCCCCAGCACCACAGTTCAAAAGCATTAATTCTTCCATGCTCAACCTTCTGTATGGTCCAACTCTCACATCTGTACATTACTACTGGAAAAACCATAGATTTGACTGTGTGGATCTTTGTCAGTAAAATGATGTGTCTGCTTTTTAATATGCTGTCTAGGTTTGTCAGGGCCTTTCTTCCAGGAAGCAAGTATCTTTTAATCTCGTGGCTGCAGTCATCATCTTCAGTGATTTTGGAATCCAAGAAAATAAAGTCTGTAACCATTTCCACTTTCTCCGCAACTATTTGCCATGAAGTGATAGGACTGGATGTCATCATTTTCATTTTTTGAATGAGTTTTAAGCCAGCTTATTCACTTTCCTCTTTCATCAAGAGGCTCCTTAGTTCCTCTTCGCTTTCTGCCATTAGTGTGGTGTCATCTGCATATCTGAGTTTACTGATAATTTTCCCAGAAAGCATGATTCCAGCTTAAGCTTCATCCAGCCCAACATTTAGAATAATGTACTCTGCCTAGAAGTTAAGTAAGCAGGGTGACAATACACTGTCTTGACATACTACTTTCTCAATTTTGAATCAGTCAAAATTCAAATTTTGAAGAATTTTGACAAAATTCTTTAAGAGATGGGAATACCAGACCATCTGACCTGTCTCTTGAGAAATCTGTATGCAGTTCAGGAAGCCACAGTTAGAACTGGACATGGAACAACAGACTGGTTCCAAATACGAAAAGCAGTGCATCAAGATCTTGTCTCTCTGCTTATTTAATTTCTCTATTGCTTCTCGTCCTGCATACAGATTTTTCAGGAGGCAGGTAAGATTGTCTGATATTCCCATCTCTTTAAGAATTTTCCACAGTTTGTTGTGATCCACAGTCAAAGACTTTAGCGTAGTCAATGAAGCAGAAGTAAATGTTTTTCTCTAGAATTATCTTGCTTTCTCTATAATCCAGTGGATGTTGGCAATTTGATCTCTGGTTCCTCTGCTTTTAAAAATCCATCTTGTATATCTAGAAGTTCTCAGTTCATGTACTCTTGAAGGCCAGTTTGAAGGATTTTGAGCATTACCTTGCTAGCATGTGTGAAATGAGAACAATTGTGCAGTAGTTTGAACATTCTTTGACATTGCCCTTCTTTGGGATTGGAATGAAAACTGACTTTTTCCAGTCCTGTGACCACTGCTGAGTTTTCCAAATTTTCTGGCATATTGAGTGCAGCACTTTCACAGCATCATCTTTCAAGATTTGAAATAGCTCAGCTAGAATTCCATCACCTCCATGAGCTTTGTTCATAGTAATGGTTCCTAAGGCCCAGTTGACTTCACACTCCAGGATGTCTGGATCTAGGTGAGTGATCACACTATTGTGGTAATCCTGGTCATTATGAACTTTTTTGCACAGTTCTGTGCATTCTTGACACCTCTTCTTAATCTCTTCTGCTTCTGTTAAGTCCATACTGGTTTTATTCTTTATTGTGCCATTTTGCATAAAATGTTCCCTTGGTATCTCTTCTTGAAGAGATCTCTAGTCTTTACCATTCTATTGTTTTCTTCTAATTGTTTGCATTGTTCACTTAAGAAGGCTTTCTTATCTATCTTTGTCTCTCTTTGGAACTCTGGATTCAAATGGGTATATCTTTTCTCGTTTGCCTTTTGCTTCTCTTCTTCTCTCAGCTATTTGTAAGGCCTCCTCAGACAGCCATTTTTCCTTGTTGCATTTCTTTTCTTGGTGATGGATTTGGTCACCACCTCCTGCACAATATTATAAACCTCCATCCATAGTTCTTCAGGTACTCTATCAGTCAACAACAACAAAAAAAAAGCTACAGCCCCAACAGGCAGCACTATTAATGTCACAGACATTTAAGAAATTAGGTTTTGAGTCACCTCACCTGGCAAGAAACTGTGATCAGCTAAAGTGCTTATTGAAAGAAAAGAGAACTTAAAATGGGTAACAGAAAAAGCAAATGATAAATATAAAATCAACCACATGATAAATTGCCAAAACCAGGATCTGCAATAGTTATGAATATTTCTTCATTTTTATAATAATATATATGTAATATGAGTCTACTGTCTTTCTCTACCACATCCTCCTATTTAACATAGACTGTATTAACAATTGTCATCATCAAATATCTTTATTTAAATTACAGATATCAAAAGAGAAGAATGATTCACCTAGAAAAAGAATAAGCATTGTCCAAAGATGGATAAGTGTACCTGATAACCTTTTTCTTAGGGGGAAGGGTCAGATGTTTTTGGTTGTATATGGCATACTTGCATCATACTGAATGAAAGCATACTTTGGCTCTTGTGTTTATTTGGAAATCTTAGGCATGATTAAAATAATTATTTAAGCTCATATAGTGCTGAATTGTCAAGGATAGACTATGGTGGCTTTGTGTTGTGTCAACTTAGCTAAGTTGAAACTACATTTTTCAGAATTCCTGTCCTGTTGGTTTCCTAGTAGGCCGCAGGCTTGGGAAGAGAAAGTTAAGCAGCCGCCACCTCTTTATGCTCAGTAGATCAGGTCAGGGCCAAGTGTGTATCACTGAAACTCATGCGCTTTGCCAGGTCTGCTGGTTCAGCTTGCTTGTGTGGGGGCAGTGTCTGTGTCATCAGCTTCCCAGGTTCTGTTGCAGCTCCTCCTCTCGGATCATCTTCTCTGAACTCAGCCAGAAACATGACCAGTCATGGAGGAGAGACAGCCAGCTTATCATGTGTGCCATCTACATCACTCTAGTTGGAGGTTGTGTAAGAGAGACTTGGGTACCAGTTTGTCTTTGGGAGCTCCTATTTGTTTTACTCAGGAATTCTAGCGTTTCCTTGTTTCCCTCTATGCACATTACATTTCCTTCCCAACCTCCAGCCCTGCTGATGACGGGAGAACACCAGCTGTAGGGGCAACAGCATTACACTAGATTGCTTAAGTAGCTCCCATGACTGCATAGAGATTAATTTCTACAATAAATCTTACATTCTGTAATACCCATAGTGATTCTGCTTCTCTGATACAACCCTGACTGTTCAAACTTAAACATATAACAACTGTTTGATGAAGAAAGCTCAAAACATGTTTCTCTCAGGTCTGCATCACTGACCCTCTAAATATATCATGGCAAATATCTTTGCCCAATTTCTTAATTTCTAAAATGAGAAGATAAGCTAAATTCATTGCAGAAATATGTGCATTTTATGCATAATCCATGTCATTCATTTTTATATCTTCAGTTTTGATAAATCTGAATTTTGGAATTGGATAATTCTTGTCCTTTTTTGAGACTATCTTCACCTGGTTATCCTTCCCACAACTTAAACATAGTATGACCCAAAACTAAATTCAAGATCTTCCTTTTCATGAGTTTTCCCTCTGCCTTTTTAAGGAATGACGTACAAGTTTCATATAATATTATATTAGTTTCAGGTGTACATCCTAGTGATTTGACATTTATGTACATTACAAATTGATGACGACACTGTTTAGTAACCATCTGTCACATGCAAAGCTATTGCAGAATTATTGACTGTATTCCCTATGTTGTAGTATGCTACCTCTCTGTGACTTATTTATTTTTTAACTGGAACTTTATCCCTGGTGGCTCAGATGATAAACAATATGCCTGCAATGTGGGATATCTGGGTTTGATCTCTGGGTTGGGAAGATCCCCTGGAGAAGTGTATGGCAACCCACTCCAGTATTCTTGCCTGGAGAATTCCATGGACAGAGGAGCCTGGTGGGCTGCAGTCCCTGGGGTCTCAGAGTCAGACACAACCAGATGACTAACACTTTCACTTTCACTTGTTCCTCTTCATCTCCTTCACCTATTTTGCCTAACCTCTCACTCCCCACTCCCAACTCCTCTGGCAACAGTCAGTTTGTTACCTGTATCTGTCAATCAGTTTCTGTTCTATTTTGTTTGCTTATTTGTTCTTTTTTTTTTTTTTTAAAGATTTCATGTATAAATGAAATCATATGGTATTTTTCTTCTTTTGACTTATTTTACTCAACATAATGCCTTCGATGTCTGTCTGTGTTGTCACAAATGTCATGATTTCACTCTTTTTAATAGTTGAGTAATACATCAGTGTGTGTATGTGTATGTGCTTCACATCTTCCTTGTCAATTCTTCTATTAATGGACTTAAGTTGCATCCATATCATGGCTATTGTGAATAACATTTCAAATAACCTGAGAGTGCAGCTATTTCTTCTGGTCTGTGATGTTTTTGTGGGAAAATTGACTGATAGGCTATTGTTCAGTCACTCAGTTGTGTCCAACTCTTTGCGACTCCTTGTGTCACAAGGACAAAAAGATGTCCTTGACCATCTCCCAGATCTTGCTCAAACTCATATCTGTTGAGTCAGTGATGCCATAACAGGGATGTCCTCTGTTATCCTCTTGTCCTCCTGCCTTCAGTCTTTCTCAGCATCAGAGTCTTTTCCAAAGTGTTGGCTCTTCAAATCAGCTGGCCAAAGTATTGGAGCTTCAGCTTCAGCTTCAGTCCTTCTAATGAATATTCAGGATTGATTTCCTTTAGGATTGACTAGTTTGATCTGCTTGCAGTCCAAGGAACTATCAAGAGTCTTCTCCAGTACCACAGTTCGAAAGCATCAATAGTCTAATGGGGGTTCCCTTATATATAACAAGCTATTTTTCTCTTGCTGCTGTTAAGGTTCTCCCTTTATCTCTAATTGTTGACGTTTTAATTGTAATATGCCTTGATGTGAATCTTTTTGGGTTCATCTTGTTTGGGATTCTCTGCGTTCTCTGGACTTGGGTGTTTGCTCAGCTGGGTTAAGGAATTTTTCAGCTGTTATTTCTTTGGGTAGGTTTTCTTTCCTTTTCTCTCTCTTCTCCTTCTGAGATATCTATAATGTGAATGTTAGCACACTTGATGTTTTCCCAAGGTCCCATACAGCATCACTTTTTTTTTTATAAAAAGTACTTTTTAATATTCTAATTAGGTAATTTCCACTACTATGTCTTCTAGATCACTGATGATTCTTCTACATTCTCTAATCTCCTATTGATTCACTGTAGTGCATTTTTATATCAGTTATTGTGTTATTCAGTTCCAGGTTTTTTTTTTTTTTCCTGAAACTTTATTGAAGTTCTCACTGAGTTCATCCATTCTTCTCCTGAGTTGAGTGAGCATCTTTATGACCATTACTTTGAACCCTTTATCTGGTCGATCACTTATCTCCATTTTATTTCATTCTTACCTGAGGTTTTATCTTATTCTTTCCATTGGAAGATAATCCCTTGTCTCCTCATTTTGCATAACTCTCTATATTTGTTTCTGTATATTAGGTATATGATCCCTAGCCTCCTTCTATGAGTTGCTGTTGTTTAGTTGTTAAGTTGTGTCTGACTCTTTTGTGACCCCATAAACTGCTGGAGAAGGAAATGGCAACCCACTCCAGTGTTCTTGCCTGGAGAATCCCAGGGATAGGGGAGCCTGGTGGACTGCCATCTCTGGGGTTGCACAGAGTCGGACACGACTTGAAGTGACTTAGCAGCAGCAGCAGCAGCAGCAAACTGCAGCCTGCAGGGCTCCTCTGTCCATGGGATTTCCCAGGCAAGAATACTGGAGTTGATTGCCATTTCCTTCTCTAGGGGATCTTCTCCACCAAGAGACTGAACCTGCATCTCCTGGATTGGCAGGCAGATTTTTTACCACTGAGCCACCAGGGCCACCATACAACTTGTCTATGAGGCCTGGATCCAGATGGTAGAAATGCATTCTGTAATGCACGTTTGGCTCTTTTTACAACTGGCTGTGACTTTATAGGGTTGCCTTCTGGGTAGGACAGGGTGGTAGCCAGTTTGGAAGGGCAGGTCCTCAGGGGAGTGTTGAGAAGGGGTGGGTGCATGGTATTAACTAGGATGATGAAGAGTGAAAGAAATGGCTCCCACCAGTACTTGGGTCAGCTAGGTGAAAGGAGATTTTTAAAAATTTTTAAATGGCAGTGGTCTCAGTCTATTCCCAGAGCAAATTCTATAAGGTCCCTGCCCTTCCAGCAAATACCCTTAAACTCTTCAAAAATCTTCTCATATGGCCCAAGTGCTTTTCAAGCTGTTGTCTTTATGCTAGGACTTGGAGTTACATGAGTTTGTTCACAAGCCTTAAAAGAGTAGAGTCTTGATTTCCTACAGCCCTCTGGCTCTCCTTGGCATTCTCTCCATTGGTTTTCAAAGCTGGATAATATGGAAGATCATCTTCCTGGTGCAGAATATGGAGCTTGCCAAGCATCTGGAATATGGAGCTTGCCAAGCACCCCTTGCTCCTGAAGGGGACCTCTGCAGTCTATGATATTTCTCCCACTTGTGGTCACTGCACTAGAAATGCCTAGACCCTATCCCTGCGACTCCTATCCATATTGATTTGACCTTTCTTTGTGTCCTCAGCTGTAGGAAATCTGTCCTGCTAGTCTTCAGGTAATTCTCAAGACACAGGTGTTTTATGTATAGTTGTAGTTTTGTGTATCTGTAGGAGGGGGTGAGCTCAGGATCTTCCTACTCTGCCATCTTGACCTGTACTTCAGCCTTTTGTTAAAGCTGTTAATAGTGTTATTGTTTTACTAGTAGTCCAGACTTCAGCAGATCATTTAAAATCTTTAAATCATCATAAGTTTTGTTCTGCAAATCCTTTGAATTTTGGATATGATACGACTGCTTCTCATGTGTATTCTTTCCCAGTTATCTTGTATCCCCACACTCAGTTCTTCAATCTCAGTCTAAATTCAGTTTCTTTAAAGAATTTTGCTTAAACTTTCTCAAGACATACCCTTGCCTGCAAAACAATTCCACTCTAATGCAATCCTTCATTATTCTGAGCTTTATGACAGTTTTTCTCATGCAGAATTTATCATCTCACCAAGATTTTATTGTTTCATATATTTATCTCTTGTCCTCCTACCATCATCCCAAAAGGCTATGCATAGAGACCATGTTTCATCTTTAAGAAGGAACTCAATAGATAATTTTTATTGAACAAATGAATGAATAAATGAGTAAATATAGGAAAAGATACGGAAAAAGAAAAGTTTAAAAACAAAATAAGTGGAGTACATTGTGAAGTGGGTAAATCTTGTATCATGGCATGTGATAAATGAGAAACAGAGTTATGGAAAGATAGCAGCTGTTTGATCTTTTGTCCTGTAGAGAGAGAAAATAAATGTGCTTATTTCTACTACCCCAAAGGAAATTAATAAAGTGATTTACCACCTACCTGGAGAAAAAATGATTAGAATTTTTTTAAATGGAATGCAATAAACAGCAGGAAATGTTTGTGTGTGCGTGTGTGTGTGTGTGTATACCAAATGAGAATTTGAATAATAGTGGAAATACACTCAATGTGTAAATGTGTAAGTGGTAACAATACAGAAATCGTGGATTCCTCTCTCCATGTAATGCATAAACAACTTCAAAGAATAATAGGATGCCTATTAAATGTCTTAAACTTGATCATCTCTGATTGAAAAATGAATACATGCTTTTGGGGGGGGGGGGGGTTGGGGGGATTCCCTGGTAGATCAACTGGTAAAGAATCTGTCTGTAACGCAGGAGACCCCAGTTCGATTCCTAGGTTGGGAAGATCCCCTGGAGGAGGGCATGGCAAACCACTCCAGTATGCCCTGCCTGGAGAATCCCCATGGACAGAGGAGCCTGGCAGGCTACAGTCCATGACGTCTCAAAGAGTCAGAAATGACTGAGCGACTAAGCACAGCACAGCATCTTCAGACTGCTGTTTACAAATTTAGTAAGAGTGACCATGAAAATTCTAACTGCCTTTAAGGGATTTTTTTTTTTTTTTTTTTTATCCTCTCTGCTCATGTGACCCATATTCTGTATTCCTAGGCCAGCACTTTCTTTCATTTAAGACTCTGTTCGATATTGTCTGCTGGCTTGGATGGGAGAGAATTTTGGGGGACATGGATACAAGTGTATGTATGGATGGGTCCCCTGCTGTTTATCTGAAACTATCACAGCATTGTTTGTTAATCAGCTATACAAAATACAAAATAAATTAAAAATTTACAAAGATTATAACATTTGACAATCCTGTTGGAGGACAACTGTGTATGGGTATCTTATCACTTTGCTCTTTTCACTATGAGTCCACACCATTAAAACAACATAAAACCCAAATATAATTAGCACTAGTTTGCCAGAAATGGCCTTTAGTGAAGCTATATATATATATATATATATATATTTTTTTTTTTTTTTCCTAGCATCTTTTTTAGACTCCCAGGTCTTTAACCAAAACCCAACCTCTGATGCTGTGAAGATAACATTGTAAAGAGAAGTCCTCCTACAAATTTAGTGATGCAATATCACCAAATTTCCTGGGGACATTGACTGCAGTAAATCCAAGGAACTAAAAAGCCTCTTGATGAAAGTGAAAGAGGAGAGTGAAAAAGTTGGCTTAAAGCTCAACATTCAGAAAATAAAGATCATGGCATCTGGTCCCATCACGTCATGGCAAATAGATGGGGAAACAGTGGAAATAGTATCAGACTTTATTTTGGGGGGCTCCAAAATTACTGCAGATGGTGATTGCAGCCATGAAATTAAAACATGCTTACTCCTTGGAAGGAAAGTTATGACCAACCTAGACAGCATATTGAAAAGCAGAGACATTACTTTGCCAACAAAGGTCCATCTAGTCAAGGCTATGGTTTTTCCACTGGTCATGTATGGATGTGAGAGTTGGACTGTGAAGAAAGCTGAGTGCCAAAGAACTGATGCTTTTGAACTGTGGAGTTGGAGAAGACTCTTGAGAGTCCCTTGGACTGCAAAGAGATCTAACTAGTCCATCCTAAAGGAGATCAGTCCTGGGTGTTCATTGGAAGGACTAATGCTAAAGCTGAAACTCCAATACTTTGGCCACCTCATGGGAAAAGTTGACTCATTGGTAAGACTCTGATGCTGGGAGGGATTGGAGGCAGGAGAAGAAGGGGACGACAGAGGATGAGATGGCTGGATGGCATCACCAACTCGATGGACATGAGTTTGAGTGAAGTCTGGGAGTTGGTGATGGACAGGGAGGCCTGGCGTGCTGCGATTAATGGGGTCGCGAAGAGTCGGACAGGACTAAGAAACTGAACTGAACTGACTGAAAGCTGGAAGACAGGCTCCATCCTGTCTATCACAGATAGAGACATTTTGTATAGGGGGAAATGAGAACAAAACCTCTGTCCCACAGGGATTATACTTGATATAATTTGGGAAAACTTTCCTGATAGTGATACCTTTAAGAGTTACAGGTTATCTCCTATAACTAAGTAGATATACTATTCTGTGCTGAAAAGAACTGAATGTGACCTTGGATTATGCCATGGTGCTATTAGTCTTAGAGATCTCTGCAGTTTGTTGCCATCATTGTAATCTTCTCTGGAATACTATTCTATCTATCACTTCCTCTCTTTAATACTTTCCTCTTCAGTACTAAGGACATCCCTTGAATCTACAGATAAGCTCATCCCCTCACTCCTCATCATTAAAAAGAGAGAGAGAGACAACCAAATTCTCCTCTTCATGTAATGCCACCATTCTCAATTCCCCTTCAATGTCCTCCTCAGAATAATCTTCATTCACTGTCTCTGTTTTCTCATTATGCTCCTCTATCACCCTCCCTTTGACACTTGTTCTCTATTGTCAACATTCTACTAAAAATGTTCTTTTCATCAATCATATTGTGATCTCCTGTGAAACCTGGTGGCTATGTGATGAGATCTGAATCTCTTCCAAAAGTTCACATTTAAGTGATGTATACCAGAGGGATGATGTCAGATTTTCCTTCATAAGACAAAATAGTCTAGACTTAGAATGCCACAGGACATAGAGTGCTTATACACATATGCACAAGTAAGTTACTAGCACAGAAGCCTCAGTTTCAGGAGATAATCCTTGATTATATCTTTAAGCTATTTCTTCTATGCACCAGAGTTGGATGGTGTGGACCAATTTCTGTGGAATAAGGTTTTTAGACACTCTTACCTAGCATCTAAGCATCTTCTTGAATTCAATGTTCAGTGTTATAGTGTAGACACTGGTATGCACCCTATGCGATTTCTCTTTAGAGAATTATGTTGAGATCATCAGAGTGTATTTTTGGAGACTTGTCTATAGATGCTCCATAAACTCTTCTTTATCCCTGTTTTACTTTTTGCCATATTTATGACATTTGCCTAACAGTGGAAAGTATATTATTCCCTTCTTTTAATCTCCATTTTCCCTTCTTTAAACTTCTCTTGTTACATATGATCACCTAGATTTCTATAATATCCAAATAACATTTACTTCTTATTTTACACTCACATCCTTGACTATTTTGTAATTCAGCCATCACCCTTATGCAGATTTCTAGCTAAGTTAGTATCTTACAAATGTCTTCCCTCTTGAACTACAGCTTAGATTTCCAACTGCGTGCTTGAATTACCCACATACATATACTACTATTCATGCAAACTAAGTGCACTTTTCTATTTTCCAAGGCAATAAGAAAACCTAACCTCACATAAGTACATGTAAAACAAATTAACAAGATAGTTCCTTAGAAATGTATATTCAACATTTTCATCAGTAATTGAGACCCCAAGTGATTTTCTTATAAAATCTACAGATGGCAGATAATGTACTATTGTTATGCATATTAAGTTGTTGTCTTGAGATATTTAGCAGATTGAAATTATTTATGTGTATAATCATATAAAATGTAATTGGGAAAAAGGTTAAATCTTACTCTTGGTTCTGAAACATACACATGTACACACACAGCTACAGAATATGTTGTCCTGGTTGAACAGCATGGTTCAGTATTTTAAAATAACAAGATTCCTGTCCAACTTAATTAGAAATGAAGTGACCAGAAGGGAGAGCATGACTTTCCCTATGCTGGATCAATTAGAACACATCTATATTATTCTTATTCAGTTATAGTGTCTACAGTTAAAGATCATATACAAATGGAAAGAAGAATTTTGTGAAAGACAGGTAAATGATTAGAGAAAAAAAAAAGAAAAACAAAGCTGAGAAAACTTTGCTTGAGGGAGCATCACAAAGGCTCCATTAACTGATTTCAAATATTTAAAGGGTTTTAATATAGATCAGGGAGATGTATAGCATACCAAATAATGCTGAAGTTCTGACAGCAAGCAAATTTGGATTCAGATCTTGGCTGTAGTTTCCAAATTTGTATAAAATCTGAGCATCTCATTTAAATCTCCAATCTTTAGCTCCTACGTCTTCATTAAGTGATTGGTGGTGTCAGGCAAGTGTATGCTCCTCGGTTCTGTCTCATCACAACAAAGATTTGGAGCGACGGACATTAAATCCCTAGGTGCATCGCAGCTCTCAGGTCTTGGACAAACCATGTTATAGCTCTTAGACAAATCAGTGTTACAGCTCTATTTTATTTAGAAGATAGCAGGAGAATCCATCCTCAAAGTGTGAGGGCATGCCAACCCTAAAGACACAAAGAGAAGAGAGTGGAGGAGCACGCCAGTGCAGGGGAGGGGGAGATAGAGTGAGAGAGAGAGAGAAAAAGAGCTCACGCACGCAGCAGGGAGAGAGAGAGAGCGTGTACCCTTTAGCTCTTCATTTTATATGTGTTTCCTCCCCCTGGGCCTGCCCTATGCAAGTTGGGCCAGCCAAGAGTGCTGTTTGTTTTACCTGAAATCCTCACTCCAGTCCTCGGACCTTCCTTTGACCTTTCTTTGTTCTATTTTCGTGGGCTTTTCCCTTCCTTGTCTTTTAGCCACCGCCATTTTGGACTCCTGTTTCCTGTTCTAACTAACATTCCCCCCTCAAGAGATGGGAGGCCCAATTCTTTAGTAATAGGGGCATTGAGGTCTTTCTGGCTACCTCCTACTGAACTGGGACAGCAAGGGGTATTGGGCCTCCCCCTCTTGCTAGTCTCAGGCCTCAGAGTCCTCATAATGGTGTCCATCTAAAGGTGAGTGATATTTTCCATGGTCAGCTGTAGTTTTTTTCTTTGTTGAACTAGCACCACATGTTGTAGTTTGCTGACCTGAGCAGAGACAAAACAGGTTAGACAATTGATAACACATGGAACAATCATAAGTACCGGGGTCCAGCCCTGGTTGGATCCAGGGTATCCTCAGGGGGATGGTGCCAGCGACCTAGATGAATAATTTATTTAGAGATATAGAAAGAGATAAAGAAGGAATATAGCAGTTGGGAAAATATAGGACAGAAAGAGGCTTATATTCCTTGTTTTACACAGAAAATCAATAAAGTCTTGAGACAAGGGACTTACACCGTCTACATAAGGCCACAGATGCCCACTTGAATAGAGGAGGGTGCCCCACCTTGGGCTCCCTCTCACGTGAGTCTTAGAAGCCCAGGCAAATAAGTAGACATGGTGAGCCTCTATGCTCCAGACGGGAATTCAGCCTGAAAAGGAGAATAAGAAAGAAAAGACGACACGGGGAAACCAGACTTTTGAGAAACAAGCCTGTCTCTTTATTTTTCAGGAAAGCGTTTATACTTTAAGTTGTACATAGAGATAACTGTAAGAAGCAGAGTCACGCAGGGTCAGCTGCCCTGACCCTTATCTAAAGACAGAGTGTTCTTTGCATACCTTTGTTCTTACAAGGGTCTTACGTTTGTTTACAATATCTTCTGGTCTGGAGACCGATTAACATTTTATGGCCCCATCTTTCTTTCTATTGATAAAGGTTAGTCAATCAGAAAACTTGTTTTCCCTTAAGATCTACTTAGTCTTAAGATAGTGATAGTTACATTCTTACATAGCAAGGATACAATGGTTTATAACAAAGAAAGAGGAGTACAGTGATTTATAATAAGGAGAAAATTCATTAACTCAAAAGTCTAGTATTGCTAACATCAAAACTGTTATACTTCTTTTTCTACATTCCAATTACATTGATTAATACACTCCCAGGTGCCTGAGGATATGGAGGCCTGGCGACAATCATTAACTCAGCAATGAAACCCTTCACCAACATGATTTTTATCTTTAAAAAAGCCCTATGCTAACTAAGACTTTCAAAGTACTCCAAACTCTCTGTGCTGTTTATGGTTGAGAGGTTGTAAACAGTCATGTGCATAGTAGCAGGAATGTGGATAATCCTGTCACACAAGCTAGTCTGCCAGCAGAGAGGTTTGACCTGAGACACTCCTTTTATATGCAGGAGACTATTAACTGGAGCTCTAAGTTAATTTTCCAGAGAAAGGTGGTCGGGGATAGCCCCTGTTAATGTCAGAAGAGTATAGTATAACAGACAGATTTTGGTTTCGGGGATAGATTCTCGAGCAGATCTAGGGGATTTCTTGAGTCTTGATCTGCCTTGCCCGCATGACCTTGTCATGGGTGGGATCGGGGAGTCCCTCAAGACCTGACCCGCCTTTGCCCATCAGGGCTCTTCCTCCTGACCTTTGCCATGGGTGGGATCTCCCATGCTGGCTCCCGGCATATAAGCAGCATCTTTATGGCATAACACTAGTAGGGTCATTCAGTTCAGTTCAGTTCAGTTCAGTCGCTCAGCTGTGTCCAACTCTCAGGCCTTCCTGTCCATCACCAAATCCGAAAGTTTACTCAAACTCATGTCCATTGAGTCAGTGATGCCATCCAACCATCTCATCCTCTGTTGTCCCCTTCTCCCACCCCCAATCCCTCCCAGCATGAGGGCATTAACCAATTCCAAATTCACATTGCCAGGATGACTCAAGTCCCTCCTTGTTTAGGGATCAGAAGATCTATCTCCTGTCTGTTTTGGAGTACAATCTCTACTAAGCTGTGTTGGCTCTTTAAAGCTATCCTGGGAAACCTTATCCCCAGAAACCAGATTTTGGGGGTGTTCATTAGAATGGTACTCATTTGTAGTTCTGAATAGGTATCTGAGAGCTCCCAGGGGCTCACAGGTGTATTGAGTGTCATCTTCTGTTTTCTTCCATGGCTTGACTTGTGAGTAGTGAATCCAGGAGTCATGTCCTGGTACCTTGACTGCTGTGGGGGTAGAAAGTATTACAGGGTAGGGGCCCTTCCATGTGGGCTGGAGTTGACCCTTTGGGGACCCATCTTTCCAGACTTTAATTAGGACTTGAGTCCCTGGAGCATATAGTGGTGACTCCTTAGAATCTTTTCAGTCCTGGTTCATACCCGACAAGCGTATATCCTGTTGGAATTGTCCAGTGGCCATAGTATAAGACTGGAGGGTCTGAACCTCTGGATCTAGGAAGAGGTCATTGACATAAACAAAAGGTCTCCCATATAGCATCTAATAAGGACCAAGACCAACCGGTTCCTTAGGGGCAATACGAGTGCGGAGGAGAGCTATTGGTTAAAGCCTCCTTCCATCCCAGGGAAGTCTCCTGAGTTATCATTTTTATTGCTGATTTTAAGAATTGGTTGGCTCTTTCTACTTTTCCTGAAGACTGAGGCCTCCAGGCACAATGGAGATAATGATTAATGCCCAATGCTTTAGAGACCCCTTGGGTGGCCTTAGAAGTAAATGATGTCCCATTGTCACTGTGTAATGACCTGGGCAGACCAAATCTTGGAATGATTTCATGGAGCAGTTTTTTACCACCTCCTCAGCTTCTCAGTCTGGGTGGGAAAGCCTTCAATCCATCCTGTGAATGTATCTATCATGACTAATAGGTGTTTATACCCTTGAGAAACTGGCATCTGGGTGAAGCCCATCTGCCAGTCCTTTCCTGGGTAGGCCCCACATCGTTGGATGGTCTGGGCCAGCTAGGGTCTTAGAGCTCCTTGGGGGTTGTTTAATTGGCAAGTGGGACAAGAGGAGACCACTTGCCTTATAGTTGTTTGGAGGACTGTTCCTCTTAAGGACCTTTCTAGTAATTTTTAGAGGGCCTTTTCCCCTGAATGAGTGCTGGCATGTAAGGAGTTAACCAACTTCCATTGGAGGCTCCTAGGCAGAAAAAGGAGTCCCTCCTTTTGGAACTACCCCCATATGATCTTCTTGAAAGCCCTCACTCTTAGTTTTAAGAGTCTCACCTTCAGTATATAAAGGAGTTTTTGTCAAATTAGCCTGTGGAACTATGGCGGCAACCCCTATTAGGTCATTGTTCTGTAATGCTGCTCTCCTAGCTGCCTGATCAGCTGCTTGATTCCCTTGTGCCACTTCTGTGCTCCCTTTTTGGTGTCCTTTACAGTGGGAGACTGAAACCTCAGGGGGCAGATGAACTGCCTCCAAGAGTCTAAGAATTTGATCACCATATTTGATTGGGACCCTCGGGTGGTCAGGTGGCCCTTTTCTTTCCAAATAGCAGCCTGTGCATGTAGCACCAGAAAGGCATACTTGGAATCAGTGTAAATGGCTATTCTTTTTCCTTTTCCCAGCTCTAAAGCTTGAGCCAGGGCTATGAGCTCAGCTAATTGGGCTGAAATACCTGGTGGCAGAGGCTTAGCCTCTATGATTTCAAATTTGGAGACTACTGCATACCCGGCTCTTCTTTTTCCATCTAAGACAAAGCTGCTTCCATCAGTGTACCAGATTTTCTCAGGATTGGTCAGAGGATCTTCTGACAGTCCCTCTCAGGGTTTTGTCCAGTGGTCCAAGATTTCTAGACAAGAGTGACAGGGGAGAGAGCCCTCGGGGGTAGGCAGGAGGGTGGCTGGGTTAAGAACCTCACAAGGGGATATAGTGAGGCCTGGATTTTCCATCAGCATTACTTGATATCTGAGGATTCTTTGATCAGACATCCATAAATGACCTTTCCCATTTAGGAGTTGTTTTACTTGGTGGCTGGTAAAAATAGTTAGTTCACCCCCAAAGGAGAGTTTTAAAGCATCTTCTATCATGATTGCAATAGCTGCAAGATTTCAAAGGCAGAGGGGCCAACCTCAAGTGGTTGGATCGAGCCTCTTGGATAAGTAAGCTACAGGCTGGGGCTAAGATCCCAATCTTTGAGTTAACACTCCCAAGGCTATTCTCTCTCTTTCATGGACATAAAGTTGGAATGCTTTTTTGGGGGTCTGGCAATCTCAAGGCAGGTGCCAGAGTTAAGGCTTGTTTTAGTGTAGCCTCTGCCTTCTTTTGAGGAGTTCCCCACATCAGTGGGATTGAATTATCTCATCCCTTTAAGCTTTCATAAAAGGGCTGGACAATTAGACCACAGTTGGGTATCCAGATTGTACAATACCCAGGTAGCCCCAGGAAAGCTCACAATTGTTTTCAAGTCGTGGGGGAGGGCAACTGGAGGATTCCTTGTACCTGATCAGAGGACAGCCTCCTAGATGCATGTGTAATCTGAACTCCCAGGTAAGTGACTTTTGTCTCAACCATCTATGCCTTAGCACAGGAGACTTTATATCCCCTTTCTGCCAAAACGTTTAGAACCTGAATTGCATGTCGTTGGGCATTTTCCTCATCTGGAGAGCAGATTAGTAGGTCGTCTACAGATTGTAATGTTTTCCCATTAGGTCCCAGGTCCAGATCTAGGAGATTCCAGCTAAGGGCCTGTCCAAACAGGTGGGGTCTATCTCTGAACCCCTGAGGAAATACTGTCCAAGGCATCTGTTGGTGTTTTTCTCCTGGGGCCTCCCACTCAAAGGCAAAAAGATATTGGGATTCTTTAGCCACTGTATGCAAAAAAATGCATCTTTGAGATCCAAGACTGTAAACCACTTGGTACTGGGTGAGATTTCTCCCAAGATTACATAGGGATTGGGTACTGTGGGATCGAGGGGGAGTACAGCTTCTTTTATGACCTGGAGATCTTGAATCATTCGCCAGGTTCCATCCGTCTTCTTTACTGAGAGTATTGGGGTGTTACATGGCGAACTGGTGGGGACCAATACCCCACAAGCAAGGAATTTATTTATTAAAGGCTGTGGTCCCTCCCGAGCCTCTCTTTTGAGGGGATATTGTTTCCAGTTAGGAAACCGAGTGGAATCTCGGAGGACAATGATGACCAGTTCAGCCTGGTGGGCTCGTCTAGGTATTCCCTGGTCCCACACTTGGGGGTTAACTTTGTCTTCCCATAGTTTTTGGTCCCTCTCTATTGGAGAGGGTGTAATGGGTTCTGCAGTAGTAACCAGGAGCTGTAGAGCTCTAGGGGCTGAAAGACTTCCCATCACAAGGGTGGTACCCAATTTAGCGAATCTATCTCTTCCCAGTAAGGGAGTAGGACACTCAGGGACCACCAGAAACTGGTGGGAAAATATTTCTCCATCCCAGCAACAAAGAAGTGCGTGGGTGAATCTTTTAGTAGTTGTTTTTGCTATAGCCCCCAAAATGGTACAGGATTGGGAGAAGAAGGCTCCAGAGTAGGAGATCAAGACAGAGTGGGTAACCCCTGTGTCAACCAAGAAATTCTCAGACCTACCTGCCACATCCAGTTGCATCTTTGACTCCAGCCCAGTGATGGTTATCTGTGACAGGCAGGCTGGCCGGAGCAGGCCGCTTCAGTCCTGTTGAACAATCTTGAGAGAAGGTTTGACTCTTGACTTTTAGGCTCTTGGGTCCCCAGGGCAGAGGGCCGCCAAATGTCCCAGTTGATGGCATTTGTAGCAAGCCATTTTAGGAGACTTGTCACGGTTTGGACACTTTTTTGCCCAATGCCATGCCTCTCTACAGATTAGGGGTTTGCCTCGTGCCTTGTCCTTCAAGGACTTGGGGTTTGCCATAGGGTTTCCCTGGAGGGCGGCCAGCAACTGGGCATGCCTTGTCTCTTTCCTTTTCTCCCTCTCCTGGGTCTTGGCCTCCTTCTCATGTTCTCTATTATAAAAGGTATTGGTGGCTGTCTGGACCATCTCATCTAAAGAAGAAGCAGGGTCCTGCTGCTGCAGCTGTTGTAACTTAATTCTGATATCTGATGAACATTCAGTTCAGTTCAGTTACTCAATCGTGTCCGACTCTTTGTGACCCCATGAACTGCAGCACGCCAGGCATCCCTGTCCATTACCAACTCCTGGAGTTCACTCAAACTCACGTCCATCGAGTCAGTGATGCCATCCGGCCATCTCATCCTCTGTCGTCCCCTCTCCTCCTGCCCCCAATCCCTCCCAGCATCAGAGTCTTTTCCAATGAGTCACCTCTTCGCATGAGGTGGCCAAAGTACTGGAGTTTCAGCTTTAGCATCATTCCTTCCAAAGAACACCCAAGGCTAATCTCCTTCAGAATGGACTGGTTGGATCTCCTTGCAGTCCAAGGGACTCTCAAGAGTCTTCTCCAACACCACAGTTCAAAAGCATCAATTCTTTTGCGCTCAGCTTTCTTCATAGTCCAACTCTCACATCCACACATGACCACTGGATAAACCATAGCCTTGACTAGATGGACCTTTGTTGGCAAAGTAATATCTCTGCTTTTTAATATGCTATCTAGGTTGGTCATAACTTTCCTTCCAAGGAGTAAGCGTCTTTTAATTTCATGGCTGCAGTCACCATCTGCAGTGATTTTGGAGCCCCCCAAAATAAAGTCTGACACTGTTTCTACTGTCTCCCCATCTATTTGCCATGAAGTGATGGGACCAGATGCCTTGATCTTCATTTTCTGAAGGTTGAGCTTTAAGCCAATTTTTTCACTCTCCTCTTTCACTTTCATCAGGAGGCTTTTTAGTTCTTCTTCACTTTCTGCCATAAGGGTGATGTCATCTGCATATCTGAGGTTGTTGATATTTCTTCCAGCAATCTTGATTCCAGCTTGTGCTTCTTCCAGCCCAGGGTTTCTCATGATGTACTCTGCATAGAAGTTAAATAAGCAGGGTACAAAATACAGCCTTGATGTACTCCTTTTCCTATTTGGAACCAGTCTGTTATTCCATGTCCAGTTCTAACTATTGCTTCCTGACCTGCATATAGGTTTCTCAAGAGGCAGGTCAGCTGGTCTGGTATTCCCATCTCTCTCAGAATTTTCCACAGTTTATTGTGATCCACACAGTCAAAGGCTTTGGCATAGTCAATAAAGCAGAAATAGATGTTTTTCTGGAATTCCCTTTCTTTTTTGATGATCCAGTGGATGTTGGCAATTTGATCTCTGGTTCCTCTGCCTTTTCTAAAACCAGCTTGAACATCTGGAAGTTCAGGAATTTGTCCTTTAAAATCACCTGTCCCTTGTAAGAGTCTAAATCCAGATTGGTAAAGTTTTGGAAGGCGTCTTTTAGCCTTTCCAGAAAGGCAATGGGGTTCTCACTGGGCTCCTGAGTTATTGCTGAGACTGGGCACAGTCCCACAAGTAATAGACTTCCTTCTATTTCCATGGGTGGACTTCCTTAATGGTGTTTCTGAAGCTTATCCTACCCAGTACTGTTCCAACCTGAGAGCCAGGCGTCCCCGGGTCAGGGCGCAGACCCCCAGGCAGGCTAGGTTTGACAGCCTCCTAGAGATGGTGGCTCAGACGGTAAAGCGTCTGCCTGCCATGCGGGAGACCCGGGTTCTATCCCTGGGTTGGGAAGATCCGCTGGAGAAGGAAATGGCAACCCACTCCAGTAATCTTGCCTGGAAAATTCCATGGACTGAGGAGCCTGGTGGGCTACAGTCCATGGAGTCGCAAAGAGTCAGACATGACTGAGCCACTTCACTTCACTTCACTAGAGACTGAATCCCTGGGCAGGTCGAGGCATGACAACCTTTCGAGGACCAGATCCCTAGGCAGGTCAACGCAGGTTGACCTCTTGGGACCCCCGGACTGGAGTTGGGCATCCCCA
Source organism: Budorcas taxicolor (assembly GCF_023091745.1). NCBI lineage: Eukaryota > Metazoa > Chordata > Mammalia > Artiodactyla > Bovidae > Budorcas > Budorcas taxicolor. The sequence continues at coordinate 86,899,730 of NC_068911.1, read as the reverse complement.
AGATTTCCAGCATGACCAGTCCTGGGTAGGATTAAGGGATTGAATATTATAGTATTTCCCTCCCAAGGCCCACTGTTGTCTTGTTGTTCCTCCAGAAGACTGTAGAGGCAACATCATGGGCCCAGATGGGGCTGAGGAAAGCAGCATGAAACAGTAGGGAAGGAGGCAGAGCACAACCTTTGAAAGAATGACATAGCACAAAGGCATAAGGTAAACTGATTAAAACCAACTGGGTCCAACATGACAAGTCAAAATGAACTAAACCTTAATCCCCAATCTGTAAACCAAAAGAGACACTCATAGGTGGCAGAACAGCTCTAAGGCACTGTCAAAAGACAGAGGAATAGGTGGTTTCCCAATGGCTGGGATGATCCTCCCACTCAATAGCATATGAATTCACCCCACTGGCAAAACCTGGCCAGGCCACATTCCAATGGCCTGAGCCCTTGCCCTTGGCAATGGCCCACGGCCTAAAGAGTGGCTTCTCTCTGAATCCTAACAAATCTACCTCTTACTTATGTCTTTGTCTTTCAATGAGTTTTTGCAATGAGGCATCAGAGCCTGAGCTTCATTAGGTCCTGGCAACAGGCATCCTGGGTTTTGGCCAGGCTCAAGTCCTGGGAGAGAGCTGAAGGACAGGAGGAAAAAGCAGTGGGAAAAACGTGCCTAGGAATCCCCTTTACAGCCTGCCAGAAAATCTGCTAAATATCTGACCTGTGCTCACAGTTTTCATTGGCCTGATTATTGGCACAGAGAAGAGTAAGGACAGAAGAACCCCCACCAACTTGTGTAACAGCTACTGGGGCCCAGAAGATAGTACCTTTGGGACATACCAAAGAGTAGCCTCTCCAGAGTCCCTCAGCTGCACCCACTGCTGCCCGTCTGTTCACTGGGGGTTCAAGGAAACAAGAAACGAGAGATTGTAAAGGAATTAAGATTTTGTTTAGGCATGTCCTTCCAGCCATAGGAGTGAGGACCTCCTACCTTAACCGGAGGTCATCTGGAATCTGAGGCTGAGCCGTGTGAGCTTTCTGCTGAGTTCATTTTTTGCTGTCCTTGTCTCCAGCATGATGGGCCTCTGGTCAGTTCCCTTGCAATGGGTTTTCTTCGCGTTCCACTTCTACCATGGGAGCTTTCGCTGAGTTGGGCTCCTGCTGTGCTTGGCCTCCTCCTTGTGAAGGCCGCACTGAGGTTGTTTCAGCCAGGTTAAATCTGAGTCACGGCACCATAGATGTCAGGTGAACGTATGCTCCTTGGTTCTGTCTTGTCACAACAAAGATTTGGAGAGACTGACATTAAAGCCCTCAGTGCATCACAGCTCTCGGGTCTTGGACAAACTGTGTGATAGCTCTTAGACAAATCAGTGTTACAATTCTATTTTATTTAGAAGATAGCAGGAGAATCCATCCTTGAAGTGTGAGGGCATGCCAACCCTAAGACATGAAGAGAAGAGAGTGGAGGAGTGCAACAGCGCGCGGGGGAGGGAAGGAGAGAGAGAGAGTGAGTGAGAGAGAGAAAGAGCACGCACGTGCTTTCGCTCCTCCTTTTATATGTTTTTCCTCCCCCTGGGCCTTGCCTATGCAAACTGGGCCAGCCAGAAGTGCTGTTTCTTCTACCTGAAGTCCTCACTCTGGTCCTCGGACCTTCCTTTGACCTTCCTTTGTTCTATTTTCATGGGCTTTTCCCTTCCTTGTCTTTCAGCCACCGCCATTTTGGACTCCTGTTTCCTATTCTAACTACCCAACAGTGGTTTGATGGTTTACTTGCTAAGTTTTATCTGACTCTTGTGATCCCATGGACGGTAGCCTGCTCGGCTCCTCTGTCCATGGAATTCCCCACACAAGAATACTGGAGTGGGTTGCCATTCCTTCTCCAGAGGATCTTCTCGACCCAGGGATCAAGCCTGTGTCTCCTGCATTGCAGGTGGATTCTTTACCAGTTGAGCCACCAGGAAAATGATTAGAAGAATTAAAATGAAAAATACAAATGAAGTGGTAGGCATAATGCTTGACACAAATTAGTAGCCAATAATTATTTTCAGGTGAGTGAAAATTAGAAAACCAATTTTAGCTTTAAAAGCTTTTCATAAAAATGTCTAGTTTGTATGTACATAATTGGAAAGTTTAACTTCAAGCAATTTCTCTTGATAAAATTCAAGATTATCTTCATCTCAACACTTTAGTGCTTTTAAGGGGATTAATGAATTGTACTATGTAGTGTCTAATGTCTGTTATAATCCCAATCCATTATGATTCTCCAATGTTAGTTATCTGCTATGATACTTTTTGGGAGGGAAGCGTAGATAAATATAATAACAAACCCAGTGAGAGAAGTGCTCTTTTGATGTCTATTAAATTGTATCACTGCTTCAAGGAGGCTGCCACTGCCTCCAGGTACAATCTGCTGACATAGGCCTTGAACTAAAAGGTAAAAATATCTTTTGCCAGTTTTCATCTTTTTTAATATTTTGAGAATAACTTCTTTTTCTAAGATCGTTATATCCTCATTGGTAAATGTTTCGACATCTCCTAGGAGCTTTTATTTTTCCACTTCAAATCAGTGATATTAGAAAGAAACAAATAAATGGATAAAAGTATATTATAAGAAAATATTACCCCTCACATTCAATTAGCACTGTCCTTCAGAAGCTGGAAATCAGAATTTTAAAAATCACCTGGTAGGAGTTTTTGGTGAAATCATCAACTCTTACTGAAATATCAATATTTCCACTTTATGTTAAGAATACTTATATATCACAGGATAGTAAAATAGTCAAAGTATTTATAAAGCTTTACATTTTATAGATAGCCAGTGGGAAATTAAAACTTGATAAAGATAACAGAAAAATAAGTGAGAGAATTGGAGCAATGGAATGAAATTCATTATGATAATTATTATTGTGAATTTATATGTATGTTCTTTTCATGTTGTTTTCACACTGTTCATTGTTCCTGGTCTATTTCCATAACAGTTGTCCAGGGTATTGTGTCTGTTTTATGCCTCATCTGCCTATCATTATTCATGAACTCTTCATTGCTTCATAGGGGAAAGTGGGCCATTTTATTCCAACTAAATGCTACAAAAGAGATAATTAAACTTTTTTTTTTTCCTGCTTGAGAATCGACTCAAATTACATATGAAATTATTTGACTTGGGTATCCGAAATCTCCATTAGGCATTCAACCATGCGGAATAGTGACAAGTGGTGTGAAACATCATTATAACATACATCTTTTATGGCCTCAATAATCCTCTCAAATTCTTTGCTTGCTCTTGATTGATTTTATTGTTGATAGTGTGAGAAGAAGAAATATTCACCTCTTCTTCAGAATTCACTTTATTTCTTTTCCATGTTAACTATTTTTTCTTATTATGGAGCCTGGCACTCACTCATATGAGTATACTGTTTTCATCTGCATAATAATTCATAGTAATTTACTAAATCTTTGATCCTGATGTGGCTTTAATTATTCTGTAATGCAGTAACTTGGAGCCAAGTAAGAATACCAACCCTATAAAAATCAAATGATTTTACATATATGTAAGAATCTCTCTGTGATCTTCCAAATATAAGTATCTTAGGAAATATCCCCAAAGCACAGATTGCCTTTAAAAGTTACAAAAAATGGGAAGTAGGAAACTTATCAAAAAAAGGCAATTTGGGGTATATTTTTTACATATCCTTTCACATTCTGGTTTATGAAAATTAACAGCTGCTTTTCAAGATCTCATGTTTACAAAAATTCATAGGAGACACTAAGGTAAATATTGATTTGTTGTTGTTAGTGTCCAAGTCATGTCTGACTGTGACCCCATGGACTGCAGGCTTCTGTGTCCTTCACTATCTCCCAGAGTTTGCTCAAATAATGTCCATTGAGTTAGTAATGCTATCTAACCATCTCATCCTCTGCATTCCTTTCTCATTTTGCCTTCGGTCTTTCCCAGCATCGGGATCTTTTCCAATGAGTTGGCTCTGCATCAGGTGGCCAAAGTGTTGGAGCTTCAGCAATAGTTCTTTCAATGAATATTCAGGATTGATTTTCTTTAGAGTTGACTGCTTTGATCTCAGTGCAGTCCAACAGACTTGCAAGAGTCTTCTCCAGCACCAAAATTAGATAGCATCAATCCTTTGATGCTCAGTCTTCTTTGTGGTCCAGCTCCTACATCCACAAATGACTCCTGGAAAAACCATAGCTTTGTCTATATAGACCTTTGTCCGCAAAGTGACAAAGGTCTCTGCTTTTTAGTATGCTCTCCAGGTTTGTCATAGCTTTCCTTCCAAGGAGCAAGTGCCTTTTAATTTCATGGCTGTAGTCACTATCCACAGTAATTTTGGAGCCCATGAAAATGTTAAAATCTGTCATTGTGTCGACTTTTTCCCTTTCTATTTTCCATGATGTGATGGGACCAAATGCCACGATCTTAGTTTTTTGAATGTTGAGTTTTAAGTTGGCTTTCTCACTCTTCTCTTTCACCCTCGTCAAGAGTCTCTTTAGTTCCTCTTCACTTTCTGACATCAGTGTGATATTATCTGCATATCTGAGGTTGTTGATATTACTCCCAGCAATCTTGATTCCAGCTTGTGATTCATCCAGCATTTTCCATGAGGTACTCTAAATAGAAGTAAAATGAGCAAGATGACAATATGCAAGCCTTGATATACTCCTTTCCCAATTTTGAACCAGTCCAATTCTAACTGTTGCTTCTTGACCTACATACAGGCTTCTCAGGAGGCAGGTCAGGTGGCTTGCTATTCCCATTACTTTAAGAATTTTCTCCTGTTTGTTGTGATCCAAACAGTCAATGGCTTTAGCATAGTCAATGAAGCAGAAGTAGTTTATCTGGAATTCCCTTGCTTTCTCCATGATTCAATGAATATTTGCAATTTGATCTCTGGCTCCTCTGCCTCTTTGAAATCCAGCTTGTACATCTCTAAGTTTTCAGTTCATGTACTGCTGAAGCCTAGCTTGAAGGATTTTGAACATCCTTCAAGTGGGATGAGCCCAATGGTATGATAATTTGAACATTCTTTGTCATTTCCCTTGAGTATGATTGGAATGAAAATGGACTTTTTCCAGTCCTGTGGCCATTGCTGAGTTTTCCCAATTTGTTTACATATTGAGTGTAGCACTTTTTAACAGCATCATCTTTTAGGATTTGAAATAGCTCAGTTGAAATTCTATCTCCATCAACCTTATTTGTAGTAATGCTTCCTAAGACATACTTGACTTCCTACTCCAGAATGTCTAGCTCTAGGTGAGTGACCACACCATCATGGTTATTCGGGTCACTAAGACCTTTTTTTAATATAGTTCTTCTATGCATTCTTGCCACCTCTTCATAATCTCTTCTACTTCTCTTAGGTCCTTAGGATTCTGTCCTTTATCATACCCATTCTTGCATGAAATATTTCATTGATATAGTTATTACTCCCAAATGTTAAAAATATGCTAAAGTAATCACACAATTTTTTTTGTTGCTTTTAACTGCAGTAAAATTCAAATTCTTTTCAGGATGTTTCTTCCTGAGAGTAGAAGGTCAGCAAATCATGGCCTACCACCTGTTCTTGTAAGCAAAGTTCTTTTGGAACATACCCTCATCCATTCATTCACATATTATCTATGGCTGTTATCCTGCTGTGATGCAGTGTTCAATAGTTGCAAGAGACTGTATGACCTTCAAAGCCCCAAATATTTACCATCTGGTTCTTTATAGGAAAAAGTTTGCTGATCTTGAAACCTTGGGATGGGAGAAAATGTTCCTAGAATATGAATAGCTTGAGGGTCACCGTGTTCTCTGACTTTTAGCAGGATAATAGATTCTCAATATTAGTAAATAATTTTTCTCTATCTTAATATTTTAATGAGTTTTTTTTAGTGAAATTTCTATTGAAACACACACACCAAAAGGGCTAAAAATGAACATGGTAGCAATGATAGAGAATAAGTGTTGGTGAGGACATGGACCAGCTAGAAATCTCATATACTGCTAGTGGTCATGAAAATTATCACAACCACTTTGGGAAAACAAAATGTTTGGCAATATCTAGTAAATCTGAGCATATACATGCTCCACGAGCCAGAAATTGTGTTCCTAGTTATATACTCAACTGTATACTGATATTCTCCAAAAGATATCTTAGAATGGTCATAGAAGTGCTATTTGAATTAGCCAAAAATTAGGAATGATCCAAATGCCCACTAATAGTAGATTGTAAAATAACACATAATATGCATAATGTAATACTATCAACAATAAAAATTAAAGACCTAAACTCCACATAAGAGTGTGAATAAATCTCCAAAGTAAAATATAGAGTGAAAGAAGCAAGATACAATAGAGTACATTATATATTATTCCTTTTATATAAATTAAATAAACAGGTAGAACTAACCTATTTTTTTAGAGGTGAGGATAGTGGTTATTTGGGGTTGGTAGTGACTGAAAGGGAACACAAAGGAGGTTTCTGAGACGCTAGTACTGTTCTATTATCTGACAATCTGGCAGCTGGTTATATGGTGTGTTTGTTCTTTAAAATTTATCAAGGTGTATACTTACATATAATTTTTTAAATGAAAAAAATAGTGTATCTCTGGAAATATAGATTGGTGTCATCTTCAAAGACTTAAAAACAGTATATACGATGATTATTTTTGGCCAGTACAGGAGAAAAATAGGTTCTTGGAGAATGACAGTTTATTATCATAATAAACTTGACCAAGTCTTGCTACTATTTCAGATATTGTTTCTTTTAGTTCAGTTCAGTTCAGTTCAGTCACTCAGTCGTGTCTGACTCTTTGAAACCCCATGAATCGCAGCACGCCAGGCCTCCCTGTCCATCACCAGCTCCCGGAGTTCACTCAGACTCACGTCCATCGAGTCGGTGATGCCATCCAGCCATCTCATCCTCGGTCGTCACCTTCTCCTCCTGCCCCCAATCCCTCCCAGCATCAGAGTCTTGTCCAATGAGTCAACTCTTCGCACGAGGTGGCCAAAGTACTGGAGTTTCAGCTTTAGCATCATTCCTTCCAAAGAACACCCAAGGCTAATCTCCTTCAGAATGGACTGGTTGGATCTCCTTGTAATCCAAGGGACTCTCAAGAGTCTTCTCCAACACCACAGTTCAAAAGCATCAATTCTTCAGTGCTCAGCCTTCTTCACAGTCCAACTCTCACATCCATACATGACCACTGGAAAAACCATAGCCTTGCTTTATGGACCTTAGTTGGCAAAGTTATGTCTCTGCTTTTGAATACACTAATCTAGGTTGATCATAACTTTTCTTTCAAGGAGTAAGCGTCTTTTAATTTCATGGCTGCAAGCACCATCTGCAGTGATTTTGGAGCCCCCTAAAATAAAGTCTGACACTGTTTCTACTGTTTCCCCATCTATTTCACATGAAGTGATGGGACCGGATGCCATGATCTTCATTTTCTGAATGTTGAGCTTTAAGCCAACTTTTTCACTCTCCTCTTTCACTTTCATAAGAGGCTTTTTAACGCCTCTTCACTTTCTGCCATAAGGGTGGTGTCATCTGCATATCTGAGGTTATTGATATTTCTCCCAGCAATCCTGTACTTCTTCCAGGCCAGCGTTTCTCATGATGTACTCTGCATATAAGTTAAATAAGCAGGGTGATAATATACAGCCTTGACATACTCCTTTTCCTATTTGGAACCAGTCTGTTGTTCCATGTCCAGTTCTAACTATTGCTTCCTGACCTGCATACAGATTTCTCAAGAGGCAGGTCAGCTGGTCTGATATTCCCATCTCTTTCAGAATTTTCCACAGTTTATTGTGATCCACACAGTCAAAGGCTTTGGCATAGTCAATAAAGCATAAATAGATGTTTTTCTGGAACTCTCTTGCTTTTTCCATGATCCAGCGCATGTTGCAATTTGATCTCTGGTTCCTCTGCCTTTTCTAAAACCAGCTTGAACATCAGGGAGTTCATGGTTCACGTATTGCTGAAGCCTGGCTTGGAGAATTTTGAGCATTACTTTACTAGTGTGTGAGATGAGTGCAATTGTGCGGAAGTTTGAGCATTCTTTGGCATTGCCTTTCTTTGGAATTGGAATGAAAACAGATCTTTTCCAGTCCTGTGGCCACTACTGAGTTTTCCAAACTTGCTACCATTTTGAGTGCAGCACTTTCACAGCTCATCTTTCAGAATTTGAAACAGCTCCACTGGAATTCAATCACCTCCACTAGCTTTGTTCGTAGTGATGCTTTCTAAGGCCCACTTGACTTCACATTCCAAGATGTCTAGCTCTAGATTAGTGATGACATCATCATGATTATCTGGGTCATGAAGATCTTTTTGTACAGTTCTTCCGTGTATTCTTGCCACCTCTTCTTAATATCTTCTGCTTCTGTTAAGTCCATACCATTTCTGTCCTTTATCAAGCCCATCTTTGCATGAAATGTTCCCTTGGTATCTCTAATTTTCTTGAAGACATCTCTAGTCTTTCCCATTCTGTTGTTTTCCTCTATTTCTTTGCATTGATTGCTGAAGAAGGCTTTCTTATCTCTTCTTGCTATTCTTTGGAACTCTGCATTCAGATGCTTATCTCTTTCCTTTTCTCCTTTGCTTTTTGCCTCTCTTCTTTTCACAGCTAATTGTAAGGCCTCCCCAGACAGCCATTTTGCTTTTTTGCATTTCTTTTCCATGGGGATGGTCTTGATCCCTGTCTCCTGTACAATGTCATGAACCTCATTCCATAGTTCATCAGGCACTCTATCTATCAGATCTAGGCCCTTAAATCTATTTCTCACTTCCACTGTATAATCATAAGGGATTTGATTTAGGTCATACCTGAATGGTCTAGTGGTTTTCCCTACTTTCTCAATTTGAGTCTGAATTTGGTAATAAGGAATTCAGTATCTGAGCCACAGTCAGCTCCTGGTCTTGTTTTTGTTGACTGTATAGAGCTTCTCCATCTTTGGCTGCAAAGAATATAATCAGTCTGATCTCGGTGTTGGCTATCTGGTGATGTCCATGTGTAGAGTCTTCTCTTGTGTTGTTGGAAGAGGGTGTTTGCTATGACCAGTGCATTTTCTTGGCAAAACTCCATTAGTCTCTGCCCTGCTTCATGCCCCATTCCAAGGCCAAATTTGCCTGTTACTCCAGGTGTTTCTTGACTTCCTACTTTTGCATTCCAGTCCCCTATAATGAAAAGGATATCTTTTTTGGGTATTAGTTCTAAAAGGTCTTGTAGGTCTCATAAAACCGTTCAGTTTCAGTTTCTTCAGCGTTACTGGTTGGGGCATAGACTTGGATAACTGTGATGTTGAATGGTTTGCCTTGGAGACGAACAGAGATCATTCTGTGGTTTTTGAGACTGCATCTGAGTACTGCATTTCAGACTCCTTTGTTGACCATGATGGCTACTCTATTTCTTCTGAGGGATTCCTGCCCACAGTAGTAGATATAATGGTCATCTGAGTTAAATTCACCCATTCCAGTCCATTTTAGTTCTCTGATTCCTAGAATGTCGACATTCACCCTTGCCATCTCTTGTTTTGACCCCTTCCAATTTGCCTTGATTCATGGACCTGACATTCCAGGTTCCTATACAATATTGCTCTTTACAGCATCGGATCTTGCTTGGACTAAATCAAGTCGGGCTCTGGTTTCTGGTCTGCAGCTATTGATCTGGCAAAAGCTATTTCTCTGTATTGATTAGCAGAGACCACCAGAAGCAATTTGCCTTCATCTGGCAGAGCAGCTGCACACCCTCATTTTAACACCTTTGACTCTTTGTATTAATCTAGTACCCAGTGACCATGATCAAACTGCCATCCTACATGTACCAGGAACATATATTTGTTGTCTTACCTCTGGCTCTTTGTTTTAATCTATTACTCAGCAACCTTAATCAACTTGCCATTCCACATCTATTGGGGATATATGTGTGGTCTACTATATTGGTATTTTACTGTTTGAAAATGATCAACAATTTTCCTGGTTGTAAGAGGGTAGAGATGATTGTGCCTCATGAAAACTCTTGAATCGCTTCCTTGGGAAGTTTCTAGAAATCAAAAAGGCAATGGAGTTCCAGAAAAACATCTACTTCTATTTTATTGACTATGCCAAAGCCTTTGACTGTGTGGATCACAACAAACTGTGGAAAATTCTGAAAGAGATGGGAACACCAGACCATCTGACCTGCCTCTTGAGAAACCTATATGCAGGTCAGGAAGCAACAGTTAGAACTGGACATGGAACAACAGACTGGTTCCAAATAGGAAAAGGAGTACGTCAAGGCTGTATATTGTCACCCTGCTTATTTAACTTATATGCAGAGTACATCATGAGAAATGCTGGGCTGAAGGAAGCACAAGCTGGAATCAAGATTGCTTGAAAAAATATCAATAACCTCAGATATGCAGATGACACCACCCTTATGGCAGAAAGTGAAGAGGAACTAAAAAGCCTCTTGATGAAACTGAAAGAGAGTGAAAAATTTGGCTTAAAGCTCAACATTCAGAAAATGAAGATCATGGCATCTGGTCCCATCACTTCATGGGAAATAGATGGGGAAACAGTGGAAACAGTGTCAGACTTTATTTTGTGGGGCTCCAAAATCACTGCAGATGGTGACTGCAGCCATGAAATTAAAAGACGCTTACTCCTTGGAAGAAAAGTTATGACCAACCTAGACAGTATATTCAAAAGCAGAGACATTACTTTGCCAACAAAGGTCCATCTAGTCAAAGCTATGGTTTTTCCTGCGGTCGTATATGGATGTGAGAGCTGGACTGTGAAGAAAGCTGAGCACTGAAGAATTGATGCTTTTGAACTGTGGTGTTGGAGAAGACTCTTGAGAGTCCCTTGGACTACAAGGAGATCCAACCAGTCCATTCTGAAGGAGATCACCCCTGGGATTTCTTTGGAGGGAATGATGCTGAAGCTGAAACTCCAGTACTTTGGCCACCTAACGCAAAGAGTTGACTCATTGGACAAGACTCTGATGCTGGGAGGGATTGGGGGCAGAAGAAGAAGGGGACAACAGAGGATGAGATGGCTGGATGGCATCACTGACTCGATGGACGTGAGTCTGAGTGAACTTTGGGAGTTGGTGATAGACAGGGAGGCCTGGCATGCTGCGATTCATGGGGTCACAAAGAGTCGGACAGGACTGAGTGACTAAACTGAACTGAACTGAACTGAATGGCAAGGTTTATGTTGCAATATCACCTCCAAGGGAAAACAATGTTGCACCCTGCACGCTTTCTCAACAGTGAAAGTTTGGTGGACACTTTTTAATATTGAAGGCAATATGAAGGATATCTGAAAGTGCTCCACAGTTCGTTTAATATTTAATTCAGGTTTGAGAGGATGCAAGAGCAAGAAAATGCTCTGAAGCTGTTTCTACACTGGAATTTTCTGACCCAGCATATCCAGTGGTACTTGAAATTGTTATGGTAGTTAGAAATGCCTACTAGAATATCTTTCAAGCCCAATAGTAGAATTTTAACACAGACCCTTTGGATTTGGTGGGGGAAAAGTCATGCCTTCTTCAAATAACTGTTCTATTTTTGTGAAGGAGATACAGCTTTACTCCTGAGCCCTCATTCTAAGAAGCTCATCATCAGTGGGTATTGTCCTTCTCATTATTCCATAAAATTGACAGGTATAGCAGCCTGAGATCAAATACATCTTAAATTGTGCTAAGCAGCTCCTCAAGGTATGAAGAAGTTGCAAATGTGGGTAAGTCTAGGATCCCATGTACCTATGTGTTTTGCTTTGTCTGTTCTTAAAGTCCATATATGATCTCAGAAGAATTGCCTAAGATCTATTGATAGAAATTTAAAAACTAGTGCTACATATAATAATATATGTCAATCACACAGATATAATGAATAAAAGAAGCCAGATACTATGTATTATATGATACCATTTGTAAACTTTTAAGAACAGACACAACCATTCAATGAAGTTAGAAGTCAGAACAGTGTTTAACTTTGGTAAAGTATTGATAAGACAGCACACAGGAAATCCTCTGGGGTGTTAGAAATATTTGTTGTTTTGATTTGTGTGGGTTACATGTGTATCATAAAGCTCACTGAGTTAAACACTTAAAATTTTATTTGTTCAGGTAAGAAAAAAAGCATAATAATGAGAAATGAGAGAATTTTCACAAATATGGTCTTTGTTTCTATGTAAGTGGACTATATAAGATGCTATGATTGGATAACAAATTTTAAAACATGGTTTTTAAAAATAATAAAAGGTCACAGTCATTTGCTTAGAAGATACACATAACACAGTACAAGGTACTATTCATAAGTACTTATTGCAGCAGAAGGATACAAAGAAAAAGTAATAAAGAGAAAAGACACATGGAATAAAGTCCAGAGGAAACCAGGCGCAAGTTCCAGGAGTGTAGTCCCTTTGATGAAGAAGGAAATGGCAACCCACTCCAGTGTTCTTGCCTGGAGAATCCCAGGGATGGTGGAGCCTGGTGGACTGCCATCTATGGGGTCGCACAGAGTTGGACACAACTGAAGCAACTTAGCAGCAGCAGCAGCAGTCCCTTTGAAGTCATACAAGATGCACTTAATTATTCCAGCAAAATATTGTCTACCAGGGAGGCTCAACAAAGACTCAATTTCCACAGTTTTTATTGGGGGCTTATCACTTATGCATCTACTAGATATGCAGCAAAATTCCAGACTCAGGAAAAAAAAAAAAAAAAGCAGATGTTCAAGATAAAGCACATTGTTTGAACAGTTTAGGTGTAGTGAGCTGACTTTTCTTATCAGGTAATGGTGGGAACCCTTCCCCATATCCAAGTTCTCAGATACTAGCCAACTTACCTTGCTATCAGGCATTTCTAAGGATGGTAGTCTTTAACTCTTGTCTACATAGCAACAGCATATGGGCAGGTCTACTACAGTCCCTATACTTCAAGAATGGAGATTTGATTTAGTCTACTAAGGAAGAATCATGACCAGCTGAGCTAATGGATGAAGGGTAAGGATACCCAAAGCATGTGGTAGAAAACAAGATAAAATATCAGTTATGGCCTCATGATCAATTTCAATTTCAGGAAGGAGGAAATGACTAGTTGTGGATGTTCTTTTCCTACCACTATAATAAAGTTATTGTTGACTTAATCCATAGATTAAATTGTATTTTTATGAATGTGAGTTGTAACTAAATTGGAAGAAATAATCATCACACAGAGGATGAGTCTTGGGGTCTCAGTTTGGAGTCAGCACATTTTTATCTTACAAGAGTTGACTGCATGATGTTAGTTAGAGTTGTTGTACATCTTTTTTGTTTACAAGGATAATGTGGTTAGAATATAGATGCTGACTAACCAAAGCAGGGAATTGTGCTACTTTTTTCTCAGCAAAATTATCCCTTTATAGATCTTCCTTCTTTCTAATGGGCTAAAAATGTAGGACCTACATTTCTCAGACTTTCTTGTCTCTAAGGGACTGAATTCTGCCATACTTTGCCAAGGAGATGTACTCTGATAAGAACTGACAGGGGAACAGAGGTCAGAAGCCATTTTCTGAAAGTAATAGCATAGATTTATGGGCTCTTGCAACTGTGAGGATTTGTAGAAGGCTTTATGTGTTTCCTTGAAGGTAACCTGCTCTGTTCCAAGGGTATCTGATTGCTCCCACAATTCTAACTAGCATAAGAACAGCGATCACTTTCTTCTAGGCATCACAGTGATGGTGGTAAATTGCAAAGGTAGCAATGGTCTCTTCTGTCTGTTTCTCCTCTGGCACTTACATTGGTTTTGTAAAAACCTAGTCCCCTACATTGGGCCTTCCCTGGTGGCTCAGATGGTAAAGAATCTGCAGGGAATGCAGGAGACCTTGGTTCGATCCCTGGGTTGGGAAGATTCCTTGGAGGGGGAAATGGCAACCTACTCCAGTATTCTTGCTTCCATGGACAGAGCAGCTTGGTGGGCTCCAGTCCATGAGGTCACAAAGAGTCGGACACGACTGAGCAACTAAGCAACTAAGCACGATGCCCTACATTAAATTTTTTCTGCTTATAAAGCCAAATGTGGTTCTGCTTTACTTGATTTTCTGTCTGTGCTTCTTTTTTTTTATTATTATACATTTTGGAATCTCGTTCCTTCTCCAAATCAATGCATTATTCTGTATTTACCACAGCAAGAGAAAATGTAAGAATGTCATATAGGGCTTGACTCAGAAATGGCATTACTTTCACTTACATTTCAGTTCAGTTCAGTCGCTCAGTCGCTCAGTCGTGTCCGACTCTTTGCGACCCCATGAATCGCAGCACACCAGGCCTCCCTGTCCATCACCAACTCCTGGAGTTCACTCAGACTCACATCCATTGAGTCAGTGATGCCATCCAGCCATCTCATCCTCTGTCGTCCCCTTCTTCTCCTGCCTCCAATCCCTCCCAGCATCAGAGTCTTTTCCAATGAGTCAAATCTTTGCATGAGGTGGCCAAAGTACTGGAGTTTCAGCTTCAGCATCATTCCTTCCAAAGAAATCCCAGGACTGATCTCCTTTTGAATGAACTGGTTGGATCTCCTTGCAGTCCAAGGAATTCTCAAGAGTCTTCTCCAACACCACAGTCCAAAAGCATCAATTCTTTGGCATTCAGCTTTCTTCACAGTCCAACTCTCACATTCATACATGACCACAGGAAAAACCGTAGCCTTGACTAGATTGACCTTTAAATGCCTATAGATAGTCACATGCTACCCCTTATCCCTCAGACAACAGGAGTCCAATGAGGTGTAAGCTTCAGTATGCTCAGAAAAGAATGGAGAACTAGATGTTTATGAACATGACATGTGAATATGTGAGGAGAAAAATATTCCAGATAAAGTAAAGTAAATTATTAGGAACCTGAGACAGGAAAATAATGAGTGTATTCAAGATGCCGTGAGGATGCCGGTGTGGTTAGAGTAGCAGGAGAGAAAGTCAGGGGTAATGGTGTGTCAGATCACAAAGTAATTCAAAGGTCTTGATGAAGATTTAGACTTTGAACCTGAGTAACTTGCAAATGTACTGGAGAGTTTTAAACTAGGAATGGCATAATCTGACTTCCATTTTTAAATTGATTTGCATATGTCACTCTGGAAAGGAGACAAGTTATTTGGAGTTTATTGGCATAATCCCAGTGAAAGACAATGGCTTACACCAGGGTGGTAGCAGTAGTGAGAAGTGGTGTGCTTCTGTATATATTTTGAGTTACGTGGTCAACAGGATTTAATTGAAGACTGGATGTGGTGTATGAGAGAAAGGAATGAATTAAGGGTAACTTCAAGTTTTAGGCCTGAACAAAAGCAGGAATAGAGTACCTATTAAATTGGATGGTATAGTCTTCAGAGGAAACAATTTGGGGGGATATTAGGAGCTTGGTTTTAGATGTGTAAAGTTGGAAATAAAAATTCCAAGTAAGACAGTTAATACATGAGCCTTATGTGCAGGACTAAGATCCATTTTAGATGAGGTTGTACCAGCAAAGATACTGAGAAGCAGAGGCTGGTGAAAGAGAAGAGCAAGGCAAGTAGAGTATCCTGGAAATCAAGTGAAGAGGATGTTTTGATGGGGAGAATGAATAGATAAGTAAAATGGTGTTGCTAGTAAAGTAACAGGAGGCTTGAGAATTGACTTTTAGCTTCAGTGATGTGAACATCTTGATAATAGCGATTTCAAAGAAATGGTGTGAGTTAAAACATGATAACAGTTTTCCATACAATTTTGTGATTTCAATATATTTTATCATTATTCTTTTTCCTCTTCATTAAAGAAGTCACCTTCATTTCTTCTTTAGGTTACTGCCTGTACTCCTACTGTATCTCATTTATTATTTCTTAATGGTGTCAGTTTTGTCTTAAATTTTCTTTATTCTTTTATTCTTGCTTCATATTCTTTAAGTTCTTCTCCATTCCTAAAGGAATGGAATTGGCATGAATTTTTCTTCTATTTCCTGAAGGTCTGTATTTTTTCCAGAACATACTCTTTTATCTTTCCTTTCTTCCTTCTTCCTGTCTGCTGTTATTCTGCCTGCCTGCCTTTCTTATTGCTTTTGAAGAGTTGCTTTTTGTAGGATTTAGCTCATTCATGAACATATCTAGTAGAATTTTTATTTGCCTGAATGTAGGGTGGTTAGATGGAGAAGGCAACGGCAACCCTCTCCAGTACTCTTGCCTGGAAAATCCCATGGATGGAGGAGCCTGGTAGGCTGCAGTCCATGGGGTCACGAAGTCGGACACGACTGAGCGACTTCCCTTTCACTTTTCACTTTCATGCACTGGAGAAGGAAATGGCAACCCGCTCCAGTGTTCTTGCCTGGAGAATCCCAGGGACGGGGGAGCCTGGTGGGCTGCAGTCTATGGGGTCGCACAGAGTCGGACAGGACTGAAGCGACTTAGTAGCAGGAGCAGCAGCAGGGTGGTTAAATGGTACTTAAAATCTGTTTCCTCTTTGTCCATCTTGTCTGGGCCTTACTTATGTTTATCTTCATAAATCTAAGATGAAAGTAAAGTCAAGTTAATTTCATCTTACACTTTCTTTTATAGCAGCTATCAGAAAAATAGCTCACAGACACCAGTATACACTCTGCTTAGTTAGCGACTGTCAAATAATGGAGAGAGCATGAGTGATACTACTGTGGAGGAGCACTCAAGTCACACGAATCACTGTGGCACAGCTTTTCCAAAGTGAAATAAGGTATTAGACTCAATCACTTTTAAAGCCGCTCCAGATGAAAATTTCTGTCTCTAATTACTTAAACATATTCCTTGACATAGAATGGAATTTTTCATTTTTTAATTTCACAAATGTTTTATTACATTTTTCAATATACTAAATCTTAAAGACACCAGTGTACTTTGTTCTGATTAAAAACTTACTTTGCAGAGATATTAATATAATAAGAATTAGAGAAGATAGCTTTTATATATAAGGTACTATAACACCCCAAGCTTTCTTTTCTTTCATCACCAAAGCATTTAAGCAGGAATAACATTCAACAGCTTGACTCACAGAGGTCAATTTTTTAGTTCAATTACAAAACTTTCTGATTAAATGCTAAAGCATTTATAGATGCATTAAGTGGGTTAATTTTTTTTTTTACTTAAAAAAATTATAGTTAAGGAAATAAGCCATCCATTTGACTGACACTAAAGCACAACTGTATGTTTTGAGCATTATATTACCTTTTCCTTAATATCTTCAAAAACTACCACCGATTTTATTCTAATTCTCAGTGCACAGTGAGTGGCATAAGTGTAATTTTCTCGTTGAAAACATAATGTATTTTCCTCTCAGTGTACAAATGCACCTCAGTTTTCAATACAGCAGAGTAAAAACCTCTCTTCCCAAAGCTTTGGAGTTTATTGCAATTATAATGAAATAGGTAAAGTGGTTTATGTTTGAGTGCACATGTGAAAAGTTCTTTGGAGCACTGCTTTGGAATGAATAATATTTTCATTTTTCTGCTTCTCAAGAGTAGCTACCTTCTTTCTGGGATATAAATGCCACTTGAACTTAATGATTTATTTCCAAACAGATAGCAAATGTATCTCTGAATTTCTTGCAGCTAGGTTAATAGAAAGAAACCCAAATATTTTCATCAGATTATCAACATAGGGATTTATTGCAGCATGAGAACAGAGCATTTATCCTTTCCAATATTTATTTTTAAATGTAATAAGCAGATCCAGGTGACTGCCACCAAATTAGCCCTTGGATCCATTCACTAGTCCTATAATAAACACTAAAGTAAAGCTAGAATTGTGAGGAAATTCAATAATCTCATTTATACTGATTGAGTTAATTTTGGAATGATCATGTTAGCCACTGAACATTGCATACCTCAGCATTCTTTAGAGTATCCAAGTATGTTCAATGTACTAAATGTTTTGCCATATGTGCAGATTTAGCAGAAGCTGTTGATTTACTGCAGAAATGTGTTTTTGGACCATGTATCTAACACAAATATTGACATATAGTAGGCTTTTGAGGAGAGCACTGAATTGGGAGTCTAAAGTTGGTTTTGAATTTTTATTTCTCCACTGACTAGTCTTGGGAGAGTCACTTGACTTTCCTCAATCTCTGTTTCTTCCCCATAAAATAAATATTATAATACTATGTGTCCTAACTAACCCTTAAGGTGTATTGATGAGAGCCACAACAGCACTTCCAGGAGAGTTTATGAAGAAAAGTCTAATCTTTGATGGATGCATCACGTTAAACAAAGTGATGAAACTATTACCACTGATACCATAGCCTACATTAAATGACATTAAAATGCCAGACATTCTTTGGTATAATGGAGACAAAGGAATCTGCAGATATAGGGAGAAAGATAGCAGTAGATTGGAGCAAATTCAATATGATGAAAGAGTTCTTTGCACCCCACATTTTCCCCCTCAAAGAGGGAAATCTGGTTTACTTGTACATTTTCAATTTTATATTCTGTATAAGGCACTCCTTGGACAATCTTTATTTTGAAATAGAAAAAAAAAATAAAAGTAATTTCCATTAAAATAGAGGTGTAGACTAGAGGACAGAGGGCCTCCTGCAACAACTGGTGTTATATTTGCTCTCTGTAGAAAAGAGAAAATGCATGGGTAATATCAAGGTATGAGTTCCGCAGTCTTCTCAAGGACCTAAAAGCTGCTTTCTTCTGCCAGATAATCTTGCTTTTGTGGAGTGTGTGTGTGTGTGTGTGTGTGTGACTTAGTATAAAATGAAATTATTATCTATTCTTAACTGTTATACAGTACAGTGACAATTAAGCATTTGATTATGTGTGTATCAATTAATTTCATTTTATGTACAAGCAACTCAAAATCTATCATGTCATTCAGCCTTCCAATTTCATGACTTGAAAGAATATCTGCTAATAACCTTAAAAAATGGAAGGACTGTTAGATTTCATGTAAATCAGTGGTTCTCAGGATAGCCTTACTTACCTCACCTAAATTTTTTGAGGGCTCAAATAGCTTTTGTTTATACAGTTTTGTCTATTCATATTTATCAATTAGTAATTAAAACAGAATTTTTTAAACCACAGAAATACAAACATGTACATTCCATTTGCTATCACAAAGATGGTATTATCATGTATCATGTAGCCTCTAGACATTCCATATATAGTCAGAAAGAAAGAGAAAAAGGAAAATATCTTGATGTTATTATGAAAATATTTTTGACCTTGTGGATCCTTTAAAAGGTCTCAGTGACCCCTAGGAATTCCTGAACCACACTTTAAGAACAATTTGTGTAAATCATCCTCTTTATCATCTGAACTGCACACATTAACCTTAAAAGGGGAAGGAATATATATTTTGATTTATCAATTAGATTATAGCTCCTGGAGGAACTATTTTTGCTTTATGCTTTTTCTCTACTGCACAATATTAAGGATGTAACCATCCAACAATCTTGGTCCATTTACTCTGCATGCACTTCTTGAATGCTGCTATCAATTTGTCAATAAGATGATTATCATAGACACTGGAAACTATTTATGTGACCTTGATGATAAATGAATATATCTGTTATTATAACAAATTCATACACTTCCTGTCTTATTGCCATTGTGAATTTGATTACTTTTAAGAATCAAGTGGTCTCCAAGAATACAAATTTCCAAAAGCAGCACCATTGTATGCTGGTCACTATTTTCCAGTCTATTTTTATTCTTAATCTGTTTCCTTTAATAATAAACATCTTGGAAAGTGGACTTGATGTCAATGAAAAATAAACAAGAAACATTTGTACTATGAGTGAAAAGACCTGCCCTTAAAGCAATATTTTAAGGTCCTTTTTTTCTGAGCTTTTCCATGGGAACTTTGTTGTACAATTACTCAGCTCTAAACACAGCTCTCTCAACCATTTTCAGTCACTACCAAAGCCAAGTTTTTGAAGGAACCATTTATCAAAATTACTAAGCTCAGGATGCTGAAATGGATTCATAAAAATTGCTATTATAATTTGGCCTAAATCTGTAGCTTTATAACATTCATAGTGTGCATGGGGTTACATTAGTGGAAACATTAACTAAAAAACCTGGCCTCAAGTTAGAATTTGATGTCATCATAAGTAACCTGAAATAGCTTAAGCTACAGTTTTCTCTAGAAGGTAATTATAATAAAAGCTGCCGTATATTGTGTAGCTTAATAAAGCACACTAGCAAGTGTGTTCAGTTCTTTATATGTCTCCATTGTAATTGATGCAGCCACCTTGGGATGTAGCTAACATTATACACATTTCATAGATGAAGATATGCAAGTTCAGAAAAGTTGAGAATCATAGCAATAATACCCAGCTAAAAGGGCAAAATCAGATTTGAACTCTTGTTTGTTTGACCTTAAAGTTCCGTTTTCTAATAAATGCTCAGGTACAAAGAACTTAAGTAATTATACTGAGTGGGAGAACTTCAGTTAGTAGTTGCAAATAAACCCAAATTTATAGTATCTGCAGAGGAACTGAAGTTTGTTGCTAACTCATGCTACATATCCATCATGAGGCAGCTGTGGTCCCTGCTCCTGGTTGTTCTTACTCAGATATGCAAGTTCACAAGGGTCTACCCTCTGGATTATCAGTGTTTGCTGTGTCAGGGTAAAGGGACATGGAAAATTGTGAACTGGCTGTTAATTTTATGTGCCAAGGCAAATGTCCACACCTAAGTTGGAGTTAGGCAGGAATATGCCTCCTGTATAATGGAAAGAAGGAAAACCATAAACACAGTACTCATTCTGAATTTTTGAGTAAAATGCCATGACTTCTCCAAATGTCGCTTCTTTTGGTACCAGTAGAAATAAAGCAGAAAATTATCTGGTGGTTTGTGATTATTTTTGAGGTGATAGACTGTTATACTTAAAATTGTTATTTTTCCCCCTTCTTCAGAAACTTCATGGATAAAGTATCTATTAATAGAAAATATCATAAAATATCCAGAGAAATAATTAGTAATGCTTATACCTCCAATTTTTATTAACAAGTTTGGAAGTACAGTCTTTATATTATTTCAGTATGATAGTTACATTATTGCACATGATATTCTTAGAAATCATGGCTTGCCTTTTGAAAGACGCTACCCCATTCTTAGTCCTTCAAAGAAAAATAGGCTCGTTGTGATTTAATAAATCCATTTCTTTATGTCTCGTTTCTCAGCCCTTAACCTACGTCACTTCAGTCTCTATCCAGTCTACCCCTCAGTTCTTATAAAAGCTCACAAATCACTGTATCAGTAAGATTTTCATCTACAAAAAAAGGAATCTCATTATATCCTTGAAGTTGTAGCTGAGCTCATTTATTGTAATTAGAGAATAAGTTATTGGGTTGAAGAGAATGAATAGGACGTGGTGCTAGCATGGAAAAGTCTCAGGCTTTTTGCCTGGTGATTTGTGTTAAAACTTGTTCCTCTTGCACTCACAGAGGTTAGGGGGCAACAGAGGCCTTCTATCTCAACACCTGATTATTTCTGCATGTATTCACAGGCAACTTTGAGGTACACTATATGGAAGTGATCTTTTTTAAGTGGCACAAAGACTGCTTTCATGCATGGCCATCTCCTCTACCATCACTTTTGAAAACCACCATCAGTGACAGATAGTTTGTATCTAATCTTTGGAGCTAATTTTTGAGAGTCAGTCCAGGCAGAGCCATGTTGGCCCACCATTTTGAAAAGGCTGTCCCTTCCCACGGGGGAATTTAAACAAATGGATTCACTTCAGCCTTCTTGTAAAAGAATGTGTGGAGGTCAGCACAATAAACATTCTGGACTGTGGAAACTTATTTTCCAAATGTGCAGAAGTTCCTACCAAGGCTGACAACAGAGATAAGTCCATCCAGGTATTTTGTTAATGGCATGAACTGAGATTTATGATGGATAGAGAATTTGAATTGTAGAGATATATAAGTTAAAGATTAGTTGGTAAAATAGCAGCATTTCTGAAACCAGAATAAGTACTACTATCAAATTTTTTTTCAGATAAAAGATAAAAATATGTCTTACCATTGAACTTTATATAAAATAGATGCTACTCTGATTTACAGCCTTTGGACAGATGGGCTTGAGAGCACAAAACTTGGGCAGCCATGTCTGGACTATTGATGCCCCGCCATCCACTCAGGAACATCACTAGAGCTACAAATACCCCCATTCCTGGGTTTCTTCCCCACTGGTATCTCAGTGACTCTCACACCGTTATTTGGCTGAAGTCAGTTCTTTTCTACCAGTCACTGTCTATCTCTGATGGCTCTGTGATCTATTCTACCACAGCTTAGACCTCCAACTTCCCTTCTTGCCAAAATAGTCTCATTTACTGCCTCTTCCATTTTCTGACTAATGTCATCTTTGAAGTTCTTAAGAAGAGGGCCACCTCTTCTCCAGCAATTGATACTGCCCTAAATAACTTGTTCTCTCTGCTCCAAGTGACCAAACTTTAAGGCCCCATCCCCAAATCTGAGAAAAGTTTCTGAGGGCTAGGAATAAGGCATTGAATGACACCACTGTTGTATTGGAACATCACTTGTCCCTGTAATTCCTATATCCTAAACGAATTCCTCAAATCTATCCTACATCTTGATGAGTTCTTGCTAACCTGGGACCCTCCTCCAGAGATTTAGACAGATAGATTGCTTTTTAAATTATGTTGATACTTTAACTGAAACAGAAGATATTGTTTCCAAAATCCCCATGACTTTTTCACCTGGGACAGCCTTCACATGCAAAAGAAAAATATGGAGGCGCGTTCTTTATCACTGAGTTTTTACAGTAAGATTTTGATTATGTAATCAAATATAACACTGTATAGGCATGTATATAGGTATCATTTTTAAAATAATGAATGAAGTCCTGCTTTCACTAAACCAACTATTTCACCATAAACTTACAAAATTTTCCCACTATTTTGCAGTATTCAAGAGGTCACATTCTAATGTACATCCCTGGGCTCTGAAGCTATGTTGCCCACTATTCTAAAAGTAACAAATATATCATAGCCATAGACATTTTTTTTTTTAAACACTGGGACTGTTAAGCTTAAACAATTCACCGTGTTATAATTAAGGAAGTAGAAAATAGGCAATGATGAAGTACTGCATAAAAAATGCTTAATGTGTCTATCCAATCTTTCCAAGAGCCCCCACAAGTCTAGATGAAGCAAGGCGAAGTGAAAATGGCAAAAGCTAAAATCATGGGCCTCCACACTTTGTGTTCTAAGGCTTGTCTATTTCATCTTACTATTTAGTCTAAATATTAATTGTCAAGGGAAAACCAAAAAACTAGAAATGCTACTTTAAACTCTCCCTCATTATACCTTTTCTTAAAAGCCAGTAGTAGAGAATATTGCCATAAGCTGTTAATTGAGAGCTAATTAAGATTTAAAGTGCCAGCTGGAAGTTTCACATTCCTTATTTCGCTAGTTTATCCATGAATATAAAGTACGTGTCTGAAGTAGTTCGTTTTCTCTGTCATCATCTAACTTCTGTCATTCAATTCTGCCATGGCTCTAGGGGGCAACACTTTCAGTGAAGGACCAGCTTTCAAGGAGTAGGAGGGCTCAAGATTTCACACTGGTTTCAAAATACAATTGTCAGGCTCAAACAACTCAGTTGTAAACTTCACTGGGATGTGTGCAATTTATTATTTTAACTCATATATAAGAGCTAATTGTAATCAAGGGTATTTTCATGTGCCCACTAAGTGTTAATTGCCACCAATGGCTCTAGTGGTGATTGAATCCAGGAATGAAGTCTAGAACAAACAGTCTTTGGAAACACAAGAGGCTCAGAGGCAGTAGCTGATTGCTCTGCAGCCCTTCAGTCTCCTTAGCTCCCATGGGTTTCAGCTGGTCCTTCTACAGTGTATTGGCAGCTCTCTCAACTGTGAATGGTGCACTGCCTTTTTAACAGCTTTAAATGGTAGATGCTAATGACTTTGCAGTCGTGCAGTTCTCCCAGCAGGTTTTGGTGCCTTGTATTATTTTAAACACAATGTACTTTGAAAACATACATAAATTAATTCTATAATTCCATCTCCAGGCTTTGGCATGTTTTACCTGTCAACTTTTCAAAACACAAATGACTGATGTAAGGCAGTCCAGCAGACTGGGGTCAAAGTATTTCCTCCCCCTACTTCCCAACTACGTCCTGGACTTTCTGTCTTTAACCCATTTATTGCTCTTTTCTTACCCTATGTTTACACCCTCAGCTCAAAATTTAGTCTTTTTGTTTGTTTCTTTACCTTTTAACTACACCTTTTCTTTCCCTTTGTTTTGTCTGATTCATGGCTTGGTTCTCAGAGCTGAAAGTGGCCACAGTTTCACACTGGCATTTTCCCATTTTACACACATATAAGGAAAGGGGTCAGGAGATGGTTTCCTGGGCAAAGGACTTTCAGATACTGATTATTCTTTTTATTCTAGTAACGTAGAAAAGGCAGCAATAAGTGTTTCATTGGTAACAGAGTTTTGAGAATTAAGAAGTGATGGGGAAGGTGCAAAAAAAAACCCTTGCTCTGTTGGGTATCAGCTGGGCTGGATACTTTCCCATCTGTGGCAGTACATACCACCATTGGGTAAAGGAGTGAGTGGAGACCAGAGAGAAAATGAGATGGAACTTAACTACAAGGAGGAGCTTTGGTCATACTGAATATCTCAGATCCTTTAGAGTTTCTCAATGGGGAATGGTAATTTGCAGTCAGCCAAAGTAGCCAGTCATGACATTTAATTCTGAAGTTCAGAAATAATGGTTTTTATTAAACCTCTCTGTGCAGGAAATATTCTGTATTGAATACAGTTCATATTAAAAATTTTAAGTAAAGTATTGTATTATTGTGCATCGCCCTCCATTGAAGACCTAGGTTGCATAATGACTGAATCTAGGGAACATTACAGTGACAACCAGAGACCTTTTAATGGGTCACTAATGATTTATAAATTTTGAATGCCATACTGACACTACAAAAGAACTGCTATATCTAATAATCAGGACTGTGAGTGGTAATATTACCCCAGCTCTATTGGAAAGGGATCTGCAAAATAAACAGCTTCAACCTTTTCTGTTCCTAAACCAACCAAACAGGAATGCCTCCTACTCAGAATATATAGTAGGCAGTAGTATTTTCGTGTTCTCCATAAACAGACTCTGTTCCTTTCAAGATGATTCCTAATAAAACCACTGGCTCCAAAACTTTGATTTGCCATCTCATCTACTGTTCTCTGAACCACACCCTTGTCACTTTATCTATGAGTGAAGATTAAGGAATAAAAAGTGTTTTAATAACTTTGCTCAATAATACCAGGGAACTTTGGAAGCCATAAAGCTTCCCTTTCTGGGTGGCAGTGTTTATTCCCCTGACATAAAAGCATTCCCTGATGAACCTCTCAAAATAATAAACATTCTTCTTTTTCTTTTTCTCCCCCTGCTGTTGGCTGTTTGTTGTTTCTAATTGCTAGCAATGTTGCCACTTATGGGAAACAAAAGTGCATGTTAGTAAGTTCTGCTTCCATTCTGTAGGAATTCCATTTCACTTCAGCATTCTTTCAGAAAATGAGTGAAGCAGACTTTCTGCTATTACCATGGCATTTTTAGTAGAGATTTAAGCATCTACAGATGAAATAACTTCTAAATTATTCCACAACATCAATTTGTGCATTTTAGGTAGGATTTATGCATGTTAGGTTTACCTCTTAAATTATTTGTTTTTTGTTTTGGTGGACAAACATTTGAACATGATGTTATGCAGAGAGGAATAATAACTCAAAGAATCATGACAACATTATCATTTACATAAGATAACAATAGTGCCTGTATTTAATCTTTACAGTTAATTCTTAAATTTCTAGATGTAAATTTTAAACCTTTCTGCTCTAGTGGAAAATTTCTTAGCAAAAAAAAAAAAAAAGAGGAAGGAGCTCAAATGTTTAATATTTCAATAACATCTGAATTTTTAAAGATGGAGGCTTTTGTAATGACTGTTAAGCTAATCTAATGCCAGTCTCTTAACTGGCTTACTCTGAATAAGAATTGAACAAATTGTATAGCAAGAAGCCAGAAGTCATATTTAATCATCAAGTCAAAACTTTCCCAACATTTATCACTGGGTCATCAATTATTTACAGCTAGATTTACTTACAAAATTCTCAAACTTAGTAGAGGCAAGAGAAAAAAATACCTAGAAATTAGTAAATTTTCTTACTTAAGGCCACAGAGGGTCTATACAGTTTTATTTTGGTGTTTCTCTGGAATCATTTGAAATTATGAGAATACTGCTCACTTCAACTTTTCCCTTAACTACATCAATAAGACTCAGTTTTTTAACTTACTGAAAAAGTGTGTGATTTTCAAAAAATACTTTTGAAAATAAATGCAATTTAATTATTATTATTGTCACATTTCAAATCTAGCATAAATGCTTACAAAATAAGCTAGGTGATCATATGAGAGGTGAAGAGATGAAAATGATTGCAAAAGCAAAACAGTCAAATGCTAAACAAAATAAAAATCAGAACTGAGACTGATCAAAAGCTAGGACCAGGACACAAAGTAAGATAAAAAAAATTGTTTTGGTTGTCCTTCAGTGTCTCTCAGTCCTGTGGAAGTTCTGTAATCAAATCCCACTGGCCTTCAAAGTCAAATTCCCTGGGGGTTCTCAGTCTCTTTGCCTGATCCCCAGGTTGGGAAATCTGTTGTGGCCCCTAGAACTTTTGCAACAGTGTGAGAACTTCTTTGGTATAATTGATCTCCAGTTTGTGGGTTACCCACTCGGCAGCTCTATAGTGAGGCTAGTGGCAACCTCTTCCAAGAGGACTTATACCACATGCCACACCTCCTAGGACTTCCACCGCCAGAGGCCCTCTCTTCACAACAGGCCACTGCTGACCCGTGCCTCCTCAGGAGACACTCAAATGTTCACAGGCAGATCTGGCTCAATCTTTTGTGGGGGTCACTACTCTTTTTCCTTGGTCCTGTTGCATACAAGGTTTTGTTTGCATCCTCCGAGAGTCTCTGGCGGGTATGAGGTTTGATTTTAAAAGAGATTGTGCCCCTAATACCATCTGGTTGCAGCTTCTCATTAGCCCTTAGACTTGGGGTATCTTTTTTGGGGGGCATCCAACATTCTCCTGTCAGTGGTTGTTCAGCAGCTAGTTGCAGTTTTGGTGTTCTGCAGGAGAAGATGAGCGCACATCCTTCTACCCCACCATCTCTGCCTATCTTCAGCATCCTTGCCTTGAGAACCCCATGAACAGTATGAAAAGGAAAAAAGCTATGACACTGAAAGATGAACTCCCCAGGTTGGTAAGTGCCACAATATGCTACTGGAGAAAAGTGGAGAAATAGCTCAAGAAAGAATGAAGAGATGGAGCCAAAGCAGGAATGGCGCCCAGTTGTGGATGTGTCTTGTTGCGAAAGTAAATTCCAATACTGTAAAGAACAATATTGCATAGGAAACCAGAATGTTAGGTCCATGAATCGAGGTAAATTGGAAGTGATCAAACAGATGGCAAGAGTAAACATTGACATTTTATTAATCAGTTAACTAAAATGGACAGGCATGGATAAATTTAATTCAAATGACTATTATATCTACTACTATGGGCAAGAATCCCTTAGAAGAAATCTAGTAACCCTCATAGTCAACAAAAGAATCTGAATTGCAGTACTTGGGCGCAATCTCAAAACTGACAGAATGATCTTGGTTTGTTTCAAAGGCAAGCTATTCAAAATCACAATAATCCAAATCTGTGCCCCAAACACTAAGGCTGAAGAAGCTGAATTTGGAACGGTTTTATGAAGACCTACAGAACCTTCTAGAACTGAACCAAAAAAAGATGTCTTTTTCATCACAGGGGACTGGAATACAAAAATAGGAAGTGAGAGATACCTGGAATAACAGGCAGATTTGGCCTTGGAGTACAAAATGAACCAAGACAAAGGCTAGCAGAGTTTTGCCAAGAGAATGCACTAGTCATACCAAACACCCTCTTTCAACAACACAAAAGACAGCTCTACACATGGATGTCACCAGATGGTCAATATCAAATCAGATTGATTACATTCCTTGAAGTTGAAGATGGAGAAGCTCTATACAGTCAGTAAAAAGAAGACCAGGAGCTGACTGTGGCTCAGATCATTAGTTCCTTATTGCAAAATTCAGACTTAAATTGAAGAAAGTAGGGAAAACCACCAGATCATTCAGGTATGACCTAAATCAAATCCCTTATGATTATACAGTAGAAGTGACAAACAGTTTCAAGGGATTAGACCTGATGGACAGAGTGCCTGAAAAACTATGGATGGAGGTTGGTAACACTGTATAAGAGACAGTGATCAAAACGATCCCCCAAAAAAGAAATGCAAAAAGGCAAAATGGTTGTCTGAGGGGGCTTTAGAAATAGCTGAGAAAAGAAGAGAAGGTAAAGGCAAAGAAGAAAAAGAAAGATATACCCATCTGAATGCAGAGTTCCAAAGAACAGCAAGGAGAGATAAGAAAGCCTTCCCAAGTGAACAATGCAAATAACAATAGAATGGGAAAGACTAGAGATCTCTTCAAGAAAATTAGAGATACCAAGGGAACATTTCATGCAAAGATGAGCACAATAAGGGACAGAAACCATATGGACCTAACAGAAGGAGAAGATATTAACAAGAGGTGGCAAGAATACACAGGGGAACTTTACAAAAAAGATCTTAATAACCTAGATAGCCATGATGGTCTGATCACTCAGAGTCAGACATCCTGGAATATGAAGTCAAGTGGGCCTTAGGAAGCATCACTATGAACAAATTTAGTGGAGGTGTGGGAATTCCAGCTAAGCTATTTCAAATACTAAACTATGATGCTGTTAAAGTGCTGCACTCAATATGCCAGCAAATTTGGAAAACTTGGCAGTGCCAATGGACTGGAGGTCAGTTTTCACTCCAATCTCAAAGGAAGGCAATGCCAAAGAGTGTTCAAATTACCACACAGATGCACTCATTTCACGTGCTAGCAAAGTGATGCTCAAAATTCTCCAAGCTAAGCTTCAACAGTATGTAAAATGAGAACTTTCAGATGTACAAGCTGGATTTAGAAAAGGGAAAGAACCAAAGATCAACTTGCCAACATCCATTGGATCATAGAAAAACCAACACACAGAGGAGAATTCCAAAAAAATATCTACCTCTGCTTCATTGACTATGCTAAAGCCTTTCAATGTGTGGATCACAGCTATGGAAAATTCTTAAAAAGATGGGAATATCAGGCAACCATACCTGCCTCCTGAGAAACCTGTATGCAGGTCAAGAAGCAACACTTTGAGCAGACATGGATCAAGGGATTGGTTCAAATTGTGAAAGGAGTATATTAAGGCTGTATATTGTGACATTGAATATTTAACTTATACGCATTATACATCATATGAAATGCCAGGCTGAATGAAGCACAAATTGTAATCAAGATTTCTGGGAGAAATATCAGTAACCTCAGATATGCAGATGCCACCACCCTTATGGCAGAAAGTGAAGAGGAACTGAAGAGCCTATTTTTGAATGTGAAAGAGAAGAAGTGAAAATGCTGACTTAAAACTCAGCACTCAAAATCTAAGATCATTGCATCTGGTCCCATCACTTCATGGCAAATAGATGGGGAAACAATGGAAACAGTTACAGACTTTATTTTCTTGGGTTCCAAAATCATTGAAGACAGTGACTGCAGCCATGAAATTAAAAGATGATTGCTCCTTGGAAGAAAAGCTATGACAAACCTATACAACATATTAAAAAGCAGAGGCATTATATTGCTGACAAAGGTCTGTCTAGTCAGTTATGGTTTTTTCCAGCAGTCATGTTTGGATGCGAGAGTTGGACCATAAAGAATGCTGAGCACGGAAGAAGAGATGCCTTCCAACTGTGGTGCTGGAGAAGACTCTTCAGAGTCCCTTGGACAGCAAAGAGATCAAAGTCAGTCAACCCTAAAGGAAATCAACCATGAATATTCATGGAAGGACTGATGCTGAAGCTGAAGCTCCAATACTATGTCCACCTGGTATGAAGAACCAACTCATTGGAAAAGACCCTGATGCTGGCAAGATTGAACTCAGGAGGAGAAGGGGGAGATAGAAGATAAGATGGTTGGATGGCATCACCGACTCAATGGATATGAGTATGAGCAAACTCCAGGAGAGAGTGAATGACATGGAAGCCTGGCTTGCTGCAGTCCATGGTGTCACAAAGAATTGAACTGACTGAACGACTGAACAACAATGTCTCCCATTAACTGTCTTTCTGCTAAAAGGTGCTCTGGTATAAGGATATAATTTTTGTTTTGTCTGATTTAACAATTTATTCCTAAGAAGTTGGAAAGCTTTTAAACTCCCTAAGAATGAGTCCCTGTTCTTGAGTTTGAGGCTCACAAAGGTAATGGAGTTACTATCTGCAAATATTAGTCTTCTGGCTTTCCTCCAAAGCACATTCCATAGACCCTCTGCATATTAATTTACCTCCATGAAATGAAAAGGCAATGAAATATGGTCAGGATGAGTATGAGAAGGGATCCTGGGTGGAGGATTTGTTTTCATTCCTCACCAGCTGTGAGAACTTCTAGTCTCTACCTCTATGAACCCTGTGTAGTGGTTTAGTGGCTAATTTGTGTCCCACTCTTGCAACCCCATGAACTGTAGCCTGCCCGGCTCCCCTGTCCATGGGATTTCCCATACTGATGTGGGTTGCCATTTCCTTCTCCAGGGGATCTTCCTGACCCAGGAATTGAACCCAGGTCTTCTAAATTGCAGGTGGATTATTTACTGACTGAACTATGAAGGAAGCTGCCCTGTGCCCCCTAGCTTTCTCATCTATATGTTGTTAAGGATAATAACATCTATTCTGCTGACCTCGCAGAACTGTGAGGATCAGGATTAGAATGTATTTTGAAAAGCAAAAGGCACTATATACACATAATGTGCTGCTATTGAACAGGACATTTAAATTCTGTATCTAAACCTTACGTCTTTATACTCAATGTCTCATTAAGTTCTGACATTCCATCTTTACGAAAGGAGAAATGCCAATGGAGATTTCCCTTGAGTTCCAGGGAAGTATTGTCTATGGATTGTAATTAGCTAGACCAGGTTAATTCCCACTGAGACCCCTTCTCTGTTTTTATTCTACTGAATGTCTGATAAAGATGGCAGGGAGCTTGAGCCTTCGTTTTCTGTCTTCACATTTGGTGCTGATATTATTAGGATGATTGCAACCATCTGATCAGTAGTGGTTTAAAAAAACTAAGACTGTTTAGCTTGGAAAAGGGAAGACCAGGATGATATGTTGAGATAGAAATTATGTTTTGGTGTTATGTTATTCAAGGTTCTCCGGATAAATAGAACCAATAGTGTATATAGAGACACAGGTGTGTGTGTGTGTGTGTGTGTGTGTGTGTGTGTGTGTGTGTGTGTGTGTGTGTGTGTGTGACAGAGAGAGATTTATTGGAGGAATTGGTTCACAAGGTTATGGAGGCTGAGAGGTCCCACAATCTGCTGTCTGCAAACTGGAAATTCAGGAAAGTGGTATAGTTCAGTTGAGTAAGGCTTGAGAACAGGGTAGTGAGGTTGGGAAGGGGGCACAGAGATGGGTCCTCGTCTAAGCCCCAGAGACCAGCAGACTGAGAACTGGGGACTCTGACATCAGAGGGCAGGTGAGGATGTTCCAGCTCAAGGAGAGAGAGATAATTATCCATTCTTAAGCCTTTTTGTTCCCTCAAGAGATTAGATGATGCTTGTACACATGGGTAAAAGGGGACTTTATTCAGCCTACGAATCCAAATGCTAACATCTAATCTTTTCCAGAAGGATTCTCAGAGACACTCCCAGAAATAATATTTTACTAGCTCTTTGTTCATCCCTTAATCCAGTCAGTTTGACACATAAAATTAACCATTGCCGATGTTATCAAATGTTTGAATTCCTGTCACATGAAAAGAGATTGGATTTATCTTCCATCCCCTCCAACTCATTAGATTCTGCATTTAAGTGGCTAGCTTGTAAAAATCCTTTTTTTCAGGACTTAATTGACATTGACTGAAAGGTACCTCTTTAATGTGTAATTGATGATGTGGAGGTATTTGCTTCTGTATTTGTCCAAAACCTCTTTGAAAATAATATGACTAAGATGCAGTTTCTCTGCCTTTAAATTCCAAGATAATATAAAGTCATGGAAAATTTTCAAAAATGCATGGTTAAAGGTAGATCAAGAAAGTTCAAGGAGACTTTTTTGGGGGCGGGTAAAGCATAAAGCTTATGATATTCTACTCCATAGTGTCCAGAAATCTGGTCCCATGCTGCCAGCTTCACAGATGTTACTTTTGAGGAAGATAGATGCCACTGGCAGTTGGTTCAAAAAAATGTAATTTGGAACTTTAATTGGCATTCCGAATCTGCTACACAATTTAATCACATGAAAAAGGGGTATTTTTTTGAATTTCCTCTCTACAGAGTGTTAAATTTATGCTTAATATTTAAAAGGTCCTTTTTTCCCTTTTGTTTGGAGTAAATTATAAAACATTCTTTGTACTATCTTTTGTGTGCAAATGTGGTAATCTTAATTAGCAATAATTTTTTAGGGTACTGTGTTAATAGGAAATGCTCAGAGCCTCTATTTTTCTTTAACAATCTCTTTTGTATTGATATGGAGTTTGTTATTCTGTTGAGGAGGATTTTAATCCCAACATAATAAATCTAAAAATGTTTTCTAAGGAAAATATTAACATATTTCGTGTCTATTTAAAATGGCTTTTACAGAAACTCTCAAACACACATACTACAAACATACATGGAGGAACTATCCAAGTGTGGTATTTATCTTCATGTACATGGTCATCATATGTTAGTTATTCTAAATCATAACCTGAGCCATTTGTGAAGGTTCAATTAACATGACTGATTGGAATGATAAGTCAATGCTATGCTTGGTTACTCTCACAGACATAACTTGTCTGTCTTAAAAATGGCATTTTCTTTTTTCGTGAGGAATCAATACTTTAGGTTAATTTTCTTTAAACAACCTATGATGCAGTCATAATTTGTGTGAATGAAACATGGCTTAGAGAGCCATATTGCATAAAATTCCTGTGAAAAGTAGATTTGATAAGGGATACTCCAAGCTAGGTGTTAATAGGCCAAATAAAACCCATTCATACAATGAAGGCCCAAGTTTCTGCCTCTTCTCTTTTCCACATCAGAAATTTATTTTAAAGCTATATACACCCAAAGCACAGCATTTAGCTCACATGCTTCCCCCACCTTTTTTTCTGTTAAAGAAATACACATTAAATAGCTTGTTTCTTTTTTAAATTAATTTATTTATTTTGCTGTGCTGCTGCTAAGTCACTTCAGTCGTATCTGACTCTGTGAGATCCCATAGACGGCAGCCCAGCAGATTTCTCTGTCCCCGGGATTCTCCAGGCAAGAACACTAAGTGGGTTGCCATTTCCTTCTCCAATGCATGAAAGTGAAAAGTGAAAATGAAGTCACTCAGTCGTGTCCAACTCTTAGCGACCCCATGGACTGCAGCCCACCAGGCTCCTCTGTCCATGGGATTTTCCAGGCAAGAGTACTGGAGTGGAGTGTCATTGCCTTCTCTGAATTTATTTGTTTTAATTGGAGGCTAATTATTTTACAGTATTGTAGTGGTTTTTGCTATATATTGACATGAATCAGCCATGGGCGCACAAGTGTTCCCCACCCCATCCCTCTGGGTCATCCCAGTTGCATCAGTCCTGAGCACCCTGTCTCATGCATCAAACCTGGACTGGCGATCCACTTCACATATGATAATAAACACGTTTCACTGCTACCCTCTCAAGTCATCCCACCCTCACCTTCCCCCACAGAGTCTAAAAGACTGTTCTTTACACCTGTGTCTCTTTTGCTGTCTCACGTATAGGGTCATCATTACCATCTTTCTAAATTCCATATATATGCATTAGTATACTGTATTGGTGTTTTTCTTTCTGACTTACTTCACTCTGTATAATAGGCTCCAGTTTCATCCACCTCATTAGAATTTATTCAAATGCATTCTTTTTAATGGCTGAGTAATATTTCATTGTGTATATGTACCACAACTTTCTTATCCATTCATCTGTTGATGGGCGATTTCTTTAACAAGTGGTGCTGGAAAAACTGGTCAACCACATGTAAAAGAATGAAACTAGAACACTTTCTAACACCATGCACAAAAATAAACTCGAAATAGATTAAAGAGCTAAACATAAGACCAGAAACTATAAAACTCCTAGAGGAAAACATGGGCAAAACATTCTCTGACATAAATCACAGCAGGATTCTCTATGACCCACCTCCAGGAGTAAAGGAAATAAAAGCAAAAATAAATAAATGGGACCTTATTAAACTTAAAAACTTTAGCACAATAAAGGAAACCATAAGCAAGGTGAAAAGACAGCCTTAAGAATGGGAGAAAATACTAACAAATGAAGAATTCATCTCAAAGATATACAAGCAGCTCCTGCAGCTCAACTCCAGAAAAATAAACAACCCAATCAAAAAAATGGGCCAAAGAACTAGACAGATATTTCTCCAGAGAAGGCATACAGATGGCTAACAAACACATGAAAAGATGCTCAACATCACTCATTATCAGAAAAGTGCAAATCAAAACCACAATGAGGTACTACTCACGCCAGTCAGAATGGCTGCTATCAAAAAGTCTACAAACAGTAAATGCTGGAGAGGGTGCAGAGAAAAAGGAACCCTCTTACATTGTTGGTGGGAAGGCAAACTAGTACAGCCACTATGGAGAAGAGTGTGGAGATTCCTTAAATAGCTTGTTTCTTGTTCAAAAAATAGTAACAACTCATGGGGCCCCTGCTGCTGACCTGAAATCATACAATTAGAGCTTCTTAACCATAATATTGTGGAGAAGGCAATGGCAACCCACTCCAGTACACTTGCCTGAAAAATCCCAGGTATAGAGGAGCCTGGTGGGCTACAGTTCATGGGGATCGCTAAGAGTTGGACACGACTGAGTGACTTCACTTTCACTTTTCACTTTCATAAATTGGAAAAGGAAATGGCAACCCACTCCAGTGTTCTTGCCTGGAGAATCCCAGGGACAGAGGAGCCTGTTGGGCTGCCGTCTATGGGGTCTCACAGAGTCGGACACGACTGAAGTGACTTAGCAGCAGCAGCAGCAGCAACCATAATATTGAGCTCTTTTTAACATTACTATTATCATATGAATTTAAGTTATTGCATAGATTCTAAAGCTTACTTTTCACAGAGAACTGTGATTAAAAAAATCACACCTAAAGTTGTTTTGAACTCATTTATTTATTTTGCACTTTCTTAAATCCTGCTCCATTGCCAATATTAACTTGGTCATGGGTAAACAGTACTCTGATTTCTAATAGAAGACATTAGTTTTTTCTCTATAGAAGCTTTGCATAATAGAATTGCAAGTTTATTGTTTCTGAATTCTTTTGCTAAAAAATAGGTTTATGATATTTACCATTGTTTTGTGCATAGTTTTACATTATTTATTCTAATTTTTGTATATTATTTCACTTTTTTGTGAATAGGCCATGATTTATCCATTCTGTTGATAGATACCTGGTAGTTTTTTTTGTTTTTTGTTTTTTGTTTTTTTGTTTTTTTTTACTCCCTTTGACTATTGCAGATAGAGCTACTATGAACATTTGATATTCATTTCTATTATGACTGAGTGGAATGGGGTTGCTGGATAATAGTGTATTCATATTCAGTTTTAAAGATACTGTCACAAAGTCTTATAAAACAGCTTCACCAGTTTCCACTTGTACCAGCAGTTTATGAGTCTGAGTTTCTCAACAGCTTCACAGTGAGTATTTTCGATATTTTTCAGTTTTTGCCAATCTATTAGGCGTGTAATAGTATCTCATTTTAGTTTCAACTTGTATCTTCTTGTTTCACATTGTATTTTACAATGACTAATGTAATTTGAGCACTTTTTCTGTGCAGTAAGCATACAGTAGGGTCATTTGGATATTTTCTTGTAGTGAGTATCTATAAAAACCCTTTGCCACTTTCTTAATTGGATATTCTCAACATTTCTTAATAATTTGTAAACATTAAGATATTTCAGATATGAATATTTTGTCAGATGTATGTATTATTATGAATCTTTTTCCTTTTATGAATTGACTTTTCACTCTCAATAGTACCTGTAAAAACATAAGTTCTTAATTTTAATATAATTTTTCATTTTTAATTGCATAGTTACTGTTTGTTGGGTCCTGTTCCAGAAATATTTCCCTATTTTACTACAAAGTTATGTCTGTAACTTAAAGATTCATGGTGTTACCCTTTATATTTAGTTCTGCAGCCCTCTAGAGTCAACTTTTATATAAGGGTGGGAAGTGGATTAACTTTTTTTCCAGTGAATTACTGTTGACCCAACACCATGCATTAAGATTAACCTTCCTCCAGTGTACTGCAGTATATCTTATTCACAAATCAGATATATAATTAACATCATGTGTTAAATACAAGGGCTTCCCTCAAAGCTCAGTCAGTGACAAATCTGCCTGCAATGCAGGAGACCAGGCTTCGATTCCTGGGTTGGGAGGATCCCTTGGAGAAGGAAATGGCAACCCACTCCAGTATTCTTGCCTGGAAAACTCAATGGACAGAGGAGTCTGGTAGGCTACAGTCCATGGGGTCACAAAAGTCAGACACAACTTAGTGACTAAACCACCATTAAATACATATGTGTTGATACACATATCATATACATATGTATATGTTATATATGATTTTTAAAATTATAGATTGTATTTTCTTTCTCTGGTCAATTATCTATGCCACTAAGACACTATCTTAACCATCATATTTTATAAATTTTTTGTTCTCTGGTAGAGAAATCACCCAGGTTTTTTCTTCAAATTTCCCTTGACTGTTTTTTTTTTCTTGACTTCTGCTTTTCCATGAGGATTTTAGGATCAGATTTTAAAATTCTATAAAAAATTCTTTCAAGGTTGTACTTTTATGTATTGAACCCAGAGAGCAGTTAATTGTTTTAAGACTTCCAATCTATGAACATGATAAATTTTCATTATTTGTTTTCTTTAATTTTTCTCGTTTATAATTTTCAGTATAAAAATTTGGTTAACTTTGGCTGGTGTTTGAAGTAAAAGTATGGTGACTAGTCCAGGGCTGGTTTCATTGGTAAAATCTAAGTGTTCCAGGTAACGGTCAAGGTCTGGTCCTGAACATTATAGTTTTTGGGATAAAGGACATCTCATAACTCATTACTGGACACTTCATTGCACTCCAGAGAGAAGAAATCCAGCTCCACCCACCAGAACTCTGACACAAGCTTCCCTAACCAAGAAACCTTGACAAGCCACTGATAAAACCCCACCCACAGCGAGGAAACTCCATAATAAAGAGAACTACACAAATTCCCAGAATACAAAAAGGCCACCCCAAACGCAGCAATATAACCAAGATGAAGAGACAGAGGAATACCCAGCAGGTAAAGGAACAGGAGAAATGCCCACCAAACCAAACAAAAGAGGAAGAGATAGGGAATCTACCTGATAAAGAATTCCGAATAATGACAGTGAAAATGATCCAAAATCTTGAAATCAAAATGGAATCACAGATAAATAGCCTGGAAACAAGGATTGAGACAATGCAAGAAAGGTTTAACAAGGACCTAGAAGAAATAAAAAAGAGTCAATATATAATGAATAACACAATAAATGAGATCAGAAACACTCTGGAGGCAACAAATAGTAGAATAACAGAGGCAGAAGATAGAATTAGTGAAATAGAAGATAGAATGGTAGAAATAAATGAATCAGAGAGGAAACAAGAAAAACGAATTAAAAGAAATGAGGACAATCTCAGAGACCTCCAGGACAACATGAAACGCTCCAACATTCGAATTATAGGAGTCCCAGAAGAAGAAGACAAAAAGAAAACCCTTGAGAAAATACTTGAGGAGATAATAGTTGAAAACTTCCCTAAAATGGGGAAGGAAATAATCACCCAAGTCCAAGAAACCCAGAGAGTTCCAAATAGGACAAACCCAAGGTGAAACACTCCAAGACACATATTAATCAAATTAACAAAGATCAAACACAAAGAACAAATATTAAAAGCAGCAAGGGAAAAACAACAAATAACACACAAGGTGATTCCCATAAGGATAACTGCAGACCTTTCAATAGAAACGCTTCAGGCCAGGAGGGAATGGCAAGACATACTTAAAGTGATGAAAGAAGATAACCTACAGCCCAGATTACTGTACCCAGCAAGGATCTCATTCAAATATGGAGGAGAAATCAAAAGCATTACAGACAAGCAAAAGCTGAGAGAATTCAACACCACCAAACCAGCTCTCCAACAAATGCTAACGGATATTCTCTAGACAGGAAACACAAAAAGGGTGTATAAACCTGAACCCAAAACAATAAAGTAAATGGCAACGGGATCATACTTATCAATAATTACCTTAAACCTAAATGGGTTGAATGCCCTAACCAAAAGGCAAAGACTGGCTAAATGGATACAAAAACAAGACCCCTATATATGCTGCCTACAA
The DNA here is from genome assembly GCF_023091745.1 of Budorcas taxicolor. Taxonomy (NCBI): domain Eukaryota; kingdom Metazoa; phylum Chordata; class Mammalia; order Artiodactyla; family Bovidae; genus Budorcas; species Budorcas taxicolor. Next base: position 86,861,180 of record NC_068911.1, on the reverse strand, counting down.
GAGACCCACCTCAAAACAAGGGACACATACAGACTGAAAGTGAAGGGCTGGAAAAAGATATTCCACGCAAAAAGAGATAAAAAGAAATCCAGAGTAGCAATACTCATATCCAATAAAATAGACTTTAAAACAAAGGCTGTGAAAAGAGACAAAGAAGTCCACTATATAATGATCAAGGATCAATCCAAGAAGAAGAAATAACAATTATAAATATATATGTACTCAACATAGGAGCACTGCAATATGTAAGACAAATGCTAACAAGTATGAAAGGGGAACTTAATAATAACACAATAATATTGGGAGACTTTAATACACCACTCATACCTATGGACAGATCAACCAAACAGAAAATTAACAAAGAAATGCAAACTTTAAATGATACAATAGACCCGTTAGACCTAATTGATATCTATAGGACATTTCACCCCAAAACAATAAATTTCACCTTTTTCTCAAGTGCGCACAGAACCTTCTCCAGGATAGATCACATCCTGGGCCATAAATCTAACCTTGATAAATTCAAAAAAATTGAAATCATTCCAAGCATCTTTACTGACCATAATGCATTAAGATTAGATGTCAATTACAGGAGAAAAACTATTAAAACATCCAACATATGGAGGCTAAACAACACGCTTCTGAATAACCAACAAATCACAGAAGAAATCAAAAAAGAAATCAAAATATGCATAGAAATGAATGAAAATGAAAACACAACAACCCAAAACCTGTGGGACACTATAAAAGCAGTGCTAAGAGGAAAGTTCATAACAATACAGGCATACCTCAAGAAACAAGAAAAAAGTCAAATATATAACCTAATTCTACACCTAAAGCAACTAGAAAAGGAAGAATTGGAGAACCCCAGAGTTAGTAGAAGGAAAGAAATCTTAAAAATTAGGGCAGAAATAAATGCAAAAGAAACAAAAGAGACCATAGCAAAAATCAACAAAGCCAAAAGCTGGTTCTTTGAAAGGGTAAATAAAATTGACAAACCATTAGCCAGACTCATCAAGAAACAAAGGGAGAAAAATCACATCAATAAAATTGGTAATGAAAATGGAGAGATCACAACAGACAGCACAGAAATACAAAGAATCATAAGAGACTACTATCTGCAATTATATGCCAATAAAATGGACAACGTGGAAGAAATGGACAAATTCTTAGAAAAGTACAACTTTCCAAAACTGAACCAGGAAGAAATAGAAAATCTTAACAGACCCATCACAAGCATGGAAATTGAAACTGTAATCAGAAATCTTCCAGCAAACAAAAGCCCAGGTCCAGACGGCTTCACAGCTGAATTCTACCAAAAATTTCGAGACGAGCTAACACCTATCCTACTCAAACTCTTCCAGAAAATTGCAGAGGAAGGTAAACTTCCAAACTCATTCTATGAGGCCACCATCATCCTAATACCAAAACCTGACAAAGATGCCACAAAAACAGAAAACTACAGGCCAATATCACTGATGAACATAGATGTAAAAATCCTTAACAAAATTCTAGCAATCAGAATCCAACAACACATTAAAAAGATCATACACCATGACCAAGTGGGCTTTATCCCAGGGATGCAAAGATTCTTCAATATCTGCAAATCAATCAATGTAATTCACCACATTAACAAATTGAAGAATAAAAGCCATATCGTTATCTCAATAGATGCAGAGAAGGCCTTTGATAAAATTCAACATCCATTTATGATAAAAACTCTCCAGAAAGCAGGAATAGAAGGAACATACCTCAACAAAATAAAAGCTATATATGACAAACCCACAGCAAACATTATCCTCAATGGTGAAAAATTGAAAGCATTTCCCCTAAAGTCAGGAACAAGACAAGGGTGCCCACTTTCACTGCTACTATTCAACATAGTTCTGGAAGTTTTGGCCACAGCAATCAGAGCAGAAAAAGAAATAAAAGGAATCCAAATTGGAAAAGAAGAAGTAAAACTCTCACTGTTTGCAGATGACATGATCCTCCACATAGAAAACCCTAAAGACTCCACCAGAAAATTCTAGAGCTAGTCAATGAATATAGTAAAGTTGCAGGATATAAAATCAACACACAGAAATCCCTTGCATTCCTATACACTAATAATGAGAAAGTATAAAAAGAAATTAAGGAAACAATTCCATTCACCATTGCAACGAAAAGAATAAAATACTTAGGAATATATCTACCTAAAGAAACTAAAGACCTATATATAGAAAACTATAAAACACTGATGAAAGAAATCAAAGAGGACACTAATAGATGGAGAAATATACCATGTTCATGGATTGGAAGAATCAATATAGTGAAAATGAGTACACTACCCAAAGCAATCTACAGATTCAATGCAATCCCTATCAAGCTAACAGCAGTATTTTTCACAGAGCTAAAACAAATAATTTCACAATTTGTATGGAAATACAAAAAACCTTGGATAGCCAAAGCAATCTTGAGAAAGAAGAATGGAACTGGAGGAATCAACTTGCCTGACTTCAGGCTCTACTACAAAGCCACAGTCATCAAGACAGTATGGTACTGGCACAAAGACAGAAATATAGAACAATGGAACAAAATAGAAAGCCCAGAGATAAATCCACACACCTATGGACACCTTATCTTTGACAAAGGAGGCAAGAATATACAATGGATTAAAGACAATCTCTTTAACAAGTGGTGCTGGGAAAACTGGTCAACCACTTGTAAAAGAATGAAACTAGATCACTTTCTAACAGCATACACAAAAATAAACTCAAAATGGATTGAAGATCTAAATGTAAGACCAGAAACTATACAACTCCTAGAGGAGAACATAGCAAAACACTCTCCGACATAAATCACAGCAGGATCCTCTATGATCCACCTCCCAGAATATTGGAAATAAAAACAAAAATAAATAAATGGGATCTAATTAAAATTAAAAGCTTCTGCACAACAAAGGAAACTATAAGCAAGGTGAAAAGACAACCTTCTGAATGGGACAAAATAATAGCAAATGAAGCAACTGACAAACAACTAATCTCAAAAATATACAAGCAACTTATGCAGCTCAATTCCAGAAAAATAAACGATCCAATCAAAAAATGGGCCAAAGAACTTAATAGACATTTCTCCAAAGAAGACATATGGATGGCTAACAAACACATGAAAAGATGTTCAACATCACTCATTATCAGAGAAATGCAAATCAAAACCACAGTGAGGTACCATTCACACCAGTCAGAATGGCTGCGGATCCAAAAGTCTACAAGCAATAAATGCAGAAGAAGGTGTGGAGAAAAGGGAACCCTCTTACACTGTTGGTAGGAATGCAAACTAGTACAGCCACTACAGAGAACAATGTGGAGATTCCTTAAAAAATTTCAAACAGAACTGCCTTTTGACCCAGCAATCCCACTGCTGGGCATACACACCGAGGAAACCAGAATTGAAAGAGACACATGTACCCCAATGTTCATCGCAGCACTGTTTATAATAGCCAGGACATGGAAGCAACCTAGATGTCCATCAGCAGATGAATGGATAAGAAAGCTGTGGTACATATACACAATGGAGTATTACTCAGCCATTAAAAAGAATACATTTGAATCAGTTCTAATGAGGTGGATGAAACTGGAGCTGATTATACAGAGTGAAGTAAGCCAGAAAGAAAAACACCAATACAGTATACTAACACATATGTATGGAATTTAGAAAGATGGTAATGATAACCCTCTATGTGAGACAGCAAAAGAGACACAGATGTATAGAATGGACTTTTGGACTCTGTGGGAGAGGGAGAGAGTGGGATGATTTGGGAGAATGGCATTGAAACAAGTATACTATCATGTAAGAAACGAATCGCCAGTCTATGTTCCATACAGGATACAGGATGCTTGGGCCTGGTGCACGGGGTTGATCCAGAGAGATGATATGGGGTGGGAGGTGGGAGGGGGGTTCAGGATTGGGAACTCATGTACACCCGTGGCTGATTCATGTCAATGTATGGCAAAACCAATACAATATTGTAAAGCAAAATAAAGTAAAAATAAAAATTAAAAAAATAATAAAAACATTGAAAGATAAAAAAAAAAAGTTGGTTTTAACTTTGAACCATGTTTCCAATGTACATAAGATCTCTCAAGTAATTAGCCCCGGTGAATTGAATTTTGAGTTAAAACAACAACAAAAATAAACTGACCTAGGTACAGGAATTGGGCTTTCGTTTTAGATTTGCTCCCAAATCACAAGGAAGTCATAAATACTCCTCTTCAACTCTAAAACTAGGTCAAATATGAGATCTTGTCCAGCTATATGATTTTAAACATATAAATTCAGAATATTTATATGAAGCTGGGAAGGTATATGGATGCTGTTTTATTAAGTATGAAAATAATGGAAATGTTTCTTATTTAATAAGAAATTCATTCCAGGTCATCCAGATTGCCCTATTCATGTCTAAACATGGTAGAATCAGATGGGGACTGAGTTTAATATCAGAATAATATGTGATTTCAGTGGTATCATTCCCAGACCCACACATGACTGACAGTGATGCATGGCATTGCTGAAATGTGTTGTATAAATATAGAGTGACATAAATATGGATTCAAACTTTACTGTGGAAGAAGCTAAGTCTATTTTTATTGGTTAAATCTATTTTTTAAATGATTTTTAATTGTTACTGTGAAACTAAGATTTCAAGCTAAGGACTGAGATTAGGAAATGATATACACTTGTCAGTTTCAAATTTGGCATCATTTTGTCTGCAGTGTGGAGCTATTCTAAACCACTGTGAGAAAGCTACCCTCTAAATAAAACTGGAGATTTGATTTCTTGATTGGTGGAGAGACTAAATGCACATAACCATTTGGCATTGTTTGGTTTTGTTTTAAGCAATATGCTTTACTGAGATATTTATCTGCCACCACTGACATTTCCAGTGCTAATAAATAGTGATAGAGTCATGAACTGCTCTTTGAAATGAATAGAATACCTTTTTTTTTCTCATTTCAGAAACAAGAAATATATCAAGTCCTTGAATTATCTTTTACTCTATAGATGCAACACAATGAGTTGCCTCACAACATCTCAGGAAACATCTCAGGAAAATTTATCTTTTAAAAAAAATTATTTTTTAATGGAAGGATAATTGCTTTACAGAGTTTTGTTGTTTTCTGTCCAATCTCAATGTGAATCAGCCATAGGGAATATATATATATATATATATATATATATATATATATATTCCCTCCCTTTTGAACCTCCCTCCCATCTCCCTCCCCATCACACTGCTCTAGGTTGATACAGAGCCCCTGTTTGAGTTTCCTGAGACACACAGCAAATTCCCGTTGCCTATCTATTTTACATATGATACTAAAGTTTCCATGTTACTCTTTCCATACATCTCACCCTCTCCTCACTCTCCCCATATCCATAAGTCTATCTTCTATGTCTGTTTCTCTACTGCTGCCCTACACATAAATTCTTCAGTATCATTTTCCTACATTTTGTATATATGCATTAGTATTGATATTTATCTTTCTCTTTCTGACTTCACTCTGTATAATAGACTCTAGGTTTATCCACCTCACTAGAACTGACTCAAAGGTGTTCCTTTTTATGGCTGAGTAATATTCCATTGTGTGTATGTACCACAATTTCTTTATTCATTTATCTGTTTATGGACATATAGGTTGCTTCCATGTTCTACCTATTGTAAATAGTGCTGCAATGAACAATGGGATACATGTGTTTTTTCAATTTTGGTTTCCTCGGGGTATATGCCTAGGAGTGGGATTTCTGGGCCATATGGTGGTTTTATTCCTAGATTTTTAAGGAATCTCTATATCATCTTCCATAGTGGCTGTATCAATTAACATTCCCACCAACAGTGTAAGAGCATTCCCTTTTCTCCACACCCCCTCCAGCATTTATTGTTTGGAGACTTTTTGATGATGGCCATTCTGACTGGTGTGAGGTGATATCTCAATGTAGCTGAAAATTTATCTTTGTAAAGGTTTTCCTGGACCAAAAATTTCACTGGATGGTGTAGGAATTTAGATAAATTTATATATTCTAAATTGTTAAGTGGGATTCAAGGATACATCCCTAAGTTTTTGAGACAACATTATAAACAGAGCCAAGAACATCCTCTTGTTACATCATCTTCTGATTTCACGTTTGGTAGTTTTGAATCCTTTGCCAGGCTCATGTGAGCATAGGAATGTGTGCATTAATTCTACTGAAAGAAAATGAATAGAACATTGCACATTATAACTGAGTTTGGGAATGTTGTCACAGTTGGTTATCATAAAGGTTAATGAGGCAGAAGGTGTGGGTTTAATTTTTGAATAGACCAGTTTTTGTGTTGTATTATAACCATGAAATACACCCTAGCACATTTCAGACTTGAAAATAAGTACAGTGGCTGAATCAAGGTCCATGTAAGAGGGTACAAATTTAGGTTTTTGACCTAATCTAGCCAATAAAATATAAAAGAAAAACTATCAGCTGGAAATTCTGGGATATTTTTCTCCTTAATCAAACTATATAGACAGAAAAGTTCTTTCTCAGTTGTGGCCATTTTCCTACCCATTTTATTTTGAGGTGTTGTGTTACTTGGAGTTGTAATAGCCATGTTGTAACCATGAGGCAACAAGCCTAAGGGTAAAAAGTCAGCATTTAGAAATGGCAAAGTGGAAGAATGGAAAGATGATGGGATGTTGAATCACTGAGGAGATGAACCAATGTTAGCTGCTACTTACTTTCATATCTCTTTTAATGCAAGGGAAATTGAATCCTTGTTTAAGTTTTGAGTTACTATGGGTGAAAGCATTCCTACCAAACAAAATATAACCATTATTGCTTTGTTGTTGTGTTAGTCACTTAGTCATGTCCAACTCTTTGTGACCCCATGGACTGTAGCCCACCAGGCTCCTCTGTCCATGGAATTCTACAGGCAAGAAAGAATACTGGAATGGATTGCCATTTCCTTCTCCAGGGGATCTTCCTGACCCAGGGATCGAACCTAGGTCTCCTGCACTGCAGGCAGACTCTTTATCATCTGAGCTATAGGGAAGTCCTATAACCGTTATTGGGTTGCAGATAATCTATTCTCTTCATCCATCTTGTGTTCATTGATATAGAACAGACTATGCAAGTAATTGCAGAGAAGGTAATGGCACCCCACTCCAGTACTCTTGCTTGGAAAATCCAATGGACGGAAGAGCCTGGTAGGCTGCAGTCCATGGGGTCGCGAAGAGTCGGTCGCGACTGAGCGACTTCCCTTTCACTTTTCACATTCATGCATTGGAGAAGGAAATCCAGTGTTCTTGACTGGAGAATCCCAGGGACGGGGGAGCCTGGTGGGCTGTTGTCTATGGGGTCGCACAAAGTCGGACATGACTGAAGTGACTCAGCAGCAGCAGCATGCAAGAAATTGAGCTAGTGAAGTTAACCTGCCTTTCATGTTGCTCTATAAACTTCAAGAAGGCAGGACCTGTGTTTGTTTATTCATATTCAGGCCCTGATAAAGTTTCTTACAGATAAAAACATTTCAATAACTATTTTTATAATGATTTTCTTTAAGACACAGTGATCTGTTAGTTGCAGCTCCTCTTTTTCCTAATTATCCCCTTTCATATTCAGTACTCATATGCATACATATTTGTACCTACATGCTGCCATGTTTCTTTCCTGTATAAAAGGGCTTATTTCAGCAACCTTGGAATTCAGCTCTTTTAAGTGAAGACTTTTAGAATGAGTATTATTAAATCTCAAAAGTAGTTTCCTCTCTGTGTAAGGCATTTACAGCTGCTACTGAGCAAATGGTTATTGGCAATATCATGGGGGTCTAAAGCAGAAGCCACTGCAGGCATGTAGTGGTAAAGTGTTCATTTCATAGCAGGGAAACTGGTGGAATAAAGCTTAATGTACGTTGAATCATTGTGAGTAACACAAGAGTATGAACTCAGGGCCTTCAGTGAATTTTCCAGCAGACTGTCCACTTAAAACATATAAATCCCTTCCCTTCTGCAACAGTGTTCTCTTAGATTTGCTGAATTCATCTTCGGGCCATTTCTTTTCATTTCTTCAACGTCTATACTTTCTTCCTTTTCAGGAAGGTCATAGATAGTTTGATTGTCTCAGACACTCTGGCATACCACAGGATCCTGTTGGATGTCTATTTGATTGCTTAGAAGGATGCTGTTTCAGTCGCAAAGGCTTGTGACTGCCTTAAGCTATGTAAGCCAGAAACCATGTTTCAAGTACCTCAGTTAAGTTTACTGGCCTCTGCTTGCCTCCATGTGCACCCAAAAAATGTGCTTGTTTTTTTGTTCTGTATGTAGAGGCTTTTTCCATAGCCCTATAAAACATTTACCAGAAAGAGGTTTTAAATTTTCAGTTTCCTAATGTGTTGTAATTAACATACATTCACATAAACAATTGTTGTCCCTTTTCTCTCATGTGTGAGTTCCTTGTGATACCCTTCACTAGAAAAATTATAGCTGCTACTGAGAGAACAAAAAGACAATCATGAATTGTTTGACTTACTGATTTATCAAAACACAACTTTGCAAGTCTTGTCTCCTGAATTTACTGTAGAAAAATAAGATTGAAGTGCAATCTAAAGGGACATAAGCAAGGGCTCAGGGATAGGTTTGTACACAAGAGCAGCTTGCTTAAACTGCAGGCTATTAGTAGGTGTGCATAGCCAATTTCAGGCACGTCTGTTAACATCCTAGAGACTGACAAGTTGCTTTTTCTATTTCATTTTCTAATGTAAACATTTTTATTTTATATTGGGGTATAGAAATTAAAATATTGTGAGTTTCAGGTGAACACAGATGGCACTCAGCCATGCATGTACGCATATCCATTCTCTCCCAAACTCCCCTACCATTCAGGCTGCTAAATAATATCGAGCAGAGTTCCATGTGCTATGCAATAAGTCCTTGTTGGCTATCTGTTTTAAATACACCAGTGTGTACATGTCCATCCCAAACTCCCTAACTGTCCCTTTCCCCCATATTAACCTCCAGTAACCATAAGTACTTCTCTAAGTCTGTGAGTCTCTTTCCATTTTGAATCATTTATATCGTTTCTTTTTAGACTCCATATATAAGGGATGGCATACGAATTTCTCTTTCTCTGTCTGACTTACTTCAGTCAGTATGACAATCTCTGGGCGGTTCCATGTTGCTGCAAATGGCATTATTTTATTATTTTTTAATGGCTGAGTAATACTTCATTGTATATATGTCCGTTCAGTTCAGTTCAGTAGGTCAGTCATGTCTGACTCTTTATGACCCCATGAATCGCAGCACACAAGACCCTGTCCATCACCAACTCCCAGAGTTCACCCAAACTAACGTGCATCGAGTCGGTGATGCCATCCAACCATCTCATCCTCTGTTATCCCCTTCTCCTCCTGCCCCCAATCCCTCCCAGCATCAGGGTCGTTTCCAATAAGTCAACTCTTCACATGAGGAGGCTAAATTATTGGAGTTTCAGCATCAGCATCAGTCCTTCCAATGAACACCCAGAACTGGTCTCTTTTAGGATGGATTGGTTGGATCTCTTTGCAGTCCAGGGGACTTGCAAGAGTCTTCTCCAACACCACAGTTCAAAACTATCAATTCTTTGGCACTCAGCTTTCTTCACAGTCCAACTCTTGCACTGTACATGACCCCTGGAAAAACCATAGCCTTGACTAGATGGACCTTTGTTGGAAAAGTAATATCTCTGCTTTTCAATATACTATCTAGGTTGGTCATAACTTTCCTTCCAAGGAGTAAGCGTGTTTTAATTTCATGGCTGCGATCACCATCTGCAGTGATTTTGGAGCCCCAAAAAATAAAGTCTGACACTGTTTCCATTGTTTCACCATCTATTTGCCATGAAGTGATGGGACCAGATGCCATGATCTTTGTTTTCTGAATGTTGAGCTTTAAGCCAACTTTTTCACTCTCCTCTTTCACTTTCATCAAGAGGCTTTAGTTCCTTTTCACTTTCAGCCATAAGGGTGGTGTCATCTGCATATGTGAGGTTATTGATATTTCTCCCAGCAATCTTGATTCCAGCCTGTGCTCCCTTCAGTCCAGCGTTTCTCATGATGTACTCTGCAAAGAAGTTTAAAAAGCAGGGTGACAATATACAGCCTTGACGTACTCCTTTTCCTATTTGGAACCAGTCTGTTGTCCCATGTCCAGTTCTAACTGTTGATTTCTGACCTGCTACTGGTTTCTTAAGAGGCTGGTCAGGTGGTCTGGTATTCCCATCTCTTTCAGAATTGTCCACAGTTTATTGTGATCCACACAGTCAAAGGCTTTGGCATAGTCAAGAAAGCAGAAATAGATGTTTTATGGAGCTCTCTTGCTTTTTCCATGATCCAGCAGATGTTGGCAATTGGATCTCTGGTTCCTCTTCCTTTTCTAAAACCAGCTTGAACATCTGGAATTTCACAGTTTACATATTGCTGAAGCCTGGCTTGGAGAATTTTGAGCATTACTTTACTAGCGTGTGAGATTAGTGCAATTGTGTGATAGTTTGAGCATTCTTTGGCATTGCCTTTCTTTGAGATTGGAATGAACACTGACTTTTTCCAGTCCTGTGGCCAATGCTGAGTTTTCCAAACTTGCTGGCATATTGAGTGCAGCATTTTCACAGCATCATCTTTTAGGATTTGAAGTAGCTCAACTGGAATTCCATCACCTCCACTAGTTTTGTTCATAGTCATGCTTTTTAAGGCCCACTTGACTTCACATTCCAGGATGTCTGGCTCTAGGTGAGTGATCACACCATCATGATTATCTGGGTCATGAAGATCTTTTTTGTACAGTTCTTCTGTGTATTCTTGCCACCTCTTCTTAATATCTTCTGCTTCTGTTAGGTCCATACCATTTCTGTCCTTTATTGAGCCCATCATTGCATGAAATGTTCCCTTGGTATCTCTAATTTTCTTGAAGAGATCTCTAGTCTTTCCCATTCTGTTGTTTCCCTCTATTTCTTTGCATTGATTGCTGAGGAAGGCTTTCTTATCTCTTCTTGCTGTTCTTTGAACTCTGCATTCAGATGCTTATATCCTTCATTTTCTCCTTTGCTCTTCACTTTTCTTTTCACAGCTATTTGTAAGGCCTCCTCAGATGGCCATTTTGCTTTTTTGCATTTCTTTTCCCTGGGGATGGTCTTAATCCCTGTCTCCTGTACCTTGTCACAAACTTCCATCCATAGTTCATCAAGCACTTTATCTATCAGATCTAGGCCCTTAAGTCTATTTCTCACTTCCACTGTATAATCATAAGGAATTTGATTTAAGTCATACCTGAATGGTCCTGTGGTTTTCCCTACTTTCTTCAATTTAAGTCTGAATTTGGCAATGAGGACTTCACGATCTGAGCCACAGTCAGCTCCCGGTCTTGTTTTTGCTGACTGTATAGAGCTTCTCCATCTTTGGCTGCAAAGAATATAATCAATCTGATTTCAGTGTTGACCATCTGGTGATGTCCATGTGTAGAGTCTTCTCTTGTGTTGTCAGAAGATGGTGTTTGTTATGACCTGTGTGTTCTTTTGGCAAAACTCTATTAGCCTTTGCCCTGCTTCATTCCATATTCCAAGGCCAAATTTGTCTGTTACTCCTGGTGTTTCTTGACTTCCTTCTTTTACATTCCAGTTGCCTATAATGAACATGACATTTTTGTGGGGTGTTGGTTCTAAAAGGTCTGTAGATCTTCATAGAACCATTAAACTTCAGCTTCTTCAGCATTACTGTTTGGGACATAGGCTTGGATTGCCATGATAGTGAATGGTTTACCTTGGAAACGAACAGAGATCATTCTCTCGTTTTTGAGACTGCATCCAAGTACTGCATTTTGGACTCTTTTGTTGACCATGATGGTTACTCCATTTCTTCTGAGGGATTCCTGCCCACAGTAGTAGATATAATGGTCATCTGAGTTACATTCATCCATTCCAGTCCATTTTAGTTCGCTGATTCCTAAAATGTCTACGTTCACTCCTGCCATATCCTGTTTGACCACTGCCAATATGCCTTGATTCATGGGCTTAACATCCCAGGTTCCTATGCAATATTGCTCTTTATCGCTTTGGACCTTGCTTCTTTCACCAGTCACTACTACAACTGAGTATTGTTTTTTCTTTGGCCACTTCCCTTCATTCTTTCTGGAGTTATTTCTCCACTGATCTCCTGTAACATATTAGGCCCCTACCGACCTGGGAAGTTCATCTTTCAGAGTCCTATCTTTCTGCCTTTTCATACTGTTCATGGGGTTCTCAAGGCAAGAATACTGAAGTGGTTTGCCATTCCCTTCTCCAGTGGACCACATTCTGTCTGACCTCTCCACCATGACCCGTCCTTCTTGGTGACCCACATGGCATGGCTTAGTTTCATTGAGAAGGCTGTGGTCCATGTGATCAGATTGGCTAGTTTTCTGTGATTATGGTTTTAGTGCATCTGCCCTTTGATGCCCTCTTGCAACACCTACCATCTCCTTTGTGTTTCTCTTACTTTGCACGTGGGTTATCTCTTCACGGCTGTTCCAGCAAAGCTCAGCCACTGCTCCTTACCTTGGACAAGGTCACCCCTCCTGACCTTGAACATGGAGTAGCTCCTCTCAGTCCTCCTGCGCCCACGCGGCCATCACTCCTTGGACGTGGGATTGCTCCTCTCTTATATATATGTACCAAATCTTCTTTATTCAAACCTCTGTCCAGTGCTGTAATGAACATTGAGGTACATCTATCCTTTCAGACCATGTTTTTCTCTAGATATATGCTCAGGAGTGGAATTGCAGGTTTGTATTGCAGGTTGTATGGTGGCTCTATTTAGTTTGTTAGGGAACCTCCATACTGCTTTCCAGAGGACTTTATCAATTTGCATTCCCACCAATAGTGTAGCAGGGTTCCCTTTTCTCCACACCCTTTCCAGCGTTTATTGTTGTGGATTTTTTGATGAGAGCCTTTCTGGCTGGTGTGAGGTGATATCTCATTGTAGTTTTAATTTGCATTTCTCTTAATTAGCCATGTTGAGCCTCTTTTCGTGTGTCTGTTGTTCATTTGCATGTCTTTTTTAGAGAAATGTCTATTTAGGTCTTCTGCCTATTTGTTGATTGGGTTGTTTGTTGGTTACAGAAGGGATGGAGCCTAACCAGTGACTAGGGCTACTTCTTTTTTAGCAGCAACCATGGGGCTTACATCTATATAACATTCATTTCTCTCTAGGCTATAGCTCTAGATACAGTTGTATTCTATGCTGCTTTTGAGGTCAGAAACCTAACTCAGATGAAACTAATATATTTTGGCCTAAATCAGAGTTAAATATTTCTGGGGCATTTTGTTTCTTTGTTAAAATTTTCCATATACATTTTGTTTTGAATTGAATTTTGGATGGTAGCTTTTGAATTTTGGATGGTAGTTTAGTACAGGCCCACAATCAAGACCTATATTTTGCTTTTCATGTGCACCTCCCTGAGTATTCAGGGAATATAACCTTGAACCAAGAATCTCCATCAGTCTCTGAAGCTCCTTGGCTATCCAGCAGTGACAGAACCACTTTTTGATATTACTTGAAGGATGAAAGATGAGTGTCATAGATGCAAGTTTCTTTACAGTGTGTTCTGTATCATATTTGGAAATGCATTTCTGAATTTTTATTTTCAGAGAATTTAATTAGTATCCATTGGCATGTCCTACCTGCTTTTATTTCTGAAAGCAATTCTTGCTTAATGGAATTTTTTTAATAAAAGAACTTTGAATTTGGTCTCAAGGGCTTATTATTATTATTATTTTAAATGGTTTTATGTTGTTCTACCAAGAGAATAGACTTTCCCCCCAAGCTCCCATATATCAAAAGCATTAAGTTGTCAAGTTGCCAGATACATAGAATTTTCTGAGTGACACACAAAATAAGCTGCCTTTTTAAGAAATCTCAATTTAAAAATAGGTAAAATGTATGTTTCTGGAAAGAAAATCTAAATATATATTTTTTCATATTGCGATGATGCCTGTAGGCCATTTCAATGATGACAAGCATTGAATTTGCCTTTAGTAATAACTTTGATCCAATCCAGGTTCAAGTGCTCTGTTTTGTTGTCATGTCTCTTTAGTCTCCTTCAGTCTAGAAGAATCTCTCAGGGCCCCATTTGGAACAAGTTTAGATCACAGGGTAATAATTTTGCAGAATGTCCCTCAACCTGAATTGTCTGATATGTCTGTATGATTAGATCCAGACCATGCATTTTTGAAACAGATAAAACAGAAGTGATGCTCTGATCACTGTGCTGCTTTTTTAGCAGGTAATGCATGCTTTTGATTTGTCCCATTGCTGGTGATATTACCTTTGATCACTTAACTTCAGTTGATAATTGCCAAGTTACTCCACTGTAATATTTTTATATTTGAAATTATTAAGTATTTTATGGGGAAGTACTTTGAGGTTATCTACACATTCCATTCATTAGCAGACTTTCACCTGCTAGTAAAAGTACCCATTACTTTTTGTTTCTTGGTTACCAAAGATGATTTTCCATTTTTACTATTATTTCTCTTATACTTGTTGTTTGGTACTCCATCACAAGCAAAAGCTTTGTCTTCTCATTCATTTATTTATCCATTCATTTCAATCAGGATGAACTCTTGCATTCTCATTCTACTTATTGGGTTTTAATCCATTGCTATGATTATTTCTTTTGATATCCACATTATCTCAGATTTGGTCAATAGGAGCCACCTTAACAGAGCTACTGGGTCCTTTTGACCTGCCTTACCAGTCTGTTACAAGTTTACCTTATTCGCTTCCCTTCTCCAACCCTGGAATCAAATATTTCTCTCCCAAGAACCTTGGTGCCTCTTAATGTTGAATTGTGGTGAAAACCAAGATCTAGGAACTAGATGTGTTTATTGCTATTAGGATATTGCTGCTTATATGTCCTGTCAGTAGACAAAATTTGGAACCATGTGTATAGGTTTATATATTCAAAATAAAACATCGACATTCTTATGCCTCTCTCTGTCTCTGTCACACAGATACACACACACACCTCTTTAGAACTTTAGTTTGATACTTATATATCCAACTGTAACCCACCTCCATAGGATTCATTTTACACTTCATCTTTCCAGCTACTCACATATTTTCCTCATTCCTCTGGCAGTGACCAATCTGTTACATTGTTTTACACCTCTCTGAATGTAAGTTTGTGCCCATTACTGCTGTCATTGATGCCATGTGCTGCTGGATGCCCCTGTCATCACACGTATCCTAGCTCTGGGCCTGCTGTCATTACAGTGTCCCTTTCTATGTGGATCCCTCTTCATTCCCATAACCTCTGACATCCTATCCTGGGCTTCTGTTATAGTTTCATTATTGCCCTCTCAATATTGTAAGGCAGATTCTTTACCCATTGAGCCTCCCCAGTGGTTCAGTGGGTAAAGAATCTGCCTGCAATGCAGGAGACATAGGTTCAGTCCGTGGGTTGGGAGGATCCCCTGGAGGAGGAAATGGCAATCCACTCCAATTTTCTTGCCTGAAAAATCCCATGGACAAAGGAGCCTGGCCGGCTACAGTCCAAAGGGTTGGAGAGAGTCAGACATGACTAAGCACGTACCAGGCACTCATTGCCCTCCCAGTGGGAAAGTCAACTCACTCAGTATTCAATATCCCTTGCTGCGCTATTGTAATTTTTGCCATCCTCTTCATCCTAGTCAGGTGCCAGCATCCCACACAGAGCTAGGTCTCCCTTCCAGGCATGTACTCTTAAAGCTGTGGATTAACTTATTCAGGGAGGCAGGAAGGAAGGCATACAGGAAGGAAGGGAGACAGGGTGACAGAAAGAGAAGAATTTTAAAACATTAGGAAAGTTGGGACCCAAGTAATCTTTACAAAAGTATTTTTACATTTTTAATGGCTTGTTTAGGGGGAATTCCTATTTTTATTTTTCTACTCTTAATAACTATGTTCAAATGTGTTGTTTTTCAGGCTTTCTATGTATTCATTGGAATGTATTGGGTCTTTTCATTTTTGGTGGTCTAACGTATTTTCAGTGTTTTTGGACATCCCTCATTAGAGTTTGAAAATAAAACACATTTTCTGTTTTCATTGTATAAAATTGACAAATATCTATGAGATTTTATATATATTCCTTATGACATTCAGATTTTCCTCTTCCTTGCGTATCTACTATCAACTCTATTTAAGACTTTAAAAAAGTATCAAAGTCTTACATGGTAATTCTATTTCAATTTCCCTTTTATATTCAAACAGTTTTGTTTCTGTATTACTCAGTTCAGTTCAGTTACTCAGTCATGTCCAACTCTTTTCAACCCCAGGTACTGCAGCACGCCAGGCTTCCCTGTCCATCACCAGCTCTCAGACCTTGCTCAAACTCATGTCCATTGGGTCAGTGATGCCATCCAACCATCTCATGTTTCTGTATTATGAAACGATACTATTTAGCATGTGAAGATCTAAGAAAATTTCCCACATTGATTAAGAGCACAGAGTAGAAGTCACATTTACCCGCTGTATTACTTAAACTCTACAGTTTCCTCATTTGTAAAATCAGAATAATACTGAGTTGGCCAAAATGTTCATTCAGTTTTTTCCATAAGATTGCTCTAGTAATGCTTAGTTGTCTAAATTCATTAAAACAATTTTTTTAGATTGTATTGACAGCTGTCATATCAGCATCCATTAAAAATATTAAAGTTGTTGAATTTTTGTATAGCCATTTTAATATTGAAGATGAAAGGAGAAAAGGCAATGTTTTCAGTATATTATGCTTTATTGCTTCATGAAAGGGAAAAACACAGCTGAAATACAGAAAAAGATTCGTGCTACGTATGAAGAAGGTGCATGACTGATTGAATGTATCAGAAGTGGTTTACAGAGCTTTGTGCTGAAGATTTCTCACTGGATAATGAGATGGTGGGGTAGACCAGTTAAAGTTGATGGCAATCAAATTGAGACTAATTGAGAAGAATCAACATTATACCATGTGGGAGAGAGCTGACATACTCAGAATATCCAAATCAAGTGTTGGAAGTTATTTTCACCAGCTTGGTTATGTTAATCACTTTGATATTTGAGTTCCACATAAGTTAAGTGAAAAAAGCCTTCTTAACCATATTTCTGCATGCGATTTTCTCCTTAAACATAATGAAAATGTTCCATTTTTAAAGTGGATATTGTACAATAATATGGAATGGAAAACGATCATGGGGCAAGCAAAATGAACATCACTAGCCACACCAAAGGCCAGTCTTCATCTGGGCAGGCAAGCATATATTTCCTAAAATGCTTAGCAATTCTCATCACACTAGCAGATTTCCTTAAAGAAATCTCTAGTCTTTCCTAGTCTATTGGTTTCCTCTATTTGTTTGCATTGTTCACCAAAGAAGGCTTTCTTATCGCTCCTTGCTATTCTTTGGAACTCTGCATTCAGATGAGTATATCTTTCCTTTTCTCCTTTGCCTTTTGCTTCTCTTCTTTTCTCAGCTATTTGTGAGGTCACCCTCAAACAACCACTTTGTCTTCCTGCATTTCTTTTTCTATTTGTAAACTCATTGAGCTATATTAGTCAAATTAAAATGGGAAATGGCTGATTTTGATATCCAATGATATAATACAGACAAATTTGATTTTTATACAAGTGTTTAATGGATAAAAGTTACAAGGAGCTGGATGACCAAAAAAAAAAAGCACCTGAAAAATATAAAAGTACAATAGAAATAAAGTGTAGGGCACTGGGCACATATTTTGAATTTTTGCTGAGAAAGGCCTACCTGTGGTCCCTGAAGAAATGAAACATAGGTCTAACAACTTTGACTAAACATTGTAAAAACATTGATCTAGAATAGAAGACTTAGTCAATGGTGAGTTCTAAAGTTACTTGGCTGGAAAATAGAAAAGGATGCTGAAATACAGATAAAATGTTCCTCTTAGTTAGGAAAATATATGCCCAACATTACTGAAATAAAAGGAAGGTATTTGAAGCATGTTTTGTTTCTTTCTATTGTAGTGTTTTCTGTTGTTCTTTTTTTTTTTTTAAGGAAAATCTTACAGTATGATTTAAAAACAAGCTCAAGTTTAAATTAAGCTGATAAAATGTGAGTTACTGGTCTTGTTAAGTTTACTTCAAGGAGACTAAAGTAAATTGAAATGTGTTTAACTTTATGAAACAATTATTGCAACAAAATGTGTCACCTTGAAATTGATTCATTTAACAAAGCAAAGCATATCATACAAAGACTTAATAGCATATTTATTGACATGGCTTATAAATATGCTTTCTTTGTCACCAAATTATTTTTCCCTTTTTTGGGCAAAACAAGGCAAAATATTTATTTTGATAATCGCCTTTTCTACAAAATACATTCAATTGATCTTAGTAAATGATTTATTTATCTGATCTTATTTATATGATTGCCCTCCAAGGATAATGCTTTGTACTTCATTCTTAAATGCTATTTAGTTCTCAATCAACTTTAAGAACTTAAGGAATATAAAATGTATATTTATCAGACTTCTCCAATTTTACTGTATAATCTTTTAACTTAATTTTTGTGCTTGTTAGATTAAAGGTTTTTGTAGGAGCATACTTTTCCAACAACCTGCTTAAAGATCATTCTCTGTTGAAAATGTGGTAGAGAATAACAGGAAGCAACTTCTTGCAAAATCAATATGATACAAACATTAATCAGGAATAATCACTTAAGGCCACAGGAAGTGCCCATTACTTTATCCTCTGGAGAAGTGGGTAAGTGGAAGATGACGATTTGGGCACTTATTGTAAGATATTTTAAAAATAACCAACCACAATAAATGTAGTCCAGTTAAATAAAGAAATAAAATTTGAATATTCATCAAACCTAAATTGCTAACTATGCTCTAGGGAAAACTAACAAAACCTATTTCTGGAGAAAATTATGATATAGGTACAAAGTCATAATTTCCTTTTATAAAAGAGCTTGAGATAAAGGTAGGAAAATAAAATACAACAGTAACACTGAAACCAAGCAATGGTTCTATATTGACACTATAAAGTGTAAGAAACATTAACTGGCTATACATTTTGAATTCTTTACTCAACAGGAAGAATATATTAAGCCTTGACCATGTTAATTGAATATTAGGGGATAAGAAAGACTGAGAAAAGAAGATAACCATAGATGTTCTGCAAAACCAGAGTACAAAAGATGGATTTTAAAGTCTAGTAATCAGAATAAAATTATATAAATAATTATATATAACAACTGTTACATGTAAAATTATATACAAATATTATTTAAAATAACAATTTTAACAAAGGTCCATATAGTCAAAGCTATGGTTTTTCCAATAGTCATGTACAGATGTGAGAATTGGACCATAAAGAAGGCTGAGCGCCAAAGAATTGATGCTTTTGAAATGCGGTGCTAGAGAAGACTCTCGAGAGTCCCTTGAACAGCAAGGAGATAAAACTAGTCAATCCTAAAGGAAACCAACCCTGACTATTCATTGGAAGGACTAATATTGAAGCTCCAATCCTTTGGTCACCTGATGTGAAAAGCTGACTCATTGGAAAAGACCCTGATGTTGGGAAAGATTGAGGGTGAGAGGAGAAGGGGGTGACAGAGGATGAGATGGTCTGTTGGCATCACTGACTCAATGGACATGAGTTTGGGCAAGCTCTGGAAGATAGCAAAGGACAGGGAAGCCTGGCTTATTGCAGTCCATGGGGTCCCAAATAATAGTCAGACATGACTTAGGGACTGAACAACAAAAATAATACCTCAATGAGTTTTTTAAAATATTTGATATTAAAATTCTGTGGTATAGAATATAAGTTCCCCTTATAGAAGTAATTTCAGCTTTCATGAAGAAATCTCTCTGATTTCTCTTCTTTTTCTTCTTTCTTCTTACTTTTTATTTTGCGTTTCAAGAGAAGAATGGCACTTATAGCGTCTATAAGGTCATGAAATGCAAGCCTCAATATTTAAAATTTTCAGATAATTGAAAAATCAAGTAAATGAAATATAAGACAATATTTTAATTTAATCTTTTTCAAGACAGTATTGCTACTTTCAAAGTTTAGTTAGAATATCTAATCAAATTTGTGGAGAGTATTGCACCTTAATAGGCTACTGAAGAAATGTAGAGTGTTTGGAGAAAACCTCAAGGCACACTTTCGTCAGCTTGACAACTATTATTTATGGTCTGTCTCTTTCCACTAATCTTAACCCTTACCTTATTCTAAAACTTAATATGAACTCACACCCACACACTTTTGAGGAACAATTCTGAGCCATAAAACCTAAATCTAATCTAAAAGCAATTATAATACCAAACCATGCTGTGCTGTGCTGTGCCTAGTCACTCAGTCGTGTCTGCCTCTTTGTGGCCCCATGGACTGTAGTCCACCAGGCTCCTCTGTCCATAGGGATTCTCCAGGCAAGAATACTGGAGTGAGTTACCATGCCCTCCTCCAGGAGATCTTCTCAATCCAGAGATAGAACCCAGGTTTCCCGCATTACAGGCAGATTCTTTACCATCTGAGCCACCAGAGAAGCCCTACCAAACCATACACAACCTTAATTTTTAATTTGACCCTAATGTTAATTGTTTTATAGACCCAACTCTAACTCTAGTAACAAGTACTAGTATTAATGCATACTTAAATCTAGAAGTAATTTAGAATACCCAGAGCCAGGAACACCAAATGTGTGTATAATTATTCCCTTATTTATGTTTATTGATATTAGTTAATATAATTGATGATAAAAAGTAGATTATTAATTTTTAATTAATTATATATTGCCACTAGGATACATATTATTTTTAAGCAATGTTCCTGGAAAAGTAATTGAAATACATAGTATTGACTATTATGTTAAAGTATATATACTAACATATACTTACAGCATTTAAATTATATATATATATAAATAATTTTAAATAATAGGGAAACTAATCATAATCTATCTAATATATCATAAATAGGTATGAATAAACCATGATAAATGTTATCTTGAAAAAAATGAAAAAAATTCTGAAATATGACAAATTTGTTTAGTGGGCAGCACCAAAGAATTGATGCTTTTGAACTGTGGTGTTGGAGAAGACTCTTGAGAGTCCCTTGGACTGCAAGGAGATCCAACCAGTCCATTCTGAAGGAGATCAGCCCTGGGATTTCTTTGGAGGGAATGATGCTGAAGCTGAAACTCCAGTACTTTGGGCCACCACATGTGAAGAGTTGACTCATTGGCAAAGACCCTGATGCTGGGAGGGATTGGGGGCGGGAGGAGAAGGGGACGGCAGGATGAGATGGCTGGATGGCATCACTGACTCGATGGACGTGAGTCTGAGTGAACTCCGGGAGTTGGTGATGGACAGGGAGGCCTGGTGTGCTGCGATTCATGGGGTCGCAAAGAGTCGGACACGACTGAGCGACTGAACTGAACTGAACTGAACTGAACTGAATACTGGGCTTATAAGTGATGTCTCTTTTTTTCCTCTCTCTTTTTCTTTTCTCCAAATTTCCTCTGATGTGTATAAATTAATTTCATAGTCAAAACATATTTAATAAATGATGCTACTATAATTATCAAGAAAAATAGAAGGTAAGTTATAAATTTGATTATATCTAACATAATGGAAGTTCTAAGTGCTTTTTAGGTGAATGCAGAGTTTATTTGATTCAGCAAAAATTTATAAAGGTATAAAATCCAGATGGATACTTTTCCATGATCTTTTTGACAGGAAAGTTCCTTTTGTGAGAACTTATCCATGTTAAAACTTACTAAAGAACTAAAATAAATTATCATAATTACTTCTGATCAAATTCTGCAAATGTACAAGGGTTTTTTCTGGAAGTAGAAAACATCTAAATTGTGTGTCATTTTTACAGAGATAGAATTAATTAATCCAAAGAATTTTTATAGAAAGGAATATTGGTTTAATGAATCAAATATTATATAATGTTAATTTTTTTTAAATAAACAAGTGGAGGAAAGTTTCCCTTCTCTTTAGGACACCTTATGCATTACTAAACTAACATGATGGAGAGTTTCAAAAATAGGTCACAATGCTTTCATTTCTTAAAACTTTTTAGGACATCAATTTGGATGTAATACATTGATAGAAACAAAGTCAAATATTGATACAGAACATAATATTACTGAATAAATATTGATCAATTTACGATGGCAAATTTGAAAGTTTTTAAACGTATTGTCAAAATCAATAGGGAGGGTGCATAGTAACCCACACTGCCTCATTCAGTTGTTGACATAGTCTACTGACTTTTCAAATTTCTATTAAAGGAAAGATTCCCAGTTATTAGATGCAAAACACTCATATTGTCATACGAAGTATTCACTTACTAATAATACCTCATCTCTTCTTTGTAAACTTTCTTCATTCTTTTCCCAAATGTGAACCTATCCTGGACCAAAATATATTATTTCCAAGAAAGGTTAAGAACAATGACATCTTTTTTCTTCATCATGTACTGTTTGTATCATACTACTTATATTTAATTTTATACTGTCTTAAAAATATTCTGAAATGGTATATTTATCTAAGACCAAGAATCATTATTTTTCCTCAAACACAATGAAGTTTACTGAATTATACTGAATGACTAAGTCCTATCCAATTGCCAGAAATTGTCCATACTAAATATACATTTCTAATATTTCTTTGAGTTTTTTCTTCTTTCCTTTTTTAATCTACTATTTGTTTGTACCTTTAGTAAAATCTAGGATTACTCATTAGAAAATATATTCATAATATAAATTGTGAAATTACCTTTCGAATGAAGTGATAATCTCCTAACTGAAAATACACATGATTGCGTAGGAAACAGGAGAAGAAAAATTTTATTATAGATACTAGCATTAACATAAGGAAAATCTATTCTGCCCATTCAAGCACTTTGTCTTTAATACAGAACTTCTACATAGGTGTGATTATTATTGTGGAAACCAAGCAAAAGAAAAAAATATATAAAACCTGCCATTTCCTTTCAAGTGTGCTTTAATCTGAGAAAGTGGTTAAGGACAGAATACTTTTAAAGTTTGTATCCAGACACTGTTAAAAAGCAAGGTGGAAGAAGGAGAAGCTGTTTGTGTTTTACTTCTCACAACTAGTTTGTATGCACTTATTCTAAGATGATCTATCCTTTTAAAAGCTCTAAAAATTCTCTTGAAATACATTCTGTAAGGCTAAAGAGCACCAAGACTTTGGGTCCCCCCATGCCCTACTTTATCCTCCCCATAGCAATCTGTTGGGCTTCTCTGGTGGCTCAGTGGTAAAGAATCCATCTGCCAATGCAGGAGAGGCAGATTCAATCCCTGGGTCAGGAAGATCCCTTGAGAAGGAAATGGCAACCCAGATTCAATCCCTGGGTCAGGAAGATCCCTTGAGAAGGAAATGGCAACCCACTCCAGTATTCTTGCCTGGAGAATCCCATGGACAGAGGAGCCTGGTCCATGGGGTCACAAAGGAGTCGGACAAAACTTAGCGATTAAAAACTACAAGCAGTCTGTTAGTTTTCTCCAAGGACAAAACATCCTCAGTGCTTCACTGAAGCTATTAAATAACTTTTTGAGACTCCAAAATGCCAATTCCAGCAAAGCGTTAACATCTAAAAGAAACTTCTTTCAATTGCTGCTGCTTTTTATTCCTGATGCTGTCTGTCCCAAAGATTCCTGGACTAACTACCTCTAACTCACACATTACACATTTACTGAAAACAGTTGTAAAGAGAATGCAAAAAAAAAAAAAAAAAGCCTGTCACCCTCCATAAGAATCTTGGTAGCTTCCTTTGCTGTGCAGCCCTGACATTTCAGTAATTGCTTTAACCTTAGTGCAGCCGGGCTTTGTGCCTTCCCTAGATGAAACATTTCCTAGACTACTTATTTTAGAAGTTCTCTGCTTTGATTGCTAAGGCACTAAGTTTCTCCTCTGCCCTGGCCGAGGCTGCTTTTAGCCTGTCAACATGTCTTAATCAAGTTTTTGTTGGTCTTTTATTTATTTATTTTTTTTCAGTGAAAATGGACTACCCATGGTGAAAAGTGGTTTCATCATTTCCTGTCTTCTTTTAAGGCTCAGTCTGATAGACTAAATTTACTTTATGAAGCTGATTGGCATTTTGCAGTAACTGCAAAGTTAGTGGGGAAAGATGTTTATAACAAGTACCTCTGAAAGTTAGTAGCTTCTTTATAAGGTTTGTTGACAATCAAGATTGTTTCAAATTAAAATAAACCATGTAAGGTATTATAAACACTTTAAAAAGTTATCCCTATCATCTTTGTTTCAGGGCACCAAACACTTTTCAGTGTTTCTGAATGTTACCTGTTCTCGTGAGAGGTGGTGACACACAGAGGGGAGTAGAAAGGACTTAGATGATGTACATTTTAAAGAGTAGTAGTTTTTCTAGAGCAATATAATGCAATCCTCAAATAAGTTTAAAAGTAATAAAAGATGAGGTCAAGATACTAGTTAAGCAACTAGTTATTTGGTTAAGGGCATGGTTGCAAAACCTCTAATGGTGATAGTAATTTAAAAAATTTAAAACTTTGAAATCCTTTGAATATTTTTTCATACTACTTCTTCACTGGGAAATGGCCCATAATGTTGCTGATGGTGTTAAATGGGACAGTATTGTAATTAATACTCCCATGTATTTTCTCTATATTTTATTTTTATTCATGACTATTTTCACATGCAATCAAGTAAGCGCTTCTGTACCAGGTTTCAGGGAAGGGATCATGCTATAAAACAAAGAAGAAACAAGAACAGAAATCATTCTTGGGTTTTGAATTTCACAATCTAGGGTATAGACAAATAGAAATATCCAAGCTATAAGCAATAGATTTCAAGTGCCATAAAGAACACTGGCAAAGGTTCCCTGGCATGAACTCTACTTCTTAGTCTATATTAGGTAGTATTCTTGGTTTTAAGGGGAAATAGATTAAGGGCTAGTAAGGATGGAGAACCCCTGGAGGAGGGCATAGTAACCCACTCCAGTATTCTTGCCCAGAGAATCCCCCTGGACAGAGGAGCCTGGTGGGCTACAGTCCATGGATTTGCAGAGTCAGACACAACTGAGCAACTAAGTACACACACACACACACAGAGAAGGAAAAAAGAGCTAAAATGCTAAATTTATGATTCAACTTATGTTCTAAGCTTGTGTACTAAGGTGTGAGCCCAGAAATTACCACATGATATTTCCAAGCAAAAGGGGCTTGAGACAGCCTCTCAGAATTCCTCCATACCCTGGCATTGCCCAGGATCAGTAGGTCTATTTTTGTTCCTTTAAGGGTGGCAAGTTAATAGTGCAGTCATTCCTGCCCTCTTCTGTTATACTTGTGAAGAACAGAAATATAGGATAGAAAAAGGTTAGATTCCAAGATGGCTTAAGGTCCAAGCTAGGGACCACACAGCTTGTACTTTGTGAGTTTCATTGGTCACCAGTGAAGATACTAAGATAAACCAGGTATGCTGACCCAAATTTGTGCTACCTAGCCCTCCTCTTCACCTGAAACCCTGGGATTTAAAGATGAGTAAATGCTCAAGTGAGGCAATTTTAAAATGGTTTAAGAATCCTCAATCCAGTGAAAGTTGAAGTGAGAACTCATATTAAAAATTAAGAAATGTTATCAGAAAATAAAGTTATATTTTCTTCTCTGAGTTAGTGAACTAAAACTACATCATCATTTGTTTATAGAGTGGCAAGCAAAATTCCTTGGTATGTGTATAATATGTAACCATTATTACATATTGTATTTAAGGCCAAAACAAGGAGACTATTCTAAGAATAAGCTTCATGTGAGAAGATAAAAGGAAAAAAACTTTATAAAATTTTCAGAAGCATGGAGTTAATATATTAGATTCATGGCTAGTCCTAGTCTAACCAAAGAAAAGATGATAGCTTTTTTTTTTTTTAATTTAGCAAGCATTTGAGTTCACAATAGATAAAGGAGTCAGAAATGCTCTCCTCTTGTACTAAATCTCCTATTCTTCTTTCCAACTCTATTTAGCTGTGGAAAACTGCAGCAATAAAGTGTAATAGTCATGGTTTTCTATTTCCTCCTTATTACTGCCTTCTTCTCTTCCTTAGTTGTTTTTATTTCTCTGGCATTTCTATGTATAATCTTTATCTTGCTTCCTGCTCATTCAGTTTCTGCACTTCTCTCTTCTCCCTCCTGTCTTCTCATAAATCAAGATAAATTGTAAAAATATAACACAGAGCAAAATGAGTTTAGATACAAGACTATTTATTTATTTTTTTATAAGTTAAATAAACCTTCTCCACTTACATTAATTACTTTAAATAAATGATAAAAAATTATGAGCAAATTGTCAATAAAATTTTAAATGAAAACAATCTTATTCATAATTTAAAGAAAACAAATCAGTGAAAGATATAAATTTTCACATACCGGGTTTGCAAAATTTTAACATTGGTGAAATTATATAGGTAAAGTAATTTAAAATTTTATTTGTCAACATATCTGTCTCAATAAAACTGAAAAAAAAATGGCAAAACCTAGTTCAGGTTAAGTAAGGGATGGAGAAATAGCTATATACACATGCTTTGGTAGAAGAGTAAATGGATGCAATGTTTTTTGGCAATATCTATCCAAATAACGAAAAATACAGAAAATCTTAAATTCAGCAATTTAATCTGAAAGGCACATTTTCAAATTAATGACAAGGTATATGAAAATAGATATAATATTGTTTTATATTGCAAAACTAAAAACTCCAATATCCTCTGGTAGAGCACTGGTTGAATAATGTGCTTGGTGACTTTCTAAAGGTGAGATAAGTGCTGATATGGAAACTTTCCAGAGTTATTATTAAGAGAAAAATAATCGAGGTATTATATTTGTATGATATCATACCTTTTGTTTAAATACAAATAATATGCATGCTAAGTCACTTCAGTTGCCATGCTCTCTTCCAGGGGATCTTCCTGACCCAGGGATTGAACCCAAGCCTCTTACATCTCCAACACTGGCAAACAGGTTCTTTACCACTAGCACCACCTTGACTATCAAGAATATATCTATACGTATATCTAGGATTGTGTAATATAAACTTAAAGGAAGATAGACATGGAGTTAGAATGTTAAATGACAATAATTTCTCAAAAAGATATGTAAGAATTGATTTGTGTGTGTGTGTGTGTTGCTCAGTCGTGTCAGACTCTTTGTGAGCCCATGTACTGTAGCCCACCAGGAATGCCCATGGCATTCTCCAGGCAAGAATACTGGAGTGAGATACCATTCCCTTCTCCAGGGGATCTTCCCAACCCAGGGATTGAATCTGGGTCTCCTAAATTGCAGGCAGATTCTTTATCTTCTGAGCCACCAGGTCAGCCCATAAGTTAGTAACAGCAGCTAGCCTTGAAAAAGATGGAGGACTTGGATGAAGGGGATCAGTTTTTAATTTTGTCTTTTTAAAAATTAATTTATTTATTTTAATTGGAGGCTAATTACTTTACTATACTGTCGTGGTTTTTGTCATACATTGACATGAATCAACCATGGGCATACATGTGTTCCCCATCCTGAACCCACCTCCCACCTCCCTCTCCATCCCATCTCTCAGGATTGTCTCAGTGCACCAGCTTGGAGTGCCCTGTTTCATGCATCAAACTTGGACGGGTGATCTATTTCACATATGGTAATATACATGTTTCAGTATTATTCTGTCAAATCATCCCACCCTCGCCTTCTCCCACAGAGTCCAAAAGTCTGTTCTTTACATCTGTGTCTCTTTTGCTGTCTTGCATATAGGGTTATCATTATCATCTTTGTAAATTCCATATTTATGTGTTAATATACTATATTGGTATTTTTCTTTCTGACTTACTTCACTCTGTATAATAGGCTCCAGTTTCATCCACCTCATTAGAACTGATTCAAATGTGTTTTTTTCATGGCTGAGTAATATTCCATTGTTTATAGGTACCACAACTTTCTTATCCATTCATCTGCTGATGGACCTCTATGTTGCTTCCATGTTCTAGCTAAACAGTGCTGCAATGAACATTGGGGTACACATGTTTTTTTCAATTCTAGTTTTGTCGGTGTGTATGCCCAGCAGAGGGATTGCTGGGTTGTATGGCAGTTCTATTTCCAGTTTTTAAAGGCATCTCCACGCTGTTCTCCATAGTGGCTGTACTAGTTTGCATTCCCACCAACAGTGCAAGAGAGTTCCCTTTTCTCCACATATTTTATCCTCATATTCATTTTATGCTTTTCTGTACTAACCAAAACCACATAAATGTTATTTTTTAAATGAAAAATAACCAGTTTCTACCTCATGTCTCTCCTGTACTTTAAAGTATAAGGTTTTAAACCATAGAATCTTTAGTGCAATCTCACTTGGGGCCCTGCTCTGAAATAAACTTTAGGGTTTTCAACACTCTTCTTTTTATCATTCTTTTAGATTCTGTAAATATTAACCATTTTGTAGATTCTTCCTGTCCTC
Source organism: Budorcas taxicolor (assembly GCF_023091745.1). Classification (NCBI taxonomy): domain Eukaryota; kingdom Metazoa; phylum Chordata; class Mammalia; order Artiodactyla; family Bovidae; genus Budorcas; species Budorcas taxicolor. Next base: position 86,832,694 of record NC_068911.1, on the reverse strand, counting down.
ATTCAGACCTGGAATTGCTCAGACACTTATACCACATGCCTATCTAGTATTTACATGAAATTACTGTTGGCTAGAAGTATTTGATTACACTAAATTATCAGTAATTGATCAATTTTTATAACATCCTTACAAAAGTATTTGTACTTTAAAGACAAAAATGGTTAATAGAACATTTTGTCTTTTATGGTAGAATATTAGATATGATTTATATGTTAAAAAGATATGCATTTTAGAAAGAATTCCTATTTTCCCTGAAATAGGGGTATATAAGAATGGCAGTCAGTTGAGGGTTAACAGGGTTTGTATAGGTCAGGATGGGGTAAGGTTTTGCTAAGGTAATAAAATGTAAAAATGTCACTGGCTTAGTACAATAAAGCATGTCAAATGAGTTCCCTTGACAGTAATGGCAAAAGAATGGACTGGAGAATTGAGCCAACATAATTCCGTGTATCCACAGACAAAACTAACCCATTTCTCTCCACCTCACATTTCATTGGCTAAGACAGTCACATGGCATACCTAAGTCTAAAAGGCATGGAAGTGCAATTTTCCCTCCTTAATGAAAGAGGACAAGATACTGTAAACAGTAGAACTGTTTCCTAAAGTGGTCTTTTATTTAGCCTATCAAACTGTATTTCCAAGTACTTGAAAACTAGTAGTAGAAGAAACAGCACAAAATTATTATATTAAAAGAATTTTCCCTTTGCTAAATAATTCCAGCCCTTCTCAATCTCCGTTGTTGCTGTTGCTCAGTCACTAAGTCATGTCCAACTCTCTGTGTCCCCGTGGACTGCAGGGCAACAGGCTCCTCTGTCTTTCACTATCTCCAAGAGTTTGCTCAAATTCACGTCCATTGAGTTGGTGATGCTATCTAACCATCTCACCCTCTTCCTCCTCACTTCTCCTTTTGCCTTCAATCTTTGCAGCATCAGGGTATTTCCCAATGAGTCACTCTTTGCATCAGATGGCCACAGCATTGGAGCTTCAGCTTTAACATCAGTTTTTCCAAATGAATATTCAGGGTTGATTTCCTGTAGGATTGACTGGTTTGATCTCATTGCAGTTCAAGGGACTCACAAGGACCTTCTCCAATACCGCAGTTCGAAAGCATCAGTTCTTCAGTGGTTGGCCTTCTTTAGATCAATTCTCATATCCCTACATGACTACTGGAAAAACCATAGCTTTGAAAATACAGACCTTTGTCAGCAAAGTGATGTTTCTGCTTAATACACTGTCCGGGTTTGTCATAACTTTCCTTCCTAGAAGAGTGTCTTTAATTTCAAGGCAGCAGTCATCATCTGCAGTGATTTCCAAGCCCAAGAAAATAAAATCTGTCACTGTTTCCACTTTTTTACCTTCTATTTCCCATGCAATGATGGAAATGGATGTCATGATCTTAGTTTTTTAAATGTTGAGTTTTAAGTCAGTTTTTCACTCTCAAGAGGCTCTTTAGTTCCTCTTTACTTTCTGCTAGTAGATTGGTACCATCTGCATATATGAAGTTGTTGATATTTCTCCCAACCATCTTGCTTCCAGCTTGTGCTTCATCCAGCCTGTCTTAATGACCCAGATAACCATGATGGTGTGGTTGATAACCTAGAGCTGGACATCCTAGAGTGTGAAGTCAAGCAGGCCTTGGGAAGCATTACTGCAAACAGATAGTGCAGGTGGCAGAATTCTGGCTGAGCTCTGATGTATTCTGCATAAAAGCTAAATATCAGAGTGACAGTACACAGCCTTGTCATACTCTTTTCCCTATTTGGAACCAAACAGTTGTTTCATGACCAGTTCTAACTGTTGCTTCATGTCCAGTTCTAACTGTTGCTTCTTGACTCTCATATAGATTTCTCAGGAGACAGGTAAGGTGAGCTGGTATTCCCATCTTTTTAAGTATTTTCCACTGTGTGTTTTTTTTTGTTTGTGTTTGTTTTGTTTTGTTTTATTTTTTTATCCACACAGTCAAAGTTTTTAGCATAGTCAATGAAGCAGATGTAGACTTTTTCTGGAATTCTCTTGCTTTTTACACAATCCAACAAATAGTGTCAGTTTAATCTCTGGTTCCTCTGCCTCTTCGAAATCCAGCTTGTACATCTGGAAGTTCTCAGTTCATGCATTGCAGAAGCCTAACCTGAAGGATTTTGAGCATAATCTTATTAGCATGTGGAAAAAGTACAATTGTGTGATAATTTGAACATTCTTTGACATTGCCCTTTCTTGGGACTGGAATGAAAATTGCCTTTTTCCAGTCCTGTGGCCATTGTTGAGTTTTCCAAATTTGCTGGCATATTGAGTGCAGCACTTTAGAGCATCAACTTTTAGGATGTTTAAGAGCTCAGCCAGAATTCTGTCACCCGCACTATCTGTGTTTGTAGTAATGCTTCCCAAGGCCTGCTTGACTTCACGCTCTAGGATGTCCAGCTCTAGGTTATCAACAACACCATCATGGTTATCTGGGTCATTAAGACATTTTTTTAATAGTTCTGTGAAGTATTGCCGCCTCTTCTTGCTATGCTATGCTGTCACTTCAGTCATGTCCGACTCTGTGCAACCCCATAGACAGCAGCCCACCAGGCTCCCCCGTCCCTGAGATTCTCCAGGCAAGAACACTGGAGTGGGTTGCCATTTCCTTCTCCAGTGCATGAAAGTGAAATGTGAAAGTGAAGTTGCTCAGTCGTGTCCAACCCTCAGCGACCCCATGGACTGCAGCCTACCAGGGTCCTCTCTCCATGAGATTTTCCAGGCAAGAGTACAGGGGTGCCACTGCCTTCTCTGGCTGCCTCTTCTTAATGTCTTCTTAATGTCTTCTGCTTCTGTCAGGCTCTTACTGATTCTGTCCTTTATTGTGCCTTTCCTTGCATGAAGTGTTCACTTGGTATATCCAGTTTTCTTGAAATATCTAGTCTTTTCCATTCTATGGTTTTCCTCTCTTTTTTGTATTCTTTTAAGAAGGCCTTCTTATCTCTCCTTGCTATTCTCTGAAACTCTGCATTCAGTTGAGTATATCTCTCCCTTTCTCCCTTGTCTTTCACTTCTTTTCTTTCCTCGGGTATTTGTCTCTGATAACCACTTTACCTTCTTGCATTTCTTTTCCTTTGAGATTGTTTGGTCACCACCTCCTGTACAATGTTACAAACCTCAATCCATAGTCCTTCAGGCACACTTCCACCAGATCTAATCCATTGAATCTGTTCTTCACCTCCACTGTATGAGCATAAGGGATTTGATTTAGATCATACCTCAATGGCCTAATGGTTTTCACTACTTCAATTTATGCCTGAATTTTATAGTAAGGAGCTCATGATCTGAGCCACAGACAGCTCCCGGTCTTATTTTGGCTGCCTGGATAAAGCTTCTCCATCTTTGTCTGCAAAGAACATAATCAATCTGATTTCAGCATTGACCATCTGGTAATGTCCAGCTGTGGAGTCATCTCTTGGGTTGTTGGAAGAGGGTGTTTGCCGTGACTAGTGCATTCTCTTGACAAAACTCTATTAGCCTTTCCCTGCTTCATTCTGTACTCCAAGGCCAAACTTGCCTGTTATTCTGGATATCTCTTGACTTCCTGCTTTTGCATTCCAATCCCCTATGATAAAAAGGACACCTTTTTGGTGTTAGTTATAGAAAGTGTTGTAGATCTTCATAGAACTAGTCAACTTCAGCTTCTTTGACATCAGTAGTTGGGACATAGACTTGGATTACTGTGATGTTGAATGATTTGCCTAGGAAATAAACTGAGATCATTCTGGTTTTGTTTTGTTTTTTTTGAGGTTGCACCTAAGTACTGCATTTTGAACCGTTTCATTGACTATGAAGACTACTCCATTTCTTCTAAGGGATTCTTGCCCACAGTAGTAGATATAATGGTCATCTGAATTAAATTTACCCTTCCCATCGATTTTAGTTCACTGATTCCTGAGACGCTGATGTTCCTTCTTGCCATATCCTGCTTGACCACATCCAATTTACTTTAAATCATGGACTTAACATTCCAGGTTCCTCTGTAATATTATTCTTTACAAGATCAGCTTTTACTTTTACTACCTGACACATTCACAGCTGAAAGTCATTCCTGCTTTGGCCCAGCCACTTCATTCTTTCTGGGTCTATAGTAATGCCCTCCTCTCTTCTCCAGTAACATATTGGATATGTCCACACCTGGGGGGCTCATTTTCTAGTGTCATATCTTTTTGCCTTTACATATTGTTTATGGGGTTCTTGCGGCAAGAATATTTGGGTGGGTTGCCACTTCTTCCTCCAGCAGACCATGCTTTGTCAGAACTCTCCAGTATGACCTGTCCATTTTGAGTGGCCCTGCATGGCATGGCTCAGCTCATAGCTTCATTGAGTTATGCAAGCCGTTTTGCCACAACAAGGCTGTGACCCATGAAGGGGTCAATCTTTATTACAAAGTCTATTTCTCAACTTTTAATTAATTTTCCTTCATATCTTTCTGAACTTCTCTTTGAAAACTAGAAGTTAATCCATAGAACAAAACAAGAACATAGAAAAGTAATAGGAAAACAAATATTCAGTGCAGAGCTAGACTCAAACCTCAGCTCTAAAATTTACTAGCTGTGTGGTCTTCAACCCATTAATTAATCTTGGAACTTGACTTTATCAGCTAAATTTTGGAATGACCTGTTATTAGGGTTTTACAAAGGCCAACTAATGTTTATGTGTTAACTCATTGCCCAGTATGTAGGAAGTACTCATTAAATTAATTAACTTCAGAAAGGGGCACGTATATAAGGCAATGACATTTTCCTCTTGTTTTCTCTGTAAATAATTCTATGCATAGAGAGAAAGAATGCAAACTCATTTATGCTGTTCATTGAAAATTTAACCTGAGTCTGTGAAGAGATGCTGCTGCTGCTAAGTCGCTTCAATCGTGTCCGACTCTGTGCGACCCCATAGATGGCATCCCATCAGGCTCCACCGTCCCTGGGATTCTCCAGGCAAGAACACTGGAGTGGGTGGCTATTTCCTTCTCCGTTGCAGAAAAGTGAAAAGTGAAAGTGAAGTCATTCAGTCCTGTCTGACTCTTAGTGGCCCCATGGACTGCAGCCTACCAGGCTCCTCTGTCCATGGGATTTTCCAGGCAAGAGCACTGGAGTGGGGTGCCATTGCCTTCTCTGGAAGATATGCTAATCAGCTGTTAAAGTGTTAGAAGTGTGTTATCTTTCTATTAAAAACTGAACCAATGGCACTAACACAATACTGATGTTATAATCTTGATACAGTTGCTACAATGACACCAATTCAGATTCTCAGGTGTCTCCTTTTAAAAATTCACTGTTGCAATTCCATTCTTAAAGTGCACATGCCATGTTATTAATAATTGGATTCTAAAACTTCAGTAAAATGTAATATAAAATGCAACTCAAATAAAGTATCCTTTAACTTCATCTCCCATGATATAGAATAAATATTTTTTAATAGTACCTTTATTATTTCAGTATATTCTTATGAGCACAGCTTTCAATGTTAGTCCCAAATGCATCACTGTATTCCATTTTTATATTGTAAGATAATATGGAAGGCAAAGCTGATCTGTATATCTCCAGACTCACAGTAAAATGAGGAGGTATAATTTCTCATGAGTGATGATTTTACTAGAGACTGCAGTTTTCATAAAACATCTGGATTACAATAGCTAAACTGGTTTTGATTTTTCTTAGATGTAAATATAATATCCATATGTAGCATAACAAGATTTTCAGCTTTTCTTTCTTTTTGTCAGCCCCTGTAGTTGTTGAATAAATCAAGAACTGTTTACATTTTGTTCAACATTCAGCTTCATTTTCATCTGGTTTAACATGTGTGGTGAATGTAATGTATTCATTTTTCAAGAAAATTTTCTATTCTTCTGACACCATGCATGATTCAGCAAGACACCATCAAAGTCAATGATAGCTTTGCTGAACTGTCCTTCTATCACAATCTGAATACCATAATAGTCCTATAAAGTAGCTAACATTTTTTCTCTTCCATGCCAGTAATCCATTATATAATGTTTCCATATAGCTCATATCTTAAATCATGCCTTCTTTACTAGCATAATCTTCTTTTGGACAGACTTTTAACATTTATACCTGTGAAGCTATCTTCCTGCACATCTGACCTTAATCTAATTCCTCTTAAACCTCACTTTAACCTACTTCTCAAACAACCAAAGTCATTTAAACTATCAGTGTGGGCTACTGCTGGTCCATCAGTGCTGAAAATTGTAATCACACTGGGCAGTCCTTGCTTATACCTAACCTTTTATTGCTACAAATCTTACCTGACTTCAAACTTTTGGTTCTGTGTTCCCACTTTTAATCATATTTCTGGTTCTTGGGATTTAGTTATTTGTTTTACTAACCAACTCATATAAAAGAATCTCTTGTTCTCTCTACATATAATATCTTCTTGATGCTTTCAGAGCCAAAGCTTAACACCAACCATTAGATAATACCTTACTAGTTAGAGAAATTAGAGAAATAGCTCTGTGTGGGAGGGCTATAGGACATGCAATCAGTGTTCATTCAGGGGGTATTTCCTTTTTTAACGATATGCCCAAAATATTGACCACTTTTCACCCAAATTTGAGAGCAATGAAAATACCTCCTACACATCTGTTGCAATAGTTTGAGGTCCTATCATGTGCCAAGCAGTGAACTCGGTGCCCGGGATACAGTGATGACTGAGACATGATTTCTGCCTCCTAGTTCACAGTTTAATTCAAGAGATGGATAATAAAGTGTGAGATTACAATATGGTGTGATAAAATCCAGGCTCCCCTTGGTGGCTCAGTGGTAAAGAATCCACCTGCCAGTGTAGGAGACATGGGTTTGATCCCTGGGTTGGGAAGAATCCCTGGAGAAGGAATGGCAACCCACTCTAGTATTCTTGCATAGGAAATCCCGGACAAAGGAGCCAGGCGGGCTATGGTCCATGGGGTCACAGTGAGTTGTACATGACTGAGTGACTAAACAGGAGCAACAGTGATAAAACGTATTTGTTGGTGACAACATGAAACACTCAGACGAATGTTCCTAAAGTACAAAGGTAAGCTCTGAGAGATAACTAGGTGTTAGCTCAGTGAAGCAGCAGTGGTATTAGCATTTCTGAGAGAGGAACCATCATGTGCAAAGGGACTGAGGATTTTTGTTCACTTGCTTTTGCTTTCTACAAATTGAAGTCTTATTGCATAAAACCCTAGGATCATCCCATAGCCTTAATATTACATTTTTCCCGCTTTGGAGGGCAGCCTATTGGATTGAAAGCAATCACAGTGTCAGAAACTATAAAGCTGTCACATTAGTTCTGTCACTGGGCAGGTTCAGGAGTGTGGCATGACTTTCTATTGCCTCATTTTCCTCATTTGCACCCTGCCATCTTGTACTGTTACAAGAAAATGCACTTACAGACTTCTTGGTGTCACAGAATTAGAATGAACACATCTGTAGAGAATTGATCAGTTTTCTTTCTAGTTGAGATGTACAACATGCACTGGATGATGAAGTTTTGGTGTGCATGCCAGGCACAAATAAATAGGCAGGTACCACCCAGAGCATGGATTCCTCTTGGTGGCTAGGAAAATTGCAATTTGAAAAGGACGCTTTCATTTACCCAACATATGAAGCTAGATATTCTTGATTTTCACAGATCTCAGAAAGAATACTAAAAATGGGGCACTTTTTTTTTCGCTAGAAAAAACGCCTTCAAATTTTAAAAAAAGCCAAAAAGCCTAAATCTAAATGGAACAGGGTATCAGATCTGACATTTTCTGTTGTCCCAAATTAGTCAACAGGAATCAAAGCTGAGACATGGGGTGACAGTTACTACAAATTCTATAGAGAATTACAAACAATAGGGATTAGATACCACTTCTTATGAATAAAATATGGTGAAAGTGACAGGGTGTCATACCCCATTTGACTGCAAGAAGACTCTGGCTTCTGTTTTACTTACTCTCTCAATTTTTATCCTGCAGTCTATGGGGAAAGCTAGCTACCTAGTTGCAAGCTGCCCACAGACAGGCCCTCAAGACAAGGATCTGATATCTGCAGTCAACAGCCAGTGAGAACATGAGTCCTGAACTGTGTCTCCTCCCCAAACTCATATGTTGAAGAGTTAACTCCCAGAACCTCAATTGTGACTGTATTTAAAAGCAGAGTCTATTCAGAGGTAATTAAGTGAGATCATTCAGTGAGTTCAGTTCAGTCGCTCAGTCATGTCTGACTCTTTGCACACACCAGGCCTCCCTCTCCATCACCAACTCCCGGAGTTCACTCAAACTAAAGTCCATCAAGTCAGTGATGCCATCTAGCCATCTCTTCCTCTGTCTTACCCATCTCCTCCTACCCCTAATCCCTCCCAGCATCAGAGCCTTTTCCAGTGAGTCAACTCTTCGCATGAGGTGGCCAAAGTATTAGAGTTTCAGCTTTAGCATCATTCCTTCCAAAGAACACCCACGACTGATCTCCTTTAGGATGGACTGGTTGGATCTCCTTGCAGTCCAAGGGACTCTCAAGAGTCTTCAACACCACAGTTCAAAAGCATCAATTCTTCGGTGCTCAGCTTTCTTTATAGCCCAACTTTCACATGCATATGACCACTGGAAAAACCATAGCCTTGACTAGACAGACATTTGTTGGCAAAGTAATGTCTTTGCTTTTGAATATGCTATCTAGGTTGGTCATAACTTTCCTTCCAAGGAGTAAGCATCTTTTAATTTCATGGCTTCAATCACCATCTGCAGTGATTTTGGAGCCCTCAAAAATAAAGTCTGATACTGTTTCCACTGTTTCCCCATCTATTTCACATGAAGTGATGGGACCAGATGCCATGATCTTCGTTTTCTGAATGTTGAGCTTTAAGCCAACTTTTTCACTCTCCTGTTTTACTTTCACCAAGAGACTTTTTAGTTCCTCTTCACTTTCTGCCATAAGGGTGGTGTTATCTGCATATGTGAGGTAATTGATATTTCTCCTGGCAACCTTTATTCCAGCTTGTGCTTCTTCCAGCCCAGCGTTTCTCATGATGTACTCTGCAAAGAAGTTTAAAAAGCAGGGTAATAATATAAAGCCTTGATGCACTCCTTTTCCTATTTGGAACCAGTATGTTGTTCCCTGTCCAGTTCTAACTGTTGCTTCCTGACCTGCATATAGGTTTCTCAAGAGGCAGGTCAGCTGGTCTGGTATTCCCATCTCTTTCAGAATTTTCCACAGTTTATTGTGATCCACACAGTCAAAAGCTTTGGCATAGTCAATAAAGCAGAAATAGATGTTTTTCTGGAACTCTCTTGCTTTTTCCATGATCCAGCAGATGTTGGCGATTGGATCTCTGGTTCCTCTGCCTTATCTAAAACCAGCTTGAACATCTGGAAGTTCACGGTTCACGTATTGCTGAAGCCTGGCTTGGAGAATTTTGAGCATCACTTTACTAGCCTGTGAGATGAGTGCAATTGTGCGGTAGTTTGAGCATTCTTTGGCATTGCCTTTCTTTGGGATTGGAATGAACACTGACCTTTCCCAGTCCTGTGGCCACTGCTGAGTTTTCCAAATTTGCTGGCATACTGAGTGCAGCATTTTAACAGCATCATCTTTCAAGGATTTGAAACAGCTCCACTGGAATTCCATCACCTCCACTAGCTTTGTTCGTAGTGATGCTTTCTAAGGCCCACTTGACTTCACATTCCAGGATGTCTGGCTCTAGGTGAGTGATCACACCATCATGATTATCTTGGTCATGAAGTTCTTTTTTGTACAGTTCTTCTGTGTATTCTTGCCACCTCTTCTTAATATCTTCTGCTTCTGTTAGGTCCATACCATTTCTGTCCTTTATCGAGCCCATCTTTGCATGAAATGTTCCCTTGGTATCTCTAATTTTCTTGAAGAGATCTCTAGTCTTTCCCATTCTGATGTTTTCCTCTTTTTCTTTGCATTGATTGCTGAGGAAGGCTTTCTTATGTCTTCTTGCTATTCTTTGGAACTCTGCTTTCAGATGCCTATATCTTTCCTTTTCTCCTTTGCTTTTTGCCTCTCTTCTTTGCACAGCTATTTGTAAGGCCTCCCTAGACAGCCATTTTGCTTTTTTGCATTTCTTTTCCATGGGGATGATCTTGATCCCTGTCTTCTGTATAATGTCATGAACTACTGTCCATAGTTCATCAGGTACTCTATCTATCAGATCCAGTCCCTTAAATCTATTTCTCACTTCCACTGTATAATCATAAGGAATTTGATTTAGGTCATACCTGAATGGTCTAGTGATTTTCCCTACTTTCTTCAATTTCAGTCTGAATTTGGCAATAAAGAGTTCATGATCTGAGCCACAGTCAGTTCCCGGTCTTGTTTTTGTTGACTGTATAGAGCTTCTCCATCTTTGGCTGCAAAGAATATAATCAATCTGATTTTGGTGTTGACCATCTGATGATGTCCATGTGTAGAGTCTTCTCTTGTGTTGTTGGAAGAGGGTGTTTGCTATGACCAGTGTGTCCTCTTGGCAAAACTCTATTAGCCTTTGTCCTGCTTAATTCTGTACTCCAAGGCTAAATTTGCCTGTTACTCCAGGTGTTTCTTGACTTCCTACTTTTGCATTCCAGTCCCCTATAATGAAAAGGACATCTTTTTTGGGTGTTGGTTCCAAAAGGTCCTGTAGGTCTTCATAGACCCATTCAACTTCAGCTTCTTCAGCGTTACTGGTTGGGGCATAGACTTGGATTACTGTGATATTGAATGGTTTGACTTGGAAATGAACAGAGATCATTCTGTCGTTTTTGAGATTGCATCCAAATACTGCATTTGGGACTCTTTTGTTGACCATGATGGCTACTCCATTTCTTCTGAGGGATTCCTGCCCGTATTAGTAAATATAATGGTCATCTGAGTTAAATTCACCCATTCCAGTCCATTTTAGTTTGCTGATTCCTAGAATGTCAATGTTCACTCTTGCCATCTCCTGTTTGACCACTTCCAATTTGCTTTGATTCATGGACCTGACATTCCAGGTTCCTATGCAATATTGCTCTTACAGCATCAGACCTTGCTTCTATCACCAGTCACATCCGTAACTGGGTGGTGTTTTTGCTTTGGCTCCATCCCTTCATTCTTTCTGGAGTTATTTCTCCACTGATCTCCAGTGGCATATTGGGCACCTACTCACCTGGGGAGTTCCTCTTTCAGTATCCTATCATTTTGCCTTTTCATACTGTTCATGGGGTTCTCAAGGCAAGCATACTGAAGTGGTTTGCCTTCCCCTCTGCAGTGGACCACATTCTGTCAAACCTCTACACCATGCCCACCTGTCTTGGGTGGCCCCACAGGGCATGGCTTAGTTTCATTGAGTTAGACAAGGCTGTGGTCCTAGTGTGATTAGATTGACTAGGTTTCTCTGATTATGGTTTCAGTGAGGTTATTAGCATGGACCTAATACAGTGTGAACCAAGTCCTTATAAAAAGAGGAAATTTGCATATAGATACAGAGGGAAAAGGATATGAAGACAATGGTAGAAGGCCAAGGGCTGATAGAGAGCCTCCTCTCACAGACCTGGGCAGGAACCAAATCTGCCAACACCTGGTCCTCAGACTTTTAGCCTCTAGAACTGTGAAAAAGTAAAAGCTTTTGTTTAAACTACCAAGGCTGTTGTACCTAACAAACTAACACACCTCCTAACAACCATGTGTGTGCATGTCAGCAGATCTTTTGTGGCCTGTCAAAAGTCAAAAGACTGAATTTGGAAAAATGTCCCCCCTCAGATTGAGACTTGAGAAATTGTTACAGATGTATGGGAAATAGGAAAGTCAGGAAAAGGAATCTAGTGTGTCGTGAAAATGATGGATATATTAGGTGTGGTATAAAGACATAAGTGATTTCATCCAAAGGCATCATGGATATTTGAGACTGGGCTTTAAGAGTGAGTTCCCGTCACAATGATAGAAGCATCTCTATCTTGAGAATACATTACATATTTGATATAGAAAATATATAGTTGATAAGTATCAATGTGGTAAGAATAAAACTTTGGAAAATAGCATAAAAATGGAAGACAGTATCTTCCTCTCTTCAGTGATACAGGAAAATCACTTTCATGACCAAGGAAGAAAAGCAAGAAAGGAAAAGTCCTAGAAGTGAGATAGCTACAAATATATCTTGAAACCAAAGGGAGATGACCTAATCTTGAAGCTAACAGAAAAAGCTGAAAATAGATTTCTGTTTCTTTCTCTAGTTGGGTATATACACCAGAATCTTCTCCACTTCCCTTCTTTCATTAGTAATCTTTGAAAATTCCTCCTTATTGCTTTGAGGGTGCATTTTAACCTCAACCAGAATTTCTGCCCCTCCTACCAGTTGGCCAAAGCCAAGCCCCATATCTGCTGTGTGTATGTCATCTCTCTGCTCTGTCTCATTATATCTCCTTATTATCTCCTCTTACATACAGTTTGTGTGTGTGTGCCTACTTGCTCAGTCATGTCTGGCTCTTTGCAACCCTATGGACTATATCCCACCAGGCTCCTCTGTTCATGTGACTTCTCAAACAAGAATACTGGAGTAGGGTGCCATTCCCTTCTCCAGAGAATCTTCCTGATCCAGGAATTAAACCTGCATCTCCTGCACTGTAGGTGGTTTCTTTACCATCTGCCACCAGGGAAGCCTATATATAGTTTACTATTTCTAATTCCACGGGCTTTCCTCATAGCTCAGTCAGTAAAGAATCTGCCTGCAATGCAGGAGACCCAGGTTCGATTCCTGGGTCAGGAAAATCCCCTGGAGAAGGAAATGGTAATCCACTCCAGTATTCTTGCCTAGAAAATCCCATGGACAGAGGAGCCTGGTGGGTTACAGTCCAAGGGGTTGCAAGAGTTGGACATGACTGAGTGACTAAACCAACTAAACCACCACCATTTCTAATTCCATACCTCAAAAAAGTAATATATGCTAAATTTGAGTGTGTGCCATTTGTATCATTTTCTGTACATTTCTGTGTTTGAAATATTTCATAATTTATAAACTTAACCAACTTAAAAAGTATTTGGGAGCCATGGGAAATAATGATTTTTTTTTTTTATAAAAAAGGAATTGTTCAAATTCTACTATCTGTTGGGAACCACCATAAAATGTTGGCAAATATCTTTTTGGCCTTTTTCTATATATGTCTACAAATAATTATTTTATTGAGTGTTTATATTATTCATATTGATATTATCCTTTATATATAGTACAACCTACTTTTCTCATGTAAAATTCATACTGAATCATTATATTTTTTATAAATATTTTGATAAATATATTCTGAGCATGGTCTTTGAAGTCTACATGTTAAATCTTTGCATGCCCGAGTTTATATATTCAGTCTACTACTATTGGTCAGTCTGCAAGGAGATCAAACAGTCTGTCCTAAAGGAAATCCATCCTGAATATTCATTGGAAAGACTGATGCTGAAGCTGAACCTCTATTACTTTGACCACCTGATGCAAAGAACTGACTCACTGGAAAAGACCCTGATGCTTGGAAAGATTGAAGGCAGGAAGAGAAGGGGACAACAGAGGATGAGATGGTTAGATGGCATCACAGATTCGACGGACATGAGTTTGAGAAAGCTCCGGGAGTTGGTGATGGACAGGGAAGCCTGGTTTGTTGCAGTCCATAGGGTCTCAAAGAGTCAGACATGACTAAGTCCCTAAACTGAACTGAACTGACTACTGATCATGAAAGTGATCTTCCTGTCATAGAAATGCTTATTTTTATCACACTCAATCTTTAAGATAAATAACTAGAAGAAGATAAAAATGTTTGTAGAAATTTTATTTGTCAGATAGTTCTCCAGAAAAGTTCTATAATCAATTTGGGAAGAACTGGCATATTAACAATATTCATGCTTCCTGGCAGAAACATGGTAGATTTCTCCAACTTTTTTATTTGACTTTGGTGTTCTGAGGTATTATTTTATAGATTTTTATACATGTTTTATACAGTTTTTCTGTGCATTTTTAATATTCCTCTTCAAGATAGAATTTTCCTTGCACTTTCTCTCTACAATCAAAACCCAAGACATTCTTCAGAAAATGAACACAATATTCTACAATAGATAACTTAGCTTCTTAACCCTTTAATTGTAGAATGTTTCTCAACTATATTTCTTCAAATGACAGGCTGTACTACATCCTACTGCTTTTTCTCTCTGCATTCTCACTTTTGGAGTCAAAGCTGTAAGACTGTATAAAAACTGTGAAAGACTATTTTGAAAATACTCTTCCAACATTGGACAATGGTGTTAGTTTCCTTTATTCTTTCTCACATGAGAAAATAGCCTTCCTGTTTGACATGTTATATATTGAAGGAAATGTCACATCTTTGGATTTAAGGATGAATAATCTAAGCCAGAAGTAAAATAAAAAAAGAGCATTTCCTTATATTTTATCCCAACAATATTTCATGCATCTCCAAAAAAGCTAAAATACAAGCAAAATAGAAACACTAGTTAAACAGATGAATGAATACTCTAGAAATTTAGCAGTAACAGGATGTAATTTCCCACAGCATACATGGATTTTCTCTTATAAGAAAGTTGATCCTATTAATGCTGTACATATCGCAGTACCTCTTAGCAGATTACTTTGAATTTTCAGAAGGTGAAAGAAATGTCCTTTTTACTTCAAAATGTCTGTTTTAGCAGTCAGTATCAAACTGTTGAGTTCCATTTCAAACTTAAAGACAGGAAACACAGATGAGCAGCTTCAATCTCAAAATTTAAATTACTCATCAAAAAGGACTTTATTTCACTGTCTTATGATCTGTTATTATAATAAGCTTTCAAATTAAATCTCATCTAAAATTCAAAAGAATTTTTTAAAAGATCTTAAAATTAAAAATATTAGTTGTAATTTAGTGTCTTATAAACTTATTTTTAATTTAGAGAATTTCAAGGGAAGTTTTTTAAAATGTCTCTTCTTTAAAATTTTTTCTTTTAGAATTACTCAGTTATTCAGAAAGATCTCTAGCACCATAAAAAGTAATTTAATATAGCAACCTGCAGCTAAAGATAACCATGCTTAATTTTCTTAAAACCAATACATATTAGTTTCTAATCATACAATCTTTTAAGTATATTAGGAAAATTTTACATTAAAACAATATATCAGAAGTTTTTCAAAGCATAAATAAGATGAATTTAGGCAATGACAAACATAGTAAAAAGATTTGTTATTTCTATTTCTGGTAAAGAGTTCTTTCACTTATCAGTAAAACAATACTTCAGCATAGTTTCTTCCATTTTGTTTTTACCATAGTTTCAAAATACAAGAGACATGAAAAGGAAGGTAAGAAAAGGCTAAAGAAACCCAGCAAGTATGGCTTTTATCTGAGAGCAGTAGTGAGTGGCCTGAATTTGTGTGTTGGAAGCTTACTTCCCTGTGTTAGTTTGTATTCATTTCTCTTTTAAATAATTGTACTGCTAATACCTAGTGATTGATTGACAATCTCTTTATAATAACAAAATAACAAAATAATGCTCCTGCATTATTTAAACTCTTTAGTTTGGCTGGGAAAATAGCCAAAAATGGAATCAACCTGGAGGAAATTATAGCCCAGGGGCTAGTTTTGCAGGAACCTTACCCACAGAGGTAGTACGAAATGTACTCCCTGTTTACCACCGTCAAAGCTGAAGGGATTATTCTCAGTGGAGAAAACAGTGACCTGAATGACCTGACTTGTGACCTGCTGCACACCTGCCAGTGATCATGGGACCTACCTGATGAACTCCTGAATCCAAAACAAGAAATATATTCAGAAAGACAAATCTAGTTAGGCATCTTTTTGTACCATTCATAAAAACAAATCTTTGGAAACTTCCTTTATGACTTCATTAAAAATACACATAATTTCTTCTTGGATTCCATCCAGTTTAAGGTTTTAATTGATTCCTCAAAAAGAGCCAGTTGTGGATATTCACTAATGGGCAAGATTGTTTCATGTTTTTGTTACCAGGTTTGTTTGCTTTCTTCCAGTTGGTTTAAGGTTACTCTCAGTGTCATAAGCTTCTTAAATTTACCTGCTATGTCAAGGATGAAAAGGATGCCACAGGCAGTCAATTCACAATTATTTCCTTAAAATAAATTACTGGTGGCCCTTTTATACGCAGTACAGAGCAAGGAGATTGAAGTGCTCTCTCCCAAGCATGATCGCTTTCCTCCATTCTTGACTGACATGTGCTGGCAGATGAAACTGTACCAGAGTGCAAGAAAAAAGAGAGGCCTTTCTTGCACACCATTGATCAGAGAGTAAAAAACTCACCTCGACTTCTTTCTTGCACACATGCAACTTTAGTAATGAGAGCACTTCTGTGCAGATGAGAAATTTATGTAGATGATGTGTTTCATGCAGGAAAGGACTCATTACAATGCACAGCATCAGTGTTGTCCATTTAACTCATGACTCATGGTTTGGCAGATTTTGAGATGTAACAGATTGGGAGCATATGAGACTAGCTGTTGTGGAACAGAGGAGAGAAGGGAGGGCAGAGTGGAAAACATTTTCTCCTTAATATAATGTGAATCTAAAAAAAAACAACAACAACACAATTACCTGTACTGTGGTCTGCACTATGCATTATTTAATAAGACAATCTATAATAATTTAACAAACTCCAATGTTTATATTCTACAAGCAATCTAGTGACACTCAAGTTGCTCATATGGAGTAACTAATTTGAAGCTCTGGCTTATCAATTGCCATGGCAATGATCTTTTACAACGATGATCAGTTAAGCATACCAGAGTTATATCATGAATTTAGTACACTGAAATTTAAAGAAAACATTTTTGGCTCTATAAAATGTTTGAAATTGAATGTGTGTTTCCAAGCAAACATAGAAAACATTGCTATAAAAAACTTCTTTGGTCAAAATGTTGTGTTTCCAATGTAATGATGTATCTACTTATAGAATTTATTATAGTATCTCATGAAGGTGAAAGTGACCTTGTTGTCTCTCAGTATTTTCTTTGGTGCCATAATTTTTTTAAAAAATTATTGTCTGGCCTGCTTCTCTTGCCTGTTTGGTTACTTGGCCCTTCCATTGTAAATAAAAAATATATTTTATATTTTCAGCAAATAAATGTGAATCACTAAAGGGAGTAAATTTATCTCGCCTTACCTGTTTGTTGCAGTGAATTAAAAGGTTTATTTTTTATTTTTACCATTATTTCATTTTAGTCACATTTTTTCACAAATGGAAAGAGATGTTTTAAGCTTTAGTTTTGTATGATCTGTATTATCAAATAGAATAGTTAATAATGCATTTGATGAGCATTAACATGAAAGCCAGCACACTGGCCACAATTAAAGCTTACCTCGTCAGCAGACACGAAAGAGAGGTGAATAGCAGAGAGTCTAATGGCAAGTCTGTTAAGTGTGCTGCGGACAGAAGGCTTTTTAAATTTTTTAAAACAGTAAAAGCATCTGGTACCCAGTCTGAGAGAGAAAAATATCCAAAAGCATTGCCATTAGGCTATAAATCACTATTGGAAAGATTTAAGCCCTGTTTCCATAAATGGTTTTAAAAAATGACTTGGGTGATGCTCTTGGCCTTTTAAAAAGGGTTAGGTTATCACCTGACCAAAGGTCCTTTTTGAAACACTCTCTGAACTGACAGAATAGCATCCACTGTACACAGTTTTCAGATGATCAACTCTCCTAAGAATTAATCACATTGGCTGGCATGTTAAAGCTCACGGGATCCCTGTAAGATGTTTCCCATGAGTCTGCTTCCTATTTCACCTCCAGTCAGCAAGGGTAGAAATGAGAGGCTCACTGTGTTTCTCTGAAGAGCCCACCAGTTACATTCTTTTTGGTCACTAGTAAGTGCTTTATAAAAGCGTTAAAATCTTCCCCTTGCAGTCAGAGGTAGGACTCCTATGGGATTCAGTTATACCTTCAGTCAAGAATCTTTGAATTAAGGCAAGATAAAATTACAACAAAGACAGGTAATGCAAAGTACTGCTGTTTGACCTTACTGAGACCCGTATCTCATTGCTATTGTTGGCCTAGGTTTATTGAAGTATTCTTGTAAATAGATTAGAAACACAGATATTTGGCTGCAACCAGGTGGAAGTAGGTGGTGTAGAGTATCAGTATTATGAGTATCAGAATTCTGGAGTAATTCTGACAGAAGTTATAGCATCATCTAGGACCTGGCTACTGGTGAACCACAATATTGGAATTATATGGAATCTTGTTAGAAATGAAGAATCTCAGGCCCTTCCCAAACCTATTCAACCAGGACCTGTAATCTAAAAAATAATAATAATAATAATAATAATATCCTTTGGATATTTAAGTGCACAATGAAATTTTAGAAACCTTACTCTGTATTGTCCCTACTTGATTTAAATGAACACATAACTTACTCTATGCTAGCCAAAAACTTCTTTTAGTATTACAATTCAGGATTTCCTGTGCTTTTTCTCCTATTGCTTTTTAATTTTCACTGAATGCATAGAAGGGTTTCCTTGATAGCTCAGCTGGTAAAAATTACTTAAACAATTTTTTTCACTTAAATTTTGGGGACTTCCCTGGGGGTCCAGTGGTTAGGTGGACCTGAGGGTCCGTGCTTTCACTGTAAGGGACACAGATTCAATCACTGGTTGAAGAAAAATAATTTAAAAACTAAATTTTAAACAAATTTTACTGTCATAATGATCTGTATAACAAAATCAGAGTAAAATAATTAGAGATAAAGCAGAACATATAGGTGAAATATATTTTCTGAGTTATTTCTGAGAGTGTGTGTGTCACTGTGTAATCCTGTATGTTTCGTGTGCACTCATCTCCTAAGATAGTTGCCGTGTTTACTGATGATGCTGCAGTAGTAGTAAACTGGATTACAAAATCTTCAGAACTAAACTAGAACTTTAGCTAAGAAACATAAACATGTCTTGTTAGACTTCATAGAGGTATATTTGTAATCAGTTAGCTCCTGTTTCTTAGTGAATAGAGAATAATTAAATTTAAATAGAGAATAAGTTTAAAAAAAAAAAAGACTCCTTGAAGGACCAGTTTTAAGGGGAAAAAGTTCACCATAGTATTGTTGTGTAGGGCAAGATTCTTCTACCTAAGTTGTTATAACAGTTGTATTAATCTTTAAGTTGGACTCAAAAAAAAAAACACAAAAAAACTAGTGTTTCGTGTCTTTCCATGGTATCATTAAACTAACAGTTATTTAAATTTTACTATATTTTACTTAAAAATAGTTAAACTGATTTTTTCCACATTTCTATATATATAGCATTGAGTGTATTACTGCTGAGGTTTTGAAGTGGATATTATAAATATTTGTGAATAAGCATGTATGTACATCTGAGAAGTACTTGTAGATTATTTTCACACCATATAGACACCAATTCTATATTTTTTAACTGTTCCTAATAGGTTTTAGTTTTCCAGAAGGCAAAATGCCAACTCATAAGTCCACCCCATCTACTGGGTGACTTAATAAGATGAGAAATGAGGATAATGGTGAAAAACAAGGATAATGAACCCAATAAGAAAAGCCAAACACATTTATAAATAAAGTAAAATATCATGGACATTTTCTGTTAAAAGTCATATATATTTTGTCAAGTTGAGTGTTGTTCTTCTTAAATTTAAAGCATTAGTCTTGCTCCATTTCCTGAAAGGATGAAAAGGGCAGCAGCATAAACCAGAGCTACTTGGGGCTTCTTAATACCGTATTTAGTTGGCGTCAGACTCTGCTTACCTCCCGCAGCCTCCCTGACCAGAAAGGCACCTAGATTTGTTAGAAATTTTATTCTTTTCTCCATACTCAAACCCTGAAAGTATTTGTATGTGCTAATAAAACAGCGAGTGATGCAAAGGAATTAGAAAATACCCAGGAGTCTCAACAATCACCAAGTCAAACCTCCTTCAGAATCAAGAATTGTCAAGTAGATATCCATTGTTTCCTATTCTATTACACTGCCATAAAAGGTAACTGTCCTCAATTCTCACTTATATAATTGTTCCAAATTACTTACAGTCTATTCCTGTGGGGGGAAAAAAAAAGAAAGAAAACTTGTATTTTCTTGCCACATATCCCTATATCAGCCCTGATTATATGATTTAGTTTGGCCAATGAAATGTGAGCAAAAGATGACAAACACTATTTCCAAACTCTCTCTTTAGAGGATACAAATGCTCTCTCTCTGTTTTCTTGGCCATGAGAGTGTACCTGAGTCCTAGAATGAAGAAATGGAACAAAGCTACAGCTAAAGTATGACTTATGTCGTACATAATGTGAAGGAGAAATAGGCAAATTTTTTGTTAGACATTGAAAATTTGAATTGTTTGTTATGGTAGAATGATCTTGCCTACTCAGACTGATAAGGACAGCTATTCTCTATCACTGTCAACTAATTTCTCTTCCCTTTAGTGCTCTCCTCACTCTTGCTCTCATGTGTTCTTTCTTTCTTTTATAAATATGTAACATTTTCAGTTCATTTTAGTTGCTCAGTTGTGCCTGACTCTTTGCAACCTCATGGATTGCAGCATGCCAGTCTTCCCTGTCCATTGCCAACTCCCAGAGCTTCCTCAAACTCATGGCCATTGAGTTGGTGATGCCACTCAGCCATCTCATCCTTTGTTTCCCCTTCTCTTCCTGCCTTCAATCTTTCCCAGCATCAGGGTTCATATCCTACATGACCTGTCTGCTCTATAAGAGCTCTCTTCAATAACAGCACTACTATGTGTCAACAGGCAGCGTCCTAACATGCCCTGCATTGCAGAGACAGTGTGTAACAGTGCAATGCAAGATAGATGAGGAAGGTAAAAAGAGTCCTTTGGTTACATATTTGCCAATTTGGATTGTAAATCAAATTTTCAGTTCAGTTCAGTTCAGTTGCTCAGTCATGTCTGACTCTGCCACTCCACGGACTGCAGCAGGCCAGGCTTCCCTGTCCTTCACCAATGCCCGGACTTACTCAGACTCATGTCCATCGGTCAGTGATGCTATCCAGCCATCTCATCCTCTGTTGGCCCTTTCTCCTCCCACCTTCAATCTTTCCCAGGATCAGTGTCTTTTCAAATGAGTCAGTTCTTCACATCAGGTTGCCAGAGTATTGCAGTTTCAGCTTCAGCATCAGTCCTTCCAATGAATATTCAGGACTGATTTCCTTTAGGATGGACTGGTTGGATCTCCTTGCAGTCCAAGGGTCTCTCAAGAGTCTCCTCCAACACCATAGTTCAAAAGCATCAATTCTTTGGTGCTCAGCTTTCTTTATACTTCAACTCTCACATCCACACATGACTACTGGAAAAACCATAGCCTTGATTAGATGGACCTTTATTGGCAAAGATATGTCTCTGCTTTTTAATATGCTATCTAGATTAGTCATAATTTCTCTTCTAAGGAGCAAGTGTCTTTTAATATCACCATCTACAGCGATTTTTGAGCCCCCCAAAATAAAGTTTGTCACTGTTTTTACCGTTTCCCCATCTATATGACATGAAGTGGTGGGATCAGATGCCATGATCTTAGTTTTCTGGATGTTGAGTTTTAAGCCAACTTTTTCACTCTCCTCTTTCACTTTCACCAAGAGGCTATTTAGTTCTTCACTTTCTGTCCTAAGGGTGGTATTATCTGCATGTCTGAGGTTATTGATATTTCTCCTGGCAATCTTGATTCCAGCTTATGTTTCATCCAGCCCAGCAATTCTCATGATGTACTCTGCATATAAGTTAAATAAGCCGGGTGACAATATACAGCCTTGACATACTCCTTTCCCAATTTGTAACCAGTCTGTTGTTCCATGTCCAGTTTAACTGTTGCTTCCTGACCTGCATACAGATTTCTCAAGAGGCAGGTCAAGTGTTCTGGTATTTCCATATCTTTAAGAATTTTCCAGAGTTTGCTGTGGTCCACACAGTCAAAGGCTTTGGTATAGTCAATAAAGCAGAAGTAGATGTTTTTCTGGAACCCTCTTGCTTTTTTGATAATCCAACGATGTTGGCAACTTGATCTCTGGTTCCTCTCCCTTTTCTAAATCTAGCTTGAATATCTGGAAGTTCACAGTTCATGTACTGTTGAAACCCTGCCTGGAGAATTTGGGGCATTACTTTACAAGTATGAGAGATGAGTGCAGTTGTGCAATAGTTTGACCATTCTTTGGCATTGCCTTTCTTTAGGATGTAACATTTTACATACAAATATATTTTTATTTGCCACCTGACAAAGAGCTGACTCATTGGAAAAGACCCTGGTGCTAGGAAAGACTGAAGGCAGGAGGAGAAGGGGGAATCAGAGGATGAGAAGGTTGGATAGTATCATTGACTCAATGGACATGAGTTTGAGCAAATTCCAGGAGATAGCAAAGAACAGAGGAGCCTGGTGTGCTGCAGTCCATGGGGTCACAAAGAGTTGAACAGATCTTAGCCACTGAACAGCAACATTACTTTTATTGTTTCTGCTTATGTATATAATGTTATGACTTCTATTGAGGCTTCAGTTTTGTTGTTGTTTTTTTTGTTTTGTCACCTATGTCTTTCCCCTTCTAACACCTACTACTAATCCTCTGAGTCTCATTAAAATTCCCGAGTATATCATTTTATTATCCTTATTGAATGGAATTCTCATGCCCAGCCAGTTAATTGGCTACTAGTCAGCCTTTGTATTGTATATATGAGAAATATGCTGTGGCATGCCATTTACTATGTGGATAATATTTTGGTAGCAACTTCCATGATTGAAAAAATGTTGCATACCTTTAACTGTTCTTAGAAATAATGAATATTATTATTTCTCTGTCTTGAAGGCTTTTTCAAAACATTAGTATCTGTTAATGGAGTAATTGTACTATAGTACCATGGAATTTATTGAGGAAATCCAAAAGTAATCAGAAGCTATAATAAAATTGCTATGTTATGAGTCCATCTAATCCTTAAAACCACCTTTCAGGTTCACAATTCTTAAAACTTCAGTAGCTATGGATGCCAATTTCATGAAACATCTATGAGAATAATACATCCTGAGTTATTTTTGTAACTTAGAGTATTCATCCTGCACAGGAAAAATAGCTTCAGTGTTCTTTCATTTCTGTTCAATTTTCAAAAATTAATATTCCTTCGTGACCTGTTTCATTTAGTTTCAACATTACAGAAACCAAAGACTCAAAATACTTCTAAGAAAAACCCTCAGAAAAACTGTGAAGTTTATAATGGCAGCAAAGGGAGTGGGTGTGTGATCTTCACTTCTCTGAATTTCAGTGCTTAAAACCATAACACAACTTAGATTCTGTATTCAGTACAGCTGACTCTTCTTTTGATGACATCCTATATTCCCCTAATTCAATGTCTACAATTACAGGCTAACTCTGTAAACTTAGTCTTCCTCAGGGGCAATTTTAGCCTATTAGACTGAACAGTGTCTTATACTTTTCATCTTAAACTCATCATTCCCTTGTTCCAAATATAGATGGATATTTTCATTTTCATATTTGTTGTTGCTCAGTTGCTCAGTCTTGTCTGGCTTTTTGTGACCACATGGACTGTAATTTGCCAGGCTTGTCTGTCCATGGGGTTTTCCAGGCAAGAATACTGGAGTGGGCTGCCATTCACTTCAGAGGATCTTCCCAACCCAGTGAATGAACCTACGTCTCTTGCATCTCCTGGATTGGCAGGTGGACTCTTTACCACTGAACCACCTGGGAAGTCCATGTCATTCCCAACAAAACCCATTTACCCAACTAAATGCAATCCAATCTTAGTAAATGCTGATCATGCATAGTTTACTCATTTCAGTACTTTTTCATTTCTCACACTGAAATGAGAAATGTCTTCTTTTACTGAAAACACATCTTCAGTTCAGTTCAGTTCAGTTCAGTCACTCAGTCGTGTCCAACTCTTTGAGAGCCCATGAACTGCAACACACCAGGCCTCCCTGTCCATCACCAACTCCCAGAGTTCATTCAGACTCACGTCCATCAAGTCCCTGATGCCATCCAGCCATCTCATCCTCTGTTGTTCCCTTCTCCTCCTGCCCCCAATCCCTCCATCATCAGAGTCTTTTTCAATGAGTCAGCTCTTCACATGAGGTGGCCAAAGTACTGCAGTTTCAGCTTCAGCATCATTCCTTCCAAAGAAATCCCAGGGCTGATCTCCTTTAGGATGGACTGGTTGGATCTCCTTGCAGTCCAAGGGACTCTCAAGAGTCTTCTCCAACACCACAGTTCAAAACCATCAATTCTTCGGTGCTCAGCTTTCTTCACAGTCCAACTCTCACATCCATACATGACCACTGGAGAAACCATAGCCTTGACTAGCCAGACCTTTGTTGGCAAAGTAATGTCTCTGCTTTTCAATATGCTATCTAGGTTGGCAATAACTTTCCTTCCAAGGAGTAAGCGTCTTTTAATTTCGTGGCTGCAATCACCATCTGCAGTGATTTTGGACCCCCAAAAAATAAAGTCTGACACTGTTTCCACTGTTTCCCCATCTATTTCCCATGAAGTGATGGGACCAGATGCCATGATCTTCGTTTTCTGAAGGTTGAGCTTTAAGCCACCTTTTTCACTCTCCTCTTTCACTTTCATCATGAGGCTTTTTAGTTCTTTATTTTCTGCCATAAGGGTAGTGTCATCTGCATATCTGAGGTTATTAATATTTCTCCCAGCAATCTTGATTCCAGCTTGTGCTTTGTCCAGGCCAGCATTTCTCATGAAGGACTCTGCATATAAGTTAAATAAGCAGAGTGACAATTTACAGCCTTGACGCAATCCTTTTCCTATTTGGAACCAGTCTGTTGTTCCATGTCCAGTTCTAACTGTTGCTTCCTGACCTGCATACAGGTTTCTCAAGAGGCAGGTCATGTGGTCTGGTATTCCCATCTCTTTCAGAATTTTCCACAGTTTTTTGTGAGAAAACACATCTTTCCTTAAAATTTTTTTTTCGCATTAAGTTACTTTTTTGTTAACAAATTAGTAACAGAATAAGGTCTTATTTGATGTCTAGTAAATCTAAGTACAACAGAAGTATACTTAACACAATGCTTCTAAGGGCATGTCTAGATTAATTAGATTAACAAATAAATAAATATTAATACCAGGTATTAATTTAATATATCATACTTAAGGAATGAGTTTATTTCATTGTGCTAATGCTATGGACTGCACTGTGTTCCCATTATTTCATATGCTGAAGCCCTAACTCCCAACATGACAGTACTTGGATATAGGGCGTTATGGAGCCAATCATGGTTACATGAAGTCATAAGAATAGAGTCATAATTGATAAAATTGGTGGTCTTATAAGGAAAGGAGGAAAGAGAGATTTCTGTATCACCAAACACACAAAGAGGTCTTTTGAGCACATAGCAAACAAATAACCACCTATAAGCCAAAAAAAATGAGGCCTCAGAATTAAACCTACTTTATTGTCATATTGATCTTTGGATTTCCCAGGCTCCAGAACTATAAGAAATAAGTTTTCCCTATTGAAGCTACTTAATCTATGGTAATAATAATTTGCTTCCCAGGTGGCTCACTGGTAAAGAATCTACCTGCCAATGTAGGAGATGCAGGAGACATGGGTTCGATCCCTTGGTCAGGAAGATCTGCTGGAGGAAGAAATAGCACCCTACTCCAGTGTTCTTGCCTGGGAAATCCCATGGATAAAGGAACCTGGTGAGCTTCAGTCCATGGGTCCTAAAGAGTCGAACATAACTGAGCACACACTCTCAAGGCAGCTTGAGCTGATTAAAATAATTAATCACTACTCTACCTTTCATCCCCCTTATACACAACCAGCTAGAGTGAACGCATTTGCTTTTGTCAAAAGTCTCTTTGGTGGTGGTGGTGGTGTAGTCGCTAAGTCATGTCTGACTCTTGCGACCCCATGGACTGTAGCCTGCTAGGCTCCTTTGTCCATGGGATTCTCCAGGCAAGAATACTGGAGTGGGTTGCCATTTCCTTCTCCAGGGGTCTTCCCAACCTAGGAATTGAACCCAGGTCTCCTGCATTGAAGGAAGGTTCCTTACGAACTGAGCTATGAGGGAAGCCCCAAAAGTCTCTTTAGACATTCTTAAACCAATGACATGCCAAAAATAGAATGTCTTGGAACATGTAGCAGAATACAAATTCATGTTAATATAGAAACAATAAAGGAGCAGATATAAGATTCTGCCAACAAGAGGTATGTGTCACCAGTGACAAGACTTATGTGAAAAGCCCTCAATCTGATGATTCTCCTGTTCTCCTTCCTTGGTTTTCAAAAGAAACTAGTGACTAGTTAGAATGGAAAAGGAAGAGTATATTTCTTTCTTAATTTTTTAAAGAAAACATTTGATATTTTCCCTCTAGTCTGATGAAGTTCTGGGTAGATGATATAGAAATAATTAGAAGAAAATGTAATTATTTCATGTTAAAATGAATGACAGAAAAGTATAATGTCAAAACCCACACATTTTTCATAATATAAAAGAATGGATCAGAATGACATCTACAGAGAATAAAGTGAACCAGAAAGATATACTCGTATGAAATATGAAAAGTTTCATATTTTATCTTTTAATGAGTGGAAAGATATAAAAAATGTTATAAAATAAAAGAAATAACTTTAATAAGAATTAGAAAAACTTGGAAAATGAGTGACAGGATTTAAGAAAAATAGCATACAAAAAATTATTATTTAGAAACTAAAATTAGATTAAAACACAAGAACAAATGAACATAAATTTGGAATACAATATAAGTATATATAAAATTATGTAATATATATAATATAGCATTGAAATATAATGAATAATGTATGTGAATTACAAAGTAAAATATTAAAAGGAGAAAAATCAAAAAGAATGGAAAGGGATGAGAAGGATTAAATTAGAAAATGACAGCTATTAATAGGTACAGAGAAGCAAATATATGGGTAATAGAAATGACCCCCCAAAAAAGCAAGGGTATAAAATAAATACTAAAATATAGCAAGTATACTCAATAAAAAAGTATATTGTCATTAAACTTTTCCATTCCAGTGATTTATATCAAGAGAAAATTGAGCTGTATAGTAAGATACTCAACAAATGAAAAACATGAGCACAAATTTTACAGCTGGCACACTTACTTTTTCACATAAAGGCAATACTACTGCTGTTGACACATTTAAACTCGGAAATTTTTCCCTTTCCAGAGAAATCTATTAGAGGACAATCCTCTAATAGAAAACCAAAATGACTGCATTGACATAAGAACTCATAATGAACAGTACACAAGGCTATTTGTAGAATTAATTTTAAGTGAGACTTAAAAGGGAGAGGCTATGATATATTCAGACCGTCTAGTTATAGTACAACTATACCAAAAATGAGCACAGAGTATGAGAATAATATATGCAAAAATATTTTTTTGAGATTTATCAGTGGAAATGGTGATTTTAATAGTGCTATTATAAAGCTTTAGTATATGTAAGGTGTGGGGGAAAATAGTCTAATTTTTTTTTAATTTCTATAATCCCCGGTGTTCTTTAAATCAGAATTATATGCTGAGGAGGAAAATATATTTGGATTAGTACAAATGATTAATTTTAAAATCTTATAGTACTAAATTTGAAGTGGAAATATGAAATCAAGAGTATTTATTCTGATACACATTATATGTTCAGTTCAGTTCAGTTCAGTCGCTCAGTCGTATCCGACTCTTTGCGACCCCATGAATCTCAGCACGTCAGGCCTCCCTGTCCATCACCAGCTCCCGAAGTTCACTCAGACTCATGTCCATCGAGTCAGTGATGCCATCCAGCCATCTCATCCTCTGTCATTCCCTTCTCCTCCTGCCCACAATCCCTCCCAGCATCAGAGTCTTTTCCAATGAGTCAACTCTTCGCATGAGGTGGCCAAAGTACTGGAGTTTCAGCTTTAGCATCATTCCTTCCAAAGAAATCCCAGGGCTGATCTCCTTCAGAATGGACTGGTTGGATCTCCTTGCAGTCCAAGGGACTCTCAAGAGTCTTCTCCACCACCACAGTTCAAAAGCATCAATTCTTCGGCGCTCAGCCTTCTTCACAGTCCAACTCTCACATCCATACATGACTACTGGAAAAACCATAGCCTTGACTAGATGGACTTTTGTTGGCAAACTAATATCTCTGCTTTTCAATATGCTATCTAGGTTGGTCATAACTTTTCTTCCAAGGAGTAAGCGTCTTTTAATTTCATGGCTGCAGTCACCATCTGCAGCGATTTTGGAGCCCCCCAAAAATGAAGTCTGACACTGTTTCCACTGTTTCCCCATCTATTTCCCATAAAGTGATGGGACCAGATGCCATGATCTTTGTTTTCTGAATGTTGAGCTTTAAGCCAACTTTTTCACTCTCCACTTTCTGTATATATGTAATATTTACATGCAAGATATATATATATAATATAATATGTACATACATACTTATAGTATGTCTCTGTGTATATATATATACACATACAGGCTAATTTATACTTCAATAAGGATAATAAGTTTGAGTTAAATTTAGTGATAAAATATTTTTTAAACAGTTAAACAAAGAGAAAGTATATATCTTGTACCATCAACTAAATAATAGATGAAGAGTATCTCTTTTAATAATATTTCTACTAAAAATAAGCAATAAATGATGGAATTGAAATATTACTAATTTGGCAGCTTTTCAATGGCTATATAGCATTTCTTAGTATGATCATACAATTATTTACTTTAATTATTTTATCAAATACTGTGTATTTACAAGGGAGAAGGAACTGGCAACCCATTCCAGTATAATTACCTAGAAAATTCCGTGGATGGAGGAGCCTGGTGGGCTGCTGTCCATGGGGTCAGACAGAGTTTGACATGACTGAAACGACTTAGCATACATGCATGCATTGGAGAAGGAAATGGCAAACCACTCCAGTATTCTTGCCTGGAGAATCCCAGGGATGGAGGAGCCTGGTGGGCTGCCGTCTAGGGGGTCGCACAGATTCAGACACGACTGAAGCAACTTAGCAGCAGCAGCAGCAGTGTATTTAAAAACATAAAAATATGAAAGATACAACAAAGACTTGTGTTCTATCTCCAAGTTTAAGAAATATGTCAATAACTTTGAAATTCTCTATATGTCAGATACCCCATTCTTTCTCCTGGGTCATTTCATGGGTAAACTTGGCTGTTCTCAAAGTTCCTTGTTCTGTGCTATCTCCAAGATTTTATTTGATTTCTTTACATATATTATATATAGTTATTTTAAACTCTGTGTCTGAAAATTTCAGTATCCAGTCTTGAGGCCTTGACATTATATGTCTAATGTTTCCATTTGACCATGAGATCATCTTGTAGATTTTGTCATTTTTTTCTCCCATGAGTCCAAAATTTTTGTATTTTTATTTATGAAAATGCAGTTTGAAGCTTAGATTAAAGGTGAGTCTTTTCCTAAAGAAACT
Source organism: Budorcas taxicolor (assembly GCF_023091745.1). Taxonomy (NCBI): domain Eukaryota; kingdom Metazoa; phylum Chordata; class Mammalia; order Artiodactyla; family Bovidae; genus Budorcas; species Budorcas taxicolor. Next base: position 86,803,283 of record NC_068911.1, on the reverse strand, counting down.
GTACCTATGCTTGGAAAGATGTTTGCTAAACTATTAACCTGGAATCATTTTCAAATGAATTCTCAGCTTGAGGTTTTTAAGACTACACCACAAAGGTGAATTTTCTTATCACTCGCTCTTCAATGTCTACTTAAGAGTACATGGAACAAAGGAAAAATCAATACAAACAGCCAAAAGAGCTATATTGAATACTGTGGTTGGCACTTTAAATTGTGAGTTACAGGGATATGACTATGTTTTCTTGCCCTATAATATTGACAGCCTTCTTGTCCTTTATACTTTATCTCATTTTATCTTCAAACTACTCTAGACAGTCAACATTAGTGACATCTATTCTAAAAAACTAAAGTTCATAGAATTTAGCTAACTTTTCCCACAGCATTCTCAGTTTGTGCCTAGCTTTTCTGTCACTTCCCATTACTATAGGACTTGGAGGTGGTGTGGTTTCTCCTTAATTCTCATTACCATTTTCAGCAGATTTCTCCTTTCTGCTTGCATTTTTTTTTTTTTAAGTCCTTCAGAGTGCCTGATTTCAGACTAGATTTCCTATTAGTCCTCCATTTTGCTGTCATTCAAACTTTTCAAGGTTCTTTTCTTGGTTAGTACATTTCTTAGTCCCTAGTCCATTCCCTTTTCAACTTTTTGCCTGTCATTTTCCCATGACTTGACCCTCCATTTTATTGATATGTTCAGTATTTAGCCTCTCAAAAATGTTATATATAAGCACCCTCGTTTGGCCACTTCCATGCTCTCTTTCCAATTCACTTTAGCTTCTTCTCTCCAATAATTACTTTGCCTCCATTGAAACATCCTATCCCTTGACCCAAACTATTCTTCACTGTCATCTGCCTTATCTTCCTCTCGATTTTCTCTTTAACCATGCTAGCTTCCATGATTAATCACTCCCTTGTAGAAGCCCTCTACTCCTTTGCCTTTCTCTAGTGCTTTTAGAATTTGCCTGGCCAAATGCCAAACCTGATTAAGCTCATAATTCTGCTTACTCTGTGCATGCACCTGAATATTTGAACATGCCTGGAGAGAAAACAGAACCATGCTGACTTTTTCGCACTTTAAATTTATAGTCACTAATCTTCAGTGCACACTCAAAAGTGCTAAGCAATCCTATAATTCCCCAGTAAATTTACTTGTCTACTCATCAAGATGATTCTTTCTTATTTCCCTCCTCTCAAACATCTTAAACCCTCTCATTTTCCTCATGGACAATCAGTAACATCAATTCTTGCTTTGCTGATAACACAGAAGCCACTAGGAGACAGTTCCCTTGGCTTTTTATCATCAGATCTTTCAGACTACATTCACATGCACCCAATGCTCATTGAACCTGTTAGGATGCTTTGCCAGCAAGCAGCAAAGCACTAAAATGTTTAGATAGGCTTTTTGACATTTCATTAAAGAAAACCAGAGATATGTGATTTCAGGAACGGTTAATTAAAAGTCAACCCACCCATTTACCCACTGAATCCCATCTCCTTTTGTTTATTCAAGGATTTTTATCTCTCAAATAACCCCTGTTTCCTTTGCATCAGCAATTTTCCCCTTTCTAATTAATTATTTCCCTTAACATACAAGCATGCTATAATATTACTTAGTTGAACAATTCTTCCTTTTGACCTGAAGATCCCCATCAATTACAGCAAAGAAATAAAAATTTTGGAAAATGTTGTGTATGGTCACTGTCTTCACTTTCTCTTTATTCCCTTTGATCAGATTAAGTTATTACTGACAATCTACATTACATCTTAAGAACTTTTATCTAATTAAAATTATTATATTATTGTGGTTTGCTCTCATCAAAAGTGTTACAAAGTTTTGATGTGTTTTACTAAGTTCCACTGACTTTCTCTTCTTACTTACATCTTTGTTATTTTACGATAGCATCCAGAGGGCTAGGGAAGAGAATTAAAGGATAAGGAGAGGATAAATGAGTTTTTGGAAAAGATCAGCAAGATCCTTGGAAAGGTATAGAAAAGATGGGTGAAGGGAAGACATCTTTATATGAGGGCCTGTCATGACCATCAGCTTCAGAGTCATTACTTTTTATTGTCAACACAGAATACTGTTTACATCTTTGTGGACTCCAATTTGTCCAGTAAAATGCCTTGTTTATAAATAGCTACAGAGTATTTACTTTTCCATTTAAAGTTTTCAAATGCATTTTCAGAAAGATTAACCAAACATCATATGTGATTTGCACAATCTCGTGGTGAGGTTGGGGCTTCCCTGGTGGCTCAGTGGTAAAGAATCTGCCTGCAATGCAGGAGTCGTGGGTTCAACCCTTGGGTTGAGAAGATTTCCTGGAGGAGGGCATGACAACACACTCTGGTATTTTTGGCTGGAGACCCCATGGACAGAGTATCCTGGCGGGCTACAGTCCATAGAGTTGCAAAGAGCAGACATGACTGATGTGACTGAGCATGCACCCACGGTGGTGAGGTAGACTAAAAAAAAATAGTTATTTTTGTTTTATTACATGTGTGATTTGAGGCCAATCATTTAACCTCTCTGCACTCTAATTTTATCACCAGTAAAATGAGTAAAATGTTGCTACCAACATGGTAGCATTAGTGAGGATTGAATTAATTTAGTACCCAGCACATAGCAAGGGTATTTATGTTATCTTTTAAGATGACTGTCATTATTATTTTAAAGAAAGGAAAACTGATATCCATAAAGGTTAGAATTACCCAACTGGAGAAGAGAATGAGTTCTTCATCAAAATCTATGTATTTTAATTTTTCAGTGATCTTCTAATTTACCCTATTGTTGAATTCAGAGGGTACCACTTAGCATGGGTTTAAACATAAATTCAATTCCAAGCAAACTTTTATTTCCTTTAGGAGACTGATATTTGTCTTCTTTCCTGACAATGAGAATTAAAAAACTGATTAGCTTTACCTCTGTTCACTGGCTGCTGAGAAGCTGAATCAAATTTAAAGTATAATCATAGCAATTATCTGTCTTTATTGCCTTCATCTTCATTGCTTTTATCCATGTCTTATTTGCATTCTGCTTTTCCCTGGTAATTACTTTATATATATATATATATTTTATTAGCTGTCCTTCTGAATTTCTTAGAAGAATTACTTACCATTGTTGAACAAATAAATCTCTGCTACTATTGTTGGAAGTTGCAATGAAGAGTTGCCCACATGAGAAGTAGATAAATTGCAAGCCAAAGCCTACAATTTGAAGCTTCCACCCTTGTGGCTCTTTATTTAGAGCTCATAATTGAAACCACTATTTGTTTTCTCTGTCTGTGATGTCTTAATATATGCAGAATAGTTCTTCCAATTGTCAGTTACACAAGCCTTTTTTGTTTCTCAGGCTCAGCTGCTCTGGGGGACAACAGTCTTTCTTTTGAAGTGCTCACACCACGGTTCTCCAAAATTAACACACTTGCCACAGAACTTCTACCTTTTTTCAATCCTCTGTCTCTTTCTAAATTGAGATACAATATACAGGGTAAAATGTATAAAGTATATTACTCAATTATGCAGTTTAAGAATTATTTGCATGTTTACATCCTTTTAGCCACCACTCAAATCAAGATATAAAATATTTCCAGCACTCCATAAGATTCCTTTGTGCCTATCTTGTCTACAACCACTGCCCCCAAGACATAACCACTATTCTGACTTCTATCATCATCAATTAATTTTGTGTGTTCTTGAACTTTCTGTAAGTGAAATCATGCATAGACTATGGACATTTTTGTGCATTTAGCTTTTCACCCCACTTCACCTATCTATGAGATTCATTCCTGGTTTTTTTTTTTTTTTTTTTGGTGCCTGTGTTTGGCAGGTGTTATTTGTTTGCTTGCTCGCTACACCTAAACGGCTCTATTCAGTTCATACGGCAGATTATTTTATTGTTATGTCCTAACCCATTGTATGAATATACCTCAATGTATATTTCCATTCTCCTTTTGATAGGCATTTGGCTTTTCTCCAGTGTGGGATTATTATGAATACAGCCACTTTGAACACTGTATATTGGCTACAAATCCACCTGGGCACTTAGATGATGTAGAAGAGGTGAAACTATAGAAGCATCCATCCTTTCCATCTCGCCTGAGTTTTTGTTATGAAACTCCTCAGTTCTTTGTCAAGCTATGATAAAGAGACAAGTCTTACAAAAGAGGAAGAGAGGACCTAAAATATCAGTTAGAAGGATAGAATAGGAAAATCTCACTTGCTATGAAAAATGTTGCTCTCCACAATTCCTTTATAATCACAAAACTAATGGACATTTTAGTGTTCTTTACACCCTGTTTTACTTTGTACGCACAGTGTAATAGAGGAAAGAAAAGGCTTATTTAGCAGTGGCCATCCCTTATAGATTATTTTCCTCCCCAGTCCTAATTTATATTCCTTTCTCTTTAACATTGACCCTTGCTCCTCTGCTTATCTGAGGCAGAGGTAGAGGATAGCCAATGGTTTTCCTAATCTGATCTTATCTGAAGCTCACTGGCAATTTCTCCCTACTGTTTGTACTGTATTCTCTCTGCACAGAAGTTGTTCCCTTTCTTATCTTATGTAAACGGTGATCTCTTACAGGAATGTGACTTTAAAGAATCCTACAGGTTTTCTTCATCCTTACAAATTTATCTGAACCATTTTACATACATATAGTTATTTTGTTATTCACTGATACTGCTGATAGATTAAAATACATTAAAAAGAATTCAAAATGGTTTTCCCCTTTCATCTTACATTTTGTCTTTTTTATCTAGATGTATCATTTCTTATCAACTTTTTACAGAGATCTGATTTCTTATTGGGTTCATCATCACAATATCATTCTTTATTACTTTATTTTATATATGAGTTTTGAATTCTTATCTATTTTCTTTACAGGGATTCAGAATCTAGTATATAGTTCTCTGTTGCAAACCAGTGGAAGAATATTAAAAAGTGGAGGTAGAGAGGTGTGAAATATGTAACACTGTTTTTCAGGATCTGGGAAAACTGAAGCATTTATATGTTGATAAACTTATTATGATGTAATATAGTTGCATTGCTATGTACAATATGTTTTAAATATGTATTGGCTTTCAAGAAAGTTAAATAAGTATCCTCAGTTCTCCTAAGACTTATACCTAACCAACTCTGAGTAAATTCTGGAATTAGAAAGAAGCAGATTACCCAGACCAATTCCCCTGCCTTAGTCAGCTCAGGCTGCTGTAACAAACTACCAAAGTGTGGGTGTCTTAAACAGCAGAAATTTATTTCTCACTGTTCTGGAGAATGAAAAATCCAAGATCAAGGTACCAGTCAGTCAGTATGGTTCCTGGGTGAGAGCTCTCTTCTTGGCTTGTAGACAGTTGACTTCTGGCTATGTTTTTACTATGTTCTGACTGGCTATGTTCTTACACATCATCAGAAAAAAAGAAAGAGACAGAGAGACGGAGACAGAAAAAGAGAAATTTCTTTCTCTTCTTATAAAACTACAAATCTCATTTTGAAAACTCCACAGATTAGTTGTTGCACTAAGTGAATATTGTCATAGGGGTCACTCACTCAGCTGCATTGATGGGCAGCCTGGCTGTGCATGGAGCCCCACAGAGGCAATTTGGTGCTCCCCCACATCATCTCTCTTTCTTTGCAGTGTCTCATCCTTTAGCAGTGTCTGCATGGCTCTCACTCCAGCAGGCTAATCTGTAGCTCCTTGTAGCATGACAGCCACTGTCCAGAAGACAAGACAGAGCCACCAGGCGCCTTCGTCCAGATCCAGAACAGGCGCATCATCACTCCTTCTACATTCTGTTTATTGGAACAAGTCGCTAGCCATCTAAATCAAGGGGTGGGAGGGGGCCAATAGAAACAGACTACATTTCTGGATGAAGGGAGCCACAGAATTTCATCGCCAAAGGTGACAAGACAGAACAACATTGCAGCCACATTTGGAAATGCTCTGCTACATCCAGAATGTAATAAAGTCAGCCAGGACCACCTCTTCTCCCTTACAATCTGCCAATCAATGTTCCTGATTGTTTTCATTACAATCTTGTCCTACCCAGTTGCAACGACCTTAAGACTCAGGCCTTATGAGATTATGAATGAATTCTAATCTTGATTTTTAATTCTGGCCCCAATGAATTTTTAATAATATATTATTAAACTTTATTTTTTAGAGCAGTTGTAGGTTCATCTCAAAAGTGAGTGGAAGGTACAGTGATTTTTCTTGCTCCCACCCATGTATAACCTTCCCCGTTAACAACAGCGCCACCAGAGTGACACATTTGTTACAGTTGATGAAGCTACCCTGACATATCACTATGTTTGAACCCCAAATCCATAGTTTACATTAGGGTTCCCTCTTGGTGTTGTACATTCATTGAGTTTGGACAAATTTATAATGATGTGTGTCTGCCGTTATAATATCAACTGGCCCCAATGAACTTGGTAAACATTTGTATTTTTCTGAAGTACAGTTTTGCTCATTCTTTTAACCGCCTGAGGTTGAAACTCCCACCTCACTGAGAGGAAATAGGGAAGACTTGAACAGTGTTGTTAGAAAGATTCTGCACAGAGTGACTACAGTTCAACTCTCTGTAAATATTGCTAATTGTTCTCAGTGCTATATATAAGCTCAGTTTAAGAACTAAAGGCCGTTAGCACACTCCCATCTAAACTTTTGCTTGCTCTTTGCTAAACATCCCTCTGCTCTGTTATTAATGCCAGTCTTCATTAGCATGACCATTCTCTTACCTGTGGACTTCATTTAGCTGATATATCTATCTCTTAATGGGTGTACAGTTCATTTGGAGGGGCTGGGAAGTGCAAAATAGATAGTGTCATCTATGCCCTCAATCTGGATGCTATAAGTCTATTGACATTCCTGTCTTTGTTTAAGCCTGTGAACAAACAAAAATTCTTAGGCTTTGTTCACACTTTCTGATCAGTTATCTCTCCCTCATCCTAGAGATAATATATCCATTTTGTTGTGTATAAACTTAAGTAAAATGTCTAGGGACATTTGAAGAACTATTGAAAATTTACTTTCACCTCACTCTGCTCGGGTAGAGCACAACAAAAAAATTAAAAGTATGTAGATTTTCTAATAAAACTTATAAATGAGAAACTCATCATTTTAAATACTGCTAAAATTTACTCCTTCAGACTCATTACTCTCCAAATATACAAATCTTGAACACTGTTAGGTAATAGCTATACGCTACTTCATAATGGGGGCAGTACAGATCTGGTTGTTAAAGAAGGTCATTAACTCTGCATGTCTTAAAATAAGAATGGTTCCATTCTTAATAAGTTTTTGCTAAACATAATGGAGCATTTAGAAAAGTATTCTCAAATAGTTACTTGTCATAAAACCCTGAGGTAAGATTTGGTTATAGGTCTCAGCTCCTATTATTGTGTTCCATTAAAATGTGCTGATGGTTTATTCTTTTGTATTAAGAAAAGTCTTCACACCTGGGATTCTTTATTCTGATACCCACCCAAGTTTTTAATTGTACCCCCTAAGATACACTTATTTATTCAGTTAAATTGTCAGTTTCTTTTTTGTATAAAATGACCACCCATGATCATACCTCTTTTCTTCATTGTTTCATTCAGCACCTGTGCTAGATGGAAGGCGTATACCAGTGACCCAGGCAGGCATGCTCCATGATTCTGTGGAACTTACATTCTTATGGGGAAAAAATAGATAAAAAGGTGCAGTATGTCACTGGACTGCCAGGATTTTGGAGGCCATCAAATGATGTAAATAGATGAGGAGATGTTGTAAACCACTCACTTAAATCTAAGACATTAAGAAGCTGGTAACCAAACCCATAAGCCTTGAGAAATTGACTCTCCATGAATTACATGTATTCAAATCATCCAAGTATATTTTGGAAGACTTTTTAGAAAACTCAAGAGGTTCCTGGAAGCATGGAAAGCAGGGCAGTGTTATTTCTTCCAAGTTGTTTTAATAAAACTCTATTAAAATAAATGTACATGAACGGACCAGAAAAATGTGTATTATAATTTTAGATACAAGTTCTATAAAGAAATGAAAAGGAATCAGAAAGCAATGCAAAGTAAGGAGAGGTGAAAGGAAGGAAGAAAACTTACATGGCAGTGGAACAAGGGCTCTCTGAATCTGCGGTGGCGGTATTTGAACAGAGACCTGACTCCTGAGGAGATGTGCAGTCATTCAGGTCAGAGGCACAGAATATGAGAAGGCCAGAAGGTGGATCAAATTTTGTAAGAAAAGGGAGAGTGGTAGGAGCTGAGGTTGAGGAAGTGAGGAAGGACAGGTCATGAAATGATTTGCATGCCATGAACATGTTGCTCAGCTTTTAGTTTAGAATACAATGGAAGTTATAGCAAAATGGCTGGTGCTACACTTAGAAGTATTCTAAGGCTGCTTAAGTATTCCTACTCAAAAGGCTGCCTTTTTTTGAGCAGGAACTGCAGCAAGAAGCAATTTTGTGACAAATTCAGATTGTGGTACAAGCAGTTTTGCCGTTTGATGCATAAGATATGGCAAATTCCAGAGTTCTTTAAGCATCTGTGGTAAATAATAGCAACATATTGAATCTTGGGGAACCCCCAGGAAGAGATTTCAAAACAAAATCTTTAGGTTCTGAAGCAAGATTGGACAGTATGCAGAAGAGAAGCCTACACTGTTCAAAAATCATCTCCTGCCGTGGTATTGGACCCTGGTGGAGAAAGTGCCTGACCATAGCATATCAAAAGTCTATGCAACCAGAGTTTTCATCATAAATTAGTTATTTTCACTCATCAAGTTACAAGGTCTGGCAAGAACAGCAACAATCTACCATACAAGGAAAGGTCTACATTTGGGATCATTCCTGAACAGACAGCTCAGAGCCCAAAGACATTCCTTGCACCAGTGACTCAGAGTATAATTACACATAGGATTTAATAAGGTATTTATTAAGTTTCTGTCTGATAGAGAAGGAAAAACCTGGCCGGGTTCAAAGGTTTATCAAGCCACACAAAAATTTGTATCCATCAATGTTCATAGCAATATTATTTACAGAAGCCAAAAAGTGGAAACAATCAAAATGTTATCAACTGATGACTAAAGAAAACATGTGATATATTCATAAATGGATATCATTTAACCATATAAAGTACTAATACATGATACAACATTGATAACTCTTAAAAATATTGTGATAAGTGAAAGAAGTCAGTTACAAAGGCCCACATACTATATGATTCCACTTATACAAAATGTCCAGATTAAGCAAATTCACAGAGACAGGAAGCACATTAGTGATTGCCCATTACTAGGGATAGAAGGGTTGGAGGATAATGGTTAGGAGGGAGGGTCATTAAAATGTGCAAAATGAGTTGTGTGATGAATGCACAGTTTTGTGAGTATATGAAAAACCATTCCATTGTGTAATCTAAATGGGTGGGGCAATTGTATGGGGCATGCTTTATATTTCAATAAAGCTGTTTTAAAAGAAGATGGATTGGCTTGTTAGCATGTCAAATGCTTAAAATTGGTTACTAATATATTACAGCTCTACATAGCAATCCTCATGAAAGACAGCAATGAGGGGGAAACTCTTTCAATTGTCAGAACTTCAAGCAAGTCTCCTAGCCATCAATTTAGAGGGGAGGGAGAAAGGGTTGCAATTTAGAATATACACAGATTCTTCATCAGTGGCAAATAGTTTGGTTGATTGGTCAGGGACCTGGGAGGAACAAGTCTTAAAGCAACAAAGCAGTAAGTTCTGAGAAAGGAATATATAGATAGATCTACAGGAATGAACACACAATGTGCGGATCTTTTTGTCCCACATTAACGATTACCAGGAACATCCACTATACTTAAAATCAGTGGATAGGGTGATCATCCCACAGAGCTTCACCAAATGTTACCCTCACCCACTTCATTGCTTGCACAACAGGCCCAAAATGGAGAGGCCCTTAGAGCAAGGATGGAAAATATGTGTAGGTCCCAGATTGAACCAGCTACTGTTGTTGCTGAATATCAAACCAGCCTTGGGAAAAACTCTGAGATGAGACCCCATTAATCTAGGAGATTAATAAGTAACTCAGAACACGTTGATCACATCAGACCTACCTCTTCCATCTTTGGAGGGGCATCAATTCATCATTATTTAGATAAAACAGATTATGAATATGTCTTTCATGACAATAGTACCTCAGCTAGCATCACTGATAAAGGGTTCTGAGTATTTACCAGATAGAATCCAGTGTAACACAGCTTTGGACCAAGGAATCCACTCTTTTTGAAGGAAGTGTGATGATGGGCATATGACCTTGAATCCCATTGTTTCTGCCTCATACCATATCATGGTGAAGCTAGAGATTGATAGAAATTTGGAACAGTTTGTTAGCCACAATTCTAAGATGTGTCCCCAAGAGTTCGATCCCCTGGTATATACATATCTTTTCCCAGTTGTTCAAACACTAATCTAATTTTTCAATAAAGGAATTTACTTATGAAATTAATATTCCAAATCAGTTGATCTTAAGATAGGGTGACTATCTGGATCAATCTATCACATGAGCCCTTAAACGCAGACAACTTTCTCTGGTTGGTGACAGAAGGGTAAATTAGAGATTCAAAGCAATAGCAGATGTGGTGTACTGTCGCTGATTTGAAGATGGAAGGGGACACTTGGCAAAAGAATTCAATCACCTTTGATGAGCTGAATGATCACCCTAATCTAGCAAAGACTTCACAGGGGACTTTAGTCCTAAAACCACAAGGAACTGAATTTTGCCAATAACCCGAATGAGCTTAGGAGTAGATTTTTTTATCCCTGAGCTGGTTCCAAATATGAAAAGGAGTACGTCAAGGCTGTATATTGTCACCCTGCTTATGTAACTTCTATGCAGAGTACATCATGAGAAATGCTGGGCTGGAAGAAGCACAAGTGGGAATCAAGATTGTTGGGAGAAATATCAATAAGCTCAGTTATGCAGATGACACCACCCTTATGGCAGAAAGTAAAGAGGAGCTAAAAAGCCTCTTGATGAAAGTGAAAGAGGAGAGTGAAAAACTTGGCCTAAAGCTCAACATTCAGAAAATGAAGATCATGGCATCTGGTCCCATCACTTCATGGGAAATAGATGGGGAAACAGTGGAAACAGTGTCAGACTTCATTTTGGGGGGCTCCAAAATTACTGTAGATGGTGACTGCAGCCATGAAATTAAAAGACGCTTACTCCTTGGAAGAAAAGATATGACCAACCTAGATAGCATGTTGAAAAGCAAAGACATTACTTTGCCAACAAAGGTCCATCTAGTCATGGCTATGGTTTTTCCTGTGGTCATGTATGGATGTGAGAGTTGGACTGTGAAGAAGGCTGAGCGCCGAAGAATTGATGCTTTTGAACTGTGGTGTTGGAGAAGACTCTTGAGAGTCCCTTGGACTGCAAGGAGATCCAACCAGTCCATTCTGAAGGAGATCAGCCCTGGGATTTCTTTGGAAGGAATGATGCTAAAGCTGAAACTCCAGTACTTTGGCCACCTCATGCGAAGAGTTGACTCATTGGAAAAGACCCTGATGCTGAGAGGGATTGGGGGCAGGAGGAGAAGGGGGAGACAGAGGATGAGATAGCTGGATGGCATCACAGACTCGATGGACTTGAGTCTGAGTGAACTCTGGGAGTTGGTGATGGACAGGGAGGCCTGGCGTGCTGCGATTCATGTGGTCGCAAATAGTCGGACATAACTGAGCGACTGAACTGAACTGAACTGAGCCTCCAGATGAGAACTAACCCAACCAACTCTAATTTCAGCCTTGTGATACCCTGAATTTAGTCAAGCTGTGCTGAACTTCTGACCTACAGGAAGTGAGTTAACAAGTGGGAGTTGTCTTCACTCCCTGTTTGTGGCAATTTGTTACTCAGCTATAGCAAACTAATACAGGTGGCCTCTGAACAGTACACCTAGAATGCCAGGCTTATGGGATTGGAGCATTTTCTTTCAAGCTGCTGTATATAATCTGAATTATCAACTATTATATGATGTTATGCCCCACCAGGTAGAATAATTAGGTCTTGGAACAGAGAGGTGGAAGTCAGGGTGGACTATCTCATTTCACTTTCTACTTCTCCTCTCCACAACTTTAGGCTCATTTGGACTAGAGATCCTGGTTCCAGCCATGACGTGATGGGGCCTTCCACCAGGAGATGCAGGGAAGGTTCCCCTAAACCGAAAGCTATGATGGCCACCTGGTCATTTATTGATCCTCACACCAGTAAGTACAGGTAAAAAATGAAATTGATTTACTGATGTGATGAAATGAGCCTTATTTTCATGAAGAAATAGTGATGCTATGTAATGGAGGCAGACATGATTATACTTGGAACTCAGGAAGTCCCACAGGGCTCTTCTTGGTTTGGGTCTTTTTCACCCCCAGTAATAGGCACCCCCACGATTAGGCAATTAATCAAAAGCCATGATTAGGCAGTTAGTCAAAAGCTTTAGCCTGTCAGATTTAGCCTGACAAGTGTATAGTAATGAGAGTTTCAGACCCCAAGGGTACAAGGTAATGATGATCCAATAGGCTATTCACCTAGTGATTTTCAGCTTGGAAAGGGGGTGAGTTTCCCCCCATGGGATACATTTGCAATATCTAGAGACAGTTTTTCCAGTGGTCATGTATGGATGTGAGAGTTGGACTATAAAGAAAGCTGAGCACCAAAGAGTTGATGCTTTTGAACTGTGGTGTGGAGAAGATTCTTGAGAGTCCCTTGGACTGCAAGGAGATCCAACCAGTCCATCCTAAAGGAGATTAATCCTGGGTGTTCTTTGGAAGGACTGATGTTGAAGCTGAAACTCCAATACTTTGGCCACATGATGTAAAGAGCTGACTCATTTGAAAAGACCCTGATGCTGGGAAAGATTGCAGGCAGGAGGAGAAGGGGACGACAGCGGATGGGGTGGTTGGATGGCATCACCGACTCAATGGACATGGGTTTGGGTGGACTCCGGGAGTTGGTGATGGACAGGAGGCCTGGTGTGCTGCAGTTCATGGGGTCACAAAGAATCAGACACGGCTGAGCAATTGAACTGAACTGTACTACTGGTGTCTGTGAGTTGAAGTCAGGAATGGTACCTAACATCTTCCAAGGCATTTCCTGTAACAAAGAATCATTTGTCCCAAAATGTTAATAGCATTGAGGTTGAAGCACTCCGACTTAATTCAACAGAAATACTGACCAAAGTTAAATGGAATGTAGAAATGTTGATAGAGATAGATGATAAATATTTGGGGAGTGTTGAAGAGGAAAAGAATAGCTGTATTGCTTTGCCAGGCAAAGAGGGCCACAGTGGGCTAATGCTCTCAAAACTGTGTCCCCAAGAAAAATGATAAATATTTATCTCCACCTTGAGATCAGTTTCAGGAATGGACTTATGCTGTACCATCTGAGCCACCAGGGAATTCCACTGTATTCTATATGTATATAAAAAATATAACGTCACTTTCTTGAGATTAAGTAAATTGTGCATGAATCGGAGTGGTACAAAAGGTGCACTGTCATTTAGCTCTCAGGGTGCTATCCTTGATGGACCTTAACTTTTCTAGGCCCTCAGACCTGCCTTCCAATTTCCAGCGTCTTTTACTTTGGGCTTGAGTGCTCTGTCTCTGCCTCTCTCTCTGGGTCCACTGGAGCCTGTTACACATGAATGAGTGGCTGGCCAGAAATGCTGGGGAATTAATGCCTGTGGTCCCTACCTGCCATGCCTTGTAGGAACAACTTCAGCAAATGTCTAAGAGGAACTGACTTCTTTAAGTTCATCTAAGTGGGATTCCTTGAGGCACATGCTATATGCTGACTTCTAGAATTCCCTATGGGATTCACTTGCTCATAGTGGCAGTTTGCTTGATAATACATTGTTTATGACTTTCTCTGTGTTATGTCCCGTCTGACTGGTGTTCCTTGGGATCAGCTGTCAAATAAACTCTTTATACCTCAATCCACACCATGGTGTGATTCTGGGGAAACCTAAATTAAAACAGAAACTTTTGGAGATGTTTAAATCAGAGAATAACATCATCTAACTGATATTTTTAAAATAGCTCCTGTAGCTGTTTTATAACAAATGTGTAGTTGACAGAGCGAGCAGTATTGAGAAATGCTGAGGGCTTGAACTCAGATAGGAGCATAGGTTTGGATTACAACTGGGTATATTAACAATAGAACTGAAGATAGAGAAAAATGTGAAAATTTGGCCTAAATAATTAGATGTGTTCTTGAGAACATGTGGAAAAGAAAGCTGCTGACACAGAGGTGCTGAGGATATAGAACAGGGCAGAGAGAATAAAAATTTATTTCTTTGCATATAGCCACTTGGTGAACTCTGATTCCTAATGTTAGGCATTAGGTAACAGTTATATGTGTAAATCGGGAGGTCTGAGAATTCAGAAAATTAAGTTGGAAGTAATAAACATATGAATGGCATTTCTTCTGTTATATAACAGAAAAAAGTATAATTTTATGATTAATATTTGACAAGTGCTAGAAAAAATGCTTGTACATTATTAAAGTTTAAAGAACTGGAATTTGATATTTAGAGAAGTCTGAATTATTTTATTTTACTATTATAGAAGAAGTCTCAAGTCACTCCAATTATAGTTTAGGGGGATAATGAAATCTATTGGCTCTGAGAATGATGTTCAAGCTCTGAGTAAATATTTCCTTCTTGTATGAAAAAAAAGCAATTATACTTCAGCAGTCAGAGTTTATAAATGGCAACTTTTAAAACACATTTTAAGAAGTAAAATGATCACAAATCATTTTACCATAATGCAAAAATGAGTATTCATTTTTGTACAATATCTATTAATATCATAACGAAAACATTATCTTGTTTTTAATTTTTACTTTGCATGTCTTGAAACATTTCTGAGTTTATCAAGTGTATATTTTTAGAACATCATTTTCAATCCCTACAATTCATTTCATCATATGGTTTTAAGACAATTTGCTTATAGTTAGACATTGAGTTTATTTATAATATTCTGTTATTATAATATAGCACACACTTACTAAGCCTTTGACTACACCTCTGATCATTCCCTTTGGTTACACACCTAGAAATGAGAAAGTTATTTAAGGCTGCATGGCATATATTGTTATCATGTAATCTAACAAGTCTGTGCCAATTTAATACCTACTGTGCCAATTTAATACCTGTCCTTATTATTGCCAGAATTAAGGATTGCCTTGGTCAATTTGAGATATATATATATATATATATATATATATATATTTCAGTTCAGTTCAGTTCAGTTGCTCAGTCGTGTCGGACTCTTTGGAACCGCATGAATTGCAGCACGCCAGGCTTCCCTGTTCATCACCATCTCCCGGAGTTCACTCAGACTCACGTCTATAGAGTCCGTGATGCCATCCAGCCATCTCATCCTTGGTCATCCCCTTCTCCTCCTGCCCCCAATCCCTCCCAGCATCAGAGTCTTTTCCAATGAGTCAACTCTTCTCATGAAGTGGCCAAAGTACTGGAGTTTCAGCTTTAGCATCATTCCTTCCAAAGAACACCCAGGGCTGATCTCCTTCAGAATGGACTGGTTGGATCTCCTTGCAGTCCAAGGGACTCTCAAGAGTCTTCTCCAACACCACAGTTCAAAAGCATCAATTCTTCGGTGCTCAGCCTTCTTCACAGTCCAACTCTCACATCCATACATGACCACAGGAAAAACCATAGCCTTGACTAGATGGACCTAAGTCGGCAAATTAATGTCGCTGCTTTTGAATATACTATCTAAGTTGGTCATAACTTTTCTTCCAAGGAGTAAGCGTCTTTTAATTTCATGGCTGCAATCACCATCTGCAGTGATTTTGGAGCCCAAAAAAATAAAGTCTGACACTGTTTCCACTGTTTCCCCATCTATTTCCCATGAAGTGATGGGACCAGATGCCATGATCTTTGTTTTCTGAATGTTGAGCTTTAAGCCAACTTTTTCACTCTCCTCTTTCACTTTCATCAAGAGGCTTTTTAGCTCCTCTTCACTTTCTGCCATAAGGGTGGTGTCATCTGCATATCTGAGCTTATTGATATTTCTCCCAGCAATCTTGATTCCAGCTTGTGTTTCTTCCAGTCCAACATTTCTCATGATGTACTCTGCATAGAAGTTACATAAGCAGGGTGACAATATACAGCCTTGACATACTCCTTTTCCTATTTGGAACCAGTCTGTTGTTCCCTGTCCAGTTCTAACTGTTGCTTCCTGACCTGCATACAGATTTCTCAAAGGGCAGGTCAGGTGGTCTGGTATTCACATCTCTTTCAGAATTTTCCACAGTGTATTGTGATCCACAGAGTCAAAGGCTTTGGCATAGTCAATAAAGCAGAAATAGATATTCTTCTGGAACTCTCTTGCTTTTTCCATGATCCAGCGGATGTTGGCAATTTGATCTCTGGTTCCTCTGCCTTTTCTAAAACCAGCTTGAACATCAGGGAGTTCACGGTTCACGTATTGCTGAAGCCTGGCTTGGAGAATTTTGAGCATTACTTTACTAGCCTGTGAGATGAGTGCAATTGTGCGGTAGTTTGAGCATTCTTTGGCATTGCCTTTCTTTGGAATTGGAACGAAAACTGACCTTTCCCAGTCCTGTGGCCACTGCTGAGTTTTCCAAATTTGTTGGCATATTGAGTTCAGCACTTTCACAGCATCATCTTTCAGGATTTGAAATAGCTCCACTGGAATTCCATCACCTCCACTAGCTTTGTTTGTAGTGATGCTTTTTGAGGCCCACTTGATTTCACTTTCCAAGATGTCTGGCTCTAGATTAGTGATCACATCATCATGATTATCTGGGTTGTGAAGATCTTTTTTGTACAGTTCTTCTGTGTATTCTTGCCACCTCTTCTTAATATCTTCTGCTTCTGTTAGGTCCATACCATTTCTGTCCTTTATCGAGCCCATCCTTGCATGAAATTTCCCTTGGTATCTCTAATTTTCTTGAAGACATCTCTAGTCTTTCCCATTCTGTTCTTTTCCTCTGTTTCTTTGCATTGATCACTGAGGAAGGCTTTCTTATCTCTTCTTGCTATTCTTTGGAACTCTGCATTCACATGCTTATATCTTTCCTTTTCTCCTTTGCTTTTCACCTCTCTTCTTTTCACAGCTATTTGTAAGGCCTCCTCAGATGGCCATTTTGCTTTTTTGCATTTCTTTTCCATGGGGATGGTCTTGATCCCCTGTCTCCTGTACAATGTCATGAACCTCATTCCATAGTTCATCAGGCAGTCTATCTATCAGATCTAGACCCTTAAATCTATTTCTCACTTCCACTGTATAATCATAAGGGATTTAATTTAGGTCATACCTGGATGGTCTAGTGGTTTTCCCTACTTTCTTCAATTTCAGTCTGAATTTGGGAATAAGTAGTTCATGATCTGAGCCACAGTCAGCTCCCGGTCTTGTTTTTGTTGACTGTATAGAGCTTCTCCATTTGGCTGCATAGAATCTAATATAATTGTTGTATCTATCATTTATTTGTAAAAATTTGCCTGATAAAAACTGTATCTCTTCTTTCTACAAATTCACAAAATTGTCCCTATGTACCATCACTCTTTCATTTTTGCAAGCAATGACATTGTTTGCAAAAGTTACATATTATATATAGTCAGTGGAACTCTTTCTTCGATGTTTTCCTTTCTTTGTATGCCTGTGTTTTATTTTCATACTCTCAACAATAAACAGTAAAAATTTTCATCTAGTTTTTCTAGTGTCCTCATTTTATATATTGATACTTGAAATTTTAATCCAACTGAAAATAAATTTGGTTTCAAGTAGGATAGAGAAATGATGTCTTAGATTTCTTTTTAATTCCATATATTGATTAATCATTACAAATTTGAAGATATAACAATCGATTTCTCAACAGTTTATTTTATTTACTTAATTTCACTATTTATATTTTGAAATGTTATTTGGAGTAGTGCTTATCATGAATTTTCATTTTCATAATATAAAATCACTTTTATTATGTTTGTTATCTTTCCAGTTTTTAAAAAATTACTGTTAAACTTGAAAATATTTTAAGTCACCATCATTCTGCTACCTGAACCACTTATATCTATAAATGTTCTTGGTGAAAATGGACATCTGTTGTACCTTTTACAATGCTATGCTACACCCTGCCTTGTGATGCTGGAGCTCAGGCTCCACAAGCCACACTTCATCTTTGCGTCAGGTTCCTGGAGGGACTCTATAGGCAGAAGAGGACCAAGGAACTAGCTCCTTCTTATCTGCTTCCTGTGGACTCAGGTAAATTTCTGTTTCTGTGAGCATCTCCCTGGGAATACTTCTCTACTTTGGTATCAGCAATTTCTTCCTAGAAAAGCAGCTGTATTCATTTTACAGATTTTCCAGCCTTCACACAATCAGCCTAATCATGTTCTCTCAGAGACTCCAGAACCAATTGCCTGTGTTCCCTTCTCAAAGTTCTTTCAGTTCTATGAGACCTTCTCTACACACTTCAAAGTATTAATGCATCCAACTTCTTCCTTTTGTTCCCTCAGCCCTAGAAGTGGTAAGGAGAAGGAAACAGCAACCCACTCCCGTACACTTGCCTGGAAAATCCCATGGACTGAGGAGCCTACCTACTGTCCATGGGGTCGCCAAGGGTCGGACACGACTGAGCGACTTCACTTTCACTTTTCACTTTCATGCATTGGAGAAGGAAATGGCAACCCACTCCAGTGTTCTTGCCTGGAGAATCCCTGGGACAGAGGAGCCTGGTGGGCTGCCGTCTAAGGGATCGCACAGAGTCGGACACGACTGAAGCGACTCAGCAGCAGCAGGAGTGGTAACTGCTTTTGAAATTGCTATCATTGTGAATTACAGAGTTCCCTTTTTATTTAAGTCATCTAGTTAAGAGCTTCATACCTTTCTCCTTTAATTGGGTTATTTTCCTCACTGGACTGTTAATAACTGGAAAAAAGTATTTCTCCCTGTATTAGTCAGGGTTTTCTAGAGAAACAGTACCAACAGGATGTATACTTACATGATTATATACAGTGATGAGATGGGCAAGTGCCAAGATCTTCAGGGTGAGTCAGCAAGCTGAAGATGCAGAAAAGTTGCTAAACCCACAATGGTTTAGTTCTTGTGTGAAGGCTGGCAAGCCTGAGACTTAGGAAGAGCCAGTGTTTCAGTTCAAGTCAGTCAACTTTTCTGTTCATCTCTTCACTGATAAGAGGAGTCACACCCACACTGAGGATCAATTTGCTTTACTTTGTTACTCTCAAGCAAAAGGGCTTCCACAGTGGCTCAATGGTAAAGAATCTGCCTGCAGTGCAAGAGCGGAGAAGGCAATGGCACCCCACTCTAGTACTCTTGCCTGGAAAATCCCATGGAAGGAGGAGCCTGGAAGGCTGCAGTTCATGGGGTCACGGAGGGTCGGACACGACTGAGTGAGTTCACTGTTACTTTTCACTTTCATGCATTGGAGAAGGAAATGGCAACCCACTCCAGTGTTCTTGCCTGGAGAATCCCAGGGACGGGAGAGCCTGGTGGGCTGCCATCTATGGGGTTGCACAGAGTCGGACATGACTGAAGTGACTTAGCAGCTGCAGTGCAAGAGATGCAGATTAAATCCCTGGGTCAGGAAGATCCCTGGAGGAGGGCATGGCAACCCACTCCAGGATTCTTGCCTGGAGAATCCCATGGGAAGAGGAGCCTGATGGGCTACAGTCGGTGAGGTCACAGGGAGTCAGACACAGCTGAAGTGACTAAGGATGCACTCATGCACTGATGCAAAAACACCCTCACAAAAACACCTGGAATAAGGTTTGACCAACTATCTGGGCCGGAGAAGGCCATGGCACCCCACTCCAATACTCTTGCCTGGAAAATTCCATGGACAGAGGAGCCTGGTAGGCTGCAGTCCATGGGGTCACTAAGAGTCGGACACGACTGAACGACTCACTTTCACTTTTCACTTTCATGCATTGGAGAAGGAAATGGCAACCCACTCCAGTATTCTTGCCTGGAGAATCCCAGGGATGGGGAAACCTGGCGGGCTGCCATCTATGGGGTCGCAGAGTTGGGCATGTCTGAGGCAACTTTGCAGCAGCAGCAGCAACTATCTGGGCAATCCAGTGCCTAGTGAAGTTGACACGTAAAAATAACCATCACATCCATATTTATTGACTTCTTTTAAGAAGAGTTGATTCATTGGAAAAGACTCTGATGGTGGGAGGGATTGAGGGCAGGAGGAGAAGGGGATGACAGAGGATAAGATGGCTGGATGGCATCACTGACTCGATGGACGTGAGTTTGAGTCAACTCTGGGAGTTGGTGATGGACAGGGAGGCCTCGCCTGCTGCAGTTCATGGGGTCACAAAGAGTCGGACACGACTGAGCGACTGAACTGAACTGAATTGAAGTCTTTCAACAGAATGTCATAGTTATATCTATATGTTCTATATTACATATTCAGAGTTAATTATGATATATTTTCAGTTCAGCTCAGTTCAGTTGCTCAGTCGTGTCCGACTCTTTGTGACCCCATGAACCACAGCACGCCAGGCCTCCCTGTCCATCACCAACTCCCGGAGTTCACCCAAACTCATGTCCATCGAGTTGGTGAGATACTTTATACCTAGTTATTTGTGTGCAGGGAGTAGCTTTTCAATATACTTTCTAGCTGATTATTGCTGAGATAAAGGAAAATTTTATTTCCATTTTCATATTAAGTGGTTTCTTCTTCTGAAGTTAAAGAAAGAAAAGAACTATATATTGAAAGGATAATTATGTTTCTAACAGTATATATTAAAAGCTTATGCCAGCATAAATGGAAACTATCTGAAACTTTCATTTGAAATGGAAACTTTCATTTTGAAACTTTCATCGACGTCTGAGCAACCTGACTGTCTAGATGAAGGTCTATATCATAATGCATATCCACCAGGAAAAAATGGGGAAGGAATAGTGGAGACTATAGGAAAGACAGGAATGTCACAGGAGGCATTGCTAAAACTGGCAATTGTTTCCAAAAGAAATTCTATTTATAGTGAGATACAAATCTTATTGTAGATGGATGTGATCTGTGAAGGCATAAAAGAAAATTTCATTTTTTCAATATGAGATTCTTGATTGGCCAATTTTGCTGTGATCAAAACAAGTTTAAAAATAAATGGAATTATTATGGGGTTTTAAGTTGTTCAGAGAATTCAATATAGAGATGTGAAAGATCTTTATATTGACCCAAATGTTTATCCAGATGAGTGTGATTAATATAAGATAAAATTTGGGGGTCTTAGTTACAGGATGGCAGAGTTGGTTGTTTGCTAACAGATTTCAACGTGAATAAATTACATTGGTGATAGTATTGTTCTTCATTTCAACCAAAGTTGAAATGAGGGGATTAAACTGAGCTAGAATTTAGATGAGAGAGGAGAACTTGAATTATAATGGCCACTTTGTGATATATTTATATAACATATTAATATTTGTAATGCATTTATTTAGTATGTCTTTCATTAGAATTGGGATAGACAAGCTTTCTCTGTGGAGGTGTCCGATAGTAAACATTTTAGGCTCTGGGGACCAGTCTTTGCCACAGTTACTCCACTCTGACTCTTTGTTAAAGCAGCCACAGACAATAATCAATAATAAACAAATGGACAAAGCTGTGTTCCAACAAAACTTTGTTTACAAAAACAGGCAACAGGCCAGACTTGGGCCCTGGGCTGTAGTGTGCCAATCCTAGCTTTAGAAGTTTAAAAGCAGAGAATGTACAGCTGACTTGCCAGGGAGAAATGTTTGAGGTTTCTCATGATGCACTCTGCATATAAGTTAAATAAGCAGGGTGATAATATACAGCCTTGACGTACTCCTTTTCCTATTTGGAACCAGTCTGTTGTTCCATGTCCAGTTCTAACTGTTGCTTCCTGACCTGGATATAGGTTTCTCAAGAGGCAGGTCAGTTGGTCTGGTATTCCCAT
Organism: Budorcas taxicolor; assembly: GCF_023091745.1. NCBI lineage: Eukaryota > Metazoa > Chordata > Mammalia > Artiodactyla > Bovidae > Budorcas > Budorcas taxicolor. The sequence goes on along the minus strand of NC_068911.1, from coordinate 86,781,323 downwards.
CTCTTTCAGAATTTTCCACAGTTTATTGTGATCCATACAGTCAAAGTTGAATGTAATCAAATTTGTTTTCATTATGATGTTAATATACTGATCTGCCTATCCTTACCCTCTTGCAAGGGAAGTTCTATCACCTGTGTCTGTCTGTGTGTGTTAGTCACTTAGTTGTGTTCAATTCTTTGTGATCCCACAGTCTGTAGCCCACCAGGCTCCTCTGTACAGAATTCCAATTTATGGAATTCTCTAGAAGGAATAGTGGAGTGTGCTGCTATGCCCTTCTCTAGGGGATCTTCCTGACCCAAGGATCGAACCCAGGTCTCCTGCATTGCAGGCAGATTCTTTACCATCTGAGCCACCCTTCTGTTAATAAGGTAGGTACATTACCTATTCTAAAGTTACCCTCACTTTCAGGATCAGGAGAGTATGGTTTATTTTAGAGATGCTCAGTCGCAGAATGGTTGCTGTGTTGTGATGTACCTGTGTGCCAAGATGAGATAAACCTGGAGATGCAAACTGTAAGCTCCCAGAGGCCAGGCAGATACTGTAAAAGACTGAAGGAAGACAGGGTAATCAGCAATTCCCTTCCTGCTGCTTAGAAGCTCTCCTCTAAAACAGGTCAGTGCGTAAAGACAAAGGTAAAGGACAAAAGAATTTCAGCTTAGCATGGGTCACAACTGAGAGAGCTGGGACCTCTATCTAGGGGGCTATAGCTAATCAGCCCCAAGTCACGCTTCCAGTGGGGGAAAAAAAAATGTTTAGTGTTGCTGGAATGTCTTCCCCTTCAACCCTACCCACCCAAAAGATAGTAGAAATTATTATGATTATTGATAGAAGTTTTCAATTTTTGCATGTTGGGATTTAATTCAACTATTTTAAACCCTGTGATGGGGTCAACAATATTTGAGTTTACAACAAAACAGATCAAGATGGCTCAAAATAAACCTCGAGTTATATTTTACAACTTCTGTAGCAAAGAGTAATTTTCTTTCTGGAGAATTTAAATTTGTAAACATAAACAGAGATAATAGGTTTCTATAAGACTCATAACAGGAAGAAAGAAACTGAGAAAATGAGACAGAGTTGAGGCCAGACCAAAATGAAATCATCTGTACCTAGAATACAGGCAATGCCTAGTAAATATTTGCTTTTCAAATTGAATACATTGAATAAACAAATCTTCAAGTTAAATATTTGAACTACATAAAGTATGAGTAAGCAGAGTAAGTCAATTGGCAGTAAGTCAATTCAGAGAAGACCAGAGAAGAAATGAAAAGAAAATAGAAACTCAAAAGGAGAGCATTTGCTGCATGAGAGAAAAAGGAAGAGAGTCAAGTCACTGGAGTTACTTCTTTTCATGATGCTATTTCATTCTAGTTTTGGAACTTTACCATAGGTAAGCTTACATAAAGACTTCTTCAGTTCAGTTCAGCGCTCAGTCAAGTCCAACTCTTTGAGACCCGATGAATCGCAGCAAGCCAGGCCTCCCTGTCCATCACCATCTCCCGGAGTTCACTCAGACTCACATCCATCGAGTCCGTGATGCCATCCAGCCATCTCATCCTCTGTCGTCCCCTTCTCCTCCTGCCCCCAATTCCTCCCAGGATCAGAGTCTTTTCCAATGAGTCAACTCTTCTCATGAGGTGGCCAAAGTACTGGAGCTTCAGGTTTAGCATCATTCCTTCCAAAGAAATTCCAGGGCTGATCTCCTTCAGAATGGACTGGTTGGATCTCCTTGCAGTCCAAGGGACTCTCAAGAGTCTTCTCCAACACCACAGTTCAAAAGCATCAATTCTTCGGTGCTCAGCCTTCTTCACAGTCCAACTCTCACATCCATACATGACCACAGGAAAAACCATAGCCTTGACTAGACAGACCTTAGTCGGCAAAGTAATGACTGTGCTTTTGAATATACTATGTAGGTTGGTCATAACTTTTCTTCCAAGGAGTAAGCGTCTTTTTATTTCATGGCTGCAGTCACCATCTGCAGTGATTTTGGAGCCCCAAAAAATAAAGTCTGACACTGTTTCCACTGTTTCCCCATCTATTTCCCATGAAGTGATGGGACCAGATGCCATGATCTTTGTTTTCTGAATGTTGAGCTTTAAGCCAACTTTTTCACTCTCCTCTTTCACTTTCATCAAGAGGCTTTTTAGTTCCTCTTCACTTTCTGCCATAAGGGTAGTGTCATCTGCATATCTGAGCTTATTGATATTTCTCTCAGCAATCTTGATTCCAGCTTGTGTTTCTTCCAGTCCAGCGCTTCTCATGATGTACTCTGCATAGAAGTTACATAAGCAGGGTGACAATATACAGCCTTGACGTACTCCTTTTCCTATTTGGAACCAGTCTGTTGTTCCCTGTCCAGTTCTAACTGTTGCTTCCTGACCTGCATACAGATTTCTCAAAGGGCAGGTCAGGTGGTCTGGTATTCACATCTCTTTCAGAATTTTCCACAGTGTATTGTGATCCACAGAGTCAAAGGCTTTGGCATAGTCAATAAAGCAGAAATAGATATTCTTCTGGAACTCTCTTGCTTTTTCCATGATCCAGCGGATGTTGGCAATTTGATCTCTGGTTCCTCTGCCTTTTCTAAAACCAGCTTGAACATCAGGGAGTTCACGGTTCACGTATTGCTGAAGCCTGGCTTGGAGAATTTTGAGCATTACTTTACTAGCCTGTGAGATGAGTGCAATTGTGCGGTAGTTTGAGCATTCTTTGGCATTGCCTTTCTTTGGAATTGGAATGAAAACTGACCTTTTCCAGTCCTGTGGCCACTGCTGAGTTTTCCACACTTGCTGACACATTGAGTGCAGCACTTTCACAGCATCATCTTTCAGGATTTGAAATAGCTCCACTGGAATTCCATCACCTCCACTAGCTTTGTTCATTGTGATGCTTTCTAAGGCCCACTTGACTTCACTTTCCAAGATGTCTGGCTCTAGATTAGTGATCACATCATCATGATTATCTGGGTCGTGAACATCTTTTTTGTACAGTTCTTCTGTGTATTCTTGCCATCTCCTCTTAATATCTTCTGCTTCTGTTAGGTCCATACCATTTCTGTCCTTTATCGGGCCCATCCTTGCATGAAATGTTCCCTTGGTATCTCTAATTTTCTTGAAGACATCTCTAGTCTTTCCCATTCTGTTGTTTTCCTCTGTTTCTTTGCATTGATCGCTGAAGAAGGCTTTCTTATCTCTTCTTGCTATTCTTTGGAACTCTGCATTCACATGCTTATATCTTTCCTTTTCTCCTTTGCTTTTCGCCTCTCTTCTTTTCACAGCTATTTGTAAGGCCTCCTCAGATGACCATTTTGCTTTTTTGCATTTCTTTTCCTTGGGGATGGTCTTGATACCTGTCTCCTGTACAGTGTCACGAACCTCATTCCATAGTTCATCAGGCACTCTATCTATCAGATTTAGGCCCTTAAATCTATTTCTCACTTCCACTGTATAATCATAAAGGATTTGATTTAGGTCATACCTGAATGGTCTAGTGGTTTTCCCTACTTTCTTCAATTTAAGTCTGAATTTGGGAATAAGGAGTTCATGATCTGAGCCACAGTCAGTTCCTGGTCTTGTTTTTGTTGACTGTATAGAGCGTCTCCATCTTTTGCTGCAAAGAATATAATCAGTCTGATTTCGGTATTGACCATCTGGTGATGTCCATGTGTAGAGTCTTCTCTTGTGTTATTGGAAGAGGGTGTTTGCTATGACCGGTGCATTTTCTTGGCAAAACCCTATTAGTTTGTCCTGCTTCTTTCTGCATTCCAAGGCCAAATTTGCCTGCTACTCCAGGTGTTTCTTGACTTCATACTTTTGCATTCCAGTCCCCTGTAATGGGTGTTAGTTCTAAAAGGTCTTGTAGGTCTTCATAAAACCGTTCAATTTCAGTTTCTTCAGCATTACTGGTTGGGGCAGAGACTTGGATAACTGTGATATTGAATGGTTTGCCTTGGAGACGAACAGAGATCATTCTGTGGTTTTTGAGATTGCATCCAAGTACTGCATTTCGGACTCTTTTGTTGACCATAATGGCTACTCCATTTCTTCTGAGGGATTCCTGCCCGCAGTAGTAGATATAATGGTCATCTGAGTTAAATTCACCCATTCCAGTCCATTTTAGTTTGTTGATTCCTGGAATGTCGACGTTCACCCTTGCCATCTCTTGTTTGACCACTTCCAATTTGCCTTGATTCATGGACCTGACATTCCAGGTTCCTATGCAATATTGCTCTTTATAGCATTGGAACTTGCTTCTATCACCAGTCACATCCACAGCTGGGTATTGTTTTTGCTTTGGCTCCATCCCTTCATTCTTTCTAGAGTTATTTCTCCACTGATCTCCAGTAGCATATTGGGCACCTAATGACCTGGGGAGTTCCTCTTTTGATATCCTATCATTTTGCCTTTTCATACTGTTCAAGGGGTTCTCAAGGCAAGAATACTGAAGTGGTTTGCCATTCCCTTCTCCAGTGGACCACATTCTGTCAGGCCTCTCCACCATGACCCGTCTTGGGTTTCCCCACAGGCATGGCTTAGTTTCATTGAGTTAGAAAAGGCTGTGGTCCTAGTGTGATTAGATTGACTAGTTTTCTGTGAGTATGGTTTCATTGTGTCTGCCCTCTGATGCCCTCTTACAACACTTATCATCTTACTTGGGTTTCTCTTACCTTGGCATGGGGTATCTCTTCACGGCTGCTCCAGCAATGCACAGCCGCTGTTCCTTACCTTGGACGAGGGGTATCTCCTTACCGCCACCGTTCCTGACCTTCAGTGTGGGATAGCGCCTCTAGGCCCTCCTGTGCTTTCCTGGCAACCACTGTTTGGGTTGCTCCTCCTGGCCTCGGGCGTGGGTGGCTCCTCCCAGCTGCCGCCCCTTGCCTCAGGCTCGGGGTGGCTCCTCAAGGTCACTGCCCCTGGCCTCTGGCACGAGGTGGCTTCTCCTGTCCTCCCCTTATTTCGGACGCTGGGTGTCTCCTGCTGGCCACCACTGACCTCAGATTCGGGGTAGCTCCTCCCAGCCACTGCCCCTGACCTTGTTTACCCTGGGCTAAATTCAGTTGATTTCTTTGTAACTTAAACAATCTTAACCGAGCATATAACATTATTGAATATCTCTAGTTGCTGTAAAATCCATGAATATAGGATCATGGTGGTTAATCTTATCTATAGGATCCAAAGACAGTAGATAGGCAAAATATACTAATATATGTGTAACTCCTAAACATAAGAATTGCTTACCATCCAGTGATGTACATTGCTGTCAGTTCATTTAAGATTCACTTCAGTTCAGGTCACTAAGTCGTGTCCAGCTCTTTGTGACCCCATGGACTGCAGCATGCCAGGCTTCCTTGTCCATTACCAACTCCCAGAGCTTGCTCAAACTCATGTCCATCAAGACTGTGATGCCATCCAATCATCTCATCCTCCCTTGTCCTCTTCTCCTCCAGCCTTCTATCTTTCCCACCATCAGGGTCTTTTCTAGTGAGTCAGTTCTTCGCATCAGGTGGCCAAAGTACTGGAGTTTCAGCTTTAGTATGAGTCCTTCCAATGAATATTCAGGACTGATTTCATTTAGGATTGACTGGATTGATCTCTTTGCAGTCCAGGGGACTCACGAGTATTCTCCAAAACCACAGTTCAAAAGTATCAATTCTTTGGCACTCAGCTTTCTTTATAGTCCAACTCTCACATCCATACATGACTACTGGAAAAACCATAGCTTTGACTAGACAGACCTTTGTTGGCAAAGTAATGTCTCTGCTTTTTAATATGCTGTTTAGGTTGGTCACAGCTTTTCTTCCAAGGAGCAAGTGTCTTTTAATTTCATGGCTGCAGTTACCATCTGCAATGATTATGAAGCCCAAGAAAATAAAGTCTGTTTCCATTGTTTCCCCATTTATTTACCATGAAATGATGGGACCGAATGCCATGATCTTAGTTTTTTGAATGTTGAGTTTTAAGCCAGCTTTTCACTCTCCTCTTTCACTTTCATCAAGATGCTCTTTAGTTCCTCTTCACTTTCTGCCATAAGGGTGGTGTCATCTGCATATCTGAGGTTATTGATATTTCTCCCAGCAATTTTGATTCTAGCTTGTGCTTCATCCAACCCAGTATTTCGCATGATGTACTCTGCATATTGTTGTAGCCATGCGTTCCGGGAAACAAACTCACTCAGAAGGACAATGCAGATAGTGGAGAGCAGTTTATTACACCAGTGGGCCCAAGGCAGAGTCTCCTCTTGGCCAAGGATCCTGACTAGTTTTTGTGAAAACCTTATATACCTGAAGCGTACTTGCTCAAACTCACCTCCCCAAGTTCCTTGAAACTAGTCTGGACAAGGTAAAAGAGAGATACAATCAAAGTTAACCCATGATTCATGTGTCACAAGACTAGATAAACAGTGGACATTTATCAATAGGACTGTGGTCATATCCTGATAAACATAATGGAATTTATGAGTTTGTTCTGTTACAGAGATAATTAGCATATTCTTTTAGGCAATGGAGAGTCCAAGTACAAGTCCTGAGGCTCTTTTATCCGGGGAGTCTGCTTTCCCATCGGCATGCCGCTTCTATAGACACCGGGCACAAAGTTCAGAGTCCATTGGGAGGGTGACCATGCATGTAGCCTTATGTTCGCAGCCTGGCCTAAGATGGAGTCCAGCTCTGTCTGTTTCCTCCTTCAATATAAGTTAAATAAGCAGGGTGACATTATACATCCTTGATGTACTCCTTTCCCAATTTGGAACTAGTCAGTTGCTCCAGGTCCAATTCTAACTCTTGTTTCTTGACCTGCATACAGATTTCTCAGGAGGCAGGTAAGGTAATCTGGTATTCCCATCTCTTTAAGAATTTTCCAGTTTGTTTTCCAGTTTATACAGTCAAAGGCTTTGGCATAGTCTATAAAACAGAAGCAGATGTTTTTCTGGAATGATTTTGCTTTTTCTGTGATCCAACAGATGTTGGCAATTCGATCTCTGATTCCTCGGCCTTTTCTAAATCCGACTTGAACATCTGGAAGTTTATGGTTCACATACTGTTGAAGCCTGGCTTGGCGAATTGTAAGCATTACTTTGTTAGCATGTGAGATGAGTGTAATTGTGCAGTAGTTTGAACATTCTTTGGCATTGCCCTTCTTTGAGATGCGAATGAAAACTGACCTTTTCCAGTCCTGTGGCTACTGCTGAATTTTCTGAATTTTCTGGCATCTTGAGTCCAGCACTTTCACAGCACCATTTAGGATTTGAAATAGCTCAACTGGAATTCCATCACCTCCACTAGCTTTGTTCTTGGTGATGCTTCCTAAGGCCCACTTGACTTCTCATTCCAGGATGTCTGGCTGCAGGTGAGTGATCATACCATTGTGGTTACCTGGGTCATGAAGATATTGTTGTATAGTTCTTCTGTATATTCTTGCCACCTCTTTTTAATATCTTCTGCTTCTGTTAGGTCCATTCTGTTTCTGTCGTTTATTGTGCCTATCTTTGCATGAAATGTTCCCTTGGTATCTCTGATTTTCTTGAAGCGATCTCTAGTCTTTCCATTCTATTGTTTTCCTCTATTTCTTTGCATTGATCAGTGAGGAAGGCTTTCTTATATCTCCTTGCTATTCTTTGGAACACTACATTCAAATGGGCATATCTTACCTTTTCTCCTTTGCCTTTTGCTTCTATTCTTTTCTCAGCTATTTTTAAGGACTCCTCAGATAACCATTTTGCCTTTTCCATTTCTTTTTGTTGTGGATGTTTTTGATCACTGCCTCCTGCACAATGTTATGAACTTCTGTCCATAGTTCTTCAGGCTCTCTCTCAGAAATATGTCATTTACACTGTATAATCATTTAAGATTATTAAATGATTATCTGTCATTACCTGTCATTTAGACTCTGATGCAATCTTTGGTACAAGTGAAACTTTTAATAATTAGAAAATAAGCCAAAGAAAGAAACAAGTTCTAGGGAAAAAAATAATGAAAGAGATTTTGGTTACCCGATTAAACAAAATATTTTAAATATCATAATTTCTGGCAAACTGAAATCTTCAATTTTTTTCATTTTAAAGATATTATATTTACTTTAAATTGAAATTCATTAATTTGAATCTTGATTTCAAAGAATAGAGATTCTTTATTATCCAATAATTCTATACTTCATGATAGAAAAGAGAATATTCAGTGATCACATATATTTATATCATTATTTTAGCACTATTATTTCATGTCATGTTAAAATATATTAAATATACATTTCAAGAACAGATTTTAAATTTATGGACATTAATGCCAAAAACTCAGCCTCTGTGCACTGGTGCCAAATTGAATCTAAGTAACAGAGTGTTTGCTGAAGTAGAAAAAAATAACTTCATTGTTTTGCCAGAAAAAGGGGAACCAAGTGAACTTTCGCCCTTGAAAACTGTGTGTCCCCACCTAGGAGGACTTGGTAAGGAGTTGTATAGCTGTAGTTCAAGGGCAGTCCAGCTAATGAGATTAGGGTGTGCCCAGGGCTTGCACCCTTTAATCTGGCCTCAGGTGATCTCTTGATGAGCTTCTCTGGTCCCTTTAATCTGGCTTCAATTCGTCTTCTCTGGAGTGAAGAATGTTTCATCTTTCATGGGGTGGGGGTGGTGGAGGCAGGTTGTTCTATAAAAAGGCTTCCCTGGTGGCTCAAATCTGCCTGCAATGTGGGAGACCTGGGTTCCATTCCTGGATCAGAAAGATCCCCTGGACAAGGAAATGGCAACCCACTCCAGTATTCTTGCCTGGAGAGGCCCATGCACTGAGGAGCCTGGAGGGCTACAGTCCATTGTTTTGTGTATTCCTTGAAATGGAACCAGGACCCTGCCCAAGATTGCCCTGCTGTTTCTGGCTGCTCCTCCATTGTCTCTGTATTCCCTCCCTTTGCTGATTAGCAACTGTTTGAATCTGCCCTTTGGAACTCAAGGAAGTTGTCCCTGGAGGGAACTGGAGACTACTCCCTACAAGAAATGGGGGACACACAGAAGAAACCAACACAATATTGTAAAGCAATTATCCTCCAATTAAAAATAATTTTTTTTTTTTTTTAAAGAAAGAAGTAGGGAACACTTCCAGACTCCACTGCCCAGGAATACCACAGGGTCCTGCTCAGTTTCAAAACTAACAGATTAACTCAGATTTTGGTGGGCAATGAGGCTACTTGTTCCACATTAACTATAGTATTAACTATTAGTCACTCAGTCGTACCCAACTCTTTGGGTACCCATGGACTGCAGCCTACCAGGCTCCACTGTCCATGAGATTTTCCAGGCAAGAATACTGGAGTGTGGACAAGTATCGTGGAGAAGGTAGGGGACCTTCCCAACCCAGGGTTTAAACCCTGGTCTCCTACACTGCAGGCAGATTCTTTACTGACTGAGCTACAAGGGAAGCGCCAAAGACTTGAGGCAATTTGGCTACTTTAAGGTTGAATATGGGATTAATCTACCCTCAATCTATTTTAGTCATGTAACTTTTTGGAACAGTGAATTTAGCAAGAGCATTGAATTTGCCTTAATGTGGGAACCAGAATAAAGCAATATAGATTGATCTTTTACACCAATCTTTGTTTAAGATAATATAATCTTAAAGACTTTAATTATTAGACTTTCAATTCCAATTGGAAAATTATCAAAAAATATCTGGAGAAAACATGCAGTTTTAGCTATGGCTTCACAATCTGAATGCAATGAAGGTGAGATAATACAAGAAGAATTTATTGATGTACTAAGATAAGAATGGGTATATCTGAAGGAAAGTTACAGGGCTCAAAATATCCTGGAGTTAAAACTCCCGTCCAGGTCCTCCCCACCATTCTATGCAAAACAAAGAACTCTCTCACCCGAAGAAGAAAAAAATTTTTTTAAATGGACATTAGGTTAAGAGCTCACAGCTGGTCCGGCCTCTAGCGGATCTCCAAAATTCCTTGCCCCAGCCATTTAAGAGATAACTACTCCTAACAACCTTGGCTGTGTATTGTCACTCTGCTTATTTAACTTATATGCAGAGTACATCATAAGAAACGCTGGGGTGGAAGAAGCACAAGCTAGAATCAAGATTGCTGGGAGAAATATCAATAACTTCAGATATGCAGATGACACTACCCTTATGACAGGAAGTGAAGAGGAACTAAAAAGCCTCTTGATGAAAGTGAAAGAGGAGAGTGAAAAAGTAGGCTTAACACTCAACATTCAGAAAATGAAGATCATGGCATCTGGTCCCATCACTTCATGGCAAATAGATGGGGAAAGAGTGGAAAAAGTGTCAGACTTTATTTCTCTGGGCTCCAAAATCACTGCAGATGGTGACTGCAGCCATGAAATTAAAAGGCGCTTACTCCTTGGAAGAAAAGTTATGACTAACCTAGATAGCATATTCAAAAGCAGAGACATTACTTTGCCAACAAAGGTCTGTCTAGTCCAAATATGGTTTTTCCAGTAGTCATGTATGGATGTGATATTTGGACTGTGAAGAGAGCTGAGAGCTGAAGAATTGATGCTTTTGAACTGTGGTGTTGGAGAAGACTCTTGAGAGTCACTTGGAGTGCAATGAGATCCAACCAGTCCATTCTAAAGGAGATCAGTCCTGGGTGTTCTTTGGAAGGACTGATGGCTAAAGCTGAAACTCCAGTTTTTGGCCACTTCATGTGAAGCACTGACTCATTGGAAAAGACCCTGATGCTGAGAGGGATTGGGGGCAGGAGGAGAAGGGAACGACAGAGGAGGAGATGGCTGGATGGCATCACTGACTCGATGGACGTGAGTTTGAGTGAACCCCGGGAGTTATTGATGGACAGGGAGGCCTGGCGTGCTGTACTTCATGGGGTCACAAAAAGTCGGACATGACTGAGCGACTGAACTAAATTGAACTGAACAAAACAACCTTGGAGAAGAACAGGACCCCTTAAGACAGGAGCTTTCCATATACATACCTATATATACTTACTCTTTTCTTGGGTAAGGGCAGCAGCTCACTAATCTGACTGCTGCCCCTTCTCACCTCATTAAAGGTGATCTGTTCCTGTAAAGTGCTGGTCTCATTCTTTTTCTGAACCTCACCTTCTCTAACTCTGTACCCTACAATATCTTTCCTTTTCTCCTTTGCCTTTAGCTTCTCTCCTTTTCTCAGCTATTTGTAAAGCTTCCTCAGACAACCATTTGGCATTTTTGCATTTCTTTTTCTTGAGGATGGTTTTGATCACAACCTCCATTCGTAGTTCTTCAGGCACTCTGTCTATCAGATCTAATCGCTTGAATCTATTTGTTACTTCCACTGTATAAGGGATTTGATTTAGGTCATACCTGAATGGTCAGTGTTTTTCCTTAATTTCTTCAATTTAAGTCTGAATTTGGCAATAAGGAGTTCATGATATGAGCCACAGTTAGCTCTCAGTCTTGTTTGTGCTGACTATATAGAGCTTCTCCATCTTTGACTGCAAAGAATATAATCAAACTGATTTCGATATTGACCATCTGGTGATGTCCATGTGTAGAGTCTTCTCTTGTGTTGTTGGAAGAGGGTGTTTGCTATGACCAGTGCCTTCTCTTAGCAAAACCCTGTTAGCCTTTGACCTACTTCATTTTATATTCCATGGCCAAATTTGCCTGTTACTCCAGGTTACTCTTGACTTCCTATTTTTGCATTCCAGTCCCCTATAATGAAAAGGACATCTTTTGGGGGGTATTAGTTCTAGAAGTTCTTGTAGGTCTTCATAGAACCATTCAACTTCAGCTTCTTCAGCATTACTAGTCAGGACATAGACTTGGATTACTGTGATATTGAATGGCTTGCCTTGGAAATGAACAGATTATCCTCTCATTTTTGAGATTGCATCCAAGTACTGAATTTCTGACTCTTTTATTGACTATGATGGCTACTCCATTTCTTCTAAGGGATTCTTGCCCACAGTAGTAGATAAAATAGTCATCTGAGTTAAATTCACCCATTCCAGTCCATTTTAGTTCACTAATTCCTAAAATGTCAATGTTTACTGTTGCCATCTCCTGTTTGACCACTTCCAATTTGCCTTGATTCATGGACCTGACATTCCAGGTTCCTATACAATATTGCTCTTTATAGCTTCAGACTTTACTTGCATCACCAGTCACATCTACAACTAGGTGTTGTTTTTACTTTGGCTCCATCCCATCATTCTTTCTGGAGTTATTTCTCCACTGATCTCCAGTATCATATTGGCCACCTACCAACCTGGGCAGTTCATCTTTCAGTGTCCTATCTTTTTGCCTTTTCATACTGTTCATGGGGTTCTCAAGGCAAGGATACTTAAATGGTTTGCCATTCCCTTCTCCAGTGGACCACATTTTGTCAAAACTCTCCATGACCCGTCTGTCTTGGGTGGCCCTACATAGCATGGCTCATAGTTTCATTGAGTTAGACAAGACTGTGGTCCATATGATCAGTTTGGTCAGTTTTCTGTGATTGGTCTTTTCATTTTGTCTACCCTGTGGTATATAAGGATAAGACGCTTATGAAAGCTTCCTGATGAGAGAGACTGACTGAGGGGGAAACTGGGTCTTGTTCTGATGGGTGGGGCCATGCTCAGTAAATCTTTAATCCAACTTTCTGTTGATGGGCAGGGCTGTGTTCCCTCCCTGTTGTTTGACCTGAGGCCAAACTATGTTGGAGGTAATGAAGATAATGGCAACCTCCTTCAAAAGGTCCCATGCATACACTGCTGCACTCAGTGCCCCCGACCCTGTAGCAGGCCACTACTGACCCACGCCTGCACCAGAGAACCCTGGACACTCAGGAGCAAGTCTGGGTCAGTCTTCTGTGGGGTCACTGCTCTTTTCTCCTGGGTCCTGATGCACACAAGTTTTTTTCGTGTGTGCCCTCCAAGAGTCTGTTTCCCCAGTCCTGTGTAAGTTCTGGCAGCTCTATGGTGGGGACAATGGTGACCTCCTCCAAGAGGGCTTATTCTATACCCAGGTCTGCTGCACCCAGAGCCCCTGTCCCTGTGGCAGGCCACTGCTGACCCATACCTCCACAGTAGACACTCAGACACAGTTTTAGGTTAGTCTCTGTAGGGGTCTCTGGGTCGTGGTGTGCACAAGGTTTGTTTGAGCCCTCTGAACATCTCTGGTATATATGGGATTTGATTCTAAATGTGATTTCGCCCCTCCTACCATCTTGCTGGGGCTTCTCCTTTGCCCATGGATGTGCGGTATCTTTTTTTGACGGGATCAACATTCTCCTGTCGACAGTTTTTCAGCAGCAAGTTGTAATTTTGGAATTCTTGCAGGAGAGTTCAGTTCAGTTCAGTTGCTCAGTCATGTCCAACTTTTTGTGACCCCATGAATCGCAGCACACCAATCCTCCCTGTCCATCACCAACTGCCGGAGTTCACTCAGACTCACGTCCATCGAGTCAGTGATGCCATCCAGCCATCTCATCCTCTGTCGTCCCCTTCTCCTCCTGCCCACAATCCCTTCCAGCATCAGAGTCTTTTCCAGTGAGTCAACTCTTCGCATGAGGTGGCCAAAGTACTGGAGTTTCAGCTTCAGCATCATTTCCTCCAAAGAACACCCAGGGCTGATCGCCTTCAGAATGGACTGGTTGGATCTCCTTGCAGTCCAAGGGACTCTCAAGAGTCTTCTCCAACACCACAGTTCAAAAGCATCAATTCTTCGGCACTCAGCTTTCTTCACAGTCCAACTCTCACACCCACAAATCCCTCTACTCAGCCAGTTGACCTACAAAAGTCTGTCTAGTCAAAGCTATGGTTTTTCCAGTAGTCACGTATGGATGTGAGAGTTGGACTATAAGAATGCTGAGTGCCGAAGAATTGATGCTTTTGAACTGTGGTGTTGAAGATGACTCTTGAGAGTCCTTTGGACTGCAAGGAGATCCAACCAGTCCATGCTAAATGAAATCAGTCCTGAATATTCATTGGAAGGACTGATGCTGAAGCTGAAACTCCAGTACTTTGCCCACCTGATGTGAAGAACTGACTAATTGGAAAATACCCTGTTATTGGGAAAGGTTGAAGGCAGGAGGAGAGGGGGACAACAGAGGATGAGATGATTGGATGGCATCACCGACTCAATGGACATGAGTTTAAGCAAGCTCCAGGAGTTGGTGATGGACAAGGAAGCCTGGCGTGCTGCAGTCCATCAGGTTGCAAAGAGTCAGACATGACCGAGTGACTGAAGTAAACTAAGAGAAGAAAAAACTGCTATAAGTTTTTAATTATGAAATTACCTTACAATATTTTTGAACTTTAAATCCATGTATCTAACAAATTACTCATAACTTGTAGCTTTATTCTATGCTGAACTTTTCCTGAACTATATTGAAATGTACATTTTTAATATTTTTGAAATTAATGATAAAATTAGAAACTTGAAAATATGGACGTATATTAGATGGACTTTCTCTTCGAAATAACTATGGAGTCTTCTAATGTTTGTGAACTAAAAGACTCATGACTTCAAGACAAGGAGTAAGGAGTAGATAAAACACAATTCTAAAGTTAGTAAATGTACTGAAACAGTCATGAAAATATGGCTCTATAAAGAGTCTAAATTTGCCACTTGAGGATCTCTTTAGAATGAAAAGAATGTAAAGTAAGATTTTTTTTTTTCAAAAAGTGGTAGAATAGGAGATGAGGGGAAGGTACTCTTGGTATGACTATGCTTGTTTTTCTCTACTGACAATTAATGTGGTTGGCACATATAGCTATTGTTCATTTACTTGCACTTTTTTGTGTAAATTTGCCCCACTGTATTGAAGCACTTTAATTACAAACAAAAATAATATACAAATAAAGTAACAAATGATATAAATCTACTGGCAATAGTATTTTGTTGAATTGTTTTGAACACATTGTTTTACTCAGGGTTTTCAAAATGTTTGTCATTATGCAATTATTATCCTAAAATATCTGTTTACAGAAATTTAGTTTCACAATTAAAACTACATGTTAAGAAACAAAATTAGGAATAGGTAACATTATACAAGAGTGATTGACCTTATGAGCATTCTTGAGAAGTAGATCATTCCATGTAATCTGTGTAGTAAATCAATAAATTTTCAGCAAGATTGTTATCTGATCATATTGAGAGCAAAAATTGTTGAGTAGAGAACCACAAAATTCTAAGCTTCCAGTTGTGTGTAAACAGAAAATAGATGAAGCTTGCAACTGGATAATTAAAAAAAAAAAAAGCTTAGTAAAAGGAAGAACAGAGGTAAACCCGAGAAGGCAATGGCACCCCACTCCAGTACTCTTGCCTGGAAAATCCCATGGACGGAGGAGCCTGGTAGGCTGCAGCCCATGGGGTCGCCAAGAGTGAGACACGACTGAGCGACTTCACTTTCACTTTTCACTTTCATGCATTGGAGAAGGAAATGGCAGCCCACTCCAGTGTTCTTGCCTGGAGAATCCCAGGGACGGGGGAGCCTGGTAGACTGCCGTTTATGGGGCCGCCCAGAGTCGGACACGCCTGAAGTGACGTAGCAGTAGCAATAGTGCAGCACCCTAAGGCTTATAACAGCAGCTGTTAACAGCTATGTGGTAAAGACATCCTGGCACAAAATACAACCTTAAGGAAACAATGGACTGAGCCCAGAGTGACCACGGAGGGAGCTGATACAAAGATTATATTCCTTGACCTAACTTTCCTTCCCTCTTCTAATCTCCTGATAATGTTCCCCTTTGGATAAAGTCAACCAGAAGCCTTTCAGACCACAGTGCAAGATACAGAAGGATGGAGGGTGCAACTGAAGAAGTAGATCAAAAGTATTCAACACAGATTCTAATCTTTTATACTTCGGCCTCCGTATGTGTGTAACCTTCAAAAGTTCCTTAACCTTTCTATGGCTGATAATTCTTATCTTTTAAATACCATCCCTTACTTTTCTAAACTATCATGATTCTCTGAATATAACTTCAGAATCAGTTGTTTTAATTTGCAAGGCTTTATACTAAAAATTTATTTTAAAAATCTCATTACAACTTAAAGGTTTGCTTTCAACTACTTCTAATTCTTTGGAGAAGACTCTTGAGAGTCCCTTGGACTGCAAGGAGATCCAACCAGTCCATTCGGAAGGAGATCAGGGGATTTCTTTGGAAGGAATGATGCTAAACCTGAAACTCCAGTACTTTGGCCACCTCGTGCGAAGAGTTGACTCATTGGAAAAGACTCTGATGCTGGAAGGGATTGGGGGAAGGAGCAGAAGGGGACGACAGATGGCTGGATGTCATCACTGACTCGATGGACGCGAGTCTGAGTGAACTCCGGGAGTTAGTGATGGACAGGGAGGCCTGGCGTGCTTCGATTCATGGGGTCGCAAAGAGTCGGACATGACTGAGCGACTGAACTGAACTTCTAATTATTATATGCCTTTATAACCCTGTTACTTACTCTTGGCAATTAACCTAACCATTAAGCACAAAGGCTTTCCAGTAAGAAATTTAGCTATTTAATGTTTTTCCTTCCTATAAAGGAATACTTTTGAACCTTAAATAATTTCTCTTTTATAGAAACTTTACCACCTTTAAATATTTGTTTAGGTTTTCCTTAAAATAATTTATTCCCTTATCATTTTAAAACCCAGAATTCCAGCATAATTGTAATTTATTCCTAGATACTTTTACTTAGCATGAAAAATTATTTCCAAGCAATATGAATAAGTGACTAATATTTGTTGAACAGTTTGAGTTAAGCAAATTTTATTATGCATATTATACCTACTGTGTCATTTAAACTTATAAAATCCTCATTTTACGTATGTATTAAAGGTTGATTTGGGATTCCCAGGTGGTGCTAATGGTAAAGAACCTGCCTGCCAATGCAGGAGACATAAGAGACATGGATTCAATCCCTGGGTCAGGAGGATCCTTGCTGGAGTCCAGCTCCAGCAGCCAGGGAATCAGCCTGAAGGGGTGAGTGGTGTTGGCAGATGATGATGTACTCTCTGACTCATAGTAGGGAATGACATGTTTATTTCAAGCTTCAGATTCTCAGTTTATACTTTGACAAAAGCATTAGGTCAGAGGCTTTTAGTTTCCCCCACCCAGATTTACTGTACTTAACTTGTGATTACATTGTAACTCATGCTACATTCCTCAGTTTATTTCTTATCTTTCTAAATCCTGTTTGCCCCTAGCTACTTAAGATCACTATCTCCTAAAAAGGCTTCTAGCTATTCTTAATTATTCCTAAACCCTAAACTCAGCAATCTTCTTTTGCCATAAATATTTCCCTCAAAAACAGGTCTCATATAACAATCCTTCCCATGGCCTCAAGCTGCAGCCTAAGTGCTCATCCTGGGATATTCTTTGTAAAGATCCTTGAACAAATGTCAACGGTTACTTTATAGATTATTTTCTGGGCACAACTGTAGAAGGCTTTGTGCTTTCTCATGCTTCTCTCAAGCACCTTAACATTCTTTCCAGCCAACTCAACCAAAGAAAGGAAAGAACAAGTCAGAATCACAAGGCCTAACTCCTTCATCCCGGGGCCATGCCTGTGAGATGAAGAGAGAGGGTTGGGGCCGTGCCTCCATTTTGTCAGTAATGCCTAATGCAGCTCCTAACAGATCCTCTGGGGTGGGGGTGGGGGGGCATGAAAACCCACTCCAGTATTCTTACCTAGAGAACCCCATGGACAGAGGAGCCTGGCAGAGATAGCCCATAGCGTCGCAGAGTCGGATATGACTGAACAACTTAGCCTGCACAAACACTGATTTAACAGAAAAGGAAACTGAGGAATAAAGATATTAAATCCTTGGGCACATAGGTAATAAGTAATCAGCCAGGATTTGAGTATATATCCATTTCATCCCAGAGCTGAAACACTTCCTGAAATATACAACATAGTATTTATACTTTTTCCCAACTTTCTTTAATAATTTTTACTATACAAGATGTGTCTATGGTTTGAGAAAATCTCATGAGCATCTGTGTTATGGTTAGATGTAAAGTTCAAAGCAGAACATCTGTAAGTACAGAATTATAATGAGGTCCTTGTTCAGTAAGCAGTCTGTGCCTATAACAATGTATTTTTGAGATCTAAAGAGTTCGGTCAACACTCAAAACAAAGTACACAAAAGGTGGTGTTTACATTTTTTAATTTTCGTTGTCGATGTAGTTAAGCTTTAAGATTTAAGCTTGTTGATCTAAGGGAAAACAAATGAGGCCAGTACAAAAATCTTAGGGGATGTCTTTTCCTATACAAAAGAAAGTACAGTGGGTATGGAGGTGGAGGGTAGAAGTTTAGAGAGATTACATTTTCAATAAAAGTAAGAGAGCTTGTTGGGGAACATCTTTGCCACTGAGAACAGCTAGAAAAGATGAGAAAACAAAAACAAACATCTGACCCACATCAGAGAACTACCAAGGTAGCCAGAAGGTGGAGAAAGGGAAATAAATTGAAATAAGCGTGACATTTAATCCCATCTTTTAAACAATTCTTTGCTAATTCATATCATACAGAGCTGAGAGACCAAGAGTTTGAAGAGAAAAAGGTACCTGATAGATGAGAAACTCCACAGATTTTCAGACGTCTGATAAGTTGATGAGACAAATACTGCAGAACAGAGACTATCAAAGAGAAGAGGTCCTGGAGAGTACATTTGGGAACCTGAAAGAGCCACAACCTGACAGCAAGGGTGACCTGGAAACACACCAGCTTTCACAAAGGACTGAACAGAATCTTAAAACTAGCTCAGCCTCCAACTGGATGAAGGTCTATTCCAGGAAGATGCAGACTTCCAGGCACTTCAACCTCTCCAAAAATCAAGGTAGCTTATGTATTCCAAAGGGAATCCTTTGAGGATGGTCTCAACTACAAGCCAGAAACTGGGAGATTCAAAGGTATTTGAGAGAATATACGTACCATAGAGGAGGGATTTAAGCTGCTCTGCTCTTATGAATCTTCATGGATGACGTAGTTTCAGTATCCTGAATTCTCTGAGGAAAGATTATAGCTATACACTATCAGCAGCAAAGAAGATGGAAAGTAGAAGATGCTTATATAGTACTGGTAAAATGAATACAAGAGGATTTGCGCAAGACATCAATGGTATCCACCAGTTACACTTAGACTGAAAGTTAATCTCTAAGATTCCATCTCGAAGTTAGAAAAGTATAAGTAAATTAAATGTAAATGCTGTAGACAGACAAAAATATAAAAATACAAATTAATGACTAGAAAGCAAATATGAAACAGAGAAAACCAACTAGGCCAAATATGGCTTCTTAGAAAATGCTAGTGAAATTAAAATCTGGAAATATCAAGAAATTTGAAGAAATAAAAATTACCAGTATCAGAAATTTTAGAAGAGGTGAATATCATTTTAGATATTATAGGTAATAAAAACATAAGAAGATAATGAAAAAAGAACTATACCATACAAATAAAAATTTAGAAAAATATAAAAATTCTTGTAGCTCAGCTGGTAAAGAATTCATCTGCAATGCAGGAGACCCTGGTTGGATTCCTGGATTGGGAATTTCCCCTGGAGAAGGGGCAGGCTACCCACTCCAGTATTCTTGGCCTTCCCTGGTAGCTCAGATGGTAAAGAATCCACCTGTGATGTGGGAGACTTTGGTTCGACCCCTGGGTTGGAATATCCCTTGGAGGAGGGTATAGTCACCCACTCCAGTATTCTTGCTTGGAGAATCCCCATGGACAGAGGAGCCTAGTGGGCTACAGTCCATGGGGTTGCAAAGAGTCAGACATGACTGAGCGACCAAGCACAGCACAGGCTAAGAGTAAAGAAACCCCAAATGGAAACAATATGAAACAAATAATCTGATGTAAAGTAATCAGATCTATATTTTAAAACATTCCCAAAGAAATTACCGGCTCAGATGGTTTTATTGGTGAATTTGACAATATATGTAAGAAAGATACTGTACTATTCTGAAAACTCTTTCAGAGAATAGAAAAAATTTGTTTTCCAAAGCCAGGAAAATCTTGATCTCAAAACCTGACAAGGACATTAGAGGAAAGGAAAATTGCAAGTTATTCTCTCTTATTTATTTTGCTATAAAATTATTTAAATATAACATCAGCAATCAAAACCAATGAAATATGGGAAAAATAACTATCAAGATCAAGTTGGATATATTCCAGGAGTGTAAGATTGTTTTAATATTCAATAGTCAATGTAATTCACCACACTAACAGAATACGAAAGTAAAAATTATATTGTCATTGCTATTGCAGCATTCTATTGCTGCAATAGAAGCAGCAAAAGCACTTGAAAAGTTAAAACAGTCAAGATAAAATCAAGGGTAGAAAAAAGTACCTTAAACTGAAAGAAAAACATCCCAAAATTCTACAACAAAAGTCATACTAAATAGTAAACTATCTGGAGCTTTCCCTTAGAGGATAGGAATAAAGCAGTAATGTCCGCTCTTTAGTCTCTTATGTCAGTAATGAACTGAATCCAGTATTGCATTCTTGCTTAGCAGTAAAATGAGGCAGGAAGGGAAATAGAAGTAAAAGGGTTAGAATTCTGCTTCCAGACAAATGTATGAAAAAACAGTTTTCAGACAACGATGATTGGACAATGGAAGATACTGATCACTGAAAAAGCAGGAAACAACATGGTGAGTTCTATAATTACCTTAGTTTGTGACCTTGAAAACCAAAGCTATTGTTTTTCCAGTAGTCATGTATGGTGGTGAGAACTGGACCGTAGCAAAGCTGAATGCTGAAAAATTGATGCTTTTGAGCTGTGCTGTTGGAGGACTCTTGAGAATCCCTTGAACTGCAAGGATATCCAGCCAGCCCATTCTAAAGGAGATCAGTCCCGGGTGTTCATTGGAAAGACTGATGTTGAAGCTGAAACTCCAATACTTTGGCCACCTGATGCAAAGAGCTGACTCATTGGAAAAGACCCTGATGCTGGGACAGATTGAAGGCAGGAGGAGAAGGAGATGATAGAGGATGATGGTTGGATGGCATCATTGACTCGATGGACATGAGTCTGAGCAAGCTCCAGAAGTTGGGGATGGACAGGGAAGTCTGGCAAGCTGCAGTCTGTGGGGTCACAAAGAGTCGGACATGACTGAGAAACTGAACTGAGCTGTGACCTTGAAAATGCAGGGAGGGGAAACCAAGGTAGATCTCAGTGGTCTCCTTGAGTTGAGGGGACAGAACTAGGAGTCCAGGGAGATAGGGAGGCCAGGATGGTAGTGTTTGCAAGGCAAAAATGTGAAGAGCTGCATAGAGAACCCTAGAAATATGTGCTGGGCTCTTTAAATATTCAGCTGATACCAATAGCACATATGCATAGAAACTACCTGGGACTGCAAAAACAGAGAGAAGTCCTTGTAGTTCACACAGGTCTGGGAATAGATTCTGTCCCTTTAAACATCAGAATGATTTCATCTCTGTAATGAGGAAAAAACCTAGCATAAAAGCTCTTCTAGTCCAGCCTAACAAAACTCAACATTTAGCTTCAAACTATCACCAGAAAAATTAGCTGTTACAGAACAAAGTCAAAGTCAATGCGTATGCATGCTAAGTCGCTTCAGTAGTATCCAATTCTCTGCAACCCTGTGGACTGTAGGGTCCTCTGCCCATGGGATTCTCCAGGCAAGAATACTAGAGGGGGTTTCTATGCCCTCCTGGGAAGCCTGGGAAGCCCTCCAAGGAAATGTATAGAAATTCAAAAATTTCCAGCATTCAATATCTGTCAACCAAGCAAAAATTGCCAAGATAGAAGCTAGAAAATATAAATCATAATATGAAAAATCCATCAGTAGAAACAGACACAAAGGAGAAATTTATGATAAATAATAGACATGGACATTAAAACAATTTTTATAACTATATTCCATTTATTTAGATGATAGGGAAAGAATGGGCATGATTGGGAAATGTGAATATATAAAAAATTAACAAAATCAAACATCTAGAGGTGAAAAATAAGATTTCTGAGATGAGAAATGCACAGAATAACATTAACTGCAGATAAGACATTGTAGAAAAAATTTATAAGAGTAACAGAAACTAAAAATAATGATACAGGAGATGAAAAACTTAAAAAACCTGAAGAAGCTTTAGCATTCGTGAGACATCTTCGAGTATCCTTAATGTACGTAGAGATCCCAGATGAGAGTGGAGGGAGGTGATAGAGAAAATGTTAAGAAATTTTGACAGTTTACCACGTTTGATGGAAAGTACAAACTCCTATTTCTAAGAATCATCTTAAGAAAAAAGAAGAAAACTACACTCTAGCTTATCATAATCCAGTTGCTTAAAATAAATAATAAAATCTCAGAAGTCCAAGAGGAAAAAAAAAAAAAAACATACTACATTTAGAGTGACAAAAATAAAAATGACAATGTGATTCTTATTGGAAACAATTCAAGCCTAAGGGAGTGAATGTCACTGAAATGCTGGGGGAAAAAAAAGCAAAAAAGCCCACAAGCAATCTTGAATTCTATATTCTTATCATATATAAGGGAAAATATCTTTTTAAAATGTAGCTAAAACAGGACTTGTAGAGACAGAAAAGCTGAGAGAATTAGTTCAGTGCCAGCAGACTGCCACAATAGCAAATTTTAATGAAAGCTCTTTAGGCAGAAGAAAAGTGATGTCATATAAAAATCGGTATCTATACAAATGAATGAAGAGCATAAAATATGTAAATACGTTAAGTAAATATAAAAGACTTTTTTTTCTTGATTTTAATATCTTTTAAAAGATAATGAACTATTTAAAGCAAAAATAATAACAATGTGTTATAAAATTTACAACCAATAAGGAAATAAGACATATAACCATAGAACAAGGGCTGGAAGAGGAGAAATAAAGTATACTCTTGTAAGGTTTACTCTATATGCAACATGAATATATTATTACCTGAAAACATACTATGGTAAATTAAAGATGCATGTTATTAATCTTAAATCATTTGTCAAAAATAACAGAGTAACAGCTAATAATGAAAAAGGGACTATAATGGATTCATAGGATTACTCAGTCTAAAAAGAATCAGAATAGAAGAAAAAGGAAGCAAGTAATAAATACATAGAATAAATAGAAAACAAAGTGCAACATGATAGATTTAAATCCAACCATATTAACAGTCACATTAAATGTAAATGGTCTAAAGACAAAAATTAAATGGCAAAAAATACCAGACTGGATAAACTGTTCTTTAAAAAGATTCAAATATACACTGTCTACAAGAAAGACACTTTAAATATGTACATGCATGCATTCAGGCTTCAGTGGTTGTTGTAATACTACATGAAGCAGATTACCTAGTCAATAAGATTTTCAGAGTTTCAAAATATATAAAGCAAACTGAAAAGAACTGAAAGGAGAAATAGACAAATTTACAAATACTTAAACAGTATCAATCATAGCATCATATAGAATAATGTACTGCTTTGTTAACTAACGATCTACTTGCAACAGATGGATACATTTCATAAACACAGAAGTGAGAGAAAGAAACCGTATGTGAAACAGTGTGTATGATTACCTTTTATTAAGGTTAAAATATAGATGTTAGAAAGATCGTCTCTGGGAAAGGGAAATAGTGATTTGAGGGAGGAACATGATCGGGTTTCTTGGGTTTTAGTGATATGTTGCAATTGCCTTGCATCCGCTTGCAGGAGCTGATTGTTAAATTTTTGAATCTTGCAAGCTGGTTAGCATCAAGTTGGTAGCTTCAAACAGGCCATGTTGGAAGTAGTCACATTATGGAAGTTATATTTTTTCAATGTGTCTTTGTTTTTTGCTTTGTTTTATTTTGAGGTGAAGGGACTGGTTGTTATATATTTAATAGCATAATCTTGGTCCAGGATGTGTTCCTTTTATGAAATCCAGTTATACATATGTGAGTTGTGAACTTTATGTTCTACTTCAAAAGATATTTCATATTTCAAGTGAGAAAAAAAATGGAAGTCCTTATAATTTAAAACAAATATCTTTAGTATAGATTAATCCCAATTAAGAGGAAGTAGAGCAGGACACCTAGGTAGACAGCTGAGGGAAACAAAGGGGCCAAAGCACTGATACAATCATTGATTTATCCTTTTTCACCACTTAGGTCAAAGGTCATGGCCTTCTATTTTTAAAGGTCAGACAGGTAATATAAAAGAATTAAGATAGAGTTTGAGTATCTATTCATATAGGAATATTCTGCACCTCCACAGATAAATGTCTCCTTCTATTTTCCTTGAAAATCACATACCTCTTCTTGATATATTTGTTGAAGGAGTCTTTTGGGACTAGAAAAGAAAACAACAGTTTCAAAGACCCTTGCTGAATCATCTAACTTTGGAGAAAATAAAACAGAACTTTAGGTCCCATCCTGATGCTTCAGGTCAGTGGTTGCATCTATCTAGGACTTATCATCGTCTATCCAGAATACATCCACACCCTACACCTGCCCAGAAGAATTATCATCCCCTGCCCAACTACAAATGCTATCTCAACTAAAGTAGACCCAAAACATCCCCCCTGATTAACATTTCCCTTATCGCGTATACAAGTTCAGTTCAGTTCAGTTGCTCAGTCCTGTCCGACTCTTTGAGACGCCGTGAACTGCAGCAAGCCAGGCGTCCTTGTCCATCACCAACTCCCGGAGTTCATTCAGACTCATGTCCATCGAGTCAGTGATGCCATCCAGCCATCTCATCCTCTGTCGTCCCCTTCTCCTCCTGCCCCCAATCCCTCCCAGCATCAGAGTCTTTTCCAATGAGTCAACTCTTCGCATGAAGTGGCCAAAGTACCGGAGTTCCAGCTTTAGCATCATTGCTTCCAAAGAACACCCAGGGCTGATCTCCTTCAGAATGGACTGGTTGGATCTCTTTGCAGTCCAAGGGACCCTCAAGAGTCTTCTCCAACACCACAGTTCAAAAGCATCAATTCTTCAGCACTCAGCCTTCTTCACAGTCTAACTCTCACATCCATACATGACCACAGGAAAAACCATAGCCTTGACTAGATGGACCTTTGTTGGCAAAGTAATGTCTCTGCTTCTCAACATGCTATCTAGGTTGGTCATATCTTTTCTTCCAAGGAGTAAGTGTTTTTTAATTTCATGGCTGAAGTTACCATCTGCAGTGATTTTGGAGCCCAAAAAAATAAAGTCTGACACTGTTTCCACTGTTTCCTCATCTACTTCCCATGAGGTGATGGACCAGATGCCATGATCTTCGTATTCTGAATGTTGAGCTTTAGGCCAACTTTTTCACTCTCCTCTTTCACTTTCATCAAGAGGCTTTTTAGTTCCTCTTTACTTTCTGCCATAAGGGTGGTGTCATCTGCATATTTGAAGTTATTGATATTTCTCCCAGCAATCTTGATTCTTGCTTTTGCTTCTTCCAGCCCAGCGTTTCTCATGATGTACTCTGCATAGAAGTTAAATGAGCAGGGTGACAATATACAGCCTTGACGTACTCCTTTTCCTATTTGGAACCAGTCTGTTGTTCCCTGTCCAGTTCTAACTGTTGCCTCCTGACCTGCATATAAGTTTCTTAAAAGGCAGGTATTCCCATCTCTTTCGGAATTTCCCACAGTTTACTGTGATCCACACAGTCAAAGGCTTTGGCACAGTCAACAAAGCAGAAATAGATGTTTTTCTGGAACTCTCTTGCTTTTTCCATGATCCAGCAGAGGTTGGCAATTTGATCTCTGGTTCCTCTGCCTTTTCTAAAACCAGCTTGAACATCAGGAAATTCACAGTTCACATATTGCTGAAGCCTGGCTTGGAGAATTTTGAGTATTACTTTACTAGCATGTGAGATGAGTGCAATTGTGCGGTAGTTTGAGCATTCTTTGGCATTGCTTTTCTTTGGGATTGAATGAAAACTGACCTTTTCCAGTCCTGTGGCCACTGCTGAGTTTTCCAAATTTGCTGGCATACTGTGTGCAGTACTATCACAGCATAATCTTTCAGGATTTGAAATAGCTCAACTGTAATTCCATCACCTCCACTAGCTTTGTTCATAGTGATGCTTTTTAAGGCCCACTTGACTTCACATTCCAGGATGTCTGGCTCTAGATTAGTGATCACACCATTGTGATTATCTGGGTCGTGAAGTTCTTTTTTGTACAGTTCTTCCGTGTATTCTTGCCACCTCTTCTTAATATCTTCTGCTTCTGTTAGGTCCATACTATTTCTGTCCTTCATCAAGCCCATCTTTGCATGAAATGTCCCCTTGGTATCTCAAATTTTCTGAAGTGATCTCTAGTCTTTCCCATTCTGTTGTTTTCCTCTATTTCTTTGCATTGATCACTGAGGAAGACTTTCTTATCTCTTCTTGCTATTCTTTGGTACTCTACATTCACATGCTTATATCTTTCCTTTTCTCCTTTGCTTTTTGCTTCTCTTCTTTTCACAGCTATTTGTAAGCCCTCCCCAGACAGCCATTTTGCTTTTTTGCATTTCTTTTCCATGGGGATATTCTTGATCCCTGTCTCCTGTACAATGTCACGAACCTCATTCCATAGTTCATCAGGCACTCTATCTATCAGATCTAGGCCCTTAAATCTATTTCTCATTTCCACTGTATAATCATAAGGGATTTGATTTAGGTCATACCTGAATTGTCTAGTGGTTTTCCCTACTTTCTTTAATTTCAGTCAGAATTTGGTAATAAGGAGTTCATGATCTGAGCCACATTCAGCTCCTGGTCTTGTTTTTGTTGATGATATAGAGCTTCTCCATCTTTGGCTGGAAAGAATATAATCAATCTGATTTCGGTGTTGACCATCTGGTGATGTCCATGTGTAGAGTCTTCTCTTGTGTTGTTGGAAGAGGATGTTTGCTACGACCAGTGCATTTTCTTGGCAAAACTCTATTAGTCTTTGCCCTGCTTCATTCCGCATTCCAAAGCCAAATTTGCCTGTTACTCCAGGTGTTTTTTGACTTCCTACTTTTGCATTCCATTCCCATTAATGAAAAGGACATCTTTTTTGGGTGTTAGTTCTAAAAGGTCTTGTAGGTCTTCCTAGAACCATTCAATTCAGCTTCTTCAGTGTTACTGGTTGGGGCATAGACTTGGATTACTGTGATAGTGAATGGTTTGCCTTGGAAACAAACAGAGATCATTCTGTTGCTTTTGAGATTGCATCCAAGTACTGCATTTCTTCTGAGGGATTCCTGCCCACAGTAGTAGATATAATGGTCATCTGAGTTAAATTCACCCATTCCAGTCCGTTTTAGTTCGCTGAGTCATAGAATGTTGACATTTGCTCTTGCCATCTCCTGTTTGACCACTTCCAATTTGCCTGGATTCATGTACCTGACATTCCAGGTTTCTATGCAGTATTGCTCTTTACAGCATCAGACCTTGCTTCTATCACCAGTCACATCCACAACTGGGTATTGTTTTTGCTTTGGCTCCATCCCTTCATTCTTTCTGGAGTTATTTCTCCACTGATCTCCAGTAGCATATTGGGCACCTACTGACCTGGGGAGTTCCTCTTTCAGTATCCTATCATTTTGCCTTTTCATACTGTTCATGAGGTTCTCAAGGCAAGAATGCTGAAATGGTTTGCCATTCCCTTCTCCAGTGGACCACATTCTGTCAGACCTCTCCACCATGACCCACCTGTCTTGGGTGGCCCCATGGGCATGGCTTAGTTTGAGTTAAACTAGGCTGTGGTTCTAGTGTGATTAGATTGACTAGTTTTCTGTGATTATGGTTTCAGTGTGTCTGCCCTCTGATGCCCTCTTGCAATACCCATCATCTTATTTGGGTTTCTCTTACCTTGGACATTGGGTATCTCTTCATGGCTGCTCCATCAAAGCGCATCCACTGCTCCTTACCTTGGACGAGGGGTATCTCATCAATGCCACCTCTCCTGACCTTGAATGTGGAATAGCTTCTCTAGGCCCTCCGGCGCCCGTGCAGCCACTGCTCCTTGGAGGTGGGGTAGCTCCTCCTGGCTGCCCTCTTGACCTTGGACGTGGATGAGCTCCTCTTGGCTGCACCTCCCTATAAATATGGAGCCTCCCTTATCCCTCTCTGCTCTCAGCCTGGTCGTTAGGCCGACTGTCACCCCTCCTTGCCTAAATAAATGTAACCTACTTCTGTTGAGGTGATCTTTCCTCTTTCTGCCTCAGCCCGAACTGTACCTTACATTTGTAACCTGATTACTACGATATTGAGCCCTTATATCACACTAAGAAGGTTTGAATATAGCCTTTTTGTCTTTTAACTTTGTGATCTTGGACGAATTATATAACTCTAGCTTCTAGTTCTGTCATTAGCAAAGTGGTGAAAATAATCATACCCCATCACTTAATTCATTCAAAGAAATAGGGCTATGTGCCAGATATGATTCTTAAAGAATGAGATATAGCAAAAGTAATATGTATTGGGTTGGCTCCAAAGTTTGTTCATATTTTTCTGTAACATCTCATGGAAAAATCCAAATGAATTTTCTGGCCAACCTGCAAAGATTCTTTATCTAAAGTTGTTTCTATTATAAGATGAACACAAAATAAATAAGATACATAAGTAATATTTGTATGTGGTGATAGCCATGAAGGGAAGTCAACTGGGGAGGGAAAATGGGGTATCAGTGATGTAATATTCAATTACCTGGTTAATTTTCACAGAGAAGATGACATTTAAGTCAAAACTTAGGTTACAACTGTTTGGGGGAAAGGCATTATAGGCCAAGGGGAAAATGCACAATCATGCCTGAATTATTTGAGAAATATCAAGGAGGCCAGTATGGCTGGAGTAGAGAGAGAAAGTATCAGAGAGGTGGGCCACCATGAGAATTCTGAGATGTGAGAGTGTGCAGAGTTTTGAACAGAATATTGATGTACCCCAACGTGGGTTTAATGGGATCAGTTCAGCTGCTTTGTTAATAGGTTCAAGGAAGGCAAAAATGAAAAAAGACAGTTATAATATCCACATGGGAAATAACAGCTTCTTGGTCTAATGAAGTAGCCCCATTTTGTATTTAGCAAAGTAGGTTCAATTTTCCTAGATCTTCTAATTTTTAAGATAAGCCACATATCAAAGTTTTTAGTGAAAAATATCCTAATTTTCTAATATTGAAATAATTTTTTGTTTTAATACATGAAGACACATATACAAAAACTCATATCTACAGATGTTTTACTAGAATCATTGTGTCAATGGAATACTGCTACTAAACCTCATGACTGCTCTTTGTAGCTAGATCTTTGCTATATAAACATGTGATTCTCCGATCGCGTTCTGGCTCGATGTTTCTCCTTATTTATTGCACACTATTGGGTACTGGTTTTCATATCCTGTACTTAATCTTTTTTTAAATTTTATTTTTGCTTTGGCTGCACTGGGTCTTTGTTGCTGTGTGCAGGCTTTTCTCTAGTTGTAGTGGTTTCTCATTGCGGTGGCCTCTCATTGCAGAGCATAGGGCATGCAGGCTTCAGTAGTTGCTGCACATGGGCTTAGTTGTCTGGTGACATGTGGGAATTTTATTTGCTGAACCAGGAATTGAACCCATGTACCCTACATTGTCAGGTGGATTGTTAAGTACTGGGCCACAAGGGAAGTCCCCTGTATTGAATCTTGAAATATGACACATTATTAGAGAAATGTATCCCTTACTAGTAGAAGCAAGAAACTGACTACTATCATTTTAGCCCTAGGGAGCTATTTTTGGCAGTATTTTTCTGCTATTTATCTCAAAATATGAGAGGTTAAAAATTGACAAAGTAAGTAGATGACTAAAACACTATCCAAATACTAACATTGAAAGAAAAAAAAAAGCAACATAGACTGGCTCTGAACCATACATAGTGACTATAAAATGCAAATTGGGGAATACTTCCTAATGTTATTGACATATCATCCAAATTTCTATTTAAAAGTGAGTATTTATTTTTAAATCTAAAAATCATCATTTCAGAACTTTATAATGGAAGACTTTGCAAAACTTCATGGTAAATACTGCAATATTTTCAGTATTTATAGAATAATTGGCTTAGAATCCAGTTCAAATAGCTCTGTAGCACATAGTTTCTCACAATGACGTTCATAATTAGTATGTATAAAATCGGCTCCTCATTCCATTGGCACTGATAGCAAAAAACTCAATAGTTAAAAGGAAGATTAAAAAAGAAGGAAAAAGCCGCCTTAGATAATCCACTTCTCAACAATGGGTAAATAAATTGCATTCAAATACATGAATTTGTTCAGTGATTTTATACTTTCTTCTGAAACTTTGGAAACTGGGCTGTCAAAAGGTAAACTAATGTGCTAAAATGAAAGTTATCTTTCATAATTCTTTGCAAGGAAAATTTCTGAATTTGCAAAATGTTGGAGTTATTATTATCAAAGTACCTTGGGTCCTGGAAAACAGATCCTGTCTCTGTTCTTGTTTCTTCTTAAAAGCTTCCTACACTTTCACACTAGCCAGTTTTGTACATCTTTGTACTTGCTACAGTTAACTATGCAAGTTCAGTTCAGTTCAGTCGCTTAGTCATGTCTGACTCTTTGTGACCCCATGGACTGCAGCACGCCAGGCCTCTCTGTCCATCACCATCTCCTGGAGCTTGCTCAAACATGCTCAAACTCATGTACATCAAGACGGTGGTGCCAACCAACCATTTCATCCTCTGTCATCCCCTTCTCCTCCTGCCTTCAATCTTTCCCAGCTTCAGGGTCTTTTCTAATGAGTCAGTTCTTCACATCAGGTGCCAAATTATTGGAGCTTCAGCTTCAGCATCAGTCCTTCCAATGAATATTCAGGACTGATTTCCTTTAGGATTGAGTGGTTGGATCTCCTTGCAGTTCAAGGGACTCTCAAGAGTCTTCTCCAACACCTAAGTTCAAAAGCATCAATTCTTCAGTGCTCAGCTTTCCTCATAGTCCAACTCTCACATCCATACATGAATAATGGAAAGAAAATAGCTTTGACTAGATGGACCTTTGTTGGCAAAGTAGTGTCTCTGTTTTTTAATATGCTGTCTAGGTTGGTCATAACTTTTCTTCCAAGGAGCAAATGTGTTTTAACTATGCAAACTTCAGGCCAAACTAGGAATATGAGATAGAGTTACCTGCTTATTTCAGTTCAGTTCAGTCAGTCAGTTGTTTCCAACTCTTTGCGACCCCATGGACTGCAGAACTCCAGGCCTCCCTGTCCGTCACCAAATCCTGGAGTTTACTCAAGCTCGTGTTCATCACATTGGCGATGCCATCCAACCATCTCATCCTCTGTTGTTCTCTCCTCCTCCTGCCCTCAATCTTTCCCAGCATCAGGGTCTTTTCCAATGAGTTAGTTCTTTGCATCAGGTGGCCAAATTATTGAAGTTTCAGCTTCAGCATCAGTCCTTAAATGAATATTCAGGACTGACTTCCTTTAGGATGGACTGGTTGGATCTCCTTGAAGTGCGAGGGACTCTCAAGAGTCTTCTCCAACACCACGGTTCAAAAGCATCAATTCTTTTTTTTTTTTTTCAAAAGAATAAATTCTTTGGTGCTCGGCTTGTTTTATACATCTGCGTACAAATATGACCTTAATCCTTGTACAGGGATAACCCACCCTGTGAAAGAGGTAGAGAGGGGGGAGCAGGTCCTTTTAAAACATCTGTATTTGATGGTTAACAGAGACGGGGTGAGCCACAGGAGGGCAGAAGGCACACTGTGGCTTCTCAAAGACCAGAGGGAATGAGTTTCAAGTAGGAGGAGGTGGTCAGTGGGATGGAGTGCTTGGGAGAAGCCCAAGCTTGGACTAGACCAGGTTTGGGGGGACCCCTGGCTCCAGTCTTAGAAATGCAACAGAATGCAGGTGCAAGGGGTTCAGAAGAGAAGGGTTGATGGGCAAGAAGAGGTGTCTCTGTCCTGAATTGTGGCCTTTAGAAGAAAAAGAAAGCTGGAGAGAGGTTGGCAGAAGCAAGGGATGTTTTCTTTTCTGGGGGGCTTCTTTGTTTGGTTTAGAATGAAGAGAATGTATATACCTGTAGGCAGGGGGAGGAATAGGTTGAGAAAAAGAAATAAGAAAGAACAGAGAGGACTTTTTCTCACAGAAGGTAATGCCCTTGGACATACTGTATATTTGTTTATATACCTGCTTATTTACTTAGTCTTAAATTGGTTGGATTATATCTTCTTTTATGTGCAAAGCTGTGAAGAATTCAGCAGCTGGTTGTGGGTAAGATGATCTTCAGAGAGGAGCTTTGTTGTCATTTAGTTGCTTAGTCGTGTCCGGCTCTTTTATGATCCCATGGACTGTAGGCCACCAGGTTTCTCTGTCTATAGAATTTTCTAAGCAAGAATATTAGAGTAGATTGCCATTTCATACTTCAGGGGATCTTCCTGACTGAGAGACTGAACCCATGTCTCCTACATCTCCTGCACTGGCAAGCAGATTCTTTACTAATGAGCCACTTGGGAAGGCCACGTGAAAGATGGCATGTGCTTATGCAGAAGAATGTTCTTTTTCTTTGTAATACATGCTGAAAGAAATATTTGGGAGATATATACACTGAGAGTCACAATCAGCTCCTGGTCTTGTTTTTGTTAACTGTATAGAGCTTCTCCATCTTTGGCTGGAAAGAATATAATCAATCTGATTTCAGTGTTGACCATCTGGTGATGTCCATGTGTAGAGCCTTCTCTTGTGTTGTTGGAAGAGGGTGATTGCTATGACCAGTGCATTTTCTTGGCAAAACTCTATTAGTCTTTGCCCTGCTTCATTCCACAATCCAAGGCCAAATTTTCCTGTTACTCTAGGTGTTTCTTGATTCCACTTTTGTATTCCAGTCTCCTATAATGAAAAGGACATCCTTTTTGGGTGTTAGTTCTAAAAGGTTTTGTAGGTCTTCATAGAACCGTTCAATTCAGCTTCTTCAGTATTAATGGTTGGGGCATAGACTTGGATTACTGTGATAGTGAATGGTTTGCCTTGGAAACAAACAGAGATCATTCTGTCATTTTTGAGATTGCATCCAAGTACTGCATTTCGGACTCTTTTGTTGACCATGATGGCTATTCTATTTCTTCTGAGGGATTCCTGCCTGCAGTAGTAAATATAATGGTCATCTGAGTTAAATTCACCCATTCCAGTCCATTTTATTGCGCTGTTTCCTAGAATGTCAATGTTCACTCTTGCCATCTCCTGTTTGACCACTTCCAATTTGCCTTGATTCATGGACCTGACATTCCAGGTTCCTATGTAATATTGCTCTTTACAGCATCGGACCTTGCCTTTATCACCAGTCCACAGTTGGGTATTGTTTTTGCTTTGGCTCCATCCCTTCATTCTTTCTGGAGTTATTTCTCCACTAATCTCCAGTAGTATATTTGGCTCCTACTGACCTGGGGAGTTCCTCATTCAGTATCCTAACATTTTGCTTTTTCATACTGTTCAAGGGGTTCTCAAGGCAAGAATACTGAAATGGTTTGCCATTCCCTTCTCCAGTGGACCACATTCTGTCAGACGTCTCCACCATGACCCACCCATTATTACCAAATTCAGACTTAAATTGAAGAAAGTAGGGAAAACCACTAGACCATTTAGGTATGACCTAAATCAAATCCTTTATGATTATACAGTGGAAGTGAGAAATAGATTTAAGGGCCTAGATCTGATGGATAGAGCTGATGAATTATGGATGGAGGTTCATGACATTGTACGGGAGACAGGGATCAAGACCATCCCCATGGAAAAGAAATGCAAAAAAGCAAAATGGCTGTCTGGGGAGGCCTTACAAACAGCTGTGAAAAGAAGAGAGGTGAAAAGCAAAGGAGAAAAGGAAAGATATACCCATCTGAATGCAGAGTTGCAAAGAATAGCAAGAAGAGATAAGAAAGCCTTCTTCAGTGATCAATGCAAAGAAATAGAGGAAAACAACAGAATGGAAAGACTAGAGATCTCTTCGAGAAAATTTGAGATACCAAGGGGACATTTCATGCAAAGATGGGCTCAATAAAGGACAGAAATGGTATGGACCTAACAGAAGCAGAAGATATTAAGAAGAGGTGGCAAGAATACACAGAAGAACTGTACAAAAAATATCTTCATGACCCAGATAATCACGATGGTGTGATCACTAATCTAGAGCCAGACATCCTGGAATGTGAAGTCAAGTGGGCCTTAGAAAGCATCACTATGAACAAAGCTAGTGGAGGTGATGGAATTCCAGTGGAGCTGTTTCAAATCCTGAAAGATGATGCTGTGAAAGTGCTGCACTCAGTATGCTAGCAAATTTGGAAAACTCAGCAGTGGCCACAGGACTGGAAAAGGTCAGTTTTCATTCCAATTCCAAAGAAAGGCAATGCCAAAAAATGCTCAAACTACTGCACAATTGGACTCATCTCACATGCTAGTAAAGTAATGCTCAAAATTCTCCAAGCCAGGCTTCAGCAATATGTGAACTGTGAACTTCCTGATGTTCAAGCTGGTTTTAGAAAAGGCAGAGGAACTAGAGATCAAATTGCCAACCTCTGCTGGATCATGGAAAAAGCAAGAGAGTTCTGGAAAAATATCTATTTCTGCTTTATTGACTATGTCAAAGCCTTTGACTGTGTGGATCACAATAAACAGTGGGAAATTCTGAAAGAGATGGGAATACCAGACCACCTGACCTGCCTCTTGAGAAACCTATATGCAGGTCAGGAAGCAACAGTTAGAACTGGACATGGAACAACAGACTGGTTCCAAATAGGAAAAGCAGTACTTCAAGGCTGTATATTGTCACCCTGCTTACTTAACCTATATGCAGAGTACATTATGAGAAACGCTGGACTGGAAGAAACACAAGCTGGAATCAAGATTGCTGGGAGAAATATCAATAACCTCAGATATGCAGATGACACCACCCTTATGGCAGAAAGTGAAGAGGAGCTTAAAAGCCTCTTGATGTAAGTGAAAGAGGAGAGTGAAAAAGTTGGCTTAAAGCTCAACATTCAGAAAACGAAGATCATGGCATCTGTTCCCATCACTTCATGGGAAATAGATGGGGAAACTGGAAACAGTGTCAGACTTTATTTTTTGGGGCTCCAAAATCACTGCAGATGGTGACTGCAGCCATGAAATTAAAAGACACTTACTCCTTGGAAGAGAAGTTATGACCAACCTAGATGGCATATTCAAAAGCAGAAACATTACTTTGCAGACTAAGGTCCATCTAGTCAAGGCTATGGTTTTTCCAGTGGTCATGTAAGGATGTGAGAGTTGGACTGTGAAGAAGGCTGAGCACCGAAGAATTGATGCTTTTGAACTGTGGTGTTGGAGAAGACTCTTGAGAGTCCCTTGGACTGCAAGGAGATCCAACCAGTCCATTCTGAAGGAGATCAGCCCTGGGATTTCTTTGGAAGGAATGATGCTAAAGCTGAAACTCCAGTACTTTGGCCGCCTCATGCAAAGTGTTGACTCATTGGAAAAGACTCTGATGCTGGGAGGGATTGGGGGCAGGAGGAGAAGGGGACGACAGAGGATGAAATGGCTGGATGGCATCACTGACTCGATGGACGTGAGTCTGAGTGAACTCCGGGAGTTGGTAATGGACAAGGAGGCCTGGCATGCTGCGATTCATGGGGTTGCAAAGAGCTGGACATGACTGAGCAACTGAACTGAAGTGTATAGTGAGAGAGTGAGAGGACAGAAAACAAATGGTAAGTCTGGTTGAGTTGGTGAATGGTTCACTACATTCAACTCTCAACACTTCCATAGGCTTAAAATTTTCAAAATGTGAAGAAAACTGTAGACCTTGAATTTCTACACACCTAGGCTTTAATCCCAGTTTCACGATTTTTTAGTTGTATAGTCATTAGTTATTAGCCTAACTGAGCCCATTCTATATTCTGTTGTTAGTTACTTTTGTTAAGCTCTTACTGTTGTTGTGTTGTTTAGTTGCTAGGTCGTGTCTGACTCTTTAGTGACCCCATGGATTGTAGCCCACCAGGCTACTCTGTCCATAGGATATCCCAGGCAAGAATATTAGAGTGGGAGGCCATTTCCTTCTCCAGGGGATCTTCCAGACCCAGGGATAGAACCCATATCTCCTGCATTGACAGGTGAATTCTTTACCATTGAGCCACCGGGGAAGCCCCCTATATGTGATACATGTTATTTGGCCCTTATTAAGTAGGAGGCATTCAATTCTGTCCACTGGGACATTTCTATGACAGTGAAGACAAAGCCCATGGAACTTACGTTTAAAAGTGGGAATCTGTATGCATATGTGGGTTCAAATATGGTTGTGTGTGTGATGATTGCACATGAGCACTTGTGCAAATGATGGGGTATTAATTAGTTCTTATCAATTATTCATAGTATGAATGTTTATTCTGATTCTAGATTAGAATCGTTCAATTTAGAGATTTGAGGAAGGGGAAAAGCAGTGAGAGAATTTCTGAAATGTACTTTAATGGTGTTGATCATCTTAGTTCCTGTCCCAGCATTGTTCCCAAATCAGGGAGCATGAACTCTTCTAGGATTTACCTTAAGCCCCCATTATATTTGAAAATTGAAAACAATAGCATTTAAAATACAGAAAACTTAGAAGTAGTATTTATTGAGTACCTAGTGTGAGCCACATATATATACTGCATAATTCAATTCTTAAAACATCTGCTTTGATATATAGTCCATACTCATTTTACCAAAAATGACTAAAACTTCTCAGAAAGATATGTGTCCAAGGTCACATTGCTACCATCAGAAAATTTATTCCATGTCTGTTTTTCTTGAAAGTCTGCAAACTGACTGTGGCTCCCTGAGCTTGAGAAGTAAGATGCCATATAGATGAAAACACCCATACACAATTTTGAATAGACTGCTGAGTATATACACGTAATTTTTTTTTCATTTACTAATTTCTATGGTTTATTTATGATGAAAATGGAAGCAGAAGCACCACATTTGAAAAGTTGATTCTAATACAGTTAACTTTTGGTGTGCTTTTGTTTCTTCAGTGGATTTTTAGAGGCCATGACACTAGGTTTTATATCCGTTTTTTAAAATCTAACTACTGGGAAACCTGTGTTTGACCCCTGGGTTGGGAAGATCCCCTGGAGAAGGGCATGGCAACCCACTCCAGTGTTCTTGCCTGTAGTATCCCCATCACCAGAGGAGCCTGGTGGGATACAGTCCATGGAGCTGCAAAGAGTTGGACATGACTGAGCATCTAAGCACAGCACAGGCAACTCACATAGCTTACAGATTTGTGAGGAAGAAAGTATTAATTTCAGCTTTTCACTCTGAAAACTTTTATCATTGGGTACTGAAGTATCCTTAAAAGCCAGTATAACACCTATATGTCACATGGCACACTTAGTCCCATTGTGTGTTTAACGAGAAGTAGCTCTAAAAGCTGATTTTCACATTCAAGAACCTTAGAGGGATTGCACACTTAGGAAGATGACTCTGGGCATTAATGTTATAAAATTTAATTTATAGATTCATGCAGACAGATAACACATGTATGCATATACATACATAATACATATAGAATTCAATATAATGAGGTATTGTTCAGAGAAGTAGCAAAATTGTGTCAAATTGATATAACTAAAAATATGGAGATATTTTGAGAACAGTTTTGTATATTCTTGGAGTAAAGATACATTTAAATATGTAAAACTCAAGTTTCTTTATAACTTGAGAAATTAACATCTTAGAATATAAATCATAAGAGGTCAACTCTTATGTTTATGAAATTCTTCTTGGAGTCTATCAATATTCTCTTTACTGCTAATAAAGTTAGTTGTTTTTATATGAAACAATGATTTTCCCAAGGCAAAATTCCCTTAAAACTTCACTGCATACTCTACCCTTGCATGTCTTCCTTCAGTTCAGTTCAGTTGTTCAGTCATGTCTGACTCTTTGTGATCCCATGGACTGCAACACACAGGTTTTCCTGTCCATCACCAACTCCTGGAGCTTGCTCAAACTCATGGCCATCGAGTCAGTGATGCCATTCAGCCATCTCATCCTTTCTCGTCCCCTTCTCTTCCTGTCTTCAATCTTTCCCAGCATCAAGGTGTTTTCAAATGAGGCCATTCTTCTCATCAACTGGCCAAAGTATTGAAGTTTCAGCTTTGGCATCAATCCTTTCAGTGATTGTTCAGGACTGATTTTAGGATTCACTGTTTGAATGTCCTTGCAGTCCAAGGGACTCAAGAATCTTCTCCAATGCCTCAGTTCAAAAGCTTCAATTCTTTGGCGCTCAGGCTTCTTTATAATCCAACTCACATCCATGCATGACTAGTGGAAAAACCATAGCTTTGATTATATTAACCTTTGTCAGCAAAGTAATGTCTCTGCTTTTTAATATGCTGTCTGAGTTGATCATAGCTTTTCTTCTAAGGAGCAAGTGCCTTTTAATTTCATGGCTGCAGTCAACACCTGCAGTAATTTTGGAGCCCAAGAAAATGAAATCTTTCACAGTTTCCATTGCTTCCCCATCTATTTGCCATGAAGTGATGGGACTGGATGCCATGATCTTCATTTTTTAAATGTTGAGTTTTAAACCAGCTTTTTCACTCTCGTCTTTCACTTTCATCAAAAGGCTGTTTAGTTCCTCTTCGCTCTGCCATAAGGGTGGTGTCCTCTGCATATCTGAGATTATTGATATTTCTCCCGGCAATCTTGATTGTGTCTTCCTTAATATTAATTGCATTTCCTGTCTTCCTTTATATTGTCTATTAAATTTAAAGTTATGGGACCTATTGTTTAAATGTTCCATAATTTTTCTTGTTCCTCATCTACTAAGTTTTAATTCTATGCTTGTTCTTGCAGTATCTTACATTTGTAAAATGGCTTACAGTTTTCAAGGAAATATATATATTCCTCTTTCTGTATCATAACTATTACATATTTCTGACTTAATGGGTTACTATGTATTTTAGTCTCATTAATGAAAAATCATAATACATGTTCTCATTTTACATTTATATTTAATATGAAGTGTAATATGGACCACTACTTTTTCAAAATAAAGTGAAATATATTTTTATTTAAGCTTCATAAGTTCCTGACAATTAATTATAGTCACCTTTCTTACTAAATGGTAGTCAATCTTCTGTTATTTAATGTAGAGACAGCTGCCTCTTTAGATAAATTTGGCAACACAGATGGATTTAAAGTG
The DNA here is from genome assembly GCF_023091745.1 of Budorcas taxicolor. Lineage (NCBI taxonomy): Eukaryota > Metazoa > Chordata > Mammalia > Artiodactyla > Bovidae > Budorcas > Budorcas taxicolor. Next base: position 86,742,274 of record NC_068911.1, on the reverse strand, counting down.
AAACAGATTCTCTCCTTTTTATCCAGACTCTAACCAGCTATTTAGATAGAATTTAAGACAAAAATTTGTGACACTTTACTTAATACTTTCTACTTCCTCTTTCCTTTTACACCTTAAAAAATTATGAACTTGATTATTTAAAATTTTGTTGTCCAGTATGCATAATGCTTTTTGTACAGTGTGTAGCAACAGAAATAGTTATCTTTGAATAGGATAGCCAAAGAAAAATGAGGCCAAGAAAGAAAACCTAATGTGATTCTGGGGATCTCTTATTAAAATGTTTACATTTAAACATAGTGGCTTCAATAATTTTCCTTGTCCTTTATATATGACTTTAATTCTGTAAGACAATAGTTTTTACGTCTGTGCATTGATGAAATAAAGAGGTATGGTAGCTGCTTGTTGGCTGAAAGATTCTGTGGTTGTTACATTAATGTTATATTAATGTTACTCATACTGGACTTCTGAGTAAAGCATCAAATAACTAATTAAAGCACACTGGAAAAGTCTTCATTGCAAGAGGGTGATTTTTTAAAATATAACTTTAAAATATGAAAATCAATAAAGTTTACCTGCTATATAGTTTTTTGTTTTAATAATCAGTGTTCCTATTCAAATTTTAAAGAGACTATTAGATTCTTAGATGTGAAAATAATTTTGTCCAATATAATGGATTTTTCCTGACCTTTAATTAGCAAGTGAAATATTAATTGACAAGATAATGTCTTTAGTACATGTATTTAATGAATATGTTACTAATACTTGTTATGTGCCAGGCACTGTTCTCAATCCTGGGAAGCAGTGATGCAGTCCCTGCTTTTCAGGAATTTATCTTCTAAGAAGTATTATGTCCATATGGTACATGGAGGTGAAAAACTCTTGAGGTTATGGATGTGTAATTGTTTCATGCTTTATGATGGTACTTAATATTTTACTTTATATTTGCTTTTAGATTTAACAGAGATACAGAGAAATTAAATGACAGCAAACCCATATTCCCTTAAGTGAATGCCAATGCTTTTCCACATTGTTCTGCTTTTCATCTATTTATCTCTTTTTATGGATTCTTAGTAGTGGCTTAGTTAGTCTTTTTCCACATGTCCTACTTACAATCTATTTATGTATTCTTGTCAATTTATGTTAAATAGTAGCATAGTCAGACTAGAGTGACCACAAAGTTGATTGGGAGAGACTCGTTTGTCGCTCTCCGTGGTGCTGAAAGATTTTCGTGGGCTAAAAAATTTCCCCTAATTTTTTCCCTAAATTTTTGGCACTAATGGTTACTGCCCAATCAAGAATTCAAAACAAGGAGGGAAACAGTAGTGAGGGAAAGGAAGATAAAAAAGAAAAAAGTTTATAGAAAAGGCATAGCTGTTGATTAAGAGGTGGTTGGATTGATTTATTCATTAACAGAAAAGTTTTCTGTACAACAGGCAACTCACTTGGAGTGAAGTTACAATAACTCCCTCCACTCCCATTGCCACCTTATAAACTTAAACTTTGCGCTAGTATTTTATATTGGAGAAAACAGGCATTAATCACACAAATATGGAAAACTGTAAGTTTGCAACAGGACTTTATGGATCATGAGATAAAATAGAGCAAATATTAGTGTATGGAGCTTGGCCAAAAGTTGATTCAATTTTATTTACACTATTCAATTATTATATAAAAATAATATGTGAAAAAGAAAAGACCTACCAAATTGTTTCTTTCTAATAAAATCTTCAAAAAAATTTTAATGAGATATTGCTTCCATGAACTCATCTTTATATTAATTGATTCTATACTTGAAATAGGTATAAAATTTCCCGATCATGACATTTTCAATGATGATATAATAGTTGGTCAACACCAAAGGTGAAAAACCTTGTTTGAATAAGTAGGTGAAAAATATTTTAAGCATTTAGTTTTTTGACTAAACATTTATATCAATTAAATTGATATTTTAAAAGCATCAGCACTACTTTTCTTTCATTAAAGTTGTGATTTTAAATTTTTATGTATTTAAATGGATTTCAACTATATTCAAAATATTTATCAGAAAAAATAAAAATAATTATAAAGCTGGAGTTTGAAGAATGGCCAAGTATTATTAGAATAGCCAATCTGCAGCTGACGTAGCTACCACAAAAATAGCAAATTAGCAGCATACAGAATAGGATTATCTGATATTTATGCTGGAGCTTTGGGTCATTAACTGGAACTTTGGGTCATTAATTGGAGATATGCTCACTAGAAGTTCCTGCCAACCTCCTTGCATCCCATCTACAATGGGGAATGTGATGTTCCTTCATCATACGATGTTCTTTTGCTCCTGAAAAAAAAAAAAGTCTTCAAACTATTCCATGAGCCCTTGTCAGTTGTCTGCAACTGAATGTTGTAGCAGATGTCCAGAAGTAGACACCTGTTTATCTATGCCACAGGAAGAATTGGACACACACTTACACAACACTTGCTTAGGCCATTCTCCATAAAGGCCTGAACAAGTTTCTTATGATCAGAGGCTGCCTAGCTATGGACTCTAGCAATCTGAGGCCACTATACTTGGCCATTCCCGATGGGTAAGGTGATCAATATGTTATGTGACATGTATAAATGATTTGTGGCAAACTAGTTTGAAAGCTCTGGAGAAGGCAATGGCACCCCACTCCAGTACTCTTGCCTGGAAAATCCCATGGACAGAGGAGCCTGGTAGGCTGCAGTCCATGGGGTCGCGAAGAGTCAGACACGACTGAGCGACTTCACTTTCCCCTTTCACTTTCATGCATTGGAGAAGGAAATGGCAATCCACTCCAGTGTTCTTGCCTGGAGAATCCCAGGGATGGCGGAGCCTGGCAGGCTGCCGTCTATGGAGTCGCACAGAGTCAGACACGACTGAAGCGACTTAGCAGCAGCAGCAGCAGTTTGAAAGCTCAGCTCTTAAGTCTTTTTTCATTTTTCTTCTGAGAATTTGTTACCTTCTGACAGAATTACATACTTATTTGTTTAGAATATAGCACAACAAAATGTGGCATTCGTGAAAGCAGTCATTGTCTTTTTGCTCACTGTTGTAAATCACATTGCACGATGTAAGTATTCTACACATATTCACTAGGTGGAGGATTAGACTCTATGTTCAATGGGGCTGTCTTTATTCTTTATCTTCAGTGCCTACCCCAGTGTTTAGCTCATTGTATTTACTAAGGAGATAACTAGGGACCAGATTATGAATGTCTTTTAGGTCATGTTTGGAATTTTAGACTATTTCCTAAAAACCATAAGAAGTCACTGAAGTATTATAACTAAAAATATGTATTACTAGATTTTCACTTTAAAAAATAAAATTCTTACCTTCTGTTTCTCTTAACAGAGAAACTATTGGGCATCACCTTTCTCCTACTCATCCAATCTAAACTCTCTAAGTTATATAACACGTTTCCTCCTCTTCTTCACTGCTAATAATTTGTTGAAACCTGACAATTTATTAATTTAATGTAATTTAATACATGTGTCTGTTCAGTCACTCAGTCCTGACTCTTTGCAGCCCTATGGACTGTTGCCTTTCAGGCTCCTCAGTCCATGGAACTTTCCAGACAAGGATACTGGGGTGGGTTGTCACTTCTTACTCCAGAGGATATTCCTGACCCAGGGATTGAACCTGAGTGTCTTGTGTCTTCTGCATTGGCAGACAGATTCTTTACCACTAGTGCCACCTGGGAAGCCCAATTATATATATATATATATATATATATAATGTATAAATATATATATGTCTTTTTTTGTTAACTACAGGATGGTCAATTATACCTGATAAACTCATGTTCATGTCTTTTAGTATATTCTCCATCTAGTCACTCTATGCCTTATAACTAATTAATTGTGCAGTGTTGGTCATCTCATTTATCTAAATAAATACTTGCAATAATTCCTCATGGATTAATTATGCTTCTAGTTTCTTATTTGAAAAAAGTACAGTATAATTTTTACTATATTTAATATTCATTCACATTAATTGTTGTATCTAACCTTTTTGTTTTTCCTTCCATTTGAAAGAAAAGAAAAAGAAAGGAAGAAAAAGAGAAGGGAAGGAGGAAGGAAAAGGGAAAAAAAACAGCAAATGTTCGCAAGGATGTGGAGAAATCAAAACCCTTGTGTACTGTTGGGAATGTGAAATGGTGCAGCTGCTGTGGAAAATGGAATGAAAGAGTAAAAACAGACTTACCATAAAAACTAAAAAGTAGAATTTCCTTATATTCTTTCACCAAATTTAACTGTAAAATTTTTTTTTTTCTGTAGGTGTTTCTGAATCATTCTGAACAAATTGCAGCCACTATACCCTTTTTACTACAGAATAGTTCATGATAGCAATCACAGCAAAATTATCAAAACCAAGATGTTTAATGTTGATATAAAATCAGTTGTAATTAAACATATATAAAAACCTAGAGATGAGATATTTTAGAGTTTATTAATATTTTGCCTATTGTCCCAATGTCCTTATAGTTATGTATTTGTTTCCAGTTGTATTTTCATTTCACATTGTAGTATATGTTGCATTTAGTCATTGTGTCTCTATAATATCCTCTAGTCTGGACCAGTTCTTAAGTCTTTTTTTTTTTTTTTCACTTTCATCACAGTGATATATTTGAAAAGTAAAGGTATTTTGTGAAGTTTCTCTCAGTGTAGGTTTGTCTTTTGCTTCCTTTTGATTATACTTGATTATGCTTTTATTTTGTGGTCTGGAATACTATTAATAATAAGCTCTATTGTGTACTTCTTAGTTTATCACAGCATGAAGCACATGATGTCACCTGATCCCGTTATTGGTGATGTTAATCTTGATCACTTAGTTAAGATGATAGCTATCAGATTTATTCACTATAAGGACTTTTAAAATTCCCTTGTCATTAAGAAGAATCTGAGGGTTAAAAAAATGGCCTTATGTGCTTCTTCCCCCTTGAGTGTGCATTTTTCTCTGCTATACGGTTTTGCAGTGTCTCCCATCAAGAACATGGAGTATATGATTTTATCCTTTGAATCTGGGCATGGCCATGTAGCTTCCTTCTGTGTCTTAGCAGAACTTTACACTCCATTGTTGCTTTTCAGAATCCAGCAACTACCAGTACTCAAGGATACAGGACTAGCCTGTTGAAGGATGACAGACAAAAACAGACAAACATCTTAAACAAAGATGATCCATCCCAGCTGAGTCCTGCCTCCAGTCAGCTTGCCAACCAGCAGACAAGTGAGCGAGGCCATCATTGACCAGTCAGTCCAAATTGAGCCTGCCAGAGCAGAAACCACCCTGACAATTCACATAACCTTAAGAGTGTATAGACGTTTATTGTTTTATACTGCTAAGTTTGAAGATGATATGATAAACATCAAAACATAATTTTCAGGGAGATACTTTGAGAGTACATACATAACTGAATACATGTATAACTTTTATGATTCTCGCCCTGGTTAAATATTACTACAAAGGTTGCAAAATGGTATTGCTACCTTTTTTAGAAATGAAGAATGTAAGAATTGGGGCTTATGTGTTTTGCAAGCACATATGACAAATTAGTGGCTGTGCCAGCCTTAGAATCTTAACATTTTACCTGGTGGTCCATAACTTTTCTCGATATGCCATAGATAAGTGAATGACAGGATAACAGAACTGACAAAAGCAAGCAATAGAGAAAAAGGCCAGTGTCCTTGGTGTTGAGTGGCATCCTGTGTCCTCACACAGGACAGAAACACTAATTGATGAGGGTGGAAGGGCTGCCCAGGGTGGACAGTGTAGGAGGGAGAATTAAATATAGTTATTATCATACCAATTTAGGTAATCATTGATTCATGGAAAGATATAAAAATAACATCTCTAAAAATTGCCTTTTGTGAATATAATCAAGAATGTCACTGATACCCTAGATTATCAATAATAGACATTTATGCAACATAACTCAATATTTTTGGAGTAACTCTCATATCCTCCCCTAGTTTTCCCAAATAAGCTAAGAGGGAATTAAGATAACATGAGGTGACCCACATTATCCCTCTTAAAATAAGAAAACTGAAACGGTATTAAGAACCCAAACTAACCAAGGGTCAACAGTGAATATATGGCAAAGCAGAGAGCTGAATTCAGCAATCCCAATTTCCTAGAAGAGCCCCTCCCACGTGGCAGAAGGGGGTTAGGTCCCAAGTCTTCAGATGCTAATAATATCTAAGTCTTAAGTTTGTGCCTCGTTTCATGCACTATTCTAAAACCCTTTCAGATAATTTAATTCACTCAGTCTCATGGACTCTCTTCTACACTACACATTAACTTTACTCTGAAACGTAGACATTCAGGTGCTTCCGTGTATGTGTTTTTGCTGTAAGAGACCTTACCTTCCTGACTAAGAAAGGAATTCAGAGCCTTGCTTTTTTCTTTACCGCTCCGTTAAAAATTTAAGAGCACAAGGAAGCCTTTTGCATTTCCAGGTCTCTAACAATGATTTCGGTGGCAGCAGCTGTCGCTAGCCAGAGCACTAGGATCCTGCCAGGGTAAACGAACTGTAATGGACAAGAGGCCAAACTCTTGTCTGTCCTTTCTGCTTCAGGGAGGCTAAACCTCAAGTTCCCTGCAGCTTATCTTCAATGGAGAGCCGACAGCTGGGGTGGGGTTGCTGGAGCTTTCGCGAGGGCAATCTGCACCCCGCGCCGAGCACCCCTCTAGGAGGTTATCCGGTGCTCTGGGCTAACGCAGTGTACACAGCCTGTTTTCGCACAGTGGGACCCCGGGCCGGCCAGGGATCGCACGGCGCTCTGGGGGGAAAGGAGCCGACCCCTCGGTTGCTCTTGGGAGCCGTGACTGGCAAGTATCGCGGGACTTGTGCACATCGCAGGAGCGGCAGCTCCAGGAGCAGCTGGAGCGCGCTCTGTGCGCACCGCCCCAGCCCGGGGAGGAGCGGGAGCCGGGAGGGAGGAGGGCTCGGGGTGCTGGTTACGTAAATTATACTAGCCCAGTGAGAGGCCTCCAGGCTGGGGCTACGGGAGGAGGAGGAGGGCCCGCGCAAGGAGGAGGGGCTGAGAGGGAGCGGGCCGGGGTGGGAGGGGGGCGGGGGCCGGGGGCGAAGTGACCAGGCGGTGGCAGCGGCTCTGCCGAGGTGACAATGTGTTAGGAGACCTCGCTCGGTCTCCTGCGCCTCCTCGGCCTCGGCGCCCGCTCGCGAGGAGCCCTCCAGCCCGCCGCTGCGCTATGAGGGCGCCTCTCCGGGGCTGGCCGAGGCCGGAGCCGGCTCGCTCTTCTCCCGGGGAAGTGTGAGCAGAGAGGCGCGGGCGGGAAGCGGGGCTGCGCGCGGCGCTCGCGGGCCGGCGCGGGTTCCAGGTGAGCACGGGATCGGTGCGCGCCACACTCCTCGCAGCCGGCCGGCACCTGCCGGGCTGGGTCGGAGGCTGAATTCCGTGCGTGGACCGCCGTTCCTTCTTCGCGGGATCCCTGGCCACGACAGCAGGTCTCCGTCTCTCTCTCTCTTGCTTCCCCTGATTGTCTGGGGAGAGTCCTCTTTGGGTGGCCCGAGTGCCTGGGTGGGCGCCTCAAAGTCCCGCAGCGGGTGGCAGCGCACGGAGCCGGGAGCTCCGAACCAGTCCCGGGAAAGGGGCGCCGGCCAACCCGGTACACCGGCCTCTCGGGCTCTCGAAGCGCGCTTGCTCGCCGCTGCAAGTGCGGAGGAAAGACCGCCAGGCGTGGAACTTTCTACCGCTGCCCGCCCTCTACCCTGCTCTCTCTGCTCCCCGGCCAAGCTGGGGGCGGGGGGGAGGGGGGGGGGGCGCCGGCCACCCTCTGCGCTCCACTGGCCCTCAGCCCCGGGGAGACATGGCCTTCCAGCCCTAGCAACTTTCTCCCACCAGCTGCGGGCGGTGTGGCTCTGCGGTACTCGGACGCTTGTACACCGCGAGTTCAACACCGGGGACGCGCTGGGTCTCGGGTGTCGTCCTCGACGGTTACCTTCCTCTCTATTTCTGCCTCCTTTGCGTCTTAGTCTCTACTTGTCCGTGTCTAAGTCAGTTTCTTTCTCTAATTCTTGATCTGGCTTACCGCATCCGCTCCGGGTTTGCCTCTCGTTCTCTTTCCTCCTGTTTTTCTTGGGATGTTCCCGCGTCTCCGTTACTTTATCTTTTCAGCTTTCTCTCCGTCTTACCTTATTTTTTTCTTTATGTTTTTTTTTTTTTTTTTTTCCTCTCGTTGCCTCTCTCCTCTCATTTCTCCTGCCTGGTCACCTCGAACACCACCAGCTCCCATATTCCGAGACTCCTTGTCCAGGGGAGAACACCCCAGCCCTCCTGGGCACCTCCAGGTACAGAGATCTCCTTTCTCAGAGCCGGAGGAGACTTGGGGATGGAAGCAGAGTGCTCTTGTCTGGGCTGTCGTGAGGGGGCTGAATGAGAGTCTCGAGGGCCGCCTCCCCGCCCCGGGTCCGAGGGCTCTGCGGCTGCTGCGAACCCGGGCTCACGAAGGCTGCTGTTTGGACAGCGTTAGCTGCGCGTGCCGCTCCTCTTACTCCGTTCTTTGCCTAGAATCAGTTGAATTTCCAGGTGGAGAGTCTACATCTCCAGTCTTTACAGGCAGCCACGGGAGGAGACAGTGGGCAGATAAACACAGAAGCTTCGGGATCCAGGGAAATCTAACCTGGAAAGGGTGGGAGCTTTGCTGAGGCAAAGGTGTTGCTGTCTGAGGAGCACTGGGGACTATCTGCCTTCAACTGTCATAACACTCAATCCTTGAGCGGTTTCTTTGGGAGAGAGAGCGGTCACTCTTCCCTGAAATACAGCATAGAGATTTTATTTTCAGGGTTAAAGACACTGACTGCCCCAACCCCTTGAAATTTCGAGTATCCTTGGGGCCCCGGATCTTCAGCTTTATATGAAGATCACGGTTGCTCCCCCTGCCTCTCTCTCTCTCTCTCTCTCTCTCTCTCTCTCTCTCTCTCTCTCTCTGTGTGTGTTTGCGTTCCTGCCCTCTAGTGTTAGAGAAACCTGCTGGTTTGAGAATATAGAAAAGTAAGGTGAACCTATTGGTGACTTACTTTTGATCTCTCCCTTCTCAGGTCGTTCTCCTTGCCTTCACCCATCATGCTTTCCTTTTCTTCATCTTGACTTTTTTGTTGCAGTGCTAATCTTTCCTTTGCCCTGATCTCTACAAACTCCTCCTCTCCTGCAGAATTAGAACCTCAATATTGAAACATCATTTGAGTCCTTAAGAGGTGGATAGATTTGGAGAATTTTCATAGCCTAAAGCAGGCTTTCAACATAAGCGAACATTCCATTTTTCTGCATCATTCAGTGCAAACCAGGCTTTCACATCTTTTCCTTATGCCCCTGCCCACCTTCAACTCCATTGAGAATCCGCCCCCCACCCCCCACCCCCCGCCCCCGCCCGCCCCGTTGCTCCTCCTAGTTTAAATAAATGCTTTTCATTCACCATTTCTGTGATGCTCATCCTATTCTAGGGCTTAAGCTGGTTGCTTAAGTAAAGGCACTAAGCAATTTTGGGAAGAAGAAAAGAAAGGTTTTCCAAAGGAAATAAAGTGCTTCTGGTATAGATTACTTCTGAATCCCAGTGTCCAGAGTGGGGCCAGGTGCTGTCTCGGATATTTGGCCCCTCGCACAGTGTAGGAAAACTAGTAAATGCTTCCCAGAAACTTACTGGTTAATTGATTAGCATGGAGCTAATCATACGCTTTGAAGTCACCTAGTTATGCGAATGTCTACATACAAGAAGTTGAATTCTACCTCTTGTTTGTTTCATTTAGTCTTTTATCAATGGGAATTGAGGACTATCAGAAGGTGAAACATGAGTCCTCTGTGTCCTCAACCCATTCGCTGCTTGAATTTGACCTTCTGTGCAATTCTTTAACTTGGCTGATGTTCTTTAACACTCAGTGCAGAATTGAAGAAATGACTTAGAGGCTCTGATGGGTGGCATCTCTCAGCCTTCTTACCTAAAAGTAAACTGGGGCATGACATTTGTGAGTGAATACTTTCCAGTGGTTTTCACAAGTAAAGTTTCTCTTTTTTTTAATGTAAAAAACAGATGTATCAGCTTAAAATATTTGGGGCCTATAAATTAATCTGCAAACTGAATCACCATAAATAATTTATAGGTTCCTTTATTGCTTGAAATATATTTGAGAGGTGTGATACTACATGTGTATGAGAATTTGCCAAAGTGCCTGGAAATGTAATGCCTCCTGATACGAGTTTCTGGCAGGAATCCCTGTGCTGCAATATTGTTTCCATGATGCTGTGACAGTCACCTCTTAAAATAGTTGAGGATTTACCATGAATATTGTTCTGGAGCATGTTCAAGGCAATTTTGCTTTTAAAATATTACTTATAAATCAGCTTCTACTCTATCCAGTTTTTCATATTTTAAAATAGCAAAGACATAGTGAAGATGGAAATTCTAATATTGGTTAAGATACATTCTGATCTCTTAATAAGAATACTGAGACATATTTAACTTCTTAAGGATGTACATTACTTTCAGGTTTAAGTTATGTCAGAGTGAAATACAATGGTTCCATTTTCCCAACTTGATTTTAAGAAGTGGTAGTTGTACAGGAACATTTCCGTGTAACAGAGATTTTGTAACTTTTTAAAAACTTTGGCACTTTAGGAAGAGGGTGTGAGAAGAAGGAATAAATGGATATTTTTATTCTTTCTGGTTAGGAAAATGAAGAAGATATTGGTATTTCTGAATAAAAAGAAAATTATAGAAGATGATTCAGAGTAAAGTATGAATAAAGTCCTCCCATGTGAAATAAATAACAATGCTGCATGTGTCAGATAAGTGTTTTTGTGCTTTATGAAAATGAGCAGATCCTATAGTTTTGTCCTTTAATTTGCTTTATTAAGCATCCTATTTTCAAGATGCAGGTCCTATGATAAGCAACAAATTCTTGATTATGACTTTTAATACATTGCCTCCTGGGGCTTGTGTTGATATCAGTAGTAGAAACATGTAGCCCTCTTAAATCTAATGAGATCTAGCAGGATCACTACTTTGGAGTCTGAGTGACCATATGCCTAATTATCCAAGAATTTTAACTGACCTTTGTTTTTTTAATCCTTCCTGTCATCAGAGTAAACACATGTGGAACATCAAATCAAGACTTAAATATATATATAAAAGAAGTGGTACAACTACTACTTTTTATACTTAAGTTGGAAAAATAGAAACATTGTATTTCACTCTGATATAACTTTAACCTGAAAGTAATGGACATTGTTAAAAAGTTAAATGTGTCTCAATATTCTTATCGTTAAGAGATCAGAATGTATCTCAACCGATATCAGAATTTCCACCTTCACTATGCCTTTGCTATTTTCAAACACATATATATATATATACTGAGTCTGACAGTCTACTTGATGATATTTCATAATATTTCCCACGCCCTGCTACAGACACACCAAGCATGTATCTGCATACATAAATCACATTTAAAGATCCTATACTGTCTGCTTTGATAAACCATTTTAACATTTTAGGTCATTTTAACATTTTAGACTAATATTTACAATTTATATATTAAAGCACATTGTTTAGTTAAGTTTTTCTGCCATTCAGTTACAGGCATACATAGTTTTGGAGAGTCCAGCTTCCCATTGTGAAATTTAGTACTTAGAAAATTCACAGAAATTTGTGAAAATGAATACACACATGAATTTACTAGTAGTTGGTCATCCGTTTGGGGCATTACAAGCAATTATCTTTGGGAACAAAGTATAATAAAATAGATTTTATTTATATGATATTTATTTCTTTTTGATTAAGATTTAACCTATGTGTATGTTTTCAAGGTAGTATATTTACAATAATATGTTTAATTGGTCTGAGATAGTTATCAAGAAATTATTACAAATGGCTAAAGACATTTATGAGATTAATATGTGTTATAATGTCCCTTTTAAACACAATAGCTAAAATTCATTTTTAGCTATTAGTTTTCCAATTTTATTTATCTGTAATATATTTAGGGCCTATTTAAGCTGAAATTCTTAATTTTTAAAAATTATTGCTACAGGTTATTAAGAGATTGCTGGCATCTAACTTTCCTCTGAGGACCCAAATCATTCAAATGTCCAAATAATTATAAATCTCGTAAACTATGAGGCTCTCTTTTAATGTTTGTTATGATTGTCTGCCACAATTGACCTGAAACATGATGCAAAATATTGGTTGTTAAACATTGTTCCATCTTAATGGTTAACCCTCCCAACATGGCTTGAGAGGGATGTAGGGGAAGTGGTGATTGTTACCATCATCGTATGAACATATTTGTGATCCGCTGTTAGGTGAGAAAATGTAAAACACTGCCCAGATAAATACTCAGGCTTCTTCTTTCTTTTTTTCCAGAAGTACTTACTATTAAGATAGATGGGAACTCTCCAAGATATACCAGGGTTTCTACCATGATGTAGAATTAATTGGGACTCTATTTAGTACATTAAACTACATTGAATTGTCACTTAAATCTTGTTTAAGATCTTGTAGAGCATTATAAGAAGAGTGTGATTAAACTGTTGTTGGTACTTTGGTGAATAATACATGTGCCGAGTAGCCACTGTAAACAGGAGAATTTCAAAGAGCTTGCACATTCAAAATCATCTAAATTATACCTCAGAGACTGTAGTAAATGTCAACTTAGTCTCTTGCCTAATATTAATTGCCTTGATATTATAAGCACAGTGCCACTTTTTTGTTGTTATCAAATGAATTTTGACATATGAGGAGGATTATCTTCTTGTAGACCAGAAGCATAACAATTTATTTAATTTCCTTTTGAGATTTTTATTATATAATTAGTTCCAGATGGAGAAGATGGGATTTATATGACTATTAAGACCCCCATACAGTACCACTATTAGGCTAATGAAAACAAAATTGAGAACAAATACTTGGAAAAAAAATACATGTAAAGGTGTAGCCATTTTGATTTATTGATGAGGGAGTTAAAATGATGAAGAGTTACAAAGTGATAAAATAACTGAAATTTATTGGATACATACTTTGACGTATTGTGAGTAAGTAAACATCTAACAGCTCATACTACAGTTTATCCTCGAAATCGTATGATTTATATGTAGTATTTCTATCCCCATTGATAAATGAGGAAGCACATATGCAATATCACACAGCTGATCTGAATTAATATTAGGGGCAGGGATCACATCAGTTGTATCTATCTCTGAGGCCAGTGCTCTAAGAGTTCTCAAACTGACATTTTCACTAATAAATTAAAAAAAAAAAATGAGTGTCAACTTCCATGTGGACATTTTCTTTTTGCACAATGAGAATAATTTTTAAAAGTCCATTTATATCACTGTCATTTTATAAATGACAACAATTTTATGAAAGAGTGGACAACAATAAATGGTAGAACTAAATTGCAAAATATAGTCCTTAGAATAAATTTAGTTTCCTGTGCTTTCTACATTGCATTTATTTTTCTAATTTAATGAAGACAAAAGAAAATTCATCACAGTCTGGTAATTTATTTCACCACATTCTGTAGCCTGCGATTGGAACACTCCTTAGTCTGAACCACTCAAATATACTACTACCCAGTGGATCCCAAGCACCCATGCAACACAGGCCAGCGTGGGTGTGATACCTGTGACTTTGTCCTTATAGATATTCCTTTCTCTTTCTAGTTGCAAGTCTAGGCAATACGATTTGTGTCTAGGAAGGATGCTAGCGATTACCCTAAGCCTCAGTTTACTGCTTCAATTTTTTTTTGAAAGAATTAGAGAATTGGAGGCAATTTGATCTTTTGTGGTAGTTAACCACAAATCATTATCACTAAGACAGTGCCAACCTGTGTCCTTGGATAAAGAATGAATGCTGGGCAAAAACAAAAGGAGCATGTCTCAAGAACTTATTCTGTCCTCTTTAACCAGTATGTCCCAGTCTTTAGGGATCAGTTTGATCCCTTCTTTTACATGTTTATTTTCCTTGATGAGGACAAAGCAATTTTGCTTTAGGTAAGAAAGAAAATTTCAAAGCTAAACTTCTAACTGCTTTTGTAGAACTGACTGATGCTATTATATCCCAAGTTGCTTTGGATAGTGACTATTGTGGCCATCGAAAGGGAAGTGAACGCTGGTGAATTGTGTGGGATATAGTTACATTGACTTGAGACATTGTTTAATGTCATTGCCAACAAACCAGTTTGGAAACTGAAAGTATCTCAAGAGGTTTTTGTTTGTTTGTTTTAATATAGGTTGTCAGCTTCCAGATACATATTCTCATTTGCCTGGGATAGATACATAGGGATCTATCTTTATAAATATTTTTCTAGATAAATTTGATGTACGAGGTTTCAAGCAACTGAACTACTTCTAGAACACTTTTCAGATTTAATAATTTTTAGTCAATTAAACAAATATAGAAGTTACTATGTCCTGGACTTTATTCAGAGTACTTGACAGATATTAATTCATTTAATCGTAACAACCCCTCAAAGTAGGTTTTATTTTATTTAGTACCTCCATTTATAGACAAGGAAATTGAGACACAGATTTTGAACTGTGGTGTTGGAGAAGACTCTTGAGAGTCCCTTGGACTGCAAGGAGATCCAACCAGTCCATCCTAAAGGAGATCAGCCCTGGGATTTCTTTGGAAGGAATGATGCTAAAGCTGAAACTCCAGTACTTTGGCCACCTCATGCGAAGAGTTGACTCATTGGAAAAGACTCTGATGCTGGGAGGGATTGGGGGCAGGAGGAGAAGGGAACGACAGAGGATGAGATGGCTGGATGGCATCACTGACTCAATGGATGCGAGTCTGAGTGAACTCTGGGAGTTGGTGATGGACAGGGAGGCCTGGCGGGCTGCGATTCATCGGGTCCCAAAGAGTTGGACATGACTGAGCGACTGAACTGAACTGAACTGAACTGAAGGTTAAGTGAGTTGCCCAGGGGAAGTTGATGAAAGGTGGAGCATAAACTATGCTATTTTGATGAAACAGTTAATGGTCTGCTTTAAGTCACCAAACTTGAAGCAATAGAAATGAAAATGGAACCCAGATTTCTGTGTTTTGTTTCCTGTTTGAATAATTTTTGCCTTTAAAACTAAAGGAAGAATATCTGATGAACAAAGTCAAAAACAAAACATGTTTACCCTTTAGAAGTCATAGCACCAGATTAATAAATAAATTTAATTATGAAAGATAATAAATGTGGAAAAACAGTAGTTTTCTTCAAGTAGATTCATTCTTGACTTTTCTTAGGTGCAGACCCACCCACCCTCTTCCCACCATCCCTAGCAAAAAAGAAAATAAAAAACAGCAAGAAGTTAACACAGCAATGTAGACAAAAGAATAAAACCTGTAAGTGGGATTTCTATATAGAGATTTCAATCTATAACTTAGATCTACCTTAGTTAAAATTAAAAATACCTTATTGTCCTGCCATTACTGTTCATAAATTGTTTAGATTATGCTAGGAAATATTAATATTTAAAAAAGGATTGGAGAAATCCTACTGAAAAATCTTGATATTTTTCTTAAATAAGTTTTTTGAAAGCTTTATATAATATAGAGTATCTATACTCATTCATAATCACTGTTAATTTATAGAGAATTGATGTATTTATCTTTGAGGAGGTACTCCTTACTTCTGATATTTGGTTGATTTTTAGCAACTTTCTATTATTTATTCTTGTTTAAAGAATTGTGTAGTATTTAATGAGCTTTCTTGAGTTTTAAAAATATTATTTTAGATGGGTACTTGATTAAGTTGTTATAAATTGTTTAAATTAGATGCCCCAGTAATGAGTCATTCTACCTGCCTGGTTTTTTAAAATGTAAAAATCTACACTTAAAAACAATTCTGTTTTCAGATTCTATAAGTGAAGTGAGAGTTATGAGATTACTGACAATTTTAAAACTCACTTCTACAGTCTCCTCTCTTTCTCTCATGGTAGATTCCACCTCTTTTTCTGAATCCTCACGGCTCATATTTCTTTGATTCTCTTGATAGTTCAGTCTCAAACGGGACTATACATCACTTGTCCTGAAAAATATTAAAAACCAGCCTGTGCCTAATCGTGGTTCAGATTTCACTCATATCCTGTAGATTTTCAGGGTAGCTCTGTCTTTCCTTCTGAAATAAACACTGTTTATCATTTCTCAATATGCTTTTTCTTCTGTATCTTTTCATGGGTCCTCTCTTCCTTCTTCATGATGCTCTTGACTTTAAATTGTCCTTCTTCTGTGGCTTAATACATCCTCATGGAGCAGGGCTGGACTTATCTATTAACTTTTTTTTTTTTTTCCCTGTTTTGATTCTATAAAAATGTAAATAAAAAAGCTTCTGTTCATTTCATCACCTAGTCCCTGAGTAGGTAAGAGACAGACGCTCTAGGTCTTGCATCTATCTGGGTCATTTAGCAGGAGGCTTGGGATGCTAAATTTGCATCTAATTACCTTTGTCTACTTTTAGAATGGTGTGCCTGGGCCCTGTGGTCAGTTGGCAGTATGCAGGCCCTGGCTCCAGGGGAATCCTGTGTTACTTGAGGGGATGCCAATTTCAGTTGACATCCAGTTCTCACATTTCTTGGTCAGATTTTCCTTATAAGATTTCCAATATATATTTTATTATTAACTCTAGACTATTGACTTCATGTCAGAAATTCATTGTGATATTAATCGATAGGTTATGATGAACAACTTTTATAATTTATATTCCATGGCTTCTATTCTCTGACTTCAGGATAATGTTTGTCCTATTAGGTAAACCTAGAGCAGGCATTTTGTCACAGATTTTTTTTAAGAGTTTTATTGTTGTGTCCTATGTTGAGATGAATTGTAGGTAATTGGATGGTGCAGCTGAATTAACACATTGAATTGCTGGTTATGAGACACTTCATTTGCTGTTGCAGACAACAATAGGCCCATTTTGGTTCTACAATGCACAAATTCTTATTATCTGTATAAAATTCTAATTCTAGTAGAATAACATGTATGCATCATTTCCATTCCTTTTGTGAGGAAAAATAACTTCAACAAATGTAAGATATTTGCCACTATTTCTTTAAATAATTTTGAATTTCAATACATCTTTTTGTTTGAGAATGTTAATCAGTTGCCCACAAAAATGACCCCTCAGAATATGAAATCAGGAGTCCCACTTTTACCCTGCATACCCTAAAATGTGTGTAGGTATGCAGTTTGCATTAATTTTTGTGGAGAGCCTCACTTGAATGATTCTGAACAGCATTGCTGCCATTAGGAGTATGGTGATATGCAACAGTGTAGTTTTCATGCTTGTTACAAGCATAACAAGAATTGTGCTTGTTCTTGGGTTTTTCTTCATTTTAGGTGTTTTAGGGGCAACTTCTCTAGGGAGGATGGAGACATATCTTTGTCTAAACTTTCTCCTGAAAACTCATTAACTTAAGCATTAAATTAAAGAGTTAAAAAGATATCAAACTGTTACAAAGTGTATGAAGTAAAGCCAGGCAGAGGAAACTGCTGAAGATGTGGGCAAGAGGGTGCTGCTTTGTCTTGAGTAAGGCCCAAAAGGCTTAAGTGAGATACTAGGGCTGAAACAAAGTATTCAACATGTACAGATGGAATCTGGGCATGTGTGCTAAGTCACATCAGTTGTGTCCAACTCTGTGCAACCCCATGGACTGCAGCCTGCCAGGCCCCTCTGTCCATGGGATTCTCCAGGCAAGAGTACTGGAGGGGTTGCCATGCCCTCCTCCAGGGCATCTTCCCGACTCAGGGATTGAACCTGTGTCTCTCATGCCTCTTGCATTGGCAGACAGGTTCTTTACCACTAGTGCCACCTGGGAAATCCTAAGGTGTTAGTGGCTCAGTTGTGTCCAGCTCTTTCTGACTCCATGAACTGTGGCCCATCAGTTGCCTCTCCATGGAATTCTTCAGGCAAGAATACTGGAGTAGGTAGCCATTCCCTTCTCCACTGGATCTTCCTGGCCCAGGGATTGAACTCAAGTCTCCTGCATCAGAGGCAAATTCGTTACTGTCTGATGGGATAGCTGGCCTTTTCTTCACTAATTCTACTTCCTATGCAAATATCCTTGTAGCAAGTTTTTTTTTCCACTTTCCCTCCTAACTATCCTGCTTTACATAGGCTAATGGAATTATATGAGCTGCTAAGAGACAACAGGGGCAACTCAGGATAAAGCATCTTACAACTATGGAATAAATTCCCTTTTATTTTGACACATGGGATCTTTAAGCCTACTAATCAAATCCTTCCTTACCCAAAAGCAAAGTCTTCTAAACAGCAAGACCCACTTAAGTACAGAAGGTTCAGCCATTTCTGTTCCTTTATGCTTAAATAGAAAGCATCAACCAAGTATCACCAGACATTTCAGAAGTATTTTATGAAAAAATATTAGTAAAAAACTCCAACACAAATGAGACCAAGAAAACTGAAAACCAATGACAATGACATGACCTTGTATGGATAGTTAAAAAAATCATAAAGGAGATCAAAAGTAAAATTTTTGAAGAGATTCTAGAAAATATTACATTCATAAAATGAGAAGATGATAGGGAAGAGACACAATAAATGAACAAGAAAAACTATTGGAAATTAAAGATTTCAGATCAATAGTTTAAGAGAACATTTAAAATTCAAATACACAAAACCCTCAGCAATGCAAAGGAAATTGACAAAAAGGTAAAAAGAATCACTATGAATCTCCCTGAAGCATGACTTCCTGCTAATCGGAGTTCTGATTATAAGAAAACAAAATATATAGTTAGAACATATTTTTAAAATTAAAAGAATCAGTCTCAAGTTTATGAAGGAAGATGATTCGCAACTCAAAATTCCATGTCCAATATCCATTCAAAATATCAATCAAGTGCAAGGGTAGAATTAATATATTTTCAGGCATCTAATGATTAAATATGCTTTCCTCAAATATAATCTTTCTTATAAAAGTACTTGAGGTTGAACCCCATCAAAGTATAATTAAGAGAAAGAGAAAGATATGGCATAAAAGCTATGAAGTAGTCCTATAAGGCAAATGATTCATATTACTTTAATCTGATATAGAGTTAATGTAAAAGAAGTAGAAAGCTTTGTCTGGTGGGAGGCTCTAGGATAAAGGGGGATATTATGCAACCTTTAAAGTCCAAGAAATATTTGAGAAGACAAAGAAAAATAGCATAAAAATGAAAAAAGAAGTGTAAACCCCATCCAAGAAGAACCAAAGTATATGGTAGAAAGGAAAGTAACCATAGAACTCTAGTTGGCACTGAAATGAATAATATTTTTATATTACTTAAATATAAGTGTTTTTTAATGGATTTTCAATTTTCAGTATCAATGTTTAGCTAAAAAGTGGAAGAGAATCATAATTAGAGACAGAATGCAAATATTAGCAATGGCATTGCTACAGTAAACATACAGATGGGAGAGGTTGGGAAGTAGGTATGATGCTTGGGGAAAACAGAAAGAAAGGACAGAAATTGGAAGATTAGCATATTACAAAATAGGGGTCAAGAGATGATACCTACAGTTGATGCAAGTTAGAAGTGTTGATACATTCCTTAAAATTAAAAAACTAAAAGAAAGGAATAATAAGAATATTAATAAGAAGAAAATAGAGAAACATGGAGAGTGGTATGTGAGATAATTTAGATAATGTCTAAAATACTTTGGGTCCATTTGTTTTGTCAAAATATGCTTTAATTTTTTTTAAATGTGGTTGCTTTTGATGTATCTCTACTCTCCAGATTTTCATAGATACCAATCACTCTCTGTTAAATCACCTTGATCTGTAAAGACATTTGAATTTAACCATTTTGTTTTAGAACTAATACATAATTAAAGGTGATTCTCTCTGGGGAGAGGAATAGTTTGGAGTTAAGGGAGGGGACTCCAAGCTATAAAGTAGTATAAATACTTGGAAATTTTATTATTAAACACAGTATCAGTCATCCCTTACAGTATTATAAAAATTATGGGACTAAGAGGAGAGAATTGGATTCTGGTCATGGTAAAACCCTTAATAAATTCTGTAGCATGTCATTTTAAATTCTTTGGATCTCAGTTTTCTTATCCTTGAAATGATGCAACTGGTAATACAAAAACAAAAAGCATGATATGACTCTATTCTAGTGTTTATTTATTTTCCAAACGTAGGCCTATAGTTTTTTTTCAAAAATGAAAAGAACTATATGTTTTCTAGGTCTTATTTTCTTATAATTAAAATCAAACATTTTTTGTGCTGTAAAAAAAAAAGATACCAAAAGATTCTCCAGAAAATCCTATTTCCATTCCGCCTCTGTTTTCCTAAACATTTAATAGATAGCACTCAATAATAATTTTAAATAACATTTTGTAGTGGTTTCCAGACAGAGACAGTAAATTTTATAGTCCTCTGTGTTATTAAATTGTACCAGTTACTCTGATTACCTGATGTGTCTGCAGATTCACAGAGGAATTGAGAGATGAAGGATGGCTGTTTCAACATTACACAGATGTGAGAATATTGCCATCTTAGATTGGCAGCTGCTCTGGAAGTTCTCATTGCTTCTTATTTGGGCTAACAGTTTAATTTTGTAGCTAATCAGAAATAGTTGCTTTAAAGATGCTAGCTATTCCTAATAAATGTGAGAACACAGATGGGTCCCATAAGAAATGTCTAACCTGCTGATTGTTAGATTTCTGTGTGTGTATGCTTTAGCATCTTTTAACTGTGAACATTCAACAAACCAAAGGAAAATTGTAACAACTTTCTATAGATAGATAGAAATAAAGAGATTGGCAGAAAGAGAGATAGAGACCAGAGGCAGACAGAGAGAGAAGAGAAATAAGGAGGAATGAAGTTTCTGGTCTCTCCATATGCCCCCACTCGGCAGTTTGGGTCTTGTATAACGTAAAAAGTAGTGAAAACTGAGAATACAAATTACATATTAATTAATATGTACAATCTAGTATTTTTATGATATGGAAGGCTAGGAGATTCTGAAGTGAGAAAAAAGAGGTCAACAGTGAGGCATTCTTTAAAGCTGTGAGGGTCTGGTTTCTGTTGACAGGTTGTAATTATAACCCGTTGGGTCATCTCCTTTCACCTTTTTCTGAGTGATCTGGCTTTTGGACAGTGACTGGGGGAAGTGAAGAGGATGCTTTGTCCCTTTATCTCACCTGGTTTGATGAATTGAAGGTCTATTAAATTTCCTTTTAAAGGTGGAGTTCTTGACAATGAGTTTGAGCAAGTTCCAGGAGTTGGTGATGGACAGGGAAGCCTGGTGTGCTGCAGTTCACGGAGTCACAAAGAGTCGGACATGACTGAGAAACTGAACTGAACCAAACTCTTGGCAATTAATTATAACCTTTAGCATATGAATCATACCTTAATTCTAAAGTAAGAAAAATTGCCGAGATTCGAGTTTGCAAGAGGCAGTGGAACATGTTTGTGTTGAAGCTACAAGTTTAAGACTGTGGTACCTGCATAAATGTAGTTCAGAAATTTTGAACTATCCAGTTGCTTAAGCAGGTTGACAAAGCACAGTTAGATAGCTTCTGTGGGATTTAAGTATTCCATCTTTAAAATGCAGGTGACAGCGATTGTGGCTAACACTAATACAACCCGGGTTTCTAATTGGTTATAAGGATTTCTTTTAGGGGCTTTATGTAATATTGGCACTTTCAATTCTCACAATTCTAAGAACCAGATGTTTATTTTCATCTACCTAATAATTATAACTGCTTTCATGGGTTGAGGTGATTATGCATGTAATGTACTGATTACTGTCCCAGGCACTTAGGAAGTGCTTAACAAATGCTAGCTGTGATTAGTGTATCTCCCCTTCTAGGGTCCTCTACTGGCATGTACTATGTCAGGTGCCTAGAAATCTGATCTGCTTAACCATTTCCAAGATAAAATTCTCAGACCTGCAAGAGTTATTGTGAAGAGTAACTATAAAATCAGATCCCAGGAGGCAATAAATAAATAGCAGTTAAAGATAGGATTGAAGCCAAGCAAAATAGACACCGAGTAAAACTGTTTTAGTGAAATATTTAGAAATCTTATTTAAGAGAGAATTGAAGGTAAATGAAGGCAGGAAAAGGAATATCATATCATGATGAATTGATCATAATATTATACAAATTGTATGCAGTACTAAACCCTGAAATGCTGCTTTGCAGAAAGTGCATCTAGCTTAGAAAAAGGGTGGTAAGCTTTTATTCCTTTTAACTTTATTTGGAAAATTTTAGCTTCACTGCTGATTTTTGTGAGGTGTTCTTGGCTAAGTTGAGCAGTCATCTTCCATTTTCCCCGTAGTTTTTTGATCAGCTTTGACTGTATCATTTTGTCTTGGCTGATTCTTAGAGAAATTGAAAGATGAGTGCTTTTTCTATGTGTGAATATGAAAAATAGTAACCATTTTAAAACACATTACTATTCTAGCCTTAGTCCTTTGAGTGAAAAAGATGAAACATTATTGTTACATTTTTGTGCTTTAGTGACACAGACTTCAAGTATGTGATGTCTTATTATAATGATTTTTTCTAAATGCTTAATCGAAGATTCTCCATTTTTTTATGTAGAAAGACACATAATTTTAGATAACAAATTGTAACTGATTTCTCTTTTAAAAATATTTGAGTTCCGATTCTCTTGTCTTATCATATGAGAATAATATGTTGTTTTCAACACTGAGTTTGTCAATTCCTTCACAATAATTTGTACAAATGATAATTATACGTAAATTAATAAACTGCTGGCAGTAATCTAATGATGCATCATGCTGTTTCTGACTTATTTCTGAACCATTTGCAGTCTATTGAAATGTACCAGGACTAATTGTTTAATGTAACCTGTAACGTCCTCAACTCCAGAAGTATGTTCAGTAAGATAGAATATTTATTTTTTTAAAATGATGAAGGAAAAGCTTATGTTATGTTTAGTAAGAGTTTATTATATAAGAAATGGTTATATAGGTTACTAAATAGCAAACGTGTTTTATTTGTGTTTGAAAATCTTTTTCATATTAGAAATAATGAAGTTAAATGAGCTTTTACTACTTTTCGTGTTGTGATCCAAACAATTTTCTAGAGCTGCCTGAAATACTGTGGGGTCGTCAGTTTATATTTGCTTAGTCTTCCTGTTTCCTTCCTTCCTGAAGTTTTGTGTTTGAATATATTTTACAAGTGATTAAAAAGAAAGGTTTAGCCGAAATTTCAACAACTTGTAAGGAATTTCTCTGTGAGAAATAATTAAAATCAAGTAATAATTCCTGCTGTGTCTGGGAATCATGCATGAGGTTAACTCTTTTCAACCAAGGTTGCATTAAGTCACAGACAGACAATTGATTTTCTTGTATTGTTGTATCCATCTGCCAAAATATTACACCACTCATACTTTATAGTATGATAGTCCACTGATAACTAACCTTGAAAATTCACTTTATGAATAGTTTTCATTTTATTTAACAATGATTTGGGAGTTAGTACTCATAGAAAATATGTACTATCATTATAAATAAAAAACCAAGATGCAGAAATATTTAAAAATATGATTGATTTTGCAGTACATTTTTTGTAGTTTTTTTTTTTTTTCAATTAGAGGATGATTACTTTACAATACTGTGATTGTTTCTGCAATACATCAACATGAATTGGTATTAGGTATACATATGTCCCCTCCCTCTTGAACCCTCCTCTTACCTCCCTCCCCACTGACTAATACTAAATCAAAGATTTACTGTTTCCTTTCAGAGGACAGGACTGATGCCCACCAAATACGTGTATACATGTGTGTGTGCATGCACGTGTTCCCCAAAGGGTTTCTACTGAAAGCTGAGTATTTTTATGTGTTTCCTAGGTATTTCTCTATTTTTTAATGGGAGAAGACTCTTGAGAGTTCCTTGGACTGCAAGGAGATCCAACCTGTCAATCCTAAAGGAAATCAGTCCTGAATATTCATTGGAAGGACTGATGCTGAAGCTGAAACTCCAATACTTTGGTTACCTGATGAGAAAAACTGACTCATTAGAAAAGACCCTGATGCTGGGAAAGATTGAAGGCGGGAGGAGAAGGGGCCAACAGAGGATGAGATGATTTGATGGCATCACTGATCCAATGAACATGAGTTTGAGTAGGCTCCAGGAGTTGGTGATAGACAGGGAAGCCTGGCGTGCTACAGTCCATGGGGTCACAAAGAGTCAGACACGACTGAGTGACTGAACTGATGGTTGATTTAGTGGCTTCCCAGGTGGTGCTAGTGGTAAAGAACCTGATTGCCAATACAGGTAGATGTAACAGATGGAGGTTTGATCCCTGGGTCTGGAAGATCCCCTGGAGGATTGCAGATATACAGATATGTACAGCAACCTACTCCAGTATCCTTGCATGGAGAATCCTCATGGTCAGAGGAGCCTGGTGGGCTACAGTCCTGTGGGTCACACAGGGTAGGACATGACTGAGCAACTAAGCACTGGAGTACTAACATGGTTGATTTATAATATTGTGTTAGTTTAAGGTATTACAGCAAAGTGATTTAGTTATACTTACATATATATGTCTACACATATTATTTTTCAGATTCTTTTCCATTGTAGGTTATTATACGATATTGAATATAATTCCTTGTGCTATACAGTAAGTCATTGCTTACTATGCAGTAGTGTGTATCTGTTATATAGCAATGTATATCTGTTAATCCAAAACTCCTACTTCACCCCTCTCCACTCTTACCTGGGCTTCTCTGGTGGCTCAGCTTGTAAAGAATCCGCCTGCAGTGTGGGAGACCTGGGTTTGATCCCTGGGTTGGGAAGTTCCCCTGGAGAAGAGAAAGGCTATACATTCCAGTATTCTGGCCTGGAGAATTCAATGGACTGTATCATCCATGGGGTTGCAAAGAGTCGGACACGATTGAGCAACTTTCACTCACACCCTTCCCCTCTGGTAACGATAAGTTTGCTTTCTATGTCAGGTTCTGTTTGTTTTGTAAATAAGTTCATTTATATCACCTTTTTATATTCCATATGAATATAGGTGAGATCATATAATACTTGTTTTTTTCTGTAAGACTGACTTTGCTTAGTATGATGATCTCTGGATATATCTATGCTGCTGCAAATGGCAATATTTCATTCCTTTTTTATGCCCAAGTAATGTTCCAGTGTGTTTATCTACCACGTTATCTTTGTTTATTCCTTTCCTAATGGACATTAGGTTGCTTCCATGTCTTGGCTATTTTGTAAACAGTGCTGCTATGCACACTGGGGTGTATATATCTTTTCCAATTAAAGTTTTCATATTTTCTGGATATATACACTAGAGTGGGAATGCTGGATCATATGGTAACTCTAGTTTTGGTTTTATAAGGAAACTCCATACTGTTTTCCACAGTGACTGCACCAATTAACAATCCCATCCACAGTATTGGAGGATTCCCTTTTGTTCACACCTTCTCCAGCATTTATTATTTGTAGACTCTTTGATGGTGGCCATCCTGACAAGTGTGAAGTGGTACCTCATTGTAGTTTTCATTTTCATTTCTCTAACACTTAGTGATGTTGAACATCTTTTCATGTGCCTGTTGGCCATCTGTATGCTTTCTTTGGAGAAATGACTATTTAGTCTCCTGCCCATTTTTTGATTGGTTTGTTTGTTTTTTTGTTTGCTATAGAGCTATATTAATAGTTTATTTATTTTGGAAATTAAGCAATCATCAGCAGCACCATTTGCAAATATTTTCTCCAATTCCATAGGTTGTCTTTTCACTTTGTGTATGATTTACTTTGCTATACAAAAGGTTATAAGTTTGATTAGGTTCCATTTGTTTATTTTTGTCTTTATTTCTTTTGCCTTGGTAGAATGATCTAAGAAAATATTGCTGTGATTTATGTCAGAGAATAGTTTGCCTATGTTCTATCTAGGATGTGTATGTTGTCATGTGTTATATTTAAGTCTTCAAGCCACTTTGAGTTTATTTTTGCATATTGTGTGAGGAAGTGCTCTAACTGCATTGATTTACATGATTTATATTGATTTACACATGATTTACATGTTGCTGTACAGTTTTCTTCTGGGTATTTTTAAGTATGAATCTTCGCAATCTCCTGGGTATTGCTCAAATTACTTCTTTTATGTTAATGCAGATTTATTCTTGACTTTGAGTTGCTTTATTAACTTTCGAGTCATTTTGACCATTTGTTGGACCATATTAAGTTTTGGTTCAGCTTTTTTTGATGTCCCTATCTAAAACCTTATCTTCAGTATAACTTTCTTTTCAGACTTAATTTAATGGTTTTGAGTTTTTAGCCAACCTTCAATTTATTAGAAATTTTATGAATTCCTGTCTTTTTGCTGATTCCCATAGATAGAGCTCCCTTTGCAGAGCCAAGTATGTTTATCAAAATGGTCTGGCACCAACACCATCAACTCTTCATATACCCTTTCACTGTTCTCGCTCCTCTTCACAGTAATACCGCTAAAGCTCCACCGTTTAGTCATTTTTAGCTGCTTTACTTTTTGTCCTCTATTTTAATAGTATATGTATTTGCTACTTGCCAAAGAAAAAATATTATGTGATTTTAATAATTTTATGCATCTGTGTTTTATTTAAGTGAAAATGAAAGTCCCTAAGTCGTGTCCAACTCTTTGCAAGCCCATGGGCTATACAGTCCATGGAATTCTCCAGGCCAGAATACTTGAGTGGGTAGCCATTCCCTCTCCAAGGGATCTTCCCAACTCAGGGATTGAACCCAGGTCTCCTGCATTGCAAACAAATTCTCTACCAGCTGAGCCACCAGGGAAGCCCAAGAATACTGGAGTGGGTAGCCTATACTTTCTATACCGGATCTTCCCAACCAAGCAATTGAACCGGTGTCTCCTGCATTGCAGGCAGATTCTTTACCAGCTGAACTACCAGGGAAGCCCTTCTAAATAGCCATGCACTTTTAATTTACCAAAGGACTACATCTCACAATAACTTGATGTATAAAGTTGTGGGCCAGCAAAATATTACCACATTTTAATACAGAAGCATACTTCCTTGGTGTGTGAAGTGATTCCTACTTAAGTAGTCAATATATGTAATCAGTTAATAAATAGGGCTAGTGGTTTGGGGATCTACTTGGTTTAAGGCACTATGTAAACGCAAGACCAGCGACATGTACACATTGGTACATCTAAAATTGAAAACCATCAGGGACCTACTGTTTAACACAGGAAAGTCTGCTCAGTGTTCCGTAGCAACCTGGATGGAAGAGGAGTTTGGGGAAGAATTGATACATGTATATGTATGGTTGCATTGCTCTGTTATGCACCTAAAACTATCACAACATTGTTAATTGGTTATACTTTAGTATAAAATAAAAAGATAAGACCAAAAAAAAACCCCAAATAAATAAATACAAGATCAGGTGCTTCCAAAGTTTTGTTAACAGACACATACTTACAAATGAGTTTTTAGCAGTGGGTTCATGTAAAACCCTGGGGGTCCATGTGTTGAGAGCCCTTTTTCTTTTTGTCTGCCCTACTGCTTTCTTTCTGTTGTGT
Organism: Budorcas taxicolor; assembly: GCF_023091745.1. Lineage (NCBI taxonomy): Eukaryota > Metazoa > Chordata > Mammalia > Artiodactyla > Bovidae > Budorcas > Budorcas taxicolor. The sequence continues at coordinate 86,714,756 of NC_068911.1, read as the reverse complement.
CTCTGCCTTACTGAAGTCTCATACTATTAAAGAGAGGATTTTTCTCATTCCTGCTTCTGGGGATTATACCTCATTCAAAATGAACAACATCTGCAAACTCGAGCTACATATTTTCATAAGGCTAAGCCATTCTGTCAAAAAAAAGGGCCTCTTATGCCATGAAAAATATAAATGTCATCTTTCTATATGAACAGTATTACAAATTTATGAATAAGAAGCATATTTCTACATGTAATCCTATAGAGTTTTTACTTTTTATTCCCTGTGTCTTTCAGCAAATTCATCCACACTGTGTTATTTGTGGCTGTATTTTACAGGAAAATGTGTGCCTTTACCATTGTGCAGGGGCTTCAAGGACAGTGAGATTCTTCAGTGTCTAAAGTTCTTATCTGATGATATGCTTGGCTGATTGCCATCAAGCAAGCCATTCAGAGGACTTTAAGAATTCAGATTTCACGCAGCATGCGCCAGTCTCAGGGGTAAAATTGACACTTCTTCACGTGTTACTCTCTCAGTATAGGTTCACACCTTCAAGTCATTAGAAATTTCATGAATGCCTGCCTTTTTGAAAGGTAGGTCCACATATAGGTCCACCCACAAATAGATCTCTCTAGTCAGGGCCACATGGCCCAGTACCAACACCAACAACAGCACAAAGGAAGGAAGGAAAGAAAAGGAACTTGTGTCTCTAGATTGATGCTGTGTTGTGGCTGACCTCTTCCTCCCTTCAAGCAGCTACAGTCCTGTGGCTTGTTGTGCCTCAGACTTCTTGTGTGACCTTGGCTTACAGTGGTGTCCAGTCTGAACAGGGTAAAAATTTCCGTTTTCCTCCCAGCCGGTTTCAGGTGTGAGATCATGTCACTGAAATTTATCCTCTGACATTCGGCTCCATTTCTCCTTGAAATGGAACTGATTGAGGAGTTGTCCTGCTCATTTTTGATACTCATGAAGCATTTGATATAAATACCTACATTTTTGTCGGTTTCTGCAGTTTAATAAATCCTTTCTTTTTTCTTCCCAAATTGTAGATGTATATCTACATCCATCTGTCTTTAAAAGATTATAAATCCACGAAGGCAGTCCAACATGGTTCTCTTTATGCTGCACCTAGCAAAGTGTCCTACACAATTAAGTCTTTCCTATACACATTAATTAGATTGCACATGTACAGATAGGTCCCCTAGGCCTTCCAAAGCCAGAGACGCTACTTTGGAAAATGATGCAGGCCAAAACAGATTTAGGTCAGTCAAATTTTTATCTGGCTCTCCCAGAAGGATAGTTGAAAATGCCTTTCTGCTGTGCTCTATTAATCTCTTCCTTGTGATTTTTTTCCTTCTCACATTCCATTGTCAGCTCATCAGAGATTGTGGATTTCCTGTACTTCTTATCAAGCTCATTGGGTATTTGAAATGGCAATGTCTTTGTGATATTCACCAGAGTGGCCCAAGAGTTCTTCCACTTCTGTCATTAAAAAAAGAAAAAAGAAAAAAAAATTATCTGCAATGTGTTCCCTTTGCAAGGGGCATAAGTCACAGAGTTTACTGTCAGCCCACCCTCCCTCAGTTGAGGCTCTGCCTAAGCTAAACCCCAAACTGACAAATTTCTTTAAAATAAATTTATTCCACATTGTGTAGTCCATTCGGAGAAGGCAATGGCACCCCACTCCAGTATTCTTGCCTGGAAAATCCCGTGGACGGAGGAGCCTGGTAGGCTGCAGTCCGTGGGGTTGCTAGGAGTAGGACACGACTGAGCAACTTGCCTTTCACTTTCCACTTTCATGCACTGGAGAAGGAAATGGCAACCCACTCTAGTGTTCTTGCCTGGAGAATCCCAGGGACGGGGGAGCCTGGTGGGCTGTCAGCTATGGGGTCTCACAGAGTCGGACACGACTGACGTGACTTAGCAGTAGCAGCAGCGGTGTAGTCCATTACCTACTCCACATTGTCGATGGAGGGATCTCACTAAAAATAGTTCTGGGCATGTAACTCCTGGGTATAAAAACCTTTGAAAGCCCTACAGGTTAAATTTCAAAATTTTCAGCATGTCATTCAAGACCCTTTATAGAAATCTATCCCAGTGAGCTCACTTCTCATTTATTACCCTCTCCTGATCTATTTTAAGAATTCACTGTATTACTTTGTTACCTAGGCATGGTATGGATATCTATGACTATTTCTTTGCTTGTTCTGTTTTGTAGCCTTGAAATACCTATCTTTTCATTTCAAGGATGAGCTTAAATTCTTTCTTTTTAAAGGATTTTCCCAAATCTCCAAGGCAGAAGTTTTATATTCCTTTTTCCCATTTCCATAGTACTTTGTTTCTATTGCTGTTGCTAACTTACACCATGTTATCTTAGTTACATCTTCCTCTGTCTCCCACTTTAAATTATAATCTTTTTCACAGTGGAGGCATCACATTCCTCTTTGTTCCCTGGAGGCCTACCAAAGTCCATAATATATCTAGTTATTCAATAAATGTCTTGAAAATTTGTTAAATATTGATTCAGTAGGATAAAGTGCTGTGAATTTAATGATACTCTATTGAATGAATCTTTGTGACACTTCTCATGTGTTTCTAGAATATGATAAGGATATAAAATATTAGCTAGTCCAAATATATATATATATAGTATAGTGCAAAGTTAATCACTGCAAATTTATCAAAAGAGTAGATTTAAAAGGGTATTTTAAAAACTTTTAATTCCAGCAACCAGTAGAACTTGAAGTCTTTTCCAGCATTTCTGGAGAATGAACCTTAAACTTCTTCTTTCATTCTTCATTTGGCCCTTTTTTGGGAAGCCCATTCTGTTTTGTCATTCTTTGCGGTAAGGCATTTTCCTTATTCTGAGCTTATATTTGATTCCTTGTGATTTTTCTCATTGGTCTTACTAGTCTTCCTTCTGCTTTGGTGGAACACAGAAAGCAAATTTAAACTGTTTTCCACACTGTCAGTTCTTCACGTAAACAGCATTCAGATTTATGCTGTATATTCAGTTTTACAGGTTGAGTGGCTCTAAATCACACTGTGTGTGTGTATGTGCATATAAATACATATACATATATACACGTTTCATATGTGTAATTGACTCCTGTGTTAGTGCACAACCATCCAGGAAACAATGGAAAATCTTTTTAACTGGATATGTGATAACTTGCATAGATAGATATAGAGATAGAGACGGAAAAGTAGATTACCATATAAACAATTCACATTCTGGTCAATATGTGTTTATATACATATATGTAATTTTAGATTTTACATAGATAAAATGTGCTAGATATTACATTATACTTCTAGATTTTGAATTCCAAGATAATCATATTTTTTGGTTATTTTATCACCATGCAAGAAATTCTCCAGAAATTTAGTGGCTTAAAAAAAGCCACCATAATCTCTCATAGTTCTGTGGGTTAATGGGGCTCAGCTGGGAGAGCCTCACTTGGGATCTCTCCTGTAGCTGCCATCAAGTGGTGTCTGGGACTGGAGTCATCTAAAAGCTGAATGGAGGGGATGTCCATATGTAAGTATCCTTTACTCACATGTCCTATGCTCCTCAGCATGGCTGCCCTTTCCAGCAGAGTGACCTGAAAGTTTTCCATGGCAACTGAGTGTGCCAGGAGGCAGAAGACAGAAAAGGCTAGGCCAGTTAAGAGTTACTCCTGGATTGGTACCCTGTTGCTTCCAACATAGCCTCTTGGTCAAAGAAGTCCTAGCCTCTGCTCAGATTCCAGGAGGGAAAGAAAGAAATTCGTCTTTTGATGGGTAAATGTCAAGGTCATGTTGCAGAAGTCCATGCAGGATGGTCATCTTTGGAAGATTCAACCTGCCACACCCTGTGTTTAGAAGATATAGTGAAGTTAAAGATGCACTTTCAATCAGTTTTTATTGTCAGAAGAAGTAAATACAAATGAGGTACATTTAAACAATGGTGTAAAACTTGAAGAAAGCACCGAAATTGACCATAAAACATAATAGAAAGCTAACTCACATCTTCTACCTAAAGTTCATCACGTATTTACACCACACTTCTAATTGAATCTCATGATTTGAAAGATCTCAGTTCTAATTTTAGGCTCAAAAGAATCTTCACTTAAAAAAAAGAAATAACTAGTGTCAGATAACTAGATTATTTAATCTTTAATTTCTGGAAATTAATCTCTGGTGTATAATATAATCTCTTCTGCTACTGTTAGAACAATTTAGTTACTTGGCATCTAACTCTAAAAATAATCCTTCATACAATGAAACAAAACTAAACTACTAGATATTTCCTTTTATGAAATACAGATTTTTCTATTTGAGCCATTTAAAATATTTTTAATGTCCTAAATGTTAATTCTTTCTATTCCTCTCCTCTGATTTCCTTTGAATTTTTCTTCATTTTAATTTTTCTTGACATAGGAACCATAATATCTTCTATTAATAATTTATCCTGGCCAAGTAATCATTAAGCCCATGACAGAGAAACAAGCCATATTTACAATAGAAAGTGTACAAGGCTTTGGCTTAGGGCTCTTAAAGACCAACGAAAATGGGGAGACAGAGAGAGAGAACGCATTAGAGAAGACTTCAGAAGTTATAGATCAATCAGCTTGCTTTGATATCTAGGAAAATAGGGGGATAAATCAAAGAGACATTTGATTTTTCATACACCTCAAAGAGCAGAACAAATGTGGGTAACAACCAACATTGCTTTGGAAGTATTAAATCACTGTGAGTTCATCTAATTTTATTCTCTGACATCATGACAGGGCTTAAAATATGAAGGCAAACAAAAGAATTCATATATCTTCACTTCGGCAAGGTTTAATTTTTATCTCATATGATGTTCTCATCAGCCAGTTAAGAAAATGCAGTCTTGGGTAAAGGAAGGCATGGTTTGTTTTGGGTCATTGAATCAGTGACCTGCCAGGGCAGACCAGTTGAAACTCTTGAGGGGGTTGATTGGATGTTTATAATGAAAAATATTTGTATTAATGTCCAGAACTTAATAATATAAAATATGAAGTCTATGAACTAGGAAAGTTAAATCTAAAGCTAAATCTATGTGAATTTGCAAGAATACAAAGTATAGATAGGAAGAAAAGTGGCTGAAGTATCTTGAAGTTTGATGAAAAATTCCAATTAAAGTGCCACTTAACATGCTAATATCTAACCTAGTAAAAATGTAAATGGTAATATCTAGGCATAATGACACACTGTTGCTATAAATTAAAAATGAGACTGGGTAGAGGGCTTGGATTATCCAGAGGGGTCTGTAGCGTTTTCTGTCTTTGCTTGCATCACTTGTCATGTAGTAATCAATCCTCTGGTATGTTTTCAGTTACAAGACTGTAACACATTTTCATCTATCTTCTTCTTTAGGTCCTGTAGAATTTTTGACTCTTTGCAAGAAAATAGGAAGTGTTAATTTCTCAAAAAAAAAAAAAAAAAAAGCTATTTTACTAAAGTTGCTCTCTTTCTATGCTTTTCCATTTAAACAGTTTTATTTCAATGTCATATTTTTGGATAACCTCTTTGATGATATTTTAAAAGGTAAACTCCACATTTGTAACAACAAGAATGCGTAAAACTCAATTCAGGACATGACAATATGAAGACCTAGGGCCAAATCAGGCAGCAAACACTAGGTCATGGCTGCAAATGGATGCAGTGACTGTAAAAATATAAACTGGTTGTGGGGTTGCACAAATATGAACACAAATATGAAAATTGTGTACATCTGTGTTAATAAGATACAGTTTAGCAAATTTTAAAAACCTCATGCTATTTGATCCAGGAGTTTCCTTCTGGATATTTTATCCTGAGGAAACAATCTTGCTGTGGCAGAAGATATATTCAGAAGGAACTTTAAAGTGGTTTTATTTTTTGGTAGCTGATGTTTGATAACAAGTTATAGATCTTTAAATGATGGCATGTATGGGATGCCAATCAGTAAAATTATTTTGCATTGTAATGATAAACATAATATTGAAGAAATGAAGGAAAAAATAACCTAATTATGAAAGAATTTATATCACATAATTCTTTAAATAATGGTTTGTAAATAAAAATAGTAAATATAGTGTTTGAAATTAAATATGTTGTTTTAAGAATTAAGGGAGATTTTTATTTATGTTTCCTTGTTTTTGGAATTTGAAAAATGGAAGTTGATAATTCTGATTAAGGAAAAATAGCTATATAAGGAAAAAAATCACTGATGACCTTTAAGGACTGTTTGATAATCTTTTTTAATTTCTGATCAATTTTATTTATGAATGTCACTTCATTATTTAACTTTACATTGCTGTATTCATGGACTATAGTATTATTTGTATGGTTTATTTAAAAGCCCAAAGCTAGATTCCATATTTACTTCCATTCTCTTTTATTTTATGGATTTAATATGCTTATTTAAATATGTTATTAAAATATAACATCTTTGATTTAAATATATGCATATTAATGTATAAATTATACACACACAAATATAAAATTGAGAAGACTATACATTTTATACTATATATATATCAGTTCTCTTCAGTTCAGGCGCTCAGTCATGTCCGACTCTTTCCAACACCATGGACTGCACGTCAGGCTTTCCTGTCCATCACCAACTCCCAGAGCTTGCTCAAACTCATGTCCATCGCATTGGTGATACCATCCAACCATCTCATCTCATATATATATGGAGTTTTGTTATTTTAGTTGTCCAAGATCATTGAACAATGATGCTGATTTGTTTTTTAACTTCTTAATGTTTTTCTTGATTTGAAACACTTCACTGATTATCTCTTTGGCTATTTTTCTGTGATTCCAAAATATCTCAATGAAAGCAAGAGATTTATTTATTTCTACCTATTTTCTCTAATTTACAATTTTGGTATAGCTTCAAACATTCAGAGAATTTGTAAGTATTATACTTAAGAACCCTGATTACTCTCTATCCAGATTTGTTATTTACATTTTACCCCTGTGCTTTATTTTTTTTGCCTATTTTTTCTCTCTCAATATATGTTTATATATATATATACACACACACACATATATATATACACCTGTATATGCATTCTATAATTGCATAATTATATATGCATATGTATGTGTACATATAGATAACGTTGCCCTGAATCTTTTGGGAATAAGTTATAGACATCATGCTTCTTTTTTATTTTTATTCATTTATTTTTTTAATTGATTTATTTTAATTGGAGGATAATTACTTTACACTATTGTAATGTTTTTTGCCATAAAGCAATATGAATCAGATACAGGTATACATGTGTCCTCCCTATCCTGACACCCACCCACCTCCCTCTCCACCCTGTCTCTCTGGGTTGGCCCAGAGTGCCTGCTTTGCATGCTTCTTTACTTGAAGTACTTTAGTGTGTATTTCCTAAGAATAAGTACATTTTCCCATATAACTATAGTACAGTTTTAACCATTAAGAATATCATTTTAACAAAATGCTATCATGTATTAGTAACTCACAGTAAGATCACACGTGTATTTGGTTTTTATGTCTTTTTTAAACTTCAGTTTTTAATGACTTTGTCGAGTTCAGGTCAGATATTTTTAGACTTTCGTCAGTTTGCATTTGCCAGATATTTCCTAATGATTGATTCAGTTTGCACGTTTTTGGCAGACATACCACAGAAATGATGTTGTGTCCTTCTCAAGTGCTTCGTACTTGGAGACTTGTTTTGTGGGTTTGTTCCATTTTAATGATTATTCCTTGATCATTTATTTAAGGTGGTCTTGTTTTTCCATTGAAGGTTACTGTTTTCTCTATTATAAGTGATTTGGGGGAAGATACTTTAAGACTATGGGAATATCCTGTTTGTCAATACACTTTCACCTACAAGTGCTAATCCAGAGATATTTTCCTGACTTAATCAGTTAATTATAATAATATTAAAAATATGTGTTTAATGTTGATTTTGTAACTCTAAGGTGTATTCTGTGCAAGGAAAGAATTTTCCAATTCTTCCTTATATACTTTATTCATTTATTTTATTTATACTTTATGCTCTGTAATGAAGTTTAATTCTTTATGATGATTATTTATTCTGATTTTCTGACTTCCCAGATTTGAATTGTGAGAATTTCTTTAAGCTGAGGCCAGGATCCTTTTGAAATAGTCCTATCATTTATTTTTTTCTATTTTTTGGCTGCTCTGCACATGGCATGTGGGATTTTAGTTCCCTCAGCAGTGATCAAATGCATGCCCCCTGCAGTGGAAGCGTGGTGTATTAGTGACTGGACTGCCAGGAAAACCCCAGCCCCACCATTTTAAAATGCCTTACTCCTCCCTGAGGAAAAAACAACAAAAAGAAGGCATCACCTTGAATTCTATATCTTTTTAAATATTCTCCCTATCTTTGTGTTCTAATATGTCAGGATAGTTTTTCGACACTATCAGAGTTTCAGTGGACTTTCAGCTGGTGAATTTTATGTCACTCTTAGGACCTTTGTTTTCTTTTCTTCTCTCCCTCAGTTTCTGGACCCTTTAGATCACTGTAATACAGCTTGAAAGATGCTTCTGTCAGAAATTGGTGTTTAATTTTCTGTTTACTGGTAATCTGACATTTTTATTGTCCTCCAACTTCTAGTTATGCTGAAGGCCTAGAATTTGTGTGTTTTTATTTGTTTTTGTTGGCTGTATATTTTACAGTATGTGTGGAAAGTTTCAGATTTAGGTGGCTATTATTACCACAACTACCTCAAACTCCAGGCCCATATTTTTTAAGCATTCCACAAAACATATTGGCGTTTTAAGTTATTTGCCATATGCCATGATGTAACCAGACTTTGTGGGCTGCATTGCTTTACCTTTAGTGGTCACTGTTCTCTTAACCTAGATTACTTAAATTGAAGGCTTTTTTCTTTATTATTTATAATTATTTATTGACTAGCACACCGCTTAACCCAGGAGTTGTCTCTCTGAAAAATATGGCCACTATAAACAAAAAAATTATGATTTGAGATGATTAAAACTTATGATTATGTACCAGCCAATTGTATTAAAAAAAATTCTCCTTTAGATTTAAAAATTTTCAGCTATGTATTTAAATACCTGGAAATTCAAGCCCCTGACTTTTAAAAATGTATATGTAGGTAGAAATAAGGTATCTAATCAATAACATTTGATTATGACAATATCGTGAAATGTAATTAGAAGCAGTCACTTAAACTAATGAAATAAGCTCTTGGAACATAATTAATATCATTCTTTGAGTTTCACTGCAAAGAGGTCTGATCATAGCTGGTAGGTAAGGGAGGTTTGGATCAGGAGCAAAACATTGTGATGCTTGAAAATTGCAGAGTAGAAGAGAGTTTGCAAATTAGGAATTAGATGAGTGCAGGAGGCATGTCTCATGCGAGAGCAGCAATCATTTTTCTTCTCTCTGGAAGCTGTGAACCCAGACTTAAGATATATTTGCTCTTTCAAAAAAAAAGATAGAAATTAGGACTCTTATGAGAAATTGCTTGCTTTTGAACATTTTTTAATATTTTAAAATCATGATGTAGACTTTTTTTAAAAATTGCCTTATACCAGTTTTGGTTGTTATGCCTCAGTTTGCAGCTTCTGCTCTGCATGAGGTGTAGAGACTAGTAGCTGTTGTACTGAGAAGAAATTGAGGTTGGAAGTGGCTGGCTCTACTCTCAGAATCACTGCTTCTTAGCTATGTCAAATCGGGCAAGTCATGGGATTAAGGTTAGTTTGAATTCTCTTGCCTAGGAGGATGACTCTGCTACAGCATGAAGGAATACACACATCTGCCAGTTGTTATAACTTTGTAATTCTATTGAAACAATGTGTGGATGTGAGTTTGTATCAGTCTCTTCTACTTAAACTCTGAGTTTTAAACTTAGAAAAATGAAATTTATAAAAATACAGGGTTTCATAAAATTTCTTGATATACTTTTGACATTTACCTATGAACTCAGTAACTCTCTAGTTTCATCTTATTTGAGAAGCTCTCTGTTGAGTATTAGTACAATCATTTATTCCTGTGCAAGGCAGAGGCCAGTGCCATCCTCTTCTCTTTCACACACTAGAAGATCGATTAATTAGATGTTCTACTCATAATGCCTGTTCTGCTTGTTGAACTGTTGATTTGCTAAGCTGGTATTTCTGCTTCGTCCTACAAAGAGCCAAATCTCTGGGCAGAAATTCTACTATCTGCTGAGAACTAATGTCTCTCTAAAGATGCTTGCTACTTAATTTTTATTTGTATTGTCTATAGTGTGTTTGAACTGTCGGAAACAACACATTGTACTTTGAAGGGTTACTTTAATTATCATTAAGTTGTGTTTTATCTCATTTGAATAGTTCTTTTATAAAACAGCATACCCAGAAGCATAAAATTCACTTATGTTTTGAAATATTTTGTACTTTGAAATTACTGTGCTTTCCCATACATCTTTCCTTTAAACAAACATATTAATTAATGAAATCTGATTAAATAACTTTCTCCTTACAATTGGCCCTCTGGAAAAAAAAAAGAAATAAATGTTTGTTTATTTTTGTGAGGTGTGCAAGTGGCATGTCTGAGCTTTTCTCAGTACATAGTTTTCAATTAGAATTGAAGCATATTTACAAAGTAAATCAGTTTATTCTCTGAATAAATCAAGCAAAATTCTCCTCTGACTCAGGGATCTTCATTTATTAGACAGAAATACATTTTCAAAACTTGAATTATGTAACAACCACCTAAAAACTCCAACTAAATTCACTTACAAATACCTCATATTTTTGAATTGCTCTTACGTTATTCTGCTTCATTCTGGGGGCCTGTGTTTCTTACATGGATTTTGAAAGTCCACGTGCAGTCTCATCTCAAGAGTGTCCTCCTTGACTGATGTGTAGAAGATTTGCATATAGTTGGGAACATTTCTGTTCATCAGCCCACTATAATATGCTAGATGTATAATCTATATTTTGCAAAACCTTATTTCAGTATGTTAAAATACATGATGTCTGAATGCGTGTCGGTTTGCATTAGAGTTTCTGTGACCTTGGCAAATTGCTTACTCTTCTGTATTTCTTTCTTTTCACAGATGCATTTTGTAGGAGTATTCTGAGGATGAATGTTTGCAAATCATTCTGAAATTGCCAAGTGCCACATACAGTAAGTAATATGTATTTTTATTTTTCCACTCAATTGCAGTCATGCTGAATAAATTTGGTGCACAGCCATAAAAGAATACATTTCTATTTACAGTTCTTGATATTTGTGAATCCTGAGGAAAAATGTATGTAAAAGAGAAAAATTTGAGCTATTTGCTAGTCTCAATTAAGTTGCATAATTTCATGATTTCTGATGACTGATTTTACTTTTGTTCTATGTACATAACTGGTACATAATTTTTATCACTTATTATTTAAGTGAGTCTTTTTCCTTTTAATCATAAGTTGAGAAGCATGTAGAAAAAAAATTAGTGTTATTAGCCAGTGTTGCTATGGAAATTTTAAAGAGGAGTATTGAATTAAATATTTCAATTTTCTGAGGATTAAGATTTGCTATGTATCAGGCAGTTTATGTATTTTGTCTTAATTCTCCCCCAAATATTTAAAGATCACTGTTCTTATTCCCATTTTATACATGAGAAAATTGAGATTTAAGATATTTTAATACCTGCTCAGTATCTATTCAAAGTGAAGTCATTGGCTTTGATGAAAACACAGGCTTTTCAAAAAATTTTACCTTCACCAATAACTTAGAAAAAGTAAAATTAATTTTAGTTAAGAGTCTGAATATTTAAGAATACAAATATTTTCTAATTATTTCTTTGGATTTTTGTTTTGTGTAAGCAATATCACAGAAGTGTTACAGATTTTTTTTTCTGTATTGTCTGTCATGTCATTACTTCCATTTCAAATAATGTTTCCAATTCCTGACTTAGATTGCTTTAACTAGTAGGAAATAAGTGAAAATAACTTGATTCTGAAAGGAAGTTTATAAGTCATCTAAATTATTCTTTGATGAAAAGTGTTCAGAATTAGACTTCTGAAGCTCTCTGAAAGTCCTATTTCATATACTGAAAAAAAACCACGAGTGCTCTTATATTATTATTTTAGAGTTGAAAGGAACCATAAGATCATAGAGTCCTAGACTCTGTAAGCTCAAATTCCTTGTTTGATGAACTGGGATAATCTGGCGTACAATTCAAAATAAAATTTCCAAAAAATGGAGAGACAATAATGGCAACATTGATATATATATATATATATATATATATATATATATGTTGTTTTGCAGTATAACAACTTTTTCAAAAAGGTGGCATAGTGTAGTGTTTCAAGAATTTTGACTCTGGATTCAGATCACCTGGGTTTAAATTCTGGGTTTATCACTTATTCAGTGTTTCAGCTATGTGACTTACAGTAAATTACTTCATATATCTTTAAAATGGGTAAAAATTAAGAACTACCTAATTTGTGGTGAGTTTATACATGTAAACTATAGCACAGTTCCAACTGCATAGTTAATGGTCAATAAATGTACATGATTATTACGTTGGGACTGATTCATTTGGATATTTCAATTCAAGTATGTATGTTAATAAGCATCTTAACTTCATGATTACATCATATAAAATATACAACAAAGTTACTCAGCAAATACTGTTAATTGACATGCTCAGAAGGAAACTAAACTGTAGCCTTCTTCATACACAAATTAAGATGCTCTTAGTAGCTACTTTTCCTCCTTTGAACTTGTAGTGAAGAAGCAAACTATTTAGTCAAACAGAATGTATGTCCTATTCTGTGATGGTTACAAATCTAGGCCCAAAGCATGTTTGTGTGCTCTTTGAATATGAGAGGTGGGGAGTTTTGTGTTTATGGAATCTTAAATGCTTGTTTTGAAGGAGGCCAGGCAAACTTATAGATATAAAATAAAGAAAATTGTCAAAACGATTGTCAAATAATTGGGAAAAATCTCATCCAATGTTTTGTTAAACAATTTATGGAAACTAAAGAGCTATAGGCAAGAAAAAAAAATCCATATTAAGTATCGATTCTATCCCATGGACCTTATATTCAATATCTCAGTTGATCTAAGCAATAATATAATGAGGTAGGTATGTTATTACCTCCATTCTTCATACAAGGGAAATGCACCACAGAACATTTAAATCTATCATTTATGGGAGCAAAGCTTGAGGTTGATCTAATTTTTTAATATGAATTTATTTATTTATTCATATTTTGGCTGTGCTGGGTCAACACAAAGCAAGGGCTTTCCCTAGTTGCGGCTAGCAGGGGCTACTCTTTAGTTGCAGTGCACAGGCTTCTCACTGCAGGGGCTCCTCATGCTGCAAAGTGGGGACTCCAAGATGCACAGACTTCAGTAGTTGTTACCCACAGGCTCAGTAGTTGTAGCTCCTGGGCTCTGGAGCACAGGGTCAGTAGTTGTGGCCCTGTGACATGTGGGATCTTCCTGGACCAGATATTGAACCCATGTCTCCTGCACTGGCAGGTGGATTCTTTACCACTGATCCACCAGGGTAGCCCTGATCTAATTTGTTTTATTGAAGCATTATTGACATAAACATTGTGTCTGTTTCAGGTATACAATATGATTCAATATTTGTATATATTGAAAAATGATCACCACAATAATTTTAGTTAACATCTATAGCTATACATCCTTATAAATTTTTTTTCCTGTGATGAGGACTTTTAAGATTTACTCTTAGCAACTTTCAAATATGCTATAATTTTATTAATTATAGTCACCAAGCTGTACATCACATTCCCATGACTTTTTTATTTTAGAGCTGGATGTTTATACTTTTGCTCCCTATCACCTGTTTCCGCCACCCCTCACCTTCTCTTCTGGCAATCACCAATCTGTTCTCAGTATCTATGAACTTGGGTTGTTTGTTTTTAAATTCCACATGTAAATGAGATGATATGGTATTTATCTTTCTCTGCCTGACTTATTTCACTTAGCATAATACCCTCAAGATCTGTTCATGCTGTTACATATGGCAATATTTCATTCTTTTTCATGGCCAAATAGTATTCCACATATATGGCATGTACAGATACATATACACACATGCATCATATATACACCACATCTTCTCTAGCCATTCACTCATCAGTGGACACTTGTATTGTTTTCATATCTTGACCATTGTAAATAAAGCTGCAGTGATTGTGGGGTTGCATATATCTTTTCAAGTTAGCAGTTTCATTTTCTTCTGATAAACAGCCTGAAATGGAATTGCTGGAGCATGTGGTATTACTATTTGTAATTTTTTTTTTATAATCTTACATGTTATTTTCCACAGTGGCTGCACGAGTCTACATTTTCAGAAACAGTGTACATGGGTTTCCTTTTTTCCAAATTCTTGCCAGCATTAATTATTTCTTGTCTTTTTGACAGTAGCCATGCTATTTGTGTGAGATGATACCTCATTGTTATTTTGACTAGTATTTTCTTGATGATTAGTGATGTTGAGCATCTATTCATGTGTTTCTTTACCATCTGTATGTCTTCTTTGAAAAAATGTCTATTTGAATCTTGTTGTTGTTTTTTTTTTCAAGAGATTGATCTAATGCTATAGCTTTTTTTCTTCATCCTCTTAATCCAATATTAAGCACTAAAATTCAGTGACTGGTCTCTCTTTATTTGCATAAAAACCTTACTCTTCAACCTCAGATCATAGATATTAATTATTTAGTAAATATGTAGTTGATGATTGAATTTCAACTAAACAAATAACAATTGCCTTATACTAAACGTTGGTAGGACCACTCAGCAACACAAAGCTGCCTTGAAAAATTGCTGCATGAGTAAAGAAATCTTGGGGGAAAAAAAAGTTTCTTCCCTAAGGCCGTATACCTGTTTTATGCTTCTGTTAATCTTACTTCTGGGTATTGTTTTTGCTTTGGCTCCATCCCTTCATTCTTTCTGGAGTTATTTCTCCACTGATCTCCAGTAGTGTGTTGGGCACCTACTGACCTGGGGAGTTTCTCTTTCAGTATCCTATCATTTTGCCTTTTCATACTGTTTATAGGGTTCTCGAGGCAAAAATACTGAAGTGGTTTGCCATTCCCTTCTCCAGTGGACCACATTCTGTCAGACCTCTCCACCATGACCCACCTGTCTTGGGTGGCCCCACGGGCATGGCTTAGTTTCATTGAGTTAGACAGGGCTGTGGTCCTAGTGTGATTAGATTGACTAGTTTTCTGTGATTATGGTTTCAGTGTGTCTGCCCTCTGATGCCCTCTTGCAACACCTACTATCTTACTTGGGTTTCTCTTACCTTGGGCATGGGGTATCTCTTCACGGCTGCTCCAGCAAAGCAGAGCCACTGCTCCTTACCTTGGACGAAGGGTATCTCCTCACCACCAGGCTTCCTGACCTTCAATGCGGGATAACTCCTTTAGGCCCTCCTGCGCCTGCGCAGCCGCCTCTCCTTGGACATGGGGTTGTTCCTCCAGGCTACTACCCCTGGCCTCAGGAGTGGGGTTGCTCCTCCCGGCCGCCACCCCTGGCTTTGGGCGCGGGATGGCTCCTCCCGGGCACTGCCCATGACATGAATTTGCCTTGATTCATGTCAGGTCCATGAAGCAAAGCAAATTGGAAGTGGTCAAACAAGAGATGGCAAGAGTGAATGTCGACATTCTAGGAATCAGTGAACTAAAATGGACTGGAATGGGTGAATTTAACTCAGATGACCATTACATCTACTACTGCGGGCAGGAATCCCTCAGAAGAAATGGAGTAGCCATCATGGTCAACAAAAGAGTCCGAAATGCAGTACTTGGATGCAATCTCAAAAACGACAGAATGATCTCTGTTCATCTCCAAGGCAAACCATTCAATATCACAGTTATCCAAGCCTATGCCACAACCAGTAACGCTGAAGAAACTGAAGTTGAATGGTTTTATGAAGACCTACAACACGTTTTAGAACTAACACCCAAAAAAGATGTCCTTTTCACTATATGGGACTGGAATGCAAAAGTAGGAAGTCAAGAAACACCTGGAGTAACAGGAAAATTTGGCTTTGGAATGTGGAATGAAGCAGGGTAAAGACTAATAGAGTTTTGCCAAGAAAATGTACTGGTCATAGCAAACACCCTCTTCCAACAACACAAGAGAAGACTCTACACATGAACATCACCAGATGGTCAACACCGAAATCAGATTGATTATATTCTTTCCAGCCAAAGATGGAAAAGCTCTATACAGTCAACAAAAACAAGACCAGGAGCTGACTGTGGCTCAGATCATGAACTCCTTGTTACCAAATTCAGACTCAAATGAAGAAAATAGGGAAAACCGCTAGACCATTCAGGTATGACCTAAATCAAATCCCTTAGATTATACAGTGGAAGTGAGAAATAGATTTAAGGGCCTAGGCCTGATAGATAGAGTGCCTGATGAACTATGGAATGAGGTTCGTGACACTGTACAGGAGACAGGGATCAAGACCATCCCCATGGAAAAGAAATGCAAAAAAGCAAAATGGCTATCTGGGGAGGCCTTACAAATAGCTCTGATAAGAAGAGAGGGGAAAAGCAAAGGAGAAAAGGAAAGATATAAGCATCTGAATGCAGAGTTCCAAAGAAAAGCAATGGAGTAAAGGAAAGATATAAGCATCTGAATGCAGAGTTCCAAAGAATAGCAAGAAGAGATAAGAAAGCCTTCTTCAGCGATCAATGCAAAGAAATAGAGGAAAACAACAGAATGGGAAAGACTAGAGATCTCTTGAAGAAAATTAGAGATACCAAGGGAACATTTCTTGCAAAGATGGGCTCGATAAAGGACAGAAATGGTCTGGACCTAACAGAAGCGGAAGATATTAAGAAGAGGTGGCAAGAATACATGGAAGAACTGTACAAAAAAGATCTTCACAACCCAGGTAATCGTGATGATGTGATCACTCATCTAGAACCAGACATCTTGGAATGTGAAGTCAAGTCGGTCTTAGAAAGCATCACTACGAAGAAAGCTAGTGGAGGTGATGGAATTCCAGTGGAGCTATTTCAAATCCTGAAAGATGATGCTGTGAAATTGCTACACTCAATATGCCAGCAAATTTGGAAAACTCAGCAGTGGCCACAGGACTGGAAAAGGTCAGTTTTCATTCCAATTCCAAAGAAAGGCAATGCCAAAGAATGCTCAAACTACTGCACAATTGCACTCATCTCATACAATGTAGAGGGGTTCAAATTGGAGAGTCCATCTTGACTTAATCCTTTCCCTATTCATCATTTCCAGGTGTGTCTGAGCTCAGGCACATCCTTTACAACACACCAGCCACACTGATACTTTCCCTTTCACTTATTAGTGGTCTTCATCTTTTGCTGTGTTAGTCACCTACCAATCCCAGTGCCTTTACACATCACCTTTTGAACTGAACCATTAGCATTATTTCACCTGAGGGATATTTTCAAACTTCTTAGTATACAAAATATTTTCACTCTAAAAATGAGTGAGTCAGGTCTTTGGTTGTTCTCATACTCATCTTGGTTTTTACCAAAGGATTTAGAGAATATGTCTACCTTTGTTTTCCAGAATTGGTCTCTGTAAGACAAAGCTAGTGTTCACATTTAGTATTTTTATTTCATTTAATTCAATAAATACTTGTCACATGCTACTATGATATGAGAGGCACTGTGTTGGTTACAAGAGTAGGCGCTTGTTCAGTATCAGTTTAGTCATTCAGTCATATCTGACTGTTTGCAACCCCATGGACTCCAGGCTTCCCTGTGCATCACCAACTCCTGGAGCTTCCTCAGACTCATGTCCATCGAGTTGATGATGCCATCCAACCATCTCATCCTTTGTCATCCCCTTCTCCTCCTGCCTTCAATCTTTCCCAGCATCAGGGTTTTTTCAAATGAGTCAGTTCTTCACATCAGGTGACCAAAGTATTGGAGTTTTAGTATCAGTCCTTCCAATGAATATTTAGGACTGATTTTCTTTTGGATTGACTGGTTTGATCTCCTTGCAGTCCGAAGGACTCTCAAGAGTCTTCTGGAACACCACAGTTCAAAAGCATCAATTCTGTGGTGCTCAGTTTTCCCTATGGTCCAATTCTCACATCCATACATGACTAATGGAAAAACTATAGGCTTGACTAGACGGACCTTTGTTGGCAAAGTAATGTCTCTGCTTTTTAATATGCTGTCTAGTAATGTCTCTGCTTTTTAATATGCTTTTTAATATGCTGTCTTTTTAATATGTTGTTTTCTTCCAAGGAGCAAGCATCTTTTAATTTCATGGCTTCAGGAGGAGACAATTGAAGAAAATTCTGTTAGTAATTTGAGGAAATAAGATATACCCAGGCATAAAGAAAACAAAGGATGTGGTATTAAGATACAATGTCATCAAAATACTCTACTTTAGTCAAAGTAATAAAGTCACTTCAAATATTTTGAGGAATAATCAGAAAGGTTATATAAACATATATATATATATATATATATATATATTTAAAATGAAGCATCAGAGGAGTTTTAAGAAAGGAGATACAATTCTAAACTGCACTGGTTCAAGATTTCACCCTGGAGATTGTTATAGATATTTATGCAGGTGGAAAATACTAACAGAGAAGTCAAGGCAGTAGTATACGCAGGATTGGGTGTGAAAAGGCATGCTTCACATTCATTGAATGGCTAATTAATTAGTTTGACAATGGAATAATTTTTTTGTCTTGAATTGAAAACAGATAACACTGGAAAAAGAGGCTGAAACGCATTGGTAGGAAATACTGATCATCAGAATTAGAAAGTTGAGTCTAATTAGTAGGCAATTGACAAAACAAAGAGAATATTTCATAAGGCCAATCATGCGAATTAAAGTTTCTTATTTGAATATTAATCTAGTGTTCTCTTCACAATGGATTCCAGTTGTAGTCAGGAAGAACAATTTGCAGAAATCTGTAGCACTATAAGAAGAATGAGATGAGGGTGAGACCAAGGTTGTGGCAGTGGGAAAGGAGAGAAAAGAATAGATGTGGGTGAGGTTTAAAAGGACATAGAGTCAGGAAGTAATAATAGTAATTGACACTTGTATAGCATTTGCTGTGTACTAGTCTCTGTTTTGGGCTTCCCCAGTGACTCAATTAAAAAACCCACCTGCCAATGCAGGAGACGTGTTTTAATCCCTGAGTCAGGACCATCCCCTGGAGAAGGAAATGACAACCCAATCCAATATTCTTGCCTGGGAAATCCCATGGACAGAGGAGACTAGTGAGCTACAGTCCATAGAGATGAAGAAAATCAGCCATGACTATAGCAACTGAGCACGTACGTAGGCAGGCTCTGTTTTGAATGACTTGTATTTATTATTTAACTTAAACTTCAAACAACCATGAATGATAGATACTAATGTCTTCCCCATTTGCCCAACAGAAACTAAGGCAGAATCTAAGTAAATTGTCCAGGTCAGATAACTAGAAAATAGCAAGGCTGGCACTTGGCGCCTACCCAGTCAAACTCCAGAGGATCTGCAGTTAACAACCACTCTACATCATTCCTCTAAAAAATAACCAAGATTTCCAGATTGACTGAATTGGAAAGTGACATTACCAACAGTCAAAGGAACAGATTTTTTTTTTTTTTTAGAGTTTACCTTTTGTTTAGCTAAGTCTTTGGTAGGGAGAAAAATATTCTGACCTTTGGGGAAGAATTTCCCTATGATGAGTGATGAAGCTTATGTACATTTTCACTTCTATGCTGGGCAACAGGAACAGTGTAATTTATGATATTGTTCAATTATAAATTAGAATAGTAAATATGTCATCTTAATGTGATTTGTCTTCCTTCCTTAACAGAGCTTAAAATGAAACAAGGATGAAGTGCTGAATTAAAGATTTAGTATCTTGAGCCCATCAGATCAGTATTTCAGACTTAGTTTACCAATCATACTAAACAATAATTTTGACAAGAGAAAAAACTAACACCCAGCATAGGGAGTATCTCTCTTTTCCTATATTGGAGAAGTGGCATAATGCACTACTTAAGAGCATATGGCCTCCAGAACCATATTAATGCATGGGTTCAGATCTTAAAATGAGGCCTTGAACGGTGTGACTTGTGTAAACTACATAAGCTCTCTCTGCCTCAGTCTTTGCACCCCTGAAATGAGACACTAATGCCTTCGAAATATGTAAAGATTAACTAAGATAAGGTACTTACAGTGGCTCCTACCAGAGTAAATTCTCAGTAGATGTTAGTTATATTCATTGAACTTTATCTCATATACAGTTGACCCTTGAACATCATGAGAGGGAAGTTAGATGTGTCCATTCCCATGGAGTTGCAAATCTGCCTTAAAAAATTAAGGACTTGATAAATGATTCAACCAAAGGCAGGAACTTTAAACAGTTTGGATTAACAATCAGGACTCAAACACTGGTTTTTTCATATTGTGTAATGTGATTTCTGATGGAATACAAACTGTTTTCCATACTTAGTTAATTTAAAAATCTATGAAATGAAAATACAAGCACTATATTTATTTTAAAAAGTCTATGTGATTTATATATGGTTCAAACCCATGTTGATCAAGCCTCAATTGTATATTTTTAATTTATAAACTTTAATTACAGAATTTCTGCTACTTTAAAATTTTTTTGCTGGGAATTTTTATATATTAAGCATACAAAACAACAGCTTTTATAAGCAAAGACCCATGCTTCCATCATACAGATCAAGAGATAAGACATTTTCTGCATTCCGGAAACTGCTTTTTCTGCTCCTGAACGTTAACCTGTTTTCCATCAGTTGCCTGACAGATAACAGTTTTGTAACTTTTGCAGTAATTATTTCCTTGCTTTGCGTGATAGTCTTAACCTTTCCTTGTTGTTAATGTTGTTCAGTCACTAAGTCACGTCCACCTCTTTTGCAACTCCACGGACTATAGCCTGCCAGACTCCTCTGTCTACGGGATTCTCCAGGCAAGACTACTGGAGGGAGTTGCCATGTCCTCGAGTGATCTTCCCAACCCAGGGATCAAATCCATGTTTCTTTCATCGGCAGGTGGATTCTTTACCACTGAGCCACCAATGAAGCCAACCTTTCATTATGGTCCCTACATACAGAATTTTAGTTTAGCATGATTTATGTACCTACATACAATATGTAGTCTTTTGTGTTTGCTTTCCTTTCCTGAACATGTATTTCTAAGTCTTATTAATATTTTTTGTGGTTCATCAGTTCTTATTGCTACATGGTATTCCATTGTATAAAAATACTCAGGGGGAAATTATGAATAATGCTGCTGTGCACATTCTTTTAAATGTTTATTGCTGCATATTTACATGCATTTATATTGGATATATATTCTCCAGTGAAATTGCTATTATATTTTTTGCAAATTTTTTAAAATTTAAACTTATTTATTTTAATTGCAGGCTAATTACTTTACAATATTATATTGGTTTTGCCATACATCAACATGAATCCACCTCGTGGAATGATGTACACATGTTCCCCATCCCGAATCCCCCTCCCACCTCCCTCCCCAAATTTTTAATTTTAGTAGATATTGCTAGTTTTCCAAAGTAGTTATACTAGCTATACTCTACTCAGTAGTATATGAGAATTCTGTTTCATCCTTACCAGTACTGATTTAATCAGTCCTTTTAATTTTAGCCATTCTGATGAAAGTATAGTTTAGATTTCCTTGTTGAAAAAAGGAACCATGCTATATGGTTTAATTGCCATATGGTTATAATTGCCTATAAATTGTCTGTCCAGATGCTTTTGCTTATTTTTCTACTGGTTTTATTTTTTTTTAAATAGTTATTATGCAGAAATTAGTTATATTTGAATTAAGAACACTGTATAAATTAAATAACTTTTCCTTCTCTGTGACTTGCTTTTTCAATTTCTTAATGGAGTTTTTGATGAGGAAAAGCTTTAAATTTTAATATTGATTATATTTTTACCTCTTTACATTTATATTTTTCCAGTTCAGTTGATTTTCATGAATGGTTTAAAGTAGAAGTGAAATCCTATTTTCCTTCCAAACAGATATCTAGTTGTTACAGAATCACACTGAAAATTCTCTCCTTTGCCTACTACTCTTCATTGCCAATATCATAGATTAAATATCCACATATCTGTGTTTTGGGGAAATTATTCTTTTTAATTGCTCTATTACTCTCATCTTACTACTTATGACAGTATTTTAACTATGACTGCTTTTTAATTATTCCTGTTATCTATTAAAACACATTCCCTGGCTGACTTACTTGGCATAAAACCCTAAAGGTTCATTGATGTTGTTGAAATATATGTGGAATATAAGAAAAATGAATACGTGAACAAACCAAATCAAAACCAAACACATAGATATAGAGAATAGAGTAGTGGCTACCAGAGGGGAAGGGAGGGTTTTGAGGAAGGTGATATGTGTAAAGGGGCTCAGGAGTATGGTAACTTATGGAACTAAACTTTTTAGGTGGTGAACACACTGTTGTGTGTACAGTGTGTACAGAAGTCAAAATACAATATTGTACACAAGAAACATTTAAATTTACATATCAATTAAAAATATCCTCCCATCATATTTTTATTCAAGGAATCTTGACTTTGCCATATTTCATATGAATTTTAGAATTATTATGTAAAATATGACTGAAAAGTTAGGGTTTTGGTTGGGATTGTATTCAATCTATTATTAAATGAATTCCTGAAGATTCAGCATGATTACAGTATGACTTGACTCCTTTAATCTATGAATATATATATAAAGTACATGCTTTATTTATTTAGATCTTTTTGGTTTTCCTCAATCATATTTTCTGGCTTTCTGCATAGAAGTCTTACTCATTGTGGTTAATTTGTTCCTAGAAGTTTTATGCAGCTTAATATTATTATGTATTACATATTTTTTTAAAACTTAATTTTCTTTCTGCTTTTTACATAAAGAAAATAATTTTTGCACTGACCTTGCATACAACAAATAGTAAACTCACTTATTAATTCCAATTTTTTTTAACAGATTCTTTTAGATTTTCTACATAAAGAATTATACCGTGGTCAAAGATAACAGTATTTAATAGTTCTCAAGTTTTATACTTTTTTCACATCTTATTGAATTGGATAGAATGTTTAGAACAATGCTGAATGAAAATGGAAAGAAAAAACTGTTGTTATTCTCAAATCAAAGGGAAAACTTTAACCATTTTACTATTAAGAATGATCCTTATTATAGTGTCTTTTGTAAATATTGTACACCAGGTGAAGAAATTTATTTTAATTCTGATTTTGCTGGGATTATAAATAACAACTGAATTTTTCATTTCATCAAATGCTTCCTCTGTATCTGCTGAGATTATCAAATGATTCTTCTTGTTTTGTTTGTTCATCTAACCGCTTACAATGAAGGATTTTTTTTGTAAGACTTCTAATTCCAGCAGTAGTACTGTTGCTTTCTTGTGCTTCGTGTGGGCCTAGAGGGCCAGAGAATTTTTCTTAGCATTTGTTCTCTGCCCTCCTAATGCTTGCAAAGCAGTTGTTATCATTCAATCGCTCAGTCATGTCCGACTCTTTGCAACCCCATGGACTGCAGCATACCAGGCTTCCCTGTCCTTTACCATCTCCTGAAGTTTGCTCAAACTCGTGTTCATTGAGTCAGTGATGCCATCCAACCATCTTGTCCTCTGTCATCCACTTCTCCTCCTGCTTTCTATCTTTCCTAGCATCAGGGTCTTTTCCAACAAGTCGGCTCTTCTCATCAGGTCAAAGCCTCAGCTTTAGCATCAGGCTTTCCAGTGAATATTCAGGGTTGACTTTCTTTAGGATAGACTGGTTTGATCTCCTTGCAGTCCAAGGGACTCTCAAGAGTCTTTCTCCCACACCACAGTTTAAAAAAGCATCATTTTTCAGCCTTCTTTATTGTCCAACTCTCACAGTCATGCATGACTACCGGAAAAACCATAGCTTTGACTATTCAGTCCTTTGTCGGCAAAGTGATGTTTCTGATTTTTAATACACTGTGTAGGTAGGAAGCCTCTTGTCCCATCTTGTCCCTCCCCCAGGGGTAGACTGCTGGCTTGTTACTTGGTGCCATACTCCTGGTGGGGATGGGAAGGTTCAAGGATACTTTTTTCCAGTGTTAAGCTTGCAATGTTCTGTGCATCTGGGTCTTAGCCGTGTAGCTTTTTCTGTATTCCTCCCCATTCCTCTCATGATGTTCAAACTCTTACTTGACTCTGGAGTTCTTTGGTGGGGATACGTGTCCCGCTCTTTCCCCAGTGGGAACAGATCTCTGCTTTGTGTCAGTGTGAGATTCTGGGCCTGAGAGAGTGACCATCCCTCCCCTGGGTCCTGAGGACTTTCGCTTCTACCTCTCTCCCAGATACTGTGCATCTTTTCCAGTGCCCTCAAGAGTACGAGGGTTTTCTGTCCTAAAAGGTGTTGTATTAGACAATGGAGTGGGGAAGCAGAACTGGTTTTGTGCCTTTGTGATACCAGCATGCTCTCTCTGGCTTCCTGCCCTAACCTTAATCTTTCTGCTGAGCTGCCAGGAAATGCCTTAAGAAGAAAAAAGAGCTTCTGAATGAGTGTATATCCCTTTGTGTCTGGGGGTTCCCGGGTGTCTGTACTGTTCTGTCAGCCCCTTCTGGCCTTTGAGAATTTGTTACCATTTTAGCTGTTTTCTTCTTACCCACTTCCAAAATGAGCACATGTCCCTCTCATGAACTGTCAGAGGTGAAATGGTCCCTATGTCCTATCTCTCCTCAGAATGGCTGTTACCATTTGAGGTTTAGTTAATCTCTTTGCCTTGTGACCCCAGGTCTCTGATAAGCTCAGGAAAAGTTAGTATTCTATAGCTTATCTGACCTTTTCTCATTGTTAGGATAAGTGTGATATTCTGTTCTGGCCTTTGAACTAAGTGGTAGCAAAACTGCAAATTTTAAAAAATATACACACATATGCATATATATATATATATATATATATGTCCCAGCTTTTTAAATTTCCCAAAGAAACTTTTTCTTTTTCTCTCTCCATGCATTACCTAGTCTGTACTTGTCAGAGCTAAAACACTTGAGTCAGTATTATTTTTAGTAGTCTTTACAAACAAAATTAATTGTTGCTGTAACATTTTTATGAGCAATTGAGGCTCAATGGATTTTATATAACATAATTTCATTGCTTTCAACAAGGTAGAGTTCAAGTTTTCTTCTGCATAAAGAAGTCTGGTAACTGGCATGTGGGGCTGGAATTGTACTTTGATCGTCAGGGAATTGTTTCTTTAGTTCTGTTCCAACACTTTAGCAGTATGACGTCATCCTCAAGGATTTTCCAGCAGCTAAGCTGATGCCTGGAGCCCAGCCATCTTATTTGTGTTCTGTGCAACAATAGCGAGCAAACAAAATGCGAGGGCAAAGGTCATGCTACCAGCAGGTTTGTTGTTGCTGTTCAGTCGCTAAGTCATGTTTGACTCTTTGCGACCCCATGGACTGCAGCAACCCAAGCTTCCCTGTCCTCCACTATCTCCCAGAGTTTGCTCAAATTCATCTCTATTGAGCTGGTGATGCTATCTATCCATTTTATCCTCTGTCACCCCCTTCTCCTTTTGCCTTCAGGTTTTCTCAGCATTAGGGTCTTTTTAAATGAATTGGCTCTTTGCATCAGGTGGCCAAAGGATTGGAGCCTCAGCTTCAGCAACAGTCCTTCCAGTGAATATTCAGGGTTGATTTCCTTTAGGATTGACTGGTTTGACCTCCTTGCAGTCCAAGGGACTCTCAAGTCTTCTCCAACACCACAATTTGAAAGCATTGATTCAGTGCTCAGCCTTCTTTATGGTCCAGCTCTCACATTTCACATGATATACTCTGCATATAAGTTAAGTAAGTAGGGTGTCAATATACAGCCTTGACATACTCCTTTCCAAATTTTGTCCAGTCATTTGTTCCATGTCCAGATCTAACTGTTACCTCTTGACCTGCATAAGCTAGCTGGTTTAACCCCCCTCAAAAATGTTCTCCAGAAACTACCCAATATTTTCTTCCTGAGTACCATTTGTTTGTTGCAAACAAAGCTGTTATGTATAGTGTTTCTGTTTCACACATAAATCCTCGGAATGTGTCAGTATAGGGAAGGGGAAGGTTAGTATTGGGTAGGCTCTTATATGACTCAATAGAAAAGACCCTAATGGAAAAGACTGAAGGCAGGAGGAGAAGGGGACAACAGAGGATGAGATGGTTGGATAGCATCATGACTTAATGGACATGAGTTTGAGCAAGCTCTGGGAGATGGTGAAGGACAAGGAAGCCTGGAGCACTGCAGTCCATGGGGTCACAAGGAGTCGGACTCAGCTGAGAGACTGAACAACAATAAGGCTCTTAGCAGCCTCAGTCATAATTAGAGGATGGGGACTACATTTAAGTAATCAGATTTCTAAGGCAGGATGGTGTGGGTTAAAATACACAGGATCTATCATGAAACAGAGCCGGGTTCTGATTCAGCTCTGCAAATTACTAGCTATGGGACCTTGAGCGAGGTCCTTATCCTAACTGGTCCTACTTTTTCAGCTCTAAAAGGACATCATATTAATAGTGACTTCTTGACATATTTTTTGTGAAGATATATGCAAAGGGTCCATCACATAGGAGAAGATTAATAAATGATATGTTTTATTTCACCCACCTATATTAATATAAATTCAGTTATTTAAGCGAGGGCAGAGCTATTCATGCCTAGTACTGATTGAGAGGGTAGAAAGGCAATTTGTCTTATTTCTCCTGTGTAAAGCTTTTTCTCTTAGAGGGGATGGAAAGTCTCAATTTCTACCCTTAAATAGATCAGTTTTATCCTTTGAACTATACTGAAATATTGCTCAAAATTTAGGCTTAGGATAACACTTTGTATTATATCAAAGCAAGAAACAGATAAAAGGAGTTCTAGTTTGAATTTTATCACTGGAAGTTATGAAACTTGGGAAAGTCATCAGAACCTACTAGATCTCAGTGTTGTGAGCTGATAAATAGGTGATCAACTTTAACTACCTATTGCATCTTAAACCACCACAATTCTATGCAGTTTTATTTGCCCTAGACAGATAGTTCTTCTTGTCAAAAGAAATATCCCAAAGTCTAGCAAATACGTGATTAATGTTTATTATTTTAAACAAACTTGAATTTTTATAGGAACTACCTTTGTGTAGAGCCTTTGCCAAGTTCTGAAATGAAACAATAGGATTCATTAAACCACATGGTGTTGTGTGTTAGAAACTGGCTTCACATTCTGATTGGGAAGATTTCTGGCTTAGATGAGTGTGTCATTTGGGGCAAGTCACTTAAACTTTCTGAGTCTTAGATTGGACAATATATTTTACAGCCATGATGAGCAGCAAATGAAATAAGAAAATATAAAAGTACTTTAAAAAACTGTACAGGTTTAGTGCTAAGCTCTTTAGAAGATCCAGCAGATAAAGTATAG
The DNA here is from genome assembly GCF_023091745.1 of Budorcas taxicolor. Classification (NCBI taxonomy): domain Eukaryota; kingdom Metazoa; phylum Chordata; class Mammalia; order Artiodactyla; family Bovidae; genus Budorcas; species Budorcas taxicolor. The sequence goes on along the minus strand of NC_068911.1, from coordinate 86,687,344 downwards.
AAAGTATCCTCATTCTTTGGTATGGAGATTGTATGGTTTTATAAATAAAATACAGTAAAATAAAATAAAATACAATAAAATAAATAAGTAAAATAAAATACATTTTATAAATAAAATGCAGTAAAAATAAAGCTACAAAAGACCCTTGCTTTAAAGTTTATGTTAGATTTTGCCAGTCAATTTTTCTGTCCATGTTTTGTTGTAGGAAGTGGTGGGTCTAGTGTAGCCCACAGAGGCCAGAACAGTGTATACTTCATGACTCTGTATATGAAAGTCTGTCCTTGAGGTGAATTTCCAGATGTGATCTTTCTCTGCATCCAAAGCATTCTGCTTGCGACCCAGTGAGGCCGAAACAAATAGCAAATCATCTGCAACGCGTGGCTATTAGGGCTGTCTGCTCTCCTCAATGTGCCCAGCTGAATTGACAGTTAAGCCTCCTTCTCTATAAAAAGCAAGTTATTAGTAAAAGCATGGTTGCCATATGACGAAATCATCTCTATTGTTAAACTGATTAAATGTAACTACAATGCCTGGTCTTTAAGAAGATGATATGTTCTTTAATGCAAAGCTAAAGATCATTTTGGCTTTCAAATATACATCAAGGTTATATAGCCCCTATTTCTATATGTGTATGTTTATTTACTTCGTCAGCACCTTTTAAAACTAGAAGCATGCCACATGTATGTTAAATTGTGCCCTAATATAAGTATACAGATTGATGGGTTTTTACATAGTTCTGTACTGTGTTATTACTACCCGGATCAAGATACAGAGCATTTCCAATCCCCAACAAGTTCCCCTTTATATCTTCTCCCCGTCAATAACCTTTTGGTTTATCATATTCTTTAAAATGTTGGCTTTATGATAATGAGCATCTGAAAAGGTAGGAAGTTTTCTGAAGGGCAATCCAATCTCTTGAAAAACTTGGGAAATATTGATAAATGTTTCAAAAAAGAAAAGCCTCTAAACAATGATGTATAGTGCAATGAACTATAGTAATAATATTGAAGGCAATCAACTATACACTCACTGGAAACAGAATTGCAATGTGGAAACCTTATGATATTCTATCCAAATCTCCCACCTGCTAACCAAAAAATAGAGCCACCACGCAGCCTGGTGAGTGTTCCATCAGTCATGTTGCCTGGCAACCTCAGCTAGTATGAGAGACACCCAATTGAGCAGCAGAGAGTCAAACTAGAAGGTATCTTGGAAACAGTAGGGTCCAGCTGAAAAAGAGGGAGGGAGGATGATAAGAGAGAGAGAGAGGAATGAAAAAGGAGTAACTTGACCATTGATCCATGTTAGTCATGACCATGAACAGTTGTTTTTTGTTTTTCCTTTTCTCTCTAGTAACATGCAACTAGCTTAGAGCAAAATCCTTTGGGTTTCTTCTTCCTTCACTGTGCTTTCCTCCTCTGCTGCATCTGCAGGTATGAATGCAAAGGTTTGGCAAGATACATTGCTATTAAATTTTTAGGAGGGAGGAATGTTAATAGTCATTTTCAGCACATTCAAACCATGTTAGCTGAGTTCACTGAGATTTGCATCATGCAGTATTCTGTTTGCTTCAGTCATACTTAATCTGGTTTTTAAATTAATATACTTTTGCTAAAAAATGAAAAGTAAAGGAGATCAAACCAGTAAGTTCTAAAGGAAATCAACCCTGAATATTCATTGGAAAGACTGGTGCTAAAGCTCCAATACTTCGGCCACCTGATGTGAAGAGCAGACTCATTGGAAAAGACTCTGATGCTGGGAAAGATTGAAGGCAAAAGAAGGTGAGGGTGGCAGAGGATGAGATGGTTAGATAACATCACCAACTCAGTGGACATAATGAGCAAACTCCAGGAGATTTGGTGATGGGGAAGGACAGGGAAGTCTGGGAGCTGCAGTCCATGGGGTTGCAAAGAGTTGGATACAACAACTGAACAATAGCAACAATAAAATAAAATACCTTCCATCTGGAGTAAACCCCTTTCATGGAAGGCATGAAGGAATAGTGAGGGAGACATGCCTCAGTCCCTCTAGGGGGACATCAGAAATGATATACACCAGGCACACAGGGTAAGAATCTGAGGTGACAACTTTAGCTGAGCCCTCTACTTTGAGATACAACTTTTATGTATTTTTCTAGAGAGATATCTTCCATCCTCCATAATTTGGTATAAAACCTTTGCTGCTGTCCTGTGCTCTAACCCCACATTACTCTCCTTCCTTCCTTCTTAAAAGATGACGTGCAGAGAAAATAGCATCTGTGGATTACAAGGTCCCTGCTAATTCACCTCTGTCCATAACTTCTTTCATTTTTCCTCCCAGTGTGTCTTCCTCCATTAGGCACTGCCATCACTCATACCCCTGACCTTATACCTGTATGTGTCCTAAGAGTCCTGACTCAAATGGATATTTTCTTCCTCTTCTGTATCTTCAGTTTTCTCCCTGTCTCCGAATTTCCTTTATTGGCATTAAAGATGTCAAAATATTTTTCTGCTTAAAAGCAAAAGAGTAGCTACTCACAAATCCTCCCTTCATTCCAAGTCCACCTTTAGCTGCACGTTACCTCTTATCTCTACTCAGAGTTAAATGTTTCCAAGAACTGTCTATATTCTTTGCTTTAAACTGCATCCTCCATTCACACCTCAACACATTGAGGCTTGCTTTCTCAGCTTGTCTGAAACTGTTCTTTATTAGGTCACTGAAATTAGTCCTGGAACTATGTATAGTCTACAATTCTTTGATCTCTTAGCATGATTTTGTACCATTAATCATGCTTTCTATTTTTCAGTATTATTTCTATTGGAATTATAACACTATACTCTCGTTATTTTCTCTTCTCTTGATAGCCCTTGCCCAATTGAACTTGTGGGCTTATCTTTCTTTAAATTGGACTCTATAGGATTCTTTGTGGATATTTCCATGGCTTTAACTAACATTGGTTTGCTAACCCCCTCATCTTTTCAGTTCAGTTCATTTCAGTTCAGTCATTCAGTCGTGTCTGACTCTTTGCGACCCCATGAATCGCAGCACGCCAGGCATCTCTGTCCATCACCAGCTCCCAGAGTTCACTCAGACTCACGTCCATCGAGTCAGTGATGCCATCCAGCCATCTCATCCTCTGTCATCCCCTTCTCCTCCTGCCCCCAATCCTTCCCAGCATCAGAGTCTTTTCCAATGAATCAACTCTTCACATGAGGTGGCCAAAGTACTGGAGTTTCAGTTTTAGCATCATTCCTTCCAAAGAAATCCCAGGGCTGATCTCTTTCACAATGGACTGGTTGGATCTCCTTGCAGTCCAAGGGACTCTCAAGAGTCTTCTCCAACACCACAGTTCAAAAGCATCAATTCTTCGGTGCTCAGCCTTCTTCACAGTCCAACTCTCACATCCATACATGACCACTGGAAAAACCATAACCTTGATTAGACAGACGTTTGTTGGCAAAGTAATGCCTCTGCTTTTCAATATGCTATCTAGGTTAGCAATAACTTTTCTTCCAAGGAGTAAGCGTCTTTTAATTTCATGGCTGCAATGACCATCTGCAGTGATTTTGGAGCCCCAAAGAATAAAGTCTGACACTGTTTCCACTGTTTCCCCATCTATTTCCCATGAAGTGATAGGACCAGATGCCATGATCTTTGCTTTCTGAATGTTGAGCTTTAGGCCAACTTTTTCCACTCTCCACTTTCACTTTCATCAAGAGGCTTTTTAGTTCCTTTTCACTTTCTGCCATAAGGGTGGTGCCATCTGCATATCTGAGGTTATTGATATTTCTCCCAGCAATCTTGATTCCAGCTTGTGTTTCTTCCAGTCCAGCATTTCTCATGATATACTCTTCATATAAGTTAAATGAGCAGGGTGACAATATACAGCCTTGATGTACTCCTTTTCCTATTTGGAACCAGTCTGTTGTTCCATGTCCAGCTCTAACTGTTGCTTCCTGAGCTGCATACAGATTTCTCAGGAGGCAGGTCAGGTGGTCTGGTATTCCCATCTGTTTCAGAATTTTCCACAGTTTATTGTGATCCACACAGTCAAAGGCTTTGGCATAGTCAATAAAGCAGAAATAGATGTTTTTCTGGAACTCTCTTGCTTTTTCCATGATCCAGCAGATGTTGGCAATTTGATCTCTGGTTCCTCTGCCTTGTCTAAAACCAGCTTGAACATCTGGAAGTTCGCGGTTCATGTATTGCTGAAACCTGGCTTGGAGAATTTTGAGCATTACTTTACTAGCCTGTGAGATGAGTGCAATTGTGCGGTAGTTTGAGCATTCTTTGGCATTGCCTTTCTTTGGGATTGGAATGAAAACTGACCTTTTCCAGTCGTTGGCCACTGCTGAGTTTTCCAAATTTGTTGGCATATTGAGTGCAGCACTTTCGCAGCATCATCTTTCAGGATTTGAAATAGCTCAACTGGAATTCCATCACCTCCTCATCTTTTACCCCTCCTAAAATTCAACTTCTATATTCACCTGCCTCTGGGAGTCCCAGTTTATGTCCCATAAGTGCATGCATGCTAAGTCACTTAGTTGTGTCCGACTCTGCAACACCATGGATGGCTGCCTGCCAGTCTCTGCTGTCCGTGGGATTCTCCAGGCAACCATAGTGAAGTGGGCTGCCGTGCTCTCCTCCAGGGGTCTTCCCCCACTCAGGGATTGAACCCGTGTCTCTTAATCTAACCTGTATTTGTTGGTGGGTTCTTTACCACTAGTGACACTTGGGAAGCTCTTTATGTCTAATATGTGCCTCAAAATCATCAAAGTCTACTGACAAATTTATGAATGCTCCTAATTTTTCTATAAAAGACTTAAGATATATAAAATGATGGATGTATAAAGAACAAAATAAAACTAATAAAACTGATATCTTATCAGTGTATCTGCTTTTAACAGGTCTTTGATTTTATCTGGAAATATTGGGTGGCCCCAACATTTCTTTGGATACAGAAAATCCCAAGCAATGTTTTGGCCAACCAATATTATACTAAAAAGCTCTGGGAGTTAAAATGCCCCAAGCATCTAGCAGAGGGTTGAAAGCCTTTAGGTACTTAAATTTGCCAGATAAATGAAGTAAATAGCTTATATTTGAATGAATCTTAAATGCTGTTCTCTTTCTAAGTTGTATGAACAATTTTTCTCCTTGTAATATTGATCATGATAGTAGCAATGGCTAAAATGTACTGGTTAGTTGTTATGTGCCGATTCCTCTGATTCTCATTTTATGGGCATACTCTTTACCATGACTTTTCAAGTAGGGAGAGCTCTTATTGTTGTTTTGTGAACCTGGGAACAACTGGGCTTAACTGGCAAATTAACCTTTCCAGTATCTCCAGATTAAAGTATGGCAATAATGGGACTTGGATTAAAGTCTATCTAATACCCCAACCATGCTACTAATGCTTAATTTTAAGAAAAAACAACAGGTTATATATTTCTGGCTCTTTCACACAAATGTTCATTGTTCTGATATTTTTGCTTTTATTTAGCATCCTTAGTGTCTTAGTAGTGGCACATGATTACAAGTACTATCTTTCTTAGGTATCATCAATTGTAATTTTGGTTTTGATTGAAATAAAGAAAGAACTTAGAATATGTATTCAGATGCTGAGTATGAAATGGAACTTCTATAAAATGGTAAGTAGAGATTATGGAGAAATATTGGGATGGTCAAGAGAGAGTGATGGTGTTTTTGCACAGAAGAGGGAGAAACTACAGGAAAGCTGGAAAAGAATGGGAAAAATAATTGACATGTGGCAAAAATGACTGACAAATATATCCTACAAAGCCAATTGTAAATTGAAATTAAAAATTCTGGTTAGATGACTTTTCTAATTAGAAAAGGAGGAGACTATGGGGAGAAAATGAGATGAATAAAAAAGGAATATAAGAAATATGATGAAGAGTACTATGATTAAATCTGATCAAAGAGATATAATTTAATAAAGTGAGAGAGTGTGAATAACCAGGAATTAAAATTGACATAAAGAAAAAAAAAATCCATGCTTTAGTTAATGGGTTTCATTGACTCAGATTGCTGCTTTTATACCTGTCTGCTGGAAATATAAAGCAAAAAGAAAAATAAAGCATTGATTGCTGTTCTGCTGGGGTAGTGCTGAATAGATGTAGGAAATCTGAGAATTTTCATACTGATTATGGTTTTTTGCAAGAGAAGAATCATACCAGTATTTTCTTTCTCAGTTTGAACACTGTTTCATTCCACAGAAATTAACAGATAAGAGATTTTGGAGCAGAGGACACCTACTGATTTGTTCGGATGTCAGTCACTAGTTGGAATTATTTATTCTGCTTATCAAAATCAAAAGAAAATATTATAGCTATTCAGCTACATAAACAGTGGAGCTTTTCCTTGGACTAACAGATGTTATTGATCTTGATGCTTTATATTTTTGCTGTTTGAGCTATGAAACTATAAAACCTTTGCAAAAAATTTATGAGTAGTTTGCTTTCAGAATTTGAAACTTGACTTAAAAATAAGCTATAATAAGAAAAACTGTCTATTTACAACGTTGTTTCTCACTGCTATGATATAAACTATAAAAAATACCATTTCTAGAAAGGAATCTAACCATTGAGGTTAATTTAAATAGGGTGATAATCACTTTTCTCCTGCCCTTTTCTACTTTACAGTCCCCTACCATATTCCCATTGCTGATATCTGGTGAATAACATGGAAAGAAAAATTGTTTCCAGAAGTTGATTTAATTGCCAACATAGGAACAATGTGATACATGAATATATATTATTTTGGTGTCCCAGAGACATAATGTTATATAATTATTGCCTTAAAATGATAATTAGGGTAACTTACAATAGTATTTTTGGATTGGACATTTAAAAACTGTAGTATAGATTATATTAGTTGTATACTACATCTGTTATTTTTCTTGTGATCTCTGAAAAAAGGGGTGCTTGCTTTTAACAAGGAGGTTTTCTTGCTCATGGTAATTTTATTTTCAATCTAACCATTTTTGGTTAGATTATTATCTTAGTAATGATTTTTTTAATTCATTTTATTATTATTATTATTTTTTTACTTTACAATACTGTATTGGTCTTGCCATATATCAACATGAATCTGCCACGGGTGTACATTAAAATTACAATATACTTGTAATATTGATACGAAATTGCTTTTCTATAGCAGTAATCACTGCACTTCTCAGCTACTTTAAATTAGTATGCCATTTTAATCTAAATCATGTATAAGGGAAGAGCATTTTAGGATCTGAGTAGGTATGTCTTCAAAATATTACAATTTCTTTACATAAGTGAAATACAAAATCCATTTGGGTTGTCTCTTTTGTAAAAATTAGTTGGATTTGATGAAATACAGGCTGCGATAGGGAGAGTGATTAGAAGCGCATGTCTTCCCCACTTTGTGTGCATGAGTGCATGCTCAGTCACTTCAGTCTGTCTGACTCTTTGTGACCCCATGGACTGTAGTCTGCCAGGCTCCTCTGTCCATGGGATTTTCCAGGCAAGGATACTGGAATGGGTGGTCCTGTCCTCCTCCAGGGATCTTGCAGACCCAGGGACTGAACCCAGGTCTCCTGCATCTCCTGCACTGCAGGCAGATACTTCACTGTTGAATTGCTTTTAAGTATTTGTCCTGATGATTTTAAGAGTATATTTATTTGGAAGAAGGTCTACAAATACAAAGAAACAAGCAAAAGTAGTTCCTGAATCTTGGGTGAGACCCCAGGTTTGAAAACTTAGCCACTTTTAAAAAAGGAGTGTGGAGTTTTAATAGAATATGGCATGTAGGGTGAACTTTTATCTTGCACATAATTCGGTAATACTGTAGACTAGCTGAAGAGAAAAATTCTGAAACAGAATCCTTAAGTCAAGCTTTATTTTTAATGAAAGGTTCTGCCTTCCTTTTCTTCTTTATTCCATTTTGTGAATAACTTGTGACAATCCTTTGTGCCTATTTGTTAATTTTATTGTAACTATGCATTCCTGTATACCCTATTTATAAATTATGCTGCCATAATTGTGCATAAACCTTTTCTTTAGTATGGGTTTTTTTTAACAAGGGAGTTTTGCAGTGGAGAAATCACTAGTTCAAAGTACAGGATTTTTTTAAGAAAGCAGGTCAAAGGTCATTTTCAATAAATCACATTTCTTTCCAAAAAAATTTTTGCCAATTTACATTTCTACCTGTAAGGACCCATTTTATCCCATCTCTAAAATTAATTTTCTCAAAAACAGTATTTAATTTTAATTTACAGTTCTTTAAGTGGCACAATCCCTAATTAAAGGAATTTTAACGTTTTCCCCAGATAATAGGGAAAATGTAGCCTTGTTTTCCACTTGCCTTATTATGTGCTTCTTAGATATAATGGTAATCTCTGCTCAACTTTGGAATCTTGTAAAGAGGCATGTTTTTATCTTTCTCATGTGTTTTTGGCAAATAACTTTACTTTATAATATTTCCATGTTTTCTATTATTGGATAATATAGTTCATTATATTAGATTGTTTTATATTGATTAAAATTCACAGTTTTTAACAATTTCAGATAACAAGGTTACTTTGCTAATAAGAAGAGGAATTTTAATGCTTTAGGGATTTAATAATTTCACTTTAAATTAATTGGGGGCTAATTATTCAATATTCTGATTTTTAATTCTTTATCTACTTCTTCCTTCTGATTGTCTACCTTTTGAGGCACTTAATATATGATTAAAAATTTCACCAGGAAGGGTGCAGGAAAAAAAAAACACTCAAAAACTGAAGCTGCAAATCAAACTATTATTTAGGGATACCGCAGTTTTAATAAAGTGTTTTTGTTTTGTTTTGTTTTTTTTGAGTGGAAGAAGTTGAATATTTCCCTTGTTAATATTTTTAAAATCTTAAGAAAAGTATGTCTTTCTCTCATGTATCAACTACGGTAAAAATTTACTAAATGGAGATGACAAATAAAATTTTATTTATATTTGTGTAATTTTAAGATAGAATTTTAGAAAGCAGCTTTAGTTGGTTTTACTTCTGTAACCTTCTGTAACCAAGTCCTTCTATATCTTCTTTGTGCTGTTGGAGTCCTTTTGTGCCCTAGAGTTCTGGGGTTTTGCTTCATTATATTTCACTTTCTTTTCATCTCTCACTAATTGTCTGTTGGAGCAGAGTGACTCTGATGTACTTTTACAAGCTAATATGATATTATTCTTCTTTATTTTCTACAAATAAACATTTGGAAGAATGTCTAGACAAGAAATAGCCATACTATCATGCATATTTCAAAGAAGGAACACTTGTAATTCATTCCTTAATCTTTTGTTGTGAATAAATCAGAATCCTTAAGACCAGCTAAGAAGTAGGAAGCTGAGGTTAAGATTTTCTAATGGTTTACTGTCTCAGTGGCATTGTTTATTTTCTTCATAATCATGTTATTTATGTCAGAAGATGGCTAGCTTGCTGGTAAATGTCAACTGGGAACTGTCTAAATCCCCTACTGCTGTCTTAAATCTCTGGGTTTTACATCCAGATGAACATTTTGGATTTCTGTTTTCCTCTCTCATCAACTATTAATGAACAAGCTTAATCCACTGGTATATCATGTTATAAAATAAATACTGAGTGGTCAGTCGCTTCAGTGTGACTGCCTCTTTGAGACCTTATGGACTGTAGCTCACCAGGCTCCTCTGTCCGTGGGATTCTCCAGGCAAGAATATTGCAGTGGGTTGCCATGCCCTCCTCACAGGTTCTGTCTGACCCAGGGATCGAACCTGCATCTCATGTGTCTACTGTACTACAGGCAGATTCTTTACCTACTGAGCAACTGAGATGCCCAGAATGAATACTGAGCAGTTATTAAATACCTAAAACCCAAGAAAGATGAGCATTTTTTAGGTGGATGAATATAGTTTTTAAAACTTAATTTCATTACTTTTTGAGGGTCATATATTGCTTTTTGCGAGCTTTTTCTGTGAAGACTTAATTTCAAGATCAAACCAGTCAATCCTAAAGTAAATCAATCCTGAATATTCATTGGAAGGACTGATGCTGAAGCTGAAGCTCCAGTACTTTGGTCACCTGATGCAAAGAACCGTCTCATTGGAAAAGACTCTGATACTGGGAAAGACGGAAGACAGGAGGAGAAAGGGAAGACAGAGGACGAGATGGTTGGTTGGCATCAATAACTCAATGGAAATGAATTTGAGCAAAGTCCAGGAGATGGTGAAGGACAGGGAAGCCTGGTGTGCTGTAGTCCATGGGGTTGCAGAGTTGGACACAACTAATCGACTGAACAGTGACAAGGTGGCACCAGTGGTAAAGAATCCATCTGCCAGTGCAGCAGACTCAGGTTCAGTCCCTGGATGGGGAGTATCCCCTGGAGGAGGAGAAGGTAACCCACTCCAGTATTCTTGCCTGGGAAATCCTGTGGGCAGAGGAGCCTCATGGGCTACAGTCCCTGGGGTCGCAAAAGAGTCAGACACGACTGAGTGTCTGAGTGACTGAACACACATTGCTTGTAGAGTCTGATTAACATATATTTTAGACTTTAATATTCACAATATCGTCATAGAATGGCTATTCCTATACCCGAGTGACTTAGAAGACCAATATGTAAAAAACTGCCTTGAAAAATAATGTCTATCTTATACACATTCTCTGTAAAGCTTCATCTTTCTTTCAACCTCTATGCACAATTATTCTATTGCTGTATTCTCTTAACATTATAATTATATGTTGAAAAGAGTTCCACATCTTGGAATCACTCCAAATATTTCACTTACATCTTTTCTTATCCCTACTCTGATGCTCTTGTCTGTCTCCCCTCCTGGGTCCTAAATAAGAAGGAAGAGATTGTATGTTTTTATCTGTTTTATCTTTAGTACCTAGCATAGGTGTTGGCATCTGTATCGATAATCAATTTTATCTGTATAATAAATGAAGGGTGTACATTACTTTTTATAATTAAAGTGATAGTTTTATTCTAGAAGTAATGCATGCTGTTATTAAAAATTCAGTACTACAGAAGACTATAAATCAGTTCTACTCTGCAGAGATAATAAAATTTAGCCAGTGTATCCTTTTAGAAAAATTTCTATATGTATGAAAATGCACACATACAGACTTGATTTTTTCTTTGTGTAATGATTTCAGGTCTATGAAGGGCCTCAATTTGATTGTACTTAATGAAAAACTGTGCTTCCCTGGTGGCTCAGATGGTAAAGAATCTGCTAATAAATTAGCTTCTTACTGGTTCACAGAAGTTGGCAGAATAGACTCCTATATCAGATAAAAGGGCATTTTAAGTCATGGCACGGCAGGTTCTTAAGTTTCAACATGTTGTATAAGCTCCCCTTACCTACCAGATCCCCTGGAGGTAATGTGGACTGCCCCTGACAATATGATGAGGTTGAATTTCAGGAAAAGAACAAAAACCACAGTGAATCTACCATTTTATATAAAGCAGTAAAAGGCTGCTCTTGGTCCTAGAGAAAAATCTCATCTCATTCTTTACATTGCTCACTGTAAACACAGCCCTGAGAAATGGCCTGGGTGAAGAGTGATGGGGACCTGAATCTAGGTGGGTGGAGACATCCTAAGGAGGAAGGTCTTCCAATGATAGCTACCCTTGGGCATCCCATCATTTTGGCTTCTGGTGAAATTTCACATGAGTATGCCATTCCATTCAATGCCTTGATTAATCTGACAGAGGCTGAGGATAATTTTCTTTAATTTTTCTCACACCATGTTTACTTGAGGTTATTATAAATAGGACATAAAGCAGCAGGATTAGGTGAACCTGCAGTATTGACTTTAATCAGGTCTCCCAGATCATGGACTCAATCATTGTAAATAAGTCTCAGGGGATTTCAGTATGTCTTATTTTTATACAGCCTGGATGTAGTCTAGGCCACATTATTATCTATGTGACTATTGCAAGGGAATTTAGCCTGATGTGCTGATCCTAGGTTCTCATTGCAAAAGACAATCAAGTACCTCAGTACTCAATGGCAAGATAGTCCTTGGGCCATCCTGCCCCAGCTACAAACATAAAGTCTAACGGGGCATGGTTCACTCCAGTTCAGTGTTTGTGGTTAACCTTGATTTGGATCGCCACTGCATTGATGTGGCTAAGCATGTGCCATATCACTGAAGATTTCTAGCCTGGATTGCCTTATGGAGCATAACCCAAAGCTGCTCAGAGAGGTGGAGATGGAATCCCTCTTTGGAAACTGCCATTGAAAATCAGGCACAGCAGGCACAGTTAAGGACTGGTCTATATAACTTTTCTGTTTTATAGCACATGGATAAGGTGGGAAAGGTTGTAGGTCAGATTGCCAGCTGCAGAAGCTGCTCCACTGGGGTAGGCCATGTGATTATCCTGCCAGGCTCTAATGTTGGGGTGACCAAGGGAACAACATGAATTAGTCTCCCGCTCCGTCCTTACTCCTCTTCAGACACAGTTTGCTTCCTCCTCAGATATCAAGTTTGCCAAGTTCCCTCCATAGCCATGACATGTGTATGTCCCAGTCTAATAAATATAACATTACTTCTTTTTTCAATCATCTTTTACTCAGACTCAGATCTTTCATAGAGGAGAGTTGAATATGAGTGGGACAAGGGCATTTTTATGAAAAATTACAGATATCTTCTAGGTTGACCCACATGGAATATTGTAGTGGGATTTGGTTTACAATGTACACAACGAAGCACTTCTTATCTGCATGGTCTAGGACCATGTCAATTCAATAGAAGAATCCAGGTGGTGGGGTCAGACAAGTTTTAATACTCTAGGCCTCCTTTTGGCTTCACTGTCAGCTAGAGGCATGCCATCTTGGCTGGCTTGAGGTTGTTGTTGGGGAAAGAAAAGTCCACCATGTTCAGGAATGGACAGAGTGGAATCCATGTTTTCAAAATTAATTTTATAAAATTCCCTACCCATTTTATCTTGACCATTAGTCAGCAGGTAGCCAAGAGAAGATGAACTTTCTTTTGGGAAGGCCAAATTCAATAAACCAATTCTCTTCCTCAGGTGGGTGTACAAGGAGGTGATTAGAAGTTTGGTCATATATCTTTTTCAGTTTTTAAAGAGATCATTCCAATATTCAACAAAAACTTTGAACAGTAGAAAGTATGGGAAATCTAATTGTTATCGTGCAGTTGCTAAGTTATGTCTGACTCTTTGCGACCCGTAGATTGCAGCACACCAGGCCTCCCTCCTTCATGATCTCCTGGAGTTTGCCCAAGTTCATGTCCATTGAATCTGTGATGCTATCCAACCATCTCCAAGGAAACCATATCCAACCAAGGAAAATCTAATACCTTGATTGTCATTCCATTGTTGAATGGCCTTTGTGACAAAAGATATACAATTGTCAGATTGTAGGTGGTCTGGAAATTGGAAAACATGACTCAGGTTAGTTCCATGGATCACATAGTTGTAGGTAGTTTATTGGACTAGAACAGCAACAGTGTGACCTGAGACCGGGTACTATGATGACTTGAGTGCCTGTACCAAACAGAGCTGTACTCACACAGAGCTGTAGGATACATATGAACTTCAGTCTGTTCTGTTAACAGGCTATTTCAGCTTCATCCTTAATTATGTTTTTGTCTCAAAGCAGTTGAGGTTTGGGTAGACGAGACCAGAAGCATCAGAGGGCATGGAACAAGAGAGCAGCTTTATGTAGTGAACAATTATTTTCAGTTTACAGCACCATTCACCCACAGCTCAAACAAATGAATGTTTAAAACAGTGTTTTCAGTTTTCATTATTATTATTACCAGGGTTTGTATAATTTTCTCTGCATTTTTACCAGAACTTTTTACTTCTCAGTCCTTTTTGCACTGATTCATTCAACAGATGTTGATCTGGCACCAATTTTGTGCCAAAAAAATGTTTTTGGTATCTTAAGGATATCACAGAGAATAATAGATGTAATTCCATTGCAAGAATCAGGCAGTAAATAAATTAACAAGTACTAGTGATAAGTATTCTGAATCAACCACATAAGTATATTGCATAGATGGTGGAAGGGCATTATCTTAGATAAGTTGGTCCAGAAAAGAACTCTCTGGGGATATTTGAGCAGTGATCTGAATAAAGAAAGGGTGAAAGATTGTTTCATTACTTAGGAGAACAGTGTTCTAGAGAGTACTTCAAGCATGAAGATTCTGGAGTACATTAAGTAAAGGAGAGAGTTAGAAGATGAAATCTGAAAGGCAGTCAAGGTCCAGATTTGGTTGTTTTATAGGCAAAGTTAAGGATTTGGAATTTATTTTGTTGATTTATGTAATAAAAAGCCATTGGTCAACAATGATCAGAACTTAGAAAAGATCTGATTAAAATTTAGTTTTAACATGACCAAATTTCCTTCTGTGTGGAGAATAGGTTTCATGGAAATGTATTTAAGCAAATTGATCCCACTCTTACATATATACTCAAGAAACACATATGTACATATGTATGTGTCCATATATCAAAACTTGTACATGAATGTTCATCACCAGATTATTCATGATAGCCAAAAAGTGGAATTAACCCAAATGTGGATCAAATGACAAATAAAATCTGATATATTCATGCAATTGATATTATTTGTTGAGAAAAAGAAGTAAAATGCTGGTATGTACTACAACACGGATAAAATCTTGAAAACATTATACTAACTGAAGAAGACAGTAACAAAGGACAGCATATTGTATGAGAGATAGATGCTCTATTAGTGGTAACCTAGACCTAGGGGCAATGGGCGGGTTGGAGGGTTACAGTAAAGAGGAGTTGTTTTCTCTCGAGGAAATGGAAGTGTTCTAAAGTTGATTGCGGCAATGGATGCACGACTCTGTGACTATACTACAAGCCATCGCACTGTACATTTTAAATGTGTGGATTGGATTGAATAGTATGTGAATTCTATCTCATTAAAGCAGTTTTTTTTTTAAAGTTAAAGCAAGATATATTGGTGATTATGTAGGTTAAATCTATAGGTAGAAAGTGAAAGTGTTAGTGGCTCAGTCATGTGTTCAACTCTTTGCAGCCCCATGGATAGTAAGTAGCCTTCCGGCACCTCTGTCTATGGAATTCTTCAGGTAAGAATACTGGAGTGTAGATGGAGCCAACAGAATTTGCTGCAAAGTCAAATAGGGGTGTGAAAGAAAGAGCTGTCAGAAAATAGTACAAAGTATTTTGGCTAAGTTATGTCAGAACCTGCTTAGGACTTATGTAAGATAATGACTGAGAGCTGACCATTGGATGGCCATGACTGTCTCAAGTAAGTCTTCCATATAATGGTGGGAGCTAAAGACTGTTGGGTTTAAAATCGAAGGGAAGGACAAGGATATGGGATGTATAGGCAATGATTATACATGCTTCTTTCCAGGAGTTTTGCATTCAAGATGAGCAGACAACTGGAAGCATAGATGAAAAATGTGGGGTCAAATTAGTTTAAGATGATTATTCATATAGCATCTTTGTATTGATAAAAATGACTTATTCAAGGAGGAAAAACTGAAGCAGAAGAGACAAGTGTATCAGTAAAGCCCATGAATGTGTGGGATCAGAGGATGTTATACTCCTTAAAAGACAGTTCATACATCATCACACTCAGACTTGCAGATTTAGGGGTGCAGTCATAGGAACTAGCAAGTTGATACACTCAACATGGCATTAAGCAAAATCCTCTTCTGATTGTTTATATCTTCTTGCTAAATGTACACATGTAGTGATGAGCTGAGAGAAAATAGAGTGGATGGCAGTCTAAAGGCAAACAAGGTGCAAAGTTATCTGAGAAATGGAAATTGATTTGACTAGAGCTATTGCAGGATGGCTCTGAGGCTCTGCAAGTCCAGTATGAGTTCATAGATTTAAAATGAGAACAGGCAGCATATTTTTGGGGTTTCTCTCTAGTCATGTTCATCTGTTTGCATGTAGGAGTGGTGTAGGGGAAAGTTAAATTTAACCAGTGTATTGGTATGCTAAAGCTGCCATAACAAAGTATGATAGACTGGGTGACTTAAACAACAGAAATTATTTTCCAAAGGTTTCAGAAGTCCAAATCAGTGTGTCAGTAGAGTTAGTTTCATTCTGAAGCCTCTCTCTGTGGTGTGCAGACAATTGCCTTCTCTGTCTTCAGATGGCCTTTTTCTGCGTTGTGTCCTAATAACGTCTTCTCATATGGATACCAGTCATATTGGACAAGGGCCCCTTTGTATGACCTTATTTTAACTTAATTACCTTTTTAAAGGATCTATCCCCCAATATAGTCACATTCTAAAATACTGGGGGTTAAGACTTCACACATGAATCTTCTTGAGGAGGGAGGCACAATTCCACACATAACAACAATGCTGGAGTTTAAAAATTTAAATATATTTTTGAGGTGAGACAGGGCATATATAAAATGTGCAATCTGGTTTTCATAGAGTTAATTATTTAAGAAAAAGAGACAAATGATAAACATTTTCAAAAATACATTTAAAAAATATGTTAGGAGAGTATTAATAGGTACCAAGAGTAAAATAAAGTGAGCTAAGGAAATACAGAGTGATTAAATTGTGTGCTATTTATAGGTTGATAGGAAAGCTCTCCGTGATTTGACTAGAAAGTAAGATTTGAAGGAAGTTAGAGCAGGAAGCCATGACTGTATCAGCGGGCAGAGAACACAGCATATGCACAGCCCCGGGGCAAGACAGTCACTGGTATGTGTAAGGAAAAGCCAGGAGACCCACGTGACTGGTATGGAGAACAATGGTCCGAAATGAGATCGGAAAGGTAGTATCTGATGCAGTTGGACTATAATTTCTTTAGTTAATAAAATTTTGAGTAAATCAGGGAATCATGCAATAGGGACATAAACATTTTGGTTTCACCTTTAAAAAATGAAATCTAATTTTCATAGACTGAGATGCACAGATCTTAAGTGTACAGTTCAATGAGTTTTAACAACTGTAAAATCCTGTGTAACTCATATTCCATCAGCAGCTATATCTGTTAAATATATGTCTAATAAGTAAATATAAAATATATTTACAATGCTGTTATATTAAATATATTTCAATATAATATAAATATTAATATATTTATAAATATTGAACATATCTGTGATACTCATCCTGACTCCTGATCTCCTGAACACATACATACTGAATGTACACTGCTTCTCTAAGGATTAGGGAAGAGAATGCTCATTCATTTTTTCTTGTTCTTTCAATGCTGTTCATGATGATAATAACTATTACTGTTCAGTTCAGTTCAGTCATTCAGTCATGTCCGACTCTTTGCAACCCCATGAATCACAGCACGCCAGGCCTCCCTGTCCATCACCAACTCTCAGAGTTCACCCAAACTCATGTCCATTGAGTCGGTGATGCCATCCAGCTATCTCATCCTCCGTCGTCCCCTTCTCCTCCTGCCCTCAATCTTTCCCAGCATCAGGGTCTTTTCAAATGAGTCAGCCCTTTGCATCAGGTGGCCAAAGGATTGGAGTGTCAGCTTCAACATCAGTCCTTCCAGTGAACATCCAGGGCTGATCTCCTTCAGAATGGACTGGTTGGATCTCCTTGCAGTCCAAGGGACTCTCAAGAGTCTTCTCCAACACCACAGTTCAAAAACATCAATTCTCTGGTGCTCAGCTTTCTTTATAGTCCAACTCTCACATCTATACATGACCACTGGAAAAACCATAGCCTTGACTGGACAGACCTTTGTTAGCAAAGTAATGTCTCTGCTTTTCAATATGCTGTCTAGGTTGGTCATAACTTTCCTTCCAAGGAGTAAGCATCTTTTAATTTCATGGCCCTAATCACCATCACCAGTGATTTTGGAGCCCAAAACAATAAAGTCAACCACTGTTTCCACTGTTTCCCCATCTATTTTCCATGAAGTGATGGGACCAGATGCCATGATCTTCGTTTTCTGAATGTTGAGCTTTAGGCCAACTTTTTCACTCTCCACTTTCACTTTCATCAAGAGGCTCTTTAGTTCTTCACTTTCTGCCATAAGACTGGTGTCATCTGCATATCTGAGGTTATTGATATTCCTCCCGGCATTCTTGATTCCAGCTTGTGCTTCCTCCAGCCCAGTGTTTCTCATGATGTACTCTGTATATAAGTTAAATAAGCAAGGTGACAATATACAGCCTTGATGTACTCCTTTTCCTATTTGGAACCAGTCTGTTGTTCCATGTCCAGTTCTAACTGTTGCTTCCTGGCCTGCATACAGGTTTCTCAAGAGGGACTACTGTGCCTCAGGTACTGTTACTACTATTAATAATTGCTATTACTACTATATATTGAACTTCTCCTATGTGTCAGGCACCATTATAAGAACTTTGTATGTACTAATTAATCAGATACTCAGAGCCTTATGAGGTAGCTGCAAGAAATATACATTTGGTTATTCAGATGACCATAATATGTTTCTCAGCTATATTTTGGGGCTTCCCCAGTGGCTCAGTGGTAAAGAATCTGCCTGCATTGCAAGAGATGTGGATTTGATCCCTAGGTTGGGAAGATCCCTGTAGAAGGAAACAGCAACCCACTCTAGTAATTTCGCCTGGGAAATCCCATGGACAGAGGAGTCTGGAAGGCTGCAGTCCATGGGGTCTATAAAAAGTAAGATATGACTGAGTAAACAACTACTGTTCATATTTTAGAATAGAGAAAAGCATAGAACATTTAGGTAACTTGAATTTAGCTATATGATAGGTGAGTGTGGAACTCAGATTCAGATCATGGCATCATAACTCAGCAGGTCTTATGCTTGGTTCCCTACTAATAGTCAAATTTTATGTTATGAATATGTGAAGTTTTCTTAAAGGCAAGTGGGGGCATTTTTCCATTTTTTTCCACTATCTTTCCACATAAGGCATTCATTTAATATTATCATTGGCTGTTTCTTTGTCTCTTACTGTATCTTTCCTTGTGGCATGGTTTTTATGGTTTACAGTGTTTTTTTTCACAGTGTAGTGTTTGATTTAGGCTATAGGTAGATTCCCCTAGTCCACCTGAATTTTAGATTTTCATTCATATGAAGACCAGTCTTGCTGTCAATAAGAACTGTAGTTAATTCAGGGTAATTTTTTCAAAGCTTACTCACTATAATTTTTAGTCATTAAGCCAAAATGCATAATTGTCCAGTCATCAGCTCCCAGAAGTTCCTGCCTAACTACTTAAAACATTTAAAGTGTGTTGGTAGCCAGAATGTTCTGGAAGCATTGCCAAAAGTTTTCCATGAGCTTCATTCATCCTTTGGGAGCCTCATAAAATAGATTGAATATATTGGCACCAATTATGTAGTTTTCTACAAAAGAAAACATTTGACTAGAGATGAAAATGTATCAAACAGCAACTAAAGTAGACACCCCCCCCCAACCCAGGTAAGTGATAATCTTATAATAAAAAAAAAAGTCTTTCTTATTTTAAAAACATACTTACCAAACTTCTAATTTTTACTTAGATTTTTTTTTTAATATTTGAAATCCTTTTTTATAGAATAGTAAAATTGGTGCATGTTTTCAAGCAAAAGTTCTGTAATATCTCAAAGTCTATGGCTAATACCATTATTTAGTGGATAAGAAAAGAAAAAAGGATAAACAATATGATTAGCAAGATGACAGTTGATAGCTCTCTAACTCCTGATTTTTTTCCTATCTAGAGAAATATTTTAAAGAGGGGAATACTGTGTTCAAAACTTTGAAACAATTAGAAAAGGATAGAGCCTGTAGTTGATGCAACGTTAGCCGTGTTCCACATTGGTTTGGCAAGCCAGAACTTGGATTTGGTTTGAGAAACAGAGTAGTGTTTGTAACTAAATAGGGTCTTACTGGAATAGAACTGTAATACAGATGCTGATTCTCTTAGATAAACTTGGGCCACCAACTGTGCTTATGTTGGTTAGTATTACTTTGTATATTGTGCCATCCTTCTGCTCAATCTGTTTTGTTCTTAAGAAGAGTATTGAAACAGTGTATGTGATTACTATTTTACAAGTACTGCTGCTGCTGCTGCTAAGTCGCTTCAGTCGTGTCCGACTCTGTGAGACCCCATAGACGGCAGCCCACCAGGCTCCCCCGTCCCTGGGATTCTCCAGGCAAGAACACTGGAGTGGGTTGCCATTTCCTCCTCCAATGCAGGAAAGTGAAAAGGGAAAGTGAAGTCGCTCAGTCGTGTCCGACTCGTTCCGACTCCTAGCGACCCCATGGACTGCAGCCTCTGTCCATGGGATTTTCCAGGCAAGAGTACTGGAGTGGGGTGCCATTGCCTTCTCCGTTTACAAGTACTAGCAGATAACAAATGATAAAATTTAGTATATTTTCAAGATAGAGATGTTTTCACAGTAGATAGAATCAAAAACTTGATATATATAAGGAAAGATTGTTTCATAAATTAAAATATTTAAAGAGCAACTTAGTTTTATCACATAATAATAGTAGAGTTTTCTCAGTGTTAATGTCTTGATATATAGATCTAGCAGGATATGAAATTACAATAATTTGAATAATGCTCGAAATGGTAATAAGATGTGATTTTCATTTTCTATTATGGTTAAAGTTTAAATTAAATTCTCAATAACCTCAACTATTAGGCTTTTATTAGGAAATGACTTATCTTAGACATTTTAATATTTAATATTAAGTGATTTCAGATTTTGTATTATAATATTCTTTATATTTCTTTAAAAAAAGTTCTTATACTTTATCTTGCTTAAGTATCACAGTTTTGTGAGGTAGATGGGGAAGGAAATATAAGTAAAGAAAATGAAGCACAGAGAGGCAAAATGCTTACTTAAATTCATAATTCCATTTTATGACAGCCTGTCATGGTTCTTTTTATGTCTTTTATTATAGATCTTTATGATAAAAGATCCTATAATACATAGATCTTATATAACATATAGATTTTTGTATTATGGGATGTTTTATTTTAAGGTTTTCCTTCTAAATCTGGGAATGGCCATTTAGCTACCATTAATGTAATATATACTTTAACACAGAGCTCTTTTCCTACAATAAACTGAAGGAACCTGCTCCATCTTATGTCCGAAGAAAGACAGAAAATTAACTAGATTGAATTTTTTTCAAATCTCATATTCAGTGACATATACATAAAGTAACAGGAAATATATATGTGGGAATCCTTCTCTTGTCAGGTTTAGAGGCTGAGTTCCAATGTTTACTTATAATTTTTACAGAAAAATGAAGTTAAAATGAAACAAAATAATTATCATGCTGTTTTTCAAGAAAAATAACCACTGTCAAAAATCATGCATTCCTTAGGTTTGTATATGTTCTATTTTAAAAAAATATTTGTTGAATAAATGTAAATTTTATGTAGATGTTGAAAGCAGGCTCTGTTATAATAATTTTTTAAATTGTAACCTTATGTAAACTTTGAATTGTTACTACTCTGATCAGATTGTGACGGACAATAGCATTTGTGTTGCTTTATGATGCAAGGTCAGCTGCCATTAATTTAAACAACTTCTGCCTTAGCAAATTGTACTTTGATGTTTTTATTTTGAGACAAGCATTTCTGAGATAGTCCAAGTATCTTTGTATTTAATAGCTGTTCTCCTCAAATATCTGTCAAAATTATTACTTATCTTATTCACATAAATTTATATTTCAATTTCTATTATTTTAATGTAGCCAATGATATGAGACTATATTTGTGTTGATATTATTCTATAGATAGAAATAACAAAGTAGTTATTATTGTTCTATGTAGTATAAAACAAATAAGTATATATTATTAATTCCACACTTACTTTAAGTATCTCTTAATAATTGCACACGTCTTTGTTATGCCTTTAGAATTCTTGCTCTGGTTATTTTCTTTTAAATCACTTTACGTTTAATGTATTATTCACTGATAATTTTATGAATGTGTGCTAACCATTCTCAAATGCATATCTGTAGTGGTTATTTTCTATGCAGATCAGATGGATTTTTAAGGATAAATAACTGATGACTTATCTCAATTAATTGCCTTTTTGTCAAATATTTTTTAAAATGTCAATACTAATGACTGTATTCTAAAATATGGTTTACAAGCATTATAATTTTTGGTCCTCATAGCAAATCTTTATTTTTGGCACTGTTAGTTTCATTTTATAGGTGAGAAAACTGAGGTTTACAAAGTCTCCCCTATGTAGGAAGTAAATAAGTCCAGGCTTATCTGTGTAAAGACCAGCTCTTAGCCATTGCAATATATAATAACTCAGGATGAAAAGTGCTGATTCATGGTAAATTCAGAACTGCACTATTTTATAACCTAGTGCTTTACAGAATATGGTGATAGAACTTTAAGCAAAAGGCAATACTACATGAAGAAAGCAAGTGGTTCCCAGAGGCCCAGCAAAATAGTGGCAGATCTAGGATTAATTGTTACAATTTAAGCCCCTTGGCTTGCTTACAACTCTCATTTATTTGGACTTTTAATTGTGAACTTGAGGGTCAAATGCTGATATATATGAGAGCACTAAATAGTCATATATTTCGTGTTATATCACATTTGTGCAAAATAAACTGTGAGACAATTATTTTTTCTTCTTCTTTTTTTTCCCCAAATACAGTGGGATGCATCCTGCTTTTATCCGGGAGTTCACCTCTGTGGCTTGGATTTATCACAGCCGTGTCTGTCTTTGATCTCTGTGTTAACTAGAAATCAAGGGAAGACATGAGGAGGTTTGTTTACTGCAAGGTGGTTCTAGCCACTTCACTGATGTGGGTTCTCGTTGATGTCTTCTTACTCCTGTACTTCAGTGAATGTAACAAATGTGATGACAAGAAGGAGAGGTCCCTGCTACCTGCGCTCAGGGGTAAGTACTTACGAAGCAGACGTTTCTTTTATGCAGATAAGAATGGTGGCGACTCATGTAAAACATGACATTTCAAAATAAGAGTTCAGTTTATTGACTTAGAAGAGCATTTGGGCAGAACTGTTAATGTACATTTAGCCATGGGAAAGCTACTTTACTTTTATTGGCCTCAGGTATTTTGTTGGAAGAAATGAGGAATTACCTCACCTCTAAAGTACTTCCAATTCTAATAATTCCAACATTTTGTGACTGTAGTGAGCATTACAATTGGACAGAATTTTAAATTTAGGCTTTCGAAGCATAAGTCTTCAGAGATCAAGAACATAATGTAAAAAAGGAAAACTACTGAAGTGAGATGGTGAGGAGAGTAGCAAAATGAGACCACATTACAGCCCTCAAAACTTCCAAAAGCAATAAAAGAAGGATACTCTTTTAAAAAGCAAAACATGTTGGTGGCAGATTTAACTTGTGGGCTATCAGCTTGCCACCCTGTGTTAAAGGCAAAAGATAATTTTAAGTGTATCAAAAACTCATTTTCACTCAATATTCCCTCTTAAGGAACCAGTGTCAGTGACTAGATAAGCATGAATGCTGAAGAAACATAATAATTTATATAAATGGTGATTTATTAAATATAGTCATTCATTTCCTAAAGTTATTTCATGTAATTTTTCTATGTTTTCTTTTGGCTTAAATGTCATTTATTTATTTCTGAAATATTCCTAGTGAATGAGTGCTTCTAAAGTACTTGAGCATGCTTGAAATTAGTTTTAGTTATTGTTTTATTCAGTTGCTAAGTCATGTTTGACTCTTTACAACCCCACGAACTGCAGCATGCCAGGCTTCCCTGTCCTTCACTATCTCCCTGAGTTTGCTCAAACTCATGTTCATTGAGTCAGTGAAGCCATCCAACCATCTCGTCCTCTGCTGCCCCCTTCTCCTCTTGCCCTAAGTCTTTTGCAGCATCAGGCTCTTTTCCAATGAGTTGGCTCTTCCTATCATGTGGCCAAAGTATTGGAGCCTCAGCTTCAACATCAGTTCTTCCAATGAATAGTCAGGGTTGATTTTCTTTAGGACTGACTCCTTTGATCTCCTTGCTGTCCAAGGGACTCTCAAGAATTTTCTCCAGTACCACAGTTCAAAAGCATCAATTCTTGGACACTCAGCCTTCTTTATGGTCCAACTCTTACATCCGTATATGACTATGAGAAAAACCATAGCTTTGACTCTACAGACCTTTATTGGCAAAGTGATGTCTCTGCTTTTTAATACACTGTCTAGGTTTGTCATAGATTTTCTTCCAAGGAGCAAGCGTCTTTTCATTTCCTGGCTGCAGTCACCGTCTACAGTGATTTTGGAGCCCACAAAAATAAAATCTGCCACTGTTCCAATTTCCCCCCATCTTTTAGCCATGAAGTAATAGGACTGGTTGCCATGATCTTCATTTTTTGAATATTGAGTTTCAAGCCAGCTTTATCACTCTCTTTCACCTTTATCAAGAGGCTTTTTAGTTCCTCTTCACTTTCTGCCATTAAGGTGGTGTCATCTGCATATCTGAGGTTGTTGATATTCTTCCATCTTGATTCCAGCATGTGAGTCATCTGTGCTGGCATATCACATGATGTGAAAATTGTGAAAATGAAATTGTTAGTCATTCAGTCGTGTCTAACTCTTTGCGATCCCATGGACTATAGCCTGCCAGGCTCTTTTGTCCATGGGGTTCTCCAGGCAAAAATAATGGAGTGGATTGCCTTTTCCTTCTTCAGGGGATCTTCCCAATTCAGGGATCAAGTCCAGATCTCCTGCGTTGCAGGCAGATTCTTTACCATCTGAATCATCAGGGAAGTGAGAGTGCTATAAGGAAAAAGTTGCAAGAAGACTGGAGTGTGTTGCCATTTCCTTCTCCAGGGGATCTTCCCAAACTGGTGATTGGACCCACAACTCATGCATTGTCAGGTGGGCTCTTTACCACTGAGCCACCTCGGAAACCCCTTCACATGATGTGCTCTGTATTTAGGTTAAATTGTCAGGGTAAAAATATACAGCCTTGACGTACTCCTTTCCCAGTTTTGAACCACTCCATTGTTCCATGTCCAATTTTAACTATTGCTTCTTGACCTGCATATAGGCTTCTCAGGAGACAGATAAGGTGGTCTGGTTTTCCCATCTCCTTAAGAATTTTCCACAGTTTGTTGTTATGCACATAGTCAAAGCCTTTAGTGTAGTCAGTGAAGCAGAGGTATATAATTTTATTCTCTTGAATTTTTTTCTTAACATTTTTTAACACTTTTTTCTTAAAATCTAGTTTATATTAATTCCTTACTTAGCAAAATTTTTCTTTATAAGCGTAACAAAAGGTAAACTTTGAAGCCTAGTTGATATATTTGTACCTTTTGGAAAAGTGAATCTAATTTACTGACTTGAGGTTTCCATTCATTTAATGAATGTATTCTGCTTCTAATATATAGATATTTTTGAGGTGATTTATTAATCAAAATATTCTAAGAAAGATAATTTCACTGATACTATCTGATTATATGAGTAGGAAAATTCAGAAAAGCATTTCTAAAAATGAATTGTTTGTTGAGTGATTTTGTTGGACATCTTTAGTTTACTTTGCAATAATACTCTGGTCCAGCTGGAGAAATTATGATTATCTTCTTTTCAAAATGAGTCTAACTCTTTCAGTTGAGTTTCTGACTAGCACAAAAAAATTGAGAGAAAGTAATATGAAAGTGACTGAGCCTAGACCCATTTAGATAGTTTATATACATTTTTTATGCTCTTAGATTAGAATTATTCAAAGAGGAAAACTTTATGAATCCATCAGTTTTTGATAAATGAGCATGGGGATTGATTTGCTGATCTTTGGTTAAAATCACAGAATAAATCAGCCTTCTCTGCTTTGTTAGAACTGGCTGAGCTGCTGCTTGGCTGAAAGTGGAAACGTGATTTGATGGATTACATCAGTTTAGTATGATCACTTGGTCATTTGTTGAATGGAGACATCTAGATTGGTCACAGAAAATTTTATGATCTGATTCAGCAAAACTATGACAGCCTTTTCTGGAAGTACCTAAAGAGCAGTTTTGCTGATTTAAGTTCTTAATGTTCAGTTTCAAATCTCAAAATGTAAAATTTAATGATGCAAGGCAAAAATAGTAATTTTTCCTTGTACTTAAAATGTAAAATTAAACTATATTCTCTTTACTTTTAATACTTCTTTAATGTTATACATTAATATTTGTCTTGAAAATGTGAAAATTAGGCTTTATAGTTTTAATTTCATCTTCTATTGTTACTCATTATGTCAGAATATTACTTTATTTAGGAACTCATACTATGTATTTAAAATATTTTATTTACATGTAGATGATATTGTACAAAGTGCACTTGGCTGAAATATTCAGGTTCTAGATATGTTAAAAACAGGATTTTTTGACCAAAAATGTTGATCTTTCTGGATGTTTCTGTCTGCATTATTAAAATAAAGGTTTTGGGCTACATAGTTTCTAAGATGTCTTCTAGTTCTAAATTTTAAACCACTTGTAAATACCCAACATTAGCAAACACTCTGAATTAATTTTTTTAGATATGTTCATTCATTTACCAAATCAGTAATTATTTAAGTGCTTCTAAAGTTAACATGTTGTATATCTTAAACTTACATAAAGCTGTGTGTCAATTATATCTCAATTATAAAAAAGAAGAACATAGTCTGGTAATGGGCAAAAAAAAAGAAGCAATCTCGAGTATCAGCACCTCAGACTTCATAGGGGGCATAACAAGATAGATTGCCCCATGGTTAAAAACCCAGCTTTATTGACTAACCTGGTCCTCAAGTCCTCCCCTGTGAATTATTAATAGCTCTGTGACTTTTAGCAAATTCCTTAACAAAATCTTGGTGTTCCATTTAAGAGGAGAACCTTAAAGTTAATAAATCTTACTTCACAGAGCTGCCTTGAGAATTAAACATGATGATGTGATAAGCCTCTCAGTGGAGTGGTAGCTCATGCTGACCCTTTATCAGTGTCTGCTAAACATTGTGAAGTAATGAAAGGTCTGAGTGAGACTTCACCAGACTCTGCTGTCCAGGCTGAGTCAGGTCCATAGCATGGGGCAGTTATTCTGGGTATAGCGCCCCCCAAAGGAAATAACTTTTCAGAAAAAATTATGGACTATGCCCTAAGACCTGGAGATACAAGGGAAACAAGGTCTCTGTTGTCATGCAGCTTATTTGCTGTTGTTGTTGTTCCGTCACTAAGTCATGTCTGACTCTTTGTGACCTCATGGATTGTAGCATGCCAGACTCCTCTGTCCTCCCCTATCCCCCAGAGTTTGCTCAAATTTATGTCCATTGAGTCAGTGATGCTATCTAACCATCTCATCCTCTGCTGCCCTCATCTTCTTTTGCCTTCAGTTTTTCCCAGCATCAGAGTCTTTTCCAACGAGTTGGCTCTTTGCATCAGGTGGCCAAAGTATTAGAGCTTCAGCATCAGTCCTTCCAATGAGTATTCAGAGTTGATTTCCTTTAGGATCGACTGGTTTGATATCCTTGCCCTCCATGGACCCTCAAGAGTCTTCTGCAGCACATAGTTAATACTAAAAATTTATTTCTCTCTCTGTCTCTTTCAGTTAAAATGTAATTTAGAAATGATTACAAAGCACAGAGAGTACTGGGATGAGGAAGAATAATGCTCTGAGTAGAGCATCTAGGGTATTAGAAATGAATCTCGGATACTAGCTAAAACTTCTTAAGAGACTGTGGCACTTAAACTGAAGTCTAAAAGATAAAAGTAGGAAGTAAATAGTTAAAGAAGAAAGCACTAATTTTTATGGAATTATAAAGATAATGGAACACCCAAGATCCTTCTTAAGGGAAAAAATACAGAGATCTTACAAAATTTGAGTGATCAAGAATGTAGTATTTGCACAAAGGGGAGCCCAAGTGCCCAGAGGAACAGAATAGAGCCCCTAGAAGTACACTCACATGTTTGGAACATGACAGAGGAAGCACTGCAAATCAGTAGGGGAGAGAAGAGCTCTTCAATAAATACAGTGAAAATCATGGTAATATGCATGGAAAATAGATGAAACTAGATGCTTAACTCATATCATAAACCAAGATATGCTTTGGAAGTATTAGTGTCACAAGAAAACTTTACTTTTAGCAGAAAATAAAATAAGCATTTTTAGGACTCTGAATTAAGGAACAATTCTGAAATACTATACAACATCATTGACCATAAAAGATACTATTGATAAATTAGACTATATTAAAATTCAGGAAGTTGGTTTACTTGCATATACTTTAAAGAAAGTAAAAAGAGAGATTACAAACTGTAGAAGATGTTCAAAGAACATGTAGCTGAAAGATTATTGTCAAAGATATATAAATAACTCTTATTAATAGTAAGGAAAGACCACATAGTCCAACAGGAAAAAATGGGCAGGAAATAAGCATAAATACACATTTCTAGGAAAAAAACACATATAACAAAAAAGAAAGTTATGGTAAAATACTGAACATTGACTGTGAGATGAAAATGCAGACCAAGACTACAATGATATATTTATATACATTCAATTGGCAAAAATTAAAAAGGCTGCCAATACCAATTGTTAGAGGTGATGTATTTTCACATTTTTTAACAGTAACTTTAGATAATGGTTTGACATTGCTGCCAATATCTAAAAATTCATGAATGAACCAGAATCCATAGTCATATACTTATAAAAATATTTCCACATAAGCAAATATTTCACAGTGCTACTGTTCATAAAAATAAAAGTTGAAAATAATCCATAGGCCAATTAACGCAAAATCTGATGAATGAATAGATGTATGGAATGTAAGAGAATAATATATTTTAGTCAAAGTGAACTATAGAAATTTGCACCAATATGAATTAATCGTGATAATACAATAGTAAATTAAGTATGGAAGTTATATTTTTCAGAGATGATATACAGCATGGTACAGTTTGATAAGTTAAAATCAACTTAGTTTTTCAAATGCATGCTTTAGAACTGTATAGAGATGCATCAAGACTTCATATAAAGCAAGTAAAGCTAACTGTGAACATAAGATCTAGGATATTGATTGTCATGTGTTGGGGCAACAGGTGCATGGGATGGGAGTATTTTGACTGAATGTGGGGCATTACTAGGGTCCTAGGTGTGTTTTGGATGTGGGTTTGATGTGTCTGTAATATAGACAACTAAAGTGAGTGAATAAGAACCATTGAATGGATTTGAAAAAAAGGGAAAGCCACTGAATGAGTTTAGAATACAGCAGACATGTTTCGCTCTGTGTTGTGGAAAGTTCCTGTGTGGAATAGATTGGGGAATAGACAACTGTGCAGGGAGCTGGGGTAGGTAGTGGTGGTGGTCTTCATGAGTTCTGTGTGGGAAGTAAGGCCTGCTTAGAGCGCAGTAGTGCCAGTGAGATGTGACAGAAGTGGGTAAAATAAAGAGGTATTTGAGACACAGGATTAAGAGACCTGGGTGCTTGTCAGACTCCGGTGGGTGGAGGAGATGGAAATGTCAAGGACAGATTTCAAGTTTCTTGCAGGACATTATTTGATCCAGTTTCTTGATAGGTGAGATGGAGGAGGAGTTGAAGTAGATACTGAGTCTATTTTGTATGTGTTGAGGTTGAGACATGTGTCAGGCAACTGAATGGAACTGTTCAGTAGGAAGTTGACTACATTAATAAACTCTAAATACCAGACTTAAAAACTATCATTTTTTTTCTAAGATGGATTACATTCTTTTTCTTCCTTATTAAATGGAGTATATGGAATAGAATTGAATCTTTGCTTTTGAGTGAGCACTATCATTTTATATATCACTTATTGAGTGATGCTATAAAAATGATTATTTTGAGGGACTTCCTGGGAGCACAAAGACTTGTTCTAATATTAGATACATGGCCATGAATCCTTTTTCCTATTTTCTAAAGGAGTACCTTCGGGTGACATAAGTTCTTGTTAGGGGAGTATAACTCTTTTATGCCACTCTGGGGCCACCTAGAGCTAAGGTGCACTGAAGGATATTTCTGACTCGTAACTGGTGTGGAATACTAAGTGATGCTGCTTCAGAGTTGGAAGAGTTAGAATAGCTATTTGAGAGAGTAGATATTTAAAAGACCAATGTTGCTGCAGTGTACCTATAAACGCTTTGGGGAAATTTGAGGTTACATGGACAGTGTGCATGATCTCTGTCCTCTAAGAGCCTGTGTCCTTAGGCAAGTTAATTTGTCTCTCTGTGCCTCAGTCACCATGTATAAAATGAAATGAATATGATGAATCATGGTTTTCAGTCATGAAAACGTGTTCTTCAGTTGTATCTGACTCTTTGTGATCCCATGGAGCCTGCCAGGCTCCTCTGCCCATGGGATTCTCCAGGCAAGAATACTGGAGTGGGTTGCCATTTCCTTCTCCAGAGAATCTTCCCGACCCAGACACTGAACCCAGGTCTCCTGCTTTGCAGGCAGATTCTTTACTGTCTGAGCCACCAGGGAAGCCCTGGTTTACATGCTAATTTCCAAATGAAAGATTATGTTTCTAGCTATTTTTTCTCAATAAAAGTACGGAAAATGAACTATTTTGTTCATTCCATGGAAAATGTATTTTCTGCTAGAAGTGGTGATGTGGAAGTGACATGGGGAGAGAGCTGCTTAGCAACCCCAGGAGAGCCTTCTCATCAACAGAGGACAAAGGGATATAAAATTATGATATTCAAGAAAGGAAGGAACCTCCCATTCTTTACCTGATCCTGAATATTGAACATATTACACATATTTAGGAAATGAAATAAAACTTACCTTCAAAAAACGAGAGATGAAAGAATATTTAAGAAAGAGTCATTGCTGGTATATAAACAAAGATAAGTACATTAGCCAACAGTAATAAAAATAAACTATGATTATTCTAAATTTTGTATACATGTTAGCTTAATCATCACACAAAAAAATGTGATGACATTTTTCTTCTTTTACATATAAATACACTGAAGCAGAGTGAGCGTATGAGGAAATAATTTCCATGTTTTTCTTTTACTCATGTGCGCAGTATTTCTAACACCAGACATGTTGACTTTTCCCCAAACAATTCTCTGCAACACGAACTTGGTGTTCTATAAGTCTGACACTGTCTACCTGGACTGAGCATCAGACCCCACAAGTGACGGACTCAGTCTCACAAGGCTGCCCCACTTCAGACACCAATTTAAGATCCCATCTTGTCCTCAGTACTTCTGACAAACCAGCTGTAAACTGGCACATCCATGACCCCTTCTTGAGTCTGATAATTTGCTAGAATGCCTCCCAGAACTTAGGGAAACCCTTATTTACATTCACCAGCTTATTATAAAAGTTATAATAAAGCCAGATGAAGACTTTTGCAGGTGGAGGTCCAGAAAGACACCAAGCGCAGGAGCTTCTGTGCCGTTGGAATTGGGATATGTGAACTTCCTGTCATGCAGATGTGTTGAACATCATAGAAACTCTCTGAACCCCATACTTGTCAGATTTTTATGGAGGTTCCATCATATGGATATGTTCAGTATCAGCTCAGTCTCCAGCCCTTCTCTCCTTCCTGGAGGATGGGAGGTGGAACCGAATATTTCAATCGTCTAATCATGCCTTGGTCTTTCTGATGACAAGCCCCATCTCAGAGCTATCCAGGAGCCCAAACTGAATCATCTCATTTGAACAAAAGATGCTCCTATTACCCAGGAAATTCCAAGGGATCTAGGGGCTCCATATCAGGAATCAGGATCAAAGACCAAACATCAGATGCTTCTAGTGCATAACTTAGGAAATTATAAGGGTTAGAGTAACTCTGAGCCAGGAATTGGTAGCAGAGACCAATAGCAATACCTGTATCTTCTATTGTTTCACGGTGTGGTCAAGAGGACGTGCCAGAATTTTAACAACCAATAGAACAGAATTTGGTTATTGTAGTGTAAGTTCAGTAAAGGACTTTGTTATCACTTAAGGCCAATTTTCATTGGAATTCAAGTGTCATGCTTTCATTCAGATACCAATATGGAGCACAGAGTCTGAAAATTTGAGTTGAGGGTTTTGTCTTCACTCTCAGAGGCATCCTAGACTTGACCAAATCTCTCTGGCTAGTAGTATATATAAATCATGGTCAGGAAAATATTTCCTAGGTACCCTTCTTGTTTCAGGTCACTTATGAAACAATATTGCCATATCTGGCATTTTAAGGTTTTGCAAAGTTACTTTCATGCCCTTGTGTCCCCCAAGACCTCCTTGCTGCTGCTCTGAATTGGGGAATCAAGAAAATTAATGGAATTGTTGACTGCAATCTTAATTCCATCCCTCCATGTTTCCCTTTAGCCCTGCCTGGGAGACTTCCTGGTCTCTTCTCATAAACCTGGAGATACAGGTAGCCCTGCAGGATCTTAGTTGTTGGACCAGGAATGGAACCCTGGCCCTGGCAATGAAAGCACCAAATTCTAATCACTGGACCACCAGGGAATTCCCTCTTTTTTTCTTTCTAAGTGGTCTCTTCATAACACTAACATCTTGCCTTGTACTCATTTATTAAATAGAAAATGCTTGTTGACCTTGTTTGATTCATCTTTAGTGCTTTAAGGGAGAATTCTCTGTGTAGGTGTGAGAGGAAACTGAAAAGTAGTGAATTAAAGTGTTAAAACTAACATCACTTTTTCCTTGTTTTTTAAAAGCATGGCTTCACCTTTAATGGGGAGGGTAGAAGAGCATAAGTGATTACAATGTATTGGAATTGTCCTGAATAAATATTGATGACTACTGGGACTTTCAGGTGATAATATTTATAGTCATACAAAAGGTAGGAGATACAGGTTCAGTCACTTGGAATAGAACATATATATGTCCCAGGTAATTTTCAATTGAGTTTATAAATAGTATTCAAAAATTAATAGACTTCATAAAAATTTGACCTTTGATATTTACTTTTGCCTTACATGGTTTTGTTCACAATTCACTCTGATCCCTTCTCTAATCCAGACAGACATATCAGTGTCAGGAAGAAAAATACATTGTAATAATGAACAATTGTGAGGTTTGCTGTGGCAGCTACTTTGTATATACTGTTTCAGTTAGTTCTCACAGGTGCATTGAGTGTAGATATGATTGTTACTCTCTTTTATGTATAAAAAAGACTGAGATATGAAAGGGTTAATTAATTTCCCCAAGGTCACAAAACTGACAAGTGGAAAGAAAGGGCTCTCAGGCTGGTTTGTCAGACTTTTGAGCTCAGACTTTAAACCACAATGTTATGCTGTGTCCCTTACTCAAGTGCCTAGACATCTTTAACGAAAAATACTCATATCATTTACATACTATTTATGAAGTACTTACAAATATTGGAATATTTCTGGAGGACAAAGAAGGAGGTGGCCACTGACCTTGGGTAATAATATGTCTTATTTAATTATAACTTAGGAGAATAGTACTCTGGCAAACTTACCTGTCTGAAAGGTAGGCTTTCAGACTTCAGCAATTTTGCATTTGTTGAGTTGTTACAGTGTACTGATTAACTTAGATTGCAATTTTCCTTAGCAGTTTCCTTTGGAGCCAATCCTCTTAAGTCTTACAAAGAATGATTAAAAGGTGTGAACAGTAGTGAAGCACTATTTTTTCTCAAAATTTTAACAAGAATGATTGAGATAATTTTTCATCCATTTATTTGTTAAAAGTACTGGTGTAGATACTATGAAATATACAAAGCTTAATCAAATAGAACATCTGTCTTGAAGAATCACACAGTCTACTGGAGACATGGCATAACTACATTACAAAAATAAAATGGTAACTGCTATAAGAGAGATAACAAGTAAATTGCTATGAGAGGCCCCAAAGTATATTAATTATGCAGACATGTGCAAATTGGGAGGGAGTGGCTATCAGGGAAAGAAATTATCAGGAGAAGGCTATTGGCTTCCTCAAAATGGGGATATAAGAAATCAGTGCATTGGGGAAGAATCAGACATAAAGAGGATTTACAGATTTTAGATTGAAAGTTAAGATAAAGAGAGATTTTAAAGGACTTTAAGTGCTAGGGAAATGAATTTTAATTCTCTTCTCTAGGAAAAGAGAAACTGTTGAAGGTTTCTGGAGAAGGAAAGATGTGTTTAGCATCAGATGGAGTTCAGAAGGAGAATGCAGTGTTGTTTAGTACATGTGGAAGATAACAATAAGATGTTTTTGGCCACTAAAGTTTTATTCATTAATTAAAACCATTTAAATTAGATGGCAATTAAAACCAACTGAATATTAAGTCATTTAAATTCTTTATTCTGAAAATTAATTGGTGAAAACAAGAAAGTTTTCTGTTTTGTAAAGTCAAGTTTAAAAACAGTTTGAAGAAGTAAATTCTCATATCTTTGCTTATTAGTATGAAATAAGATGAGCCAATTCACTCAACACACAATTTGAAGGCTTGATTTGTATCAGAGCTGTAGATAGAAAGGTAAGAATCACTCTTATTTTAGAATGAAATGTCAGCATATAAATACTGTGCTATCAGGAGGAGATAAAATATACAAAATAAAGAGAAATACATCAGTAAGACAATACTTGTCTTTTGAGGGCAAGCTCTAATTTTCAATTTCATAAAGATTAGAGTTGATTGAATAGAAAATGAAGGACAAAGCTTATTACCAAATATCCCATCAATAAAATGGAAATGGACACATTTTTATCTCTACACATTGGAAATCATGGGCACTAAAGGGCTGTGTTGAGGCAGAGACAGCTGCACATTGTATATGCTCAATTAATAACTGTTGAACAAATAAAACAATTAATGCATGATCAGTGTGGCAGATTTCTGTTTTCATAATAGACTATCCAGTATAGGAAGGTGATTAAGAATCTTGAAACAACTGTATTATCATGGCAAACATTTTTATGTTTTTACTCTTTCCACACATAGTGCAAACTTTTTCTTTTATTTTTCATTGTCTCATAAAATTTGATCTCACACACTAACAAAGTAATGCTCAAAATACTCCAAGTCAGGCTTCAACAGTATGTGAACCGTGAACTTTTAGATGTTTAAGCTGGATTTACAAAAGGCAGAGGAACCAGAGATCAGATTGACAACATTTGTTAGATCATCAAAAAAGCAAGAGAGTTCCAGAAAGACATCTTCTTCTGCTTTATTGACTATGCCAAAGCCTTTGACTGTGTTCAGTTTAGTTCAGTCACTCAGTTGTGTCCAACTCTTTGCGACCCCATGAACCACAGCACGCCAGGCCTCCCTGTCCATCACCAACTCCCAGAGTTTAGACAAACCCATGTCCATTGAGTCGGTGATGCCATCTAACCATCTCATCTTCCATCGTCCCTTTCTCCTCCTGCCTTCAATCTTTCCCAACATCAGGGTCTTTTCACATGAGTCAGCTCTTCACATTAGGTGGCCAAAATATTGGAGTTTTAGCTTCAACATCAGTCTTTCCAATGAAAACCCAGGACTGATTTCCTTTAAGGTGGACTTGATGGATTTCCTTAAAGTCCAAGGGACTCTCAAGAGTTTTCTCCAACACCACTGTTCAAAGCATCAATTCTGCACTCAGCTTTCTTTATAGTCCAACTCTCACATCCATAATGACTACTGGAAAAACCATAGTCTTGACTAGATGGACCTTTGTTGACAAAGTAATGTCTCTGCTTTTTAATATGCTGTCTGGGTTAGTCATAACTTTCCTTCCAAGGAGTAAGCATCTTTTAATTTCATGGCTGCATTCACCATCTGCAGTGATTTTGGAGCCCAAAACATAAAAGTCAGCAGCCACTGTTTCCACTGTTTCCCCATCTATTTCCCATGAAGTGATGGGACCAGATGCCATGATCTTAGTTTTCTGAATGTTGAGCTTCAGGCCAACTTTTTCACTCTCTTCTTTCACTTTCATAAAGAGGCTCTTTAGTTCTTTTTCACTTTCTGCCATAAGGGTGGTGTCATCTGTATATCTAAGGTTATTGATATTTCTCCCGGGAGTCTTGGTTCCAGCTTGTGCTTCTTCCAGCCCAGTGTTTCTCATGATGTACTCACTCTGCATAGAAGTTAAATAAGCAGGGTGACAATACACAGCCTTGACATACTCCTTTTCCTATTTGGAACCAGTCTGTTGTTCCATGTTCAGTTCTAACTGTTGCTTCCTGACATGCATATAGGTTTCTCAAGAGGCAGGTCAAGTGGTCTGGTATTCCCATCTCTTTCAGAATTTTCCACAGTTTATTGTGATCCACACAGTCAAAGGCTTCGGCATAGTCAATAAAGCAGAAATAGATGTTTTTCTGGAACTCTCTGGCTTTTTCTATGACCCAGTGAATGTTGGCAATTTGATCTCTGGTTCCTCTGCCTTGTCTAAAACCAGTTTGAACATCTGGAAGTTCATGGTTCATGTATTGCTGAAGCCTGGCTTGGAGAATTTTAAGCATTACTTTACTAGCATGTGAGATGAGTGCAATTGTGTGGTAGTTTGAGCATTCTTTGGCATTGCCTTTCTTTGGGATTGGAATGAAAACTGACCTTTTCCAGTTTTGTGGCCACTGCTGAGTTCTCACAATTTGCTGCCATATTGAGTGCAACACTTTCACAGCATCATCTTTCAGGATTTGAAATAGCTCAACTGGAATTCCATCACCTCCGCTAGCTTTGTTCGTAGTGATTCTTCCTAAGACCCACTTGATTTCACATTCCACTATGTCTGGCTCTAGGTGAGTGATCACACTATCATGATTATCTGGGTTGTGAAGATCTTTTTTGTATTGTTCTTCTGTGTATTCTTGCCACCTCTTCTTAATATCTTCTCCTGTTATGTCCATACCATTTCTGTCCTTTATTGAGCCCATCTTTGCATGAAATGTTGTTTGACTATGTGGATCACCACAAACTGTGGATAATTCTTCAAGTGACGGGAATACCAGAACACCTGACCTACCTCCTGAGAAATCTATATGCAGGTCAAGAAGCAACAGTTAGAACTGGACATGGAACAACAGGCTGCTTCCAAACTGGGAAATGAGTACATCAAGGCTGTATATTGTCACCCTACTTATTTAACTTATATGCATGGTACATCATGAGAAATTTTGGGCTGGATGAAGCACAAGCTAGAATCAAGATTGCCAGGAGAAATGTAAGATATGCATATAATACCATGCTTATGGCAGAAAGCAAAGAAGAACTAAAGAGTCTCTTGATGAAAGTGAAAGAGAAGAATGAAAAGTTGGCTTAAAACTCAACATTCAGAAAACTAACATCATGGAATCTGGTCCCATCACTTCATGGTAAATAGGTGGGGAAACAATGGAAACAGTGACAGACTTTCTTTTCTTGGGCCAAAAATCACTGTAGGTGGTGACTACAGCCATGAAATTAAAAGATGCTTGCTCTTTGGAAGGAAAGTTATGACCAACCTAGACAGCATATTAAAAAGCAGAGACGTTATTTTGCCAACAAAGGTCCATCTAGTCAAAGCTATGGTTTTTCCAGTAGTCATGCATGGATGTGAAAGTTGGACTTTACAGAAAGCTGAGCACCAAAGATTTAATGCTTTTGAACTGTGGTGTTGGAGAAGACTCTTGAGAGTCCCTTGGATTACAAGGAGATCCAATCTAAAGGAAATTAGTCCTGAATATTCATTGGAGGACTGCTGCTGAAGCTGTAACTCCAATATTTTGGCCACCTGATGTGAAGAGCTGACTCATTTGAAAAGACCGTGATGCTGGGAAAGATTTAAGGTGGGAAGAGAAAAGCCCAACGGAGGATGAGATTGTTGGATGGCATCACCGACTCAGTGGACATGAGTTTGAGGAACTCTGGGAGTTGGTGATGGACAGGGAATCCTGGGCTGCTGCAGTCCATGAGGTTGTAGAGTTGGATATGACTGAGCAATTGAACTGAAAATTTGATTTACAATTCAAATTGGCAAATACGTAACCAAATGACTCTTTTTTTCCTTCTGGATCTCTCTTACATTGCACTGTTACACACTGTCTCTGCAATGCACGACATGTTAGGACACTGCCTGTTGACATGTAGTAGTGCTGTCATTGAAGAGTGCTCTTATGGAGCAGACAGATCATTAGGATATGAACCAATACATGGAGGACCCAAAGGAACATTTATGAAGTTAGACTGAAGAATATTGAAAAAGATGCAGGTGTGTGGTAGATTTTGTTCATCTATGAAGAAGATAGGGAAGATGAAAATGATGGAAAATTAATAAAAGAAAGTCATGTTGAACAGTTTTAAAAGTGAAAGAATCCAAAAAAAAAAAAAAAAAAAAAGAAAGAAAGAAAATTACCAAGAAAAAGTGATGAAGTTGTAGAAGAGGATCCATGGTTAATCAGTAAGTTCAGTTCAGTTCAGTTGCTCAGTCATGTCCGACTCTTTGCAACCCCATGAATTGCAGCACACCAGGCCTCCCTGTCCATCACCATCTCCTGGAGTTCACTCACACTCACGTCCATCGAGTCGGTGATGCCATCCAGCCATCTTATCCTCTGTCATCCCCTTCTCCTCCTGCCCCCAATCCCTCCCAGCATCAGAGTCTCTTCCAATGAGTCAACTCTTTGCATGAGGTGGCCAAAGTACTGGAGTTTCAGCTTTAGCATCATTCCTTCCAAAGAACACCCAGGGCTGATCTACTTCAGAATGGACTGGTTGGATCTCCTTGCAGTGCAAGGGACTCTCAAGAGTCTTCTCCAATGCCACAGTTCAAAAGCATCAATTCTTTGGTGCTCAGCTTTCTTCACAGTCCAACTCTTGCATCTATATATGACCACTGGAAAAACCGTAGCCTTGACTAAACTACTTTGTTGGCAAAGTAATGTCTCTGCTTTTGAATATGCTATCTAGATTGGTGATAACTTTCCTTCCAAGGAATAAGCGTCTTTTAATTTCATGGCTGCAATCACCATGTGCAGTGATTTTGGAGCCCAAAAATATAAAGTCTGACACTGTTTCTACTGTTTCCCCATCTATTTCCCATGAAGTGATGGGACCAGATGTCATGATCTTAGTTTTCTGAATGTTGAGCTTTAAGCCAACTTTTTCACTCTCCTCTTTCACTTTCATCAAGAGGCTTTTTAGTTCCTCTTCACTTTTTGCCATAAGGGTGGTGTCATCTGCATATCTGAGGTTATTGATATTTCTCCCAGCAATCTTGATTCCAGTCAGTACGTTAGGCTCTATATAAATATATCTTTGGGAATGACTGAGGATATTGGATAATTTAATGAATGTCATTTCTCAATAAATTTTGTTGAGTTGTAACATTAATGCTCCTTTTAACTGTGCAATTTGATGAGTTTGACAAAAGAATCTCAGGGTTCAACCTCACAAGGATGATCCCCTCTAAACTATCCTGTATACCCCAGGGGAGTCCAATCCCTCTAATCTAGCCCCAGACAACCACTGATAGATTTTTTGTGACTGTTGGTTAGTTTTGCCTATTCCAGAAAATCTGATGGATGACTATGAGTTCTTGCATTTCTGGTTAGCTTTGCTCAGCATATGGGTACTGAGATTAATCCATGCTCTTGACTGTATCAGAGGTTTTATTGCTGAGCAATATTATGTTGTATGTATTTACTACAATATATCTTTCCACCTGCTGATGGATATTTTCATTCTTTCCAGGATGGTTGTGAGTACCGTTGCTACATTTGTACATAAGTCTTTGTTTACACATGTGGACATATATTTTTACAACTCTTGGGCAAACAGCAAGAAGTGGTAGTGCTCAGTCGTATGCTAAGTGTGTTTTAATTTTGCAAGATCCTACCAGTCTGTTTTGCCAAATTGCTGGACTATTTGCTATTCCTATCAGTAACATAGGATAGATTTAGTTACTCACATCCTGGCCCACACTTCCTAGTCAGTGTAATTTTAGCCATTTTCATAAGTTTGTAATGATTTCTGATGATGGTTTTAATTTGCATGTCATGGTAACCAATGATACTGAGTATTTTTTCATAGTATTTTTTTTTTTTTCGCCATCCTTTTATAAAATATTAGTCATATTCTTTTGGCTATTTTGTAATTGGTTTGTATGGCTTGCTTTTTATTCATTTATTTGTATAAACATAAGTTTTAAATTCTATTCTGGGAAATATCACAGAATTAAAATTGCTGGGTTGGATGGTAAGTATATTTTTAACAAGAGACTACTAAACCATCTTCATAAGTAATTGACCCATTTTTTGCTTGCACTAACAATGTATTATAGTTCCAGTTGCTACTTTTATTTTTAGCACTTTCTATTTTCAGTTTTTTAATGTGACATATTGTTTAATAGATGCGGCAAATTGCTTATCAAAGATATTTACACATACATATGCATGGGCTTCCCAGGTGGCTCAGTGGTAAACAATCTGCCTGCTAGTGCAGGAGATGCAGGAGACATGGGTTTGATCCCTGGATGGAGAAGATCCCCAAAAGGAGGAAATGGCAACCCTCTCCAATATTCTTGCCTGGAAAATCCCATGGACAGAGGACCCTGATGGACTACAGTCCAGGGGTTGCAAATAATTGGCTGCAACTGAGCACACACATGTGTCCTGGAAAGAAATTAAGTATTAATTCCCCCCTCCAAGATTGATATGGCTTTATATTTGTTTAGTTAGTATAGTATTATCCAATTATTTATTTTTAATTTTATTGGAATATAGTTGCTTTACAATTTTAAATGGTATCCTTCAAAGAGCAGAGATTTTTTATTTTGATGAAATCCAGTGTATCTTTTCCTCTTTTATTGTTCTTTTGGTATCCTACTTAAGAAATCTCTGCCTATGCCAAGGCCACTCTATATTTTCTCTAGAAGATTTATGGTTGCAGTTTATAAGATTTGAGTTAATTTCTGTGTATGAGGTGAGGAAAGTCAAGGTTACATTTTCCAAAATAAAAATCCTGCCATTTCAGAAACATTTGTTCCTTGAAGGTAAAAAAGGAGAGGGTTTTAGAAATAAGAATAATGCTTTCATATAATATTTCTTCGTATGAATCTATAAGGTTTTCTATTGCTTACATGTATGATTTAGTTATAAATATTTGAGTTTACTTTCTAAAATTCATTGAATATTATATTGAATTGGTGTAAAATTTGTTATGTAGCTTGAAAAATATCCAAATGTTACTAAGCAAATCTTCAGATATTTTAACTTAAAAGGAAAATGAAAATCTAATTTACAACGTTAACATGAAAAACTTTTTTTCTGATAATAATAAATACCTATTGTAGTAAAATATAAAATACAAATAAAAATAAAGAAGAAAAATAACTTGAGATGCCATCCAGAAATTTCAGTATAATTTTTTAAAACTACTTAATAATGTTATGAACATTTTTAGGAAGTTATTTTTAAACATGTTGCTGATTATATGCGTAGGCAAGATTCTTATTTATGGAATTTAGTTTTTAAAGGTGTACATATTTTTAAAGGCTCTTGATAGACATTTCTGTTGACTTTCTGGAAAGCTCATTAGTCCTTATATTTCATGACTAATATATGAGGATACTTATCTTACCATGTTATTTATAATTTTATTTAAAACACATTTGCTAATTAGAGTACTTTCTAATCACACATTTTAAAGCATTTTTTATGTTTTATTATTCTTACATTAAAATTTTACTATTAAATACAGAGCATAAATATATACTGGCTTCATGTTCAGAGTTTTGAATGTAAAGATAAATGGATGATGGCTTAAAGGATATGATATACTAAACATTGTATAATATATTAAACAATTACAGAATTTGGGTGTTGGGAAAATTCTAAGTGTATCACATTTATTGGTACCAGTAAACTATGTAGGGACAGGAAGATAAATATGAAACTTTTGGCTGTAATTTAGGGGAAAAACCTTCAGGACTGAACTGAGAGGTACTTGTCTTCACAAATTCTTCGAGGTTTTCGGTTGTTAATTTTTTTCACATTAAATTATTTGATCTATTTGTAGTTTATTTTTTGTAATAATGAAGATGTTTATTTACAGTAATTACTTGTGACACATCTTTCCTGTCATTGCTGATTTATAATATTAAAATTGCCGGTCCAGGTTCGATGCAGGATACAGGATGCTTGGGGCTGGTGCACTGGGATAACCCATAAGGATGGTATAGGGAGGGAGGTGGGAGGGGGGTTCAGGATTGGGAACACGTGTACACCCGTGGCAGATTCATGTTGATATATGGCAAAACCAATAGAATATTGTAAAGTAATGAGCCTCCAATTAAAATAAATTAAAATTTTAAAAAATTGTTGTTTTTGTTGCTCAGTTGTGTCTGTCCAACTGTTTGTACCTCCATGGACTGTAGCAAGCCAGGTTCCTCTGTCCATGGGAATTTTCCAGGCAAGTATACTGGAAGATGTTGCCATTTACTTCTCCAGGAACTTCCTGACCCAGGGATTGAACCCACATCTCTGATGTCTCCTGCGTTGTCAGGCAAATTCTTCACCACTGGTATACCAGGGAAGCCCAGTGTTAAAATTAACATATAGAAAATCTTTATATCTACCAGGGTCTTTATATGGTCTATTTATTTGATTATTTTGGTTCCTTTGCAAAAAAAGTTATGATTTTCAATTGTATTCAAGTTATTTTAATTATTTAACTTTATATTAACTGACAAATAACTTGACAAGTTGCAAACTGCTCTAGTCTGGAAAATGAGTACATTACAGTTCTAATCTTGGCTTTGCTACTTTTAGTGTGTCTCCTTGTATCACTCTGCCTTATTCTATAAAATGAGAGGCTTGGAGTAGACCTACTCTTCTTCTGTATCTAAATTTCATGATTTTTTTTTTCATGATAAATGAGTGTAAAGTACTGTTATCTTTGAATCTTGCCATATTTCTAAATAGAATCAGGCTGTGGAATGTGCCAGAATATTCATCTTAAAACTATATTTGGCATTACTAGAACCATTATTCTTTATCTTTTTTCTTTCATGCTTATTGGAAGTACTTTCAAATGAGTTTTCTTATAGATCTGTCACCCTGATTCTATGAGTTGGTATAATGAGTGGGGAGTGGGAATATGGGATATAAAATAGTATAGTGGCAAGAACACTAGTGCTATATGTGGAAGATCTGGACTTTATCATGACTCTGACCTTAACTAGATATCTGATCTAAACAGAATCTCACTTTCTCCACCTTTTGAGGATTAAGTGCATGAAGCAGAAAAATAGGTATCACAACAAAACTCTACAAAAAGAAATTAACACACCCCCCCCACCACCGATATACCCGAAGTTAATGGTTCTCAAAATCTTTTTCCTTTAAGTAAAAACACTTTAAAAATATAGTTATTATTAAAAATCTCTTAAATATAGTACATGCTTCCTTCTTTGGAAGATTAATTCTTCTTTCAAGTTATGGTAACACAGTCTTTATTTAAAAAATATTCTTTCAGTGTAGAAAAATATAAAAAAGGATATAAAAGAACCTAGAAGGCAACCGTATATAAGTTATTATAAATAAAGTTTTGGTTTATTTCTTTATGTCTCTAATAGGGATCCTATTTTATTTTATTTTTATATTATGCATATTTTCTTGCATCAAATATTCCTTAAGACAGTTTTACTGGCTGTACATTATTCTATGTAATACATCATAATTTTTTCCCTCTAACTTTTAAAATGAGGATAAAGGAGTATAAAAAATCTTCATAACTGTCTTCATTATTTGCCACTGTGTAGTATGTCTCTATTGTAGTTTTCTCTTTTTCTTTAGAGTAATTGATAAGTTATAATTTATTTCATTGTAATAACCTCTGAAATACCTTAATCATTCCTATCACCCTGCAATACATTAGTGAATTGTCTTAGAGGGTAAC
Organism: Budorcas taxicolor; assembly: GCF_023091745.1. Taxonomy (NCBI): domain Eukaryota; kingdom Metazoa; phylum Chordata; class Mammalia; order Artiodactyla; family Bovidae; genus Budorcas; species Budorcas taxicolor. The sequence goes on along the minus strand of NC_068911.1, from coordinate 86,643,684 downwards.
ACACTGTCCTGAATTTCTACCTCATTGACTACTCCTTCTCAATCATCTCTTCAGGTTTCCTTTCTTCATGTCACCTTTTAATATTGAGGAAGCTCAGGAAATGGGATTGGATTTATCTGTTCTTTATCTATGCATATGTGCGCGCTGAGTCATTTCAGTTGTGTCCAACCCTTTGTGACCCTATTGACTGTAACCCTCCAGACTCCTCTGTCCATGGGATTCTCCAGGCAAGAATACTGGAGTGGGTTGCCATTTCCTACTCCAGGGGATCTTCCCGACCCAGGGATCAAACCCAAATCTCTTACATCTCCTGCATTGGCAGACAAGTTCTTTACCACTATTGCTACCTAGCAAGCCCATTTTTATCTATGCTCACTACTTTAGTGATCTCATCTGTTCTTATCTCATTGCTTTATATGCCATCTCATAATTTTACAACTTGCAAATTTTGTATATCCATCTCACACTTTTATCTTAAACTTTGGACATTTACAATCGAGGCTTACTGGATATGTTCTTTCAGATTCTTAGACAGCTCAGACTTACTGTTTTCAAAACTGAACTTCAAATCTTCCACCAAAGACTTCTCAACTTGTAGTCTTCTCTGCCTCAGTTTTAGCAGCTCTGGCATTGCAGTTGCTTAAGCCAAAAATCTTAGTCTTTCTTAACTTTTCTCCTTCTCTTCATTTTATACTAGCAGATACCATTTTTCTTTCTTTAAGTGCATTCAGAATTCAAGCATTTCTCACCAATTCATTGGTCTCCCTGTTTCTACCCTTGCTTACCTATAACCTTTCAGCAAGAGTGATTCTTCAAAACTTATGTCAGATCATGGCTTTCCTCTGCTTAAGCCACTTCATTGGATGTCACTCACTCAGCTGGAAGCAAGATTATTTTCTCTTTTCATAGAACTTTATAATATTAATAAAAATTTGCACATTGATATATATATGCTAATTTTACATGAATCAGTAGAATATTTCACAACCACTTTAATAGGCTGAATAATGTCTGAAAAAAATTCAGGTTCTCCTGGAACCGTAGAATGTCACCTTTTTTGGAAATAAGATCCGTGTAGATATAATTATTTAAGATGAGATCATATTGCCTTAGGGTGGACCCTAAAGGCCATGAATGATGTCTTTCATAAAGAAAGAGTAGATAGAGAAACAGAGGAAGAAGAAAACCAAGTGAAAATGGAGGCAGAGACTGGAGTTACGCTGCCAAAGAAAAGAAATGCATTAGGTAAAGAAGGACTCTAGAACATTTGAAAGGATCATGGCCCTGCTGACAACCTGATTTTGAACTTCTGGCTTCTAGAACTGTAAGAGAATACATTCTATTGGTTTCAAGCCACCAAGTGTGTGGTAATTTGTTATGGCAACGCTAGGAAATGAATACAACCACTAAGAACCATTCTTAAAATGTTCCCTAGTCATGAAAGCATGGAAAGAGTGAAGCATGACTTGTTCCAAATCACAAAGTAGCTCAGTCGGGATTCTGTTGGTGATGTTAAAAAGTCTTTATCAGTAATTCAAGGTTCTATCTCAAATGTACCTCTCCATCTTTCTAACTTTAATATCAAGATTAAAAATATTTTAGGGTACTGTGGGAATACATATTTCAGAAAGTCACCTCTGTTAGAAAAGAGTTAAGAAAAATTAAGACTATATACACATTTGCCAGCTTGTATCAGCAGGCTACTGGAGTGATTGTTTTATTTCATAGTTTGAAGTTCTCATTTCTCATGACAAAGAGAGTTGGAAATGAGCTGGAAGCTATGTCATGATATGTTCATGCAACACTTTAGCTACACAGAGTAAAACTTTCTAGTATGGATTACTCAGTGTAGTCCACACAAGGACCTTGTTGATAGAATTTATATCAATATAACATTTTAGAATTGATACCCATATGAAAAAAACCATGTGAGAAAGGGTTACTGCTCAATAGGCTTTTTTTTTCCAAACAAAAAATGAATATCCAGGGAGATTATATTAATTATCAAACTTAAAAGAATAGCAGAAGCCAATATAAACCTACTGAGAACCTGATGATTTTAATCTAGAGCCATATTTAACAATTAGAGTGACCCTGAAAGGGCCTGTACAATGTTCAGCCTTGCTGTTGGCCTCTTGGGTTTTATAATGTTCCTTCACTATGGTTATATCTGCTGTACCTAGTACCATTAAAATTTAATTTTGTTTACCAAGAATCAAACACAAAATCCATTAATTATTCTGGATACACTTTGGTGTAGTATGTTTTATCCTCAGTTACTAGCAATTCACTGAAGATTTCTACAGTCCCAAATATAAGGAAATCCTTTGGTCCTCTTAATTTACATGGTACTTTATCTAAATGTCTTTCATTATAGTCTCTTTGTTTTCAGACTGTTTATGTGCGTTTTGTTTTTGTTATTGTTGTTCTTACTAACAGCACTTTGTATTCAAAGTTAAGATCGATTTGTGACTTAGTAAATAATCCACCAGTGTGTTTTTCATAAGTCAAGTACGGAATCAATATTTGATAAAGAATAAGCTTTGATCTAGTCTGGATACCCTTTTCTGCTTTCACTTTTATTTTTACTGTGGTTGTTTGAAGATCTTTCAGTTTATCTGTGCTATTCACATGCCCACCAAGTGGAATGAAATGGGCATGGCCATGTATAGATGATCTTGTCTTATTACTTGACATAATATGTTTGATAGAGCATGTTGTTGACTGTTGTGTGCCCTCAATAAATATTTGTTGAATGAGCATTTATAACCAGTCTGCATTTCGAAGGTGAAGAATAATTTGCTGTTATCAGTGATGTATAGGCTTTATTTTGACTAGTTCCTAAAATTATCTGGACGCTGTACTTTTTTCTTTGAACTGTCTTGCTGCTTTGATATTCTTCTCCTTCCCATCTGTTCTCTACAATGATAGCAGATAAATCTTTTTGAAACACTACTTTGATGCTGTTTCTTGCCTGCTTGGTGTCCTTCAATAACTTCCAATTAATGGCAGCTCAAAGTCATAACTCCTTGCTCTGGCACTAGAGGCTGTCTTCAGTCTGATCACAGCACAAAAATCTAGTCTCAGCTTCAAATGCTGTACTGAAAATTGTGTGTAGTGTTTAGCACACAGACTTTAGGGTGAAAAATATAAGCATTTTAGTCCTAAACTTGTTATTGCCTAAAGATATGTCCTTGTACATGTCACTTACCATTTTGAGCCTTAGTTTCTTCATCTGAAAAACAGGAATAATGACTACACCTACTTTCATTCCATTCTTCCATAAGTATTCATTTATTAAAGTTCCAGTGCCAGGCACTTCTCCAAATGTTGGGATAAATCTGTAAATAAGTTAGACTAAAATTATTGTGGAGCTTGCATGCTAATGGGGAGGATAGTCAAGGAATAGAATAAATGAATACATAGCTTAAATTAAACATAAGAAACCTTATTTCAGAAGGTATTTCAGCTTTGAAAAAATGCTGGTAAGGAATTTTAAGAATTGAGAAGAGGTGACAATGAAGAGAAAGGATTGAAATCAGTCGTGGAAATACTGAGGTATTTTTCCTGTCTTACTCTTCAGAAATCATGGAGCTACCAGAAGAATTCAGATTTTGGAGATAAAACTGATTCAAGTTTCCTATTACTTGTTTGGCCAGAAGGTCCTAGGAAATTGGAGTTATGTGTCAGGAAAAGAAGTTGGTTTTGACAGTTTAATCTTCTGGGGACTTTGTAACATAAAATAGTCTAGATGAAGAAAAAGTGATTTTTTTCTTATGTGGTGAGAAACTTTCAGAATTCTTGACTAGTATGTTAATATGGGTATCACTATTAGAAAGAATAGAAAATATTTTATAACATTCTCTGCTTGGCATATGACCATCTTTGTTTTCTCTGTGTTTGAGTATAAATATACAAATTAGGTAGAATGAAAAATACATGATGAATCTGGGCAAAGTATTTATTCTGAATCTTAATTCAAAGCTATATACATCTTCATGTCATTATTTATTTCCCTCTAATAACCCCATCATGGCATTTCTTGGTGATATAGACTAAAACCAAAATTCTTATTGTGCCTTCAAGTATGTGGATCATCGGTTCTTAACCTGGAGGGCTTGAAAACAAATGCTTCTTTGTATGCCACTTCTCCACCCTCTGCTGCTGAGGCTTCTAGTGGGGCATGGACACTGGTGCTTTCTACAGTTCCTCAAATGACTTAATGTGCAGTCTGACCTGAGAACAGCTCATTAAACTGATCTAGGTTCTGCCTCTCTTCAACCTCATCTTCTACTATTCTCTCCATAATTTACCTTTCTCTGGACCGAGGCCTTTTTTTTTCATCTCCCTAAACTGCAAGTTACACTCATCTCAGGGTCTTTGTATTTTCTACTTTACTGAAAATGCTTTCCCACAGATGTGTTCATTTAACATTTCAACAAATATTTATTGATCACTTTCTCTTCCTCCTGTGGATAAAACTGAAAAAGAATCCCTCTTAGCTTGTCTGCCTCTATCATTATTAAATGATTAAATTTAAATATCAGATCCTGATACACCTTCCCTAGCCAGTTCTGAACTATCCTGTATTTCTCACCCTTTTAAATATATAGCCCTTATCTTATGAGTTCCAGCTTTGTCTTACCTATTCATGTACTATTGTGTCTCTCACCTTTAGAACATATGTTCTAGGAAGATGAAACTTTTGTATGTTTCATTCACATTTCATTCTCAGTGCTTAGAATAATATTGGTTATTCTATAATATTGGAACATACTACTGGAACACAGTAGGTATCCAATAATTACTTAGCTAATCAACAATTATATAATACAATGAAATGTGAGCTCTAGAGTTCCTAATCTGAATCTTACTGTTCAATTCAGTTCAGTCGCTCAGTCATGTCTGACTCTTTGCGACTCCATGGACTGTAGCATGCCAGGCTTCCATGTCCATCACCAACTCCTGGAGCTTGCTCAAATCCATGTTCATTGAGTTGGTGATGCCATCCAACCATCTCATCCTCTGTCGTCCCCTTCTCCTCCGGCCTTCAATCTTTCCCAGCCTCAGAGTCTTTTCCAATGAGTCAGTTCTACGCATCTTACTGACCATGAAGCTATTTAAGCATAAGCTTTAGGGTCCATATGATCAGGAACCATTTTCAATTTTATATTCTTTATAAATGGTTCCTCCAAAATTAATTTGTTTCAAGTCTTGTAAACCTTGATGTCACTTACATCTCAAATTAATTTTCTTCCAAACTAATCAGGTATTAATTTCTTAGAGCAATATTTGTATTACCTTAATTACAAAAGTAAAAGAATTCTCCTGTAAAGAACAAACTGTGTTTGTATCATATGAGGTGAGTGATTAAAGATTTGGAACCAAAACTAAATGTTTGAGGTAATAGCTTGCTTTGGAAAATAAGAATTCATTTTAGCCTTTATTTCAGAAACAAGTTTTTCTGTCAGTCTTCTATGCTGGGCTATTTACAATAATTTAGTAAATATATTTAATTCCATACTGTTAATTAATTAATTACTGCAGAGCATTTGATATTTGCATATTAGATAGTTTTGGTAAAAATAAATGACATGGAAATAGATGAATTTTCAGTCTTCAATGCCTGATTGAAAGTGATATGGTACGTATATGAATATTAAAATTGTAGCAGTAAGTTCCAATTTTTTAAATTGTAAGTGTTTTTCAAGATCACATTCACATCTGTAGCTATTGAAGTCTTTCCTGAATCCTCTAGAGTAATATAATATCTCTAACTTGGGAATTATTATAATGTTTTTAAAATATTATATTTTTTAAGCCTTTAAGTCCTATTATTTGTCTAGAGATTTCTTTTTTGAGGATGATATTCATGCCTAAATCATTCCCTAGCAAAAGGGGTTTCATAGATTTCCTAAAAGTGTTCTGTCAGTAATATCTATGCTTCCCAGAGCATTGCAAATGGACTACTGAATTTAATGCAAAATAAATTTCTCTGAGGTAATAAGACAAAGTATTACCAATAAATTCCATAAGCTATTGATTAATCACTGGCATTGCTGGTTCTGAGTGGGAACCATCTTTTCTCTCCTTGACTTAGATGGTAGTGGAGGAAAGCAAGGCTGAAGAAGCTCCCTTTATTTTCATTATGCCTGAGACCCTATAGAGTTATGCTTATATGATTATCTCTACTTGCAATGAGGTACCCTGGGTGTGAATTTTTCTTCTATGTGATTTTTGGCAAGTGTATTAGTTTTATGAGCCTTAGCTTCCTCATCTATTATATAGACATAATAACAGTACAGTAATATACTACTTCATAGGGTACTTCATAGAGTTATTATCAAGGTTAAGTTATGTAATATATGCAAAAAATTTGCATAGTCCTTAGAATATTCTGAAATTATTATTATTTTAGTAATAGTGGTATTATTTTATTATTTTAAATCCAGGTTACTTTACTGTAGCTATCTAGGGAAAACTCTTAAAATTAATTTATATTCACCTTTAATAAAATTACTCAAAATCAATGGTTTTGAACTTTAAATATGGATGACTTCATGAATCTTAGTAATTCAGCTGGCCACACGTATTTAAATAATTGCCAGGTTGCTGAGGGGCAGAGGATCAAAAATTAATGTAGTAATAAAGGCTTCCTTGCTTTTGAACAGATCAATATCTGTAAGTGAACTAGAGGCACTTACAACTAAATATCCAGGAATGAATTAAAAATAGATTCACTGTTATTGAATGGAGCTAGGGATCTAAGATTATGGTCTCTGCCAAATCTTAGTGGCCTGAATACATATTTCTCTGCTACCATCTACCTTTCTGTAATTCTTTTTAATTTCAATACTATTGATATGCTTGGATGCTTTAATATTAAAGATCAAGCTCATTAATCAGTAATAGCTTTAATAATACAAATGCAAATCACAATCATTCTGTGGTAGAATCTTTGTACATACAATTGTACGTACAAATAAAACATCTCTATGTATGATTCTGGGCTTCCCTTTTGGCTCAGCTGGTAAAGAATCTGCTTGCAATGAGGTAGACCTGGGAAGATCCCCTGGAGAAGGGAAAGGCTACCCACGCCAGTATTCTGGCCTGGAGAATTCCATGGACTGTATAGTCCATGGGGTCGCAAAGAGTTGGACACATTGTATGATTCTAGAGATTCTTCAACTTCATTGAATATATAAGATAGTGGAAATAGAAAAGAGCAATTTCAGGCTCTAAAATGAGGCCTTTTTTTTTTTTTTAAAGGAGCTAAGAGGATTTAAAACTTTACCTCTTATCAAAAGTCTATAAAAATAAAATTAAAGATCAGTTGTACTCTTCTCCAGATCTCAGATTATCACTTAGTAATTCAACTGATAGAGACTCATGAAGCTCTATTCTGTGCAAGACATTATGCCATGTGCTGGGATATAAGTGTAAGCCAGATAGTCCAGCCAATATGGAACATAAACTTTAAAAACAGAACTGCATGTTGATTTGTAGTTGTGGTGAATGCTTCTAATCCAAAGTGATATGATAGTATTTAAATAAATGACCAGATCTTATCTGTATAAAGGCCTAGCGGCAAGTAGGAACAGACGGAGGATTTGCAAGACTGTGAAAATGCTAGCTAATATTGCTGGAGGACAGAACCCAGGAAGCTCGTAGTGTGACCAAGTCATCCGCGGTTATATTAAGATGTTTGCTTTTCATTTTAAAAGCAGTAGGACACTTCTGAAGGATTTTAAACAGGGAAGACCTAAGGTCATAATTAACTGCTATGTAAAAAGATAGATTAAAGAGCTTGAAAAATGGCTGGGAAGGAAGACCTATTGGGAAGTACTGAAGGAGACATAATGGTAGTTTGAATCATTTTAGTGGCACTAGAGATGGAGAGAGAGAGAAATAGACTTGAGAGACAAGGATTTAAGAATAGAAATGTGCCTAGCTTTGAGACAGTTACAAATTGAGGATGAGCAAGAGGGAAGTGATGAGGATGATAACCAGGTTTCCTTCCTGAGCTAGTACCTAAGTGATGTGATCTTTGCTAAGAAAGTGAATTTAGTCTTGGATTTGTTGCACTTGAGATGCCCTTGAGGAATTCATTGGAAGTGTTGAGCAGACAGTTGGATATATGTTTCTGAGGCTTAAAGACCTAAAAGGTAACTTTAAAATCTGAAAATTGTCATTTTAAGGCGAATGAAAGAAATACTTCTATACTCATCATATAAATGTAGGAAGCCTATCATTTTACTTTTCTTGAAATGTGAGTAGGAAATAGGAGTAGGTTTCCAAAGGATTCAGATGCATGCAATGGTTTGCAAGTTTCGTTCTTTACCCCCTCAGAACCATAAAGTACTATGCAGGAGCCTCAGAGCATCTTGTGTACTAAGGTGGTATCTGGGCATAGAAAACTAGGCCCTTGAGCTCCTTTTCAAGGCAGTGAGTTTTGCTCTTATTTAAAATGTGAGTTGCAATTTCAAATAATACTATACTTTTAAAAGGACTCATTTTTTAACTTAAAAAAAATACCTACATTCCGGATTGGAAAAGCTCTGATATGTTATTAAAGATGAGTGAGGATTCTCAGTTTACAACCCTAACACATGAGGATGAAGTCTTGAAGGACAAGTACTCATACTTATCTCCCCAGTCATTTTTTTGGAGACTAACTATTAGATTGGAAAGACTGTTCTTTTAGTCTCATTCAATTTCTTTTCATATTTCTGATATTTATAAAAGATAATTTTCAGAAACAATAAGGTGAGAGTTGCATCAATTTTCAGTTTCATATTATGAGTTTTGCCTTGTCACCTGAGATAAACAATTGGCTGAACCAGATTATCTCCTTTCATCTGGCAGATTTTTTCTAGTTGCATGGCTTATAAACTGGTGGTCCAAGCCAGTATTCCTCTTCATGAGATGGAATGGCCTGAGATATATTTTCTTTTGTACAGTTATTTTTCCTATACTCTTATTATTAATTTAATATACATTTTATTATGGCTATTACTGTAAAGTCATTTGCAGGATTAGTGAGTAGTCATGCCCATTTTCTGGCTACAAAGGACACTTAACACACAAAGAAGGCCCCTTTACCACAGGAACTGTAAAGGTGTAATTTCAGCTTTCTGATATCCTTTCAAACTGACACTCAACTCTAACAAATCTATGCTGGCAGAAATTAGCCTTTCTTTTCCTCTCATATTTCACTACAACCTGCAAGAACAAACAGAGGTTCAAAAACTGATCATTTTAGAAACGTTAGAAATCAAAGTGACAGGCTCAGAGAGAAATTATGTTGTGGAATTAAACTTTATGATCCATTTGCATGGATGAAATGTATGTGGCTCATTTTACTAAGTAAATACTGTGAAATTTATTTAAATATTGATCTGTTTTCAGTGGATGGATTAAATGAATTTCAAAATGGGGAGGTTATAAATATATGCAAAACATTTTCTACTGTGATACAAATCCTGTGCTGTTTCCCTTTACAAGTCTGTAAATAGATTGCTGATAACTGCAAATTCTGTTGTGAGTTACAACCATCATCTATTACCAAGTTTACGTGTCAAAGTAAGTGTTTCTAAGAAAAAAGGGTGACGGACAGATTAGTTTCTTCATAGCATCTGTCAGTGTAGATAGCTACTTCATTTTATAGGTGAAAAGCTTAACTATCTTTAGCAGGTAATATAGGACTGACTCTAAGATTCGCTATCTATTTCCTTTAACAAGTTGCATGATGAAGCTATAACTTCTAACTTGACTTTCAGAGATATGTTGAATTATCTTAACCAAACCTTATGTTTCATTTTTCAGAACAGTTTGTAGGGTTTTTCCAATAGTCACATGTAGATGTGAAAGTTGTACTATAAAGAAAGCTAGGCGCTGAAGAATTGATGCTTTTGAACTGTGGTGTTGAGAAGACTCTTGAGAGTTCCTTGGACTGCAAGGAGATCCAACCAGTCCATCCTAAAGGAAATCAGTCCTGAATATTCATTGGAAGGACTGATGCTGAAGCTGAAACTCCAATACTTTGGCCACCTGATTTGAACTGACTCATTGAAAAAGACCCCCATGCTGGGAAAGATTGAAGGCCGGAGGAGAAGGGGACAACAGGGGATAAGATGGTTGGATGGCATCACCAATGCCATGGACATGAGTTTGAGTACGCTCTGGGAGTTGGTGATGGACACGGATGCCTGGCGTGCTGCAGTCCATGGGGTTGGAAAGAATTGGACATGACTGAGCGACTGAACTACTATCAACTCAGTTCAGTTCAGTTGCTCAGTCGTGTCTGACTCTGTGACCCCATGAATCACAGCACGCCAGGCCTCCCTGTCCATCACCATCTCCTGGAGTTCACTCAAACTCATGTCCGTTGAGTCGGTGATACCATCCAGCCATCTCATCCTCTGTTGTCCCCTTTTCCTCCTGCCCCCAATCCATTCGTCATCAGAGTCTTTTCCAATGAGTCAACTCTTCGCATGAGGTGGCCAAAGTACTGGAGTTTCAGCTTTAGCATCGTTCCTTCCAAAGAAATCCCAGGACCAGTCTCCTTTAGAATGGACTATTTGGATCTCCTTGCAGTCCAAGGGACTCTCAAGAGTCTCCTCCAACACCACAGTTCAAAAGCATCAACTCTTCGGCGCTCAGCTTTCTTCACAGTCCAACTCTCACATCCATACATGACCACTGGAAAAACCATAGCCTTGACTAGATGGCCCTTTGTTGACAAAGTAATGTCTCTGCTTTTGAATATGCTATCTAGGTTGGTCATAACCTTTCTTCCAAGGAATAAGCGTCTTTTAATTTCATGGCTGCAGTCACCATCTGCAGTGATTTTGGAGCCCCCCAAAATAAAGTCTGACACGGTTTCCACTGTTTCCCCATCTATTTTCTATGAAGTGATGCAACCAGATGCCATAATCTTCATTTTCTGAATGTTGAGCTTTAAGCCAACTTTTCACTCTCCTCTTTCACTTTCACCAAGAGGCTTTTTAGTTCCTCTTCACTTTCTGCCATAAGGGTGGTGTCATCTGCATATCTGAGGTTATTGATATTTCTCCCGGCAATCTTGATTCCAGCTTGTGTTTCTTCCAGTCCAGTGTTTCTCATGATGTACTCTGCATAGAAGTTAAATAAGCAGGGTGACAATATACAGCCTTGACGTACTCCTTTTCCTATTTGGAACCAGTCTGTTGGAACTAGTATAACTTTATACAAAAACAGAATAAAACAAACACCACACAGACAACAATAGCTACTACAAAAGCCCCAAAACAGATGAAAGTAGTTTTTAATCTGCCTAGAGGAAAAAATAAAAAGCTTTAGTTTTTTCTGTGTCAGGGTGTTGAGAGTGTTTAAGGTGCTAGAAAACTCAGCAGTGGCCACAGGACTGGAAAAGGTCAGTTTTCATTCCAATCCCAAAGAAAGGCAATGCCAAAGAATGCTCAAACTATCACACAATTGCACTCATCTCACATGCTAGTAAAGTAATGCTCAAAATTCTCCAAGCCAGGCTTCAGCAATACATGAACCGTGAACTTCCAAATGTTCAAGCTGGTTTTGGAAAAGGCAGAGGAACCAGAGATCAAATTGCCAACATCTGCTGGATCATGGAAAAAGCAAGAGAGTTCCAGAAAAACATCTATTTCTGCTTTATTGACTATGCCAAAGCCTTTGACTGTGTGGATCACAATAAACTGTGGAAAATTGAAAGAGATGGGAATACCAGACCAGCTGACCTGCCTCTTGAGAAACCTATATGCATGTCAGGAAGCAACAGTTAGAACTGACATGGAACAACAGACTGGTTCCAAATAGGAAGAGGAGTACGTCAAGACTGTATATTGTCACCCTGCTTATTTAACTTCTATGCAGAGTACATCATGAGAAACACTGGACTGGAAGAAACACAAGCTGGAATCAAGATTGCCGGGAGAAATATCAATAACCTCAGATATGCAGATGGCACCACCCTTATGGCAGAAAGTGAAGAGGAACTAAAAAGCCTCTTGATGAAAGTAGAAGAGGGGAGTGAAAAAGTTGGCCTAAAGCTCAACATTCAGAAAATGAAGATCATGGCATCTGGTCCCATCACTTCATGGGAAATAGAAGGGAAACAGTGTAAATAGTGTCAGACCTTATTTTTGGGGGCTCCAAAATCACTGCAGATGGTGACTGCAGCCATGAAATTAAAAGACGCTTACTCCTTGGAAGAAAAGTTGTGACCAACCTAGATATTCAAAAGCAGAGACATTACTTTGCCGACTAAGGTCCGTCTAGTCAAGGCTATGGTTTTTCCAGTAGTCATGTATGGATGTGAGAGTTGGACTGTGAAGAAAGCTGAGCACTGAAGAATTGATGCTTTTGAACTGTGGTGTTGGAGAACACTCTTGAGAGTCCCTTGGACTGCAAGGAGATCCAACGAATCCATTCTGAAGGAGATTGGTCCTGGGATTTCTTTGGAAGGAATGATGCTAAAGCTGAAACTCCAGTACTTTGGCCACCTCATGCAAAGAGTTGACTCATTGGAAAAGACTTTGATGCTGGGAGGGATTGGGGGCAGGAGGTGAAGGGGACAACAGAGGATAAGGTGGCTGGATGGCATCACTGACTAGATGGATGCGAGTCTGAGTGAACTCCGGGAGATGGTGATGGACAGGGAGGCCTGGCGTGCTGCGATTCATGGGGTCGCAGAGTGTCGGACACGACTGAGCGACTGAACTGAACTGAGGTATATTTAAGATGCTGAGAATTTTTGTTAGCACTTGGAAAGAAAGGAAACAAGTTTAAATTTACTTAATTTATTAAAAGAAGGACTATTTCTATGTAGAAAAGATTTAGGCAATAATAAGATACATTTTCTAGAGTTAATTTTTTGATATGTATTTTATCTGTAAACTGTCTAATTTTCTCAGTTTTGTGCAGAATGAGATTTGGTATCAAGTTTGATTTAGTGAAATTTACTACAGTTTTCTTCATTTTTACTTTTTTTAAAGCAAATACACAGGTTACTTTAATCTTTACTAATTCTGAGCTTTGAAATATTATCTCTAAATTATATAATTGTAAGTGAGAAAATGATTTTCTATAAATTTATATATTAGTTATTTATAGCAAAAAATAAGATATGTTAATGGGGCTACTATAGATAGACATTTATTTACAAACTTTGTAAATATGAGAAACTACAACTTAGATTATAAATTTTGTTGTTGTTATTTTTCAGTCTCCATGTCGAATCTGACTATCTGCAACCCCATGAACTTCAGTACACCAGGCTTCTCTGTCCTTCGCTTTCTCCCTGAGTTTGCTCAAACTAATGTTCATTTGAGTCAATGATTCAATCCAACCATCTCATCTTCTGTTGCCTCCTTCTCCTCTTGCCCTAAATCTTTCCCAGGATCAGGACCTTTTCCAATGAATTGTCTCTTTGTATCAGGTGGCTAAAGTATTGGAGCTTCAGCTTCAACATCAGGGCTTCCAATGAGTATTCAGGGTTGATTTCCTCTAGGATTGACTCATTTGATCTCCAGTTGTCCAAGGGACTTTCAAAAGTCTTCTCCAGGACCATAGTTCAAAAGCATCAGTTCCCTAACGCTCAGCTTTCTTTATACTCAAACTCTCACATCCATACATGACCACTGGAAAAACAATAGCTTTGACTAGACAGACTTTTGTGGGTAAAGTGATGTCTTTGTTTTTTGATATGCTGTACAGGTTTGTCACAGCTTTTCTTCCAAGGAGCTAATGTCTTCTAATTTCATGGCTGTAGTCACTGTCCACAGTGATTTTGGAGCCCAAGAAAATGTCTCTCATTGTTTCCACTTTTTCCCATCTATTTGCATGAAGTGATGGGATCAGATGCCATGATCTTATTTTTTTGAAAGTTGAGATAAGCCAGTTTTTTCACTCCCCTCTTTCACTTTTATTAAGAGGCTCTTTAGTTCCTCTTTGCTTTCTGCCATTAAAGTCGTATCATCTGTATATCTGAGGTGGTTGATATTTCTCCTGGCAATCTTGATTCTGGCTTTTGCTTCATCCAGCCTGGCATTTCTCATGATGTACTCTGGATATAAGTTAAATAAGCAGGGTGACAATATACAGCCTTGACAGTCTCCTTTCCCAATTTTAAAACAGTATGTTGTTACATGCCCACTACTAACTCTTGCTTCTTGACCTGCATACACATTTCTCAGGAGGCAGGTAAGGTGGTTGGGTATCCTCATCTCTTTAAGAATTTTCCACAGTTTATTGTGATCCACACAGTCAAAGGCTTTGGCATAGTCAATAAAGCAGAAGTAGATGTTTTTCATGAACTCTTGCTTTTTCGATGATCCAGTGGACACTGGCAATTTTATCTTTTTCCTCTGCCTTTTCTAAATGTAGCCTGTCCATCTGGAAATTCTCAGTTCCACATACTGCTTATTCCTAGCTTGAAGGATTTTGAGCATAATCTTGTTAGCATGTGAAATAAGTGCAATTGTATGGTGATTTGAATATTCTTTAGCACTGTCTTTCTTTGGGATTGGAATAAAAGCTGATCTTTTCCAGTCCTGTGTCCACTACTGAGTGTTCCAGTTTTGTTGGCATATTGAGTGCAGCACTTTAAAAGCATCATCCTTTCGAATTTGAAATACTTCAACTGGAATTCCATCAACTCCACTAGCTTTGTTTGTAGAAAATACTTCCTAAGACCCACTTGACTTCACATTCCAGGATGTCTGGCTCTAGGTGAGTGATCACACTATCATGGTTATCCAGGTCCTTAAGAGCTTTTTTCTACAGTTCTTCTATGTATTCTTGTCTCCTCTTCCTAATCTCTTCTGCTTCTGTTAGGTCCTTGCCGTTTCTGTCCTTTCTTGTGATTGGGCCCATTTTTGCGTGAAATGTTCCCTTGTTATCTCTAAATTTCTTGAAGAGATCTCTAGTCTTTCCCATTCTATTTGTTTTCTCTATTTCTTTGCATTGTTCACTTAAAAGGCTTCTTATCTCTCCTTGCTATTTTCTGGAACTCTGCATTCACTTGGGTAAGTCTTTCCTTTTCTTGTTTGCCTTTTGCTTCTTTTCTTTTCACAGCTATTTGTAAGCCCTCCTCAGACAACCACAATGCCTTCATCCATTTCTTTTTTCTTGGGGATGGTTTTGGTCACCACTTACTGCACAGTGTTACAAACCTTCATCCATAGTTCTTCAGGCATTCTGTCTACATCTAATCCCTTGAATCTATTCATCACCTCCACTGTTTAATCATAAGGGATTCAATTTAGGTCATACCTGAATGGCCTAGTGGTTTTCCCTACTTTCTTCAATTTGAACCTCAGTTTTGCAATAGGGTGCTAATGATCTGAGCTACAGTCAGATCCAGGCCTTGTTTTTGCTGACTGTATACAGCTTCTCTATATTTGGCTGCAAAGAATATAATCAGTCTGATTTTGCTATTGACCATCTGGTGACATTCATGTGTACAGTTGTCCCTTGTGTTGTTGGAAGACGGTGTTTGCTATGACCAGTGCATTCTCTTGGCAAAACTCTGTTAGCCTTTGCCCTCTTTCATTTTGTACTCCAAAGTCAAACTTGCCTGTTATTTCTGGTATCTCCTGACTTCCTACTTTTGCATTCCAGTCCCCTATGATGAAAAGGACATCTTTTTTGATGTTATTTCTAGAAGGTCTTCAGGTCTACATAGAATCTTTCAACTTCAGCTTTTTAGCATTAGTGGTTGGGAATATACTTTGATTACTGTGATATTGAATGGTTTGCCTTGGAAATGAACCAAGATCATTCTGTCATTTTTGAGACTGCCCCCAAATACTGCATTTTGGACTCTTTTGTTGATGATGAGGACTATTCCGTTTCTTCTAAGGGATTCTTGCCCATTGTAGTCAATATAATGGTCATTTGAATTAAATTTACCCATTCCTATCCATTTTAGTTCACTGATTCCTAAAATGTTGAGGTCCACTCTTGCCATCTCCTGTTTGACCATGTCCAATTTACCTTGATTCATGCATCTAACATGCCAGGTTCCTGTGCAGGATTGTTCTTTACAGTATCGGATTTTACTTTCATTCCTAGACACATCCACAACTGGGCGTCATTACTGCTTTGGCTCAGCCTCTTATTCTTTCTGGAGCTTCTTCTCTGCTCTTCTGAAGTAGCATACTGAACACCTACTGACTTGGGGAATCATCTTTCAGTGCCATACCTTTTTGCATTTTCACACTGTTCTTGGGGTTCTCAAGACAAAAATACTGATGTGCTTTGCCATTCCCTTCTCTAGTGGAGTATGTTTTGTCAGACTCTGCCTATCAGGGACATGTCCTTCATGCCTTTAAGCTGCTCCATGTAGCCAGAGGTCATTCCTGGTACCCTGGTTGTCCCACTTGGGTGTGTAAGCCTGTGTCAGTCACTGGGTGTTGATCCACATTCTTCCTGGGGCCTCGGCAGGGGCCCTGGTGGAGTTTTTGGAGCTGATCAATGTTGGAGGATGCTCAGGAGTGGAGGATTCCTGGCCTGTCTGTTGCTGCTGGCTGCCCTAAATTAATTACATAATGTAATTTAGTTCCCTTCACCCTCTTTTCTTCATTTAAGTTTTGTGTTGGGTTAGATTATATGATAAAGTTGGTCTGTGATAATTTACTGAAGTGTCCATTGCATGGTTTAGGTTGACAGTAGTGAAAGATTTAGGCTTTAAATATTCTCCCAAACTGATTTCCAAATATGACAAAATAAAATTAAGTATCATTTAAATAAGGAAATAATAAGAAAGATTTTGATTGAGATTTATTTCATTGCAACCCTTGATGTCCTTGACAGTCTGTTTTAACTTTCAACACCCATTTAACATGTGCCATTATGGATGGTCTCAAGGAAATAAACACATTTGTAACCTGATATACTGGCCATTTAAAGAAAGGTGGTGTCACTTACCTTGTTTCCTTTAGAGAAAATATTGTTGCCTCCTAAAGGAAAGGATATTCCTAAAGGACAGAAATGGTATGGACCTAAGAGAAGCAGAAGATATTAGGAAGAGGTGGCAAGAATACACAGAAGAACTATAAAAAAAAATCTTCATGACCCAGATAATCACAATGGTGTGATCACTCACCTAGAACCAGACATTCTGGAATACGAAGTCAAGTGGGCCTTAGGAAGCATCTCTATGAACAGACAGTGGAAGTCATGGAATTCCAGCTGAGCTATTTCAAATTCTAAAAGATGATGCTGTGAAAGTGCTGCACCCAATATGCCAGCAAATTTGGAAAACTCAGCAGTGGCCACAGGACTGGAAAAGGTCAGTTTTCATTCCAATCCCAAAGAAAGGCATTGCCAAAGAATGCTCAAACTATCACACAATTGCACTCATTTCACACACTAGTAAAATAATGCTTAAAATTCTACAAACCAGGCTTGAACAGTACGTGAACTGTGAACTTTTAGATGTTCAAGCTGGATTTACAAAAGGCAGAGGAACCAGAGATCAAATTGCCAACATCTGTTGGACCATTGAAAAAGCCAGAGAGTTCCAGAAAAACATCTATTTCTGCTTTATTGACTATTGCAAAGACTTTGATTGTGTGGATCACAACATACTGTGGAAAATTCTCAAACAGTTGGGAATACCAGACCACCCGACCTGCCTCCTGAGAAAACTGCATGCAGGTCAAGAAACATTTGAAATTGGACATGGAATAACAGACTAGTTCCAAATCAGGAAAGGAGTATGTCAAGGCTGTATATTGTCACCCTGATTATTTAACTTATATGCAGAGTACATCATGAGAAATTCTGGGCTGGATGAAGCATGAGCTGGAATCAAGATTGCTGGGAGAAATATCAATAACCTCAGATATGCAGATGACACCACACTTATGGCACAAAGCGAAGAAGAACTAAAGAGTCTCTTTATGAAAGTGAAAGAGGAGAGTGAAAAAGCTGGCTTAAAGCTCAACATTCAGAAAACTAACATCATGGCATCTGATCCAGTCACTTTATGGCAAATAGATGCGGAAACAGTGGAAACAGTGACTGACTTTATTTTTTTGGTCTCCAAAATCACTGCAGATTGTGACTGCTGCCATGAAATTAGATAATGCTTACTCCTTGGAAGGAAAGTTATGACCAACCTAGATAGCATATTAAAAAGTAGAGACATCACTTTACCAACAAAGGTCAATCTAGTCAAAGCTATGTTTTTTCCTGTAGTCATGTATGGATGTGAGAGTTGGACTATAAAGAAAGCTGAGCACCAAAGAATTGATGCTTTTGAAGTATGGTGTTGGACAAGACTCTTGAGAGCACTTTAAACTGCAAGGAGATCCAACCAGTCAATCCTAAAGGAAATCAGTCCTGAATATTCATTGGAAGGACTGATGCTGAAGCTGAAACTCCAATACTTTCGCCATCTGATGAGAATAACTGACTCATTTGAAAAGATGCTGATGCTGGTGAAGATTGAAGGAGGGAGGAGAAGGGGACAACAGAGGATGAGATGGTTGGATGGCATCACCAACTCAATGGACATGAGTTTGAGTAAACTCCAGGAGTTGGTGATGGACAGGGAGGCCTGGCATTCTGCAGACCATGGGGTCCCAAAGAGTCAGACATGACTGAGCGACTGAACTGAACTGAACTGAGCTGAAAGGAAAGGAAAGATAACATGAGACTAGAAATAGGGACTCGATGGACATTAGTTTAAGTGAACTCTGGGAGTTGGTGATGGACAGGGAGGCCTGGCGTGCTGTGATTCATGGGGTCGCAAATAGTCGGACACGACTGAGCAACTGAACTGAGCTGAGAAATAGGTAACTCTTTAATCATGTCACAGAATTGCAATAAATTTTTCAGTTTAGCTTAAGAAAAGCTCTATCGTATTAGATTATATCTGTTATCTTTAATTTTAGTTTTATTTTTTATAGTAAAATGATTCTTAAAGGAAATCCATTAAATATTAATTTTTTATTTATAGGAACTACATTTTAGAAGTTTAATGATATACCTAAATTGTAAACTGTAATGTGGTCAGAGGTGATTTCCAATAACACTGCTTTATTTGTGTTCTTATACCTTAGGATTTTTTTGGAATTTGAAATTTTAAAAAATCAAGGCCAGATTTATGGAAACCTTAAATTATTTTTGTAATTGAATACTTAGATCACCAGCAATAGTTCTGATATAAAACACAATCAGTGTGTTTCATCCCAGATACTTGAATGTGTATTTGGAGGCTTATATAATAAAAGGTAATATACTAGTTCCAGAAGTCTTTGATATACTTACTGCACCTAGAGTAGGTTACATGCACCTAGATATGTATTTAAAGAGAAATTTAAGCAACAATTACCTTTAATATGACCTAAATATTGCTAGTGATATTATAAATATTAACATTAATACTAGTCATGGTCTAGTAATATTAGTTAATATTAGTATTAACTTTAATAATGAAGTGAAGTGTAGTGAAAGTCACTCAGTCATATCCAACTCTTTGCGACCTCATGGACTATAGTCTGCCAGGCTCCTCTGTCCATGGAATTCTCTAGGCCAGAATACTGGTGTGGGTAGCTGTTACCTTGTACAGGGGATCTTCCCAACTGAGCTATCGAACTTCTGCTGCATTGCAGGTGGAGTCTTTATTGTCTGAACCACCAGGAAGCCCACCTTTAATAATATAAAACTCATGTAAATTCCATAAATTTCAACTTTTAAGTTCCATGAGTTGTATCACAGTCTTTTTTAAAGTCAAATGGTGAGTTACCTTCTGTTTTTTTTTTTTTTTTTTTCTTTAATCAGCTTACTAAAGTATACTTTCTAAACAGATATATTCATCAGTTTTAAGGGTGCAGCATGGTGAGTTTCGACAAATATATACAGTTGTGCAGTCACCAACACTGTCTTTCCCCTCACCCTGCCCCCTGGAAATCACTGACCTGGTTTTAGTAACTACAGTTCATTGTCTAACATATCACTGCTGCTTCTGTTTTCTTCTTAAGGTGTTTTCTTTTTCTCTCTTTGTTTCATTTTGGACAATTTGAATCACTATCAGTTTCACTGTTATCTTCTGTAATATTGAAACTCTTCTTGATTCTACCCAGTTTATTATTTGTATTATTGTATTTTCCAACTGAATAAGGACTTCAGGAATAAAATATGCATATTTTTTCATACGACTATGTGGCATCAAATGCTATCTCTGATGTTTGACCTTAGGATATATTTTTTTAAGATTTATTTATTGTGTGTTATGACTGTGGTGGGTGTTCATTGCTGCTTGCAGGCTTTCTCTAGTTGTGGTGAGCAGGGGCAGCTCTTTGTTGCCCTTTTCAGGCTTCACATTGTGGTGGCTTCTCTTGTTGAAGAGCACAGGCTCTACGCATGGGGGCTTAGTAGCTGTGACTTGAGGGCCTCATTAATCAGCAGAATCGGGATCTTCCTGGACAGGGATCAAACTGGTGCTCCTTGCATTGCACGGCAGATTTTTGACTGGACCACCAGGGAAGCCTGGGGTCTTTCACTTGTAAAATGAAATATATATATATATATATATATATATATATATATATATATGCTTCATAGTAAATGCAATTACTTATGTATAGCTCTGAACAGTAAATAGGAAACTCTCCAGGGGTATTCGCCATGTTATTTTTTACCAATATTAAGTATTCATGACAGTCCATAGGGTTGCAAAGAGTCAGACACGACTGAAGCAACTTAGCACAGATTCATGATTTCAGTTCAGTTCAGTTCAGTTCAGTTCAGTCACTCAGTCATGTCCGACTCTTTGCGACCCCATGGATTGCAGCACTCCAGGCCTCCCTGTCCATCACCAACTCCCGGAGTTCACTCAAACTCATGTCCATTGAGTCGGTGATGCCATCCAGCAATCGCATCCTCTGTCGTCCCCTTTTCCTCCTGCCCCCAGTCCCTCCCAGCATCAGAGTCTTTTCCAGTGAGTCAACTCTTCCCATGAGGTGGCCAAAGTATTGGAGTTTCAGCTTTAGCATCAGTCCTTCCAATGAACACCCAGGACTGATCTCCTTTAGAATGGGCTGGTTAGATCTCCTTGCAGTCCAAGGGACTCTCAAGAGTCTTCTCCAACACCACAGTTCAAAAGCATTAAATCTTTGGTGCTCAGCTTTCTTCACAGTCCAACTCTCACATCCATACATTACCACTGGAAAAACCATAGCCTTGACTAGATGGACCTTTGTTGGCAAAGTAATGTCTCTGGTTTTTAATATGCTATCTAGGTTGGTCATAAATTTCCTTCCAAGGAGTAAGCGTCTTTTAATTCATTTCTTAGATAACTAAATATGTTCATTATTTCTAGTTGTCAGCTAAGAACATCACTTTCTAAGAAAAGGCCCCTTGCTTCCTAGTTAACTCCTCTTCTTTCCAAAGTTCAAATGTTAATTTCTTTGAAAAGTTAATTTCTGTTGAAGTTCAAAAGTTAATTTCTTGACAGCATTCTGCACAGACTCCTCTCCTCACTTCCACACATACAGTATACCTTCCCTACTGGTGCTTGTTGGCAAAGTAATGTCTCTGCTTTTTAATATGCTATCTAGGTTGCTCATAGCTTTTCTTCCAAGAAGCAAGTGTCTTTTAATTTCATGGCTGCAGTCACCGTCTGCAGTGATTTTGGAGCCCCCAAAAATAAAGTCTCTCATTGTTTCCATTGTTTCCCCATCTATTTGCCATGAAATGATGGGACCATATCCCATGATCTTAGTTTTCTGAGTGTTGGGTTTTAAGCCAACATTTTATTCTCCTCTTTCACTTTCATCAAGAGGCTCTTTGGTTCTTCTTCACTTTCTGCCATAAGGGTGGTGTCATCTGTGTATCTGCACTGGTGACCCACTCCAGTACTATTGCCTGGAAAATCCCATAGATGGAGGAGCCTGGTAGGCTGCAGTCCATGGGGTCGCTATGAGTTGGACACGACTGAGTGACTTCATTTTCACTTTTCACTTTCATGCATTGGAGAAGGAAATGGCAACCCACTTCAGTGTTCTTGCCCGGAGAATCCCGGGGACGGAGGAGCCTGCTGGGCTGCCATATATGGGATTGCACAAATGGGATTGCATATCTGAGATTATTGATATTTCTCCCCACGATCTTGATTCCAGCTTGTGCTTCATCCACTCCAGCATTTCACATGATGTACTAGGCATATAAGTTAAATAAGCAGGGTGACAATATATAGCTTTAACGTATTCCTGTCCCTAATTGGAAGCAGTCTGTTCCATGTCCAGTTCTAATTGTTGCTCCTGACCTGCATACAGATTTCTCAGGAAGCAGGTCAGGTGGTCTTCCCATCTCTTGAAGAATTTTCTAGTTTGTTGTGATCCACACAGTCAAAGGCTTTGGCATAGTAAATTAAGCAAAAGTAGATATTTTTCTAGATCTCTCATTACTTTGCCAACAGAGGTCCATCTAGTCAAAGCTATGGTTTTTCCAGTAGTCGTGTTTGGATGTGTGAGTCATGTTTGGAGGCTCAGTTTCTGTAAAGAAAGCCGAGTGCTGAAGAATAGATGCTTTTGAACTGTGGTGTTGGAGAAGCCTCTTGAGAGTCTCTTGGACTGCAAGGAGATCCAGCCCGTCAATCCTAAAGCAAATCAGTCCTGAATGTTCATTGGAAGGACTGATGCTGAAGCTGAAACTCCAAAACTTTGGACACCTGAGGTAAAGAACTGACTCGTTGGAAAAGATCCTGATGCTGGGAAAGATTGAAGGTTGGAGAAGGGGGCAACAGAGGATGAGACAGTCGGATGGCATCACTGACCCAATGGACATGAGTTTGAGTAAGCTCCGAGAGTTGGTGATGGACAGGGAAGCCTGGCATGCTGCAGTTCATGGGGTCACAAAGGGTTGGGCATGACTGAGCAACTGAACTGACTCACTGACTGACTGGTGCTCGAGTTTTGTGAAGAATTCCATTCCTTTTTACTTGGTATTCTTTTTTATATCAATTTTTATACTAAATGTGGATTATTTTATGAATTCCTCTCCTTTGGACTGGGAACTCCTGGAGAAGTTGGTTTTCACCTTACTTGTATTTTCAGTATAAAATATAATATCAAGCATAATAGTTATATAATAATGAAGAGAAATATGTAAAATAATAGGAAAATTCTGGAAAAAAATTAACTTTCACTTGTATCATTTTAATTTAGGTAGTTTTGTTGGACTATATCAACTTCACATGTCAATGGCCTTCCTTCTTCCCTATCATTAAAAATTATAGAATGTGAAGAATTTATCCCAGTAGCTCCGTGATAATACTTGAAAACATGTCCTCACCAGATGTCTCAGGAAGCATTCCAGGCCTGTTTGTCCAATGCATTTCTCTTTATCAAAATGATGAGGAAAAACAACTGTTTGTTTTGGTTTTTTTTTTTGAGACTTTTAACAGTTTTTCTTTGTTTCTAAGTCCTCTCATTCATTTCAGTTGCTCAGTCATGTCCGACTCTTTGTGACCCCGTGGACTGCAGCATGCAGTACTTCTCTATCTTCTAGAGTTTGCTCAAACTCAAGTCCATCAAGTCAGTGTTGCCATCCTACCATCTCATCCTCTGTTGCCCTCTTCTCCTGCCTTCAACATTTCCCATTATCAGGGTCTTTTCCAATGAGTCCTATCTTCACATCAGGTGTCCACAGTGTTGGAGCTTCAGCTTTAGCATCAGTCCTTCCAATGGGATACTGTTTCTTTACTTATTAAAAAGCTATTCAAGAGGCCAAATTTGGCAATAGTTTGTAATGCTGTATTTATTGGAAATCTTTGGTTGTATTTAATTTCTTTGGTGTAAGTTGTTATGTGATCTCAGTGCAGATTAGACCACTTTTCTACTGTGTTAGTTCTGAAATTGGCCCTCAGCCAGCTTATTGAGCATTATCTGCAAGTAATATGAAGTTGCTCGATAGCATTTCCAATTATGAAGTATTAATACACTGAGCAGGTGCCTCTGGGAGCTAGCTTTCTCCTACTCTTTGATTCTGGCAATGAAAAAAACAACAAAGTGTCTGTGACTTTGCCTCTTTTCCAAATCATTAACTTACATTTGCCTTTTATAGTAAATAGTTGGCTTCCAAATATCAAATTTCACAAGCATTGTTATGGAAGGTGGTTTATTCTGGAAGAGTGTCACTTAGAGATTATAATATTTTCTTTTTGACTTCCAGCTTTTAAATCAGAGGAAAAACAAAACTAAATTTACTTAGTTTATTGACAGGAGATCTGTTTCTACTTGGAAATAATTTGGGTAAAAAATAAGATACATTTTCTAGAGTTAATTTTTCAGAAACATAAAGAGCAATTTTATGTTTAAGCAGATATAGATCTATTTTATCTATAAATGGTCTAATTTTCTCTATTTGTTTACATATATTTAATAAGATATGTATATATCATATTAAAACAAAGGAATATTGTTACTGTTCCAAATTGGATATTTCAGCTTTAATTGTGTTCATTCTCTTACTAGTTTCCAGCTAGTGACTCCATGGACCAGCCTTCCCTCTCCTTCACCGTTTCCTGGAGTTTGCTCAAATTCATATCCATTGAATCAGTGATGGTGTTTAGTCATCTTATCCCCTGCTGACCCCTTCTCCTTTTGCCTCAGTCTTTCCAACATCAGGGTCTTTTCCAATAAGTTGGTTCTTCACATCAGGTGGCCAGTTTTAATTAGTGATAATTAATGAGTACTAGATTACAATAATATATTTGATCATATAACAAATATCAACCATATAAATGCAAGGATTGGGCTTCCCTGGTGGCCCAGATGGTAAATAATCTACCTGCAATCTGGGAGACCTGGGTTGGATACTTGGGTTGGGAAGATCCCCTGGAGAAGGGAATGGCCACCCATTCCAGTATTCTCTATAACAGTATATGCTTGTTGAAACCCACCATGGTGCACCCTTAAAACTGATAAATATACTTGTTTATAAAGTATATGTCAGTAAACTGATCTAAAAAAAAAAACAGAAGAAGGTAAAAACACCATTTGGCTTAAAAAAAGACTGATACAACTCATGGAAATGAAAAGTTGGAATTTATGTAATTTAAATTAAAAAGTTATATATCATTACAGGGCTTCCCTGGTGGCTCAGTTGGTAAAGAATCTGCCTGCGATGCAGGAGACCCCAGTTCAGTTCCTGGGTTGGGAATATCCTCTGGAGAAGGGAAAGTCTACCTACTCCAGTATTCTGGCCTGGAGAATTCCATGGACAGAGAAGCCTGGAGGGCTACAGTGCAAAGGGTAACAGAGTCAGATACGTCTGAGCAACTGAGCACACACTCATGGAGGGAAGCAAGAGTAGAAACATGAGGACCACCAACTAGACCATTACAGTAATCCAAGGGAAGAAAAGACGGTTTGAACTTCGGAGGAGGAAATGGAGATGGAGAGAAATTGGTGAAATTGAGATGCATTTATACACAAATGTGTCTTGATAATATATTGGATCTGAAAGATGAATGAGTGGGAAGAATCAGGATGAGGTTCACATCTCTGGCATAAGCAATATATAAATGCTGAGGTCATTGAAATAAAATCGGACAGTTTTATTTGTGGGAAGAAAAATTGATAGAGAGTACAAGGAATGAGGGTGTTGTGAAAGCCCTGTTTGGTGTTGGCTATTGGATTTGAAAATCTCATAATCCATCCAAGTGGAGTTGTTAGGTAAGTGGTAGAAAAATTAGTCTGGGATTTCGTAAGGGTGCTTTGCTGCTGCTACTTAGGAAACAAATACTTCACAAGAATAAAATGACCTATCCAGACATGAAAGGGGATAAATATTATTAGACAGTCTTTGTGTTTAAAGATCTTATATTTTAATTGGAGAGATCCAATATACATATATGTTTAAATAGTCCCAGGATAGAGCCTATTCTTGTACTTATTGTGAGGAATTTGGGCATTTTAGCTCATGCCAGAGCAAGACATAGGGATTATATACGTGTAAAATTTCTTTGAAGAAATTACACTACAAAACCAGGTGCTGAAGGTGAAAAGACAGCCTTCAGAATGGGAGAAAATAATAGCAAATGAGGCAACTGACAAAGAATTAATCTCAAAAATATACAAGCAGCTCATGAGCTCAATACCAGAAAAATAAACAGCCCAATCAAAAAATGGGCCAAAGAACTAAACAGACATTTCTCTGAAGAAGACTTACAGATGGCTAACAAATGCATGAAAAGATGCTCAACATCACTCATTATCAGAGACATGCAATCAAAACCACAGTGAGGTACCATCTTGTGCCAGTCAGAATGGCTGCTATCAAAAAGTCTACAAACAATAAATGCTGGAGAGGGTGCGGAGAAAACATAACCCTCTTACACTGTTGATGGGAACGCAAACTAGTACAGTCACTGCGGAGAACAGTGTGGAGATTCCTTACAAAACTGGAAATAGAACTGCCATACAATAGAACAGCAACCCCATTGCTGGGCATACACACTGAAAACCAGAATTGAAAGAGACACGTGTACCCCAGTGTTCATCACAGCACCATTTACAATAGCTAGGACATGGAAGCAACCTAGATGTTCATTGGCAGGCAAATGTATAAGAAATCTGTGGTAAATATACACAATGGAATATTACTCAGCTACTAAAAACAATGCATTTGAATCAGTTCTAATGAGGTGTATGAAACTGGAGCCTATTGTACAGAGTGAAGTAAGTTAGAAAGAAAAACACCAATGCAGTATATTAACACATATATATGGAATTTAGAAAGATAGTAATGATGACCCTATATGAGAGACAGCAAAAGAGACACAGAGATGAAGAACAGACTTTTGGACTCTGTGGGAGAAGGCGAGGGTAGGATGATTTGAGAATAGCATTGAAACATGTATATTACCATATGTGAAATAGATCACCAGTCCAGGTTCAATGCATGAAACAGGGCGCTCAGGGCTGGTGCACTGAGACGACCCTGAGGGATGGGATGGGGAGGGAGGTGGGAGGGGGCTTCAGGATGGGTCTCCTGGCTGATTCATGTCAATGTATGGCAAAAACCACTACAATACTGTAAAGTAATTAGCCTCCAATTAAAGATAACCTCAAAGACATGGCTGCATAGAAAATCATAGAAATAGGATTTATCCCTTAATTTCCTGGGCATACCAGTTGGAATGGAACTCACCCTGAGTTTGGGGATAATGACTTTAAGCCAATGGAGATTTTATTTTTTTTCCAGTAAAGATTGTTATGGAATCATTCACTTGTTTTTCTGACCAACTCTATCACCCTTCTGCAATAGAATTAAATGGAAAAGATTTTGTCAAATAAAAGTTTTGTAATACTAATGGCTCTTTGACAATCCATAAAGTATGACTAAGCTATTTAAAGGAGAAGACCATAGCAATGCACTCCAATATTCTTACCTAGAAATCCCTTGGCAGAGGAGCCTGGTGGCTGCTGTCCATGGGGTC
The DNA here is from genome assembly GCF_023091745.1 of Budorcas taxicolor. Classification (NCBI taxonomy): domain Eukaryota; kingdom Metazoa; phylum Chordata; class Mammalia; order Artiodactyla; family Bovidae; genus Budorcas; species Budorcas taxicolor. The sequence goes on along the minus strand of NC_068911.1, from coordinate 86,616,215 downwards.
GCACAGAGTTGGACACGACTGCAGCAACTTAGCATGCATGCATGCACTGGAGAAGGAAATGGCGACCCACTCCAGTATTCTTGCCGGGAGAATCCCAGGGACAGAGGAGCCTGGTGGGCTGCTGTCTATGGAGTCTCACAGAGTCGGACACGACTGAAGTGACTTAGCAGCAGCAGCAGCAGCAGCAAGGTCCTTAAAAACATTACTATAACAAAGAAGCATTATGAAGCAGCAATTAAACATATGAGCAATGTTGGAAAAAGCATTAGCAGTGATGACTGAGTCACTGACATCACATGGTTGTGAGCAGTGTGGACATTGGTGGCACTCTGAGTAGTATGTGTCTATCCTTACCCTTGAGAAAAGTTGTAAAATTTGAGAGGGCAAATTCAGGCTAAGGACCTAAAGCCTTAATATATAGTGAAAGCTATATGTATGTGTGTGTATATATATATATATACACACACACACACGTATACTTTTAAATCATTGGATTACTTATTTATTAACTTTTTTTTTTTTTACTGAATCCAGGTGACTAGTTGAAGTGGGTAATGTGGTTTATGCAAAAACCAGGAAACATTGAATCTATAAAAGAGTAAATGCTAGATAGAAATGGTAGTGAAAATAGAATGATCCTCTCTCCTTGAGAAAGTTATCGTGTTGGATTTAAATTGAACCACGGAAGATGGGATGATTTACATTAAATTTGATTAATGCTGGCCATGGTATATGCTTGCAATGATAGATAGAGGTACAGTTATGGAGTAATTATTTGATGTTATTGGTAAAAGAGCTTTACCAGTGTATCTGAAATTCTCAAATCAGTTTCCCAAAAATTTTGTTAGGAATTAATGCATAATAATTCAAACCAAGGCAAAGTGATGCTTTATGAAGATAGGTTTGGTTCTGTTGAAAACTCTATAATCTTATTTATGGTCTCAATATTCTGTACTCAGAGTACAATGATAGGTCTGCAGTGTGTATTTTAAGCTCTAAGTATAAACCTAAGTCTCAAATCATACTTCTCTATTGCTTGAAAAGGCCACATCCGTTAGGGCTAGAAGTTAAGAAGCAGAAAGTGGAGAGTGCTTAGTCTTTGCTGATTATTTGTATGCCTTCCTCTGAGCCATCAGTTATTAAATATATCTGGCCCAATTATGATGATAGAACTCAACTCATTAATTTTTCTCCTGTGGGGTGGTGTGCAAGGAAGCATGGATATAAAGTGATGAGGATACTCTTCTCTTTGAAGCAAACTGATGGGTAAATTTTGGATAGGTGTAAAGGTTTAGAAAGATCTTTGCAAGGTAGATTGTGTGAGGAAATGTGTATGAATTTGAAAAGTCCGGGACAATTTCTGGGAGAGAGTGAATATCACAGAGAACTCTTTTTTGATCATTTTACATATCTGTTAATATGATAAAATACTGTAGCAGTGAAATGATGCACATCTTTTTTTCCTGCTCTTATATGCCCTAAGAATTTAGTTAGACATGTTAGATAGTAAAAGACAGAAGCGATATTTTAAAGCATGTTGATAGGATCTCAGAATGCATGATGTTTTTGACAAAGAAAAGTCTAGAGGTAAATAAACTTGTCAGAAGACAATGGAATTAGTTCCATTATGAGAAGCATGATATCTGTAGAGAGAAAATTAAACAAAAAAGATCAACAGTGTATCAAAATATGCTCATTGAAATGGAGCCACACATGAGAGTTTAATCTTTCTTGATTTAGAGGAAGTATACTATTGATAGCAAAATAGCTGGCATTATTTAAGGCTTCTATGGACAGTTCTATGGAGCATGAGCATTATTTTCTCTAGCTATAGGTTGGTGCTTCACTTCTTCCCTATTTTTTAGATATATAAAAAAATTAAGTCACACAGAAGTTAAATTTGCACAGATCATACAATTAGTAGAGGTGGCATTCTCAATGAGTAAGCTATCATTTAAGAAAAGATGAAAAGGAAAAAAGATATAAAAGTGTGGCAAGCTATCACAAGAGCAGGAGAGAAGATATATTTAACAACAATTGTTCTTCATATCATAATTTGTACTTAGACTTTCCACACTTGATTATATGGATTGTCAATGTGCCGTGGTGGCTCAGATGGTAAAGAATCTGCCTGCAATGCAGGAGACTTGGGTCAGGAAGGTCCCCTGGAGAAGGGAATGAGAATCCACTCCAGTATTCTTGCCGGGAGAATCCTACGGACAGAAGAGCTTGGTGGGCTACAGTCCATGGGGTCACACAGAGTCGGACATGACTGAGTGACTAACATTCTCTCTCTCTCTAGTGTTAGAATCCTAAATCTCTGTGTTATATGGCATGCTCAGAATAAATAAATGAGTAACTAATATGCAGTTTCTTATAATAAAATGTTTCCACATTTAATGTAGAAATGAAAATGAGTCACTGGAGGATGATCAATTTTAGGGATCTTTGTTACAGGGGAATTTCAATTAATCATATTTTTAAAATATGTTTCAGAGTCTAGTGTGATATTCATTACATAGAGTGGTGCTCTGTTACTTTGGAAAGTAAAACAATAGAATGGGCTTGAGAATATGGAATGAAAAATATCCCAGAGCTCTGCTAAAAAGCAGTTTAAATAAATAATATGATGTGTACTTTTCTAGCCATACAGCTTACAAAGCAGAACTTAGAGCTTTCTTCTGAAACTTTGAGGTGGTTCAGACTAACATTTTAGAAAACTGGTATACAAATGGCGATAGCTATTGTCTCAACATTTGATGAACAGACAGAAACACAAAATTGGCTATTAGCCTAAAGCTTAAATAATTTTTAGGAAGGGGAAAACTACCTGAAACTACCTGAAACTAACTAATTGCCTTCCATTTGAGATGGGTGCCCTGGGTTCTAATTAAATTCCTTTGTGGTAACTTTGAGACATATGTTCAACTGACCTTTAGGAAATGGAGAAAAGAGAGGCAGGACAGGCTTATATAAAGCCACACTCAGAGTTTTACCCAGCAAAACTTTCTCCAGGATAGTCAACCAGAACAAATCATCACATACATTTCATAGACATTGAAGCCTAACTCGGAGGGCAGAAGCATTCTTCCATAATGTTGGGAATAGTGTGCAACTCATTCCAATAAGCCATCAGCTGGGTCTGGATTGTGGTGGGACAAAGACTGTGAGAAGGAGCTGATTCCTGGCTGAAAGGAAAGGCTGCGAGTTGAGAGGACTGAGGGTGAGCCTGAATAGGTTAGTAGAGAGAGACCAAGAGTACAGAGGATCAATCCAAATCAGATAGGTTATGAGACCTGAGACCCACTGGAGCATGTGGGCAAGATTCAGAAGACAAAGGGTGAACTTTGTTCCAAGGTCCAAGTCAGGGAGGAATCTATGGGCAGGGGAGTGTAAAGCAGAGGTCCCCAACCTCAAGGAGCTAATGCTTGAAGATCTGAGGTGCAACTGTGATAATAGTAATAGAAATAAAGGGCACAATAAATTTAATGTGCTCAAATCATCCCTCAGAGACTGCTCTTCACTCTTCAACGAATAAGCTATGATTAAAGAACTGTTGGGTTAGGCTATAAGAAAAGAATGGATCTGGTATAGTTCATGCTATTGAAGACAGTGGTGAATATAGATCTATAAGCATAGAATTACCATATAATGCATTAAACAGAGACATTATCATATAGTGGTCAAGGAAATAGTTTTGACCTTTCGTTTGATTCTTATTTCTGCCACTCCTGGCCAAGTTAACCTTGAGGGGTTATTTATTTTTTAAACTTCTATTTCTATGTCTTTAAAAGGGGTTAATAGCATTACTGATGTTGTTGGGCTGTTGTTGTGGATCAGTGTGTTGAAGATTATCAAACTTTTCTAATTTACTAGGAAAAAGATTAGACTTAATGCTAAAGATAAAAGTAAATATTGTGGAAGACTGATGGCATCAATAACGTTTGAAACAATGTGAGAGTGAAATTACACTATTGAAACATTAATTTGATAATTGTTACTCTCCTTTGGAAAACTAAACCTTTTAGAGAAATGATAATGTCTGATTATTTTTTCCTAAAATTTGATGAATGAATGAATTATCATTGCTAAATTTGTATGCTGTGCTTTCAATCCATGAGTTCTTCTAAATGGTGACAGGAAGTATCAACCCTTTTGTTTATTTAAATATTTGAGTATCATGAGGTAAAAGAACTCAAAAATGAAGTGATAATTAATAGTTCAGTGTATTTTAATATCTACTATTTATGTGTGCATTTAGTGTTCTGAGATAACATATACTTGTTCATTTGACTGATTTCTAAAGGAAAAGTTCCAGCACAAACCATGCTTTGATGAAAATAAAATAGCAGTGAATGTCAGTAGTATTTAAAGCTATTCAGAATGCATATTACATCCTACCTCAGTCTGTAAAAACATAAATGGAATTAAAGTAGAGTAGGACCTAGTAATTTAATACTAAATTATTCATTTTATATATAATTCATTGAAAAATACATGCATGGGCAAAGTTAGATTCAACCTGAACACGGAATGACTTGACTGTACAACTTGTTTTTGGGTTCTGAGGGTCACAGAACAGGTTTCCTAGTAATAAAAGTGATTCTGGAGTAAGTGTATCTGTTTCTCGTAACTCTCCTAAAAATCAAAATGCATTTGTAATATGGTGTCCTGGATTATCATTTGAGTTTGGGAAAACATAATAGTACTTATAATTGTTTTCTAAACACTTTAGAAAATAAAGATGGAATACAAACACAGAAAACTCCTGGCAGCACTAAGAAAAACCAATGTGCTGTAACTGCTGCTTCGTCACTCATCCCTATTGGGCAAGTTAATTTTTCTCCTCGTGGCCCATAGAAGTAAACTAATTTTCATGATTGTGTTTCTTGCACATTTTGTATCTTTTCCTAATTCTCAGTTTTCTCATTTCATTAAAACTTAAAAGCCTTACAAATTTCCACTTTATTAAAAAATATACTGTGAAATCAGACATGATATATAGTCTGGGCAAGTATTTCCTTGATTAGGAAATGTCAGTCTAAGCTCCTCTTTACAGAGTAATTTTGAGAAAACCAAAAGTTGCTATCTTAGGACTAATATATTCTATCGTCTTACTAAGGGCAAGAAGTCAAGTTTAGACACTCACCAAGAAGTTCAGAAAGCATCACTACGAACAAAGCTAGTGTAGGTGATGGAATTCCAGTTGAGCTATTTCAAATCCTGAAAGAAGATGCTGTGAAAGTGCTACACTCAATATGCCAGCAAGTTTGGAAAACTCAGCAGTGGCCACAGGACTGGAAAAGGTCAGTTTTCATTCCAATCAGAAAGAAAGACAATGGCAAAGCATGCTCAAACTACCTCACAATTGCACTCATCTCACACGCTAGTAAAGTAATGCTCAAAATTCTCCAAGCCAGGCTTCAGCAATACATGAACCGTGAACTTCCAGATGTTCAAGTTGGTTTTGGAAAAGGGAGAGGAACCAGAGATCAAATTGCCAACTTCCACTGGACCATGGAAAAAGCAAGAGAGTTCCAGAAAAACATCTATCTCTGCTTTATTGACTATGCCAAAGCCTTTGACTGTGTGGATCACAATAAACTGTGGAAAATTCTGAAAGAGATGGGAATAGCAGACCACCTGACCTGCCTCTTGAGAAACCTGTATGCCGGTCAGGAAGCAACAGTTAGAACTGGACAGGGAACAACAGACTGGTTCCAAATAGGAAAAGGAGTACGTCAAGGCTGTGTATTGTCACCCTGCTTACTTAGCTAATGTGCAGAGTACATCATGAGAAACCCTGGACTAGAAGGAGCACAAGCTGGAATCAAGATTAATGGGAGAAATATCAATAACCTCAGATATGCAGATGACACCACCCTTATGGCAGAAAGTGAAGAGGAACTAAAAAGCCTATTGATGAAAGTGAAAGAGGAGAATGAAAAAGTTGGCTTAAAGCTCAACATTCAGAAAATGAAGATCATGGCATCTGGTCCCATTACTTCATGGAAAATAGATGGGGAAACAGTGGAAACAGTGTCAGACTTTATTTCGGGGGCTCCAAAATCACTGCAGATGGTGACTGCAGCCATGAAATTAAAAGACGCTTACTCCTTGGAAGAAAAGTTATTGCTAACCTAGATACCATATTGAAAAGCAGAGACATTACTTTGCCAACAAAGGTCTATCTAGTCAAGGCTATGGTTTTTCCAGTAGTCATGTATGGATGTGAGAGTTGGACTGTGAAGAAAGCTGGGCACTGAAGAATTGATGCTTTTGAACTGTGGTGTTGGAGAAGACTCTTGAGAGTCCCTTGGACTGCAAGGAGATCTAACCAGTCCATTCTAAAGGATTAAAGATCTAAAGGTAAGACCAGAAACTATAAAACTCCTAGAGGAGAACATAGGCAAAACACTCTCAGACATAAATCACAGCAGGATCCTCTATGATCCACCTCCCAGAATACTGGAAATAAAAGCAAAAATAAACAAATGGGATCTAATTAAAATTAAAAGCTTCTGCACAACAAAGGAAAATATCAGCAAGGTGAAAAGACAGCCTTCTGAATGGGAGAAAATAATAGCAAATGAAGCAACTGACAAACAACTAATCTCAAAAATATACAAGAAACTTATTCAGCTCAATTCCAGAAAAATAAACGACCCAATCAAAAAATGGGCCAAAGAACTAAATAGACATTTCTCCAAAGAAGACATACGGATGGCTAACAAACACATGAAAAGATGCTCAACATCACTCATTATCAGAAAAATGCAAATCAAAACCACAATGAGGTACCACTTCACACCAGTCAGAATGGCTGCGATCCAAAAATCTGCAAGCAATAAATGCTGGAGAGGGTGTGGAGAAAAGGGAACCCTCCTACACTGTTGGTGGGAATGCAAACTAGTACAGCCACTATGGAGAACAGTGTGGAGATTCCTTAAAAAATTGCAAATAGAACTGCCTTATGACCCAGCAATCCCACTGCTGGGCATACACACCGAGGAAACCAGAATTGAAAGAGACACATGTACCCCAATGTTCATCGCAGCACTGTTTATAATAGCCAGGACATGGAAACAACCTAGATGTCCATCAGCAGATGAATGGATAAGAAAGCGGTGGTACATATACACAATGGAGTATTACTCAGCCGTTAAAAAGAATTCATTTGATTCAGTTCTGATGAGATGGACGAAACTGGAGCCGATTATACAGAGTGAAGTAAGCCAGAAAGAAAAACACCAATACAGTATACTAACACACATATATGGAATTTAGAAAGATGGCAATGACGACCCTGTATGCAAGACAGGAAAAAAGACGCAGCTGTGTATAACGGACTTTTGGACTCAGAGGGAGAGGGAGAGGGTGGGATGATATGGGAGAATGGCATTCTATCATGTATACTATCATGTAAGAATTGAATCGCTAGTCTATGTCTGACGCAGGATACAGCATGCTTGGGGCTGGTGCATGGGGATGACCCACAGAGATGTTATGGGGAGGGAGGTGGGAGGGGCGTTCATGTTTGGGAACACATGTAAGAATTAAAGATTTTAAAATTAAAAATAATAATAATAATAATAATAAAAAAAGAAAAAAATTTCATTTTACAATGATAACATTGTGGTACCTGGGAAAGGTTCAGATGAAGACATTTAGAGGAAACTTGGATATTGTTCCTGGAATGGGGAGCCAAATATGCAGGTTGGGGAGTCAGTGATAATTAAAGCCACAGAAGTGGATTAAATCACTCAGAGAGTGTTTAGGTTAGAAGAGTAGAGATCAAAATTCAGAAATGAACATTTCAAGAAGAAAATGTGATAGGTAGAAATAGTGGCCAGAGAGTCAGAAAAAGAGTCATGAAAAGTGCTGATGGGTTTATGGAGACTGAGGGAGTAGAGTTCTCTGAGAGAAAGAAGTGATCAGCAGTAACAAATGTTGCTTGGCTGGAAATTGACTTTCAGTTTGACATTTTAATCCTTATCATAATTCCCTAATAAAATACTGACTTCCTAAAAAAAATAAATAAATAAAGGAGAGCAGTCCTGGATTTCTTTGGAAGGAATGATGCTAAAGCTGAAACTCCAATACTTTGGCCACCTCATGGGAAGAGTTGACTCATTGGAAAAGACTCTGATGCTGGGAGGGATTGGGGGCAGGAGGAGAAGGGAACGACAGAGGATGAGATGGCTGGGTGGCATCACTGACACGATGGATGTGAGTCTGAGTGAACTCCGGGAGTTGGTGATGGACAGAGAGGGCTGGCATGCTGCAATTAATGAGATCGCAAAGAGTCAGACATGGCTGAGCAACTGAACTGAAGTGAACTGAAGAAGTAAGACAATTTACACACCAGAGTGTTGAAACAATTAAATATTTTAATTTGCTAGTGTTCTTGCCTGGAGAATCCCAGAGACAGAGGAGCCTGGTGGGCTGCTATCTATGGGGTCGCACAGAGTCGGACATGATTGAAGTGACTTAGCAGCAGCAGCATCTATAGATTTTTGCAATAAATTAAATAGATTTATTCTAAATAGATGGATAAAATTTTTAAATGGCTATAAATTCACTAAATAGAACAGATTAAAATATTGATATATTTAATAAACTGAATTTGATAACAGCTATATTAGAAAAAAGAGTTAATTCCAACTATCACAGTAGAACCAATATAATTAATATGGTTGTATTTTATTAGCATTTTAGAAGAAATGCTGCAAAAATGGAAGCATTTTGTGATATTGTTTTTTGTGGTCTTGACTTTCAAAAAATGTGTGTAAGCCCATTGTGCATCCATTACCATATTTTAATTACTTAGAATAAAAGAATATAATTTCTTATTATTTAATGCATATATTTAAAAAAATTTACTAATATTATAAAATATCAAATCATTTAAAAATGTTGAGGTCTTGTGGAATGAACCCATATATATCTAATTAAGATAAAGAGTATTGTCAAGTATACCTCTTAGGTTAGGATGATGCTTTTGAATTATTGTGCATACAAAAATTATATATCAACTTTTAAATAGATTAGTTATAAACACTTGCTTATCTATTTTAATCTTTTCATTTTTAAAGTTCATTTGTATATTTTACAATTTTAAGACACATGCATTGATAACTTACATAAAAAATGTAAATCAACTCATGAATTGCTTATATAGTTAAAAAAAATTTTAAAGAACTTTCAACTCATTTTCACTAAAACACATTTCATTTTACTTTACTCTTCCAAACTTACTTCTGTGTCAGCTATGTAACTAAACAACTGCATACTAATGTTGGAATCAATGAGGGTTTTTCAATAAATTAATAAGACATTCAGTTCAGTTCAGTTCAGTTCAGTCGCTCAGTCATGTCTGACTCTTTGTGACCCCAGGAATCGCAGCACACCAGGCCTCCCTGTCCATCACCAGCTCCTGGAGTTCACTCAGACTCACATACATCGTGTCGGTGATGCCACTCAGCCATCTCGTCCTTTGTCATCCCCTTCTCCTCCTGCCCCCAACCCCTCCCAGCATCAGAGTCTTTGCCAATGAGTCAACTCTTCTCATGGGGTGGCCAAAGTACTGGAGTTTCAGCTTTAGCATCATTCCTTCCAAAGAAATCCCAGGGCTGATCTGTAGAATGGACTGGTTGGATCTCCTTGCAGTCCAAGGGACTCTCAAGAGTCTTCTCCAACACCACAGTTCAAGCGCATCAATTCTTCAGTGCTCAGCTTTCTTCACAGTCCAACTCTCACATCCATACACGGCTACTGGAAAAACCATAGCCTTGACTAGATGGCCCTTTGTTGACAAAGTAATGTCTCTGCTTTTTAATATGCTGTCTAGGTTGGCCATAACTTTCCTTCCAAGGAGTAAGTGTCTTTTAATTTGATGGCTGCAGTCACCATCTGCAATGATTTTGGAGCCAAAAAAATAAAGTCTGACACTGTTTCCACTGTTTCCCCATCTATTTTCCATGAAGTAATGGGACCAGATGCCATGATCTTCGTTTTCTGAATGTTGAGCGTTAGGTCAACTTTTTCACTCTCCTCTTTCACTTTCATCAAGAGGCTTTTTAGTTCCTCTTCACTTTCTGCCATAAGGGTGGTGTCATCTGTATATCTGAGGATATTGATATTTCTCCCGGCAATCTCGTTTCTAGCTTGTGCTTCTTAACTGTTGTTTCCTGACCTGCATATAGGTTTCTCAAGAGGCAGGTCAGGTGGTGTGATATTCCCATCTCTTTCAGAATTTTCCACAGTTTATTGTGATCCACACAGTCAAAGGCTTTGGCATAGTTAATAAAGACATTACTGTTGCTTTAAACTAACTTACAGTCAACTTAGACATGTTTTCAGTCATTTCATAACTAACATTTTAATTTTATTTTAATCATGTTGAACACAAAGTCTTGTTATCTACCCTTGATTTGTTTTTCCACAGGAAAATTATTATTCCTAATTGTTACTAGTTTTATTCATAATTGTTACTAGTTTACTATAGAGTCTCCAGATACTTTATTTGATTTCCCTGAGATTCTAGACAATTCATAATGAACATAACTTGATATAATGGAATTTAATATAGTACATGGAAAATGAGATTAGTTCCTGACAGAACATGGCCCTTAAATACGGGTCAGCTTTTTTTATTATTATTATTATTATTTTACTTTGCAGTATTGTATGGGTTTTGAGGTCAACTTTTCTTATGATATAGTATAAATTGACCTTTCCAAAGTGTTTTATTTGCTGCTCCTGTCTCAGTTGGTCTGTAGATTAGTAGCTACCTTTAATGGTACCCATGCAGCAAAAATTGATCTGCTTTTGCTCAGTTAGCTCATAGATGGCATGAGGTGAGCAGGTATTTACAACTGTTTCATTGATGTGGAGAATACTTTTTGCATAATAATCTTTCAAATGTATATCCTTGATTGTGAAGATAATAAATCTTTACAAATGCTAATTAGCAAATAAATATACCAGGTGGTTAGTGGCTCTGGGTTTTCTGCATTATTTCATTGCTTGTAGTTTCAGGAAACCATTTAATCACTGAAGAGTTATATTTCAGGTTAGAGGAGAATGGAATGGCAAATTTAGTAATTTTAAATGCAGGAGTAAAGAATTACATTTCAAATTAGAAAAAAATGGAATGGCAAATTTAATAATTTTAAATACAGAATTTACATAATATGTAGCTTTAGAATTTAGTCACTATGAGGGAAGATGATCATAATCTATGCGTATTTCATTTTTGAACTTTACTGTTTTAATTTTATGAATACTATGTATTTTTGAATTTTGTCATTTTAAGTCATTAAAAATAATTAAACCTTAAATTTATATCATAGTTTTAGAGAAAATGATTTAAATTGTTGGTTGATGAAATGGGTAATTCATGTTGATATTGATATACAAGCAGTAATTTTCTTACCTTTTAGAGGAATTCTAAGAAAGATACTACTATATTGTAGTTTGGAATCTTGATTACTTTTTTCTTTTATTGGTTGCAAATTTTATGTTCAGTGTTATGCTTTCATTTTCTGAGATTCTTGGTGTGTTAGAACCTGGTGCCCACTGTTATATATATTTTTTAAATCTACTTTAAACGCCTCACTACATAATCTCCAGGGCTTAAGTGCTAGTTATCTCTGAATTATTGTTCACTTGTTTGCACTATGACAGAATTTGCAGCCCCAAACCATCATGTGAAAGTGAGAAATAACATTTGAATCTACATTCAGTCTGGGGGCCTTTGCCCTGTGTACCAGAGGTTTATCCAAGCATGAGGTGGATTTATTATCCTCTTCCTTCTTGATGGGACAGCTTATGGACTAATACAAAGATGGGCACAAACCTAAGGGGGAAATTCCATGCACGTGCTTTGATCTCTTTGTTTTGTGGTTGTTAAAATAAAAATTCCCATGTCTATCAAGATGAGCTAGATATATGCCTGTCAAACTTTAGTGTGCTTCAGAATCACATGGAGAGACTGGTAAGACACAGATAATTTAGCTCTAACCCCCAGAGATTCTAATTCAATAGGTGTAGGGTTAAGTTTCTTAATCTCAAAGGCATTGAGTAGCATTGATGTGGATAATGTTAACCAAGCAGAGATATCAACTGAATGTATAAAACTTTGAGGAAAATGAGTACATTTATTAATTAGGTACACAGAAGCATCTTCCACATTTGAATCTTAATAATTAGCAGAACTTTAAGGGTCCAAATTTGGTGGTAATTATGCTGAATGTCTATTTTGTTTCATAAAAATTTAATGTTAGAATAATCCTGTGAGAGTCTTAATTCCCAAAGCTCACTGGATTAATTTAAGCATCAAATGAAAGCTGCTTCTTTGATCAGTTATCAAAGAAAAATAATAACATGCAAGTTATTGATTATTTTTAAAATATTTTTTAAAATTATTTTTGATGCATACATTGAAATTTTTGGTTAATGTCCTTGGTGGTATGAAGTATTATCAATAAAATTTACATTTAAGTAAATGTTTAACATTAAGAGATGATTTTTAAAGTTATTTTCTAATTAATTTATCACAGATGTTACAGATAAAAAAGAGGTTAGCTTTATGTCAAACTTTACCACTTGCTAGCTTATTATTGGTGTGCTTCATCTTGTAAATTCACCATTTGCAAATAAAATCTTACAAGATACTCGAATAATCAATTTTTGGTTCCAGTGATGGTGAGCCATCTTGTTGCAGGTTATTAGCATTAACAAGAAGGAGAAAACATGGATGCTATTTTAATAAATAAATAAATTTAGTTAACATGTGTTTGAAAATCAAGCCAAAACAGGGAGCATTCAAGGGGCCCAGAATCCTGCAAAGAAGGGAAGCTGAGATGGGAGTCCAGCATTTAGAGTTATTTTCCAGGTAATTGCTAATTTGTAAGTGATAGTTACTAGACTAGAAAACAAAAGCAGAACTTCTGGTAATCTTCCAGGGCTATCGTATGTACCAAGTATCTCAAGGAGGAGCTGTGATAAATACCCAAACTTTCTACTTGAAGCACTGAAGGGCCGACATTGGATATAGGGGGTGTGCTAGGCAGAGTTTTAAGAAGGCTTCGTGACTCAGCAAAATTCTAAGGTAGCCTGAATGGTGCACATCCTTGGATCAACCCCCTTGTCTTGAGGGTTAGAGGAGCTCCAAATATGAGCTGTCATCCTGTGTTTAGATTTACCTGTGATTAATTAGAAAAAGATGAAGAGAATTTGCGGCTGAGTTTATCAGGTGGAAACTTTAGGCCCTTCCTAGTCAGAGACATTCTTCTACAGGCCTTGAAGTTCAAAGCAGCCAAGTTTTGAGGGCTCCTTGGCCTCTAGAAGTTAAGAACCACAGGCAAGAAAGCTGAGACTTTATTCTTGTAACTGCAAAAAACTCAGTTTTGTCTACCATCATGTGAGTTTAGAGAAGGATGTTAAATTCCAGAAAGGAACATGGCCTAACAAACTTAATTTCAGCCTTATGAGGCCCTGAGCAGCTGGCATAGTCCTACTTTTCCGTGGCCCACTGAGCCACGGGAAACTGTGAGAATCTTCAAAGGTAAGATGAAAGGTTTTGTTTAAGTAATTTATATCAGAGCTTTCCATTTCTAAACGTTGCATTCCCCAATTGTGTCAATGTTACATCCTGAATTGAGGTGTTTAGAATGGACTCTGTGTGAAGAGATTTGTCCTTTGTTTCTTTGAAAAGGATTTTCTTAACCTAGGAAAAGCTTTATGAAAAAAAATTTGCCAAAGTCTTAACATTTGATGTTATAGTGCCTATAGTAGGTGGATTAGAAAGTGCTGGATGGATGGGAGAAAGCAAAGAAAACCCTAGCATTTTCTTTATTCTCTTTTATACTTTTTTTTTTCAGGCTTGTTTAGTCTTCAGTTTCTTGCACCCTGATGTCTGATATTCACATTAGAGCCCACAGTTACTTCCACATGCAGTGCTGAGGAAGTCCAGTACTAACTATAGCCTCAGCTGGACTTAATGATGGTGGGGAATTCTTTCTGTGTTCAGTGAAAAGAAAGAGCCTTCATGTTGCCTCTTCCGCCATATGCACTTCTTCAGTGCTTCCAGATTCAAATCAGTTTCATCAAATTTTGGTCTCCGGATGTCCAACCTCAGCTTATAATTTACTTCTTTATTCTTTATTAGAATTTTATATTTGGTAGAGTAATCCAGAATCTTTCTCTCAAGAGAGAATGAAGTCTACTCAGTTTATCCCCCTTTAGGGATATTAGGTTTACTCATTATCTTGCAACAGAAATGCCATATTATTTTTCTATCCGACCTTAGTATATTATTACTTGTACTGAAAATTTATCCCTATTTGGGGTCAATGTTCTAGTTGTTTTTTTCTGAAACTTTTCTTCCAACAGTTACCTGTATCTACCTGACTAAACATACCTATTAAAAAAATATGTAATTTCCCTCTATTGGCACATGTATGAAATAAAAAAAATATGCACATATTATGTACAGAAAAATATTTATCCAATCTTTATACCAGGAAACAAGTGTTCATGTATGTCAGCACAGAAAATTTAAAAAGGAAGATAATAGGTACTGCTTTTCTAACACCAGGGTTTGAGTGCTTCAGTTTTTATAGTACTTTAAGATCTGCCATACTAACTTAAAATATAAATTATGCCATCAAAAGAAATCTAACTTAATAGATTTAAGCATTTTATTTTCAAGTTATGAGTGGAGAATATGAGGGAAAAAATAATAAGATTACTTACTTCCTGATACTAGATAAGACCCAAGGCATGGCATCACTGATTAATTTTTTAAGAAATTCCTTTGCTGAAGTAGGGGTTTGCAGTTAATAAATGGGATTCTGCTATTTATAAAAGTATGAGGTATCTATAAACTGTGGCTGTTGACATTACTATCTCCCCTTTTAACAATATCTCAGTGGTTTCTCAATATTCCTCTAAAAGGAAGCACAGCTGTTAGTGAACAGTTTTCCTTATTCTGGATTTTAAAAAATAACTTTTTAAACATTTCTACTTGGAAACATGTTGCTCACTACACTAGCCACTCTGAGGCTTAGAGGAAATGAACAAAAGCTTAAATTTTAAAAAGATAATGTCTACAGGGAGGATTTTACTCAGATATTTTGAATTTTCCCCATTACAATCAGGCTTTTTTCCTCCAGGTTTAGCTAGTTAGTGTCATGCTTTTGTACTCTACTCCCTGAGAAATAAATCCAATGTTGTGTATTTAAAGTTTTAGATCTTTGTAGTCTCCCCAACAACTCACATAACAAAAAGCAAGTACCTGTTACTATGTAAATTCTGATGTGAAAAATGTGAAAGTTTTAGGTGCAGCCAGAAGTGCCAACCAAAATGAAGCTAATCAGTACCTATTTGTTTTAGGCAGTTACCACAGGCAGATGTAGCAAATTAGATTATTCTTTGGCTTAATACACATTGTTGGCCTAAAGTAAATAGAAAATTTACTGTCAGGTATTTCTCCAGCATAGATGAGTTTATTAGGGATAAGCAGAGAATTGTAGTTCAGAGTCTGCAAGTCATGAACAAGTCCCCTCATTATAAGGGAGGGAGAATCCTTTTATAGAGAAAAGAGAAGGGAAATTGGGAGGGCTGTAGTAAACAGAGTTCAAAATTATATGGTCCCACTCTGGAGAAATACCTGACAGGCAGACATGAATCCCTTGAGAAACATTTGTCTTTAAAGTGGAAATTTGAATATTATAACTATAAGTTAGCTTATGACATTCTAAATAGTTTTAGATGGCTCTCTCTCAATTTTCCATGAATAATTGTTCTTAGTTGCCAAGATTGGAAGCTGGGACAAGGTGAATGAAACAGAAACTCAGTTGTATGTAGGATTATACTATTGGGTATATAATAACATAATATTGGGTTGTTCATTCATAAACATGGAGACAATATTTACAGATTTAGTTTTTGAAATTTAAGCTTTTAGTGTTAGCCTCCTCAGAAGAGATTGGGCAGATTATCATTCTGCCAGATCCTTAAATCAACAATCAAGAAAACCAGATAATTTGAATGACTTATATGAGAAAACGAGAAAATTGAATAACAGTAATAATGTCTACTTTTAAATGAGATGATAAATCAATAACTGAATGCTAAAGAAAGGAAGTGAAAGTGAAGCTGCTCAGTCGTGTCCTACTCTTGGCGACCCCATGGACTGTAGCCTACCAGGCTCCTCCATCCATGGGATTTTCCAGGCAAGAATGCTGGAGTGCATTGCCATTTCCTTCTCCAGGACATCTTCCTGACCCAGGGATTGAACCCGGGTCTCCCATATTGTGGGCAGACACTTTATCGTCTGAGCCACCAGGGAAGTCATGAATGCTAAATGGTGTGATGTAAATGATCATTATTGAAAGGAAAAAGTCGCAAGTGAAGGGGAGGTTTATCTTAAGGTGCTAGAGTTTAAAGGATGAAGAAAATGTAGTTGGTAATAATTTTCTGAGAGTGTAGGAAAGTACAGAGACTTGGAGGAATTGTATAATGTACTCATATCTGGCAGGATTATCACACACATAATAGAAGACCAATGGAGAACCCATGGTCTTGGGAAGAACAAAGAACAATGTATACATAGGCAGCATGGTATCCCATAAAAAGCACTACTAGAGATTCAGAGACCTCCTTTTTTATTCATAAAGTGGGAATTGTTGATTCTGTTTAATAAAATTTTGTGAATGCACTTTGTAAGTTATATGAATGCTATAATTGTTATTGTGACTTTTCTGGTGGCTCAGATGGTAAAGAATCCACTTGCAATGTGGGAGACCTGGGTTCGATCCCTAGGTGGGGAAGATCCACTGGAGGGCATGGCGATCCCCTGCAGTATTCTTGCCGGAAGAATCCCATGGAAAGAGGAGCCTGATAGGCTACAGACCATGGTGTTGCAGAGAGTCGGACACAGTTAAGCACAGCACATAATAGTTATTAAATGTGTATTGACTGTAAGCTGAAATTATATCCACGTGTACTTTTAACTTACCTTCATAAGTAGAAGTGAGAAATGTGGAAGTATTAGGTTTGGAATCTTACTATGTTTACCTGTTTAAAAAACCATCAAAAGCTATTCTCTTCTTAAATAAATCATTGATTGCTATGATAATACTGTGTAAACTGAAGAACACTATCTTAGGAAATAACAAACACACTACTCTAATTCTTATTCAAAGCTTTGTTATTTGTGATAGTAGCATTCAGAAATCGACATAGTTTAAAAGTAATTTGGTAAGGATATAATGAATAGCATTTTACTGCCCAGATGCACAAAGCTTAACATGATATATATAACAAAAGTTTTTAGAATTTCTTGCCAAGCATGAGCAAAACCAGCACTTTTCTGAAATAATAGGATTAGCTTTTTTTTCTAAATAACCATTTTTAATATTTTTGAATCTTACTGTTTGTATCTTGCCACTGTGAATTGACATGTACGATGTAGGCTTTGATTCTTCATATAGAGGATTATAATTGCCTTCTGAAGTGCCAAAATGAGCTTTATTTATGTTACAAACTGTCTTCAAATGCTAACTTGTATTTTTAGTACCTACAAGTGAAAATGAGGCTATTTGTTGACACTTGTCATTGTGTATTGCTCACATTTATGGCCCTGAAGTTTTTTTTTTTTAATCAGTGTACCTTTATTCCACTTTCGTTTTAATAGCAATGCGAAGATATAATCTTTCCATATTTCATTCTTTCCCTCTTGCAATCGAGGAAACTGCTGGTTAGAGAAATTATTGGGTGTTATAATTGCCACATATATTTCAAATGGGAAACTGAAATTAGACTCAGGTTCTGATGTCATGCCTGGTGGTTTTTACTATGTATCTCTCTAATTTGTTATTAATATAATGAAATTGGAATGATTTTAGAGAATTAGATAACTGTGTAGTCAAGTGGAAGACCAAATAACGTATACTGACATACCACTTTATGTTTGCAATATTTGTTCTATTGTTTCTGTATTTTTTAAATTGAAGTATAATTGATTTACATTGTTAGTTTCTAGTGTACAACAAAGTGATTATATATATATATACACATATACATACACACATATATGCTTTCCCACTGAGGGTTATTATAAGATATTAAATGTAGTTCCCTGTGCTATATAGTGGGAACTTGTTGATTATCTGTATTATATAGTAATGTGTGTCTGTAAGTCCCATTTCCTAATATATTATTCCCCCATCCTTTCCCTCTGGTAACATTAGTTTGTTTTCTGTCTAAGGGGTCCATTGTGAATAGATTCATTTGCAACATTCTTTTTAGTTTCCATACATAAGTGATATGACATTTTTCCTTTTCTGACTTAATTCACTTAGTGTGATAATCTCTAAGTCTATCTATATGCTGCAAATATCATTATTTTGTTTTCCTTTAGGGTCAGGTAATAGTCTGTTGTGTGTATGTGTCTGTGTAGTTGGTGTGTTTGTGTATACATGTATATACATATTGGGCAGATTCTCATTGTGCCAGAACCTTACATATGTATATATGTGTTGTTGTTATTCAATGGCCCAGTCATATCCAACTCTTTATAACCCCACGGACTGCAACATGTCAGGCTACTCTGTCCTTCACATCTCCCGAAGTTTGCCCAAGTTCATGTCCATTGCATTGGTGATGCCATCCAGCCGTTTCATCCTCTGATGTCCTCTTCTCTTCTGGCCTCAGTCTTTCCCAGCATCAGGCACTTTTCCAATGAGTGAACTGTTCAGATCACTTGATGAAAATACTGGAGTTTCAGCTTCAGCATCAGTACTTCCAATGAGTATACAGGGTTGATTTCTCTTAAAATTGACTGCTTTGATCTTCTTGCTGTCCAAGGGGCTCTCGGGAGTCTTCTCCAGCACCACAGTTTAAAGACATTTATTCTTCAGCGCTCTGCCATCATTACAGTCCAGCTCTCAACACCATATGTGACCGGTGGGAAGACCATAGCCTTGACTTTTGTTGGCACCTTTGTTGGCAGAGTAATGTGTCTGCTTTTCAGCACACTGTCAAGGTTTGTCATAGCTTTCCTGCCATAAAGCAGATGTCTTCTGATTTCATGGCTGCAGTCACCATTCACAGGGATTTTAGAGGCCAAGAAAAGGAAATCTGTCACTACTTCCACCTTTTCCCCCTCTATTTGCCATGAAGTAATGGGGCCGGATGCCATGATCTTAGTTTTTTAATATTTAGTTTCAAGCCAGGTCTTTCATTGTCTTGCTTCAGCTTCATCAAGTGGCTTTTCAGTTCCTCTTTGCTTTCTGTCATTAGAGTAGTAAAATCTGCATATCTGATGTTGTCAATGTTTCTCCTGGCTATTTTGATTCCAGCTTGTAACTCGTCCAGCTCGGCATTTCTCTTGATGTACTCAGTGTATAGATTAAACAAACAAGGTGACAGCAGAAATCCCTGGCATACTCCTTTCTCTATCTTGAACCAATCAATTGTTCCATACCTGGTTCTAACTGTTGCTTCTTGACCCGCATACAGGTTTCTCAGGAGACAGATAGATGGTCTGGTATCCCCAGCTCTTTAAGATCTTTCTACAGTTTATCCACACAGTCAAAGATTTTGGCATACTTGATGAAACAGAAGTAGATGTTTTTCTGAAATTCCCTAGCTTTCTCTATGATCCAGCAAATGCTGACAATTTGATCTCTGGCTTCTCTTCCTTTTCTAAACCTAGCTTGGACATCTGGAAGTTCTTGGTTCACATAATGCTAAAGCCTAACATGCAAGATTTTAAGCATGACTTTACTAGCATGGGAGATGTCGATGTTTTTCTGGAATTCCATAGCTTTCCCTATGATCCAGCAAATGTTGGCAATTTGATCTCTGGATCGTCTTCCTTTTCTAAACCCAACTTGGACATCTGGAAGTTCTTGGTTCGCATAATGCTGAAGCCTAGTGTGCAAGATTTTAACATGACCAAACTATCCTGGGAGATATATGCAATTGCCCGATGGTTATCACATTCTTTGGTACTACCCTTTTTGGGAATTGGGATGAGGACTGACCTTTTCCAGTCCTGTGGCCACTGCTTGGTTCCAGATTTTCTGACTTATTGAATGCAACACCTTGATGGCACCATCCTTTAGGGTTTTGAATAGTTTTGCTGAAATTCCATCACATCCACTGGCTTTATTAATAGCAATGTTTCTTAAGGCCCACTTGACTTCACTCTCCAGAATGTCTGGCTCTGAGAGGTTGACCCCACCATCATAGTGATCCAGTTCATTTGGATCTTTTTGTACAGTTCTTCCTGGTAATCTTTCCATCTTGATCTCTTCGGCATCTACTAGATCTCTTTTGTTTATGTCCTTTATTGTGCCCATCTTTTGGCAAAATATTCCCTTGATATCTCCAGTTTTCCTGAAGAGATCTCTAGTCTTTCCCTTTCTTTTGTTTCCCCTTAGTTTTATATACTGTTTATTGAAGAAGGCCTTCTTGTCTTTCTGTGCTATTCTTTGGAAATCTGCGTTTAGTTGGACATACCTTTTGCTTTCTCACTTGCTTTTCACTTTTTTCTTTAGCTATTTGTAAGGCCTCATCAGATAACCACTTTGTCTTCTTGCTTTTCCTTTTCTTTGGGATGGTTTTATTCACTGCCTTCCACACAATATTATGGACCTCTATCCATAGTTCTTTAGGTGCACTGTTTATAAGTTCTAGTCCTTTGAATCCATTTGTTACCTCCACTGCATATTCATAGGGGCTTTAAGTTGTGCCTGGCTTGCCTAGTGATTTTCTCACTTCTTTAGTTTAAGCCTGAATTTTGCTATGAGAAGCTGATGATCTGAGCCATAATAAGCTCCAGGTCTTGTGTTTGCTAACTGTAGACAGCTTCTCCATCTTTGGCTAAAAAGAATGTAATCAATTTGATTTTGGTATTGGCCATTTGGTCATGTCCATGTGTGAAGTCATCTCTTGTGTTGTTGAAAAAAGGGTATTTGCTATGACTAATGCATTCTCTTGGCAGAATCCAGTTAGCCTTTGTCCTGCTTCATTTTATTCTCCAAGGCCAAACTTGCCTGTTACTTCAGGTATCTCTTGATTTCCTACTTTTGCATTCCAATCCCCAGTTATGAATAGAACATCTTTTTTATTTTGGTATTAGTTCTAGGAGGTCTTCTAGGTATTCATAGAACTGATCAGCTTCTTTGGCACAAGTGGCAGGGGCATAGTCTTGAATTACTGTGATGTTGAACGGCTTGCCTTGGAAACAAACCAAGATGATTCTGTCATTTTTCGTCCTGACTGGTGTGAAGTACTGCCTCCATTGAGTTTCGACTTGCATTCCTCTAATAGTTTGTGGTGCTGAGCATCTTTTCACATGCCTGTTGAAGATCTGGATTTTTCTTCAGAGAAAGATCTACTTAGGTCTTCTGCCTGTTTTTTGATGGGGTTGTTTTTTTCTTGTTATTGAGATGTTTGAGCTGTTGTATTTTTTGGAACTTGAATCCTATTTATCGCATTGTTGGCAAAAATTTCCTCCCATTCTGTAAGTTATCTTTTTCTATTTTTATATATAAGTATCCAAAGGTGATAGCAACCTGAGCACTGTCCTTTTGGAGATCTCTGGTATAGTTCCAGTTATAAATTCGTAATCCTGGTAAATACATGAGTGAAAGTTTCTTTTTACATTTTCATTTGTTTTGCATTTATTGTTTAGAATTTATTCTCTGCTATAAACTGCTGCTCACACCTGTAAAGGGAAAAAATGGATTTGTAAAATCTGTTAGCCCTTCCCCAGCAACCTGGCCATAGTTGATTTGCCACACATTATCCAAACTGGGCCAGTCAAATTTCTTTCAGAAATTTAAAATTGGGATTCTCTGATGTTAATCTCTGTAGTCACTCAAACTAAAGTAATATAAACTCACAATGGAAAGGTTCAGCTTTGCTTGGCCTGTGTGTATAGAAAAGCAGAGAAACTCAACCCATAGAGGGAGTGAGGAGAGGGGGAAATTCCAAGACAAAACCAACCAAACAAATGAAAAAAACCCCAAACAGATATATGGAGAATAACGTGATTAAGAGATTAAATATCCTCAGAAAAATAAATGTCCAGATTGCAAACATCTTTTTTCCCCCTGACTCTAGTTTCCAGGATCTTGGCTGAACTTTTGCTCTTGCCTTCCCTGTGTTGCACCTGTACTCTCTGTTCATTTATTTTGCTTCATTCTTACAACACTAAGAAGCTTGTGTGCATGTGTTAGTGGCTCAGTCATGTCCGACTCTTTGGGACCCCACAGGCTTCTCTGTCCATGGGATTCTCCAGGCAAGAATACTGGAGTGGATTGCTGTTCCCTTCTCCAGAGGATCTTCCCGACCAGGGATCAAACCCTGGTCTCTGACATTGCAGGCAGATTCTTTACTGTTTAGGCTACAAAATAGGCTACAGGTTACTGTTTAGACCTCAAGAAATTTGACTAAGACATAAATAAAAGATTTTGCCTTTTTTAAAGATTTAAAGATTAAGATTTTGTCTTTTAAAAAAATTTTTAAAAATATTTAAGTCTGTTTGCTTTTTAAAATATGAGACTGGTAAATCTTTGAAGAACCTTGACTAAGACATAAAGATTTACCAGTCTCATATTTTAAAAAGCAAATAGACTTTTAAATATTTTAATCCTGTTTAATATTTTGCTTCACTGTAGAAATAAGTTTATTTTCATATTTGAAAATACATTTTTAATTAAAAAAGTTGCCTGTAACCCCACCATCTGGAAGTAGCTTCTGTTAATGTTTGATAGATTTCATTGTAATTTGAGCACGCACACATATACATAGTGAATCATAATCAACAGCAAGCATAGTTTTGGTTTGCTATTTTTATTTACCAAAATGATTTTTGGAGATGGTTTTTACTTACTGTAACACCATTTAATGAACCATTTCTTGTTTATGATCATTCTGTTTTTTAACTTAAAAATATTAATTGTAGTCTCTTTGGTTCTTTGATTTTTTTTGTAATTTTTTTTAAATTCAGCAAATCTATATTAAGTGTCCACCATATATCAGATCTCATTGATACAACTAGGTCATAAGATATGTTTCCTTACTTTAAGGAAATTAGAGCCTTAATGTAAAAGAGCAATCTGTTCATCAAATTTAGATCAGTCAGTGCTTTGAGGGAAAAGAGGTAAAGTGCTTGTTAGTGGGAAACTGGATTTTGGACTGAATATTGACATATGAATAAATAACTAGAGAAAAGGGTACATGTGAAGCAGCAAGAGTTAAATTAGAAAAGTAAGCAGGGCACAGATCATGGTGAAGGGAGAATTAACTTGCCATTATATAAGAAATGGATAAAACAGAGTTTGAAGGAGGAGGGGTAGCCTGGGAGATTTGCGTTTTCAATTGATTATATGACAGCAGAAGATGGATTGCTCAGGTGTAAAACTTGATGTGAGGAAGCTACTAGAAGTGAGAAATCTACTGAAATAATCTATGTAAAAAATGATATCCAATATCACTATATTAGGAACGGACAGAGATTAAGTTATAGATATATTGAAAAGATAATTTATGGTATTTGATGACTGGTGGGCTGTCAAAAAGTGAAGAGTGAGGAGAATCCCAGATTAGTCTCAGTCTTCTGGCTTGCTATGATTACTTGTTACATAGAATACAAGAGAAGGGGCAGGTTAGCAAAAGATTATGAGTATTAATTTAGACATATTTGGCTTGAGTTTCCTGTTGGACATCTAAGTAGAGATCATCAGTAGTCAGCTACTGCGCTAGGCAGTTCAGGCTGACTATGAAACATACCATAGATTTGTGGCTTAAACAACAGAAATTTATTTCTCATAGTTCTAGGGGCTGAAAGTTCAAGGTCATGATGCCACCATGGTCAGGTTCTGGTGAGAGCTCTCCTCCTGGCCTGCAGTGGTCCCTTTCTCCTCTCACCTGGTGGAGAGAGAGAAGGGAAACTCTCTGACTCCCTCTTCATCTAAGGCCACAGTCCTCTCAGATTAGAGCCCAGCTTTTATTACCTCAGTGTATCATAATTTACCTCCTAAAGATCTTACCTCCAGATACTGTCATCCTGGGGCTTAAGGCTTTAGCGTATTAATTTGGGTGTGACACAATGTAGTGCTTAGAAGCTAGAAATAAACCTGAAATTTAACTTTTTGTGACTGGAGAGGTAGTTGAGTATGCCTCATGAGAATAGATGAGTCTGCCCAGATTGGGCATCCAGAGTAAGAAAGGAAATGGGTCAAGAACTCAAAGATTCATGAATCTTGCTTTCTATGATTTTGTTATATTGTCTGTAATGAACAATGTTATCAGCATAGCATTAAACTTGCCTACTTCGCAGAATGTTGTTGTCTACTCTTCCATAATCAGTATATAACAAATGTAATCCTAGATCTCTAAAAAAAAGATCCTTGATTAAAATTTGCATGAGATTAGTAGAGGCTGATTGTCAAGTAGACAGACTATATCTAAGTGAAGAAAATCTATCACAGATAAGTCCCCTGCAGATACTAAACCATGATGGTTCTCTATTTGTAGTCATTCAAATGATACATGAGATCTGTAACTCATGAGCTTAGAACTGTTCAAGCATGAACTTTCCAGAAAGAAGTAAATTATTTAAAAAAGAATCGGTGTTTCCAGAAGGAAAGATATTGAGAATGTTGATAGCTTAACACTTTTAGTATTAAGAAAAAATGTTAGGAAAAGATTTATAAAAGAAATTTAGTATAATATTAGAAATATAATGAGGGAATATATATGTAGGAATTGAGAACCTGTCCCAGATATTCCACAGAACAGTTTGACAACAGCGTTTCCATAAACTTAAATTGAGCAGTATTTTGAATTAAAAAAAAATAAGAAATTAAACAGTAGTTGTTGCAAAGTTGCATCTCATGTTATTAGGTGTTATATATCAAAAGTTTATGTAAATGGCAAGGATCTTCACTTTTTTTTTTGTAATCTTTGCCTATAAAGTGTTGGGTTTTGCCATCAAACATGAGCCTTGGTCATCACATGTTAATAACCATATCTCTAGAGCATTGTGTCCAAAGTATGACAAACTTTTAGATAATGCAGAACCTGTAGCCTGTGAGGGCATCTGGGGTGCTAACAGTGGTATGAACTGAAAAAAATGCTGTCTTTGTCCTACATATTATTTTCTGGATTTTTAAGAATGCTGAGGGCAAATCAGAAGCTATATAAAGTCACAATATATTGCAACTTATTATATTGTCTGTGCTAGTTTGCTGGGGAAATAAATCTGATTAGTTTAATTTATTCTTCACAAGGGCATGATGATTTTTTAAATTCAATAGCCTGTAATTTTATTAATAGCTTGAAAACTGATTTTTTGTTTTGTATATAGTATATTTTCTTAAATATACAAATGGAGAAGGCAATGGCACCCCACTCCAGTACTCTTGCCTGGAAAATCCATGGACAGAGGAGCCTGGTAGGCTGCAGTCCATGGGGTCGCTAAGAGTCAAACACGACTGAGCTTTCACTTTTTACTTTCCTGCATTGGAGAATCCCAGGGACGGGGAAGCTTAGTGGGCTGTCGTCTGTGGGGTCACACAGAGTTGGACACGACTGAAGCGACTTAGCAGCAGCAGCAACTGTATGTATTATACAGCAAAAAAAACAGTATATTTTACCAGTATACTGTAAAAAACCAGTATATTTTCAAGCATGAAACTTTACATTAAGATCCCTATCAACTGGGGTATTATGCTTTCATTTACTTCTTTCTACATAAACAGATGGCTTTAAGAAATGTAACATTGCCCACTTCTAACATCTTAATGATATTCCATGCATCCTAATAAATAATAGGTTAACTTTTCTGTAATTGTATTTACCACTTCTTTCAGGTAATTGGAGCCTTGCCCAGAGTACATAAAATTCATTTATACTTTAACCTGACATGTCTTTATGAGAATTTTCTTATACTTTAGTCATTGCTTTTAATTCTGATGCATTTTAAGGGACATGATGATTATGCCTTTATAAAGACATATAATACAGTGTATGGGTTAATAAGTAAATAAGAGACATAGTTTCTGCTTGGGATGTAACGCTCTGAAAGGGGCATTACTGTCACCTTTAAAACAGCAGTAACAAAAAACTGGAGCATCTGCAAATTCAAAATTTTTCTTAAACACATCAGAGAGCTGAGGTGATAGGGCAACCAACTAACTCGAAACTTTTAACACAGGGCGGGATCGCTTTTTTGGCTGGGGCAGATCCCGTCAGCCATCAGTAATGTATGATACCACTTTTATGTGGAATCCAACTCAAAATGAGAGAGTAAAATGGTGCTTGCCAGGGGCTGCAGGGTTAGAGGAAAGGGAGAGATGTTTAAGTGTATGAACTTGCATCATGTAGAAAGTAAGTCCTAGAGATCTAGTGCTGAGTCTAGTGAATAGACACAGTTGTAGTGTAATCATCACTCTAAGAGCCTAAACTTAATGATTCTAAGCACTAAGAAGAGACAGTCATTATTTGTGATAGACGTGCTAGTTATTGCTGTGATAGCAATTAAATTGCAAATATAAATGCCTCACATTAATGCTATACACCTTGCATTTACACAGTTATGTCAAATATATCTCAATAATAAATTAAAAAATGAATTTAAACTTTATTAATAAAGGCAGTGCAGGTTAGAAAGAGAATTTAGTGTCCAGAGGCTGCAGATATAAAACAGGCATTTTTGTTCACTTGTATACTTTTCTGTATGGATTTCACGGGATGCTCATGGAGAAAAATAAAGATTGGCTAGAGTCCTCAGAAAGCAGCTCTTCTAGCACAGACTTAGTATAGAGGACTGCAGCCGCTCTGGGAAAGGCAGGAGATGCCCTCTGGATTTTTCCATTCCTCCTGAAAAGTTTTAAACTGCTAGGGGAAGGATGAACTGTGACTCTTAGGGTCCTAGCTGAAAACCCACTGAAGTAAGGGAAAGACAGCAGAAAACACCCCTTTCCCTATAGAAAAGGCAATGCAAATATCTCCTCATCTCAGATCTGTAGCTGGAGGAAGATTGACATGCTAAAAGGACCCAGAGCTACAGAATCTAGTTAAGACTGAGAGTCAATCAAAACAACAGAGAATGAATATCCACCATCCTGGTCTGCCACCAGCCAGGCTAACAAGCTTCAAATAAAAGTAACAGTGGAGCACTACTAGGTGAGTAAAATAACATGCAGAGAGGCTTTCTCAGAAGCACAGAGCAAAGGAAAGACTAAAGTTGAGGGTAGAGAAGCTTGAGAAAAATCCCTCAACCCAACTAGTCCCTACCCTAAACATAAGATAATACAAGAAGAATATGATTCCTGAAATACAGGCAGTAACTTTGGTAATAGCAAATCTCAAACCTAGCTCAAATCCTGAGTAAATTGATTCAAAGCCTAGCACTAACAGAAGGATAGTCACTCTCATTTAAAAGCATAAGACCCATTTGCTCAGTCTCTAATGTCCAGCTTTAAACAAAATTTATGAGGCCCACAAAATGGCACAGTAAAATGGACAGACTGCCAGGAAAATTCAACCGACTAGATGTATGACCCAGATAATAAACTATCAGACACATTTTAAATAACTATTATTAATATTTTATAGACCCTAATATAAAAGGTGGATACTATGCATTATCACATAGGTAATTTTAGCAGAGCTGGAAACCATAAGAAAGAATCAAACAGAAGTGTTACCAATGAAAAACACCGTAATGGAGTTGAAGAATGCCTTTAATGGGCTCCTCAGTATGCATGGTACAGCTGAGCAAAGAATTATTGTACTTGAATGTAGGTCCACAGAAATTACTCAGAATGAAAAACGAAGACAAAAGTTTAGAACATAGAAAAATCAGAAAAAAACAAGAGTTATGGTACAACTAGTGCAATTGTCACACCAGAAGTAATTTTATATATGTGTAATTGTAATCCAATATGGAAAAGACAGAATGCAACCAAATAAAATTTGAAGAAATGATGGCAAGTATTTTTTTAAATTAATAAGGAAAACATTGAGAATTTAATGAAAAAAATCAACGGGAAACACCAAAGCATGGATTGAAGAAGCTCAAAGAACAAATTACAATCAAATGAGAAATTAAGATAAACAGAAAATCTTGAAGACATTCAGGAAAAAATGCATATTATACACAGCTGACTTCTCATCAGAAATAATCCAGAAAACAAAAGAGTTGAAAGTCAAACACCAGGGTTTAGTATAGTCTACAACTTTAAATTGTCCCAGAACTACGTTATTTCACCTACACTGGTTAATATCATGCTACTTGTTTCTCTATCATTGAACTGTATATAGTAAGATGATTAGCAGATGTCTAGCATGCTGTGATCAAACAAATTTTAAAGTAGGAAAACTATTTCAAAGGGGAGTGGTTTAAACTACTAATTGATTTTTTTAAAACAGTATTTTGATCCATGAAGACAGATATTTTGATCACTATTATTTATTAATTCCTGCACCAGTGATTGGAATATAGTAGATATCTGATGCTTATTTGTCAAAAAAATTGTTGAATAAATTAATCTGTAACAAGAACACATCATAACTAAATATAACAAAACCATTTTTCTAAAGCATGCTTTAGGAAAATCTAGAATCTATCTATCTATAAAACACACACACACACCTAGAACATGTTTTAGGATTTTAGCATTATTGTGTTACAAATGTTAATTGAACATTAGTCAAAGTTGGAATGAGGGGTGAAAAAAATTTGCTTTGAGACAAAGACCTCCTTCCATGCCCAATAATTTTTGCCGTTGATAGACTTAAAAACTTGACTTTCTATTGTATACTGATTTCATTTTTCTTTTTTCTGATATTTCTAATTTGCCCTTAGTAAGAGTTGAATGGTTATTTCTCCTTAAAATCTGCGCACACACGTACATACACATATATATTAGAAGAATTATTAAGACAAATTTTTCCCATTTATCAATGAATGCACTTTGACACATCTTAGTGTCCAACTTAAAAACTGTTACAGCAGCAGTGACTTCTCTAGAGATCTTCAATCTTAAAGTGAGAATAGTTAACATTATAGTTCCTTTGTTTAAATTTATCAATACTGAAAATAGCAGAATTGATCCCTTGATATATACTAATTGCCTAGAATGTGACCACAAATTCTGCATTGCAGGTACCATCATGGTAAATGCTGTTTAAGTTATGCAAAATTTATAGAATGATGACAAAGAAAAGCTTCTGAGAGAATAATGATTCCCCATAAGGTGAAACATCTTAGACTCCATTCCTAAAGTGGAAATTAGCCTTGACTTATCTATTGACTCATTTGATGCACACAAGTAATGGCAAGATAATATACACTATTATGATATATTCTATTCTTCATGGCCTGGGTGTATGTATGAGTGTGTAGGTATGTCTGTGAGTGTGCATGTATGTGTGTGTGTGTGTATATATATATATATATATATATATATATGTACTTATTTTCATATACTTTCTTTTAACTAACTTTTTCATTTTCCTTTACATCATCGTGTGTTGTTGCTTTGAACTTTACAACCTGAGTCTGCCCTCTAATTCAATAGGGAAGAAAGAAAACAGTGCAAGCGTCTACAGAAATTCAGAAGGATACTCCACAAAACTGGCTGTGTGTGAAAACACTTGTGGATTTCTAAAGAAATATTGATGTCTTGGTTACAGCCCCAGAGATTCTAATTTAAAATTTATGGTGTGTAAATGGGATATTAGGATTTAAAAAAAAAATCAACTCCCCAGCTGTGCCTTATATGCAATAAAGTTTGAAAACCACTGCTCTAGAAAATGTAGTTTATATAAGTACGTTTATATAAGTACCTAATAAGCAAAGATTCATGTGTAAATTAAGTAACCATTTTATTAACCTTTTATGATTTTAAAAATCATAAAAGTGTGCTGAGGTTATTTTTATTGAGACTTAAAGTGATTTGATGTACTATATCAATCTTCAAGAAGGGGTGTGTTCTTTTTGTGGAGTCTATAGAATTACCCTCATTAAAAGTCAGAAAGACAGAGATGAAAACAGCTCTGTCTTCAAAGAGCAGATAAGGATATTTGAGGAGCGAGAGAGATCTCAATGTGAACAAGAGCAATAGAGGGCTGCATGTGTTGTTAATGATAAAAGCCATGAAAGGGGAGTAGGGATGGGACTGCTGGGAGCAGAGTGAGAATACATAAGAAAAGCTCCCTGAAGAAACTAGCCTTAGAGTTAGGGTCGTAGAGTGGGATGTGGGGTGTGCCTGGTTTGTATGCAATAAATACACTTATACTGAATGATGAAACAGATTATATGTAAACTTCAGAAATTCAGTGAAAACACTTTCTTCAAGAGCTTATTCTTATCAGATAGAAAGGAATGGCTTCTAGTGAGACAAGAGTAGGTAACGTTTGAAAAGTCACATTTTATGAAAGACAAAAACTTGCCCCAGTCCCCTAGACATGTTAGAGTATGTCTTATGTAGTTTCAGTACCAGAAACGTCAGACAAAACCTTAATATGTATCCCTGAGCAATGAATAAATGTATAAAATGTTCTACAAAAAAAAAGTTAGAGCACATGGGTTTGAGTGGTGATTCTATCACTTCCTAAGTATACTGCCTTGACTGGACTTCTTATGAAACTTCCTTATGTATCAAGTGCAGATAGTATTTAATTCCTTATAGTATTTTGCAAATTCAGTGGAGTATGTGAAGGAAATTCTTAATAAACACAGTGCAGATTTTGAATATAATTACCCACTGTTGTTTCTAGCCTTTTTGTATACAGTGTATGTTTTTGAGATCATTTTACTGAATAACACATTTGCTATTAACTCATTCACATATGTGTTCATTAAGTAATCCTTTATTCAAATGCTTACCATGTTTTTCAGACACTTGCTAGTATTGTAGATACAGAGCCACACCTGGTTCCTATCTTTCAAATGAATCACTAATACAAAAGAAATGCGCACACGCATTTGTATTTTTGATGATGAGAGGAAGCTAGAATTCCAGGATATGCTTCGCTAATACATAAATGCCACATCAAGGTCATTTTATAATTTTTTAAAGTCCAAACAAAATGCATTCAGGTATAAGACATTTTTTTAATGCCTCTTGGTCATTGACATTTTGGTGAATTGAGTGGAAAACATTGTGATTTAAAAATGTGTTTATTGGGAGGTAGTATTAACTATTAATGGATAAAGGTGTAAGCTCTGAAATCATATTGTCTTGGTTTAAATCTTTGCTTTACTGAAAGTCAGCTGCACAATCTTGGGCAGATTTTTATATTCTGTGTTTCAGTGTCCTCATCTGCAAAATAAGATAGCAATGCTTACCTCTAGGAACTGTGAAAATCAATGAGAGATAACACCTTTGATGTGTGGCACATGGGGAATGGACATTATTCACAATTTATTGTAAAATTGCTTTGAGATTGCTTAGTCAGGGAGAATATCCTTTTTGCTTTTTTACATGTCAAAATGTTTAAGTGGAACTATATTGTGCTTAAGGTATGTGCTAGACATTACAGAACTAGAGAAAATGTGATTTCATTAGCCAGATAAAGGAAAAAGGTTGGCAAACATGAAATATTTTATGTTAAATCAACATATTAATATTTTCTTTTTCTGCTTTCTGGCTTAAGCCTATTATTATTCATCAGACACTCATATCCTTTATTATGCCTTATGGTAGTTTTAAAGAGAACATCTGTTTTTATAGAAAGTCTGCTATGGAACTACATCAGTAGAAAAAGTAGTAAACCTAATATAAAGAGTTGAGGACTGCTGCTAAGGCATGGGATTATATTGATTTACTTTGACTTTTATTATGTGTAGGACACAATTATAAGCTAACCATACATTTCAGATGAATTGGTATTGTAAATCCAGTGGTTATTTGTTCTTTGATAAAAATCTATAGATTTTAGGGTTTGTGAATGGTCTTATGAAATGTGGCTTCTTCTATGGCTGTATTGTCATAGAAATTACTCAAGCTAACTTAAATGGGGAACTCTCTGGATATTTTTTAGTCTGTGATACTTTGCTTGTTTTTCCCAACAAGTACACTGTGACTTTTAGGCATTAAACCTTTGCTTTGCTTCTTTTATATATATATATATATATGTGTGTGTGTGTGTGTGTGTGTGTGTGTGTGTGTGTGTGTGTATGTATATATATGCACACATACACATACATGTCTATACACATGTGTGTATCTATATATATTTATGCTTGCATGTATGTAATGGATATATTCATATATGTGTGTGTGTATATATATATTTAAGAGGGAGTCTCTTGATTTAGATAATGTAAAATTTTCATTGCCTGTTAAGTATTATTTTAATCTTAGAAAATGCTGTGGTTTTCTTTCTGTGTTGATATTATGACAGAATGGGTCAAAACCCACGTAAACACAATATTAACTTTACATATGAAAAAAGAAGTGAAGTCAAGTGAAGTCAAGTCACTCAACTGTGTCTGACTCTTTGCAACCCCATGGACTGTAGCCCACCAGGCTCCTCCGTCCATGGGATTCTCCAGGCAAGAGTACTGGAGTGGGTTGCCATTTCCTTCTGCAGGGGATCTTCCCAACCCAGGGATCGAACCTGGGTCTCCCGTATCATAGGCAGACGCTTTAACCTCTGAGCCACCAGGGAAGCCCTATGAAAAAAGAAGTACACCAATATATAAATTGAAGTATATAAAAAGTATATAAATTGATGATTAATTTATATATATCATCAAGATAGCTATAAAACCTATTCACAAATAAGTTCAGAATTCCTGAAGCCTGGCTTATCCTGTTAAGAGAACATATATTTTTAAACAAACATAAGAATTTATATACATAGAGGCAAGCCCTTCTGTTACAGTATAAAATACACTTTGCATACAGTTACTACTGATATAGGAAGCTTCTAACATCTTCCCCAAATCATCATGATGTTGGAGATGAGCTTTATAACATATCTAATTCAGATATAGATTTTATTGCTTTTTTCCTTTGTTTCTAAACAATGTGATATACTGACCAAAGATAGAACTGAACTAAGGTAGGATTTTTTTCCTGATTGCCAGGCTATGTCTAAGACTTAATATTAAATCACCATAACTTTGTGTACAGCCACAGTTCAGCTATTGATTTTATTTTTTTTCCTGAATTTTACAAATAAAGTGAAAGTGAAAGTGAAGTCGCTCAGTCGTGTCCGACTCTGCGACCCTGTGGACTGTAGCCCACCAGGCTCCTCTGTCCATGGGATTCTCCAGGCAAGAATACTGGAGTGGGTTGCCATTTCCTTCTCCAGGGGATCTTCCCAACCCAGGGATCGAACCCGGGTCTCCTGCATTGCAGGCAGACGCTTTATCCTCTGAGCCACCAGGGAAGCCAAATAAAGACAGAGGAAAAAAAATCAGAATAGGTAAAACAACTTTATCAATTTGACAAGAAACACCTAGCTTACTCAATTAAACACTATATTGGTTCTTTTCCCTTGCATTATAAGCTTCAATAAGCCTTTTCAGGCTAAAACTTGTGTGTGTTCTTTTGTTCTGTACTTGAATAGCCATTTGAACATTTGAATTCTGCTTCTCCTGTGTTGCCATCAAACTTCATTCCTTAGATTGTTGTTTTTAGTTAGTTTTTCTCATATTTGTCTCCTAGACTAGTTTTTCTCATATTTGTCTTTCAGACTAGTTTGTAAACCTCATGATAATAAAATATTTCTTTGCATGGCATTGTATCAACTAGGTATTTGGTGAATGCATTGAATAGATTTAAATCTAACATTTAAAACTGGAATGGTTTATAATTGATTTAAACAAATTACAATGCAAGTGATACTCTTTCTATATAATAACTATCTTCATCTATAATAAGTAAAATAACTATGTGACTTGATACAGAAGACTTGTTGGCTATATATCATAACTCTTAAAAGAAGGAGCAAGATCAAGATTTTAATGGGTGAAAGACTGGAGAAGGAACTCAAGTAGAACTTGGGTTCTGCTCTGAATAGCCATTATGATTTAACTTCTCTGATTCTCTTACCTTGCACTGAAGTTGAAAATGATCACATTTGCACCATTAATCACATAGTTTCTCTTTTTTTTCCCCAACCACTTTAGAAATACATACTGAGCACTATTATATGCTTCCCATGATTCTAAGTACTGAGGATTTAATCCCTATTTTCCAAGAATGATCTTACACTCAGTGGGGTAGACAAACTAGCAGACTCCTTTACTACAGGGTTACATGTTTCACAGGGCTTCTCTAGTGGCTCGGATGGTAAAGAATCTGCCTTCAGTTCAGGAGACTCGTGTTAGATCCCTGGGTTGGGAAGATCCCCTGGAGAAGAATATGGCAACCTACTTCAGTCTTCTTGCCTGGAGAATCCCATGGACAGAGGAGCCTGGCGGGCTACTGTCCATGGAGTCACAAAGAGTCGGACACGACTGCGCAACTAACATTTACATGTTACAACATTGTTATTTGAGTCTTACTGTTTGGTGACAGCTTAAATGGCACATCTTCAAAGAGGAGATACCTGACTTACCCACCCAGTCTAATGCTGTATCCCCAGCAGTATCATGATCATTTTTAAAGTGAACAACACTCTCTAAATCTTCTTTCCTGACAGTCTATTTTGTTTCTCCCAAATGAAATGTCATTTTATTCACTTCCCCCCACCAGTTTTAGTGAACAATAATTGACTACATCAGTGCATAAGTTTGAGTTGCACAGCATAATGGTTTGATTAACATACATTGTGAAATGCTTACCATAATAGGTTCAGCTGACATCCATCTTCTCATCTATTAATAGATACACTAAAAAGAAAAATGAGAAAAACTCTTCTTATTATGATGAGAAAACTTAGTATTTACTCTTGTAACTTTTCTATATGTCATACAGCAGTGTTTGCTACAGGTGTCGTGTTGTATTTTATTGTCTAGTACTTATTTATCTTATAATTGCAAATTTGTGTCTTTTGACATCTTTCCTATATTTTTCCCTCCCTCATCCTTCCCTTCTGGTAACCAAAAGCTTAATCTCTTTTTCTCTGAGTTTGGTTTTTATTTTAAGTGAAATCATACAGTATTAGTCTTTATCTGCCTTATTTCACTTAGCATAATGTCTTCAAGGTCCACTCATGTTTGTCACAAATGGTAGTATTTTCTTATTTTTAATGGCAATAATATTCCCATGAATATTTATACAACAACTTCTTTATCCATTTACACATTGATGGAAACCTAGGTTGTTCTGGTGTCTCACTTATTGTAAATAATGCTGCTATGACTATGGGAGTGCAGATATTTTTTCCAGTTAGCATTTCTGTTTCCTTTGGATATAATCCCAGAAATGTAATTGTTTAATTATATGGTGGTTCTATTTTTAATTTTTTGAGGAACTTTCATACCGTGTTGCATAGTGACTCTACCAGTTTACAAGCCATCAGCAGTGCACAACGATTCCCTTTTCTCCACGTGCGTATCAGTGTTTTTATCTCGTCTTTTTGATGATGGCTTTTTTTTTTTTAAACAGATTTGACTTGATATTTCACTGTGGTTTTAATTTGCATTTCCCTAATGACTAGTGATGCTGAGCGTCTTTTCACGTACCTGTTGACTTTTTGCATTTCTTTTTAGAGAAATGTCTATTCACGTCCTTTGCACTTAAGTTGGGTTATTTTTTGCTATCAAGTTGTTTAAGTTCTTATATTGCGGGTATTAGCCCTTTATCAGATACATAGTTTGCAAATATTTTTTACTCCATAGGCTATCTTTCACTTTGCTAATGGGTTCTTTTGCTGTGCAGAAGCTTTTTAGTTGCGTGTAGTCCCATTTGTTCATTTTCTATTTTGTTGCTTATGTCTTACATGTCATATCCAAATAATCATTACCAAGGCCCATATCAAGAAGTTTATTTTTGTATTTTCTTCTATGATTCATATCATCTGTGTTCATTGTTTTGGATCTTACACTTAAGTCTTTAATCCATTGCAAGTTAATTATTGTGAGTGATGCAAAATACATAAGTTCAGTTTCATTCTTTAAATGTGGATATCCAATTATTCTGCCACTATTTATTGAGGGGACTTGCTTCATTGAGTATTCTTGACTTGCTTGTGAAATATTAATTAACTGCATATGCTTGGGTTTATTTCAAGGCTTTCAATTCTGTTGTATGGGTTTATTTGACTATTTTAATGCCAGTACCACTATGTTTTTGTGACTACTCTTCTATAGTCTTCTATACTTTTCTATAGTATAGCATGAAATCAGGAAAGTTCTTGCTTTGTCCTTGTTTTTCAGGGTTTCTTTGGCTCGTCTGTGGTTCAATATAAATTTTAAGAGTGTTTTTCCTACTCTGTAAAAAAAAAATGCCGTTGGAATTGTGATAGATTTCACTGAATCAATAGATGACTTTCATTAATATTTACATTTAAAAAATATTCTTCCAATCCATGAACATGGAATACTTTTCCATTTCTATGTGTCTTCATTTTCTTTCATCAATATGTAACTTTCAGCATAGAGATCTTTTATGTCCTTAAATTTATTCCTAAGTATTTTATTGCTTTTGATGCTATTATAAATGATTTCAGATAACTATTGTTAATGTATAGAAATACTACTGGTTTTTGCAAGTTAATTGTTTATTCTGCGACATGACAGAATTTATTGATCAGGTCTGGCAGCTTTTTGGTTTAGTCTTTAAAATTTTCTATATATAAAATCATGTCACTTGCAAAGAGACAATTTTACTTCTTCCTTTCCAGTTCTGATAACTTTTATTTTCCTTGCCTGACCTGATTGTTCTAGCTAGAACATCCAGTACTTTGTTGAATAGGACTGGTGAGAGTTAGCACTTTTGTCTTATTCCTGATCTTAGAAGAAAAGTTTTCAACCTTTAACCATGAAGTATGATGTTAGCTTGGGCCTTTATTGAGATATATTCCTTCAGGCCTACTTTGTTGAGAGTTTTTATCATGATTGGAAGTTGTCTTGTCAGTGTTTTTCTGCATCTATTGAGATGATCACTGGATTCTTTTCTATCATTCTATTAATGTAATGTTTCACATTGATAATTGTATGGTGACTTTCTTTGTCTCTTTTTGCCAGTTATAATTTAAAGTATATTTTGTCTGACATAAGGATAGCTATTTTGTTTTTTTTTTTTTGTATATCATTTGTTTGAAATGTCTTTTTCCATATCTTCAGTCTCAGTCTGAATCACACACGTGAATCTCTTATAGGCAGCATGTTGTTGGATCTTGTTTTTTCAACAATTTAAGCCATTCTGTGTCTTTTGCTTGAATATTTTCATTCATTAAAAATTAAAGCAATTCTTAATAGGTGAAGACTTACTGTTGCCCTTTTGTCAAAAGTTCCTGGTTGTTTTGTACATCTGCTAGTCCTTGTTTCTTATCCAGCTCTTTTTTTTGTGTTTTGGTATCTTTTGGTATTAGTATGTTTTGACTCCTAATCATGTTCTTTATATAATCAGAATAGGATTTTTTCCATGGTTACCATTAAGCTTACATAAATATCTTAAACAAATGAAGATTTTAAACTGATAACAAATTAACTTCATTACAATGTTACATTTTTCCTTCTGATTCCCTTCATATTTTAGGTATTGCTGTTACATTTTTTGTATTATGTAGCTAATAACAAATTGTTGACCATGATGGCTGCTCCATTTATTCTGAGGGATTCCTGCCCGCAGTAGTAGATATAATGGTCATCTGAGTTAAATTCACCCATTCCAGTCCATTTTAGTTCACTGATTCCTAGAATGTTGAAGTTCACTCTTGCCATCTCGTTTGACCACTTCCAATTTGCCTTGATTAATGGACCTGACATTCCAGGTTCCTATGCAATATTGCTCTTTACAGCATCGGATCTTGCTTCTATCACCAGTCACATCCACAGCTGGGTATTGTTTTTGCTTTGGCTCCATCCCTTCATTTGTTCTGGAGTTATTTCTCCACTGATCTCCAGTAGCATATTGGGCACCTACTGACCTGGGGAGTTCCTCTTTCAGTATCCTATCATTTTGCCTTTCCATACTGTTCATGGGGTTCTCAAGGCAAGAATACTGAAGTGGTTTTCCATTCCCTTCTCCAGTGGACCACATTCTGTCAGACCTCTCCACCATGACCTGCCCATCTTGGGTTGCCCCATGGGCATGGCTTAGTTTCATTGAGTTAGACAAGGCTGTGGTCCTAGTGTGATGAGATTGACTAGTTTTCTGTGAGTATGGTTTCAGTGTGTCTGCCTTCTGATGCCCTCTTGCAACACCTACCATCTTACTTCGGTTTCTCTCACCTTGGGCGTGGGGTATCTCTTCACGGCTGCTCCAGCAAAGCACAGCCACTGCTCCTTACCTTGGATGAGGGGTATCTCCTCCCTCTGCCCTTCCTGACCTTCATCGTGGGATGGCTCCTCTAGGCCCTCCTGCACCCTCGCAGCCACCGCTCCTTGGACGTGGGGTTGCTCCTCCTGGCCACCCCCCCCTCACCCCCCCCCCCGCCCCGCCCCGCCCCTGCCTCGGGTGTGGTGTTGCTCCTCCCGGTCACCACTCTGGCCTCTAGCATGGGGGTTGCTCCTCCCAGCCGCTGCCCCTGGCCTCGGGCACCGCCCCTGGCCTCAGAGGTGGGGTCGCTCCTCTCGGCTGCCGCTTCCAGCCTCAGGTGCAGGGTAGCTCCTCTCAGCCGCCGACCCTGGCCTTGGATGTGGGGTAGTTCCTCTCAGCCGCTGCCCCTGACCTCAGACGTTGGGTAGCACCTCTCCGCCATTCCTGCATCATCAAAGCCTGGCACTCTAGGCCGCTGCCTCTGACCTCTGACGTGGGGTAGCTCCTCTCGGCCATGCTTAGTGCGCTGGCCGAAGCTGCCTGCGCTTAGTGCACCGGCCACAGCCGCCTGCGCTTAGTGCATTATTTGGATGCAATCTCAAAACTGATAGAATGATCTCTGTCTGTCTCCAAGGCAAACCATTCAATATCACGGTAATCCAAATCTATGCCCCAACCAGTAACGCTGAAGAAGCTGAAGTTGAACGGTTCTATGAAGACCTACAAGACCTTTTAGAACTAACACCTAAAAAAGATGTCCTTTTCATTATAGGGGACTGGAATGCAAAGGAGGAAGTCAAGAAACACCAGGGGTAACAGGTAAATTTGGCCTTGGAATGTGGAATGAAGCAGGGCAAAGACAAATAGAGTTTTGCCAAGAAAATGCACTGGTCATAGCAAACACCCTCTTCCAACAACATAAGACAAGACTCTACACATGGACATCACCAGATGGTCAACACCGAAATCAGATTAATTATATTCTTTGCAGCCAAAGATGGAATAGCTCTGTACAGTCAACAAAAACAAGACCAGGAGCTGACTGTGGCTCAGATCATGAACTCCTTATTACCAAATTCAGACTAAAATTGAAGAAAGTAGGGAAAACCGCTAGACCATTCAGGTATGACCTAAATCAAATCCCTTATGATTATACAGTGGAAGTGAGAAATAGATTTAAGGGCCTAGATCTGATAGATAGAGTGCCTGATGAACTATGGAATGAGGTTCGTGACATTGTACAGGAGACAGGGATCAAGACCATCCCCATAGAAAAGAAATGCAAAAAAGCAAAATGGCTGTCTGGGGAGGCCTTACAAATAGCTGTGAAAAGAAGAGAAGAGAAAAGCAAAGGAGAAAAGGATAGACATAAGCACCAGAATGCAGAATTCCAAAGAATAGCAAGAAGAGATAGGAAAGCCTTCTTCAGTGATTAATGCAAAGAAATAGAGGAAAAGAACAGAATGGGAAAGACTAGAGATCTCATCAAGAAAATTAGAGATACCAAGGGAACATTTCATGTAAAGATGGGCTTGATAAAGGACAGAAATGGTATGGTATCTGCCTATTTGAGTAATGGGGCTCCTTTTCCAAACTTGACCGGTTTGCTTTAGGAGAAACCGTTCTTCACCAATCGGCTCAATTTGGGTTTCTGGGTTTGTCTGCTGGGTTTGTCTGCCCAAGGACAGGTGAGCTTTGCTATTATGGTCTATATTGGGACAAGGGAACCTTTTGAATTCTGCATAGAGATGGAAGGTGTGGCCTTGAATAAGAATGTTAGATTGGACTACTGTCCTGGTTCCCTAACTAGTGAGATTGCAGGATATGTTCTGTGGTTGCCTGGATTCTCTAGTTAGACTGACTAGATGGTCAGAACTAGATACTATCTATATTCAGTAGTAGATGGGACTGTGAGTAGCTTCTCTGCTCTGGCAGGGCAGCAGGGCAGGACTTAGGGCCTGTACAGCTCATTGTTTGGGAACCTGAGTCAGGCCTGAGTGTACACTGAATTCCCTGATAAGGTGAGGCTATCAATTTTATTCTGCAGATGGATCAAGCTACCTGCCATTCTCTCTGTTCAAGTCACTGTATGTAGGGCTTTTGAATGGGCTTTGCAACTTCCCACGTGCTCTGTTTACATTGCCTCGGCAGACACATTATAAACTGTATTTAGCAATGAATAAGGATATGGATACACTAAGAGATATGGATACAGTGTTCTGCCTGGATACAGTAACAGAAGCAGCTCTAAAACCATCAAAGCACTTTATTGTCTTAACTGAAAGTGACCTGCACTCCAAATTCCGAAAGTGACCTCCACTCCCAATTCCGAAAGTGACCTCCACTCCAAATTCCGAAAGTGACCTGCACTCCAAATTCCGAAAGTGACCTCCACTCCAAATTCCTGGATAAACAGGGTACTGGCTTTGCTCTGCAAAACTACTGAGTCTACCTGCCTTTTTCTCAGCTTGAGCTCTACTGGGCCACATTGATTTCAAATATATTTGCTGGCCCTTCTGTCAAATAGATAAAGACACTTCAATTCAGTTCAGTCACTCAGTTGTGTCCGACTCTTTGCGATCCCATGAATCGCAGCACGCTAGGCCTCCCTGTCTATCACCATCTCCTGGAGTTCACCCAGACTCACGTCCGTCGAGTCCGTGATGCCATCCAGCCATCTCATCCTCTGTCATCCCCTTCTTCTCCTGCCCTCAATCCCTCCCAGCATCAGAGTCTTTTCCAATGAGTCAACTCTTTGCATGAGGTGGCCAAAGTACTGGAGCTTCAGCTTCAGCATCATTCTTTCCAAAGAAATCCCAGGGTTGATCTCCTTTAGGATGGACTGGTTGGATCTCCTTGCAGTCCAACGGACTCTCAAGCCAGTTTGCTGTGATCCACACAGTCAAAGGCTTTGGCATAGTCAATAAAGCAGAAATAAATATTTTTCTGGAACCCTCTTGCTTTTTCAGTGAACCAGTGGATGTTGACAATTTGATCTCTGGTTCCTCTGCCTTTTCTAAAACCAGCTTGAACATCTGGAAGTTCATGGTTCACGTATTGCTGAAGCCTGGCTTGGAGAATTTTGAACATTACTAGTATGTGAGATGAGTGCAATTCTGTGGTAGTTTGAGCATTCTTTGGCATTGCCTTTCTTTGGGATTGGAATGAAAACTGACCTTTTCCAGTCATGTGGCCACTGCTGAGCTTTCCAAATTTGATGACATATTCAGTGCAGCACTTTCACAGTGGCATCTTTTAGGATTTGAAACAGCTCAACTGGAATTCCATCACCTCCGCTAGCTTTTTTTGTAGTGATACTTCCCAAGGCCCACTTGACTTCACATTCCAGGATGTCTGGCTCTAGGTGAGTGATCATACCATCGTGATTATCCGGGTCATGAAGATCTGTTTTGTATAGTTCTTCTGTGTACTCTTGCCACCTCTTCTTAATATCTTCTGTTTCTGTTAGGTCCATACCATTTCTGTCCTTTATTGAGCACATCTTTGCATGAAATAGTCCCTTGGTATCTCTAATTTTCTTGAAGAGATCTCTAGTCTTTCCCATTCTATTGTTTTCCTCTATTTCTTTGCATTGATCACTGAGGAAGGCTTTCTTATCTCTCCTTACTATTCTTTTTTTTTTTTTTTTTTTACTTTATTTTACTTCACTGTATTGGTTTTGGCATACATTGACATGAATCCGCCACGGGTGTACATGAGCTCCCAAACATGAAGCCCCCCTCCCACCTCCCACCCCACATCATCCCTCTGGATCATCCCCGTGCACCAGCCCCAAGCATCCTGCATCCTGCATCGAACATAGACTGGCGATTCATTTCTTACATGATAGTATACATATTTCAATGCCATTCTGCCAAATCATCCCACCCTCTCCCTCTCCCTCAGGGTCCAAAAGTCCACTCTACACATCTGTGTCTCTTTTGCTGTCTTGCATACAGGGTCATCATTACCATCTTTCTAAATTCCATATACGTGTGTTAGAATACCGTACTATTCTTTGGAACTCTGTGTTCAAATGGCAATATCGTTCCTTTTCTCCTTTGCTTTTCACTTCTCTTCACAGCTATTTGTAAGGCCTCCTCAGAAAGCCATTTTACTTTTTTGCATTTCTTTTTCTTGGCGATGGTGTTGAGCCCTGTCTCATTTACAATGTTATAAACTTCTGTCCATAGTTCATCAGGCACTCTGTCTATCAGATCTAGTCCCTTAAATCTATTTCTCACTTCTGCTGTATAATCATAAGGGATTTGATTTAGGTCATACCTGAATGGTCTAGTGGTTTTCCCCCACTTTCTTTAAGTCTGAATTTGGCAATAAGGAGTTCATGATCTGAGCCACAGTCAGCTCCCAGTCTTGTTTTTGCTGATTGTATAGAGCTTCTCCATCTTTGGCTGCAAAAAAAAAAAAAAAATCTATCTGTATCTGTTGTTGACCATCTGGTGATGTCCATGTGTAGAGTGTTCTCTTGTGTTGTTGGAAGAGTGTATTTGCTATGACCAGAGCATTCCCTTGGCAAAACTCTATTAGCCTTTGCCCTGCTTCAGTCTGTATTCCAAGGCCTAATTTGCCAGTTACTCCTGGTATTTCTTGATTTCCTACTTTTGCATCCAGTCCCCTATAATGAAAAGAACATTTTTTGGGGTGTTAGTTCTAAAAGTTCTCATAGGTCTTTATAGAACCATTCAACTGCAGCTTCTTCAGTGTTACTGGTTGGGTCATAGACTTGGATTTCTGTGATATTGAATGGTTTGCCTTGGAAACAAACAGAGATCATTCTGTCATTTTTGAGATTGCATCCAAGTACTGCATTTTGGACTCTTTCACTCACCATGATGTCTACTCCATTTCTTCTATGGGATTCCTGCACACAGTAGTAGATATAATGGTCATCTGAGTTAAATTCACCCATTCCATCTTAGTTCACTGGTTCTAGAATATCTATGTTCACTCTTGCTGTCTCCTGTTTGACCACTTCCAATTTGCCCTGATTCATGGACCTAACATTCCTGGTTCCTATGCAGTATTGCTCTTTACAGCATCACACCTTGCTTCTATCACGAGTCTCATCCACAACTGGGTGGTATTTTTGCTTTGTCTCCATTCCTTCATTCTTTCTGGAGTTATTTCTCCACTGATCTCCAGTAGCATATTGGGTACCTATTGACCTGGGGAGTTCATCTTTCACTGTCCTGTATTTTTGCCTTTTCATACTGTTCATGGGGTTCTCAAAGCAAGAATACTGAAGTAGTTTTCTATTCTCTTCTCCAGTGGACCACATTATGAATTTATAAATAAGTCCAAATATTTATTGATATCTACTTGGAATGTGTTCTGTGTGCTTAGTCAGTCATGTCCGACTCTTTGTAGCCCCATGGACTGTAACCTGCCAGGCTCCTCTGTCCATGAAGATTCTCCAGGCAGGAATACTGGAGTGGGTTGCCATGCCCTCCTTTAGGGGATCTTCTAAACCCAAGGGATCAAACCCAGGTCTCTCACATTGCAGGCAGATTCTTTACTATCTGAGCCACCAGGGAAACCCTACTTTTCATAGAATGAGATAAAACACCTAGTTCTACTTTCATAAAATCCACTAAGAGTTAAAACTTAAATAAGTGAAAAGTATCTTAGCAAACACAAGACTAATGCATAATTTGAAAGGGAGGAGATGAGTAAGATCTGGCAGTTAAGTGTTTAAAGCTTTGCGGTGGATCAGATTTGGATTCAATTTTGAAGAAAATGTATATTAATGAATAAGCGGGGAGAATGGGAAAAATGTTAATTATAAATG
Organism: Budorcas taxicolor; assembly: GCF_023091745.1. Taxonomy (NCBI): domain Eukaryota; kingdom Metazoa; phylum Chordata; class Mammalia; order Artiodactyla; family Bovidae; genus Budorcas; species Budorcas taxicolor. The sequence continues at coordinate 86,571,989 of NC_068911.1, read as the reverse complement.
CACAAGATCCAATTCATAAAAATAGGAATTAGCAAGATATGTAAATTTTACACATAGATTGATTTTTTTTTTATGAAAAAACTAAGTTTAGGAGTATGAAAACCAAAACCTTAATAGAAAGCTACCTTGCCAAAATATTGTAATGAAGTAGATTTTACACTATGAATTACAAAGGGAAAATAATTCAGCATTATTAAAATTCTAGAAAAAGTGGCTTAAAAGGCTTTCTAAAGCATATTATCATTTATTTATGAATTAAAACTATGCATTATCTTTATGTATAATATAAATAGATCTCCCTTAAAAATATTGCCTTCAAAATAATTTTCCTGTTCTTGAGATAAACACCTTTCTTTTTTCATGGAATTGCTTCTTACCTAACATCCTAAGTTTTTGTTTTCAAAATTATTAAGCATAATAATAATTTTTTCTAAAACATGTACACGGGTTTCATCATAAGGCTTTTAAAATGACAAAATATTGCTTTTCTTTTGAATTTGTTATAAGCTAGTTATTCACTGATGTAATGGGTATTGGTTTGCTACTAATTTTAAATCTCATGTAACTAAGATCATGGCATCTGGTCCCATCACTTCATGGCAAATATATAGGGAAACAATGGAAACAGTGAGAGACTTTGTTTTGGGGGGCTACAAAAGCACTGTAGATGGTGACTTCAGCTATGAAATTAAAAGACACTTGCTACTTGGAAGGAAAGCTGCTGCTGCTGCTAAGTCTCTTCAGTTATGTCTGACTCTGCGTGACAGCAGCAGAGACAGCAGCCCACAAGGCTCCCCCAACCCTGGGATTCTCCAGGCAAGAACACTGGAGTGGGTTGCCGTTTCCTTCTCCAGGAAGAAAAGCTATAACCAACCTAGACAGCAAATTAAAAAAGACACATTACTTTACCAACAAAGGTCCATCTAGTCAAGGCTATGGTTTTTCCAGTGGTCATGTATGGATGTGAAAGCTGGACTATAAAGAAAGCTTGAGTGCCAAAGAATTGATGGTTTTGAACTGTGGTGTGGAGAAGACTCTTGAGAGTCGCTTGCACTGCAGGGAGATCCAATCTGTTAATCAATCCCAAAGGAATATTCATTGGAAGTACTGATGATGAAACTGAAACTCCAATACTTTGGCCATCTGGTGTGAAGAACCGACTCATTGGAAAACACCCTACTACTGGGAAAGATTGAAGGTGGGAGGAGAAGGGGATGACAGAGGATGAGATGGTTGGATGGCATCACTGATGCTGGACGTGGGCTTGAGTAGGCTCCAAGGGTTGATGATAGACAGGGAAGCCTGGTGTGCTGAAGTCCACAGGGTTGCGAAAAGTCGGACATGACTAAGCGACTGGACTGAACTAAAAGTTAAGATATTTTCTTCTAGAATTTCCATGGGATATTTCGTGAGACATCATGTCACATGTGCACTCATAGTTTTTGTTTAAAATATTGTTAGAGTATTATACTCCTATACTTTTTAACATAAATCATGAGATATCAAGTCTTACCTTTTTCTTAAGGCTTAAAAATTAAGTAACACTTTAGGTTTTTAAGTAAAAAATCAGAATTCAGTGCAGTTCACTTCAGTCGCTCAGTCGTGTCTGACTCTTTGCGACCCCATGAATCGCAGCACGCCAGGCCTCCCTGTCCATCACCAACTCGTGGAGTTCACTCAGACTCACTTCCATCGAGTCAGTGATGCCATCCAGCCATCTCATCCTCTGTCGTCCCCTTCTTCTCCTGCCCCTAATCCCTCCCAGCATCAGAGTCTTTTCCAGTGAGTCAACTCTTCACATGAGGTGGCCAAAGTACTGGAGCTTCAGCTTCAGTATCATCCCTTCCAAAGAAATCCCAGGGTTGATCTTCTTCAGAATGGACTGGTTGGATCTCCTTGCAGTCCAAGGGACTCTCAAGAGTCTTCAACACCACAGTTCAAAAGCATCAATTCTTCGGCGCTCAGCTTTCTTCACAGTCCAACTCTCACATCCATACATGACCACAGGAAAAACCATAGCCTTGACTAGACGGACCTTAGTTGGCAAAGTAATGTCTCTGTTTTTTGACATGCCATCTAAGTTGGTCATAACTTTCCTTCCAAGAACTAAGTGTCTTTTAATTTCATGGCTGCAGTCACCATCTGCAGTGATTGATTTTAGAGCCCCAAAAAATATAGTCTGACACTGTTTCCACTGTTTCCCTATCTATTTCCCATGAAGTGATGGGACCAGATGCCATGATCTTCATTTTCTGAATGTTGAGCTTTAAGCCAACATTTTCACTCTCCTCTTTCACTTTCATCAAGAGGCTTTTTAGCTCCTCTTCACTTTCTGCCATAAGGGTGGTGTCATGTGCATATCTGAGGTTATTGATATTTCTTCTAGGAATCTTGATTCCAGCTTGTGCTTCTTCCAGTCCAGCGTTTCTCATGATGTACTTTGCATAGAAGTTAAATAAGCAGGGTGACAATATACAGCCTTGACGTACTCCTTTTCCTATTTGGAACCAGTCTGTTGTTCCATGTCCCGTTCTAACTGTTGCTTCCTGACCTGCATATAAGTTTCTCAAGTGGCAGGTTAGGTGATCTGGTATTCCCATCTTTTTCAGGATTTTCCACAGTTTATTGTGATCCACACAGTCAGAGGTTTTACACCTATACAAGTAGTTTGTGGATTTTTAAAAAATATTATTCCAATCAATATGGTTCTATACATGGTTTCCTCTTATAATAGTTCAAGCAGTAATGTAGGCGAATAAAAGTGAGTGTTGAGAGCTGTGATGTGGGAAAGAGGCAAAGGAGATATAGGAGTGTGTATAGGTTGATACTGAAATGGAACTGGAGAAGTTGCTGATAAGAGAAAGATGGTAGAAGGTTGACAGCCATGTTCCCAAAATAGGCAGCTCATGATGGTGGGAGCGAGGTTGAGTTGACCAGAATTTGGAGTCAGTGTATGAGGCAATTTTTTTCCCTCTTAATTTTTCTAAACATGTTTAAGCCCATCCCCCAAATTGTTGGATATCACTTGTCTCTACCCCCATCCTCAGAAAAAATATCAACTGAAGTTGATGTTTAAAACTTAGGTAAAGCCTGTCTCTCATTAAATAACTTTTCTTGAGTACATTTTTTTAAGAGATGATAGCTTGTGAAAATGACTATGGATTCAAAGGTGACAGTTTTATACTGACCTTTGCAAAGTGTTCACACAGTTTTGCTTGGGAATTGGGCCTTTGGTGTATCCAATTGTTGCAATAGGATTTGTTGCTTATTCTCAACAACTTTGTTTTATAAACTGTGTTTGGTAGCCGATCCTAGAAATTACTAGATTTCTACAGACACTAAAATACCCAAGTACTGGGTAGAAATATACTGAGAAAATTCAAGGAGAAATATATCTTATATGATTTGAGTTTTGCTTGAGTAAAACTTAGAAAACCAATAAAGTTTATTTTCTTTTTCTTCTCATTTATTATTGTCATAGAAGTGATCTATGAGAGCTAATGAGCTTCAGTCATCAGAGGATATTAACAAAAGTCATAATGTCCTCACTTGGATTTTTTTCTTTAGACATGACACAATGCTAATTTCCATAGTCCTGTAACTTTGTAAACTATGCAGTGTATTACCTATGTTACATATTAATTATATGAAGAACATACATTTTATTTTGTCTTTTCCTGAACCAGTTCCAAGACAGTTTACAGGAAATTACTTGATCAAAAATATCATTGAAAGTATGTTGTAGGACTTCTTAAAAAATCTGCCATTTCATATGAAAATTCAATGTCAATTTAAGTCCAAGTCTTTTGGTTAAAAAATATTTATTTATTTATTTATTTATTTTTTGGCTGTGTTGTGCCCTTGGCAGTGAAAGAATGAGGTCCTAACTACTGGACCTCAAAGGAATCCCAGTCTTCTGATTCTTAAATTATATGTGGTATACACTGTTGTATAAATTTCTGTTATTAATACTCTGATAACCATTGTAATTTTACATTAAAAAACAGTATGAGTAAATATTTCTCAAGGTATCAAGTCTTGACTTCTAAAACCATGCAATATGGATTCTGCTGTTTCATTCGAATTTGCCTTTCTCACATTTTTGCTTCTTTTTCTTTTCATCTGTTATTTCTCATGTAGGTAATTTTTTTCTAGTCAGAGTTGAGTTGAGTAACTTTCCCTGAGGATACTGTCAAACTATTCAATTATTATTATTTTGGAACTCCAGAGTACATATGTTCCAGTCAGTAAACTTTTTTTTTTAGTGATAGTGATTTCATCCATTTGAAACAGCAGAGTTCTGAGGCTCAGAATAATTATAACCAAGTATAATAAGCCTGTGAGTTTTGTTTAGGAACTACTTACTGGAATAAAACACATTTTTCAACCCCAATAAGGTTGTTCATGTGATTTTTTTTTTTTTTTTTTTGCCCACAGATTGCAAGATTGGCCATTAGAGTTAGGCACACTGACAACTTAAGTGTCTTCTAATTTCAAGGCTATTGAAGAAGCTCTATTAAGTATGTGAAACTTTAAAAGGTAGTGTCATTACATGGAGACATATAGTCCTATAATTATTAACTTCTGAGGGAATCACAATATTGTAGATCAGGATAGCACTGGTCTGTCACAGTGATGTTAATCAGGAATAAATTTTACTCTATGTACTGTGTTTTAGAAATTAAGAAATTGATATCTTTTTAGAAGATTTTTATGAGTTGTTTAGTCTCTAAGTCATGTCAAACACTTTGCAACACCATGAAGCACTCCAGGCTTCCCTGTCCTTCACTGTCTCCCTGAGTTTGCTCAATCTCACGTCCATTGAGTCAGTGGTACCATGCAATTGTATCATCCTCTGTCATCCACTTCTCTTCTTGCCCTCAGTCTTTCCTAGCATCAAGATCTTTTCCAATGAGTCAGCTCTTTGCATCAAGTGGCCAAGATATTGTAGCTTCAGCTTCAGCATCAGTCCTTCCAATGACTATTCAGAGTTCATTTCCTTACTGGTTTGATTTCCTTGCTGACTATGGGACTCTCAAGAGTCTTCTTCAGGACCACAGTTCAAAAGCATCAAATTTAAGAGTAAATGTTTTCAAAGCTTTGTTAATAAATTTCAATTTTCTAGAAAATTCACTTAAGAGAACTCCTCTGATATCAAGAAAATGGTGCTGCTGTGTATGGACTTTGCTTTATTTTATTGCTTTTATTTTCTTATTTAATATTTCAAGAGTTTACTTCCCACATAAGAGTCTATTACATTTAATATGTGATAACAGTAGTAATTAAACAATTGTCTAAAGACTAGCACATTTGTTGATGAAGGAATTTTCAGAGCTGATAATTAGAATTTGTAATTGACCTTTCTCTATGAATCAGGTGTATAGTTTTGAATCCTGATGGTAATAGTGAGTCTCCATTTTTAGCGCAGCTGAACATCCTGAGGTGAGAAGTGTTTATTTCTGTTGTAGATTTTCTCTGTGGCTTTGCTTACCTTCTCAGCCTCTTTTAGGCTTCCCTGGTAGCTCAGCTAGCAAAGAATCTGCCAGCAGTGCAGGAGACCCGGGTTCAACCCCTGGGTCAGGGAAGATCCCCTGGAGAAGGCAATGGCAAACCACTCCAGTATTCTTGCCTAGAAAATCCCATGGGCAGAGGATTCTGATGGGCTACAGACCATGGGATCACAAGAAGCAGACACAACTTGGTGACTAAACTACCACCACCATAAATATATTAGGTGACTAATAGTTATCAGGCATCTGTTTGATATCTTCTATGGAATAATTTCCTGATATATTCTGGGAAAATGTAAATGAAAAAACTGCATGACTCCAAACCTTGCCCACTAGCTACTTGCTAGAATAATGTACAAGGGATATATGAAAAGATTACCAATGTCAAAACAGAGTTTGTACAAAATAGAATTTTGGAGAAGACATGACCATGTCTGCCCATGTAGTCAGGGAAGACTTCCTCAAATAGGTGCTTTAAACTGCTTGAACCATGTTTAAGAATTTATGTGAAGGACAATGAAAGAAAGGCATTTTAGACTGTGGCCCTCCCTGTGCAAAAACTTAGAGACCTTCACCATTAGTTATGGGCCAGGAAGATGTTGCTGGCTTGGCGATCGTGGTAGAAGCTGACCACTACTCCAGAGTCTAGATCGAGATGGGCTTTGGTTCCTATGCTACAGAGCTATAGTTTGGTGAATTGAAATAGGATGAAGTGACACAGAAGAGGGTTAGGAAACTAACACCCTGGGCTAGGTGAGAGATGATGAATAATGTGATAAAGAACACAGAGGGACAGTACTAGATACGAAAGAATTTTAAAGAGACATTTCAGTCAGGTTTAATGAATGACTGGATGCAGGGGAGAGTAAAGGGGAGGGACAGTGAAGGTTGATTCTTAGGTCTCTCTTGGCTGAGTGTATAAAAGGAACTCTGGGGGCCGGAACAGTTATTTTTGGAGGCATAAATAAATGTTATGTTTAATCTGAGATAATTTTGAAAGATACAAGGTGAGATATTCAGAAGGTATATGGGTTGTCAGCTTCAGCTCTGTTGTTATCCTCTTGGAAGCCATAAGTTGGAAATAGACTATGGATTGGCTACTAGCTGGGTTTCAGCAGATGAGGTGTTGGGACTTCCCTGGGGGCCCAGTAGTTAAGACTCTGTGCTTCCCCACTGCAGGGGATGTGGGTTTGGTCCCAGGTCGAGGAGGTAAGATCCCACATGATGCATGATACAGTGCCCCCCACCCCGAAAAAAAAAGGAAAAAAAACCCTAAATCAGAAGATAATGTGTCTATGGTCAGTGCAAGGGGAAAGGGAAGATATTTTAGGCTGACTAGAGACATGATCTTAGAATAATGAGACTGGCATTACTTAACTCAGTGTGTGCTGAAGTAATGAATAATAAGGATGGATCATGAATCTGTAGGGTGAGGCCAAATTGTGGAGAAAAGTAACAGTAATTAAGAGTTTATGTCCTTTTTAATTGAGGAGACTTAGAAAAGGGGAATGAAATCACATGGTGAAAGTGCTGTTTAAGCATAAGTAATCAAGTTGAGGTTGAACGGGGAGAATTTATTACAGTCAAACCCATGTGCGTTTTGGTTCCTGCGGTTAAAAGAGATAGCAGAGGATCATTTAAGATGTGATATAGGAGACTAAGAACAGGAATGAAATGGCAAATTACATTAGAATGACAGTAGATTGATAATTATATTACTGATTTGCTTATTCTTAACAAATATTCTTTAGTTATCATGCTTCTTGTTCCAATTAGCCATTTTCCTAAGAGAACACTCCTCTGTGATGCTTACTTCAGTCATCTCTCCATTTGGTCTTTATCTTCTATCCCACTTGACTCTCATAGTTTCCTCTTTGTTTTTACTGTCCTGCTGAGTAGACAGACAGCTCTGGCGGCAAGTTGTGTTGCTTCAAGTATGAGGGGAAAAAAAACCATGTCCTGCAGTCATGATCTTGCTTGCTTGGCAGGCACCGAAAAACAGGCTTTAAATTCTAGTGAAAAACACTGCCTTAGACTCAAGGCAGCAGTTCTGATGTTCCTGTGGGCTTACGGGGGAAAAAAGAAATGCAGGAAGAAACAAACAAAAAAGAAACCTAACTAAAAGCAGAGGGACTTCAGATTGCATTTAACTCTTCCTCACCTACACTAAGATCCAGTACACTTTGACTATCAATGCATTTTGGCTATTGCAATCTTTCATTTATTTATTTTTCTGTGTAGTAAATGTAGGGAAAATGTTGCAGGGCTATTGATGAGACCATGACTGCCCTGTATATACACAAGGAGATTTCAATATGGGTCTGGGAAAAGTTGAATCCCCTTTAGATTTTAGCACCTTGAACTGACACAGTGCCATCTGTTTTTACAAGTCTTTTATAGATTTTCCCTAATAGCTGACAAACTGTTTGTTTAGTCCTCCATGAGAGTTCTAGGCAAGCCCTGTGTCTTTTTAGTAATTGTCCTTGGCTTATATTTAACAGAATTATGTACCAGTAAAATCTAGTGTTGAGGTCCTAACCTCCAGTACATTAGAATGTACCTTATTTGGAAATAAGGTCTTTAAATAGGTAAAAATGAGGCTGTTAGGTTGGGGCCCTAATCCAATCTGATTGGTGTCCTTTTAAGAAGAGAAAGTGAAACAGAGGTTGTGAACACAGAAGAAAGGCCATGGGAAGGCACAGCAAGAAGACTGCCATCTGCAAATTAAGGAGAGAAGCCTTAGGAGAAACCAAACCTGCCAACACCTTAACCTTGGACTTCTAGCCTCTAGAACTATGAGAAATACATGTGTTGTTTAATCCACCAAGTATTTTGTTCTGGCACTCCCAGAAAATGAATACACTGTACTTTCCGATTAGTAAGTTTGTATTATTCCTGAGAGGATTTTTGGTAGCTATAATTCTCTCTGCTGTACTGAAAATGTGAGACCTCCTGATGATTTGATGAGCCTTTCTC